>NC_136065.1:1502875802-1504145849 GCF_964261635.1 Lissotriton helveticus
TCCTTGCGCCATAGGCAAAAGGAGTCAAACATTGCCGGCCGGGCTTTTCTCTTGAATAAAATCGCTTCCAAATTATCTAATATATCTGGCTCAAAGGACCCATTTTGTGGCCATTGCAAAACACCGTCCTTTTTAATGCAACGGGTCCATATTTCATTAAAAACTATAGGACCCAGACCGTGCTTTGAGTAAAGTTCGTAAGTAGGAGTTCCAACTGGAGGAATTGGACAGGAATCCTCCAATCGGGAATCCGCAAAACAACCACAACAACAACATTTCTTAAACTTACTAAATCCAGGCATTTTGTCCTTACAAACATCAAGGGATTCTTAGACAATAGAGTCACAGCACAAACGTACTTACCCCTTGGCTTCGGTTAGCGCGCTAATCGAATAACAAAATACAAAAAAACAGAGAGAGTGGGCGCTACCCACAAATACTTAACTAAATGCTTTTCTCACGCCAACAGATGTCAGTCTATCGTCTCGCGATACCAATCATCACCAAAGGGCCAAGGCAGGGCGACAGTCAGGGCAGCAGTCATCAGCAGCCGTCGGGAAGGAGTAGCCACGCTTCAAAAGACCTTCGGTCCACTTCGACATGCAGGGGTCGCTCACGTGGTTCGCGAAATCCTCCGGAATTTTCCTGCGAAGCTCCTCACGACTCTCAGGCAAAAACTACTACCACTGAAGTCGCCCACACGTTGGGCCGCCAATTGGAGAACCCGGCCTTATGGGCCGAGCGGCGCAGGGCATGCCTACGATCTCCGAGTTCACCTGCCTCGACAGACAGAGACACGGGACACTCTGGTTGGCGTAGAAAAGTAGTTTTATTAGATGCAGCTAAGCACAGTTATCTAAGAAGTACCACACAGGTAGGTTCTCAAGAGACTGCCACTTCAATCTGTGGCGCACAGTCTATTATACCACACAAGTTTACAATGACAACTCCCAATATACACAAAACTGACAAATAGGAATAGTTCGAAAACAAGCTATCAGATGTCTAAAACACACCCTCCTTTCAGACCCCGTGTGCTCTCCTCCCATCAGGTTAATCAACACTAGTGCCCGTAATTCAATTTGCAGGTGGCAAAACATGTGTAGAATGCTTCAAAAGAAGGGCTATGTAACAAGAGAACACACGGAGAGAATAGCGAAGGCCAGTTAAATAAGATAAGGTAGAGAAGAATGGTGGGATCCAAACAGTGGAGTAAATCATGGTATAATCAGTCTAGACATGGCTTTGCGAACTCGGCCGGACCCTGACATCAGTATCGCACACAAGGACAAAGGTTGCTCCTTGATGAGAAAAACATCGAACAGCTGAAAGGGGCAGAAAAGACAATTTTCTCCGCGTTAGCCGTGCTGCCTGAGTGAGGCAACATAAAATGGCGACAAAACGCAAAATGGCAGCTGTAGCGAAGCAAGGCTGAAAACTACGTAACCTCAGACCGTGTCCTCTGACCTTGAACTACGGACGTCACTCTCCCCACAGCTCTGCAGCGATCTGCGCTGCCTTCCTGCCAGCTAGCCCTCCGTGTCAGTGTTCGAGCCTCCCCTCAGCCCGCTCCTGCCTGTGTCAGCTGTTTTGCATTCTCCTCTGTTATTGTGCCCGTAAGTTAACCATTGTGCCAGTGAACTGGATTTTGCCTGTCTATAAAGCGTTGTTGTTTTTTGTCCGTATTCCCTGCCTACTTTTCCCGCCGTTTCTTCTTCCTCACAACCCGCATCCTGCCCTGCTCCCACCCCCGCTCTCACTTCCCAGCCGCTCGTCCCTCCCTCCTCCCCTACATATGCCGGCTGCTGCGCAGACGCGCAGCGGACGCGCCAAAGGCGCGCCTAAGGCAATCCCGTCTGCACCCGTCCGCGCCTAGACCCGCCTAGCACCAGAACCCCTTGTCCGGGCGAACCCCAGACCGTCCGTCCCCGCCACGACTCCAGCACCCTCCACGCACTCAACGCTGGCCTATCACGCACATGCTGCCTAGCCGACCCGAAGCGCACCCAAGCTCCTTTCTCCTGCCGAAACTGCAGGTTCACCAGCATCCGGCCCGCCATCTCACCCACCAAAGAACCCAACCACCTCAGATGCATCCTTCTCAATACCCGCTCCGCCCGCAAACACGCGGTTGAACTCTGGGACCTACTCGACTCCAACACCCCAGATGTCGTCTTCCTGACGGAGACCTGACTGAACCCCTCCTTGGCACCCGACATCGCTATTGCCATCCCGGAAGGCTATAAGATCACTCGCAAGGACCGAACCAACAGAGTAGGAAGAGGAATCGCCATCGTCCACTGGAACACTCTCAAAGTCTCAACTTACATCGACCACACCCTCAGCACCACCGAACATCTGCACTTCCAGATCCACAACGACCCCAACACCACACTCAGAGGAACCCTCGTCTAAAGTTCAGCGACTCCATTGCTGACTTCGCCAGCACACACGCCCTCGCCTCCATGGACTGCATCCTCCTCCGGGACCTGAACTTCCACCTCGAAAACAACAACGACTCCAACTCCTCTACCCTGATCGACAACTTCGCCAACCTTGGACTCAGACAACTCGTCACAACACCCACCCACACGCTTGACCCCATCTTCTCCGCAAGCTCCCACGTCTCCTTCAACCACTCCACCGAACTCCACTGTACCGATCACCGCTGAATCCACTTCACCTTCCGGAAACCCACCACACACCACCGCACGCAACAGATGCCATGCCACTGCTGGAGCAAAGTCACCAAAGACCAGTTATCCACCACCCTCGCCCGGAGCCCACCGACAGACCCGACCGACGCTGATGACGCCACCCGCAACCTCAGACAGTGGATCAACGACTGTGCCAACACCCTTGCCACGCTGAACAAGCGCTCAACAGCCACACCAGAACGAAAGCCAGCTGGTTTACTTAAGACCTCCAGACCTCCAAGCAATCCTGCTGAAAACTTGAGAAGAACTGGATCTGGGAACGAACACCAGAAAGCTACGCAGCCCACAAGAACGTCACCCGCAGACACCACCACCTCATCAGATCTGCCAAAATGGCCTCCTTCAAAGACAGCCTAGACAACAACGCACACAACAGCAATGAGCTCTTTAACATTGTGAAGGAACTCTCCAACCCCAGCTCCAACACCAATGACATCCCACCGCCACAAGTCCTGTGCGGCTCGCTAGCCACCTTCTTCCACCGCAAGATCACAGACATCCACAACAGCTTCAACGCCGCGACCACCCCAGCAACGACTGAGACCCTGGCCCCCACGACCACCATCCGCACCAACCGCCTGCTCTCCTGGACCAACATCAAAGACGACAACACCGTCAAGATCATGAACACCATCCACTCCGAATCACCATCAGACCCCTGCCCACACCACATCTTCAACAAAGCCAGCACCACCATCGCACCCCACCTCAGGAAAGCCATCAACATCTCCTTTGAGACAGCTACCTTCCCGGAGAGCTGGAAACAAAGCCCTACTCAAGAAGCCTAAGGCGGTCCCCAAGGATCTCAAGTACTTACGACCCATCTCCCTGCTCCCGTTCCCAGCGATGGTCATCGAGAAGACCGTCAACCAAAAACTGACCAGCTTCCTCGAGGAAAACAGCATCCTAGACCCATCCCAGTCTGGATTCCACAGCAACCACAGCACCAAAACCGCCCTCATCGTAGCCACAGATGACAGCAGGACCCTGTTAGACAACGGAGAAACCGCAGCCCTCATCCTCCTGGACCTGTCAGCCGCCTTCGACGCGGTCTGCCACCACACACTACGAACACGCCTCTATGACGCCGAAATCCAAGAGAAGGCCCTGAACTGGACCACCTCCTTCCTCTCTGGCAGAACACAGAGCGACGCCTCCCCCCTCCTGCTCCGAAGGCACTGAGATCATCTGCGGCGTACCCCAGGGTTCATCCCTCAGCCCAACGCTGTTCAACATCTACATGGCACCGCTCGCCAGCGTCGCTCGACTGCACTACCTCAACATCATCTCCTACGCCGATGACACCCAGCTGATCCTCTCCCTCACCAAAGATCCCCACACCACCAAAACCAACCTCCATGAAGGAAAAGGCAGTAGCTGAATGGATGAGGAACAGCCGAATGAGGCTGAACTCGGACAAGACAGAGGTCCTCATCTTCGGATCCTCCCCCTCAGCCTGGGATGACTCCTGGTGGCCGACTACACTAGGAACAGCTCCAACACCCACCGACCATGCATGCAACCTAGGGGTCATCCTCGACTCGTACCTCTCCATGACGAAGCAGGTCAACGCTGTCTCCTCCTCCTGCTTCAACACCCTCCGTATGCTCTGCAGGATCTACATGTGGCTTCCCACCGAAACTAGAAGGACGGTCACCCAGGCCCTAGTCAGCAGCAGACTGGACTACAGAAACGCCCTCTACGCAGGGGCCTCGGCCAAACTCCTGAAACGGCTCCAGCGCATCCAGAACGCCTCCGCACACACCTGATCCTCGACTTCCTCCACTGCAGCCACATCACACCACACCTGAGAGACCTGCACTGGCACCCTATCAACAAGAGGATAACCTCCAAACTCCTCACCCACGCACACAAGGTGCTCCAGAACACCGGACCAGCATACTTCAACAGCTGACTCAGCTTCTACACCCCCACCCGCCAGCTCCGCTCCGCTGACCACGCCCTTGCCAATGTCCCCTGCATCTGAAGAGTGGCCACCGGCAGCAGGTCATTCTCCCACCTCGCCGCCAAGACATGGAACACCCTCCCCATCCTCCTATGGCAGACCCAAGTCCTACTGACCTTCAGAAGACTCCTAAAGAACTGGCTCTTCGAACAGTAGCAGCATTCCCCCCCTCCCCTAGCTCCTTGAGACCCTCACGGGTATGTAGTGCGCTCTATAAATGCTATGATTGATTGACTGATTGAAAGGCACAATTCAATCTGACTGCGATAGAGTGTGGGCCTGATACAGGGACCCAGTCAGGCCCGCTCAGCAAAGAGCCTGGTTACGGACCTTTGCAAGGTCCAGTATCGAGGATGAGTCACACAGCAGCGGTTCTAGGGAGCTGCATGGCTACGATGAAAGGTCCTACATCACCGATGCATTGTGCACCGGTGGTTCTGAGGATCTGCAGGCTGCAATGCGAGGTCCCATGCCGATGATCCGGTAACTAGACAAAATATCGAAAAAAATATATATATGGAATGGACAAAATATCGACTTCAAAATATGGAACAGACATAATATCGAGTGGACATAATATAGTGGTTAATAATATCAAAATGCAGGTAAGTAATATCGACTGTCAAAATATCGAAGTACATAATATAGGCATTAAAATATATTGCATTTTTAATAATATCGATTTTTTAAAGTGTTTTGTATGTTAGTACATGTGTTAAAAGTGTATATTACTTTTGTAATGTATGTTACATTTTTTTAAAGTAATGGATTTTATGTTATTTAATTTTTGCACAATTTAATTTCTTAGCGAGTTGTGGGTTTATAGGGGAATAGAGTAGGAAGTAATTTAATCATAGGAAAAGTAAAAGTTGAAAGTCCTTCCCCCTCTATTTAAATGCATTGTGCCCAACTTTATGGGCTGTTTATGGTCTACAACAGGGGTTACTTATATGTATTAAAAGGGAAGGTTCAGGCCTAGAAAAATGTTTATTTTGCCAGGTCAAAATGAAACTTTTAAAACTACACATACAGGCTGCAATTGCAGGCATGAGAAATGTTTAAAGGGTTACTTAAGTGGCCAGCACAATCAGTGATGCAAACCCACTAATAGTATTATGTGTAAAAGCTCTGGGTACAGGCAGTACCACTTACTAGGGATTTACAGGAAAATGTAATGTGCCACTTGGGTGTAAGCCAATTTTACCATGTTTAAAGGAGGGAACACAAGCACCATAGCACTGGTTACCAGTAGTAAAGTGCACAGAATCTTAAGGCCAACAAAAACGAATTCAGCAAAAACAGGAGGAGTAAGGTAAAACGTTTGGGGTGAGACCACCCTAAGGTTGATAGGTCTAACACTTAGGTTTTGTTCACTCCAGTTGTTCCTGTGTTCCCACAATAAGATTTCCCCCATAACTGACCGAAAACGTGTATTTGTGTAATTTTGTATTTGTCGTGAAAAATTGTAATGCCAAATGCTGGATTTTATACAAGTTTATGTCTGTATAATAAACTGTTTGTCTGAAACTAAAACAAATAATATTTTTAATGTCTGTATCAGGTGCCCAAAACACTCAGATCATTAGCACATTTCTAATATTTTAGAGGTCATGAACATCAAGCTCAAGAATCTTAGCCAAAATACATGGAGGTTTATATGAATTGTGATCGGTGATTTTAAAACACTTTTTGAGCAGTATAAGGAATTTGTGTTCATCACTAAAGAAGGTAATGCTTGAGGTTTTTTCGTAGATAGGAAATTGTTTCCATAATTGCTTGAGCTCAGGCTGCCAGCTTTCCTTAATAACCTTACCTATGACCCACACACATGCACAAGCAGAACTCCATCAGATAGCAATAGATCTTTAACAATGCTCAACATAATAGTAGAACCAATTGCATTATTATCAGTCTGCCTCTTTGGAAACTTATAAGTGACATGGTGATGGAGAAAAACCTAAAAAGTGACCCTTGTTTTATTTGTTTCCTGCTAGTGCTATTAAGTTCCTGAGGCCAGTTTTACATAGATTGGGGCAAGGCAGCATGGCCATCCAAGTTGTTGCACTGCATTGCATCAAAGAGAGAGAGAGAGACAGAGAGAGAGAGAGAGAGAGAGAGAGAGAGAGAGAGAGAGAAGCTCAACACCATAGCTATTAAAATATGGCAATGTTTCTATTTTCACATGCCGAGGCACATGCTAGGCAGCCTTGCACCACACACACATTCTTGCACCATCATGCGAGTGTGTTTGCGCCATTTCTGGTGCAGGTTAAATTGAATTGCATTGAAAAAGGCTATGCTCTCTATTCTTATATGAGTAATAGGGGTAAACAAACCCCTCTGATGTAAAGCCACCTGAATGTATTACACTTTATTACACTTTACACAGCTCTCTCCATATATTTTACAAAATCATCTATCTGCAAGAAGTCAATGACTGCTAAGGCACATGTATAAGTTGACAGAGCCTGTAAGCCGGCAAAGAATTGTCTCTTATAAGCCATTAATAACAGAAAATGTGAAGGTATAAAGTTATATACAGATCATTCAAAATAGTTTTGGTTCAAAAAAGAGGATTTGGAAAATGTCAGATTGTCTCCCTTGCTTAATGTAGTCAGAGTAAAGGATCAAAGCATCCTCTGGCATCTTGTGGCTTCTTACAGTAATCTCCGCCACCAGGCTGCCCAACTGTTTCAGGAATTGGGTCATTACTTGAACCCCTTTCACGCTTCTGCGATTTCTTACTAAAACTGAATGTGCAGACCACCGCTATTTATCTCAAAGATACAAAGGACCTACTAGAACTGATTAAGACACTCACCTTCAACCCGGAAACTTAACTCTCTATGGGTTCAGCAACATGGGATTATAACACCCCCAAATCCTTTGTGCTACAATGTGCAGAGCTTGCTCTTAAAGAAAACTTTTTTGTGTTTAAAGGCGATCTCTTTTTGAAAATCTTCGGCACATCAATGGGGAGCACCTTTGCCCCTAGTGTGGCAGGGCTATATGTCTTCAACTTTGAGAAAATTAATCTCCTCAACTCCAACATGCCCTTCTCGACTAGCATTACATTCTACAAAAGGTACATCAATGATGTCTTCCTCATATGGAAAGGTCCAGAAGAAACTCTACATGCATTTCTCAAGTGAATCAAGGGATGTGACCCTAATTTACAATTCACTCACTGTGTGAATAATAAAAATGTCACCTTCCTTGACTTGGATATCAGAACAGAAAGGGGCCAGCTTGAGACAAATATACACTTTAAGCCTACAGCAAGGAACTTGCTGCCTCATTTTCACAGCTTTCACCACAGACCCTTACTGGAAAACCTACCATTTGGACAATAACTAAGACTGCGGAGGAACTACAGTGACATCCAAGATTTCAAAGACCAAGAACAATCCCTGACAATTAAACTCAAAGCACAGGGTTATCCTGACAAAATCATCAACACAGCAAAAAAACTAGCACGCAACCAGAATCGGTATGCCCTATTGAAACAGACACAATGCACAGCATCTACAACACCATTAACATGCTTGATGACCTACAATCGATCTCCAACAAAGTATCTCGCATCATACAAAAAAACTGGAGGATACTGAACACCGGCAAACTCAATTGGGAAACACCTCTGTTTTCCTACAAAAGAGCAAGAAGTCTAAAAGACAATCTGGTGACAACGCGTCCGCAGAATCAGATCAAACCCACCACACAATACTTAACGCCTGGGGTATTCCGAATGTGTCTGGCCACTTCCCATGTGGAAATTGCAGTGTATGCCATCTCACCAAACCCACAGAGACCCTTAATCTGGAGCCTCGGAAAATTTGGCACATTAGAAAACATACAAACGACTTCTCTGTGAATGTAATTTACTGAATCACCTGCCCATGGGGCTTGCAGTACATCCGCATGACCAGCCATAAAGTCAAAGTCCGGATTTGCGGACACCGTAGTGATATCTGGTGTAAACGCAATTCCACATGCCTGACCAACCGCTTGCTTGAAGAAGGGTACACCACTAACGACATGAGCTGGGTGGCGATAGAACAGCTGGAGCCACCAGTAGTTCCAAATTTGATACCCTTCAATTACCGGATCCTCTTCTTAGCCTGGGAGAGTACCCTACTCTGACGGACAGCGGACGGTGTGCATGGCAGGCTCAGGTTAGGTATGTCTGCTAGCGCTACTCTCCTGCCGAGGAGCTATTAACTCACCAATCATCTTGTTTATCTGCTTTCGGAGGTGCTGCTGAAGAACCCAGATGTGCTCATGTGAACTCCTGAGGTCCGCCGCAGCCTGCCAGGTACTGGAGGCCCCCCCATCAAACTGTGCTACAAGGAATTTCGCGGCACAGATACAGGCACTTTCTGAATTCACACTGGTTCTGCAGTCCAGTTCGTGTTTGTCAGAGAGCCGTAGCAGCCGGGGCCGGAGATCGGACAGCAGGAAGCGGGTTCAGAGCAGAGGTTGAGCACGGAAAACGCTGCGGAAAATGCCATCGATTGTCATTAAGTTCAGGGGCTGGGGGCCGGGGGTCTCCGACACTTGCGGCACGGGGTAAGCAATTGACCCCCCATTCCTTTACTCAGCCCTCCTTCGCCTGAGGACTACCTGTGTATGGTTCGGCCAGGCGGCAATAGGAGCCCGCCTGCCTGCCTGCCTGCTGCCTGCTGGCCTGCGAGCACCACAGAGCATTAACTGCATATCCATACAAAAGATCTGTACAAAGGCAGAAGACAGTAAGACAAAAAAGACAACAAGCATTTGCAATGCAATAGGTCTCGCATTAGGAAAGTGTGAGCTATTGGTATTGTAAATGACACATTTTTTAAATATGTGTTGGCTTTGGAAATATATAAATTAATAGCATTGGTATTCACAAAGCCAATAGCTTACGCTTTCCTAATGCGAGTCCTATTGGCTATGGCAATGCTTGTTGGTAGCAAGCAAGGACAGTGCTGTTGTGGTGCTGAGTGATGATGTGGTTGGGCTGAGTGATGTGGTGGTGTCCCAGAGTGATGTGGTGGTGTCCCCGAGTGATGTGCTGGTGTCCCCGAGTGATGTGGTGGTGTCCCCGAGTGATGTGGTGGTGTTCCCGAGTGATGTGGTGGTGTCCCCGAGTGATGTGGTGGTGTCCCCAGAGTGATGTGATGGTGTTCCCAGAGTGATGTGATGGTGTCCCCGAGTGATGTGGTGGTGTCCCCGAGTGATGTGGTGGTGTCCCCAAGTGATGTGGTGGTGTCCCCAAGTGATGTGGTGGTGCCCCCGAGTGATGTGGTGATGTCCCCGAGTGATGTGGTTGTGTCCCCGAGTGATGTGGTGGTGTTCCTGAGTGATGTGGTGGTGTCCCCTGAGTGATGTGGTGGTGCCCCTGAGTGATGTGGTGGGGCCACTGAGGGATGTGGTGGTGTCCCTGAGTGATGTGGTGATGTTCCTGAGTGATGAAGGGGTCGAGTTGGAGGGTGGGTTTGGAGTTGGAGGGTGGAGTTGGAGGGTGGAGTTGGAGTTGGAGTTGGAGTTGGAGGGTGGAGTTGGAGGGTGGAGTTGGATTTGGAGGGTGGAGTTGCAGGGTGGAGTTGGAGGATGGAGTTGGAGTTGGAGTTGGAGGGTGGAGTTGGAGGGTGGATTTGGAGTTGGAGGGTGGAGTTGGAGGCTGGAGTTGGAAGCTGGAGTTGGAGGGTGGAGTTGGAGTTCGAGGGTGGAGTTGGAGTTGGAGGGTGGAGTTGGAGTTGGAGGGTGGAGTTGGAAGGTGGAGTTAGAGGGTGGAGTTGGAGGGTGGAGTTGGAGAGTGGAGTTGGAGGGTAGAGTTGGAGGGTGGAGTTGGAGTTGGTGGGTGGAGTTGGAGGGTGGAGGTGGAGTTGGAGGGTGGATTTGGAGTTGGAGGGTGGAGTAGGAGGTGGAGTTGGAGGGTGGAGTTGGAGGGTGGAGTTGGAGTTGGAGGGTGGAGTTGGAGTTGGCGGGTGGAGTTGGAGTTGGAGGGTGGAGTTGGAGTTGGAGGTTGAAGTTGGAGGGTGGAGTTGGAGGCTGGAGTTGGCTTTGGAGGGTGGAGTTGGAGGGTGGAGTTGGAGCGTGGAGTTGGATTTGGAGGGTGGAGTTGGAAGGTATAGTTGGAGTTGGAGGGTGTAGTTGGAGTTGAAGGGTGGAGTTGGAGTTGGAGGGTGGAGTTGGAGGGTGGAGATGGAGTTGGAGGGTAGAGTTGGAGTTGGAGGGTGGAGTTGAAGGGTGGAGTTGGAGGGTGGAGTTGGAGTTGGAGGGTGGAGTTGG
The DNA here is from genome assembly GCF_964261635.1 of Lissotriton helveticus. Classification (NCBI taxonomy): domain Eukaryota; kingdom Metazoa; phylum Chordata; class Amphibia; order Caudata; family Salamandridae; genus Lissotriton; species Lissotriton helveticus. The sequence goes on from NC_136065.1 coordinate 1,502,886,762, forward strand.
AGTTGGAGGGTGGAGTTGGAGGGTGGAGTTGGAGTTGAAGGGTGGAGTTGGAGTTGGAGGGTGGAGTTGGAGTTGGAGGGCGGAGTTGGAGTTGGAGGGTGGAGTTGGAGGGTGGATTGAAGGGTGGAGTTGCAGGGTGGAGTTGCATTCAGTAAAACAAAAAATAAAAAATGTTTCTAACACGAAGAAGCTTAATCAGTCGTGTGCCACGATTTCTGTACGCAGTTTATGGCAAGCAAGTTGGTCTGCAAAGGGCATTGGGGGATACAACAGGACGGAGAATCCTCTTGTCCATTTAAAAAAGTGCTTGATCTGCAAGTAAAACAAAATGTAAGCCCTTTACTCCTACACAGCAGAAAGTCTATGTGAAGTTGTGCCCGCATTTAGAGCACTTCCCTGATGGGTGCATGGTCTTCCCTGGTCATTCACCTGTTCTTTAAATTTTAAGAAAAGTTAGCAATGTCCTATTAAAGAACAGCTATCTAATGAAAAACTGTTGGTGAATTAAATGTTCTACATGCCTCACGCAAAGCATAAGTGGACCACTCCCGCCAATACATCTTTAGTTAACATCCGAGGCTGGAGATGGACGTGCTATGTCTAAGAAATACTGTGTGCGTATATGCAAGTTGGAGCGATGAACTGACCCCCTGGAGAGATGTCCTATTACCGTCTAGTCCTACGCTACGTATGACTTCATAGCTCTCAAGTGGGACCAGGTCATGTGCAAAACCTTTAATCGGTCATACATTTTAACCGAAAACACGAGCACGAAGGCGCACTTTAATAATTTAAACAAAACTAGGGGTTGATTAACAGGGTGAAAGTATCAGTTATGGGTATCTGGGCGCTTGCACAGAGCGACAGCAGAAGTGCACAGAGGTGAGTCGCTGTACTGCCGCGCACCCACACACGAGTTAGGGATGTGTACAGCAGTACTTCTTCCTTGGGCAGGAGAAAAGAGCTCAGAGTACCAGCAGCTGGAGAGTTGCACCGGCTGTATGCGAGATGCCATCCCGCGCAGCTACCAACTGAAGAATGTGGACGACGGCACTTAACGGCGAGCGACTGCATTGGTGCAAGGGATCTTTGTTGTGTTGCCTCATTAAAAAAACAAGCTCTCTGCTTTGCTGTGGTGGGGCGGTGGGCGGGGGAGCGACAGCCTTTGAAGTCTGATGTCAAGGCACTGACGAATGGTGGTGTGCGAGCGGCTTCCTTTCAAGTCTGATGGGGGTCAGGGGAGGAAATGGCGCGCACATGCACTGGCCATAATCCGCATTCCAAAGCCCTCTTGGTAGGATTTTCTGGTGCCCCTCTATGTCTCTCGCCAGCAATGCGCAAGCGCATTGGCAGGCGAGACCTAAAAAGACAAAAGACAAGAGTGCAAGAGAGCAAGAGCAACCCCCAAAAGCTCCATGAAAAGCATCATTGTAGGAGATAGCGGAGGAGCTGGGGTAGCGCTGAGGTAGCGCGGGTTTACCCACGGACCGCAGAGCACTGGAGCCAGCACTGGAGTAAGCACTAGAGACATCTGGAGCCAAATACGGCCAACCTCCAGAACCACCTTCTAGAGAAGGAACAACAGTGGGTCTATCGTCTGTCAACAAATTTAAATGGGTTGAATGATAACATCCTTTGGAACGCCCTGAGCAGACATCCTTAAGGGAGGCCAACTACTCATTTTCTGCACGCAGACTAACATTAGAGATTCAGGGGCACATTAGTATGGCGGGCGGACTTTGTCCGCCCACCATACCAGTGGGAACTGGGACCACCCGGTAAGGGTGCAGGTGTTCCATACATCTCATTAGGATGCGCCCGACACACTGGCGGGCGCATCCCGCATTTTTAACATTGCGGCAGGCAGTGCTGAATGCACCGCCCGCTGCAATGCAAAAATGCATGTTGTGCTTTTCAATGCACAACGTGACAGGCACCGCGCAGTGCCTACCACGTTATACATTGAAATGCAGGGGGTTACCATAGGTAGCCCCCATGTGCACCCCCCACCCCCCTGGAGTCTCTGGTGGGCCCGCAGACTCTGCATGCCTTTCTGTGGCGGCATTGCTGTCACGGAAAGGCATTTCCAGAACCACAATGTAATATGGCTGGCGGTGTTTGAAAGACACCGCCACCAGAAAAGCGGCGGACGGTCTTTCTGTCCGCCGCGGACCCCTCAGCCAGTATGTCAGGGGGTCATTTCTGCATGGATGGTGGGCGGATCGCCCCCGCCGGGCCAGCTGTGACTACCGCTGGCCCGGCAGGGGCGATCCGCCCGCCATCCTAATGGGGCCATAAGCATCAATAGAATATCACACACCATGGTGACACCAGCTGCCTTTGTTTGAAGTCAGGCACCACTCCTTCCGGGATCTATGAAAGCTACAACAAATACGTAGCTTCTGTAAATAAGTCTCCTTTCTTTGTGACATTTTGGTAGTTTTGTAAGTTTTCAATTCGGTGTGAATGGGGAAGTACTCCCCCAACAATACTGCTAGTAAATTAAAGGACATAATAATAGTCCGCCAAGACTAGGCCACTCAAATCATGCAGTAGTAATTACGCCACATAGATATATGACTAGTCAAGCTATTCTAGCCCCAAACAATGCAAGACATGCATGTTTGCAGCAAATCACCATGCATGAGTGTGCAAACACCAGGTGTATATTTGCATGACTTGTGTATGATTGATGCACAAACGAACATATGACAGTAGGAGTGCCTATGATAAGACACATGCACCCCAAGTGAACAGGATAATTGTGAGAAAGTGCCATTTTTCTTGCCTTGGTATGTCCCCACTTTTTTATGAACTTCTGATGGGCTTTGACTGAGTGTGCTCTGGGTCCCTGCCAAACAGGTACCCAGGGCCTGTGTTCCTTCCCTAAAAACAATGCAGAAACAAAATTCCCAATTGGCATCTCTGGCCACCTGTCAGCCCCTAGTAAATGGTATCCTAGGTACCCAGGGCATGGTAACCATAGAAGACCCCTGAGGGCTGCAATACTGATTGTGCCACCCTCAGGGGCCGGTACCCTGGCACGACACACTGCCTTGGCAGGCTGAGTGCCTAAGTACAGAACCAAAACAAGAGACGACATGGCACACATCCCTGTGTGCCCTGCCCACAGAGCCCACTGCCCTAGCATACCTCAGTCACCCCTCTAGCTGGGTGCCCTATGCCAGAGGTGAGGGCACAGGTGCATGAGCCCTGTGCCCCTACAGTACCCAGGGCCATTCCTGGGCACTGTAAGTGCTGTGCTGCCATTAAGAGTATATGGTGCTGGGAGGTTGTTATTACGAACTCCACAGCACCATAATGGCTACACTGAAGACTGACAAGTTTGGTATCAAACTTCTCAGCACATTAAACCCACCCTGATGCCAGTTTGGGATTTAATGTAACATGCATGAGAGGGCATCTTAGAGATGCCCTCCAAACCCCAAACCTGCAATCCACGTCCGGGCTGAGTGGCTGCAGAGGCTGACACAGCAGACATGTTGCTGGACCCCTGGGTGGAGAGCCCCCCGCTCTCCTGGGTCTGCAACAAAGCACATCCTGGGCGAGGTGCTATGTCTCCTCCCCCAGGATGGACAGGGGGAAGCTTCCAAGGCATACCGCCTCTGAGATCTTCTCCAGACCATTTGCTGTACCCAGCAACCAGCCTCCCACCAGTCCTACCCCCATTCTGGCGTGAAGACTGGCGGAAAAAACTACGTCAGGAAGGGGGGTGTACCAACCTGTGCCAGCTCCACCCCTCAGGTGGAGGAGGCGAGGTGAAGCATGTCCCTGGGCTCTGGCCATCTTGTAGATGGGGAGTCCTGCCCAATCCCAGCTAGGCTCCTGCCTCCCTCCCACAGGAGAGGAGCAGGCCAGGGGGTGTACACACCCAGGACAGGGACCCATTGGTCCCTGCCCTTGCCCTACCTGTAACGCCCCTACATTTAGTATTTAGGGGCTCCCTGAACCTTCCTTCCTCAGATCCCGATACCAAAAGAAGAAAGAAGATAAAGAAGTAGAAGACCCACCACGCAGCTTCTAACAACAGGACAACAACTGACTTGGCCCAAACCCTACCGGCCTGTTGATCCTGGAACCTGCTCCTGCCTAAACCCGGCGACCTCCGCGGACAGTGGTGTACCAAAAATTATGCACTTACCATTAGACCCATAACCAATTACCAAATAATCAGTCAGTTGGCAGTGAAGAAAGTTTAATCATTTATTAAATCAAAGACTCTGGCCAGAGGAGCCCTCACACGAACCTCAACCCCGAGGCTCTGGCGAGAAGACTGCTGGCTTACAATCAAGACAAGGCATATATACGTTTCAAATACACAGACAGACACCTAACATAGAAAGTTATAGCTTGGTTTAAGAGGGCTTCATGGGAAAGACCATATAGAGCACACCAAATTGGTTCAGAGTAGCTTCATCCATTATAGCAAGGTCAGTCAGTTCACTCCTTTCACCCTTGTACTAGGGAGGGCCGGCACAGCGTCTTTTGGAAAGTGCTTATCCTGTTCAAACCCAGATGTAACCTTGAAAGGTTTAACAAAGAGAAAGACCATCCTCCCTCAGCTGCCTTTCTATAACTGAAGCACAGGGATCTTATCTGCTGAGCGATGGAACACATGACTGTTAGTTTCGAACTAGACGAGGCCAACAAAATGGCTTCTCCTTAGACGTCGGCCTATACTACGATTTGTAAAGAAAATACCACGAAACTAAGGATTTATACATTACAAACAGTGTTATGTGTGTAGGGAAGCAAAAGGAATACGATATATAGATATATCATGCTAATAACCTAACCTAATGTGTACATTTGCAGGGAAGATTTGGACCTTTATCCTTCAAATCCACCCTTTTAGCATTATATAGCTAAATAATGAATAAATAAAGAATCTTTCAATCTTCAAAAATCCCTTCATCTATCTGCATCATTTCCCGAATTTCCTGTTGAAGCATTTGCTTAGTATTAACCGTAGAGGAAGAGACCAATGATGTGCCAGCCTGGTAGCACAGTAAGAGCAACAGGCTGGAACACATTGTATGCAAAGGCAACAGGAAAAGATGACACCTGCTATACCTGCCAAAATCATTAACAATTTCCAACCCCAAGTGGACAACAATCCCCAAATCCAGCCCGTAAATGACCAAGTGCCATTTTCAGCATGGATTTCAGATGCTAATCGATGCAGTTTCTGAATCGCTAAATGGACAGTAGGGGCAGAATCGGGTATGTAAACACAACAGGAACTGCTGATCACGCGGGATGCTCCTCCCCGATCAGCCAAGATAACATCAAGCACCATCCTATTTTGAAGCGAAACAAGCCTCGTAGCCTGAAGCTCAACGGTGATATTTGTTAAAATATTAGAGGTAATGTTAATAAACCTTTCCACTACTCTTGATCAACGTCTAACTTCTCGGCTGGTAAATATCGGACCCCATATGGGGAGCAGACCCTTTGAAATATCATAAAATTGTTGTAGGGAAGTGTCAGTCTGATCTACATCCGAAGTGTCTATCTGTCTCCTAGTTCTACCTGAAGGCAATCGCATGTTATCCAAACGATGATCTTTGTGATAATTGGAAGGAGCTATATCAACTTGTGGATACAAGAAAGACAAATAACACTGTCCGGCCCAACCTCGTGGAAGCCAAGTATAAGCATTTTCCCCACACACAAAGTATACTTTTTGGGGAGTTAATAGTGGCGGACTACTAAATGTTCGTAAACGATAAGTGTAATTACATTCGCTGCTTCCAACAAAAATGTGCCCTACACCTTTTACACAAAACATTGAGATACTATTCAGAATTGGTATTGACATTGCTCGATCATCAGTAACATTTCGTATTATAAATTGCTGGAAGTATTGAGTATCATTAAATTCGACAAAATCCAGGACTTCATTCTGTAACCAGGTAACATTTTCATAAACAGTGTACTGATTCATGCAGGCACTTGGGTCTAACGATCCCTCTCCATCATTTCCCTCAGGATCAAATCCCTGATGTGTTTCTATATATGCCAATATCATTTGGTAGTCTTTTCCAGAGTACGTTTTAGGATTCAAGGTGTAGTGTGTATACATACATGAGAACAGTTTAAACCAGGCCTTACAACTTCCCAAATACGTCAACTGTAAAGATATGAACATGTCATGACGATGCATAACAGAAGGCAAAAGGCCACATACCCAGCAATTAGTGGTGTTGGTTGCACTATGTGTTTGATGCAGCATTTCTACGAAAACATTCTTAGTATAAGTCTGACGGTGTCTCTCCTTATGGGGAGCTAAAGTATAAAACACATGCTCAGGAGGTTGAGGGGGAGTACCTAAAACCAAAGGCATAGGGTGATGGTATTCTAAATATATGAAGACTCCCATCATTATTACAAATAATACAGCAATAGTGGTTATAAACAATACTTTCACTCGGAGGGTCCAACTAGAAAACATCGGTACATATGAAGGGTATCGTTGAGGTACAAAAGGGCGTTCTTCATCAGGCACAAAACGAGCAAAGGGATACATTCTAACTATAAGTTCAAACTAAACTAAACTAAGCCAGAGGGCTCTTCTTTCCTGTGTTCGTCTGGAGCCTCACAGGCAGGCATCCCAACAACACAACCTGGGCTTTTTCGTCGTTCTTTCAAACTTCTTTCTGAACAGAGCTATCCCAATGTTCTTAGCTCTCAGCGAGTTCAGTCCAGTGTCTTTTAGTACCCCAGGAAAACTCTAGCAAGCCCTACTACTCAAGTCTTTCCCTGTCTCCTACCCTTTCCTCAGGGGGTACTATTCGTCTTTCTTGGCCGCAGGTTGTAATGCACATGACCAGGCACGCTGTGATCCTCAAACAAAGCAGAAGAGGATGCCTTTATTGCCTCAGAAATATCCGGAGCCTGTATTCCTCTTTCTTCAACAGATTCAGGGGCACTTGAGCCAACTGTAGTTACCCCTTCTGATCTTCGTTCTCCTTCTTCTTGCCTCTGCTCAACTGTACAGGCGTCGGAAAAAGGAACAAAACATTTGACTGTTTCAGTTTCCTGAGACAGAACTCCGTCTGGGGCTTGTTGATCACCATGCAAAGGTAACGGCAGTCGTTTCACATGAGATGCATGAATCCAGTGTTTCTTTCCATCGACTTTCACTGCAGTTCGTGTAGCCAACAGCACTTGGTGTGGTTTTGACCATCTGGGAGCCAAACTGGAGTCTCGTTGATATTTCTTAATGAGTACCCATTGGCCTTGTTCCAGTCGATGTCCCAGACCCTCTGGCAGGGGCTGCAACACTGCTGAAACCTGCTGATGAATAGAACATAGGTCTTTAGTCAAAGCATAAAAGTAATCGATCAGCATAGGATATTCTATATCCCTAAATGACCTAGGCCTGGGAACCTCCCAAACATTTTCTGGTCGTTCGAAAATGATCTCATAGGGAGACAACCCTGATCGTGAATGTGGGGTTACTCTTATCGACATTAGTGCCAAAGGTAAGGTGTCTCGCCACTTCAACTTGGTGCTTTCCGGAATTTTAGCCATTTTTAACTTCGGTATTCCATTATATTTTTCCACTAATCCTGCAGATTGTGGGTGCCGTGCGGCATGAAACCTGTTTAATCTGTAATCCATTACACATATGCTTCACCAATTCCCCATTAAAGTGCCCCCCGTTGTCTGTCCAGATCAATCAAGGCAAACCAAAGCGCGGAAAGAATTCTTTAAGCAGGGCTTTTGCAGTCGCTAGAGCAGTATTCTCTTTGGTTGGGTAAGCCTCCACCCATTTGCTGAATGAGCATACCACCACCAACACGTACTTAAGGTTGTTAACCCATTCCATATGAATGTAATCCATTTGAATTACTTCGAACAGCAACGTTGGTGGTGTAAAATTCCCACTGAGGACAGGTTCCCTCCCTCCAGGATTGTGCTGTAAACAAATCATACAGTAACAAACCAAATGGGCTGCGGTTTTTGGAATATTTGAGTTGTTCCAGACTGGATCTAAAAGTGCACAAATTCCTTTTGCTCCAACATGGGCAGGACCATGGGCCATGGTTACCACAGCAGTCACCAAAGCATAGGGTAATAACTACCTCCGTTTGTCCGTTAAGTCTACCCAGCAATTATTCTCATCCAATCTTCCTGTCTCGTGTTCCCATTGGGCCAACTCAATTGGGGTAGCTTCTTTCTGTATCTCACGAACACTATCCATAGTATTATCAAACAACTCAGACTCCGTCACCCACCTAGCAGAAGTTGTCAAAAACATAGGGTTTACTTTTGATTGTGCAGTCTCTTTCGCTATCTGATCTGCAAAAGCATTTCCTTTCCCAACCTCGTCCACCAGCATTTTGTGTGCGCTACACTTTATCACTGCGATAATTTTTTGGCAAGGTTAGGGCAGTCAACAATCGCAAAATCAAGGGCCCATGCTGTATTTTCTGACCATGAGAAGTAAGGAAACCTCTTTCTGCCCACAATCTCCCAAAACTATGGGCAACGCCAAAGGCGTACTGGCTGTCTGTGTGTACATTTACTCAGAGTCCTTCGCTTAACTCGCAAGCTCGGAATAATGCCACTAGCTCAGCTGCCTGTGCTGATTGATAGGGTACTCGAGAAGTTTCCACCACCGTTCTAAGGGTGGTGATTGCATACGCAGCTGTTGTTGTGCCATCTGCTAACTTGAAACAAGAGCCATCCACATACAATTCCCCTTCGGGGTCAGATAGAGGAATGTCTGTGAGGTCCACCCGTCCTTTCGTCTCTTCTTCAGTTCGATATATGCAATCATGCACATCATTGTTATCGCGATCAGAATGGAGGGGTAGTAAAGTGGCAGGGTTCAGAGTGGCACAACACTTAATCGTAATATGAGGGGCAAATAAAGTCAATTCTTATCCAGTAAGATGTGCACTCGTAAGATGCTGCATCTTTGTTTTATTTAACAATGCATCCACAGCATGCGGTACCATCACTGTGAGATCAAAATTTAAAACTAGCGCTTCTGACTGTCGAATGGCCACCGCTACTGCAGCAGTGGCCCTTAGACAGCTGGGAAGCGCTCGGGCAACATAATCCAGTACGGCTGAAAAATAAGCACAAGGTCTCTGCTTACCACCAAATCCTTGTGTCAACACTGAAAGCGAACAACCGTCAACCTCATGCACATACAGTACAAAAGGTTTCCGGTAGTCAGCAATAGCCAGGAGGGGTACAGAGCAAAGTGCAGATTTGAAAGAATCAAAAGCCTGCTGACATTCGTCAGTCCAAGGAAGGGGTTCATGCACATTTTTAGTAGTTAAATAGACGAGGTGTTTAGCAAGTAGAGAAAAATTAGGAATCCACTGATGACAATAAGAGGTTATGCAAAGAAAAGCACGGACATCATGCTGAGTATGAGGTACAGACATGTTAGAGATGGTAGTCACACGTTCAGAGGCTAGTCTCCTCCCCTCTTTCGACAGTAGATGACCTAGATAAGTCACCTACTGTCGACAATATTGAAATTTAGAAAGAGAGACCATTAGTCGCCAAGTGGTGCAATAATTTAACAGTCGCTTCTTTACAACCGGCCTCAGTATCAGAAGCGACTAAAAGGTCATTGACATATTGGAGGAGGGCATTACCAGAAGCCAGAGTCAATTCATCAAGAACAGCTTTAATAGCCTGACTATATATGCTAGGACTTTCAGTATAGCCTTGGGGAGCACGACGAAATCTGAAGCTGCAGCCAGATAATGAGAAGCCGAAGATCTGACGGCTATCAGGATGTATAGGAATACTGAAGAAAGCATTCTTCAGATCGCTCACAGAGAAATATTTGACCGTAGGAGGAATCATAGTGAGTATTGTAGTGATATCTGACACCACAGAATATTGAGGTACCACAATTTTATTAACCTCCCGTGAATCAATCAATCACAAAAAGATATTTATCAATTTGATCTGAGTCTATATCCACAGGGGCCTTTTTTAAAAAGGTCGGCAGGATAGGGCTATTACAAACATTAGCTGCCGTCTCTTCCACTATACCTTTATCAACCAAATCCTGTATGATCGCAAGCAGTACCAGCGAAATCTTATACTGAGGAATACGAGGTAATTTAGCATTGGGTTTCAGAGTGATGGAGACTGGAGGTATCTTTAATAACCTGACATCCGCGTCTCCCATTGCCCATAAAGAAGTCGGGACCATAGCCAATTCGGGTGGGAGTGGTTCATCCTTAGCGAAATACTGCTTACTTTTCGGGTTGGGAGGATGTATCGTAAGATATACTCCATCTGGAGAACCATGTATTTTTGCATTCAATTTCTTTAGCAGATCAAGGCCCAACAAGTTCTCCCCACAATGAGAGGTCAACAAGAATGGAGAATCCACAGTGATAGGACCAACGGTAAAAGGAATACGTTTCGAGATGGGGCTGACCACTGGAACTCCTGAAAATCCCTCAAAAACATTATTTTGCCCGGACAGAGCAGCCCCTGGAAACAAAAAATGCGCAACAGAGCTATTCATCGCCCCCATATCAATTAAAAAGTTTACAGAAGTTCCCATCAAATGCCCTTGCACATAAGGTCCCTGTTGATTAACGGGTACAGACACTGGGCCCTCTCTCTGTCCGACGCTATCCTAACAGTAGGAATACCCATCTTCATTATCATACTGCTTACCCCCTTGATGATCAAAACAATTCTTCTCTGAATCGCATTGCACGAAATCTTCCCTTCTCATATCACTCTGATCCACGTCACCTCTACCTCTTCCTCGTCCTCTTACTGCCCCGTTCTGAGCTAATAATAGTGGACAATGAGCTTGCCAATGCCCTTCCTGTTTACAGTACGCTCATTGGTTAAGTCCTAACCCAGTGGCCTGTCCTCTGCCTTGTCCAATTCCCGTCCCCTTTGGGGTGGACCCTCTACTGGTTCTTCCTCCCCCTCTTCCTCTAAAGGCTTGCTGCAGTAACACTCGTGTTTTAAGATCCTTTGTTTTCTTTTCCACCTTATCCTTACTCTCATTTTCCCTATGTTCATAATACTGAGCCATGCTTAATATCACAGAGGGCGTGGACGTAGTCCAAGTACTTTCAGCAGCCTGTAATCATGCGGAAACTTCAGATAACAAATTGGTAACGAATCGATTAAAAACAGTCTTACACCACCTTCTGTAGATAAATCCTGTCCACTAAAATCAATGAATACTCCTTCAAATCTCGTAAAGAAATCAGACACACTCTCATCTTTTTTCTGTTTACATGCTGTTAACTTATCCCAATCCACCTTTCGAGGCAGAATCAGGGAATGCATATAGGAAATAATTTTAGCCGGAAGAGCCGTTATTTCTGCCCTAGGCTTATCGCCTCGTTTACGTGCCTTATCCCAATCTTTCATTTGCTCCCATGTTCCACCCAGCTCGGCAGCATGATCCTGGTCATGCACTTGGCGCCATATATCTACGGAAACTAACAGTCCAAAAAATAATTCGACATCAGCTAAAGTCATAACTGCTGAAGCAGCGGCTTCTGTCAATACTTTATAATAAGCAGTGGGGTTTTTCCGGGGATCAGGAAGCTGCGATTTTAAGGACAGAACTTCACTTCTCTTCCAAGGAGTATAGACCCATTGCTCTTGAAAACGAGCCTCTACCCGAGCTCGAGTGACTACATCTTGATCATTACGTAATTCTGGAACTTCTGGGTGGTAAATAGGATGCACTTCCCGCATAAGATGCTGGGAGTTCCAATTTGGACATGACTGGAACATCCGGCCTCGATATTTCACCAAGACCTCTACATTCTTATATACCTCTTCCAGGCTTAAATTAAATTTATGGGCATGATCTGCAATGTCATAAATTACTTGAGGAGCACGTCCACCGGGAAACATTGTTCCCATATCGAGATAAGGCAAAGAGACATACTATGCAAAGCATATTGTTGCATAATGGACTCTCTCATAGTGCTCCATATATCGACAACAGTATATAATTGTTCAGCATCCATTGCGATGCCTGATCAGCAATTATTTCTTTTTCATTATATCCTACCGACGCTCGTGTAAATAATCTCCGAGCGCCTGACTCCCCTGGATCACGAGAAGGGGGCAATTTTTCCCATGCAGGGGTTGAACTTCCAGACTGACAGGTCAAAGCTGGGGTCGGAGGAGACAATATTATGGGCATTCTGTTTAAAGGGGGTAAGCATCAGGACGCAAAGTTGCCATCTCCCCCTTTGAGGTAGATGCAACAGGAGGAATTCCTATAGGGGCCGAGGGAGCAGCAGCTGCAATCCCTTGGGTTGCTGAGGCAGAAGCTAAATTTAAAGGGACAGCGGGGTATATGCGCTGAGGGGCATAAGGAGGAGGGGGTAGCGCATCCAATAATTCTTCTATTTCTTCTTCTGGCTCTTTTCAAGTAACATAACTTCTGTCCACTTGTAATCTGAATTGTCTATTCATGGCATCTATATTTTGCTCGGTCTGATTTTTGTCATGCGCAATAGCTTTCTGAGTGATCGTCTTTCCTGCTTTAACCTGTTCCAATTTTTCCTTTCTAATACGCCTGCGCTTCGGTCCTTCTGCCACATATTTAAAGTGTCGAACATAGCCTGTCGACTTCGTTTAGAAAACAATCGGTCTTTGTAAATACTGGATTTTCTTCTCAACGAAAGACCCGGTCAAGGGCCATAGTAGCTTTACATTGTCTTTAGTATACTTATGCCATAACTTATTAAACAGTATAGGAGTAATACCGTGTGTGCAGTACATATTATGACTCAGACTTCCTTCTGGAGGTTCAGGCTGACTCTCATCCAAACGCGTGCAATTTCAGCATCCACATCCAAAACACAATTTGCTAAAACATGGCATGTTTATTCGCTGTTCTTCAAATTCACACTTCTTTCAGAAACATTCTCACACATATGCTCTAAAACATACTTTTATCATGGCCATTTCGCTCATACCTTTTGATTTGAATCACGGATGACAAACAGAACGAATAAAAACAGAGAAATATACAAAGAAAACCGGTATTTTCCTCTCCCTTATTCAGATTCCACAAGACATTTCGTGCAAAAGAACGGAGCCAGTCGACTCCCATTCGTTAGAGAACTCGAATTAACTCCAATTCCAGACCAAACAGAGACCAAAATCAGGCATTCCAAAGACTACCAAGAGACCACCGCACAGGTTATTAACCACAGACCGGCCTACAGACCATCCTGCAGTTTTTCCTGGTTCACCTCAAGGACTATTCTGGCTTAGCCCGCTATGTCTAGCACCGGTCCAGATCTGTGCAAGTGCTACCCAGGCTTTCACTACAGGCTTTTCCGAAGACAGTCCGGCCGGGTGGGCACTACCTGGCCACATTAAGGCGTCCGGTTGATATCTCTATTATACACCAAACAAGTCTGTAGGGCATCCACCCGTGCGACCTCAATATCGCCCTGTTGGACCCCTGAAAGTTCTCTGTGGTACTCCGACCACCAAATCCAAATTCAAATCAGTTAACTGTTCCAATCAAATTCAGAAAAAACCTGCTCAACAGTGTGTCCAAATACAGAACTAAAAAATCACTCACCTGACATCACTGTTAGGATTGCGGATATCTTCACTACCAATTCTTGTAGACCAACACGGTCAGCTCTCAGGTTATGCCCGTAGGACTCCGGCGAGGGGCCACTAGCAGCAGAGGCTCTCTGATCGTGAGAGTGGAGGAACTCCAACTTTCTTCGGTTAGTCCACCCCCTCGACAAAAGACTCCCCGTTCAATGTCCTCTTCTACCCGATTACGGGAGGACGACCCCAACGCGGAGTCCCGGTGGAGTCGCCAAGTGACGTACCAATACTTATACACTTACTATTAGACCCATAGCCAATTACCAAATAATCAATCAGTTGGGTGTGAAGAAAGTTCAATCATTTATTAAATCAAAGACTCTGGCCAGAGGAGCCCTCACGCGAACCTCAACCCCGAGGCTTCACCGAGAAGACTGCTGGCTTACAATCAAGACAAGGCATATATACATGTTTCAAATATACAGACAGTGACCTAACATGGAAAGTTACAGGTTGGTTCAGAGGGCGTCATGGGAAAGACCATATATAGCACACCAAATTGGTTCAGAATAGCTTCATTCATTATAGCAAGGTCAGTCAGTTCACTCCTTTCGCCCTCGTACTAGGGAGGGCCGACACAGTGTCTATTGGAATGTGCTTATCCTGTTCAAACCCAGATGTAGCCTTGAAAGGTTTAACAAAGAGAAAGACCATCCTCCCTCAGCTGCCTTTCTATAACTCAAGCACAGGGGCTTGTCTGCTAAGCGAAGGAACACGTGACTGTTAGTTTCAAACTAGACGAGGCCAACAAAATGGCTTCTCCTTAGACTTCGGCCTATACTACGATTTGTAAAGAAAATACCACGAAACTAAGGATTTATACATTACAAACAGTGTTATGTGTGTAGGGAAGCAAAAGGAATATGATATATAGATATATCATGCTAATAACCTAACCTAATGTATACATTTGCAGGGAAGATTCAGACCTTTATCCTTCAAGAGCAACCTTGGGACACCCAAAGGACCTGCCTGCCATGACCCTCTCGACGATTGGGACTCCCTCCAGCAGAGGCTCTGCTGCAACAACCCACCTGGTGCCAGCCAGGAAGCTCTGGACCAGCCCACTCTGCACCAGCCGACCCCGGCCGGGCCAACCCGAACTAAGACCATGAGGACGTACCCCCGGCGACTGGGACCCGAAGTCCAGTGCCCAAAGACCCTCCTCGAAGAACCAGCCGACGCCTGCAGACTCAAAACCAGAGGCCACCCCAACCGCGACCAGCCGAGGGTAAGCTTTTCCGACACCCAAAGACACCCCTGCACCCAGCATCCTCCAGCCCCCTGTTCCCTCCTTCGGGGTACCTACTTGTGCTCCAAGATCCCAACTTACCTCTCGATGTGCTGGTCGCCCCTGGAGAGTCTCCGTCCTCGAGCCTGCAGCCTTTTTCCCTTTTGCAAGATCCTCATTGGATAACATTGAGCGCCCGACGGCTCAATAGCACCCTGCACCCAGCCAACCGAGTGCCGCTGGCTGTGACCCCTCTGTCCTAACTTACTTCCCCCTTGCCCTGAGCAAGTGACCAGGAGCCCAGCTCCCACAACCACGTGGCCTGCGAGCCAGCTGCCACCAACCGAAGGCCCCCTTTCCCTCAATGGATATCATTGGTCCTACCTACCTCTGCACCCGGCCGCCCCTGCGCCGCTGAGGGTGAACTAACTATACCTACCTGACCCTGGGGGACCCCTGAGTCTATGCACAGAACATTGACTTCATCAACCAAGTACTCACCTGGAAACCAGTAATTCACTTACCTGCCATTGGATAACATTGACCCATTTTGACTCGAAAATATTCGAAGTGTGAAGTTTTGAAAACTAAAAATATTCCTATAAAATCAGCCAAAGTCCGAATCCGAAAGTACTCACCTGTGATCAGGGGAGAAGCCAGTACTGTACCTTTCAGCGCAGTACTGAACTGCAAAAGTAATCCCTAGCGGGTTTACTAGTAATCTGTTTTTTCTCCATAGGAACCCATTGTCTGCTTTTCTATGAAATTTCTTCTGTCTACTTTTGAAAACTGCAAATATTCTTTAAAAATCGTACAAAATACTAAAACGCAATTAGCTACCTGTGTTTAGTTAAGCTCCCAGTGCTGGCCCTGGGAGACTAGTACTGGGTTACAAAAGTAACGCCAACGTACTTTACCTGCAACCTGAATTTCCTCCCATTGAATAACATTGTCAGATTTACCTTGAAAAGTTTCTAAGTGCGAACTTTTAAAACAGTATTATATTCATGAAAATTCAGTACAGTAACTAAAACGTGTTTGCTAATCTGGTTTCAGTTTGCACCCCAGGACTGAATCTTAGATCTAGTCCAGGAGCTACAAAAGTAATCTGTAAAGTAATCTACTGTATTTTTGCTTGCAAAACCCATTGAGCTTAATGTTAGAGAGTGATTCATATCTGTGTTGCTTATTGCCTATACTGTAACTATTGTGTGCACAAACTTTATTGCTTCCTTGCAAAGTATTTATATGAGAATACTCATATCGAGAAAAGTATATTTTTACAACTGTTGGTTCTAAAAATTAAACAACTATATCTAAGGGTATAGAAACAATTGGCCTGGAGTTTAGTCCTTGAGTGTGTGAAATCTTTTGCTGACTGAGTGTGTACAACAAATGCTTTACACTGTCCTCTGGTACTGCCTTACTGCTCGACCAAGCTACCACTTTGGAGAGTAAGGTCAGTTCTGACTTTGACCTCTGTTATACCTCTGGGGTTGGTGGACTCTATACACACTGTACTTCATACTAGTCCAGTATATATAGAGCCACTTTCTTACAATAATGAACAAAAATGCAACATTTTTATCCTTCCCTTTATATGTTATGTGCGTCCTCTATGTTGTGTTACTTGTCTTACAGGTTTTAAACTAGACAGTGGGTCTGTAGGCATGGTCACAGCACTGCATGCACAGCACACCTTAGCGAGTGTGCTGATAAATACACGCATGCGGCTCAGTTTGCCACAGCACTATCACAGTTTTTGGTCCCGAAGAAAGCCTCCAAACTATTTCCTGGGGCTGAAACATGTCGACCAGCACTTGATGGACAACAAAGACAAATTTCTAGTCTTCCCTGTATCCCACTGTTTTCTTTTAAACATGCCCTGGGCCGCTGGGAATAAAACATCTATCAGAAAGGAGCTAAAAAGGCATTTTTAACCTCACCACTTTTTGAGCACCAGCCACACAAAAACAAAACCTGCTCTGCTGTAATTCAGGCGTCGAAGCACAGCTTGGCTGCATTCGGCTGCCCAGCTGGTACCCCGGTGATGAAGCATGCCACACACTAGGTTGGTGTGTGAGGGTTCTTCAAAACCCCAGTGGTTCCTGGCACCCCTAGATCATCAGAAGAGGAAGTCCTTGTCTTTTAATTCACCAGTGGGTCCGTCCACGTTGTTTTTGAGAATCAATTATGGGAAATGGACTACCCTGTTCTTAATCCTGGCTCTCTTTTTGTGCCTTACATGCTTCCTACAGTAAGACACAAAACAGTAAACTAGACACACACATTACAGAACATTGATGATTTCCTTTCATATATTATAAGCAGGTGGATCAAAGTGCCATTGTATTGATCCCAGAGAACATCAACTTGGAACCATCTACCCTTTGCTAGGTTCTATAAGCAATTAACAGTTAAAAAAAGAGGAAACGTCTATAGATTCTTGTTGACAAATTTGTGGAACTCTGCATGTTCAAGGGCTTCACCATAAATACCTCTAAAACGAAATGTATGGTGCCTGATTTACAAATGCATCTTAAACTTTTGAGTGAGTTCACTTTTTGGAGTAAGTTTACTATTTTCAGTATTCACTGTAAATGTAAATATTCTACATGATTGCAAGTTATATGTCTCCTTCCCCGAGTGATGCAATTGACTTGTGTGGGTAGGTGAACTCCCTCACTGAACCCCTCCCTAATCTCGCTAAACCCCTCTTACTTCTCCATAATCTCATCCTCTTTTACAGTAAATCTTCCCCTTTCCACACCAACTCCCACCTGTCCCGCTCACATCACATTTACTACTAACACACATAATTTACTGTGTGGAGACACTGCACTTGGGTGGGGAACTCCACACACATAAGTATAGATAATGCAGAAGCATAAAACTCCGAGTTTATGAATGGCAATTTTTGGTATATTTTGCAGTATTACAAAAACGTACTACAAAGTGCAGTTTGTGAGTCAAGCCCATGACTTTAAAGCCACACAATGGATTTATGAATAACTTTAGGTTGGATGGCTTGCAAAAAGAGACAAACTGAACCATATTCAACGCAGAATGTGGGCAGAAGCACATGCTTATCTTTGGCTCACAATTCACATTTTACATTCATTTAGGAGACTTCTAGGTGTAGTTTTGGTGATTTGCAAAATATTTTATACAGTTGTCCTAACATTTTTCAAACTTTCTGAAAGCAAATTACACAAATTCCACCCACTGCGAGACAATAAATGCACATGTTTTCAGATCAGATCAGGTATTAAGGGCAGCAAATATACAGTGACTTCCTATTCAGGACAATGTTATTGCGTGGGTGGCCATTTTGCAGTAAGTGGAAGGGGGTGGTCTCGCATAGCGTATAAGAGCAGAATAGGAGAGCGCAGTAATCCTTGCTAACCCTTCTAAAGCCACTAAATATCGGTTTTATACCTTCACTCTTAAGTGACCCGCTGTTCCGAATGCAGCCAATTATCATGAACTTTCATTTAAAAACCATCAATTCAGATGAGACACCATCTTCCCCGCTGCCCCACCATGCCTGGGATTTGTCTGAGCCTCTGCAAATCAATTTTCGCATATCTTCTGAGAGCAAATGTCAGCAAGCTCACGATCTGCAAAATCAACATGACACCGAGTCGCAGGGGAGAAAGATGGAGGAGAGAGGGAGGGAGGGGCAGTGTGAAGAATGAAGGCTGCAAGGTGGGGAGGGGAGCAGCACAGCGAGCCCTGAGCCGGTGGTACCAGAGGGCTGTCAGATTGCGAAGTGAAGTTATAAACCACACAGCTGAATAGTGACAAGTAACGATCGCAGGGGAGGCAGAAGGCATAAAACCTGCATTAGGAACACTTTTAGCGCCATGGTTGATGAAACCGTTTGAAGCAAGGAAAGACTCTTGTGGTTGGAAGGTGCGTTGGACAAACCTCGCTTTCTATGGTTTTACTTTATCACCATGCGTTTGCAGCCTTGTTGTGTGGTAATGCGTCTTTGTTTTTCATCTTCTTTCTTTATTACTCCTCTGTAGGGATGCGAGACGTTGCGCATGTTTAAGCAGAAAGTGTCTTCCAGGAATGGTAGAGTTGCAGCAGAAGACTTTTTCTTAGCAAACAAGTCTCCTGCTACTAACGTGTGTAGTATTACACAGGCACACCGCCTGAATTTAATTCCCATGTGAGATATGGTTAAGAACATTTTGTGCAATAAGCATAATTCTTCTGTCCTTTTCCCCTTTCTCTCCCGCTCCCTCCTCTCACACATCTTGTGAGTCTCTGGCTCCTCTTTTCTTCCAATCTGGTCTTTAGGCTCTTTAGCTATGGATCCACTCTCAAGAACCTCATTAGACTCCAAACTGATTCCAGCTGGCTTTAATGTGTACACTATCACGTATCCCCTAATCTGTCCAAGAACGATTCCAAGAAATTTAAACATAGGTTCCTTAAGTCTCACTCAGAAACCCTTATTTCAGAATATTACTTCTGCTCGAAAAAGGGAGAGACCATTAGTGACCTTATCTTCTACACTATTGGACAAGCCCAATGGAGGATAGCCATGCTCTCTCTACTCCTGATCTCCACATCTACCAAAATCCCCCAAGACTCCCAACAGCTCCCTCAATCGCTTGCCGAGCGGAGCAACCATCTCCATTCACAATAATGGAACCATCCTCTTCCAAAAATCTGAGCGCAACCTAGAACTTCTTGACCAAATATTCCCACTTATCAAAAGTGCTGTGAAGAATAAAGCTGCCCTCCTGACACATACCCAACTTAACCCTGCAGATCTCCCCCTTACTGCTCTGGAGGTTTCTTCCCCCCCCCACTGACTCATCTCCACCCCTATCCCAGCCTCTCCCTTTCTCCCTGGGTAGCCTACCCAACAACATTCTGGAGTCTCCCCACACGGGTCGTCATAAATCAATGATCCCTTTCCTCTCCTTGGATGTGAATCACACTGCAACGTGACTGACACCTGTACTCTGTTGCTGTCTGCTGAACATACCCACAATGTCTACACTACATCTCTCTCCCCTTGGTCCACTTGCAAATGTCGTACCCCCAAATCTGGCCAGCAACCGGGTTCATCTTCCCTCATAACTCCTTAACAACCAGCTCAGGGGACCCGTTGCCCGGGGCAGCAATCATGGATCCTAACCTATCTCCTTCTCCACACCCAGGGACCACCCTTCCCAGCCACCCCACAACTCCAGGCACCATATCACTCCCTCTTCTCCAGGCCCTTTGACCCCCATTTCGCTCTCTTGTTCTGACATCTCCCTTAGTTCCAAACTTACTGAGATCTCCCTGGAGCTTCAGCAACTTAATGCCAACATAAAGTGCTTACTATCACCTCTGCTCTAGCCAACTTTTGTTGTACCAACAAGTCTCCTGGCAATAATAGGCACCCCCGCCCCGCCCCTCACCTATACTAATTGCACTAGATTTAGATCTCCCACTTCCCCTTTAGGTATCTCTACTACTTCTGCCGCATTACTTGTTCATTCCTTTATAGACATGGTACAACCGGTTGCTATTGTGGCACCTAACCCCACGACGGTTACAGCTTACTTAACTCAACAGAGTCCCCAATGGAGGGGCTAACATTATTTTCGGAAATTGCCCTTTTTGCGGGGTAATCCCTCCTCCCTTGTTTTTCCTGACCTGTGGTTGTTGGCAATAAGACTATGAGCACTTTACCACTTTATCACTGGAGAGTCAAGCCCTGTTGCTGGACTCTCCGAAGTTTCTTCTGGACAGACTACAGAGGATTCAGTCTGCGGCGGCCAAGTTAGCTCTAGGACTGCCCAGAAGGTCTTCTTCCTCCGCAGCCCTGGCAGAGCTGCACTGGTTCCCGTTGAGGCAGAGAGTTCAGTTTAAGTCTCTCTGACTTGTTTTTAAAGCCCTTCACGGGCTGGAACCTGCGCTCATGCGGAGAAAGTTTGAATGGTATGTTCTCATGAGAAGCCTCCGCTCCTCATTGGTGAGATTGGTGAAGGTACCATGGTTTAGAAAGGTCAGGTCAGGTGGTAGATCCTTTGGTGTGGCAGCTGCCAAACTTTGGAACGAACTTCCATGGGCGATTAGAAAAATCAAGGACCTCCTTCCTTTTAGAAGGAGTTTGAAAACCTGGTTGTTCCCCAAGACATAGTTAACTGTCGGCGTCGGGCACATTCTTATTCTGTACTTTGAGTTGCTTAGCGCTGGGATGCCTGTAAGGTGATAGTGCGCTTTATAAATTAAATAAATACAAACAAATAAATAAATAATAAAGTGCATATGCATTCCCTATAAATTATTACTGTGATTGGTTAACCATGATTGGCATATTTGTTTTACCTGTAAAGTCCCTAGTAAAGGGCACTGAGTGTGCCAGGGCTGGTAATTCAAATGCTACTAGTGGGCCTGCAGCACTGATTGTGCCACCCACATGAGTACCCCTAAAATGGTGTCTCAGGCCTGCCACTGCAGTGCCTGTGCACAGTCTGTGAACTGCCAAGTTGTCCTGGCCAGTGTACACACTGACCAGGCCTGACCCTTCCCTTTTCCTAGACATTGGACACCCCTATGGTAGGCCCAAGGTACCCCCTTGGGCAAGGTGCAGTGTATGAGAAAGGTAGGACATGTACTAGTGTGGGTGACATGTCCTGATAGTGAAATACTGCCAATTTCGTTTTTCACTATTGAACGGCCATCTTGCCCATAGGATAGAATGGGGAATGTTGTGTCCCATGTGTACCTGCATATCTCTGTATACAAAAGGAGGGAGAAGAGATCTTTTGGATCTTGAGAGCAAGATTACCACTCGGGACAAGTGGAAGGTCCAGCCACAGTATTAGCCCTCGGGCAATATCTGTTACAAGAGAAACGACTGGGCTGTTCTTGGGGTATCGGTGCAGGTCACTGGGGTGTGGATAAGGGATGGTGGTTAAATGGTAACCTACCAGTGGGTATCCATTTTGTTGGATATGTTGGCCTCACACACCCTTGCAGGTGTCATGCTTCATCATAGGCAATGCTCCTCGTTGGGTGGGCGGTGCAATACCCAACGGGCAACACCTCAAAGAGGGGCTCTTTGGCGGAGATCTTTTAATCCAACTGCCCATGGGTGAAGTGTGGGTGAGGGGCCAGAGTGTTGTAGACGGACTTGTGAATTAAAATGGCGCTGGGGTACCGGAAGTAACTTTATTCGGGTGGTCCCACACGTCAACTAAAAACAATAGTTAGTCTTGGAGGTCTGGAAAGTAATGTTTTCCGTGCTCAAAACTATACTAACAAGTGTAGATAGTGGTCGACATGTTTCTCGCTCAAGGTGTATTCACCAGCGATTCATCAGGACCTATCAAGGGTACTCGCAGTCTACAATCTAGCTGATCTATCTAGGTATCAGTGTTAATTTTCACAATTGGGAATTAAAGTACCTGTATATACATTGTTCCATGCCTAGAGGTCAATGTTTACATGTAACAGCAGTGTCTGGCGGGATGAGCATCGGTGAGTCAAGCCTCTGTAGCTAAGGTTCTTGCTCCCGTGCCCGCGTATCTTCGCCTACCCCTCTCCGCCAGGACCTATCCGGTCCTGGCGGAGAGGGGTAGGCGAAGATACGCGGCGGTGAGATCTCTGTACTGGGGTGAATGTATGACATTGTTCTTAATTCTGTCCATCAACTGTTGTTTTTGCATTTGTCACCCCGAGCGGGACGGGTATGCTCAGACGTGAGTCCCGTGCTCTCCACACCACTGGAGTTGAGCTATCCTGGCTGATGACGACTGATAGCCAGAAACCGGTCCTAGGATGCTTGATTCCGGTCCAGGGAAGAAATGGCTTGGCAGTTCGGGCTGGACTGTTCCCATGAGGAACAGGGTCAAGACTGATTTGCATATGGCCATGTCTGAACTGGGGTGCTTGGTGAGCAAAATAACAATGGATTAAACCCAGTTCTGTGACTGGGGTGAATGTTTTGCCATTGCGCAACATTCCGTCCATCATCTTGCGTGTTTTGCTGTTCACCCTATGTGGGAAGGGTATGCCCAGACATGGTTCCCGTGCTCACTAAGCCACTGGAGTCAAGCTATCCTGGCTGAAGACAGCTAACAGCCAGAAACCGGTCCTAGGATGCTTGATTCTGGTCCAGGGAAGACATGGCTTGGCAGTTCGGGCTGGACTGTTCCCATGAGGAACAGGGTCAAAACTGATTTGCATATGGCCATGTCTGAACTGGGGTGGCTTGGTGTGCAAAATAACGATGGATTAAACCCAGATCTGGGGGTGAATGTCTTGCAATTGTGCAAGATTCCGTCCATCATCTTGTTTTATTTATTTATTTTATTTTATTTTATTTCCACAGTTCAGACACATCAAATATCAATACAAGTCAAATAAACAAATTAAATCCAGGAATGCAAGACTTACATACATACCAAGGTTAATACAACCAATATTGGAAAATCAAAAATCATATAAGATGACTGCTCGTAGATCATAATTAATAATCATAAATCAAATGGCAATCAGATGTTCATAAAATCAAGTGTTCATATGGGCCAAAAAGAGATCCCAAATCTTCAACCCTAATTTACGTTTCCTCGCCCCCTTTATTGAATATAAGCTAAATTCCAGGCTGGAGAGTAGGGTCTGCTATCCTATGGTCACCCCAAATTTTTGCTTTTTGCTTCACTGGTTTATGACTTAATGTGGCTGTGGGCCTGCTAATCAGACCCACAGCCTGCTGTTCTCTCTCTAAATTGTTACCCATGTACTTTAGGTGCATAACGAAATTGGAACTGGTTCACCTTATTGGCCCCTGTAACAGTGTACCCATGTACCCAGGGCATAGGTGCTGCAGCATGTATTGTGCCACCCCTGGCCTGGCCTCCATATTTGACACAACTGGCTGATAACTCAGCTGGGGTAAGTCGGTGTAACCACCCCTTACTTAGGTGTAGTATGCCTATACCTAACCTAAAATGGACACATATGTTCCTATCAGTCACTCCTATGGAAGGCCTCATCAATCCTGGAGGCAGAGGGCTTGGAAATATGTGAGAGGGTGCTCTGGCATGAGCTGAGCCTGTCTGCAGCTTTCGGAACCATGTCCTTTAGCTGTTTCATGATATTGCCATACCATATACTCTTAAGTGCATTATGAACCTCGCGGTTAAATGCTATCTTGGGTTTGGCTTTATCAAAACATGTCGAGTAAGGTGTCATACAAATTGGAATACTACCCCCTCGCCAGTTCTGGCGACGGGGGTAGCATTCCACCCTTCTAGAGGGACACGACATGTACCTAGCCTGAACCCCGGTTAAAGTTAAACAGAGCCTTAGCATGACAAAATGGATGCTGCCAACACAGACACAAGTCTGACCTCCTGCTGCTGGGAGTCCTTCCAGCGAGGGCAGCTTGGACAAAGGGTTTCCTGCCTGGGGAGGTGCTAGCACCACTCCAGACAGGATTTTGTGTATTGGGTAGGACAGGGCTGAATAGAATCAGACATGCCTGGGGCACACAAGGTGTCCAGGTGCATAGGCCAGTTCAAACCGGTGCTGGGGCTTTCCAGCCCCAGTCCTGGCGCGAAACTGGACACAGGAAAGGGGGTGTAACCACCCCCCTTCCTGGTTCCACCCAGAGGAGGGACCTAGTAGGTGATCCGGCCCCCCAGATTCGAATAAGAGTGGGAGCTGTGTCCTGAGACTTCAGATCATCCTGAATCAACTTGAAATACAGAAGAAGACTGGACTTCGACATTCTGCTGCACAGAAGATGGAAGAGAATCTCCCTTGTGGCCAAGGAGTGACCACCCTGTGAACACAGGCACCAACCAGCAACTCGACGTCTGCTTTGCCGCCGCCTCCCGCCGGAGCCCGAGCCCAGAGCCTGACAAGACCCAGACTCCCAGACTTTTCACAGCCCAATCCACAGTCCCTGCAAAGAAGGGACCCGTGGAGGCACCGAGAGACGTGGGACCGGACCTCCTGGAAGACCCCCGAAACGCTGACTGCGCAGCATCAGAGGCACCCTCGATGCTGTGCTTTGGGCTTTGAGAAGCCCCAACCTCGAGCAGCCCTTGCACCGAAGATCAGCCCCCCAGCATCTCCACGATCTGCGTGGGGCCCTTTTGCACTGTGCCACTCGACGCGCCATCCCGTCCACTTGCCACGTGGCTAGCGGCCATCTTGGCGACGAAATCTTCAACTTACACTGCGGGTCTGGTTGCTCCAGACGTGCCCTTGCTCCTGTAAAAAGGAGCACCTGCTCTGACCTTGCTGGTCCGAGTAACAAGCCTTTTTTGATTCCTGCGTGGCTTGCATTAGCCAAGGCCTGTTTGTTCCAATCAAGTTGCCGACACCGCCAACAGCGAGAAGCCTGCACGGGACAGCTTATGATCGACTCCTGGACGTCCTTGACCCCTCGTGTCCACGTGGCTGCAGAGAGAAGCTACATGACATCACCTGTTTGCACCCGACATCGCCTGGTTCCAGTCTGGTTCCACGGTAGTCACTGGCTAGTGACTTTGAACATTGTCCCCTCTGCTTTCAGGTCTTCACCTCTTCAGATCCACCCTTGGATCCACCGGAACTCTTCACCTCGAGCCGCCTGCAGCATCTTCAGCTCCAAGCACCATCGACCTGCGTGACGAAACCCGACACTACTTCGACCCTATGCACCCGCTTCCTGTGGGTGAGGTAACTCAGCAACGCCGGTGTTCCCACACTGGTATACACCTCTAGTGTCTGTGTCTAAAGTTTCATCCTTCTAGGTCACTCGGAAGGTTCCTTAATAACTAACTTTGTAACTTTTACGCACCATTGACATTGCATTGGTAAAGCATGCACTTTCCGCACTGCACCCGAGTCCCGCGGGCCTTTCCCGACTTCTTCACTGCTAGTCCCGAACAGCTCCAGCGATTCCCCAGGACCTAGGCCTCTTCACTTTCCCCATAGTGGTTCTTATACCACTATTTTAGTATATGGTTTAGGTGGCCCCTAGGGCTCATCCATAATTGTGCAACTTTTGTGTATTTAAACTGTGTTTTGTTTTAACGCATTTGCTTCTGTGCTCATAAAGAGTATCAGGGTTATTTTTAGAAATAAATCTATATATATTTTCAATGTGGTGTCCTTTCATTTGGTATTCAAGGGATTGTGTATGGTAAAACAGCTTGCTTCACATGCCTTTACAGAGTTTAGCCTAAGACTGCTTAGTCCATGCTACCCCTAGGATAGCTTGTCTATAAGGTTGACTTTACAACCTGCACCATAAGGGTTGCTTGGCATGGTACAAGGTGATCACTAGAACTAGTGAGCATCATATACCAGGCCAACTTCTCACATTGGTGAGCAGCGGATTGGGATTTGAGCTTGCTGTTGTTTTACCATTACAATCTTTGAAAATATCATTTGAAAGATCATACAGGTACCTGATAGGTACACTAAAACAAGACTAGATATACTTAAGTTCTACTGAACTTAGTGGTTGTAGAGGATAGGGAGTAGCACACCCTGACTACAGCTACTAGATAGGTTTTGTAGGAAAACACAAGTGTAGGTAGATTGCAACACATCCACCACACTAGAGCAATGTCTGGAGCAGAGGGATCCACTGGAACCACCTCTGTTGAGAGTGACCCTCCAAGGGCACCATCCAAATTTGCTATCTTTCCATTTAAGGAACTGAGGCAACTGTGTTCCATGAGAGGAATCAAAACAGGTCCTACTCCTACAGCAGGACACCTCAGAGAGCTGTTAGACCAGTCTGAAGCTCTAAAGAACTCCAAACCAGGCCCCTCAGGGACAGGAGATGGAGGATCTCCCACTGAAGATGATAACCCTGATGCCCCTGCCCCTGTCATCCAGATAGATGAGGAAGACCAGACCCCTGGGAATTCTCAGCCTGAGGAAGAAGAAGAGGGGGAGGAGGTGGAAGAAAGTGATTCTGATGATGGTAGAGATAGCCAGGTGTTAGTCAGCAGGCTTAACCAGGCTAACCTAAGCTTATTTGGGACTGAAGGTGGGTCCAACCCATTCAGACCCCCAAATGGACTTAACCAGGAGCATAGGAGGAGGAGGAATCACTCAGGTGAGTCCAATACTTTCCATGTTTCTAGAGGTTCTCATGGCAACTCCAGAAGGGAGTTTACTAGCCCTCAGAGAAGGGAACATGAGGCCAAAATGAGAGAGGCTGAACTTAGGATTCAGAGGCAAGAGTTAGAAGTTGCCCTGGCCAAAGAGAAACTTGCTAGAGCAAGACAGCCTAGAGAGAGTGGATTAGAATCCACTGGTGGCAGAACTATCCCTAAGGATAAAGACAGGTCCTATGACAATAGAAACCTGAGTAAGATTGTGCCCCCCTACAAAGTTGGGGATGATATCCACAAATGGATGACTGCACTTGAGAGAGCTTGCAAAGTACAGCAGGTCCCTCAGGAACAGTGGGCAGCAATCTTGTGGCTCTCCTTTGAAGGTAGAGGCCGAGACAGACTCCTCACAGTTAGTGATGGGGATTCTAGAAACTACCTGGTCCTGAAGAGTGCTCTGATTGATGGGTTAGGCTTAACCACTGAACAGTACAGGTTAATGTTCAGAGACACCCAGAAGACACAGACTCAGGACTGGTCTGAATTTGTTGAATGTGCCACTAAGGCTCTGGAGGGCTGGTTGCTGGGAAGTAAGGTTACAGACTATGAAGGATTGTACAATTTGCTTATGAGAGAACAGATTTTAAATAACTGTCAGAACCAGCAGTTGCATCAACATTTGGTTGACTCAGATCTAACCTCTCAACAAGAATTAGGAAAGAGGGCAGACAAATGGGTTAGAACCAGAGTTAAGCAAAAGAACCAGAACCAGAACCAGGGTGGTGACCAAAAAAAACAGACCAGAAGGGTGGGGAGCAGAAAGCTAAAGACCAGAAGTCTTCAACAGGGCCCCAAACTAATACTGAGGGTGGGTCCCAAACTTCCAAGAAGAAGAAGAAAGAAGGTCAAAGAAAACCCTGGTGTAGCTTTTGCAAAAACACCACTCACTGGACAAGTGATTGTAAAAAGGGTGGAGCCCCCAACACTGCAGCCCCTAAGGCACCTGCACCCACTAGTACAGTTGGCAGTGTTGGACCACAGACTAAGGGGATAGTGGGTATCACCTTGGGAACTGATGGAGATTCTGACCTAGTCAGAGCCCCCACACAGGCTGTTCTGATTTGTGATGGGGAGATTGATTTTTCCCCTACTGTCAGTCCCAATAATTTGGGCAAGTACAGACAGACACCTTTAATTAATGAAAAAGTGGCTCAAGCATACAGGGACACATGTGCCAGTGTCACTATGGTGACGCCTAGCTTTGTGGACCCTGGACAATACATACCAGGTGATAATTACCTGGTGACCAATGGCAGCAATGTCACTACTACACATAGTGTGGCAATTGTTAACTTTTCCTGGGGAGGGGTAACTGGCCTAAAAAGAGTTGTGGTTAGTGCTGATCTCCCAGTAGAATGTTTGTTGGGCAATGACCTGGAGAGCTCTCTATGGTCAGAAGTTGAGTACAGGACTCATGCAGAGATGTTAGGGATATCATCACATGTCCTTGCTGTGACCAGGTCACAGGCCAAAAAGTGCCTCTCTGAACCTCAGGTCTTGGATCCTGGAACAATGGACCAAGTACCTGCCAAGTAAGCATGGGCGGATCTAGCGGATCTCGCGTACGCGAATTTGCGGATTTACGGATTCGCAATCCGCAAAATCCGCGAACTCTCGCGGATTGGCGGATTTTTCCGTTTTTTTTGTTGGCGACCGTTCGCGAGGATTTGTGGACCATTTCGCAACTATGTTGTTTCTACGTCTGGTTTATCATCACAGGTTCACAGCACCCTCTGTTTCACCACTGCCACCCTCTGGTACACCCATGCCACCTTCTGGTACATCCTGACTGCACCCATTAGGTTTGTTTATCACTGTAGATTATGGGGGTGAAAAAAAGCAAACACACCGCCCTGCTTCAACTGCCATGAATTAATTTGGGGTTGATTAATGTGTCACTTATTTTTAAACTTCCAGTCTGGCTGGCACCTGCTTCCTTCCTTATCTGTAATTTGCTTTCTGTTGCAGTGAAAGCAAGCACACCTGCCCTTCTTCAACTGCCATGAATTAATTAGGGGGGGATTAATGTGTCAGTAATTTTGAAACTTCCAGCCTGGCTGGCACCTGCTTCCTACCTTATCTGTAATTTGCTTTCTGTTGCAGTGCAATTTTTTTTCACAGGACCTTTATGGTCTACTTGTAGCTATTCTATGAGCCTGCTGTTTGGGTCATAGCAGGGTCATGGAATAGTTGCAAATAGGCAACTGAACTCTGGAGGGGCCCCTCAGGAAGCACTAGAGTGAATGGTTACTAATGTTAAGTTTGAACTTTTGCACCTGCTGATTGCTTTCAGTTTAGCAAAAATCGTTTTTCTGCAATTTCGCGTCATTTGCGGGGCGCGAATCCGTGCGAGATCGATTTCGGAAGACGCGAATGCGAGCGAATACACTTTTTTTTTGCGGCGTGTATGTTCACGTGATTTTTTTCGTGTTCGCAAGGCGCTTGTAGCTATACGTTTGCGAAGTTACCCTAGCGGTCGTACACGGGCGCAGCCATCTTGTTTGCGTGACGTAATTCCGTTTCCGGCCGCTATGTGTAATCTCGCAAAGTGTGCTGCTCGCTAGTACAATTTCGCACGTGCTCGCGAGGAAAATCTCGCGCGAACTTACCCACGCGGTCGTGAATGGGCGCGGCCATCTTGTTTCTCATTCATTGCTATGGTTCTGGGCATGCTTTCTGTATCCTCTCTGAATCTCTGCCATCCTTTGCTTTTTTTGAAGTTTATTTGATCTATTTTACTTATTATCTATCCCTCTATTTTTCTAGCTCTATATTTTTGTGTTTTCTGCTACTTTTTGTTAATTTTAAACTACTTTTTTAAACTCTTTTATTTTCTTCTTCCCTATTCTATTTCTTCTTTATTATTTAACTCATTTCTGCCCAGACCATGGTAAAGGGAGCCGGGAAGCACCCTGAGAAGGGGAAGGGTCCCGCACCCCGTGCCCGGCTCCCGTGCGGGCGTTTGAGGGGGGAGCAAGTGATGACACGGGAGATCTTTAGCGCGGAGGAGGTGGCCGCACTCATCTTCCACGTCCAGCGCCGCCTCCCCAAGACGATCCTGGGAGGCGGCAAGATCGCAACCGGCTATGGCATCCGGGAGCGCCGGAAGCGGTGGGAGAAGGTGTGCCGGGCCATGTTTAAGCTCTCTGGGGTCCGGCGCACCTATAACCAGGCCACCCACCGCTGGACGGATGTCATGGACCGGGAACGGGACTTGCTGGACGCGCTCGGCGTAGAGGTCCCCGGGCTTGGTGAGTAGTAGTAGCCATTTCTAGCTATTTCATCACTAATCTGTTTTATCCGGCTCTGGTATTTGCAAATGTTTGTTCTTTACCAAGAGCAATAATGCTGCCGATTACATTAGGTAAATTATATTTCAAAATCTTCTATGCATTTCAGGTGCACTGCTCTCCTTCTCAGTAGCCTTGCTTGCTACTATGCCTATTTGTTTTGTATTTTGTCTTCATTTCATTGGCCTGAGAAATTATGTATGAGTGTAGTGTAAAGAACTGCGTAATGCTAGACACTGAGGGTCATATTTTCAATTACCGGCGCATCCCTGCAAAGTAGCAGGGATGCGGGAGTAATTGTGCGCCATGCCACCACCACCCATTGGCCCAAAACGTCACAGAAGCCTTACGCTTCTGTGGCGTAAAGGCGGCGCATTGCTGGAGTTGCGTGCCAACGATGGCGCAGCTCCAGCAATGCTCTGGGGTGCCCTATCTCCCCAATGCTGCATCAAGCCGTACGTCGGCTTCAAGCAGGCGCAGGGTTTGAGTCACGCATCATTGTCCTAAAAGTGACTGATTGACATCTTGTACATTTCCCTCACCCACTTCTAGGATTCGTTCCTGCGCAGGAACGCCCTCCCTTGCGCCGGAACGCCCCCTGATGGTGCAGGGCTTTACAACGTGATGCATCTCCCATATGCGTTTATTTTTAATATATACGTCACACCATGGCGACTCTTTTGTTCTGCCGCTGCGTCACAAAAGTCACGCAACAATGGAGGAAAATGAGCCGCAAGGGACTTCTAAATCAGCCCCAACAGACTGAAGTCCAGTCCTTCCTTTAGACACATGGCTATAAGAAGAAATAGTGGTGGTGGTCGGTGGATTGATAGTTTGAGTATTCACTGATCTGCAAGCAGGATGAACTTTGTCTGTCACTTTGCGTGCTGCGGACTGCTGCCTGCCAGGCCTAGGCAAACCTTTTTAGTAGTCTGTTTATTGAGTTACATAGGAACTTTGAAAGTCAACGGTCCGCAAATCAGGCAATACGATTAACGTAGTATACCACATGAGATAGGTCAATATATCCCGTGGAATAGTTGTCTATCTATTTGCTATTTCTCAAAAATATTTTGTTATAGTTCTTTTGAAATGTTTGATTTGGTTGACAAATCTCATCCATGTTTTCTGGTCTTTCTTTCTTTCATGTTGTACATCAGCTCCCCCCAAGAGCAAGAGGACACAGGAGGAGGGTGCTGTTCAGGAGGATGCAGGCCAGGATCGGGCAGGCGAGGGCTCCTTTGCTGGCCCCAGTAAGTTTTAATTTTAATAAAGAGTACCTAATTTTTTCCTAGCGTTCCTCATTCGATTTTTTCTAAATCGTCTTTGATCTTCTTGTAGACTGGATCTAAATTCTTATCCTGCCTCGACTATGACTCCCTGTGGTATTACTAGATTATTCTTATTAGTCTGTGTGTGTAGCTAACTAAGATTGCACATTTGGCAATTCCATTGGACTCCCATTCTAGTCAGCAATAGCTCTATGCACTGAGTGCAGTCCTCTGGGATTGTCCATAATGTCTTTTCAAGTCTTCTAAATGTTTATGCTTTGACAATTGCCAACAATAAAAAGGTGAATGACCACCAAGAAAGAATAAGATACTACTTTACTTTTGTTTTGGATAGGAGGACAATCCATTCTACTACTGTTGCAGGGACAAATCTGCACAAACCGAACTATGAACACTAAATAGTGCATTGTTTATCAATTATAATAGGCGCAGGTAGACTTTCTTTCCACATACCTCAGTGATATCAGACTTTGAAGAACCCCCAATCTCCTTACTGACTAGATAGTGTGGCAGAGTCATTTAGCTCCCTAAGTCACCGATGATTGATCCCCAATGATCATTAGATTATCCTACGCAGGGCAAGAGTACGGAGTCACAGTCAATAAGTGTCAGAGGCACTCATGCTTGCAAAAATTCCAAAACCTTTAGCTCATCCACTCTAGTCTGGAGGACCAAAAACCACAGAGTCTATTTAAGTTTAAAAGCTTTATTAAAACTAAACACATTTATTAAAATCAACTTTGTCATAAAAGTAACCGTTTAACTGAAAATGGAAAAGTGCTTAGTGCTAACGATTAATTTGACACATTTCTTGTGGTCGAGCTGAGCTCTCACCTGGTTTGAACTTGAGCTTGACCCTGATCGTGTTCTTAGAAGTCAAGCTTCCGTTAGGAGAAAAAGTGTTGTGTGTTAAAAATAAAAAGCAAGCATTCATCAGTTGTGCCAAAAAGTGCAGCAAGACAACAGCCTTCCCTTGAAAAAGGGACATTTTTACTGTAGAGTATACAGTTACAAATTATTACATTGTATTTCGTTTTTTTTAACTTTCTTTATTCCTCCTAGACCAAATATTATACAGTAGTGAGTGGTGTTTTCTAACATTCTAAAAATTTACTTTGTAGGTGGAACATCTGGTGGCGGGGCCAGCGCGGAGGTGGTGGATGAGGAGGACAACACTTCTGGGGAGGAGGCGGTGCGAGTGCCGGACGACACCGATGTGCCTGTGAGGGTTGACACGGTGGTGGCGGGCACAGGTAATCTATATATTCGAAAAGCAAAAGAAGGGTGTAAGTAAGTGTGGAAGGACAAGAAATGTTATGATGGCTGGCAAAGAAGAATGATATGTGTTTGCTTGGCCCCCGAGGTCGCTGGGAAGGAAAGAATATGGTATGGTGCATGGCTGGGTCAATGATGAAGCAAGGATGGGTGGAAGGACAACAGCCTGGGTGGGTGAAACATAAACTGTATGTGTGCATATACTTTGAATGGATGGATGCCTGGAGCATGGTATTATCTGACTCTTAGATAGCACATGTGTATCTAGAGAGGGTAGATTGTCACTGGATGAACTAAGTGTTACCTTGAAGAGCATGTAACACCGCACCCGCACGTCCGTTCCAGTGTAGGGAAGGCAAGGAAAAGAAATTGTAAATTTGTCCAATACTACCATGAATAGTAGCAATAGTTTGTATTGCAACTGCAAGCACAGCATATATCCGGTTATTACGGTGGACACTCCGTACCTCTCTTAATAACTTTAGTTTAGTAGTAGTACGTCATTCATGTGTGGGTGTATCACTGTTCACTCAATAATAAGCAAAGCACCTAAAGTCATCCCATATGTCATCAAATACATCCCATATGAAGTGATAGATAATCTAATTATTTAGCTTCTTCATTTTCCTTTTCTAGTACTCATTTGCACTGTAGGGTGAAAGGTAAATTAATTAAGCAGTAGCCCTTGTAACCGAGTATTCTCAGTGCCACCCGTAATAGAAAAGTAATAGCTTCACCACCTGCATGTACTGGACCGGTACAGTAACGCAAGTCTGT
This sequence comes from Lissotriton helveticus, assembly GCF_964261635.1. Classification (NCBI taxonomy): domain Eukaryota; kingdom Metazoa; phylum Chordata; class Amphibia; order Caudata; family Salamandridae; genus Lissotriton; species Lissotriton helveticus. Next base: position 1,502,920,396 of record NC_136065.1, read on the forward strand.
CTCACTCATCATGGTGTGCGTCTGTTTTTCTCGGGTGCAAGTTCACTGCGCTGGCATTCTGCCGGCTTGCATAAGATAACGTACCAATTTTCCGAAACAAGAGAGAAGAAGAAGAATAAGACTGGTGTACTGTCATAGTCGACTGTAATGGAAGTCCATAGTGGTCGTAGAATTTGTTCATTAAACTACCACTAATGTTAGAGCAAGGATGCAGAAGTGGGAGGTTAGATAGATACTGTCCTCAATAGTTATGTACTGTGCTTTCAATTTGCTACTTGTACTGTGACACAACTTTCGGCTCAATCACTTTGTGTTATTAATGTTAAGGAGCATTGGTTACAGACTATGTCTTTCTTTCTTCATATAGTTGCTCCTTCCAAAGCGACATCACGGAGGGAGCAGGCTCGAATGGCCCGGCAACGGAGGCTGGATGCCACTGTCACGGAATATCGGCGGCTGGTGGCCCTTGAGGAGTCGGAGGACACGCAGTCGACCGGTGCAACCACAACATCCTCGACTGGGACAGCTGCATCCTCCTCCGTGACCCCACGGGCTGCCAGCCAGCTCAGTGCTCCAGCGGTACGGAGCCGGGCTAACAAAGCCAACCGCCACCGCCAAGCAGCAAAAAGACCAGCTGCCCCCCACAGGAGCTGCAAGGCACGCCAGCGCCGCCTAGGAGTGAGAATGTCCTACCTGGAGCAGGAGGTCCATAGGTACAAGAACTTGGTGGAGGGCCTCCGCTTCGAGCATGCCACCCTCCGCAAGGAGTATGATGCCCTGGCCGCAAAATTCACCAGCACCCTCCAGTAGTGGAGTGTCCCTTGCCCTTTTTTTAGAGACTTTTGGGGGGTGGGATTTGGGAGTTGGGTGCTTTTTGGGACTTTTCAAAGACAATCGTTGGGGTTAGGGAGGGTCTTGAGGGAGATTATTTTGTTAGGGCTACATAAATATACTTTTTTAAACTTTATCTGACCATACCTGTTTTTTACTGCTTTTCAGTCTGGTGGGTGGGGGTGTAACAGTAAGTTTGTTTTCCTGAAGAGTCCTAGGACTTTAGTAGTACTACCGTCAATCTCTCGTCTAGTCCTAATACTCCATTATACTACCTCCCACCAAACGCTTATCTTACCTGTAATTTGTGTTAGAAATTAGGGCTAGGCCCAGGGCTGGCTCCACGTGAAATGGGGATTAAGGTTGGCAATCCTGGGCGGATGAAATTTCCTCATTGCGGTGGTACTAGTGGTGTGACACAGTGGCAGTTGCATGCCTATGGAAAAAAAGAAAACGAAACCTGGTTTGTCCTTACTGTAGCATTACAGCGGTTACGGTACGCTCGAGAATATAGCAGGTGACAGTACACTAAAACAGTGCCACAATATAGCCTAACAAATGGTAAAGTATTGCAAGTATAACTAGTACTTGCGTTGAATTTATTTGACATTGGCTCCTACTACTACAAGAAATAGTGCTGAAACTGAGTAAGTCTAGAATATATCCTCGTATTCCTTCACCAGCCTGTTGCTATGACCTTATCCTCCCCAGCAAGTGTGTGGAATTATTGATGTCATTTAGTCAGACATCAAGCAAAACTACACAGCCCGGGGGAAGAGGGTTAGGGTTTGGAAAATGGATGGGAATGGGGGTTTCTTTTTGGGTAGGTTTTGTTGAGAGAAGAAAAAAAAAGCACAGCATGGACAAACAATAATTGAAGATAAAGAAATCTTTGGGTACAAACTAAAGCTAACCACATGCAGTCACACTCATAGAAGAAAACAATGGATACTGTATCTGTATTCTGTATGTTGTTGGAGTTGTCCTGTTGAATTTGGTAAGTAAGTTGCAAGCAGCAAACAATTCCTCTTATTAGCGGCACTCCTCCATTCCAGCTGACGCTTCGTCCATCAATGTTGGTGACCACTGACAGAAGACACCCTGTCCACTGCCTGCCTGGCGGATGTTGACTGAAACCCGGCCTGTAATTATTGAACGGAAAACAGGAAGTGCTATTACAATACCACTGATAAATAAATATAAGGTATGTACGCTGTGTGGTGCAAAAAGTCACACTTTGATTTCCCTAATAGACAGTACAATATTTTTGAAATTGCGTACTCTGTCTGAGTCACCTTTTTAAGGATAAATAAGTATGGCCAAAATATTATAGCGGATCTTTCCCCTCAAGGTAGGTGTACTGTAAACTGTGTTTTAGAACAAAATTTGACCTTCCCAGCAATGCTCCCACCAAGACCCTTACTAAAGCCAGTCGCAAATGTAGAAGACCCCCAATCAGATCTCAAAAAACGAGGCCTAGCAGAAAAATGGTGACAAAACGTACTTTAAAAGTAAAAGTAGGCCCAAATACACCCTTACCCACCGTGGATTGTATTCAAACCACTTGCAAGCAAGCAAAAGTATCCATAGCCAGCATCGCTCCAAGAGTGCTCTAAAACCCCAGAACTGAGTTGCAATAGAACACCCCGAAACACATGCAATCCTGCTGCTAGGGCTAACCCTAACGAACCCTAAGTTACAAAAAGTGCCAAAAGTTTTTGCCTTATGGATTTTGTCCAAAACACTTCTATCTATTAGAGCTTCCCAGGAATGCCCCAAGACCCGCCAACCCACCCGCAAAAAAGCACGCGACAACACCCCCAAACAGCCAAAAAGCAAAATCTCATACTTACAATATCTCTCGGCCTTCGGTCCAAACGCGCTGTGCAGCTAGGTCATCATCATCATAACTCCTGTTTTCCACCACGGATTTCCTGAAAAGGAAATGCAATCAAGATTAGACTGTCGCAGCAGTGCTTCGACAGAGACCCCGCAACCCACCCACAAACACCAAGAAGCCCCCCAAAACGCTACATTGAGCAAGATGTCAGAAGAAATAGCAAAAAAAGGCTTTTCCTTATGGATTTTGTCCAAACCACTTCTATCCGGTATTAGACCTTCACAGGAATGCCCCAAGAGACCCGCCAACCTACCCGCAAAAAAGCACGCGACAACACCCCCAAACAGCCAAAAAGCAAAATCTCATACTTACAATATCTCTCGGCCTTCGGTCCAAACGCGCTGTGCAGCTAGGTCATCATCATCATAACTCCTGTTTTCCACCACGGATTTCCTGAAAAGCAAATGCAATCAAGATTAGACTGTCGCAGCAGTGCTTCGACAGACACCCCGCAACCCACCCACAAACACCAGGAAGCCCCCCAAAACGCTACATTGAGCAAGATGTCAGAAGAAATAGCAAAAAAAAGGCTTTTCCTTATGGATTTTATCCAAAACACTTCTATCCGGTATTAGACCTTCCCAGGAATGCCCCAAGACCCGCCAACCCACCCGCAAAAAAGCACGCGACAACACCCCCAAACAGCCAAAAAGCAAAATCTCATACTTACAATATCTCTCGGCCTTCGGTCCAAACGCGCTGTGCAGCTAGGTCATCATCATCATAACTCCTGTTTTCCACCACGGATTTCCTGAAAAGCAAATGCAATCAAGATTAGACTGTCGCAGCAGTGCTCCCAGACCCCAAAACTCACCCACAAACACCCGGAACACCGCCAAAGAGCACCTCAAAGGCAAGCAAGTCAGCAAAAACGGCAAGAAATTTCCGCCTCATATTTGGTCCTAAACACTTTTATCCGTTATTAGAGCTTCACAGCAATGGGCCCAGAGCCGTCAACTCACCCGCAAAGAAGTAGAACACCCCCACAAGTGCTGAGTCTTTCTTCATTGGGCGTAATCCAGCCCTCTGCTTTGAGGGAAATAGGAGGAGGAGGATAGAGGAGCATGTTCTTCTGAACTTGTGAACCTGAGGAATGTAGACTGCGGCACCTTCAAATCAATAAGCAAACAAGTGAAGACAGTTCTGCTGATGGGCTTTTTTTTGGGATTAGGTGATTAAAGTTTGAATTAAATTAACTGTGCAAAACAAAGAAAGACAGACACACAGGAATAAAAGTGAATAAGGACGAAAAAGAAAGTTATTGATTCATTGTCTCATTTTCAGGGCTCGGTGTCAGGGAATAAGAAGAAGATTTCGTCATCATACTCTGTGAATTCAGGCAGGATGAGGTCAGTGTCACCGAACAGAGAACAAATCCCCTCATCTACGTTGCCGTCCTCTTCGTCTTCATGCGGCGTGCTTTCTCGTACTTTGTAATCTGGTGGTATGAGGTGCTGATTCATCTTGATCATTGTCAGCCGCTCCACATTTTTGGGCGAGAGGCGGCTCCTTTTGGGAGTTGCAATGCCACCAGCAGCACTGAAAACACGTTCAGAAGACACACTTGCGAGTGGGCAAGACAAATAGTTTATAGCCAGGTTGGAGAGCTGTGGCCACAATTGTTTTTTCCCATGCCAATACTGCAATGGCTCATCATTAAGAAAGACCTCTGTTGAGTCATTCAGATAGTCCTGCACCATCGACTCAAGGTCCCCAACGGTTCCTCCACTTTGCTTACTTTTTGCTGTGCCTGTGACATTTTTTCGAGAACCATACCCAAGCAAAGTTAGCCAATCCTCTACAGCAGCCACTGTTACTGTTGTGTGTGGTGCAGATGATCCGGTTGCCGGTGTCTTTAACGGCTGAGAGGTCACTTGTGCCACAGCCATAGGTGCAGAAGTGGATCCTTTTGACTGGGGATGGCCTGCTGATGCTGATGCTGATGTACTGCCTTCTCCTTCAATATCCTGCCGTTCTTTTTCAAACCTCTTGGCTGACCAGCCTAGCCAATGTTTGTACTTTTTAACATCTTCATCAGCAAAAGGAAAGAATGCTTGGCCTGCCAGCGCCTTTTTGTAGCGTGGATCCAGAATAGTAGCACAAATGTAATGCTGTTCTGAGTTGATCTTTTTAAGACGTTCATCACCACGTAGGCGCTCTAATAATTTCTCCGACAAAAGAAAAGGGTCTTTGTTTTTTTCATCTTTTTCTAACTCAGAAGACACCGCCTTCAGTTGGTGCTCCAGCATGCACAACAATGGGATAGCTTGTCCCAAATTACAGTCCTCCTGGCTGACTGCACGCGTGAAGAACTCAAAAGGACGAAGCATGGGTGTCAGGCTTTTAACTATGTCCCATTGCGCCGCACCCATCCGCAGGTCCTTCTGAGCTGTACCCTCTGTTAAGAAATAGTGATCGAGTACCGTATACTGCTCATACAGACGCTCAAGCATGTAGAAGGTTGAGTTCCAACATGTTGCCACCTCCTGGATGAGTGCTTTCACTGGCATTCGACGTTCAAGTAGCAGCCTCCTCAGATGCTTCCGGGCCTTAAAAGAATGGCTGAAATGGTTGCACATTTTGCGGCAGGTGGCCATTACCTCGAACGCTGTACTGTCTCTATCACTCAAGAATTTTTGAACTACCAGGTTGATACAGTGCGCCAAACACGGCACTCTGAAATATGCACCCATCGCCATGGCCTTAACTACATTGGCGCCATTATCCGTGGAAACATAACCAATCTGGTGTTTTTTTGGGGACAGCCAGTGAAAGACCTTTTTGTTAAACTCGTCCAAAATGTTTTCTGCTGTGTGACTTTTCTCCAAGCCAAACATGGCTAGTGTTGCATGTTTCCGAGCAGCTTTAAAAACTTGGTCCGGGTCAACACCTGCGTTTAGCTTTGCTTTAACACCTGAAAAAGAGACCCAGTGTGCAGTGATGCACATGTAATCAGCGCCTGCGCCACTGGTCCACATGTCTGTTGTCAGATGTATAGTGTGAACAGCACTCTTCTGCAAAGCTGCCCCAATCGCCTCCAGCACATCTTCATGTAGTGCTGGAACCGCAACTCTGGCAAAATAGAACCGGCTAGGAACCTTCCATTTAGGGCAGAGCGTTGCCACTAATTCTAGAAAACCTACCGCTTCTACAAAAGAAAAAGGGAGAAGGTCCACAGCTAGCATTTTAGTCAGCTTAGTGTTATACAGACGCGTCAGTGGGTGGTTGCGTTCATATGGCGCGTCTTAAGAAAACATGGTTCTAATGTTGCCCTGGACCAAGCATTTACGGGATGATAATGACTTCGTTGACCCAATTATGCTCGCTGGTGAACTTTTGCGCGTTGGTGTCTCACTCGCTCCAACACTCTTAGTGTGCCTCACACGGGGTGTGCTGCTGACAGGGGTACTGGGTGTAAGTGAAGTGTTTGACACGTCTTCTTCCTCCTCGTCATCATCAGATGCAACATCAACGTTTTCTTGACTTCCAATTCGGGCTTCCTTGATCGCATCTAGGTGCGCAAACCATTGGACAGTGTGCTGTCTCTCAAGATGACCTCTCTGGCCTCCGGTACCATAGTTGGTACCTGACTTACCACGACTAACTGCAAGCTTACAAAGGGTACAAATGGCGAACTTTTCCCTTTTTGGGCAAACAGTAAAGAAGTCCCAAACTGGGGACTTGAAGTGTCTGTGGGGGGCGGCGATACTGGTGGTGGTGGTCATGCTGCTAATGCCAGATGAAGTGGAGGATCTGGATTGCCCAACTTTTGTACGTTGTGCACTTTCACCGCCACTAATTAAGGTCGAGGTGGATGGAGGTCCCTTCTTGTGAGAAAGAAATATGGAAGCGGTACGAGTTGGTGTACTTAACTCCAATGATTGTGGTGTTTCCACTGCCTCCTCGTCGACAACATCATCATCATCACGCTCAGCAGCTTTTCGGGCTAGGGTCAAAATGTCTGTTTGCTGCATGCCCGCTGGGGCTGCAGTGACCTTTATGATGACTGGGTTGTCGTTGTCAGAGTCTTCATCAGCAGCAGTATCCGCCACTTCTTGTTGAGCCTCATCATCACACTCCATAACTCTGAGACTTTGGACGAGCTTCCTTTTACGCTTAACTACCTTTGTCAGATCATGTGCCTCACTCTCAGACGGCAGTGGTGCTGGTTCCCAATTTTGATCCGTATCATCAGAAGGAGGTGTGCTTGAAGAAGATGTAGACACCACCCTTGATCTCTTCCTTGCTAGGGGTGTGGAAGACAATGAATGATCATCAGGAGGAGTGTCTTCCTCAAATGATACCTCTCCTTGATTGTCGATTTCCTGATGTGCCCCTACTTCGGGAGGAACAACTATTGTGGGCACTTGTGACCCTCCATGCACCTCTGCTTGCGCATCTCCTTGCGCTGCCTCTCCTTCCACATGTACTTGGGCTTGTACTTGCACATTTGGTTTTTGTTGCGGCTGTGGTTGTTCAACACTCGTCAGATGAGTTACAACAACCTGTGTTGATTGAGGGACATTGCTGCTACTTTCTTGCGATGAGCCAACATCACTGGTCGATGGCGATTGAACAACTAGACTAAGTGCCTCTGCAGCACTGAAGGGCTTGGACTTAAGTTGGCGTGGTGGTGGTGGTGGCACTGAGCCCAATGGAGCGGGGGTGCTGCTCCCAGCTTGGTCCCCAGCAGATCCCGCTGCTGCTGCAGGCATACTTTTTTTTTTACTCCCAAAAAAAGGGGCGGCCGGCACACCAGTCTCCTTGGTAACTTGCTTCTTCTGCTCCTTACTGGCAACTTTCTTGCTAGAGGAGCTACGGGTAACTTTTTTGGGGGCCATCTTCTTCAGAACAGCAGGCAGCAGTTGCACGAGTTGCAGAGTTGTCTGTGTCCAGACGTGACGTCGCGTGACGTTATGCTGCACACACACACCGCTGCAGGACTTCTTCCTGGCACGGGTGGTTCTCTAGAGTCTTGTGCACCTAAAAGCAATGGAAGACAGAGGAACATCAGTTCAGTTATACACCCCAAAAAATGGAAAAACACAGAAAAATAAGCACAATCCCATGCCATCCATGATGTTTACATTCAAGACACCACACAGAAAGACTAGGCCCATGCAACACTGAGTCACTACCCCTGGGGATAATGGATGAAAAGTAGGCTAAATAAGTGCAGGCCTCAGACACTGCCTCTCTTCAAAATGGCCCCTTGCAACCCAAGCACATGTTGCCTGTACCAGCCAGCACTCAAGATGGCCACCACCCACATGGCCAGTCCACATCAACAGTACACCCCAAAAAAACAGAAAAACACCCAAAAATCACCACAATCCAATGCCATCCAGGATGTTTACATTAAAGAGAGTGAGACCCCACAGGCACACTCAGTCCATGCACCACTACCCCTGGGCAAAAGGCCACACCAGCAGCCCCAAAAAAACGACAAAAACCACAAAAAACAGCACAATCCCAGACCATCCATGGCCTCAATGGTGTTTAAATTCAAGAAGACACCCCACAGAAAGACTAGGCCCATGCAACACTCACTACCCCTGGGCATAATGGATGAAAAGTAGGCAAAATAAGTGCAGGCCTCAGACACTGCCTCTCTTCAAAATGGCCCCCCTTACACCCCAAGCCAGTCCACATCAACAGTACACCCCAAAAAAACAGAAAAACACCCACAAATCACCACAATCCAATGCCATCCAGGATGTTTACATTATAGAGAGTGAGACCACACTACAGGCACACTCAGTCCATGCACCACTACCCCTGGGCAAAAGGCCACACCAGCAGCCCCAAAAAAACGACAAAAACCACAAAAAACAGCACAATCCCAGCCCATCCATGGCCTCAATGGTGTTTAAATTCAAGAAGACACCCCACAGAAAGACTTGGCCCATGCAACACTCACTACCCCTGGGCATAATGGATGAAAAGTAGGCAAAATAAGTGCAGGCCTCAGACACTGCCTCTCTTCAAAATGACCCCCCCTTACACCCCAAGCCAGTCCACATCAACAGTACACCCCAAAAACCAGAAAAACACCCACAAATCACCACAATCCAATGCCATCCAGGATGTTTACATTAAAGAGAGTGAGACCACACTACAGGCACACTCAGTCCATGCACCACTACCCCTGGGCAAAAGGCCACACCAGCAGCCCCCCAAAAAAGACAAAAACCACAAAAACCAGCACAATCCCAGCCCATCCATGTCCTCAATGGTGTTTAAATTCAAGAGGACACCCCACAGAAAGACTAGGCCCATGCAACACTCACCACCCCTGGGCAAAGGGCCCCACCAGCAGCCCCAAACAAACGACAAAAAACAATAAAATCAGCACAATCCCAGCCCATCCATGGCCTCAATGGTGTTTAAATTCAAGAAGACACCCCACAGAAAGACTAGGGCCATGCAACACTCACTACCCCTGGGCATAATGGATGAAAAGTAGGCAAAATAAGTGCAGGCCTCAGACACTGCCTCTCTTCAAAATGGCCCCCCCTTACACCCCAAGCCAGTCCACATCAACAGTACACCCCAAAAAAACAGAAAAACACCCACAAATCACCACAATCCAATGCCATCCAGGATGTTTACATTATAGAGAGTGAGACCACACTACAGGCACACTCAGTCCATGCACCACTACCCCTGGGCAAAAGGCCACACCAGCAGCCCCAAAAAAAAGGACAAAAACCACAAAAAACAGCACAATCCCAGCCCATCCATGGCCTCAATGGTGTTTAAATTCAAGAGGACACCCCACAGAAAGACTAGGCCCATGCAACACTCACCACCCCTGGGCAAAGGGCCCCACCAGCAGCCCCAAAAAAACGACAAAAAACAATAAAATCAGCACAATCCCAGCCCATCCATGGCCTCAATGGTGTTTAAATTCAAGAAGACACCCCTCAGAAAGACTAGGCCCATGCAACACTCACTCCCCTCAGAAATACTAGGCCCATGCAACACTCACTACCCCTGGGCATAATGGATGAAAAGTAGGCAAAATAAGTGCAGGCCTCAGACACTGCCTCTCTTCAAAATGGCCCCTTGCACCCCAAGCACATGTTGCCTGTACCAGCCAGCACTCAAGATGGCCACCACCACCACCCACATGGCCAGTCCACATCAACAGTACACCCCCAAAAAACAGAAAAACAGCCAAAAATCACCACAATCCAATGCCATCCATGATGTTTACATTAAAGAGAGTGAGACCACACCACAGGCACACTCAGTCCATGCACCACCACCCCTGGGCAAAAGGCCCCACCAGCAGCCCCAAAAAAACGACAAAAACAACAAAAATAAGCACAATCCCAGCCCATCCATGGCCTCAATGGTGTTTAAATTCAACAAAACAGTTGTATCATGCACCCATAACCAACCCTGGTCCTACTGGATATTGTGGCTACCCACAATATAATTTATTTAATGTTCTGAAAAAGTTCCAAAATTGTAGTTGCAGCAACTGTAATGCCCCAAACAAACTTACTTGTGAAAGTTGATTTCTAATCCAAAAGTGATCCAAAGAAAGTCAAAAAGGCCTCAAATCCAAATATCCAGCAGCACCCACAAAAAGTAATCCTTCCAGCTCCAGATCCAAATGAAAGTGACCAGGAGATGGATAAAGCACTGGGAGGAGCCTGCTGGACAGGAACAGGAAGTTGGAAACTGTGGGGCACTTCCTTCCCCCCCCCCCAAAAATGGACTCCTTGCAAAAAAAAGGCCATGCAAATGTCAACCTGAGGAGTGATTCTGATAAAAATCATCATTTTCTGAAGGTTTATCCTGTTTGCTGGTGGATTTCTTGTGCAGAATTGCAAAATCTCTATTTCGCGAGTGCGAGATTGTTCCTTTCCGCCGCAACTACGTGTTCGCAATTGCGAACTCTCGCGAGGTGTGCTGTGCAAGGTGGCAAGCCGCGATTACGTATTCGCGGGCGGCAAACTCCCGCGGGATCACGCAGCAAGATCCAAAATGGCGCAGCACTCGCAAAATATGATCGAGAGAAACAACTCGGCAAACGCTTAATGACGGAAAGTGAACGCCGTGCACCACGCCGCGCGCCGCAACCAAGCAAAAAATCCGCCGCGAGCGGATTCAAGGATTTTTGACAAATTCGCGAGAGTTCGCGGATTGCGAATTTGCCGAAAATCCGAAAAATCCGCGAGCGGAGCGGATTTTACGCCCATGCTTACTTCCAAGACAAGGAACAGGAGGGCAAAGGCTGTGCCTTCCCAAATGCCTACAAGTGAGGATCAGCCTTCACAGGAAGATGATTATGAGACCCCTGAAGGAACTGTCCCTATAGAGCTTGAACCTGATCAGGTTGAGTTTCTGGGGACAGGGGGACCTTCTAGGGCAGACTTGGGGCAGGCTCAGTTATCCTGTCCTTCTCTTGAACCCCTCAGACAGCAGGCTGCTGCTGAGGCTGCTGGGAATGCTCAAGGTACCCATAGGGTTTATTGGGATGATGGGCTCCTTTATTCAGAGGGTAGAGACCCCAAGCCTGGTACAACCAGGAGGTTGGTCATACCTCTGCAATTTAGGGGCTTCCTTCTTACCTTGGCACACGATATTCCCTTAGCAGGACACCTAGGCCAGAACAAAACATGGGACAGACTTGTCTGTCACTTTCACTGGCCTCACATGTCAGAAGATACAAAGGAGTTTTGTCGCTCCTGTGTAACCTGCCAAGCAAGTGGCAAAGCAGGTGGTACCACAAAGGCCCCCCTAATACCATTACCTGTGGTGGGGGTGCCCTTTGAAAGGGTGGGGATTGACATTGTTGGACCAATGGATCCCCCTACAGCATCTGGGCACAGATTCATACTGGTGGTGGTGGACCATGCCACCAGGTACCCAGAGGCAATTCCACTTAGGACCACAACGGCTCCTGTTGTGGCCAGGGCCTTACTTGGAGTTTTCTCCAGAGTGGGGTTTCCTAAGGAGGTAGTATCTGATAGAGGTGCAAACTTCATGTCAGGATACTTGACAGCTATGTGGAAGGAATGTGGTGTTAACTATAAGTTCACCACTCCCTATCATCCACAATGCAATGGGCTTGTTGAGAGATTCAACAAGACCCTAAAGGGCATGATCAAAGGATTACCTGAGAAGCTCAGGCGAAGATGGGATATCCTTCTGCCCTGCCTTCTGTTTGCTTACAGAGAGGTCCCACAAAAAGGAGTTGGCTTCAGCCCCTTTGAATTGTTGTTTGGACATCCTGTAAGAGGACCCCTATGTCTGGTGAGGAAAGGATGGGAGTTACCTCTCAAAAAGCCCAAGCAAGACATAGTGGACTATGTACTTGGTCTCCGCTCCAGAATGGCTGAGTATATGGAGAAGGCATCCAAAAACATTGAGGCTAGCCAGGAATTACAGAAAGCCTGGCATGACCAAAAGGCTGTCCTGACTGAGTACCAGCCTGGACAGAAGGTATGGGTGTTGGAGCCAGTGGCCCCAGCAGCACTCCAAGACAAATGGTCTGGACCCCATACAATCCTTGAGAAAAAGGGAGAGGTTACCTACTTGGTGGACCTTGGAACTCCCAGGAGCCCCCACAGGGTGCTCCATGTTAACAGGCTGAAAGCATATGTTGACAGGGCAGACATGGGCTTGCTCATGGCTACAGATGAGGGGCAGGAGGAAGAGAGTGACCCTCTCCCAGACCTGCTGACTCAGAACCCTGAGGATGGCTCAGTTGATGGTGTGGCCTTAGATGGCAGCCTCACTGAACATCAGCAACATGACTGTAGACAGGTTTTGCAGTCTTCTTTATTATTCTTTATTTTGGCTGCTTTTAGCCATAAAAGATACAATATAACACAACACATTATACATAATAATTGCCGAGTCATTTTGAAGCAAGAACTGTACATTTCAGACAATAAAACTTGCATTATACTTAATAATTGCACAGTCAGTTGGAAGCAGAAACTAAGCATTCCAAAAAAATAAAAAGTATAAAACATCCCCGTTAAAAAGGCAAAAAGATAAATCAAAATATATTACAGTTTTCATCTCTGACACAACTAAAAACAACCTAGCCTGTGTCTGATATGCACATGTATATTGTCTATAGATCTAGGGCCATAGTTTTACGTGCATACCCAACATTCAAGAGGAATTTGCTTAGACAAAACACAATAAGGCGTCTGGTGTCAGTCTTAACAATCCTATATGCTTCCTGGTATACGTGGATACCTAAGGCTTTACACAAAGGTTTGATCCATTTTTTCCTAGCATGTTCATAGGCAGTACAAAAGAACAATATGTGGATATCATCTTCATTTAAATTTAAATCACAACATGTACAATTTGTACTTTTTGGTTGACCTTGGATCTTATCCCATTTAGCTAGTACTACTTTTGTTTTCAATATACCATATCTAAATTTAGGTACAGGCTTTTAGCTAGCGCTGGTTGTATCTCATTTAAAAATTCTTCAAACAATGGAACATTCTTAAAATCAAGAAAACTACGAGTAATGGACCCACAAGAAAGATTATTCTGGTAATTATGTATTATATAAAACCAGAATCGATTCTTAACCTCAATCTTACATCTTTGCGTCAAGCTTGCTGGGTCATCCCAATAATGAACAAGGCCTATTCGATGCAACCAATGATTAACATGATTAAGCCATGAGATTGTATTATAATCATCCAGACATCTGACTTCTATTATACCTTGTCTGTAATCTGTAAGTTCAGGAGTACTCCAGATTCTGACCCAAAACAACAGTGGCCTAAGTAATGCGATATGATCCGTTCTTTTCATGTCTAAATCCAAAAACAAGGGTACTAGAGGTGTACGTCTGGGCAACTTCAATAACCTTCTGAAGAAATTATTTTCGCAATTCATAAAGATGTTACCTGCTTTTATACCCCAGAGTTCTGCTCCATACAAAGCACCAGACTGCACCTTAAATTTGTAAACTTCTAGTGCTTGAGATATGGATTTACTTAAACTGGCCCCATGGCGCTTTAAAATAGGTAGAGAGCTCTGATTATATATGGTTTTGCTCTTTTCAATTTGTGTACTCCATGAGGTTTTTGAATCTAGGGTGACACCCAAATACGAAAAATTTGTGACCAGATCAAGTTTTTGATTATTTAGGAAAAATTGTCCCTTAAAGGTTTTATGTGGATTTATAGACATACATTTGTTTTTTTTCGCATTTATTTCAAGACCTTTAGAGTCACAATATGTTTTAAAAGTGTTCAATAGGGTTTGAAGGCCCATGGGCGTTTGCGAGATCAGGATAGTATCATCCGCAAATAACAGTGATGGGACCCTCACACCATTTAATTTTGGTGAGTCATTGCCACACCTATCTAGAATTTCTGGGATGTCGTTGACAAATAAAGAAAAAAGTGTAGGGGCCAACACACATCCTTGACGTACCCCGCGTCTAATAGGTATGGGTTCTGTTAATTCCCCTTTCGGGCCCCAGCGCACTCTAGCAAAATTATTATCATGTAATCTTACTAACTGCTGGAGTATACATGTGGGTAAGCCCATAGCAAATAAACAATCCCATAAACGATCCCGCAAAACTAAATCAAAAGCTGCCCTAAGATCAACAAACGCTACGTAAATATGTCCTTTTAACAAAGAGACATATTTCCAACAAATGCAACAAAACCTAAAAACCTGATCTATCGTACTTATCTTACGTCTAAAGCCTGCTTGAAACTTGGTAAGAATCTCATTCTCATCGATCCATATTTCCATTCGATTTAAAAGATGCCTAGAAAATATTTTTTGCAGAATGTCTAAAAGACATATGGGGCGATAATTAGAAGGGTCATTTCGATCCCCCTTTTTAAAAACTAATATAATTTCTGCTCCCCGCCAACTATGTGGTATTTTCCCACCGGCAACTATTGCATTAAAAAGCTTATTTATGTATGCCGCCCAGATGCTGGTCTCATGTTTATACAAATCCCCTGGTATTTTATCTAAACCAGGGGCTTTCCCGTTGGTATACACCCGTTACGACGCAACTTTTACTCCGCACTACCATTACAACGCGGGCATTACAACGCATGACATTACAACGCATTGCGCTGGGGGGCGCTCTAGGATAAGAGGTAAGTTTAATTTACTATCCAACACCTTCCCTAGGGTCCACGGGGACTGGAGTTAGAATAGTAAATTATACTTACCACTATCCAGCACCCCAAAGCGCTATGCGTTGTAACGGTATTCGTTGTAAATACCGCGTTGTAATGGTATGCGGAGTAAAAGTATGCGTTGTAACGTCATACATCCTTTCCCGTTTTTCACAGCATTGAGTGCTAACTCAGTTGCCTCGAGACTAAACACTACAATATTAGTTGACGTTTCCAACCATGGTCTATTTACAACCTCTGCACTATCAGGGGCCTTATACAAATTGGTGAAATGATCAACCCACGTTTGCTCATTAATAAACACATCTTCCGGTGATCTTCCTCCTATATTCTCATTAGCAACGAGTTGCCAAAAACCCACATTATCCTTGAGTTTAACAGCTAAAAGCATCTTCTCCCAACATTCCTCATCCCATGCAATTCTTGCCATTCGCTGCACTCTCTTATACTCTTGTCTTAAGGACCTAATAGTGTTTGTTGAATTGCTCTTTATTGCCTCTAGAAGTTTACTCTTACTATTTCGACATTCTTTGTTATACCATTGCTTCATACCAAAGGAACTGGTTTTAATCAACCTTTTTTTTTCGGCATTTTCGTCACTGTTGGTACCAAGCCCCAAAAAAATCAATATGTAGGTTTATAAAATCCTCACCCTCTACTGGTTGGGCTAAATGTTTATCAAAAGTAGCCGCAAAAAGTGAATAAATACTGGATAATGCCTCCTTATTACTTAATATATTAGCCCATTTAAGTGATCTCCTATTATTACTAATTAAAGGGCCAATATTGATTGGATCATCCAAAGTATTATTCATCACAGTAAACCTAGAACTAGGAACTAGGCTATTATGCATTGACAGACGCAATGGTCGATGGTCACTCTCATATCTATGGTCTATTTCGAGGTCCAATAAAAAATTCCAGATGTCAAAAGAGGCCAAAATGTAATCAATCCGACTTTGATAGTTGTTTTTTACAAAAGTTGGCGCTTTCTGAGAGTCAGACGGAAAACGACCATTACAAGCCCTTAGGCCATGTACTGCTACCAATCTCATAATCTGTGTGGCTAGTGTCGTGCAACTCACCCCCTCTGTATATGATAATGAGGGAATGTTATTAGCTCCATCCTCCTCTGAAAAAACATCACCAAAACCTATAATCGGTTCGAAATTACAATTAAAATCACCACATACAATTATACCAGTAGGTGCCTCTACGATTTCAGTAAGGAGTTTATCCAATTTATTGAAAATTTCAGATTCCCTTGCTAACCCACAGGGACGATTGTAAACATTACACAACACAATACACTTTCCGTCATTCAGCTTAACTAAAAGACCTAGTATATCAGCAGAATCTGTAGTTAGTTGAGTGATTTTTACCTCCAGGGAAACACTAATCCAGATTGTAAGCCCTCCCGAAGGTCTCCCCCTGGCTGATGGAGTTGCCGCAATATTATAGGTCCTATAACCCATCCTGTGTGGCGTTTCAAGGGACCAAGTCTCTTGTAGCAGGCAAAAATCGCAAGAATCTATGTATTTGGCCCAATCTGGATCAGAAAGATTTTTAGCTAGACCAGCTATATTCCATGATATTAAAACTATACTTTCCGATGTGCTTGGTCTTATCCCTCCCGATACTGGTTTTACCCCTACAGGAGCTAACCCCTGATTCATAACCACTTTGTTACAAGCCCCCAATATGGACTCAGCCACAAATGGAAGTGGATTACCAGTTGACTGCCCTGAAGTCAAAATACCCCCATTTTCCAAAACTCCTTCCATAAGGTTTGACCTAGATGATATTCGGACTTGGGTCAATGACTCATCAGCCGAGATGGACAGGATGGGCATCGATAACAGATCGTAGACTGTGTTACAAGTAGCGGATATTGAAAGGTTAGAATGGGTAACACCTATGCTCTCCGGCAAGGAATGTAATAGTTCCTGTCCCATTTTACACCCACCCACAGTAGCCACTGTTGGAATAGTATGGCCAGCTTTTTGCTGGTCATTCGGTGATCTTCAATCGCAATCATCTAGCCCAGAGAAGATGTCATATCTATTAAATGTTTCCAAAGGTGTAAATGGTCTCAAATGTTCCATCCTCCTATTCGAGTTTCTAGTAGACCTAGATGGTACCTTATTCCACCCAAAGGGGTCAACGACTGGATGATATTGTCGGGGTTCTAATGAGAACCCAGAATTAATAGAAAATAAGGGGGGGACAATCTGGTTAGGAATCTGGGCACCAGTGTGGTTGGGGGGAAAGACCAAAGACCTAGGATAAAAATAAGTCAGGGGGCGTGGTATAATAGTATTTCCACCTCCACCCTGCGGCCAATTCAGAATATAGGATACTGCTCGGGGATCTCTAAAGTTAATCACTATCAGATCACCATCCGTGTCCTTAACCCTACTACCCAACCATGGGAGTCGTCTAACATGCATTATGTCACCTTCGATGTCATGTGATAGGGGTCTATATTGTGCTAACCAATGCATTATCTTATTTTTAAGTTGAAAATATCCCTCCCTCTTATGGTTTGGTAAGGTAGGTACCCCCGTCAAAACCACTACATACGGGGCCGCTTCTGGGGGTAATTCTGCTTGGGGGATTCTACGGGGTGGTGGCCTGGTATATCTAATTGGATCTCCTTTTGGTTGTTGAAGGGCCCCCTTTGATGGTTTTGCAGATCCTGTCTGTGCAATATTTACTGGTTTAGGAACTGTAGTAGTGACTTGTTTGGGTGGTGGAACTATTTGATTTGGAGTAACAATTGGGGTTGTCGTTTGGTCAGAATTTTTAAGGACACTAGGAGTAGACGTGGACACCATAACTGGAGGTTTCAATACCCCACTCCCCACAACCTCGTTTAAACCATGATAATTATTATTAACTACCATTTCAATTTCTTCGAGTTTTTTCTCCACCCTCCTCAATCCCTCAATAATGGGTAAAATAAATGATCTAATTAAATGCTCCATATTATCGAGTGAGGCTACTGGAGAATCATCCACTCGAAGAATGTCAACCTTTTCAGCTATTGGAACAGCAACATTCACCACCTGAACAACTGTAGGAGAAGGAGACATGCTAATCTGGGAGGACCTATTAGGTTGATCAGCAAGGTTTTTTTTTAACAATGTTCTTAATGTCTTTATTAGATTTTCCAAAGTCCGAATGGCTAATTTTTGGCTTTTGCAAAGCCACCCCTTCCTTCTTTTTTTTGCAGGCGGTTGCCCAAAGCTTTTAGCCTGCACAATTTTCCTCTGTTTAGTTACAGCAACTTGCTTTGGTCTTAACAATGACCGAGTACACGAGTTAGCTTCAGGCAATACAGTTATCGATGGTGATAATTGTGATGTAGTTTGTCCAGATTGACCCATGGGTGTTGGGGTTGGAGTAAAGTCACGCAGCAAAAGCGGAAAACTTTCCAAACATAACGGATCTTGTGTGGATAAAGTCCCCTCAGAAATATTCTGCAGGTCTATAAGTGGAGAAACGACAGGGGTTATGTTCTTAAAACCTTCGATAGAGCGACGACGCTCAGCTCTACGAACTGCCAACAATTTCTCCTTGTCTTGGTCCACAAGAGCCTTCGTGAAATAATTATCTAAAGGACCATTAATTGTAGTTCCTACCTTCTCATGCAACAATTTCCCCGGACTTAAAGCCATCACAATAGAGAAAAGAAAAAGGATTATACACGATACCTAGGTTCAGATAGTAGGCCCAGCCCGGCCTCTCTCGGTCTCTGAGGGCCTCAGAGGGCCCGCCCTTTGCCCGGGCTTCGCCTGGGCGTCCCGCACGCGTCCCGCTATGCGTTGACACGTTACTATATAGGGAGAGTAGGAGGAGTAGGGGGCGGGAAGAGACTCCAGGTGCGCTGAGTTGCTATGCGCTGAACCCTGAGTCTCGCAGTCCCGGCCCCTGTGCTGTGACCGGCTAACAACAGTCCGTGCAAAATATTTCCCCTCTCGAGGCTGCTGGCTTCCAAAACGGCAGAAATGCAGGTTCACTTTCCCGTGAGCTACTGATGAGCTGTTGTAGGCGCTGGAGATGGGAGGAGCAGGGGGCGGGAAGAGACTCCAGGTGCGCTGAGTTGCTATGCGCTGAACCCTGGGTCTCGCAGTCCCGGCCCCTGTGCTGTGACCGGCTAACAACAGTCCGTGCAAAATATTTCCCCTCTCGAGGCTGCTGGCTTCCAAAACGGCAGAAATGCAGGTTCACTTTCCCGTGAGCTACTGATGAGCTGCGAGCGGCTCCCGCAAAGCGGGGGCTGCGAGCTGTTGTAGGCGCTGGAGATGAGAGGAGCAGGGGGCGGGAAGAGACTCCAGGTGCGCTGAGTTGCTATGCGCTGAACCCTGGGTCTCGCAGTCCCGGCCCCTGTGCTGTGACCGGCTAACAACAGTCCGTGCAAAATATTTCCCCTCTCGAGGCTGCTGGCTTCCAAAACGGCAGAAATGCAGGTTCACTTTCCCGTGAGCTACTGATGAGTTGCAGTCATATCGACATATGTTCTCCCTGACACCCAGTCAGACTAACTGGTGTACCCATGTGGTGGACACTGGTGATAGTCTTCCTGTAAAGAACGAAATTTACAGGCAGCCTGACCATGTCAGAGACTGTATCAAGGCTGAGGTGCAAAAGATGCTGGAGTTAGGTGTCATTGAGCCTTCAGAGAGCCCCTGGGCTAGCCCAGTGGTTCTGGTCCCCAAACCTCACACCAAAGATGGAAAGAGAGAGATGAGGTTCTGTGTGGATTACAGAGGACTCAATGCTGTCACCAGGACAGATGCACACCCAATTCCAAGGGCAGATGAGCTCATAGACAAATTGGCTTCTGCCAAGTATTTGAGCACATTTGACTTGACAGCTGGCTACTGGCAAATCAGGTTAGCTGAGGAGTCTAAAGCCAAGACAGCATTTTCTACCCCCGTGGGCATTACCAGTTTGTGGTGATGCCCTTTGGTTTGAAAAATGCCCCTGCCACCTTCCAAAGGTTGGTGAATCAAGTCCTTACTGGGTTGGATGACTTTTGTGCAGCATATCTGGAAGATATTGCTGTCTTTAGCTCCACCTGGGAGGATCACCTGGTCCACCTGAAGGAAGTGCTAGAGGCTCTGCAAAAGGCAGGCCTCACTATCAAGGCAACCAAGTGCCAGATAGGGCAGAGTAAGGTTGTGTACTTGGGCCACCTTGTGGGTGGAGGCCAAGTTCAACCACTGGAGAGTAAGATTCAGACCATAAAGGACTGGACTCCTCCAACTACCCAGACTCAGGTCAGAGCTTTCTTGGGCCTGACTGGGTACTACAGGAAGTTTGTTAAGAACTATGGGTCCATTGTGACTCCTCTTAATGATCTGACATCCAAGAAGATGCCCAAAAAGGTTCAGTGGACAGAATATTGTCAAAAGGCACTTGATGACCTGAAGAAGGCCATGTGCTCTGCACCTATCCTGAAGAGTCCTGACTACTCAAGAGAGTTTATTGTCCAAACAGATGCTTCTGAGTTGGGAGTGGGAGCTGTGCTTTCACAACTTAATGTAGATGGTCAAGACCAGCCCATTGATTTCATTAGCAGAAGGCTGACCCCCAGAGAGAAACGTTGGTCAGCCATTGAGAGGGAGGCCTTTGCTGTGGTGTGGGCCCAGAAGAAGTTGAGACCATACTTGTTTGGCACTCACTTCAAGATTCAGACCGACCATAAGCCCCTCTTATGGCTTAATCAGATGAAGGGTGAAAACCCCAAACTGCTCAGGTGGTCCATTTCCCTACAGGGGATGGACTTTACAGTGGAGCACCGCCCAGGGACTGACCATGGTAATGCAGATGGTCTCTCCAGGTACTTCCACTTAGAACATGAAGACACAACTGGTCAAGGTTAGTCTAATGTCCCTGCGTTTGGGGGGGGTTGTGTAGGAGAGTAGGGTCTGCTATCCTATGGTCACCCCAAATTTTTGCTTTTTGCTTCACTGGTTTATGACTTAATGTGGCTGTGGGCCTGCTAATCAGACCCACAGCCTGCTGTTCTCTCTCTAAATTGTTACCCATGTACTTTAGGTGCATAACGAAATTGGAACTGGTTCACCTTATTGGCCCCTGTAACAGTGTACCCAGGTACCCAGGGCCTAGGTGCTTCCAAGGCCTACCAGGGGCTGCAGCATGTATTGTGCCACCCCTGCCTGGCCTCCATATTTGACACAACTGGCTGATCACTCAGCTGGGGTAAGTCAGTGTAACCACCCCTTACTTAGGTGTAGTATGCCTATACCTAACCTAAAATGGACACATATGTTCCTATCAGTCACTCCTATGGAAGGCCTCATCAATCCTGGAGGCAGAGTGCTTGGAAATATGTGAGATGGTGCTCTGGCATGAGCTGAGCCTGTCTGCAGCTTTCGGAACCATGTCCTTTAGCTGTTTCATGATATTGCCATACCATATACTCTTAAGTGCATTATGAACCTCGCGGTTAAATGCTATCTTGGGTTTGGCTTTATCAAAACATGTCGAGTAAGGTGTCATACGAATTGGAATACTACCCCCTCGCCAGTTCTGGCGACGGGGGTAGCATTCCACCCTTCTAGAGGGACACGACATGTACCTAGCCTGAACCCCGGTTAAAGTTAAACAGAGCCTTAGCATCACAAAATGGATGCTGCCACCACAGACACAAGTCTGACCTCCTGCTGCTGGGAGTCCTTCCAGCGAGGGCAGCTTGGACAAAGGGTTTCCTGCCTGGGGAGGTGCTAGCACCACTCCAGACAGGATTTTGTGTATTGGGTAGGACAGGGCTGAATAGAATCAGACATGCCTGGGGCACACAAGGTGTCCCTGTGCATAGGCCAGTTCAAACCGGTGCTGGGGCTTTCCAGCCCCAGTCCTGGCGTGAAACTGGACAAAGGAAAGGGGGTGTAACCACCCCCCTTCCTGGTTCCACCCAGAGGAGGGACCTAGTTGGTGATCCGGCCCCCCAGATTCGAATAAGAGTGGGAGCTGTGTCCTGAGACTTCAGATCATCCTCAATCAACTTGAAATACAGAAGAAGACTGGACTTCGACATTCTGCTGCACAGAAGACGGAAGAGAATCTCCCTTGTGGCCAAGGAGTGACCACCCTGTGAACACAGGCACCAACCAGCAACTCGATGTCTGCTTTTCTGCCGCCTCCCGCCGGAAAACGAGCCCAGAGCCTGACAAGACCCAGACTCCCAGACTTCTCACAGCCCAATCCACAGTCCCTGCAAAGAAGGGACCCGTGGAG
This sequence comes from Lissotriton helveticus, assembly GCF_964261635.1. Taxonomy (NCBI): domain Eukaryota; kingdom Metazoa; phylum Chordata; class Amphibia; order Caudata; family Salamandridae; genus Lissotriton; species Lissotriton helveticus. The sequence continues at coordinate 1,502,942,557 of NC_136065.1, forward strand.
GCACCGAGAGACGTGGGACCGGACCTCTTGGAAGACCCCCAAAATGCTGACTGCGCAGCATCAGAGGCACCCTCGATGCTGTGCTTTAGGGTTTGAGAAGCCCCAATCTCGAGCAGCCCTTGCACCGAAGATCAGCCCCCCAGCTTCTCCACGATCTGTGTGGGGCCCTTTTGCACTGTGCCACTTGATGCGCCATCCCGTCCACTTGCCACGTGGCTAGCGGCCATCTTGGCAACGAAATCTTCAACTTACACTGCGGGTCTGGTTGCTCCAGACTTGCCCTTGCTCCTGTAAAAAGGAGCACCTGCTCTGACCTTGCTGGTCCGAGTAACAAGCCTTTTTCGATTCCTGCGTGGCTTGCATTAGCCAAGGCCTGTTTGCTCCAATCAAGTTGCCAACACCGCCAACAGCGAGAAGCCTGCGTGGGACAGCTCGTGATCGACTCCTGGACGTCCTCGACCCCTCGTGTCTACGTGGCTGCAGAGAGAAGCTACACAACATCACCTGTTTGCACCCGACATCGCCTGGTTCCACGGTAGTCACTGGCTAGTGACTTTGAACATTGTCCCCTCTGCTTTCAGGTCTTCACCTCTTCAGATCCACCCTTGGATCCACCGGAACTCTTCACCTCGAGCCGCCTGCAGCATCTTCAGCTCCAAGCACCATCGACCTGCGTGACGAAACCCGACACTACTTCGACCCTATGCACCCGCTTCCTGTGGGTGAGGTAACTCAGCAACGCCGGTGTTCCCACACTGGTATACACCTCTAGTGTCTGTGTCTAAAGTTTCATCCTTCTAGGTCACTCGGAAGGTTCCTTAATAACTAACTTTGTAACTTTTACGCACCATTGACATTGCATTGGTAAAGCGTGCACTTTCCGCACTGCACCCGAGTCCCGCGGGCCTTTCCCGACTTCTTCACTGCTAGTCCCGAACAGCTCCAGCGATTCCCCAGGCCCTAGGCCTCTTCACTTTCCCCATAGTGGTTCTTATACCACTATTTTAGTATATGGTTTAGGTGGCCCCTTGGGCTCATCCATAATTGTGCAACTTTTGTGTATTTAAACTGTGTTTTGTTTTAACGCATTTGCTTCTGTGCTCATAAAGAGTATCAGGTTTATTTGTAGAAATAAATCTATATATATTTTCAATATATATCTGTGTGGTGTCCTTTCATTTGGTATTCAAGGGAGTGTGTATGGTAAAACAGCTTGCTTCACATGTCTTTACAGAGTTTAGCCTAAGACTGCTTAGTCCATGCTACCCCTAGGATAGCTTGTCTATAAGGTTGACTTTACAACCTGCACCATAAGGGTTGCTTGGCATGGTACAAGGTGATTACTAGAACTAGTGAGCATCATATACCAGGCCAACTTCTCACAGAGTGGACCATGTTGCAAGCTCCATATGCAGTTCTTCCAGAATTGCTGGCTCATCTAAATTAGACCCGTAGATATTACATAAACTAAAAGTCCACTATAGCCCAGCGGCCAAGTGTATCTGCTAATTTCCGACGAACACTAAACATGTTCATTCTAGCTATGATAGCCACCCCGAGTTATTCCTGCTTGTTGTGAAGAGTCAAGAACAGAAAAGCCCAGCTCTGCTAACAAATGATGCTTATTCCATGGCAAATGTGTCTCTTGAATACAGACAGCATCCGGGTGAATATACCGTAACTCAGCAGCTACCCTCCTCCTTTTATTAATGTTGTTTAAACCTGAAACATTTAAAGAGCATAGTCGTATATCTCTAGACGTCACACATCACCAGTAGGGTTTCCCAATGATATTGGACACATCTAAGCAGTACCTTTACACCACTAATTTTTTTTGCTGCATTTGATACCTTTTATTAACTCTCTTTTTTTTATCTGAAACTGTGGATTTTTTCTCCCCTTTTATCCCGCCACCAAAAACGACCCTACCTCCCTTACCACCCACGAACCCAAAAACCCAAACCTCCCACTCCTCCCCCCTTCCCAATAACGAGCCTTTAGGACTTAGGGTCCTGCAGATGCCGGCTGGCAGCTTCCTTATCCGCACCCACAAGCCTTCAGAAACCAAAACGAGATTATCCTCAGTTTATGCAGGAGAAACTACATCTGCGAGAAAAAAAAAAATAATAATCATCAACCCACATTGTATTGTCTTCAAATCTTAGGGTGTGAAAGAAAGGAAGAAAAGAGAACAAATAAAGGAAAAGGAGCCAGCAAAAGAGACTGCCAAATTTGACAAACATCATTACATAATTTGTATAGTCCGGATCAAGTTCCAATCAATTGAACAGTTGAGCAGTTGACCAAAGCATTACTAAATCCTAAATGCTGTTCAAGAATTCCATAGCATGTCCTGCTGTAGTGAAAAATTATTTATGTTCCTTATATATTATCTTCAAGTTTGCAGGATTCAATAAGTAAACTTGTGCCCCTTTGGCTTAAAGCGGTGTAATTAATTGGCGAAGCTGCCAACGATTTTCCATAGTATATTTGCAAAAATCTGGACCAACGAAAAACTCAAAACCTGGGTCAGGGCGAGCGAGTTTGAAAACATCCTCACGGGCCAAAAAACTAGTGATGGAAATTAGCAGTGCCCTAGGTCTGTCCGAATTTTTTCCACCCGAGTTGCCAATAGATTCTCCTGCGCGTACTCGAATATTGAAAGGAAAACGGTGCGCTCTTTCAATTTCCCTATCCCAGTCCCATTTGCTTAACTCCGGAAAAGCGTTCTTAAATAAGTCCACTATGAATTTGCGTGGATCTTGGCCCTCTTTTCCTTCTGGTACTTGAATGACCCTCAAATTATTCTGCATGCTCTATTTTCAAAGTCCACTAATTTCCACTGGGTGTCCTCCTTTATTCCCTGCAGTGACTCTGTCACTACTTTCTGCTGCTCAACCACATCTTCTAGATTTGAAATGCGGGTCTCAGCCTCGTTGAACCTAGATGCAAAGTCCGCCTGTGGTTTCGCTAGTCTCCGAACCGAGCTCTGAAGCTTGCGACATAGGGTTTGAACCCTCTGGCTTTCTTCCCTTGTCTCATCGTGCAGGGACATTATAGAATCGTAAATCAGTAATAATGATACACCCCCGTCCGCTACCTCGGGGGAACCATCCTGACGTTGATGCAGGGTTCCACCTTCACCTTTATTGTCTGGCTTTTTCCCTATATTTTTACGCACTGTGGATGGACTGTCCTCAACTATATCCACCGAGTCATCCAAACAAATACTACTGGATGGACTACCCCCTTCCGTACTCATATGTTGAGCGTATTGCGAAACATAATCCTCACAGGACGAAGGTAATGATTGTTCCGACAGGGAATACAAATCTCCAGAATCCGCATCTTGTTGCGTGATTTGATCTTCCCCCACACCTCCGTCTCCCGGTATCTGGGACACATTAGTTCAAAAAGTACGTCTTCACAAATTTGTTGATTTAGTTGAGTATTTGAATTGATATTTGTAGGTGGGGAAGACTCTACTACAGCCATCCCAGCCATTCCTTTTGCGGATACGGAAGCCTTATTAATATGTAAACCATTGTCTACTGCCCCTAACGCATCCGATCCTGCATGTATGTCAATTGAGAGAGCGGTTTCTACTTCCATAGAGGTCAGGTTTTTCCCCCCTTTAAGTTTTTCCTTTGCAGCCGCAAATATTGCCGGTATACTTTTATTCTTTTCCGCCCCTCCTACTTTTACTTTAACATTGTCCGAAGAACCTTTTGGGTTATTAACATTTAGTTGCGAGGGGGTAATCACATTTCTGCTCCATTCTCCCTTTGCTCCTCAGGTACCCGCGGCTACCCCCTTGTTCATTTGGGCGGCATGACTGCAAAGCATTCCCCTGCTCCAGTCCAGTATTACTGCTTGCAGGCTCGCAGGCTCGCCGATTTGGCAGGCAAAACTGAAGAGAGCGCGGAGGCTGACTTCTACCGTCTACACGCCAAATCACTCTAGTCAGCTGCCCAGGTGCGTTGAGAACACTCCGTGCCGAGATACTCCACAGCGGCAGAAACGGTAGAAGCTGACGAACGAAAAGCCAATACAGCGACCTTCACCACTGACTGCAGACCCAGCCAGCGACAACGTTGCCTCCGCGAACACTAGGTCGTTGCTCACGGTGAGATCAGTCCTCCGAGCCCAGCGCTCTTCCACTCTCGCATGCGCGTCTTTCCTCCCACGATTAGCTGGCTTGTAGGTGAGTCGAGGAGCGGTCAGCCTACACGTCCACTAGCGTGGGCGCCATCTTGCCTCTATCCCGTCCATCATCTTGTGTGTTTTGCACTGGAGGGTGAGGCAGAGGGTAGCGTGGTTAACGATTGTGGGGGGCTATGTGAGTCATTTGTTGAAGAGCCTATTTTAAGTTGATGTTTTCCAGAGCTATGCCAACACCCGGTGGAGTGCGAGTTCTCTGATTCCAGGGAACTTGCTTTGGAGACAGACCTCTTGGTGGATTCCAGCGGGTCTGAAGAGGCATTGGGGAGTGATTCCAAAAGTAGTGACCTGGGTATCTTCCGGTCCTGTGTGGTGGAAGAGGTTCAGTGTTGCCCAACTGGGTCCCAGTGTAGTGGGAGGGTTGTAGGGTCTCAGGTCCTGTCTCAGTGGAAAAGGAGTGAGTGACTGTGTGTCCCAAGGTGCCCGAAACCCAGTCTCAGTGCCTGGAGGGTTCCTTAAGTGAACACCAGGTTGGGGGCCTAGGCTGTACCATTTTGGTGGCAGGTAGTAAGGTCTGGACATTTAGTCCGCTATATAAATATGATGTGAGCATAGGGTTATCAAGGAGCAATCTCTCCATCTCGTAAGCCGGTTCATTTCTTGGTCCGTATCACCAATCATTGATTACCTGTAAAAAGGATGCCACATGATAGGACTGCATATCAGCTTCTGCCATTCTGCCGCAGTATGTTAACTGTAAGCAGGTGCGTAGCTTGACTCGGGAGGCACCACCACCCCACAGAAACTGACGGAGTATCGCATAAATTTGATGAAACCAGGATGAAGGGACAGGAAAGGGGTGAATTTTTAAATTAGATAGGATCTACGTGAACAAAATCATTTTAAATATTGCGGACCGCCCATATGGGGATAGAGGTAACCCAGACCAGGCACGTATATCTGATCGTACTCTATCGGTTGCAGAATAGAGGTTGTTACGATCCCATGATATTGTGGATCCTCTGTAAGACAGACACCGAAGTACTCTTTCCCGGTTGTGGTGAATGTCAGGTTTCTGGCCCAGGTTCCCTGTACTAATGTGCTGGGCAGTGGCTATATGGTTGATTTGTTAATGTTCATCTATAGGCCAGATGTTTCCCCAAACACCTGAATTATATGGAATATTCTGGGACCCGATCAGTGAGGAAAAATAGGACTTCACCTAAGTACAACGCAATACGATCCGAGATGTCATGTCGGTCGTCCTTTCAAACCCACGGAACAGCGCATCTTTCTGGGCCCAAATGGCTAAAGGTTCAATAGGGAGTGCAAACAATAAGGGGAAGAGAGGGCACCCCTTTTGTTGGACTGAGAATGCATCTAGCCGACTCCTTCTTGCATTATGCGAGTTAAGTTAGCATTTGCGGCTCCATGTTGTATTCAGCCGCCATTTTGTACCATGATCGAAAATAGGGCCACTGCCTTAATGAATACAACGTTCTATCTCTGCATACCTTTCCTCTCTAGTAAGCCCTGCTCCCACTCTAGAGAGACAAGTAATGGCAGAGTAACCTTGAAACTAAGATAGCATGTACCCGTTCTCAAGATGGTAGCTGGCCTTTCTGTTCTCCCTTTGTTTGTTAGTGCCCAGGCTGGAAAATTCCAGTCTGGCTGGGGTTTTAGAGGTGTTGGAAATGTATATTTTGTGTTACCATGTGGATGGGGGTCAGTCCCTCAGCAGCTCTCTAAGGACGCTGGTCAGACCGGACTCCATTTGAGCGAATACTAATAAAATAACTTGGTTTGTATTCTCTACTGTCTGAATGACTCTTCGTTTGTATGGAAGGCTGAGAGGTGGTGGCGAGTGACCCGGTGGCCCTAATTGGGTCACTTCCTTCAGTTGGCACCGGAACAGGGACTCCATTGGATGAGGGACCCTTCCTTACCGTCGGATGGGTGAGGAGGGCGGGGGCCACGTCGGGTCGGATGAGCAGATCGGGGATCCCTGCACGATAGAGCTTAGTACTCGCAGCTGCCCCACCTGTCTGACCGGGCGGTAACTCGCCCAGTGGTCATCCCGACTGGGGTCCTGAATGGCGAAACCCTTGGACCTGACCATTTGGTTCGATGAGTCGGCAGTGGAGTATAACTTTCTTTGACCTGTGTGCACCAGGTGAGTTTTGTTTGTGGCTGTGGCGCCACTTTGGTTTGTGTTTGAGGATCGCTTTTGAACAAGCGCTTGAATTTGTTTGAGTTCTTTGTGAAAATGGTATTGTTCTGATCCAGATTTGGTGAGGTCTGCGGACCAATTTTGGTGAGTTATTTGCAAGTATCTGTTTGGCATAAATAAAGACAATGTTTTAATTTCAAGATGCCATATTCCAGTAGACTATTTTGTGTGAGTTGTCGTTGTTGTTGTAATGATGCTTGATTGGAAGAAAGTCAGCCTGCACCTCCAGAAGACACACCAAATTTTGAGATGTATGTTAAGCATGGCCTTGGCCCTGTTTAGTACATTATTTCACAAATATACGAGGGACAACGCCCAGTTGCTGTGGCCATTGAAGGGCTCTTTTGATGAACAAAAGCATAATTTCCTGCTGGATAAATTGGTTGTGAAGAGAAGTAGGCAGTCCATGTTTCATTTCCTTAGAACGTGGCAAAAGGAAGCTAAACAGCGACGAATTAAAGAAGAAAAGGAGGACCGAAAGGAAGGATACAAACAGTAACTCAGAAAGCTGTTATGTACGATAGAGAAAGGACTGAGAAGGGGATAAAGTGTGCTGATAGGACGTTTCCATTACAATGTGAAAAGTCCCATGTGGCTCGAGAAGGCAATGATGAGTTTGTGGAGGAGTTGTTGGACGCCCAGCCTGCACCTTCATACGCCCCACAGAGAATATACCCTGCTGTGCCACAGCCCCAGTTGTCTGTCTCTTCGGCTTCTGTTGTTTCTGCCTCTTCTGTTACTGACCTAGCTGCCTTAGCTCCCGTGCTTCCTACAGTTTCTGTGGCTTCACCTTCTTCGCCTGTGATAACTTTTAGTCTCCCTGCTACACCTATTGTTTGAATGTCACTTCTCTCCCCAGCCCTAACCCCCACGACACAGCCTTTAACGACCTTAGTACCTGTCCCTTCCGTCACTACTCCTTCCCTTATCCTTCATCTCATGATGGTATTGGGTAGCATGACACCTGTATGGGGAGCGGGGGACGGTGACTGGGTGACGTCTAGGGAGCGACTAGGGCGGAAATTGATTCGATCAGATGTGGGAGAAGAGGAGAAAAAGGCGGTAGCCAATCAGGCAGCTCAGTGGGCTCGTAACCCAATTTACAGTGTTGAGGATGTGTGAGCGGTGATGAAAGACTATGAGCACCAACAGCTTACTATAAGGAATTGCCTGAAGCAGCTTCTTTGACTGTAATGACGCTTGTCGACATTGAAATGTTCTTTGGTTTGCTGGTGCCCGTCGACATTTGGAGGCAGGTGCACACACATGATCACATTGTGGAGTTGGTGGTACCAGGGAGCAGATTAAAGAGTGAAACAAAGACAGGAAACCTGGGGAGAAGCCTAAGGCTGAGATAGTAGCTTTACCTTGTTGAATTATTATGTACATGCATTCTCTTATTCCACCAAGAAGGGTAGATTGGGACACGGTAACGGCATATTGACAGAAGAAAGATGAAAGTGTGTCTGAATTTTTCACTCGGTTTGAAGGTGTGTTTTGGGATTTTAGCGGACAGGATTTGTCGGTGGATGCGGGAGTCCGACTGTTTGTTAATAGATTGGTTACAAACTTGCTTCCTGAGATCGCGACTCAGTTGCAGGCTTCGAAGAGTATTTGGACTACCTCCTCCCCTTCTGATAATACTGAGTAAGGCACAGTACTATGAGCACAGGGAGAACAAGGAGAAAGAAAAGGTAAATAAAAAGAATAAGGAGTTGTAGATGAAAGTGTTGTTGCAGTAGGCGTCTAGGAGGAATGCCCCTGCACCAGTAGACCCAAATCATTGTGCGTACTCTAAGGAGGAGGGGCACTGGTGCAGTGAGTGTCTGGTCCTATTGCAGAAAGTTACGGCACCCAGAGGACAAGGTTCTCATGAAGCCGTGGAGCAAAGTATCAGGATGGGGTTCGAGAGGGTGGGACACAGGAGGGTTGCTCTGATGAGAACTATTTTGATGACCCTTGTGGAAGACAGTATTATCACGATGATTATGATCTGAACGATGTGACAGGGAAGTCTTACAGTTAAGGCAGCCAGGGAAAGGGTGAGGGACCAGTTCAGATACTTGTAGATCAGCGGGGTCCTTAGGTCACCGTGGATTTGCAAGGCTTGGTTAAGAAATTCTTGGTGGCTACAGGTGCAATGATTAGCTCTGTTTCTTGCTCAGTGGTCCCGGGGGCAGCTCTGTGTGGCCAAAAAAATGTTTTGGTAGGCATACCAGTTGTGAGCCCCATTTCCAAACCTCTTGCCTTGACTATCAGTCCTTTTACTGTGGAATCACAATTTTTATTGACATCCAATTGTGGTGAAAATTTAATGGGTCTAGATTTATTGAAAAGTTGCATGCAACAGTATTTTGTTTTACAGAAGGGGTCTATATGATGAAATGTGACCAGTTCCAAGCAGTGTCTGTCCAAAGATGCGCCCCTTCCTGCTGAGTTTAAGGTTGTGCCGCCCACTTTGTATGTGATGGGTGATACAGATGTGGGACTCTTGCAGATCCCCAAAAGTTCCTTCAAAGTTGAGGACAAAGCTGTTGTTCCCCGGATTCCCCAGTACAAAATTCCTCAGGCGGGTGAGTGAGCTTTGTTATGCATTATACAAGACCTGATTGAGTCGGGGGTAGTTGAGGAGACAGCAGCGAGCTCTGGGATCTGCTCGACACCTCCGCTCCAGACGTAGCCTTCCTGACCGAGACCTGGTGGAACGACTCCTCGGCGCCCGACATCGCGATAGCCATTCCGGACAGCTACAAGATCACCCGCAGGGACCGCACCAACGGAATCGATGGAGGAATAGCCATCATCCACAAGTAAACCCTCAAAGTCGCCACACACGCAGACAACACCCTCAACACCGCAAAACACCTGCACTTCTGGATACACACCAACCCCAACACAACCCTCAGAGCAACACTCATCTATAGACCCCCCTGGACCCCGGGCTCAGCTCAGCGACTCCATCGCCAACCTCGCCAGCACCAACGCACTTGCCTTCACGGACTACATCCTCCTCGGGGACCTGAACTTCCACCTCGAGAACAACAACAACGCCAACTCCGCCACCCTGATCGACAACCTCGCCAGGCTCAGACAACTCGTCACCACACCCACCCACATGGCCGGCCACACTCTTGACCCCATCTTCTCCACAGGCTCCCACGTCGCCTTCAATCACACCACCGAACTCCATTGGACCGACCACCGCTGCATCCACTTCACCTTCAAGAAACCAACCACGCACCATCGCACCCAACAGCTGCCTCGCCGCTACTGGAGCAAAGTCACCGAAGACCAGCTGCTCACCTTCCTCAACAACAACCCACCCACTGACCCCACCAACTCTGACGCCGCAGCCCTCAACCTCAGACAGTGGATCGATGACTGTGCCAACACCCTCGCCCCGCTCAAGAAAGCCACCAACAGCCACACCAGCAAAAGAGCCACATGGTTCACCAACGAACTTCAGGCCTCCAAACGCGCATGCCGAAAACTGGAGAAGACATGGCTCCACGAATGCACACCAGACAACCACGCAGCCCACAAGGACGCTACCCGCAGACATCACCACTTCATCAGATTAGCCAAGAGATCCTCCTTCAAAGACCGCTTGGATAACAACACACACGACAGCAAAGGGCTCTTCAGCATCGTCAAGGAACTCTCTAACCCCAGCGCCAACGCCACCGACATCCCGCCCTCACAAGAACTGCGATTCACTGGCCATCTTCTTCCACCGCAAGATCACTGACATCCACGACAGCTTCAACACCACGACCGCCCGACTACGCCAAACTCCACCTCCCCTGTGAACACCACCAGCGCCAACCGTCTGACCTCCTGGTCCAAAGACAACGACGATGAGACACGCAAGGTCATGAACTCCATCCACTCAGGATCTCCGTCTGACCCATGCCCACACCACATATTCAACAAAGCAGAAGCAGCCATCACACCCCAAGTACGGAAGGTCATCAACATCTCCTTCGACAGCGACATTCCCGGAAAGCTGGAAGCACGCCGAAATCAACGCCCTCCTCAAGAAGCCCAAGGCAGACCCCAAGGAACTCAAGAACTTCCGGCCCATCTCCCTGCTCCCATTCCCGGCTAAAGTCATCGAGAAAATCGTCAACATGCAACTGACCCGCCACCTGGAAGACAACAACATCTTGGACCTTTCCCAGTCCGGATTCAGACGTAACCACAGCACCAAGACAGCCCTCATCGCCGCCACAGACGACATCAGGCGCCAACTAGACAACAACGAAACATCAGCCCTCATCCTCCTGGACCTGTCAGCTGCCTTCGACATGGACGCACTCTAAAGACACACCTCCTAGAAGCCAGAATCCAAGAGAAGGCCCTTGACTGGACCACGTCCTTCCTCACCGGCAGAACCCAGAGCGTCCGTCTCCCACCCTTCCGAGCCGAAGCCTCCGACATCATCTGCGGTGTCCCCCAGGGCTCATCCCTCAGCCCGACGTTGTTCAACGTCTACATGGCCCCTCTCGCACTAGTGGCCCGCCGTCACTTCCTCAACATCATATCCTACGCCGACGACACCCAGCTCATCCACTCCCTCATCAAGGACCCACACACTGCCAAAACCAACCTCCATGAAGGAATGAAGGCCGTCGCCGACTGAATGAGGAGCAACCGTCTGAAGCTGAACTCGGAGGTTCTCATCCTCTGATTCACCCCCTCAGCCTGGAATGACTCCTGGTGGCTGACCACACTGTGTCAGCACCAATACCCACCGACCACGCACGCAATCTAGGATTCATCCTTGACTCCTCCCTCTCCATGCCTAAGCAGGTCAACGCCATCTCCTCCTCCTGCTACAACACCCTCCGCATGCTCCGCAGGATCTACAAGTGGATCCCGACCGAAACAAGATGAACTGTGACACAGGCCCTCGTCAGCAGCAGACTGGACTACGGCAACGCACTCTACGCAGGAATCCCAGCCAACATCTACGACGACTACAACGCATCCAAAACGCCTCCACCCGACTGATCGTCAACATCCCCCGCTGCTGCCACATCACCCCCACCTGAGAAACCTACACTGGCTCCCCGTCGACAAGAGGATCACCTTAAAACTCCTCACCCACGCACACAAAGCACTCCACAACACCAGACCAGCCTACCTGAACAGCAGACTCAGCTTCCACACCCCCACCTGCCAGCTCCGCTCCACCAGCCTCGCCCTCACCGTTGTCCCCTGCAACCGACCTCCGGCGGCAGATCCTTCTCCTACCTCGCCGCCAAGACCTGGAACACCCTCCCTACCCACATACGGCAGACCCAAGACCTATTCACCTTCAAAAGACCCCTGAAGACCTGGCTTTTCGAGCTGTAGCAGCACTCCCCCCTCCCTTCGGCACATTGGGACCCTCACGGGTAAGTAGCGTACTCTACAAGTACTTTGATTGATATGATTGATTGTGTAACAGCCCTATTCTTCCTATCCTCAAACGGGCATCCCCTGACTCCTGCAGCAGATGTTTATCATTTTGTGATTGATTTATGTGCAGTGAATAAAATAGTGGGTCTTCAGTTCCCGGTGGTCCCTGACATTACTGCCCTTCTCACGATGATTCCTTCCTCTGCAAAATTCTTCTCTGTTGTTGTTTTTAAAAATGCGTTCTTCAATATACCGATTCACCCCGATAGTCGTAATTTACTTGGCTTTACACTAGCTGGCAGAAGTTTTAGATTCTGCCGTGCTCCTCAGGGCTATACTGAGATCCCTGGTATATACAACCAAGCCTTGAAAGCTTCCCTCATGCTTTCTCCAGGTAATGTATTGCTCCAGTATGTGGAAGACATACTGATTGCTTCTGATACCAAACAGGGATGCAAGGACAGTACGGTTAAGTTGGTGCTCTATTTGGCTCGCCATGGACATAAGGTATCCCTTTCCAAATGTCAATATTATTGACAGGAGGTCACATATTTAGGTCACCTACTGTCGAGGGAGAGTAGGAGATTGACACCTGAGCGCATTAGTGCCATTGTTAAAATGCCCATCCCTAAAACATAGAGGGATGTACGCGCCTTCATTGGTATCACTTCCTACTGTCGACATTGGATCCCTAATTACTTATTACTAATAAAGTGTTTGTTAGCACTAACCACTAAAGATGTGCATGAGCCTCTGCCGTGGATGCAGGAATGGCAGCAGTCTTTTGAGCAATTAAAGTTTGTGCTTTGCTCTGCTACTGTGCTTGGCACGCCTGATTATGGGAAGCTGTTCATGTTGTACTACACGAGACGGCTGGTTGTGCGCTTTCTGTTTTAACACAGACCTTTGGAGGTATGCAACGGTCATGTGCTTATTTTTCCGCTTTGCTTGACCCACTTGCCAGAGCCCTCCCAAGCTGTCTAAGAGCGGTCGTGGCTGTGGCCATCTCTATAAGGCAATCGGCTGGGCTCGTACTTGATACTGACCTCACAGTCATGGTACCACATGCTGTGGACACCCTCTTGAATAAGACCAAGACGCAGCACCTTATTAGTGCACGTCTGACTGGTTATGAGCTAACACTTTTTGCCCCGCATATTACGATCAAAAGCTGTGCCACTCTGAACCTGCCATGTTTCTACCCCTCCCCTCTGAGAGCACGGAAACAAACATACATGATTGTCTTTTTCAGACAGAAGAAGAGACGAAGGTAAGGGCAGACCTGACTGATGTTCCCTTGTCTGGCCCCAAGGAAACTATATGTCGATGGCTCTTGTTTCAAATTACCGGATGGGACTACCACTACAGCATATGCACTCACTACACTGCATATGATAGTTCAGACTTTACAAGATCCCTATCAGTCGGTCCAAGCTGCAGAGCTAGTCGCTAGTGAGTAGAGCGAGGGATTGGCTGTTAATATTGATACTGACAGTCCGTCTGCTTTCGGGGTTGCCCATAATTTTGGGTGGCTCAGGGCATAGAGAGAGAGTTTCTCACTTCTCATGGAAGACGCATCCAGAATGGGCTCCTTATACATAGGCTTTTGCCTGCCCTGAAACTCCCTAAGAAATTGGCCATAATAATGTGCAGTGCCCACAAGGCGATTACTTATGATGTTGGAAGGAGAAAAGCATTTGCAGATCTGACAGCTAAGGAGACAGCTCGAACAAAGATGAAAAGGATGTTTGTAGCGGGTCCTGCCAGGTGGGTACCCGAGGCCGCCATGTTTTAAGATACTCTAGACAATGTGCATGCTTCGGATGGTGCTGGACGGATAAGTCGGGAAAACAGAGATGGATGTTACCATATGCATATGTCCTGCCAGTGGTCACTATGGCGCATGGGCCAGCCCACATTAGTGCAAAGGCTATCTGCAAATTGTTAGATCCTGTATGGCAAAATGATAACATTCCCAAAGTTGCTGCTCACTTAGTAAAGTACTGTATGATATGCATGATGTATAACCCTATAACCCTGGAAAGGCACCCCTACATCCCGAGGTAATTTTGCACCACTTTCCTTCCCGTTCGAGGTTCTCCAGATGGATTTCATCAAAATGGAACGAGCCAACAATGTGAAATATGTGTTAGTAGTTGTTTGTGCATTCAGTAAATGGATTGAGGCTTACCCCACCAAAGAGAACACAGCCATGGCAATGGCATAGGCACGTCTAAAGGAGTCCTTCCTGCGTTTTGGTTTGCCCCGTTTGATTTGGAGTGACAACTGAAGTCACTTCAATTCAAAGATCATTTAGCTGGTGTGTGACGGCCTGCACAACAAGAAAAAATTATATTCTGCACACCATCCCAGTCAGCAGGTCTGGTTGAGAAGTACAACAGTACTCTCAAATTGACACTGGCAAAAACAAAAAGAGCACAGTATTGCAGTGGCCAGATGCTTTACCATGATCCCTTTTGTCTACAGGAGCTACAGCACAGTCTAGGATAGTATTGTCACCATACGAGGTCGTGTTTGGATGCCCGGTGAATGAGTGGGGTGTCCCACGACCTCGTCAATTCTCTGAAATAGAATACCCTTTACTTGTGAATTATTTATATGAGTTGACTAAAAATTTGGGCTCTATTCGCGAACAGATTTATGAAGCCTTTCCACCACCTCTCGAGGGGCCAGACCCCGACATCCGTCACAGTGACTATGTTCTAGTGAAGAACTTTCAGAGGAAGGGCAGTTTGGAGCAATGTTGGAAGGGGCCTGTTCAGGTCCTCCTTGCCAATCGCACGGTATTGAAGGTGGATGGCCGGAATATCTGGATCCATTCTAAAAACTGCTGAAGAGTGCCCCTCCTGTTGACCAGAGATCAAGGCCAATCAGAAGCCCCAGCCTGTTGGCCCATCTGTGCTTCAGCCCCGGTCCCATGGCCCCTCTATATCTGAGCCCTATTTTGAAGACCCTTCTGTCCCTGTAGCAGTCAGGTTCAATTTGCGCCCCCAATGGAGGAACCGTGCACCAAATGAAAAGTCAGATTAGCAGGGATGGACTCGACAAGTTAGGGCACAGAAGAATCGGGAGAGTTGGCATTGGTGTATTGTTCAAACATTGAACAGGATTGCTCGAGTGTTCTCCTTTGGGAAAGGGAGTTCCTTCATCCTCTGCGGCGTGAGATTTCTCCAAAGAGTTAGGATCTCCTAGCTCCACCGATTGGTGCTCAATAGTGCCAGTACTAGATGAACAATAGGAGTCTACCAGCAAGGATCTGACAGACGCTGGGAACAATGACCTTTTCTTTTGCTTTCTCAGTCATTGGCTCCATTGCATGTAATTTCCTCCAATTTAAAATGTACCCATTTGGTCGCCTTATTATGGAGGAAGAACAATCCTTTGCAACCCCACGTTTTAGGCAAGGCGGTTCTTGTTGGTCTAGCTGGTCTATCAAGAGTAAGATGGTTTTTGTAGCAATTATCCTGATCTTTTTGATAAGAGTACTTGGAATAGTGTGGTTCCTTGAGGAGAAATATCCTGTGCACTCTTTGATTAGTACGACGCCCGCTTCTCCTGAGCACAGGTTCGTTACTTTGGCTCCTCATAAGGGCGAGAACAGAAAAACATATGTTGATAATGTCTTCCTACAAATGCTTCACCTGGCCCATAATACATAGATTGTAACTAATTGTTGGATTTGTGGACAGCCCCTTCTGTGACCCATAAGAATGATATATTACTGTTCATGCCATTCTCTTATCTCGGGAGTTGGGAGTCCTGGTTTCAACTGGTTACTATGGTGTATACTCATTACCATTCAGACTCCATGAATATGGCATATGCTGATTATGACACTGTATTAGAATACATACGTGTTCACCAGGGGTTCACTCCAGGAAAGCAAGAGGCCCCTGATACTTTGTCTCCGACAGCTTGTATGAACGGATATGAGAACAAAAAAAATGTAACATGGCTTCGAAATGAAATGATGGATTTTCAGGGTTTTAATGTCATAGAATATTTTAAGTCTTTCCAGATGCGCAATATTACTCAGGATGAAGTAATGCTAGTGCCAGTAGTTAACACGACAGCCAGTTTTCATGTTCAAGGCTTTGGGAATATTAAATTGGGTAGGAGCAATTGCAATTATACTTATAAGTTAAGCACAGCTAATAGCCCACCTTTACTTCCACCCCATAATATTTTTTTTTTTTTGTGGGTCCCAGGCATATGTGTGGCTTACTAGGGGGTGGTCTGGCATATGTTATGTCTCTTTCCTCCTTCCCCCTGTGTACATAGCACCGTCCAACTACCATAGGGATCACCGACTGCAGCAGAGAGATGTCCATCTATCCCGTATTAGAAGGGTCATCAATACAGAAGACATTGATCACCAGGGTGGTGGAAGAAGAAATTAATACCACGGCTGGAATTCTGTCTAATATTACAGCTAAGCTCCAGGCTACGAGACTCATTGCCCTTCAGAACAGGAGGGTGTTAGACATCATCCTTGTTGATAGGGGTGGGGCCTGCCACGCCATCAGCAGTAGTTGTTGTTTATACATACCGGACCACTCCCAGAATGTATATGCTGCAATACAGAAGTTGCATAGGCTTGCAACTGACATTCACCAAGAGACTGGTACCTGGACTTTCTCTGGTTGGTTCTGGGGTTTCATAACTTCCTGGGGATGGATAATTCGTCTTGTTCTCATAGCCATAGCGGGTGTTATTTTTACATGTTGTCTATGCATATACTGCATCATGGCTTGCTATGCTTATTGTGTTGGAAAGTTGAACAACACTCCTAAGGCCTCAATACCTGATGCTAAGTCCTCGTCCATGACGGTGCAGGCTGTCCATGATTTGATGTCCATCGATGAGGGCATCTTTGAATATTAACAATGTGCAAATTATCATGTATTACTAATGATTCTCTTATGATGTGAGTAATAATACGCCTTCCAGCATTAGACAAAATTGTTAGCAAATGCTTAAAGGATGGTCTGTTGTATTGAGAATGCGTCTAAATGACTCCTTCTAGCAATATGCAAGTTAAGTTAGCATTTGCGGCACCATTTTGTATTCAGCTGCCATTTTGTACCATGATCGAAAATAAGCTCCTGTCTCATAATGTTTACCTCAGCAGAAAACGTAGCCTCGATTGTTTCTCTTTGGTATTATCCAAGGTTGAGCTCCACTGCTTTAATGGTTAGAGTGTCTGTCTCTGCATACCTTTCCTCTCGAGAAAGCCCTGCTCCCACTCTATAGAGACAAGCACGGGCAGAGTAACCTTAAAACTAAAATAGCATGTACCCGTTCTCAACATGGTAGCTGGCCTTTCTCTACTCCCTTTGTTTGTTAGTGCCCAGGTTGGAAAATTCCAACCTGGGTGGGGTTTTAGAGGTGATGGAAAAGTATATTTTGTGTTACCTTGTGGATGGGAGTCAGTCCCTCGACAGCTATCTAAGGAGGCTGGTCAGACCGGACTCCACTTTAGCGAATACTAATAAAAGAATTTGGTTTGTATTCTCTACTGTCTGACAGACTCTTCATTTGTATGGAAGGCTGAGAGGTGGTCTCGAGTGACCCGGGCGGCCCTAATCGGGTCACTTCCTTCACCTTCCTTGTACCCTGTTGTATCGGAAAGGGGCGATGCGCAGCCCGAAACCCGAACCACTGTTAGGTCTGTAAATAGAAGGCGGATATAAGCAATAAAGCACAGATCGAATTTATTACGTTTAAGTAATTTGAATAGGTATATCCAGCTCACCGAGTTGAAGGCTTTATCCATGTCCACTAATAAGAGTGCGGCCGGCCTGTCAAGTTGATCTACCACTGCTATCGCATTGTGGATCCTTATGATGTTGTGGTGATTGGAGCAGCCGGGTATTAAGCTGGCTTGGTCCAGGTGAACCAAATCTGATATCTTTGGTAATAGCCTGTCTTTTTGAAAAAAATTAGAGGAACCCCTTACATTCCAAAGAAATAGGGTATTATACACAAGTATCACAAGAGCGTTTTGCTTTGGAGAAAATAAAATCCTATGTATCCTGTATGTTCAATCTATTCCATTCATTCCCAGTTACTAACATCCTCTACATACATTGGAATCGAGACCATATGTTCCTTACAGATGATCGTGACAACTCCAATTTTAAAAAAAATATACAAATCAAGTTATTAGTTAAAAAAACTCCTAAAATACAGTTTAAAAAGAAGACAGCTTTACATAATATCATTGATTTTTTACATTCAATTGCGAAAAAGGCATTTAGACAAGTCCTAGTTACACATTTAAAAAACAACACTCTATATAAGAAAGAGAGTCCATATCACTAGACAAAAAACACTATGTAATTAGCAACGTACACATCCGTAAGGAAAAACTTTACGGGCTAGTGCCTGGTACTGTTCAATTCATAGAATGCTCTTTGACCATAGCCACTTGACGGATTGTGCACTTTTCAACAAGGCATCGACGCGTTTAGATGGACTCTTATAATGCCATCTTTTTCAAGACAAAAACACTTTATGGACTCTCCAACAGAACTACTCCAACCAGAAGAGACAATCTTCGCCCACCATCGTCTGACTAAATGTAAGAACTATTTACTTGCTCACATATTACCGGATGTTATAAAACCAGTCCCAATTTTTAATCATTCTGTGGGATAAGTATTGTTATATATGCTTTGAAGAATTCCCTAGGGTAGCCATTAGTGCGCAGCCTTGCAACGGCCTTTGTTACTTCCTCTAATGTTATGTGTGCGTCTAAGCTTGCCCGTACATCATCTGGTACCGTTTTTTGGGGAATATCATCAAGGAATTTCTAAATGAGATATGGGCTGATGGCTTCTTGAGGCAAGTATAATGTTTGGTAAAAGGCTGCAAAACGTTTGTGAGAATGTTCCCCGCAGTGTTGCTAATGGCTGGGGGTAGGGCAGCAACTGTAGGCTGCTTACATAGGCAATATATACGTTTCCCCGGTTTATCGCCCCACTGATAAATCCTGCTTTGGGATGTCAGCCATATGCAACGCACCTCTTCAAGGAGTGCACTCTGGTATTGTTGCTGAGTGAAACATAATTGTATGCATGCCTCATATGCTCTGCTATCTAGACCCTGTCTGTCTTGTGTATTAATACAATCTTCTAGTTGTGTGAGATTATGCTTCTAACGTTTCCTTGCCGTTGCGCAGTAGCTAATAACCACTCCACGGATTGTTGGTTTCAGGCCTCCCACAAGATCTCTGTGGTTGTGGCAGTGTCTGTGTTTATTGTAAACAAATTCCACTAACACAGTATGTATATGTGTGAGATTATCTGAATTTTGTAGATGCCACGGGGACAGTCGCCATCAGAAAGGACGTTGGCGTGGGCCCATTAAGAGCTGGATCATGATTGGAGAGTGATCCGATAGCTCGAGCAGCAGAATTATGGCACCGGCCAATCGCTGTTTGTATGTGTGGGGAATAAAAATATATTCTCGTCTGGAGAGGGAGTCATGTGTGGGGGAGTAGTAGGTGTGCCCCGTGTCATATGGGTGGTGTGCTCTCCAACTATTGATCCATCCCACTATTGTAGTGAAAGATTTTAATTTGGATTCTTTGTGGAGATCCAAGGGCCCAGAGTATTGTTTCCTGTTGTTCGATGTACACAAGACATTGTTCAAGTCACCGCCAATAACCACCAGCCCTTCAGGTAGAGTTCCCCATAAGTCTAGTAGTTTAGTAATGAAGCTGTATGTGAGGGGTGCGGGGCGTATATGCACAGAATGACTATGAGCTAAACAAAGAGGGTCCCCTGGATAAGAATATATCGTCAATGGGGTTAACCCATGTACAGGAGTATATAAATTTTATCCGCCAATGTATTAGAATTTCCACTCACCGGGATCCTCGAATGAAACCTGAGTGGAATATTTGCACAACCCGGACCAAACAGGGAGCCTTAGTGCCCATAAGGTGTGTCTCCTGAAGAAGCAGGCTATCTGCTTTCAGTCCTTTGGCATGTCGAAGGACCACACCCCTCTTCATTTTGTCGAGAATACCCCTTACATTACAGGTTACAATCTGTAATTGACCAATCAGGGTTTCACCTGTGCATGTCGCTGTTTATTTGTAAAAGTGTATATCTTGATTCTTACAGTAGCTACTCATAGAGTTGGTGAGTATGCGGCACTGGGTTAAAATAATAATATCCTTGATATAGATAAAACTTCCCTTCCCCCTGCCCCCACCCCAATACCTTATAGCAAATGAAGTATCTGTCGTGGATGGTCTATAGTGTGAGTCCCAAAGGGGGACCGGCTTCGTGTCCATCCAATGGATCCCTAAACACCCAAACTGTTCCATATTATGGAATATTGAACAGTAAACAGTTTAGCCCAGTATAAGTCACTTGAGGACTGTAGTTTTCACGAGAAGATGGGAGTGTCCCTTATGCGGCGCCAGTCTGAGTCCATATTAATTTATGTTGGTTGGTCGGCATATTGATGGATGGATCCTCCCGATCGGGATTTGCGGTCTGGAATGCCAGGGTGAGCGAGAGATTTGTGCTTGCGTGGCGGTTCACTAGAGGATGATTCTGAGTCATGACGTGGAGGAGTATGTAGTTTGAGATGTCGTAGTTCGTCTGTCCATTGGAAGACTTATTTTGGTTTATCAAGGGAGATTGTGCAGGCATTGTACACCACCCGTAATCGTACAGGAAATTGAAGAGCGTAAGTGATCTTGAGGTCTCGGAGACGCATCTTGGCAGCCAGGAATGATTGCTGCTGCTGCTGGACGAGTCTTGTATAGTCCAGGAATATCATAAATTGGATGGAAATCGTGAAACAGTTCAGTTTTCATCCTAGCATGTTTAAGGATAAGGTCACGGTAGCTATAGTTTAGGATTCGCAAAATAATGGGTCTTGGTTAGGCTCCAGGGAGTGACCGTTGGATAAGAGCTCTTTGTGTGCGTTCCACTATGAAAGAGGAAGAGAGTGTTCCTGCTTGGATCCACAAAGTGATCCAATCCACCACAAACATTTCAGTGTCACCACCCTCGCAATTCTCTGTAAAGCAAACAAAATGGATGTTTTTCCTCCGGGCGCACCCTTCAGCGTCTTTGACCCGTGTTGCGAGTCCGTTTCTGTGTTCCACCGCACCTCGAAGGTCTTTTCGTAAGAGTGTCACTTCAGAACTAACAGCACCAATTTTATCCTCCAATGCCACTCTCGATTGGGTAATCGCCACGAGGATGGCGGTAGTGTCGGGTGGGGCCTTGGAGGCTCCCTCCGCCTCTGCAACACATGCGACTGCATTGGAATATTTATCCATAGTGCTCTGGCGTGCAGTGGCGGATGAAAGTTTATGTTTGGTCATTGTACGGATAGGTGATACTCACAGGCCAGCAGTCGGGATTCTGTTGCTCCTTTTAGAGATCTTGCCGCCTGTCCCCGGGTCTTTCTTGATATGTGCTAGTGATGATAGGAGAGGTAGCTGTAGGTGCAGGCAGCAGGGAGCACACCCAGCCACAAGCTGCACCAGGACCTATCCTGGCAGCCTCCGCAGCCAGGAGACACTCACCCCCAACCCCTTTGGCACGGGGAATATAGAGGCAGCTAGACTGTGTGTTGCACTGGGTAGAGCCTAGTCCTAGCAACCAACGTCTGTTCGAGGCCGCTAATGTCTAGTCAGGCCTGCTATATCCATAGGGCACCACCAATCCGACATCTCCTCACCGGGGATTTACAAGCGGAGGTCTGCTCTCGTCCAGGTTCTGCAGGAAATTCAGGCCGTCAGATCCTGCATGGGCGGGTGCACAATGAGGTGAAGGCACATTAAAGAGGGACCATTAAGCCAGTCCAGGACCCAGCCTCCACCAGCAAAGCTGCATGGGCCGCACCTAGTTTCGGCCTGCGGCAGCCGGGTCCCACAATGTGGGCATGCCGATGTGCCCCAAGGCAGCACCTTCGGCGACAAGAATCTCGGCCCTCCGAGTCGCGATGGGCTCGGGGCGCCAAAGGCACTTTGTGTCAATATCTCTCAGCCAGTCCCGGTCTCAGACAGCAGGCCAGGCCAGCAGAGGCCGCAGCATGCACTCGCCACACAATGGCAGATACAGTACTCAAGCGACAACCGCCAGTGGCACAACCGGCGCTGCTGCTCCTCCAGGGCCACAGCGAGAGGCTTCTGATGTTTGTGTGCACCATGCCTCCAGCCCCACCGCAGGCCATGCCTCGCAAGATTGCATTGGCAACCGCGATACCAAAGACAGGCTCGCACATGAATTGCCAGCTTCACTCCATGCCTCTAGTGTACATCAGTGTCGGCCTGGAGGGAGTGGTGTCGTCCCAGGTGAGGATTGTAGAGGATAATTTAAGTAATCTCCGGTTAGAACATGTCTGCCATCTCGGACCGCTCGGCCACGCCCCCCAACCTGGCCTGTTTCGGCTCATATTACACCACATCCTAATTATCTCAATGTTTCTATCATGGAGCTATGTCTATTGTACACACAGTTTGTTCATCTTTATAGACGAGTCATACAGTTAATGTCTTGTGCCTTTCAAGGACCTATGGCTGAAGCTGCATCGCGAGCACCAGGTCACAGCAGAGGACTTGTGATTAGCCCTATCATGATTAACTCTGTAATGGGTAAACGTCCTCAAAATCGAAATAACCTGCCATTTTGGTTCGCACTAAAATTTGAGCAAGTCAAGGCTTTTTCTCCACATACATCTCCTGTTGAAAAACACAAGACTCTTGCAATGAGCATGCCGAGTAGTATGATTCCTCCTTTAGCGGATTGCACCACCTGGTGGAAGGTGTTCTCTTCAGTGTATACACTGTGCTTTGCCACGCCCTCCACGAGCATTCTACTGATCGTTCTTTAGAAGGTACAGGACGAACACAGGGCTGGTCGAGCCCTGGATTTGGGGAAGAAATTAGTGGGCATGTTCCCTGTGGTCTCCGATATGATTCTTAGCCAACATTAAAAAGGTGAAGAAGTTTGCTTGCACATGCGTTAACGCCTTGCTGTGGTGGCTGACGTGGATCGCGAGCGACAGTTGCCGATTATTATTGCAGATGTGAATTCATCCTTGGGACGCAATAGTTTAGGGATTCGACCATTTACTCAGCCACAAATTAAACCCTCTCCTGAGAAGGAGTGTCTTCCAGTCTTTCCTAAAAAGGCATGGAACTAAAATGTGGGGCAGCAGTAACAGAAGCCTGGTTCTCGTGCAGTTTCACCTTCACCAGATGCTTCTGAGCATAGATATGATTTGCTTGACTGCTCTAAAATTAAAACACCCAATAGGTTCCAGGTTTCTGATCCTCATTCACCTCGTTCCTTTCAGGAATTGTCGGATCAACAATTCAGCAGAAAAGGGCGAGAGGATCGCAGGCAAGGCGAGTCTATACAGGTAAGACGTGACCCGGAGCGCCAGTTTGATGTAAATATCAAACAGGAGGAACCACCTCAATATCGATCGCCATATCAGAAGAAAAAAGTTATTGCTTTGACAGAAAAGTATGCCTCCGACGGTGTGAAACCTCCCTCTCAACAGGAGTTGGGCAGTAGCCCTCCTCGACAGAGTGGCGGAGGTACAATGATGCGGCAGATACTCCACCACTGTCTGGAGGCAAAAGCAACTGACACGTTTATTACCATAGAAACAGCCAACACTCGTGTTGCTCCTCCTGATAGGCTTTATGAAGTGAGCCTCCAAATTGAAGGTGATATTAAATGCCCAGTTAAAGCCTTCTTTTGGGAAAATGTAACATCTTCTTATGATATTTTATTGGCGGAGGTTGCTTGGCCTCCCCTTTTTGTCCTTGCTTCCTCCATAGGGGAGGATGTTATTCAAACCAGTTTTTCACAATATGTATCTGCTGAGGATAAAATTGCTTATGCTTCAGAGTGGACATTATCCCTGGCTCCTGTGTCATATCGCAATCAGGCTGGTTGGGACAAGGATTCCCCAGTTCATGTGATTCCTTTGCGTTCTACACCACAGCACCAACCGCAGTATCCAATTTAACATGACGCTAAAGTGTCTGTGAGTAACATCTTGACTCAATTGGAATATCAGGATGTATTTGAACCCTGTGTTTCGTCAATGAATAATCCTCTTTTACCGATATTGAAACCGGATGGTTCATATCGTATTATTTTAGACTACAGACATTTGAACAGTCATGTTCATAACTTTGCGGTCCAGAATACACATAGCTCTTCGTTAGTAAACAACATTGTTTGAAAAAAGTATAAAACTACTTTGGATATTTCCAACAGCTTTATCAGTCATTAATTGGCCTCTGAAAGTCATGATTTGACTACATTCAGTGCTTTAGGCAATCAAAGACGCTATGCGAGATTGCCTATGGAATATAAGAATAGCCCAGGCGTGTTTGCGTCACGCATTGTTTAAATTGTACATGAGATTGACCCTGATGCCTTTTCGTACGTCAATGATTTTTATTTGACGGATGGCAACGGGGAAACTGCTGCCCTCATCCTCCTCGACCTATCGGCCGCATTCGACACAGTCTGCCACTGCACCCTAACAACCCGCCTCCACCACGCCGGGATCCAAGGGAAAGCCCTGGAATGGATCACCTCCTTCCTCTACGACAGAACTCAGAGAGTCCGCCTCCCCCCCTTCCGCTCAGCGGCCACCAAGATCATCTGTGGCGTTCCTCAAGGCTCCTCGCTCAGCCCCACCCTCTTCAACGTCTACATGAGCCCCTCGCAGCCATCACACGCCAACACAACCTAAACATCATCTCCTACGCTGACAACACCCAGCTGATCCTCTCCCTCACCAACGACCCCGCCACCGCCAGAGCCAGCCTCCAGGAAGGAATGAAAGATGTCGCGGAATGGATGAAGCTCAGCTGTCTGAAACTGAACTCATACAAGACGGAAGTCCTCATCCTCGGACCATCCCGCTCCGCCTGGGACAACTCCTGGTGGCCCCCTGCACTGTGCACTGCCCCCAAGCCCACGGACCACGCACGCAACCTGTCTTCATCCTGGACTCCTCCCTCACGATGACCAAACAAGTCAACGCCGTCTCATCATCTTGTTTCAACACCCTGCGCATGCTCCGAAAGATCTTCCGGTGGATCCCCACCGTAACCAGAAAGACGGTCACCCAGGCCCTCGTCACCAGCTGACTGGACTACGGGAACACCCTCTACGCTGGAACCACAGCCAAACTACAGAAAAGACTCCAGCGCATACAGAACGCTTCTGCACGACTCATCCTGGATATCCCTGTCACAGCCGCATCTCTGCCCATCTGGAAGACCTGCACTGGCTCCCCGTTAGCAAGAGGATCACGTTCAGACTCCTCGCCCACCCTCACAAGGCTCTCCACGACATGGGCCCCAAATACCTCAACAACCGCCTCACATTCTACATACCCACCCGCCAGCTCCGATCTGCCAGCCTCGCCCTCGCCACCGTCCCACGGATTCGCAGAACCACCACCGGAGGAAGATCTTTCTCCTACCTGGCGGCCAAGACTTGGAACTCCCTCCCCACCCACCTACGGCTGACCCAGGACCATCTCTCCTTTAATTTTGCCAAATCACATATTTCCTTTGTAGCATTACTTTTCCTTGGTTATGAACTCAATAACAAAGGTAAGGGGTTGGTCCCCACTTTTTGGAGAAATGTGCTCAATTACCCTTAAGAAATTGCAGTCTTTGCTGTGATTTCGGAATTTTGGCCTTACATTCCTGATTATGCCCAGAGTATCAAACCACTCTACTTGTTGATAACACCCTCTTTTTCATCTTTCAGTTGGCTTCTGGAACATACCACAGTACTTAGGTCTTTGTAATCTGATCTGCTTGCAACTCAATTCTTGTTAACGAGAGACAATACAACTAATTTGGTCATGTGTTAGGATTCACTTATGTGACTTTCAATGAAGTGGACACGGTCCCCATTGCTTATAAATCGCATTTGTACACTCAAGTTGAGATGCGTTTTTCTTCTACAAAATTTAACATCTGTTCAGATGACGATTCTGAAAGAACGCTCTCTGGCTTAGGGTTAACACATTTTCCTGGTTTCCCAGGTGCCTGCTTTAGAAGCAGACACAAAGGCTAGTGTAGCAAATTCTAAATCCTTGTATCCACTTTGGATACAATGGGCTAGTTCTTTGACGTTGGCTGATGTCAATTTTATCTTTGACACTTCTTTGCAAACACAGGAGTTTTAACAATATGAACATGTTCATCCTCCTCCTTTATCATTGCTCCCTCTTGATCAGCACAAATGCATTATTTACACTGATGGGTCTGCACAGCTAGCCATTGGATCTAAACATGCTTATTCAGCAGCCTGCGCAATTCTGGCAGGCACGATAGTAGAAGGTGATTTCAAATCATCCTTAGTTCACACACAATGCATTGGGAATTGCACGGCACAAGAGGCAGAGCTACATGCCTCGGTTTTGGCTCTTGATTTGCTGATCCAGGTGTCCCTACACTTGTAGTGTGTGATTCATCTTACTGTGTACAATCTTTCAATGACAACTTATTTGTCTGGACATAAAAAGATTTTCATGATTCTAAAGGTAGCGCAATTAACCATAAAACGCTTTGGGTCTGAGTGGCCATTGTTAAGGAGCGTTTGCCACTTGCACATGTTATTCATACATTAAGCCATCAACATGGGAGCACACGCTGTTGGTAATTAGCTGGATGAAGAGGCAGCTAAATTTGCAGTAGCCACATGATCGGTAGCAGCAGTTACTAAGTCTATGACTAAAATGGCCGATGATATTTTGGGGCTGTTGCCGCTATGAAGGAGGCAATGCAGTTTCCCCAAGGTTTCCCTTCTCCTTATACCTATCATTTAACATCTGATCAAATTCCATTTGTAACTATTCCATCCATTGAGCATCGGTTGATTCCCAATGAGCACCACAGACTTACTTTGATAGCGGCTGCACATGAAGGAGTGGCTTCTGCACATGCCGGTGTAACAGCAACTATTTCGCTTTTGCAGAAACGTTTTTGGAGGCATGGCTTATACCAGCAGACAAATAAATATTATCTTTCCTGTGACATTTGTCACCAGATTAAACCTTCATCTGTTTCACGTCCACCCCATACTCAACTCTGCATTTCAAATCAACTATTTGGTTGCATTTATCTTAATCACTGCGGTCCTTACATGTCTGATAATGCTTTTAAGTATATACTGGTTGCAGTAGATTCATGCACAAGATTCGTTTGGGTTTGGCCACAATGTAGAGCTGGGGCTCAAACCATTATCAAATATTTGCGTATCTATGTAGGGACATTTGCCTGTGGCACCTTCCATTCAGACCAATGTACGGCTTTTGCCACTAAAGCATGCCAGAATGCAATGAAGTCTCTGGGGGTGCAGGTGCAATTCTCGTCTCCATATCGGCCTGAGGTTAATTCTGTTGTGAAGCGGATGAAATGTGACTTAAAACAATCTTTAAGAACTAGGGTTTAGGTACCAGTAGGGGCTGGTTGACTCATCTTAATGGAGTCCAACGTGCACTTAACAATCTCCCTAGAAGATCTGTGGGTGGGCTGACCCCATACGAGTTCCTCTTTGGCATTAAAATGTTTGTGCCAGACCTGGATGGTCTAGATATTTGGGTGGCTGCCACAATGTTTGACGTAGATAACCATTGTGCTATATTACAGGATCTACAAAAGGCTTGCGACTCACAGGTGAAAGCTTACTTGACCTCTTCCGTGGATGCTGCGGTGCTGGTTCCGGTTTCTGGCTGGCTTCCTAAAGTTAGAGATCTGGTCAGAGAGAGGGTGTAGAACAAAAAATAATTTGGTCCATCGCACTGTGCACCGGTCCCAGTCCTTGGTTTAAAGGGCACACGTTCTGTAATTCTTCCTCCACTACCTGGTCGTAAGGAGAATCAATGCATTTCAATTGATCACATCAAGCTACACCATATGGCCGATACTAAATAGTATATCTACAAGCATAACACGTTGGGATGTTTCACAAAATCCAATGGCTTCCTTTTCCCCATCAACTCCCCAACAAATGGAGGGGAGATGGAATCTTCAATTAATTTATTGCCTGTTTTACCTTCTACATCTACACCTGTGGATAATGAGTATGCTTCCCCACCAGTTGAAATTATAATTGACATTCCTGAAAGTGCCACTCATTCACCTTCAAATGAAGAACAGCCCCTGTTGTTTCAGCTAAAGTCCAGTGGTTACTATATGGACCGTGATAACTTTTCTTCTGATACATCTTCGTTGTCTTTGTCTGTGGCAGAGCCCCCTACACGTATTTGGGTTTTCTTCTCATGGTTGAAAAGAACTTACCTGGTCCCGCCCTGGACAAATGTCTGGATGGTGTTGACGATGAGTCAATATGGATTGAATTTGTGACTGTGTTTTTCTTATTGACTAATTGCCATCACTTACTTGAATGCTCTGCTGTGGCCTTGATTAATGGAGTTATGGTCCCTCACACTTCATCTCATACAATGAAAAGAGATCAAGCCTTAGTAAATATTTCAGCCTTCTCAATTGTTGATGGTATCGTTTGGGATAAAGTACCATTCAATATCCATGGCGCAACAGAAACTTTACGTATTCTGTGTTTCTTTAGGTGATGTGGTTTTGCCTGCAATACACTCTGATGACTGGGATGTTAACTCTGTTTATTCATGGTTTTCTGATTTGAAATATTATACTGCTTTTGATACAGAAGATTTGTAATTGAATTCTGTAAATTATGCAGATTTATTCTGTAACCAACATTATGGCTATCATTTTTTACACAAAACCAATACTCAGAACCAAATTTTAATTATACCCAGTGGGAGCATTGCCTAACCCTGTTACAGGGAAGCTCAAAGACCCAAAGGAGCAAATTTAGGTACTTTACAGGTTACAATCTATCAGACCCTTTCTACTATTTTTATAAATTGAAGATGCATACCTGTACCAAATGTATGCTGATCCATTCTAAATTGGTCTATTCCTCATCCTTCATAACTGATTTGTCCATGACATGTTTTGATTACTGGAGGGACACCGTTGATTTAAAATCTATTTGAGGTACAAAAGATTGGTAAGTGGGGGCACTGAATCATTGCATCATGCATGTTTAATACCATCTCAGCTCATATTTTTAAATCAGACGGTCCAGCAAACTATTTGCTTTGGTTTAGCCACCGCAGAATATGTGAATACTCCCTCCATTCCGTTCTTGGCTGCCAATGATACATGGCATACACATACCAACTTAATGATTGAGGAGTTAACTGTCAGGTTTCAGAACTGTACACTAAACTCTTCCAATGTTTACCCTTTGTGTTTGTTATTGTGGCCAGCGAGCTCAAATGCATGTCAATTACCCTTTTTGAATACCAAAAAAGGGTTTACACAGAGTAGACCCGATCCTCGTTTTCCACATTCTCCTACAGTTACCACATATTCTGTTGGTAAGTTATGTCAGCGATGGTTGCATCATTCCACACTGCCATCTGTGAAACAACGTCTTTACCTTTTATCAGGTGGCATTGATCTTGCTGATTTTCTTTTGGGTCCAAAGTCCCCTTGCGCTTAACGTTTTGTGTATGCTGCATATAATGAATTTGGGAAGCAATCGCAGATGGAAACTGCATTGCGCCTACGTCAAATTAAACAAGATCATTTAGAAAAAGTTCTTGCAGTAGTTAATAACAGCATAAATACACTTTCTACTCCTATATATACTTCGGAAAATATTGTATCAGAGGTAATTGATATTTTTCAAAACAAAGTGTCTGTTTTATATCATGGTCAAAATCAGCTGCGTTTTGTTATGCAATTTGGTTGGACCTTGCAAACACTCAAACCTGGGAAAGTACCATGGGATTACCTGAATACTTCCACTCACTCTGTTTTTACCATTTCATTTGACAGATAGACAGAAATTGATGTCAATGAAAGATGCAACATATACGATCTTACATATTGAAAAACAAGAACAGTTCCCATTTTCTGTGGCAGAAACCGATTCAGCTGTGTGGTTATGGCATGGGGGTATTTCATTACCTATCTCATTCTTTCAGTTGGGAAAAGTCGTTTACAACGCGGTCGTTACATCGCGATGCCATTACATCGTGGTTTTTAGAACGCAAGATGGCGCTCTAGGACAAGGAATAGTATAATTTACTATCCAGCACCTTCCCTACTGTATGTAGACTGGAGTTGGAATAGTAAATTATACTACTCCTAAGTCCAGCGCCCTTCAACGCAAGTCGTTGTAACAACTTGCGTTGTAAAAACTGCGATGTAATGGCATGCGATGTATTAGCATGCGTTGTAATGTCATACAACCCTTTCAGTTTACGGGCTGCATGATCACTATCCAGTTAGTGGATGTGAACTCCTCACGATTAGCTATATTCACGAATATTGTTCCTTGCCTTTCACATTTCGGTGTCAACGAGCAGATAAGGAGGTTTTCCTTACAGGGGAGGATTGTGATTCTACAGTAGGACACTCCCTGGTCTGTAAACAAGTACAAATTTACAGTGCCTGCAATGTTTCAGCCCCTAATCTGGCTTTTTTTTTAAAAGGGACCCAAGTCCCAGCTATCATTCCAGCACTGACTTTCCTTTCTAATGACAGTTATCTTATTCTAAATAACCACAACTGCCGTGGCTTACAAGCAGGTATTCCATATATAGTCAAAGTTTCGCAACGTGTTACATGTTGCAGCAATGTTCTCTTTCCAGCCCAACACAGGTTTGTAGATAGTTTGCTGTGGCGTTTCATTCCAACTTTGTGAACAGATTTGAATAAGCTAAGCAGACTGAACGTGCTTTTGTTTCAACAATAAGTAGCTCTCACATCAGCTTGTGGGACCTTCGAATTGCAGGTGGCGAGAACCGCAAGTGGGATTCAGTCACTGCTAAACACAATTCTCCCCCTACATTTTGGAGAATTATGCATCTGATACAGAGGGCTAGCCCCACTTTTTTAAACTTGTGGGATCCGGCCTTGTTACTACCTTTCAGACTATTTTGGGAATAATATCAGCTTTTATCCATTGTATTTTTCCAGCGCCTTCAGAGGGTTTCCCCTATTGCTCCTTTTAATTTGCGGCATACTTGTACTTCTACTGCTACTCTGCAATAGCTGCTTGACCTATGGATCTGCCAAGCTGGGTCCAGTACAGCTGTACCATGATCGGATGCAGCATCTTTTTGGTTTGATGCCATTACAAGACCTTCACATCAACTATTGGCTGATCTTTGGTTATGCCTACTTCATCTGCATGCAACTTGTGTCCTACTGCCTCTGGTGCCCTTTTAATGGGCCCCAGTTGTTTGCCTTTCTAATACGCCGCATGCTGCAATGGATTATGAACTGTTGATGGGTCCGTTGATGACCCATGAACAGGACTGTTTCGTGGGTAGGCGCCTGTGTATGATTCTATTTTTGGACCAGTGGCAGGCTTGGGTATCAGTGCTTGTGCAGAGCACCTCTTGGATCGGGGTTTCATCTAAGTTAACGCAGGTTGCCCCAATATGCTCCTAACGGCCACTGGATATGACGAGCATGTTCAAGTTGCTTAATTGGATGGCATACCTTTTTACTATTAAAGGTTCAGATGACTTGCTGGAGCTTATGGCATTCCACTTTTCCCACAAACTATTTGGCTCTGAAGATTCGCTGTGAATGGATATAATTTTGGGTACCATTTGGCTTCCTTTATTTTTTTTAGGGCTTAAAGTTTCTACTTTGACTGTGAGAGGCTCTTTGGCCTGCCACCAAGACGCTTTGCCTCTGCTTACCTCTGACTTTGGATTTAGCCCGGACCTAACGATCTGATCAAGGGGAGGGTGTCACCCGGTCCATGGGGGCATTGCCATTTTCTCTAAGTAAGCATGAGCATGCTGCAGATTGCCTGCTGCTTTGCATACGTTATTTTAAGACTTTATTTTTGCAACTGTATCAATTGTCATTTTCACACGAGAACCCATCACTGTGTTCACTCTCTGCAGGATCCTGGGATTTTGTTTGAACATTATGAGCAAGGTTGAACAACAATGCCCCTTGTTATTTTGTTTTGGCCAGGCCTTAGCACCTAGACAAAGCATACTGATGCAGCTGTTGTTTGGGACAACGTACTTTGGTCTTATTGAAATACATGAATAGGTAGCACACACTTGGAGTGGGACCTTTCCAGGGAGAAGAGCGAGACAGCACCTGTGATGTTGACCTGCCCTCTATAGTCTAGGGTATGGGGTCTTCAGGCAAAGCTCAGATATCTTTTACTATATAATAATACTATTTCAATGCAAAGGGATGGAGGTTACACAATACTGTTTTCTCATAATGGCATCTCCTTTCAAGAATTATGGACTAACTGCTATGCTGACCGTCCTTGTATAATGTTTGGCACGCATACTGCATCTTAAAGGACGTTAGTTAAAATAAAATGTTGTATTTGTTCATGTCTCTGTCAGATCTCATTGTGGACAAGTACAAGAGTGCGAGTGACAGGGTGTGTCTTGCTACAGCAACTCCTGAGAGATTTTGGAGTGTTGTGTTCTGGGGTGTCTAATCACTTGATTCTCTGTGAGTGAGTAGGAGAGCAAGTGAGACACTATAGCTAGTCGGTCCTGGGGTCATGGGTACTAAGGTGGTAGGGTGACTCAGTCCCTATGCACTAAGGTTCCATGATCCATCCTACGCATAGTTATGTTTTTGGGCAGAAGCCCAGCACCAACACCTTATCCTTACACATGATCTAGGCCTCATATTTGTGACTGAAACATGGTTAAATGTCTCCTCCACACCAACTCTTAACATCCTCATGCCCCTTTAAGTGACATCAACAGATTAGATATACCAATATGACAAGACGGAGGTATCGCCTGCATATACATCAAAAACCTCTCTGTAAAGCAAGCTCAGAACATCACTCTCTCCTCATGTGAATACCTGGGCATCAATATCTTGAAGAAGGAAAGACCTTGATGCAAACTACATGCATTTTAACATCCTCCAGGAGATAACCTACTATTCATTGAACAAATCATGGAAATCATCACAACTAACTCCATTCCCGACCGTAACCAGATCTTCCTTGGAGATTTAAACCTACACTGCAATGTTCCTTGCGATCAAAGACCTTCCTACCTGACCTTAACCTGGTCCAGATCTGTGATAGTCCTACCCACAACTTGGGATTAACCTTAGATCTAATCATCTCCAAGGTGAACAAAATTCAACTTGAATCTATTGTCCCATGTGACTGGACAGATCACCATTACACCACCTTCCGCATCACAAAATCAATGTCCTCTAAAAAAGTACAAATTAAAAAACCTAGTCACTGGAAAAGGAACATTAGAATGAAAAATGTCCTAGCTATCGTAACGGAATGTTTCAATTCTATTAAGGACTCGTAGGTGAAGATTACACAACAACAACTATTCCCATGATACATCGGGAATAAGGCAAAATATAGAGTGTCCACTTCTAGAGCGTCTCCTGCTCCCTGCACCAATCACAGCTTCCACAAGGCGCAGATAGTCCGTCCTCAGTGTCAGATCATCCTCTTTCGCTGCTGTAGGTCAGCCAAATAAGAGGTTTAACGAGTCTTGTTTCCCAATATCTCCTGAAACGCAATGCAGAGCATAAGCTACAACCATGGTTAAGGTTTAGCCTACAAAGCAAACGGCATATCAAAACATCACATGACAGTTGAGTATCCTAAAGCATTAAAACAACTTACTTACTCCAATACGGGGAAGGGCAGGAGCAAAAGACTTTGTAGCCCGGGTGGGATAATCCTCTCCTCCGAGTCCTTAATATAATTGAAACTTTCTGATACGATAGCTAGGAAATTTTTCATTCTATGCCAGGCCCGGAGGAGAGGATTATGCTTGTTTAAAGCTTGCTCACCACCAAATGAGCCATATCAATAATCGGTTTAGAATAGAACCGCTTAAAGGTGGAGTCTGAAGACCAATCTGCTGCATTTAGAATGTCTTCCAGACGAGCTCCCAGGGTAAACGCCTTAGAGGCCATTGCACCTCTGGTGGAGTGGGCACCAAAGAATCGAAGATCAACGCAAGCCTCCTGCATGACCCACCTCACCCATCAGGCAATGGTGGGAGACGAAACCGCTTTATGAGGTTTCCTAAGGGCAATGAGCAATTGTCGTTCCCCTGGAGGACAGAACTCCTCCGACATCTCCTCGTATGCCTTGAGGTAAGCCCCTACACACCGCTTCGGGGAGTCTGGGAACGTCGGATAAGAGCTAGATCGTGTCCCACACTTTTTCCAGCTGCAGACCGTAAAAGTAACCCCCGTGAGGGAAAAAATTGGGTTGGTAACATCAAATGCCCTGACATCAGAAACCCTTCTGCACGAGATAAGGCAAAGAAGCATCGCCAATTTCGCCGACAACTCCTTCCTAGAGAGGAATTGATTCGGTTACCA
The DNA here is from genome assembly GCF_964261635.1 of Lissotriton helveticus. Classification (NCBI taxonomy): domain Eukaryota; kingdom Metazoa; phylum Chordata; class Amphibia; order Caudata; family Salamandridae; genus Lissotriton; species Lissotriton helveticus. The sequence goes on from NC_136065.1 coordinate 1,502,976,825, forward strand.
TGACAGGAACAAATTTAAAACCCGGTTAACATCCCAAAGTTGAGAATACCGGGGCTCCGGCGGCAGCGAGAGCCGAATGCCTCGAAGAAGGCGGCATACCAAGTGGTGTTCACCCACCGGTGACCCGTCAATCACGGTGTGACCCGCTGAAATGGCTGAACGGAAAGTATTGATAGTTCTATAGGCCAGGCCTTCCTCCGCCAAAGAGGTCAAAAAATTCAAAATGGAGGTTACATCTGTTGCCATGGGAGTGAGACTCCGTCGCATACACCAATGATACCACCTTCTCCAGGTGGAACGGAAGCGCTTGACTGTGCCATCTGCCCAAGCCTTGGACATGAATTTCTCAGCCGCTCCCGAAAGGCCAGGGACCACCCAGCGTCCCCTGTAATCCTCCATGCCATGAGGGTGAGACATCCCTGCTCTATCAATGGATGAGGAGTTCCGGTTGGATCAAGCAGAAGCGATGAAAAGAAAGGGAGTGGGATTGGAAAATCCCAAGAAACTTTCAGAAGAACCGGAAACCAAGCTTGAGACCTCCATATCGGGGACACGAGAAACACGTCTGCTCTCTGACGTCGAACCTGGGCTGAGACTCTCGTGAGCATGGCAAACGGGGGAAAGGCATAGCCCTGCTCGTTCTGCAATCCTGCAGAACCGCATCCGTTTGTGCTGCCAGAGGATCCGGTCTCCAACTGAAGAACCTTGGCAGCTTATGATCCAGTCGCGAGGCAAAGAGGTCCACAGTAAACGGACCCCCAAAGAGACTGTAGATCCGCGAAAACCCCCGGATGCAATCTCCAAAGACTCCCGTCGTGGACAGGTCGAGATTGAAAATCTGCTATCTGATTGTTCCGGCCCGGAAGGTACTCCGCCATCACCGACACATGATGGTCTAGCCGCCATGTCCGAAAGAGCCGTGGAGCGTGTGCCCCCCTGGTGGTTGATATACCGGACCGCCGATGTATTGTCCATCTTAAGCAGAACACAAGAATGGACGGAGTCTGTGGTCCAGCATTGGATCGCAAATGATCCCGCTTATAGTTCCAAACAGTTGATGTGCAACCGTTGCTCTGTAGGGGACCACACACCGCTGGTTGTAAACTTGCCACACCGCGCCCCCAGCCTGATCTGCTGGCATTGGATGCGATAATGAGTTCTGGCGCAAAACCGAAAATCGCACGTCCATTCCGGGCTTCCATGTTGGAAAGCCACCATTGGATCTCCTCTTTGGCATCTGCATTGAGGAATACCTTCTAGGAATAAGAGAGGCCTTTGCGAAGGTGCCTCGCTTTGAGGCATTGTAAAGCTCTGTAATGGAGAGGCCCTGGGAAAATGGCCTGGATGGACACTGATAGAAGACCTACAATGCGGGCTATCTGCCTGAGAGAAAGATGGCGTTGGACAAAGTGACAAATTTTTGTCATTTTTCGAGCTGGAAGACTGACAGTAGCGGTGACTGAGTCGATGGAAAACCCCAGAAAAGTCACCTGCGGGGACATAACTAGCATGGATTTCGATTCGTTGATAATGAAGCCTAGGCCCTGCAACAAGTTGACCGCTGTCTGGAGCTGACGAGCCAGAACTGCGGGACATTGCGACATGAGCAAAATGTCGTCCAAATAAACTATGAGTCACATCCCGGACGCACGCAGACGTTCTATCACCGGACGCAGAACCTTAGTGAAACACCAAGGGGCGGAGGAAAGACTGAAAGGGAGGGTGGCAAACTCGAACACCCGGCCTCGCCAAAGAAACTGAAGAAACCGCCGATGTGGTGGAAAAATCGGTATGGTCAAATACGCGTCTTTTAGATCTAGCCGTGCCATCCAGTCGCATGGTCTGAGCAGATCGTGGAGCAGATGGATTCCCTCCATCTTGAAGTGTCTGTAAACCAGCCACTCGTTGAATTTGCGTAAATTGATCACGGGTCTCTGGCCCCCGTCCACCTTGTCCAACACAAAAAGATTTCTGATAAAACTGCGAGCATGGTAAGTCGACTGAACAACCGCATCTATGCGTAAAAGAGATTGGACCTCCTGATTGACCAAAGCATTGTTCTGTGCCAAGAACACAAGAGGACGCGAAGGAACCCGCTGAACCGGATCCGCGCGGAAATCTATATGGAAGCCTCCGACAGTTTGGAGCACCCATGCATCTCCTGTTTCAGAAGTCCAGGCCTGGAAAAAATGCGCCAGCCGGCCCCCCATTTTTAGTTGGGAAGAAGGGAGAACACTCACCAGAAGAACTGGAGACTCCTCTGCCTCCGCCACCATGGTTCTTCCCTCATCGTCCCCTCGTCGGGTAGAAGTTGCCGAATCTGGCCTGGTCCTGATAGGTTGTCTGGTTGGAGCCTCATCTCTCTTGGTTTGGTTAGCGCCCGGACGAGCGGCCCCTGCCTCGACCGGCCCCTCTGAAAATCTGCGGGCGAAAAACCTTTCGGATGGACGTCTGCGCTCTGTTCAAAGAAGTGAACGTGTTCACAAAGTGACCCAAGTCCTTCATAAAGGGCTCTCCAAAGAGGCCTCCCTGGGCCACGGCTCCCGCTTCGGAGTCCGCCAAATCACCCAGCTTGGGATCCACCTTTATCAATAGGGATCCTTGCCGCTCCGTCGAAAGGGCACAATTGACATTCCCCTGGAACATTATTACACGCTGTGCCTAGGAGGAGAGATGTTCTGGAGGTATCATGGAGCCTGACAATTTGGCCTCCTCAGCCATATCCAGAATTTTGGTAATGGGTCCAAGAATATTCAAGAGCTTGTCTTGACAAGTTCGCCAAGATCCATTGATTCCCTTTTTGGGGTCCTTTACAAATTTCTGGAGAAACGTCGCCATGCGTGGATCAATTTCGGGAGTTGCCGCCACCTTTCCTTCCAAAGAGGGGCGCAGACATTCCGCCCGAAGACAATTACGCACCGACGCTTCTAACGCCTGGCGAATTCTGCTGGCGACATACTGGGCGACCATGTCACAGGGCGCCCAATCAGAAGGCCTAGGATGCAAGATGTCATCTGGGTCCAACATATCGGCGCAGAGGTTCTGCTTGTCCGTTCCTTGGTCAGATGTGACCGGCACTGGCTGAGTAAGGATGCCGGGGCGTGAGGGACTGACCCCATCATCATTCCCGTCGGCAGAGACGTCAGGGGCACCTGCTGCTATTGAAGGCTTGCTGGCTAAGAAAGCCCGCTTCAGGCGGGCGAAGGTGTCCGTGTCCACCCCTGCATCCTTGGCTTGCTTGGCCGGAGGCGGTTGAGGGTCAGTGGCAGCCACGCCGGTAGAAGCCGGACTGGCCTGGGCTGCTCTGGCTAACTTTTCGAAGGCCGTCTCAATCTTACGCGAAAGGCGATCCTCCAACGGAGCCATAGCCTGCTCCACCACTTTGTGTATGGAAGAATCTACACCATCGTAGAAATCCTCGTCCCACTGTAACGCTGAGAGAGGGTCTTCCTCCCATTGGCCATCCAGGTAAGTATTGTTGTTGTAGGACTCCAGGACAGAGTACAAAACACGCACTGCGTAAACAATAGGGCACGAAACAGTGCCTGGGCCCCTCGTGGTGTCAGGCGGAGGGGAGCTCCGCAATATGGAAGGCTGGGGGTCAGCCGCAATGTTGGAAGCCAAGCTTGCGTCTGGGAACAAGCCCAGGACCCAACAGCACTGGTGCAATAAGTAAACAAGCAGCCCGTCCAATAATGGGTCCCAGCAGGACTCACCTGTGAGTACAAACTCCTAGGAGAGTAGAATAAGGCCTATAGTACAGACCCCCGCCCAAGACTGGGCAACAACCACCGGCAACTCAATCTCCAACAAAGTACTGACCTAAGCAATGTAGGCGTTCAGGGGCATGAAAAGGAAAAAAGATGCCTAATGGCAGCAACACAGACCGCAAACGGTGTCAAGGACAGGCAGAGGCTCAAAACTGCTGTGCGATCCGAGATACCAACGCTCAGAATGCGTGGAATCTTTGGAACGCACAGCAGCGCAGAGGACGCAGAAGCGCGTCCTCTAGCAGTGACAGCACACACCGCGAGCCGCACCAATGTACTACCGCTAGGGAGGAACGCTCCCACGGCTGCAGAACGAGTCAACCGGGTAGCGGTCAACTAGCTAAATTTTGCAAACGGCAATAAATTTAGCCAAACAAATAACTAAAGCAATTGCAGAAGAGGAAACGGTGCGCGCGACCAACAGACGATGCGCGCCGGAAGCACCACGGGAGCGTGAAAGCTCCGGAACTACTGAAGAGAAATGAGTGCAAAGTCCCCAGAAAAACAAAGAGCCTGACAAATAACGCTGGATCAGCGATTGAGAAGCAGGTGGAAATTAATTCAATAACCGGCCACACATGAAAGGCAACAAGTGATATCACAAGGTGAGAGAAAAACTCAATGTGACTTATCCTTGGCTGCAGTAGCAAAGAAAGAGGAAGATCTGACACTGAGGGAGGACTATCAGAGCCTTGGGGAAGCTGTGATTGGTGCAGGGAGCAGGAGACGCTCTAGAAGTGGACACTCTATTGTTTTGCCTTATTCCAGTTGTATCATGGGAATAGTTGTTGTTGTGATGACTTTAAAATGGCTGCTGTGAATAAAAGTAAAAAAAGAAAAAGCATAATCCTCGCCTCCGGTCCTGCCATAGTATCATAAACCTTCATGAAATGACATCTATTAACAACCACATCCTAAACTCTGCAGAAGACATGTAAGATGTCCAGAGCCTTAAATGACATTACTACAATTCAATGACAAGCATTTTAGATGCTATGGCTTCTCTCCGGCTAAACATAGTGTCCACCAAAGCCTCTAAGCCGTGGTTCAATGGAAGCCTAAACACGGATAGACGCAATCTAAGATTGGCAGAACGCTCATGGAGACTCTCCCCTACTCTCAATCGCCTCAAGCACCTAAGATCACAGATAAGTATTTACAACAAATGCATTTGTAGCGCTAAAGCTAACTTCCTCAGGAATCAGTTTGATGATGTCAGGAACCAACCTAAAAAAATTGTTAAACTTGTCAAATCAGGGGGGTGTGGAGGATCTATCTCAGGACCCAAAATACAGAAACAGAAAGATACATAACAAGCTATGGTGCCAGGCAACATGGCCAAGTATAGCCCATAATAATAGTTTAGGTAGATTCAACAAGAATCAGTGAACTAGGGTGGGTATTTGTTCATCAATCACAGTTTTACTTGTGCTTTGAAAGATGCCACTGATGGAGTAGCTCGGATTTCGGAAGGCAGGGAATTCCAAATTAATGGATCAGCACCAGAGAAGGTTTTCTTCTTAAATATCTGTGGTTTCAGATGTAAAAATTAATTGCTTCTTGAGGATCTAGCTCCGCTATATAGCTCTAGTTTTTGTGCAATGTACATCTATGTGTTGAAGGGTAGGGCTTTTTGTGTCATGCATGCAATTTTTGTTTGAATTCTTGCCTCAAGGGGAGCCAGTGTAGAGATGTCAAATCCGGTGTGATGTAGTTGTAGTGTTAGGATCTGGTGATGAGCATTGCAGCTGAATTAATTGAAGCCCTGAAGGGGGCCATGTTTGATCTTGGAAGGCCGGAAAGGGATGCATTTTCATAGTCCATCCTGAAGATAACTTGGTCTTAGAAGACTGACTAGAAGTCCTCCAAGGGGAGGAAGGGTTTAATTTTCCTTAGGATGCTCATTTGGCAGTTAGCTACTCTGGTAGAGGTGCTGACGTGTTTCTGCATGTTCAAATTCTGTTCAAGTGTTATTCCTAGTGTGGAGTCAATGACCTGTGGGATGCAACTGATGGGTGTTATATGTTTCAACCATTCTGCAATGTCTAGTGAGTGTGTGGGGGTGAAATGAAGAGGAATTCAGTTTTAAGAGTGTTTAGTTTGAGGTGGCTCGAGGTCAGCTAATTCTGAGATTTTGTAAAGTTGCATTAAGAGAACTTATATCTTCAGGAGAGGAGATTTTAAGTTAAAGTTGGGTGACGCCCGTGTGCATGTGATACTTGATGTTAGGTGCTTTCTGAATATCAGTTAACAGTGCCATGAACAGGTTGAAGAGAGTGGGTGATAGCGAGGAACGTTGCGGAACACCTAGTGTGACAGGCATGGGGTTAGATGGGGAGTGGTTAATCTTTATTGCTTGGGATCAATTGTTGAGGAATAAGGCGAACCAGTCTAGGATAGGACAGGACCAGAAAGTTCCATCCTACGTTCCAATAAATCAAGGCAGCTGTCATGTTTCACCGTATTGAATGCAGATGAGAGATTGAAGACCATTAGGAGGCAGGATTCATTATGATGGAGCATATGCAGTGCATCAACAACTATGAGAGCATTGGCCGACTTACCCAATCCAATGAAGGAGCATCTCATCAGCAGGGTGGAGCTGTGCACATGCAAAGCATAAAAAAACTGAGGAGCTCCAGACAACGTGAGACACCAAATGTCCACAGACTAGCAGATGGCCCACCCACACCTGGGTTCAGTTGGAAAGCACACCGACCATTTATCATCCACCCTTGTGGTTTGCGTGAGAGACTTAGTCTTTATTCTGTCAGCAATCTTTCAGCGGCCCCCAGGCAGCCCACAAGCAGCCCTGCACAGTCCACGCAGTCACTTGGCAACCCAGAAACAAAGGGCCTATAGGACATTCCTGCACAAAGGTATCTTGGTTTGAGAGATGGTCTAGAAGCTGCTCCACTGACGAGGTACAAGGAGGCACCAGAGCATCAGAGGAAAACGCCCCAAGCATTGTCAACACCATCTCAGTCCTGGCAAGATGCCTTCATGGAGACAAGACGTACCAAGAGTACGCTCCACAGCAGGACTCCACCGGCGGTCATGATGCACCAAATTTGAACTGTTGACGCCAACCGCATCAGAGTGAGGGAACACAGGACTGATTATCAGAGTTCGAGTGGACACTGACCCAGGTGACATGCTATCAAGTAATCAAGACTGACTCTACACAGTGTTCTTGCCCAGTGGTAGCTGGTTAAATTATGAATGCGTGCGGAGAGGACCGGGTGAGTCCAGCTGCACCAGTCGACCGCTGTCCTGCAGACTGCCTCTCGAGGCTGTGAGACTAAGGGCCTGATTACGAATTTGTGGGCGTGGTGCCAGGTCTGCCCCTCTACTGCATGACCAGAGCTGTGGTCAGGCCGCCCGCCAGATTAAGAGTTTTCTTCTGTCTGGCAAGCTTTTTTTTGTTACTCCTACAGCTGTGCTTCTAAAAACGGGCACCACAATCGGAATGCCAAAAACAGTTCCTGCAGGACCTGGACTGAAAAGTCCATGCTGTGCAGGAACTGGTGTGCATGCACAGATGGTGGCACTTATTGTATCCCCCGTGTGCATCCACAGGGTGCAGAGGCACCGGGGGCCCTGTGGGACCCCCTTTGTTTCCTCTCCACCAGGGTTTACATGGAGTAGGAACCACCATTAAAACCCCAGCAGGGAGGAAACTCTTAATATGCTTGGTGGAACAACAGCAGTTTGCCAAGCATATGGATGCCTCTAGACCACGGCAATACCAAAAGGGATCAGCAGGTCCTTGGCGGCTGCGGCAGGGCTGGAAGTCTGACCACCCAAGTCGTAATCGGGCGGTTGGGATACAACCACCATCACCGTGCCCCCAAGAGTCTGGCAGTCTGTGGACCACTAGTCTTGTAATCCGGACATAAATGTTGTTTTAGTTGATTTTATTCATTCCCACATTTTGGACTTTGTTTTGTTTTTCAATATAGTTTGGGGGGAATTTAGTGTCCTGCTGCACACATTCTAATGTCTCAGCTGGCACTGGGTTCTAGCCACTCACTTGCCTGCTGGACTTTACGCCCACCCCTCACTCATCCAACACAGGCGCCACTGGCAAGGTGACTCGGCCAATAAACAAGCAAGAGTGCACATGCTCTAGGCCAGTTACAGCACAATAGAATATGTATCTTTGTCATCACTCATACTGCATGTGGGCCTAAGGATATTGGCTCTACATGTCATCAAAGGGTTGCATGAGACTGTTCATAACATTGTACGGTGAAGTCCGAAATGCTCCTTCTATTGACTGCTCTGTCTGAAGCTCTGCAGATGAAAGTTCTTAAAATACACACATTTAGGAAAACCATAACAGAGGTGTGGATGGAAAGTCAATCATAGTAAAGAAGGCCCAGAAAAAGAAATCATGAGCAAAAGAGTGTGACAAAGATAGGGAGAAATGAAGAGTGAAAGGAAGAACATATGAAAAGAAGAAGAGCGAAAGGATGGATAAAAGGCAGTGGATGGAAGGGTAAAACAACATTTATAAGGGTAGATGAACTAAAGACTAAATAGACAGAGTCGGCCACCATAAACAAAGGCTAGTGGGGTTGCATGAGAGGCATTGCACGCAGGGAGATTAAACATACAATATTTAATTTTAAAAAACGTACCTTTTGCCACCAGCCACCTACAGCGTTGCGTCTTGTCATGCCGCCTCCCCTCTACATGCGTGGTCTCAGCAGCCCTTGGGACAGACTCCCTGTCCAAACCCATGATACAGAGCAGCAAGGAGGTTGGTCTGAGCAGGCAGGAAGGATGGCCTGCTCAAACAAGGGAGCCTGTGGGGTTTCTCCAGCCCGGCTGCTCAATGAAGGTAGGTTCAAGAAAGCCTAAGTGCGCCTGAAACGGCCGATCAAACACACATGAGCACTTAGGAAGTGGAGTGCACATAGCACTCCTCCTCCTCCTCCCTCCCATGCCTTGCCCCCCCCCCCCAACAGCGCTGGCTAAGAGCTGGCAAATGCATATAAAACAATCTAAGAATATTGTTTTATTTTACATTTGCTGACTCTGAGCCAGGCAGGCAGTGGGGTGACGCTCCTCCGCCATTGCATGAAGTGATGAAAGCCTGGATGAACTGAATGGGTGGATAGTGGGATCGAAACCTGGATAGAAAGGTGAAAGGATGGATGGGTAGATTGATAAAAGGAGGGTGAAATGATGGATGGATAATAAAGTAGGATGGATGAGTTATAGAAGGATGAATGGTTGAACATTTGAGTGGAAAGACAGAAGGATGGATTGAAGACTGTAATGATGAAAGGATGGTTGGATGAAATGGATTACTGAATGGATGGATGATAGTTAAAGGATGGAAAGATAGATGAAAAGATTGATGAACCAAGGAGGGATGAAGGGTCCTCTTCTAATGTGGGTAGAGCTTATTTGCTTTGCTCATACGATGAAGTTCGAGGTATGGATAGAAGTGGGACTATTTAACTTTCTGGCTACTCCATTAACTTTAAACATGGGGTGGTATAGCTCTGTACTGTAAGGCGAACTCTGTAAAACCTGGTATTTGCTGGTTTTATGTATCTTTTGTAAATTGTGAGAGCTTCAACAGAAACTATTCAGATGAAGCAAAATAATCTAGATGCCATGCGCATCCAAGTGCTTTGCAAGCACTTTTTACAGTTGCCAAGTCCTTCGTGTGCCAGGGAGGTAATGGCTATGAACTAGAACAAATAAAACGTCTAACAAGAACAATAAGGTATAGAACTTTACTTACACTGTCCTCATTGTTAGATCCAATGCAATTTGGGCTAAGGCCAGTTGAAAGTTGGTAGCACCAGGTTTAGCTGACAGATTGGATGTGTAATTTATTTTGTGTACTGTGTTGTGCTTGCTTACTGCACCAGAAGAGTGCTAATGTTCTGGATCATTCCAGTGGCGCACATGTTAAAGAATATTTCATTCTTAATTACTTCTGGCATCACGAGAGCCCAGATCCCACTCTTTAAATTACATCATTTCTTCTTGCTTTTCTCTCTTCTTCTTCAGTCATGGACGTCAATTAGCTGTTGCCAAGTGTATTTGGTGGTGCCTCTAGTTTACCCATTGGTACCCCTGACACTGCCTTTACTGTCCCTTGTCTCAGGAATTATGAAGGAAGCAGCAGAAACAGAAAGTAACTGGAGCTGCCATAGATAAGGTGTCTTTCTAGTTTCCACTCCTTCCCATAGAATCTCAGTGTCAACTTAGTAGCTTTTTCTACATCTAGGACTTCTACAAGGATTAAACGTTTGATGACAGCAGGGGTCAAATATACCTGATATTACAGAACAACCTCATACAGAAAAAGGGATGAGGCAAAGACCTACCCCACCTACCACTGTAGCGGAAGGGTTTATTGAAACACTCCTAATGGTGCACAGAGCGGGAAGATCAGCCCTTTTCACCTTTCAACAGATAAAAATTCTCCTTTAACATAAATCCAAGAAAGGGCTCAGCACTACAAAGGATCAGTGTGTCTCACTTTTTGGTTATAATAGTTCAGAGCCGTTACAAATCAAACATGAATTACATATATTAATCAAACTCTGTTAAAGTATTTTTATAGAAAAGTTCTTTATTCATATTCAACAACACAGTGATGGCCAGTCTCATCTAAACTCATCAAAACACCTAAAGTGTTCACAAACGACAGCCAAAACCAATGCATTCACTGACAACAAAACAAACACCACCCAAATTAATGACATCCAAAAAACACTAACTTAGAAGAAATTGAATTAGGACGAGAAGCAAACAAGGAAGAAATACATACATCGATCAAGGAGGGCAGACGTTGTGCATTGCAGAGTACAATGGAAAACAAGACACACAATTATATGACTTCTATGTTCCTCGCTTTATTTGTCACTGTGATCTATCACCTGGGGCTGTAGGTATGATTCTGTTGACTATGAATTGTAGGTATTCTTCAGAAACAGATGGGCATGACTTTGCTTCCTCAGCGAATGCTGTGAGAAATAGAAGGCAGAGTTGTATTATTTCTCTGACCAGTGGATGATCTGGTAGTCCCATTCCTGCAGTCATATCCCCCACCATTCAATTCTCGGGGGGGGGGGGGAGGGGATTTTCACTTTGGGATCGCCAGAGATTGTTAGCAAGGCTAGGTGATCTGTTATGATGGTGAATCTATAGGAACCTGTGAAATTGTTCACATGCCCATAATACCATTAGGCTCTCTTATTCCAGTTACAAGTATGCTCTTCTGTGTCTTTCAGACTGCAACTGGCATAAGCTACGACATGCCATGGGGATATTAGGGCTTCCCTGTGTTGCAGCAATAGGCCTTGAGTCCAACTCAGCTGACATCCACTGCTACTCCTGTTTGCTGTTTTGGATCAAAGTATGCCAGGACTGTTGCCTATTCTATCACTTCCTGGATTCTTCTTTAACAATTGAAGTTGATTTTTGATTTGTTAGGTGTCTGAGGGGTGCGCTTATGGTGTTGTAGTTTTTGATATATCCAAAGCAGTAGCTGGCCATGCCTAGGAATTATCTCTGCATTTCCATGTCTTGCAGCAAAGCTGTGGTGGTGACAGTCTTGACCTTTTCTGGATATGAAACAACAGCATGAAGACTGCCCTCATTGTGTCTTCCCATGACATCTGAGCCCTACTCGACTGAGGAGAGTCTATTGCTCTGATCCTCCTAGACCTCTCAGCAAACTTCGATACGGTCTTCCACTACACACTTATCACAAGGCTGCACAACATAGGCATTGCAAGGAGCCTCTCTTAGATGGATCACCTCTTTCCTCCCCGGATGAATGCAAAAAGTCTGCCTTTCCCCCTTCACCTCCAAACCCATGAAAATCATCTGTGGAGTACCCCAAGGATCTTCACTCAGCCCCACCCTCTTCAATACTTATATGACACCTTTGGCCAGCATCGCCCCAACCTACCGTCTCAATATCATATCCTAGACCAATGACAATCAATTCGTCCTTGCCCTCTCCAAAGACACCACCAACACCAAGACCAACTTCCACAACTGCATGACAGACGTCACCAACTAGATGAAGTACAAGTGCCTGTATCTCACCATAGACAAGACAGAGGTACTGATTTTCAGAAACAAAAGCTCCCTATGGGATGTATCCTGGTGTCCATCAGAACTCTGAACTACTCCTACCATCACTGGCCATGCTAGGAACCTTGGCATCATTCTGGACAACAAGCTAACCATGATGACTCAGGTCCTCCTGCTTCTTCATATGTTGCATGCTCCCTAAGATATTCAAATGGCTACCCCAAAGCTCAAGGCACACCATCACATCGGCCCTTATGTCCATCCTATAAGACCACGACAATGTTCTATATGCAGGTATCACAGCTCACCTCCTATGATGACTACAGACCATACAGATCACCACAGCCAAACTTGTCCTTGATCTCCCTAGACTAACCCACGTCACCCTTTACCTCGGGGAACTCCACTGTCTCCCTGTACAGAAAATAAGCCAGTTCCAGTCCTTGCCCCATGCAGACAAGTCCCTACACAACTGCAGACCTGCCTACTTGATGCACCAACTAAACTTCCATCAGTTCACCAGACACCTCCCCTCTGCATACCTTTCTCTAACCCTCACTCACCACATCTGACGAAGTAGATTTAGAGGTCGCTCCTTCTCCTTCCCAGTAGCGTAGACATGGAACAAGCTAACCTTTCATATACGGGCCTCCCCATCTCTTCCAGAGTTCCAAAAGCCCTTGAAGAACTGGATATTCAGCTAAGAGCACCTGGATACCCTCAGGGGTGAAAAGAAGCACTCTACAATTCTATTGATTGATTTATTGATGGGTGTTGTTACTTTCAATGAGAAGATAAACCCAAACAATCTCAGTCTGGTCTTGTGGAATTCACATTTTCTGGCATTTATTGTAAGACCAGTGTCCATTTGTAGTTGGCAAACTTGGTGCTGTGCATTATCATATACCCCTCTTGCAGCTCCAAACACTACTATGTCGTTGTTGTGATTTAGCACATTTAGCACTGGTTGGATGGTTTTGCAAATAACCTCTTGAGAGATCTCTGAAACCGGCAATATTCCAAAGGTCAACCATGTGTATTTGAAGTAACCCTGGGCGTAGTTCGCGGAGTAGCGCTACACGTAGCTATGCGAAGTGCACTTCGCACCACGCAAGCTATGCGTAGCACTATGCGAACTGCGTAGTGTGGTAGGGAAATGCTGTTTGCAATGATTGCACAGTGCCGGGTGCTTGTCCGCACTGTGCAATCATTACAAACAGCATCTTGCACAGTGCAAGGGGTAATTTTTTGCCGCTCGAGTAGTTTTGTACTCGAGCAGCAGTTTTCTCAACTCGGACTGGAAGTTTCTCATCGCGAGCGATCGTGAGCATATGCGACCGCTCGCAATGAGAAACCTGACATCCCCGTGTTGAGAATCTCACCGGGAGGTTTGTTTTCCACGCTCACGATCGGCAACTTGATGTTGCTGATCGCAAATGAGGAAAAAGTCTCGCCGGGATGTCAATTGCTCGCTCGCGGTCGCCAACTTGACGTTGAGGACCCCGAGCAAGCAAAAAATGCCCGCCACGCTACGCGTTTTTGCACTGTGCTACGTGCAATTCGCGTAGCGCATAGTTGCGCAAACTACGCGAGCATAGCATAGTTTTCTACCCAGGCCTAATCTGAAGTATGCAAGATATATGGGGAATGTTGCTATCTATAACTATTCTTCTTCTAGTACTTTTGATAGTATCCTTTATTTAGGTCAAATTTGGAAACATTTTTTGGTCTTTTTAGTGGTGTGATTATGTCTGAGATATGTGGGCCAGTATGCTGTTCATCTTCAGTCGACTTGTTCAGGTGACAAGTGTCAACACAAACCTTCACGTTTCCTTTAAATTTTCTTTTTCAACACTACTACTATCAGAGAGACCCACAGGGTTGGGTCTTCAGATGTTTCAATGATGTCTACTTTAAGAAGGTTTATAATTCCTCTTTCCACATCTTCCTAGAGGTGGAATGCCACTCGCCTGTACCCTTGAATGACAGGGAAGATTGCTTTATCATTGTGCAGTTTGACCCAGACCTCTTTAATTTCCTAGTCCACTGAATATTTTCACTAGTCTGGGAATTTTGGTGTCAGCAAAGGACTGGCTTGTAGGTTGTAGTTGATCGATGTGAGTGCCATGTCTGCTGCTGTGGCAAAGAAGAGGAGGCATGTGCCTGGGATTTTCACTTGCAATTTGTAGATAGTTGTTTCCATGGTCGTTTTCCTTTTGTTGTAGTGTCACCTTAAAATACTCTACGGTTTGCAGTGGTTTGAGGCTGCCCGCATGTAGGCTTGTAGATGTTTGTTGCAGTGGTGGCTGCTAGGGAACGGTGGGTGGGGCCGGGTGAGGAGGATTAAAAAAAAAAAGAAATGACAATTTAATTGCTAGTTGCTAGTCGCTGGCTGCTGCCTTGTCTCAATCCTCCCTCTGTTCCTCGCTCCCAGCAGTACCCAAACTTCCTTAAACCAATCACGAATCTGCAGTCACCAGCATGACAGCAGCGTCATGATTGGTTTGAGTGGCCTGTTTGGCCCCTCAGGCAGTGTCTGCGAAGCTGGGACAGTTCTCTGCTTGGCTATGTGACACAGCCAGGTGGAGAAATGCTAAGCATGCATGAGGGTTTGGCTGGCCCAAAAGGGCCAGCCAAACCATCATGTGCACCACTCCTTCTCCCCTTCTCTGATGAGAGCCCAGCCTCGCCCCCCCAACATGGTTCCATACTAAAAATAAAATGATAACAACATTGTTTTATCATCATTCTATTTTTCCTTTGCATTGCTCAGAGAGCAGTGGGGCAATGTTGCAGGTTCTTTGGCTTCAGATTTCGATTCAGCTTTAGTTCTTGGAACTTCTCTGCACACATCCTATTGATTGATGCTCCACTGATATCGGATGATTGGTTACTTTAATGTGTACTACTGGGTGTAGTGGGCCAGCCCGCGTGAATCTGAGGCCTACTTGCTTACCCACAAAGGTACACAACACACTCAGTTGGATGGGTGTGGGCAAAGAACTCAAGCTGCCTTTCACCCCTTTATTTATCTGCTCGGGCAAGCCCACACTGAGGAGTGATAGACATGAAACAGTGTTGTGGAGAGGCCGGGTGGCTCTCTACATCTCTCCTTTTCTTTAGCGTCCACCATTTACATGTTCATTACAGTCAAGGTACGACACATACAAGGTCTCTGAGCCGCTGGCTGGGGCAGGGTTTAGCTGGAGACCATACACCTGGCTCCGGGAATTGGAATTGGGTCTCGCCCTGGCTGAGCTTCAGGTCGTTGGCATGCTTGGGGTTGCTTGGCACATTGGAGCAGCATCTGGAGCCACCCCATCGGTCCTTGCAAGTCCATGGCCCTCGCTGGCTGCCACAGATGGTGGAGCAGGATCCATAAATGAGTTGGCTTCCATCTTCAGATCTGCATCCCACTGCTGACTGGGGCAAGGCCCTGCCACCTTCTTGAACCATGATACATTTCTAATCACCATTCGTGTGCCCCTTTGAGCGAAGACTATGGTCCCTTGGATGGCGATGACCCTCCACATCTCAGGCTTGTAGGGCAGCTGAAACTTCCACCCGTGGTGTCTGTCCTTCTCAACAGCATAGTCGCCCAAGCAAATAGAGAGTGACTGGGCCCCTGAGTAAGGTTTGCTGTCCGGTTGGTGATCACTTTCCGGATCTGCATGGCTTCATAGCCTCGTTCGAGTGGGGGCCAGGCCGAGACCGCCGAGATGCTGTCCTGCAGGCCACACCAGAAAAGCAGATGGGATGAGGTGCAGTGGGTGGTACTGTGTGGGGTCTGTCAATATGTGTTCAGGAAATGATGGAAAGAACTCTTGACATCTTCCCCCTTTTCCACTCCAATCTTTAGTGCTTGGTTGATGGTCCGGAAAAAGCATTCGACCTAGCCATTCGCCGGTGGCCATTGTGGAGTGATTTCCTGGTGTTGAATGGCCTTTCCAGCTAGGTAGTCATGGAACTCCCTGCCCTGGAACGGGGGTCCGTTGTCAGATTAGATCTCGTTGGAAAAGCCCATTAGTGCAAACATCTTGTCTAGGATGGCTTGGACTTGAGGAAATGCTATGGATGAGATGACCTTTATGATAAGGAGTTTTGAGTACGAGTCCATCAAGACTACAGTATTGTGACCATTTGGGAAACTCCCAAAATCGGTGTTTACTTTGGACCATGGTTCGGAGCAGGGCTTGTCTGTGCTGATCGTTGCCGAAGCGGGCTCACTTTTGGTGATTGTGCATAATGGCAGTTCCAAATCACTTCCTCAACCAGGGCAACCATGCCCGGGAACCACACTTTGCTGCGGAGGCATGATTTAGTCTTGGCCATCAGTTGGTACCCCAAGTGTGTAAGGTCAATGATCCAGTTCTGGAGCTTGTTTGGTATTATGATGGCATGGCCGTGCAGTATGATTCCATGTTAGCCTTCACTTATGTCGCTGCTGACTCTCCACAGCTGCTGTCTAGCCTGGTGATCCTCCATGTTCAGAGAGTGTGCCTGTTAGAAATGGGATTTCTGGTTGGCTGAGGCTTGCTCCAAAGCCAGGCAGAAACCACCACTCTAGTTAGGGCAAGGGAGTTACACTCCAAAGATAACCCCTGCTCACCCCCTTGGCAAAGTGACAGTAGCAGGAAGGCTGATCCCGGAGGCAATGTGTAAAGCATTTGCGCATGCACCCACCAGCAACAACATCACAGGCCCCCCACAAAAGGAACTCCACACAAGGTCATATAAAAAAATAGCCTTTATATTATCCAAACACATCAGATAGTAATCACACCATATACATTGTGCCAACTGGCACAGGGAATATTTACAAGGGATTCTGTACACCTGATAGGGCCACCTGGACCACTGTCAGGATTATCACAAAGTGAACTTTGTAAAGATGAACTAAAACATACAAGTAAAAATAGGACATAGAACGTACAGTCAGTAAACACTGATAATCACTGCACTTACAATAGTCTAACTACATTAGACACTCACCACCTAAGTAAAACCTTACACTAGGGGTGTAAATCACACAGGGAAGTATAATCTCCCTAACATACCTAAACAGGTAAAACAACCTCCTATGCAGAAATCATATCTAGAGGCATCAAACACAGGATGCGCAAAACATACTACACACAGTACATTTCCTAACACCCAAAGCATTAGCACATAATTCACATCAAGGTCCAGGTTGCACCACTGCGCCAAAACCTAAACGTAGCACCTGCCCACTACTTACTGGGCAGCTGAGGACAAGAACAGGGCCTAAACGCTGCAGCTGGCACTAAGTGCTACGCAGCTGTGGAAGGCCAAGGTAGGGATGAAGGAGTGCGTCTCACTCCTAGATGCAAAGTACATGTCCCTAGAAAGAAAAGAACCTAAATGGTTCAGCTGCCCACTACTTGCTGGGCAGCTGGGAGCTCAAAACTGCGACAGGGGCCCTCACTGGCCCTCAGAACAAAGACTGTGCAAAAGGTTGGAGCCCTCTAGGCTCTGGAACAAACATATTGCGCACTTTTTGAGCCCTCTAGGCTCTGAACACATGAAGTGCATTTTTGGAGCCCTCCAGGCTCTAACAGAAACATGTCCCCCTAAGGAGCGCACCGGCTCCGGAAACGAGGAGGAAATCTGGGGCCCTTCTGGGCCAGTCATACAATTGTGGCACCCTCGCTGGAGCCCTCGAGCTCGGCAAACTAACGGGGGCGGGGGAGCCACCTAGGCTCTGTTATAGAAATAGGGCCTGTTTGGAGCCACACCTCGCTCGTGAAGAAAGCATGTCCCACTGTGGGAGCAGCCCACTGAGCACCCGGGGCTGCTCTCGACTCGGTGCCCACACTGACACCATTTCTGTTGCCTCCCCCCGGAGCCCTACTCACCGGCTCCGTCGGGGGAGGCTCTCGGGCGGCGGTAGCGCTTTGCGGGGCTCTCTCTCCTCCTGGGAGCCCCGCCTTCACAATACACCCTCTTCACCCAGTCTTCACCCGGTCCCCGATCTCAGAACCGGGACTTAGTGTGTGGAGCCTTCGTGGCTCCGGGGCCGCTTCCAATCAGAGCGCGGCGGTGGGTGGGACTTCCCTGCAAACCCGGAAGTCCCGCCCAGCGTCAGGCACTATGGTGCCTGGCTTCCTTTCTTTACCTGCGGCTGCGGCGGTGAATCTCGGGCATAAAGGAGGGGTCGGCACCCTCGGAAATCCCTATGTTGGGGTTCCTTCGAGGATGATCGCAGTCCAGCGCTGCGAGGGGAAAATAAAGCGCTCCCCAGTAGCTGGACATTGTTTAGAAAGAGTGCTTCCAGGTGCTAGATGTAACCAGAGGACCTGGTATAAACAGAAAAGCACTCCCAGGCGCAGGAGGGCTGCAAGAAGTCTGTCCAAGGACCTAGGAATGTCAAGTAACACAAAGGGGGTCCCACATGAAGTCCATCAGGCATCCAGGGGCTGGGCAGGGCCCGGGGAGGCAAGCCTTCCCCTGGGCCCCAGCAGCAGCACGCCCCTGGTAGATTCAAGTCAGGAAACAAGAACATTTTACATGAGGTCACAGCCTCTTTTTATACACACATTTCCTTTGTCTCTAGGGTGCAGGGTGGGGGAAAAACCAGATGCAGCTTGTTCTGGAGCACTCTGTTGTGCTCAGCCCCTCTCCCCATTCACAGGACAGGCTAGGGACATCAGTCGCACCACAGGGGGCGGAGCCAGCATTGTGTAAGGAAGGCCCAGCCCTATTCAGATCCCAGGTGCACTCCTCCCTGCCATCAACATGCAGATCTCTCCATTCACCACCGGGGCAGACCCATCATGACTCCTGGAGCCAGGCACACCGGCCAGCTCCAGCCAATCACAAGCCAGACAGTCAATTCACACTTATGACACAGACATGACAGCTTCTAGAAGTGGCACTTCCACACTAAACACAATAAATCCACGCACATCATCGCGCAGCATTTAATCACACGAGTTCGCACATACCAAACTCGACCCTGCACTCCCCACACATCAGGAACTACCATGGACACACATATCCCCCATGCATTCCTATGGGAGGGCAGGCCAATCTCACCACACGCACTCAGAGTACGCACGCACTTTACACCGGGACACAGTGTCAAAGTGCGCAAAGACCAGAAATCACTATACTTAGGTAACATTAAAAGGCAACATTTTCAGGGGTGAACCTGCCAGAAGGGCCAAGTCCAACAGTGCCCCATCTAAGAAATGTTGCCCTCCTCTGGAGAGCAGTGCCTCTTTGACCTTTGCCAGGTTTTCATCTTGTGTTGTCGCTACCATGACTTCCTCCAGTGTCAGTACCTTGGAGCTTGCTTCATGGGATATCATCTTTATGAATTATTTGGTGTGCTCTTCGTCAGCATGAGCTGCCACGTGTCCACTGCAATGGGGTGCCGTGATGGATATTCAGCTGGATTGCTGGCACCAGGGCGAAAAACTACTTTGAAGCAGTATGCTTAAAGCTGCACTGCCCATCTTTC
The DNA here is from genome assembly GCF_964261635.1 of Lissotriton helveticus. Lineage (NCBI taxonomy): Eukaryota > Metazoa > Chordata > Amphibia > Caudata > Salamandridae > Lissotriton > Lissotriton helveticus. The sequence continues at coordinate 1,502,996,151 of NC_136065.1, forward strand.
TATCCTGGGAGGGGCCAGCTTGGATGTTCTGGAAAATCAGCGCCTTCTTGATGGTGTGGAATGCTGCATTTTGTTTCTGGGGCTGTGAGGGCTTGCAGCGGCTCTGACAGGGAGGCCAGGGTTCGTATGAATCACCTGCAGTATGTGGGCCGCCCCTATGGTGATGGCTTTCTTTGGGTCCACCTGGAGCCCCTCATGCGAGAAGATGTAGCCAAAGAAATTGACTGATTCCTGATAGAACGATCACTTTGCCTTGTTGAGAGTGAGGCCAATGACCGCCAGACATTGGAGAGTGTCTCTCAGGTGCATGTGATGTTCTTCTAGAGTGTTCAAGAATACCAGGATGTCATTGCTGAGGTTTATGACTCCTTGTAAGCCCGACAGGGTCTCCCAGATGGCATTTTGGAAGACCTCTGCAGCCGACGACACCCCGCAGCTTAGTCGTTTGTACCTCTACAGGCCCCCACTGGTGTAGAATGTTGTAACATATCTGCTCTCGGGCGTGAACTCCAGCTGATGGTATCCAGTATGTGGGTCGAGCTTGGAAAACCATTTCACCCTGTTGAAGTCAGCCACGATGTCATCCAAGGTGGGTGTCAGATATCGTTGTCTCTTCACTGCCTGGTTGGGAAGGTGCATGTCAACACATAGCCTGATGGCTCCAGGCTGCTTGGGCTTTGGGGGGATGACCAGAGGTGACACCCATGGGGTCAGGCCTGTAACTCTTTTCAATAACGCCCAGTTCAGGTGTCAGACTGATCGAGGAGTCGATAGATAGCTTGAATTGTTTGCCTTTTCATTTTCCCAGGCCCTTGAACAGATGTGGAAACTCACTGTAGGATGGCATTGGCAAGGGAGTCATGAACCTGATTGACAAAGAAAACCAGTCCCAGGTTCTCCGCCTCGTGGCAGCTGAGGAGAATGCCTTTCTTTCCATCCGTCACCTGGTACCTTGCCCATGTAGTATGCTTGTCAGTGGCTTCCACCTCGATCACTCTTCTCAGAGGGAGTGGGTGGGTCCTGCTGTATGTGTAGATTTTCCCATTGGTGGGCAAGAAAGGAGGGCACAGTGTGAAGCATTCATATTGCTCAGAGTCCATGACATTCACTGAAGCCCATGTGTCAATGAGTGCTTGCACCTTGGATCCTGCCACTTGGAAAGAGCACATGGGGGGAGGCCATGGCCTTCGCCATCGGTCCACGCGACCAGCAAAGGATACTATGAACACATTGTCATCCACTCCCTACATCTCATACTCTTGCCCTGGTGGTGTAACGTCTTCTTGAGTGAGGAGGTGATGATCAATTGACAGCTGCCTGAGGTTGGATGATGGGCCACGTGGCCTGCTGAAGGTCGTTCTGGATCGCCCGCTCTGGCATACTTCGGCGAAGTGATACTGTTGTCTGCACCGGGAGCAGACCTTCCCTGTGGCTTAGCAGAGACCTGTTGGGGGGTGTTCGCATTTTTCGATGCAGGGCACGGAACGAAATTCGTTTTATTAATTAATTGTTTACTTACCAGCAATCATCCATATTCCGGTGTTTATCACCCACACCCTGCCCCTCCCCTACCCCGCCTGCCTGCCCCACAGAACTCCCTCCACATGCCGCGGCTGGATGCAGGCCTATCCCTCTTGCGGGGCCTGGTGCTTGTGTGTCTTCGGGCGGGGCTAAGCAAGCCTTTGTGAGGCTGAATGACAGCGAGAGAGAGAGCACCGCCCTGCCTCAGAGCACCAGGTGGGGCCGTGGATGCTCCGACCTTTCAGCGTGAGGAGATGGAGGAGGGCTGCTGGATACACACACCACCTGACAGTCTGCTGCGGCGCAGATTGGGCTTCTGGCACTCACCACTGGAGGCGGGAATGTACAGCAGGCTCTTCAGAGGGCGCCTGTCACTGCACATAATGCCGAGCAGCACTTTGGGCTAGCAGGGAGTCCAGTTTGGTGGCAGTAAAGATGAGCAGGGGAGGCGCAGGTTGGTATCAGCCTCATTGCCAGTGTAGCTAGTCAGCCAGCGTCGATGTGAGGCCTACCTGGTGCCCCTCAAAGGCACGCAACACACTCAGTTTGATGGGTGTGGGCAGCAGCGTTTCACCCCTTTATAAATCTCGAGCCCGCCCTGAGGAGTGATACAGGTGCAACATTGTTGTGGAGAGGCCGGGTGGATTTGTACATTGGGCATTTGCTTTCTGACCCTCCCATTTTCCCCTGGTGTATCATCTTGGCAATCTGCAGAGCTAATATTCCCGGACTTGTCACTACGGTGAGGCAGAGGACACCTATCGCCGGTGTTTGTTTATCTATTACAGTGACTTCGGTGGATGTTTTATTTCCTTGATACTTGGAAATCTTAGGTAATTTACCCCTGTATCTCAATGCTTTCTCCTTTACCCACATGTACATATTCAGACGTATCTCAATTAGGTGAGGTTTTTGTTTCAAACGGTCCAATTCCCTAACAGGAAATGATAAAAGGGCGTTGTTCCAAACTACCCCTTCATCACATCCTGTAAGTTCCCACTTGCTTCCCCATAAGTTTACTTCCTGTCCTCAACCTTATCTGCCCTATCTTCAGTGTCCTGGTTACCCAACCCAAAAGCAGGATAAAGAAGCTACAACAAAGTAATTCAGAGGTTTAGATGATCAATAGGAAGCTATTAAAGAGAGACAAAGAGAAAATGCAGACACAGAACCAATGACAATAAGTGTGAAGCTGTTAGTTGCCCTCACGCAATAAGGAGGCAGACTCAGGAGCTGGGGAAAGGTTTCTTTATTTAAATTAAATGTACGCGGGAGAGCGCCGAGCGTCTTCTCTCTTGCGGTGCTCGCGGCCACCTGCGCATGCGCACTCCCTCAGGACAAGGCGTCTTTGCGTGTTGCGTGGTGACGCAACCCACAAAGACTAGAGCGCAACTCTACATATCTCCCCTTTTTATACATATACAAAAGAGTCCTCTGAGTCCACAGGGGCTTAACATCCCCCAATTCAAAGTCTCTGAAGTGATTGGGTCTGACCACCACTCTACCCGCACGTGTGCGTCTTACCGGTGCGGAGACTTCTTGAGTGCAGTTCTCAGCAGGGCTCACCATACTATCTCTCTGAGGACTCTGCTCTGCTCTTTTCGGAGTCGTCGTCTCTCTCTGCGTTTCCTCTACTATGGGCATCTCTTGATCTCCCCCATCCTCATAAGCTCCCTCTTCTCTTCAGCTTTCTTCACCTGCTGTCGTGACTCCTTCACTTCCTCTTGCTCCTTGATCTTGTAGGGCTCTTCCTTCCTCCGTAGGCCACTGTAGGATCTTGTTGATTTTTGTCATGCGGTCTTGGGACCACACATTCCCGTCGCTGAGTAACGCCGCTCTGTCGTATACCTCTTCCAGTTGCAGAGGCGGGCTATACTTGCTCTCTCCTTTCCTTCTCAGCACCGCCAATTTGACTCTCACCCACTGCCCTCTTTCAAGGGCTGCCTCTTTCACGTTTTTTCTCCGATTGTAATGTTCAGTATATACCTTCTGAGCCTTCTCCAGGTTGTGACCATCACCGCCGGAGACCATTTGCTGGTGATGATCTTTTCCCTCCAAACCACATTGTCTTTGGTGAAGGGGTGCCTGCCTCTCAGGATCTGGAAGGGGCTGTACCCTGTTGATGTGGGGGTAATCCTGAAAGCCCAGATCATACTCATGATCTCCTTCTCCCAGTCCTTGCCCTTCATGATGGCTGCTTGGGTGGACCCCATGATAACCCGATTGAATCTCTCTACATGTCCATTGCTCGAAGGGTGGGTATATGGAAGTGTGCTTGGATTTGATCCCATTCCTTTCCGTATACTTGTACCATTTCTCAGAGGTGAATTGTGGGCTGTTGTCACTCAGGATTGTTCTCGGGATCCCTTCTCTCAGGAAAACCGAGGTGAGAAACTTTATCACCGTTTCAGAGTCCATTTCTTCTTGGATGTGAACCTCAGGCCATTTGGAGTATTTGTCCACCAAGACACATACATACTTCGGCATTCCTTGGTTGTCTAAAACAGGTCCCAAAATGTCGACCGAGACATCCTCCCAAGGGTTGTGAGGTTGGTCGAATTTGCCTAAAGCTGGCCTTAGGGGTTTCAGAATTTTGTCAGCTCCTTGGCACTGATCGCAGTCTCTCACGTGCCTTTCCACTTGTATGTCCAGTCCGGGCCACCAGTACATTTGCTTCACTCTCATTTTGGTTTTCACTATGCCGAGGTGTCCCTCGTGTAGCTGGGCCAACAGGTGCTGGATCAATCTCATAGGGGGCACCACCTTGTCTCCTCGGTACAGAAAGATTCCCGAGTCACTCACCGAGAATTCCTCGCGGACTTCGTAAAATTTCCGTCTCCTTTAACCTCTTCTTCTCGGGCCAACCGCTGATTATGTACTCCTTGACCTCACATATTTCTGCGTCTCCATCATATGCTTGGGCCCATTATTGCTTGCTAATCACTCTTTCTGAGTCCTCCATCACCGCTATCATCTCTTCATTCTCTGCCGAGGGGCTAGGAGCTTCTTCCATGGCCGAAGCTCTACTTAGGTAATCAGCTACCTTGTTGCGTATCCCCGGTATGTATTCTACATCATACCGGTATTCCAGTAGCTTCAATGTCATTTTAGCTATGCGTGGTGTGGCGGTCGCATGTCCACTCGAGGTAAGAACTTTGACCAGGGACTTGTGGTCTGTCTGCAGTCGAAATCTCGTGCCCCACAGGAATTGCCTGAACTTCCCCATGGCCCATACCGCCGCCAGCATTTACTTCTCAATCACGCTAAATTTCTGTCTGTGGAAGATAGAGCTCTGGATGCAAAGCTGAGGGTCTCCACCGTTCCGTCTGCTCTCTCCTGCGCAAGGACTGCTCCCAGTCCTTTCTCACTGACACCCGTCGTCAGTATGGTCTGACCCAGTGGATCATACCCGTGTAGTGGTACCGCTTGACTTATGTCCCTTTTTAACTCTTCAAATTCCATCTGTGCTTCTTCATTCCATTTGAACGCTGTCTTGTCTCTTATCTGCTGCCTCAGTTGATGTGTTTTGGTGGCAAAGTGCTGGACAAACTTACTGTAATACTCGGCCATCCCTAGGAAGGATCTCACTTCTTCTTTGCTATTGGGAGCCCTGGCATTGCAGATCGCCTTCACGTTCTCTCTTTTCGGTGTGAATCCGCGTCCTCCTATCTCGTGCCCAAGGTATGTGACTGATGTCATTCCCAGCCGACATTTCTTCCATTCTGCTGTCAAGCCATTATGTTGCAGTACACTCAGCACCTTATTTAATTTCCTGTCATGGTCTTTCTGGTCCATCCCCATCACCAAAATGTCATCCTGAAAGTACTGGATGCCCTCAATGTCCTTGAACAGGCGGTGCATTTACTTTTGGAACACCGCTGCGGCCGAGGCGGGACCAAAGGGCATTCTGCAGAATTGATAGCATCCAAACGGCGTTATGAAAGATGTTAGCTTCCGGCTCGTTGGGTGCAGGTCTATTTGCTGATAGGTGGATGTGAGGTCGATGGTGGAGAACCACTTTACTCCCCTTGTTTTAGCCAGCTTTTCCTCTATGCGAGGTAGCGGGAATTTCTCCACGATCAGGCATTTATTCAGTTCTCGAAGGTCCACACACAGACGCACCTTGCCATTTGGTTTTCTCGCCATGACCAAAGGCGCCAGCCATTCTGAACTGTCTATGAGTTCGATTATTCCTTGATCTTCCAGCCTACGCAGTTCCTGTTGCACCGCTTCCTTTACTGCTAGGGGAACATTCCTCACCTTGTGGGACACTGGATTGGAGTTCTCCTTGAGCAGGATTTTGTGTATGAACTTCTCCAGTTTGCCGACCTTCCCTCCGAACACCTTCAGGAAGTCTTTTTTCATCTTCTCCAGGTCTGGCCAGCACTCATGGTCTGTCTTCAACACTTGTATGTCTCCCCCTGGTCCAGTTTTATCCCCAGGTCACCTTGATCCATCCACCCTAACACCGATGGACCCTTCTCCGCCACGTACAGCTTTCACTTCGCAGTTCTTCCTCTGAATTCAAACATTAGGGTCCTATACCCCACCAAGGGGATGGGGTTGTTCGTGTACCACACCGGCCGTATGTCTGGAGGTTCTAAACTGGGGCCTAGGCTGGGCTCAAACTCTTCCTCCCACACCGATCTTTGGACTATAGTGTACCGGGATCCTGAATCTATTACAATCTTGATTTTCACTCCTCCTATCAGCATGTCGCATTGTGGTTTACGAGAACGCTTGCTGTCTATTCCCAACACTTGCTCCTCTATGCACAACACAAGGTCATAAACTTCCAGCTCATCCTCATCTCCTTCTGGATGGTCCTGTGCCACGTACTTCACCACAGGTCTCTTTACTTTCCTGTGACACACCTTTTCATAGTGACCTATTAGGCCACAGAACATGCATTTAGCCCTGAACGCCGGGCAGCGTTTATCTTGGGCTGAGTGCATCGGGCTTCCGCATCTTTAGCACGCGGTTTTGCTTTCCGTTGCCTCTTTTCCTGTCTGTCCAGGTTTTCCCGCCCATCTGTTTGCTCCCTTACTTTCTTTGGGCGCCATTCTGTTCCTTCCTGAGGGTTCCGAATCTTCCACTCTGTTCACCATGGTCCTTTGGGCGGTCTCCCTTTTTGCTGCTTCAGCACATCGTTTCGATAGCTCTGCTTTCTTCACCATCGCTATGACCTATTTCAGCGTCGCTTCTCCGTGCGCCCACAACTTATCTTGTAAAGTCTTCTTGGTCGTTTGCATACCAATTTGATCTTTTATGAATTCGTCCTGGAGGGCCCCGTACTTGCACGTTATCGCCAACCTTCTCAAAGCTGCCACATAGTCATCTATGGATTCGCCCGCTTCTTGCTTCCCTTTCTGGAAGTTGTAGCGATCAATGGAGACACACACCGCTGGACGGTAGTGATTGTCCAGATCCTCTATAGCATGCTTATAGACGTCAACGTCCGCTTGTGGTCTGGTCGTGGGCACTAAGTTTGTGAATACTCTTATCTCTTCTAGGCCTAGGTTGTGCAAGAGTATCCTCCTCCTCGCACTGGGGAAGGCCTCCTCATTTTCATCTTCCAAGGCCTCGAGGTAATTTTTGAAATATTCCCTCCAGTCTTCCCATTTCATCTGGGGTTCACCAGGTTTGGGCAAGAACGGGATCGGCGCTGTGAGCGATGTCGCCTGTGTGCTCATTCTGGCCTGCTCTTCTGGTTCCGCTCCCTGGCCTCTTGGGTTGCCTGGCGCACTTGCGCTCCCAACTGGTGTCGGATTCGGTCGGGGTTCTCCTGCTCCCCCTTCCCTGCAGTCTTCTAGTTCCACCAGGGCCTCTGTGGGGCACTTTCAACCCCCTTCTGTGCCTTTCCTCCTGGCTGCCGCAGCTTCATGTGGTGGGTGCTCCCCGCTTCTTTGCGCTTCTGCCGCGCTCTCCCTGTGACTTTCCAGCTCTTCTGGACGTTGTTTTTTTTTTCACTAGTGATGTCCCCTTTCAGGGTGGGCCTGCGTGGGGTTGTATCCCTTGGCTTATGCTGCGCCTCCATTTTTCGTTTTTTTTTTCTTGTATTTGTGCACTGTGGGTAATCCCACCCTCGTCGCCACTGTGAAGTTGCTAGTTGCCCTCACGCAATAAGGAGGCAGACTCAGGAGCTGGGGAAAGGTTTCTTTATTTAAATTAAATGTACGCGGGAGAGCGCCAAGCGTCTTCTCTCCTGCGCTGCTCACGGCCACCTGCGCATGCGCGCTCGCTCAGGACAAGGCGTCTTTGCGTGTTGCATGGTGACGCAACCCACAAAGACTAGAGCGCAACTCTACAACAAGCCACAAATATTTTGTATACAAAGCATAAGGAGGACAGTGACAGACGTTTCCAGGCTGCTGCATACAATCTGAATTAAATAGTTCAAAAGCGATGTTATGTGAGCTCACGCGCACAGACATACATGCTCAACCGCAAATAACGTGGCTTGAAATGTCCCTTAGCCATTCCGAAGCTTAAATTGTCTCCCAAATATTCACGTTTTGGCTGGAAGCCACGTAAATGAGTTGCTAACTCAGTAGGATACCATGAATCCCAGTTCAGCTCCTTCCCAGTTTCCCTGGTTCCATAGGGAAACGTATCTGAAATCAGAAGGAAGGCTCATCTACTGAACGTGCTGACTGACAAACTGCACTATTTAGCTGATAGGTTTTGGCCTGTAGCAGCTGTCTTGACGTGACCCGCTCTTCAAACATAGGCTGGCATTAGAAGAATCCTTTGTATGATTCTCTTTTAATTAACTTTGGCGGCCTGGCAGCTGAGGTCCGTTTACATAACTTCTCTCTCAGCACCGTGAGGAGAGACTGTCATTTGCAGCAAGCTTTTCTTTAGCTATCAATACAAATTAACCGGAACAAAAATAAGAAAAAAAAACCGCTCCTATCACTCGAAAGGGAAATGGCATTGCGAACAGTGTTTAACAAAATCCTCCCTGCCTGATGAAAGAGGACTGGCACCTCCTACTGCGCACAGTAAACAGCAAAACACACAAATATCCCCAGTGGAAAGTAGCCCAGAGTTTTGGTAAATGAGGCTCTTTTGTTCATTCAGACGTGATTTTCTTTCAAATATGTATTTATTCAGGAATTGGCAAGAGAACGCCTGCAAAATCCAACCCACTAGGAGTTCTTTTCACCGAAGACACGCACATAAATGGCCTCTAGTTGTTTGGAGACGTGCTGGAGCTTGGAAGCAATCTGTTCGACAAGCAAATTGTCGGAAAGAAGACAGCTTCACAGCTGGGAAAGGATTCATAAATGGATGATAATCGACAGTAAAGTTAGCAGCTTTGGCACTGTTCCTTCTCACAGTGAAGGCCATTCACACAGGTGGGGTCTAAAACGTCACAGGGTGAAGATCCTGGGATTCTGACGTGTTTGAATATTGCTTGAACAGATCCTGGTTGCCTTCTTTCTACACTCTGCCACATTCAGATGCAGGTGGAGATATAAACCTATCAGAGAATATCATTCTGCAAGTCTTGTGTGGTGTTGATGGAAATGACTTGATATTCACTGAGATTGGCAGGTCGCCACAGGGAAGCATCTTGGCCTGCCCTGTCAAACCATCACTAAAACAGATGAGTTGTCACTAGAAGGCACTTTTATGCCACCACTTTTGTGATGCTCAGTTGGCGCAGTGGGCTGACCATTATTTACAAGGTCACGCAAAGCCATCCTGCGTGACTTTTCATGGCCTTGTAAATATGAAGTAAGACAATGCTCTACTGTGTGAAGTTCCATGGGTAATGCTGTGGGTGTTCTAGTGAAACTTGTCCACCTCCCACTCATTGCTTTTTGTGATTCAGAGAGGGCAAGTGTGGTAAAGGGATGAGGACTATCTACTTGGCAATTTCATACTTACAAAAGGTAGGTAACTTTGTTGGCATTTATAGACTTAATACAACAAGTAGGTTCATTTTCATAACAAAACATAACTTAGGGCTAGATGTAGGTAATTGAAATTTACTGATTCGAAAATACCGAATTTTATCAATTCGGTATTTTCGAATCGGTAAATGCTATGTAGATAAAAAAATCGGTAAAAATGACTGAATCCTTAAGATTCGGTATTTACCGAATCTGTATTTACCGATTCGGTAATTGCCATTCATTCCTATGAGCCTGGAGGTATTTACCGAATCTGTAAATTGTATACCTACATCACAAAAGCCTATTACCGGTCGGTAACGGCCGAAATTCGTTAATTTCACCCGTTACCGACCGGTAATAGCCTTCCTACATCTGGCCCTAAGTTCTTTGTGCTTAGAAAATGCTGAGTATTGTTTGTGGATGGAATTTCAGGCACCCTACCTCTGGTTATTTATGCTTGTGATTTATTTTGGTCAATGAAGTTTATTTTTTTATTCAGGATGATCAAATTTGAGTGTTTGAATGCTGATGTGCATTATGCTTTGGTTGGGAACTATATATTGAGTTGTTGATACATTTTACTATTTGCAAACAAGATTCCCCAGAAGGTGGCCTAACTGTGGGGTGTTAGTTTTCATTTGTTTTCACAATATGTCCTGAAGGTATGGGGAATGGTGGTGATAAGTTTCCCTTTTGTTGACTCTGGCCCTCTCTGCAATGTCACCCCCAAACATTTTCTCTTCACCCTTCCTGTTTTCTGAACCCATGTTTGTTAGGTATTAGAACACTGCACACTTTGCCATTGTTAACCAGTGCTAAAGTGCTTGTTCTCTCTCTTTTAAATATGGTGCAGTTGTGCTAAATCCAATTGGCAAATATAATTTACTTGTAAGTTCCTAGTAAAGTGGTACTGCATGGGCCCAGGGGCCTGTAAATAAAATACTACTAGTGGGTCTTGAGCCCTTATTGTGCCACTCGCTTACGTAGCCCTTTAAAAGCATGTCGCAGGCCTGCCTTTGTAGCCTGTGTGTGCAATTTTAAACTGACATTTTACCTCACAAAATAAAGCTTTTGAAAGGCCTACACGTTACACCTGTTTAGGCTCTAAACCACCAATAGGGCAGCCCATATGGAAGGGTGTGTTGTATTTAAAAAGTTGGACATATGTGTTTAGGTTTTACATGTCCTTGAAGTAAAAAAAATCTCAGATTTGTTTTTCACTATTACAAGGCCCAACTCTCCTGTATGAAAACAATGGGTTGCCTTTTTACAGTTCATAAGTGGTAACTTTTGTGTGAGAGCAGGTAGAAACATCATGTTTGGTGTCTGAGGAATTGTAATTTAAAATCCATGTTAATAGAAAAGTAATATTTTAAGTTATAATTCTGAAAATTACACTTTTAGAAAGTTGTCATTTTCGTTCCTAACCATTTGGTGCCTGCAGCCTATTTTCTGGGTCACATGACTAGGTGTCATTGGCAGTTGGCCTTTGTTTAATCCTCCCAGGCAGTATCACAGCAGAGGGCCTGGGTGTTGGCAGGATAGGCCACCCTGACTTGGTAAGGGGGGCGGAGCTGCCACCTGTGACAGTTGCACTTCAAAGACACTGCGTCAGCTTACAAACAAAGAAATACACAGACTGGGACCAGAGCAGGGAGGCAGAAATTCCAAACTCCTCTTCCTCTTTCAGGGTAAAACTCCAAAAGCTTCTCCCACTTCACAACTAGCACTAGTTATAAAAATATGACACTCAGACCAACTTTTCAGCTCACTTATGAACCTGTTGAAGACACAGAAGTGGGACTGCTCTGCTGCCCTGCTGCTGGAAGGACAGCCCTGCTGCCCTACTGCAAGAAGGAATACCCTGCTGCCCTGCTGCCTGTTGAAGGAAGACTGGACCTGCACCTTGAATGCAGAACCACCAGAGTGACCCTACGAGCTGGGTGATTGGCCTCCTGTTCTGAGCTCCTGAGGAGTGATACAGGTGCAACATTGTTGTGGAGAGGCAGGGTGGATCTCTACACTGGGCACTTGCTTTCTGACCCTCCCATTTTCACCGGGTGTATCTTCTTGTTGGCACTCTGCAAGCTCCATATACCTGTCCTGCATCACCTCAACTGCCCAAACTCAATTGGGCCTGCCTATACCCTGTTGCTGACCCCTGCTGGAGTGAGTCCTAATCCCAAAGAGATGCCCCCGCAGGTCCTGGATCCTTGGAAGGCATCAGAGTATATTCCTCCTGGCCCAATTATGGGTTCCCTCAGAACCGATGCAACTTGACGCAGCGCAAAGCATAACCTTGCATCACAGTCCCCTCATCGGAATTCATGAAGCACGACGCAACTCAACACAGGGCCTCACATCTCAGCTCTTGCAGCTCCTCATTGGAACAACTGCAGCACAGAGCAACTTGACGCAGGACTTCACGCTGTAGCCCTCTCAGTTCCTCATCAGACCCTACGGAGTGCAACACAACTCTCCACATCAATGACATAAGGTACAAACCTCAATGAGACTAACCTGGTCCCTGTTCAGGCCTCCATTGCGGTCAGCCTTAACTTGTGACTCTGTCTCAGTCTGGCATGACCAGATAACCACAGTTGGCGCCCTGTGCTTCTAGGCACTATAACCCCCATGCAACTTTGAATGGCATATCCCCAGTTTTACTGATTGAATTTCTGGAATTTTTAGTGTCAAATAGTGTATTACATTTTATTCCATTTTTATAAATTGATTTGGGATTTTTCTAGTGTTTTCACTCTATTGCTGTTTATGTGTTGCCTAAATATTTTACACATTGTTTCTAGTTAAGCCTGACTGCTTTTGTGCGAAGCTATCAGCGGGTTTAGCAGAAGTAAATTTAGTGATGTTTGAGGTTCACTGTCACAAGGAATGTGTCTATTGCACAAGAATGGCTCACACCTCCCTCTCAACCAACAACCTAATTTCTCACATCTTTCAATTCTTTACATGAGATGCACTCATTGAAAAGGGTTACAATGTACTATTTTATTGTATGGTGGGAGAGATAATATTTGGGTCAGGGTTTCTACATCTTTTGAAAGTTTGGGTGATGACTGACTAAGTGGCAGGTTTGCAGCATCAATTGTTCTTGCTCTAAGTTTTCATAATGCCATAGTTTGAGGTGCATATTTCTGGTATTTCATTTTTAATTCACTGTTTTTATAACTGGGTGGATCCTAGCTTTGCTAGCCTTGTTGTGTGTTCCTTATGTTTGTTAGTAGGTAATGCAATTGTGTGGTCATTACGTTTCAAAGACCCCCCACTTCTTCCATGTCTTAGGTTTGATGATATAGATAAAGTGTTGTTCACATGGCTGTTCGGAAATGGTTAATTGCACCGGGGAGAAATAGAATCTGGGCTGGAGTGATTGATGCTCCTGGAGGTGGCGCTATATACTTATATACTATTAACTAATAAAACAACTTACTTGGTACTTGCAGAGTCCTCCCCTGCTCCAGTTCATTCACCTTAGTGTTCACAGGCCATTCTTTTACCTGGGTACTATTACCTATAACATCAAGATCATGGCTGAAACTATGGGATCTAGCATGGGAAGTTATGGTCTTGCAAAGTCTTGCTGGGGCTTGCCTGGAACGGCATATTTTTGCTCGAAATTACATGAATATGACTTGTAAAGCATGTTTCTGTCTGTAACTGCCTAGTGTTACTGGGAATGCAGAGTGAATCCTGTAACTCTTGGATTATTGTACTCACTAAGACCCTCAAGTACAAAGATTCCTGTTAGAATTGGGGGTCTCTGGTTGGCACAGGTATGTACTTGTGACAAGCAGGGACCCTCTCCTCTAGTCAGGGCAAGGGAATTACTCTCTTAAAATAACCCCTGCCCTCCCTCTAGGTGGCGTAGCGCGAGCAGTCAAGGCTAGTTCAGAGGCGATGTAAGTTAAGCATTTGTGACCACATACAGTAACCCAGTGACAACACTACAAATGGACACCACACAAGGTTTTATATAAAACAATAAGGATACTTTATATAGAATTATCACAAGACCAATGAACGACAAAAAGAATCCACAGTACTATTAAATTTCAAGAGTTCTGGTTAAGAAGGTGTAAATCAAAGTTCTGTGTGTCCAGCTACGGCGTGCTGAAAGAACACAGTCTTAAAATCCAGCAGACCGAGGCTGTCCGGGCCCACTCAAATGTCGACAGACTCAAACACAGTACCTTTTCCTTGAGGCGGCCGGCACAGATGTGCGAGCCGGTTCTGGGGATCGTCGCGGTGTACAAAACGAAAGCGTTTAAGGTCACGGTGTCCCTTCCGTCACGGTGTAGGCTATGGCTCGTTGACGGCGCCGGTGAGCTCAGAGCTGGCATTGTTCGGGGCGGACGTTGCTCGTTGCGGTGCTTCCAGCTTTACGGTGCGGCATTTGAGCCGGAGTTCAGGAGCTGGCGTCGGTCAGTCTGCACAGCTTTGCGAGTCGGGCGGTGCATCACGAAGTGTGTGAGGCGGTTCCCAACTCCGGTGCTGTCACAGGACTCGAAGTCAGCAGCAGTGACTCGTCGGTCAGACCAGTTTGAGTTGGTGAAGCGAGGCGCTGCACGTTGCGGTGTCCTTCCAGTCGCGATGCAGGCTACAGCTCATTGACGGCATCCAGACGGAGTCAGTGAGCGCAGAGATTGCGTTGTTCGAGACGGACGTTGCTCAGTGCGGTGCCAACAGGACACCGGGCTAGTCGTGAGAGTCAGTCACAGCTCCCTGCCTCTGTAGCCACTGGAACAGCAGCAATTCACGAAGGCAAGTGAAGTCCACTGGTCCTGGGACTTCGGTCAGGGGGCAAGCTCTCTTCCAAGCCCTTGGAGATCTTTTTAGCACAAGTTGAAAGCAAAGGTAAAATACACAAAGTCCTTTATCCTCTCTAGGCAGCTAGGCAACCACTGCAGGCCAATCCCCCAAGCAGCACTTCAGCTTGGGAATAGTCTCTCCTCCGTTTCTTCAGGTTTCTTCTCCTCAGCAGAGGTTTCTTCTTGTCAGTTCTAGGAGTGATCTAATTTCATGGGCTCAGGGTCCCAATACTTATACCCCCAAATCCTTTGTTTTCTGAGGGGAGAGGGGCCTGTGCCCAGTTCAAGCCAGTTCTGAAGCACTCTGTTTACCAGACTTCTCCTTCCTTTTCACAGCACAGGGCAGGTACATCAGACGCCCCAAGGGAGGTGGAGCCAGCATTGTGGAAGGCAAGTACAGGCCAGGAGCACTTTGTTGACAGTCTTCCCTCTTCTTTCAGTGTGCAGGGCAGAGACATCAGACACACCACAGGGAGAGGAGCCAGCATTGTACATGGAAGGCCCAGCCCTATTCAGGTCCCAGGTGCAACTCCTCCCTCCCATCTTGGATGCAGATCTCCCTATTCACCACTGGGCAGCCCCAGCCTGTCTCCTGGAATACCCCAGTCCTGTCACACATAACCCCAGACAAGGAATCCACAACCTAGCAGAGGCGGGCTCAAATGGTTAGGCAAGCAAATACCTGCTTTCTAAAAGTGGTATTTGCAAACACAGAATATTAAAACAAACTTTAATAAAAGATGTATTTTATTATTCTGAGTCCAGGCATTCTAAACTTGAATTTCTACCATGTTGCCTGAGTCTGCTAGGATTATAAACTTGTAACAATCCAGCAGCCCATTCTATCCTATGGGAGGACAGGTAGTCTTGCAATAGGGAACAACGAAAATGGCTGTAATTCACTATTAGGACATGCCACACACATCAGGATTTGTCCTACCTTATACTTACAATGCACCCTGCCCTTGGGCCTACCGTAGGGGTGACTAATATGAAGACAAGGAAAGGTTTAGGGACTTGCAAGTGGGTGCACTTGCCCAGTCAGCATGACAGTACCAGACTGCACGCAGGCTCTGCAATGGCAGACCTTAGACACATTTTACAAGGCTGCTTCTGTGGGTGGCACAACCCGTTCTGCAAGCCCACTAGCAGCATTTGGATTTCCACGCTCTGGGCACACTCAATGCACTGTACTAGGGTCTGGCAAGTAAACCAAATATCCAATCATGGAACCACTAATCAATACATCAATTTGCAGTAGGGACCACTCGTACTGTGGCACTGGACAGCAGTGGCACAGTGCCCAAAGCATCTAACACCAGAAAAACACATGAAGCAACAGCAAAAATGGAAGGGAGACCCAAGCCAATGGTGCCAGGTCTAACACGTGGCCCCTCCTGCTCAAATGTGGGGAGAACTACCCTACCTCTCATCACCAAGGCGGAATAATCTGGACAGACCATCAGCGTTAGCGTGTTCTGTACCACGGCGGTGTTCCACCGTGAAGTCCACACCCTGTAGTGAAATGGCCCCCTCATTAGCTTTGGATTATCACCCCTCATCTGCATAAAACATCTGAGGGGCCTGTCGTCTGTCTGAACCTGGAAGTGAGTCCCAAACAGGTATGGTATCAATTTCTTCCGTTGCCAGACCACAGCAAATGCCTCACGCTCAATAGCACTCCACCTCTGTTCCCATGGAAGTAACCTCCTACTGATGAAGGCTACAGGTTGATCTAGGCCCTCCTCATTCATCTGTGACAAAACAACCCCCACACCATGCTCTGAAGCATCTGTTTGGACGATGAACTCTTTGGAGAAGTTGGGTGCCAGGAGCACAGGCGCCGTGCACATGGCAACTTTCAGGGCCTCAAAAGCTTTCCTACAGGTGTCAGTCCAAATCACTTTCTTGGGCTGCTTCTTGGAAGTCAGCTCTGTCAAGGGTGCAACCATGTAGCCATATCCCTTGACAAACCTCCTGTAGTACCCGGTGAGTCCTAAGAAGGCGCTCACCTCTGACTGGGTTTTGGAGGGTTCCCAAGCCAGGATGGTGTCAATCTTGGGTTATGGGGCGCCACCTGGCCGCTCCTAACTTGGTGTCCCAAGTACACCACAGAACCCTGCCCGATCTGGCACTTACTCGCCTTGATCATGAGGCCTGCCTTCCGCAGTGCCAACAACACTTCCCAGAGGTGGTGCAGATGTTCTTCCCAAGTGACACTCAACACTGCAATGTTATCCAGGTAGGCGGCACTGAACTCATCCAGTCCAACCAACACCTGGTTGACCAACCTCTGAAAGGTGGCAGGGGCATTCTTCATCCCAAAAGGGCATAACACGGAACTGGAAAAGCCCATCTGGTGTGGATAATGCTGACCTCTCCTTTGCCCCATCAGTCAAGGCGATCTCTCAATACCCAGACGTCAAGTCAAACGTGCTGAGGTATCGTGCAGCCCAAACCGAACAATGAGCTCATCAGCTCTGGGGATGGGGTGCGCATCGGTCTTCGTGCCTGAATTGAGCCCTCGGTAGACCACTCAGAACCGGAGTTTGGGTGTGGCACCCGGCGCTGCAGCCTTCGGGACCAAGACCACTGGGCTGGCCCAAGGACTGCTGGAGGACTCAATCACCCCAAGTGCAAGCATCTTTGAGACCTCCTCTTTGATGCAAACCCTTACCATGTCAGTTACCCTGTAAGACTTGTGCTTCACAGGTAAGCTGTCTCCTGTATCCACATCATGGACGCACCAATCTGTGATACTAGGAACCAGGCAGATCAGATCAGAAAACTGCCCCAGCAACTGGCTGCAGTCATTCTGTTGCTCAGGGGTCAGGGTGGAAGATAGGTGAACACCATCCACTGACCCATCTTGCTCTGAGGCTGACAGGAGGTCAGGAAGAGGCTCAGTATCCTCTTCCATTCCAGCCTCTATCGCCAAGAGCATGCCCACTTCAGACCTCTCTAAGTGGGGCTTAAGGCGGTTGACATGCAGGACCCTCAAGGGGTTCCTGGGAGACCGCAAGTCCACCAAGTAGGTAACTGGACTCTTGCGCTCCACAACCTCAAATGGTCTGTTCCACTTATCTTGAAGCGCGCAGGACTCCACTGGGGCCATGACCCACACTTTCTGGCCAGGTTGAAGCTCCACCAGAGTGGCATTCTGGTCGTACCACCGCTTCTTCTCCTCCTGGCTAGCTTCCAGATTCGCCTCAGTGAGCTGCCTGAAATGCCTAGTCTGGTACCTGAAGGCCAGCATGTAGCTATATACATCCTGGGGAGGTTTCCTGCGAGATTGCTCCCAGCCTTCCTTGACCAGACTCAGAGGTCCTCTGACTGGGTGTCCATAGAGAAGCTCAAAGGAACTGAACCCTAGAGATTTCTGTGGCACCTCCCGGTATGCAAACAACAGGCATGGTAAGAGGACGTCCCACTTACGCCTCATGGGTTCCTCAAGGCCCATAATCATGCCCTTCAGGGTTCGGTTCAACTTTTCAAACAACCCATTTACTTGGGGGTGATAAGGAGCGGTGAACTTGTAGGTTACCCTACACTCCTGCCACAGGGACTTCATATACTTAGAAATGAAGTTGGTGCCCCGGTCAGACATGACCTCTCGAGGGAATCTTACTCGTGAGAAAATTCCCATCAGTGCTCGTCCCACGACGGGGGCCATCACTGTCCTCAGAGGTATGGCTTCCGGGTACCGGGTGGCATGGTCCACCAAGACCAGGATGTACCTGTTGCCCATGGCTGCCTTGGGGTCCAGTGGCCCCACAATGTCAATCCCCACCCTCTCAAAGGGGGTACTGACCACAGGGAAGGGCTAGAGAGGTGCCTTCTGCTTCCTCCCACTCTTTCCACTTGCCTGGAAAGTCTGACATGTCCTGCAATGAGTGTCTGAACTCTTGTGAATTTGGGGCGAATGAAAGTGGGTGACAAGCCTCTCAAAGGTCTTGTCCTGCCCCAAATGCCCTGCCAATGGCACATCATGAGCCAGCCCCAGTAGGAAGGCTCTGAAGCTCCGGGATACCACCAGCACACGGGCTGACCCAGGCTCAGCAACCTTAGGCTCACTATACAGGAGGCCATTCTCCCAATAGATCCAATGTGACCCAGACTGATCACATGCTGCCTGGTTTGCAGCCTGCTGCCACAAGCCCTCAGTAGAAGGGCATTCTCTTTGCACCCTGCAGAATACCTCCCTGGAGGGGCCTCCTTCTTGCTGCCAATGGGTCAGCTCAGGCAGGCCACCCAGTTCAGATACTTGTTCCCCGGTAGGCTCCAGGGCATCCCCCTCGGGGTCTACCGCCTCCTGGGCCGTGGGAACCTCAGGGGCTTGTTTCTCATGCCCCCTGCCACTTCACTTTAAGGCAGGTTCCTGAGCCTCCCTCTCAGGCTCCAGGTCCTCTTGAGCACCCCTACTGGCTGCCATTGACCGGGTGGTCACGCACCCCCAGTCAGGCAGACCCATCATCCTCAGGTGAGTACTCTTCTCCACCTACTCCCAAGGTGAGCTCTCCAAATAGTTCCCCAACAAACAGTCAACAGGCAAGGCGGGCCTCACAGCTACCTGAAGAGTACCAGAGATCCCCACCCCACTCAAAGGGAACCTGAGCCATTGGACAATGACTCTCTGTGTTGTCGGCGTTAACAACTCGGCAGAATGCATGTGGGACAACCTGCTCTTGAGACACCAGGTGACCCCTGACAGCTGTCACACTGGCTCCTGTGTCTCTAATATCCTCTACCTTTTGCCAATTGATGGTCATCCACTGCCCATATTTCATAGTGTTGTTGGGCAGTTGGTTTTCTGGGACCACCTCACAGTCTCCTAAAGAGACAAGGGACATATCTGCGGGCCCCCACCCACCTTGGACTTCTACCTCCTCCCCAAAGGCTACACTAGCCATCTGCCAGGGCGGAGCACCAGTGGGTGCTGGTTTACCAAACAGGTGGCACCTGGGATCAGTCGCCTTATGACCCAGGTTCCCACATCGGTAACATTTCAGGGGTCCCTGTGGAACAGGATTACCTGTCGGGACCACTGGCTTTCTCTCAGGGGGAGGCTGGGAACCCTTCCCTTGGTTCCATTGGGAATTACTTTTGGGCCCTCTGCGGAACTTCCTCTGTTTACCCTTTTCCCCCCCACTCCTCTGCTGGGGACCCTGCCCACCTTTGGCTGAGTCTCCCATGTGACCCTTGTGGACCCTGGTACTGACGCAGCGGTCCGCTTTCTCGGCAAGCTTCCTAGGGTTAGTCAGCTTGCTATTAATCAGGTGTTGGCGCAGCTCTGGAAAACAATTATCAGACAAGTGTTCCCATGCATTCAAATCCAAGAGATCTTGAAAATCATTATTTTGCTGCCCTTTACCCAACCATCCAATGCTCTGCAAAGCAAAGTGACATACTCTACCCAGGTACTACATTCTATCTTCTTGCACTTCCTGAACCTCTGCCTATAGAGTTCAGGGTTCAAACCATACCTAGTCACGAGTGCCTCTTTCATGTGGCTATAGGGGTTATGGACTTCAGAAGGCAAGTCTAACAGTGTGTCCCGCCCCTCACTAAGGAACCTTCCCCACAACCCCGCTCCCCAATCTCTCTCAGGGACCCGGTGGGAAGACATGGCTACATCATAGGCTCTGAACCACTGCCCAATATCATCATTCTTAAAAAATTCCTTTACCACATCTTTGGGGATGTACACTCTACCTTCCCCATGCGCTGGCGGTGTGCTGCTTCCAGAGGGAGTGCTCTCTAGGCTCCTGGCTTTCAGATCCAACTCCCTCAAAACTTGGTCATGCTCCAATTGCAATCTCTTTTCTTCCAGAGCCATTTCTTGCTCTCTAGCTCTACGTCTAGAGCCATTTTCTTGCTTTCTAGCTCCAGTTGACCCTTTAATTTGAGCTTGGCATCTCCATTTCGTGCACCCTGTTTTCTTTTCTGTCTGCCAACTCTTCAGGGGACAGGCCTCGGGCAGACACACTGCTACCCTGCTACACTGCGACCCTCCTCCCAAGACACAGTGGCTCACCAAGCTGCTGCTCTGCATCCTCATAACCTCCCAAATCACCAGGGGCATTCGTTGCTTCCTCCCAGGCCCTCAGCGCCTTGTGGTATTGCTTTTTTTTGGTTATTCCAGCTACTGGAATTTTAAACTTTTTGCATAAGCTCTTGAGCTGTTTGTTGGTGTAGCTTTCTTGTTTCTCTTCCTCCGAATCGCAATCAACAATTGCAATGGACGCTGCCTTTTCTATTCTGTCTGAACCAGGCATGACTTTAAAAAAAATGGAGATTTTGGCACAAACAAGTATCAGAAGTATGTGGCTGCGGTATGGTCTGCACTCACTAAGTAGTGTTCACCAATCACTGTACATGAGTCACAAATGCAAATTCGGAATCCTTTCTGCTTGACTTCCAATGTTAGAATTGAGGGTCTCTGGTTGGCACAGGTAGGTACTTGTGACAAGCAGGGACCGACTCCTCTAGTCAGGGCAAGGGAATTACCCTCTTAAAATAACCTCTGCTCACCCTCTAGGCGGCGTGGCGCGAGCAGTCAAGACTAGTTCAGAGGCGATGTAAGTTAAGCATTTGTGACCATATACAGTAACCCAGTGACAACACTACAAATGGAAACCACACAAGGTATTATATAAAAAATAAGTATACTTTATATAGAATTATCACAAGACCAATAAACGACAAAAAGAATCCACAGTACGATCAATTTTCAAGAGTTCTGGTTAAAAAGGTTGAAAAAAAATTCTGTGCGAGTCGGTAGCCTTGTCCGGCTAAGGCATGCTGAAAGAACACAAAGTCTAACAAATCCAGCGGACCGCGGCGGTCCGGGCCCAGGCAAATGTCGACAGACTCAAAGACAGTACCTTTCCCAGAGGCAGCCGGCATGGATGTCCGAGCCGGTTCTGGGGATCGTCACGGTGTACAAAAAGAAAGCGTTGCAGGTCACGGTGTCCCTTCCGTCGGGGTGCAAGCTACGGCTCATTGACGGCATCGGTGAGCTCAGAGCTGGCGTTGTTCGGGGCGGACGTTGCTCGTTGCGGTGCTTCTAGGTTTACGGTGCGGTGTTCAAGCAGGAGTTCGGGAGCTGGCGTCGGTCAGTCCGGACAGCGGTGCGAGTCGGACGGTGCATCGCGAAGTGTGCGAGGCGGTGCCCAACTCCGGCGCAGTCACAGGGCTCGAAGTCAGCAGCAGTGAAGCGTCGGTCAGACCAGTTCGAGTTGGTTTAGCTAGGCGTTGCACGTTGCGGTGTCCTTCCATTCGCGGTGCAGGCTACGGCTCGTTAACGGCATCGAGAGGGAGTCGGTGAGCGCAGAGCTTGCGTTGTTTGAGGCAGACGTTGCTCAGTGCGGTGCCAACAGGACACCGGGCTAGTCGTGAGAGTCGGTCACAGCTCCCTGCCTCTGTAGCCACTGGAACAGCAGCACTACACAAAGGCTGGTGAAGTCCACTGGTCCAGGGACTTCGGTCAGGGGGCAAGCTCTCTTCCAAGCCCTGGGAGATCTTTTTAGCACAAGTTGAAAGCAAAGGTAAAATCCACAAAGTCCTTTATCCTCTCTAGGCAGCCAGGCAACCACTGCAGGCCAATCCCCCAAGCAGCACTTTAGCTTGGGAATAGTCTCTCCTCAGTTTCTTCAAGTTCCTTCTCCTCAGCAGAGGTTTCTTCTTGTCAGTTCCAGGAGTGATCTAATTTCAGGGGCTCAGGGTCCCAATACTTATACCCCAAAATCCTTTGTTCTCTGAAATGGGAGAGGGGCCTGTGCCCAGTTCAATCCAGTTCTGTACCACTCTGTTTACCAGACTTCTCATTCTCTTTCATAGCACAGGGCAGGCACATCACACGTCCCACAGGAGGTGGAGCCAGTATTGTGGAAGGCAAGTACAGGCCAGGAGCACTTTGTTGACAGTCTTCCTTTTCTTCTTTCACTGTGCAGGGCAGAGACATCAGACACACCACGGGGAGTGGAGTCAGCATTGTAGAGGGAAGGCACAGCCCTATTCAGTTCCCAGGTGTAACTCCTCCCTCCCATCTTGGATGCAGAGCTCCCTATTCACGACCGGGCAGCCCCAGCCTGTCTCCTGGAATTCCCCAGTCCTGTCACACATAACCCCAGACAAGGAATCCACAACCTAGCAGAGGCGGGCTCAAATGGTTAGGCAAGCAAATACCTACTTTCTAAAAGTGGTATTTGCAAACACAGAATATTAAAATAAACTTAACTAAAAGATGTATTTTATTAATCTGAGTCCAGGCATACTAAACTCGAATTTCTACCATGTTCCCTGAGTCTGCTAGGATTATAAACATGTAACAATCCAGCAGCACATTTTATCCTATGGGGAACAGCATGACAGTACCAGACTGCACGCAGGCTCTACAATGGCAGATCTTAGACACATTTTACAAGGCTGCTTCTGTGGGTGGCACAACCAGTGCTGAAAGCCCACTAGCAGCATTTGGATGTACACGCCCTGGGCACACTCAGTGCACTGTACTAGGGTCTGACAAGTAAACCAAATATTCAATCATGGAACCACTAATCAATACATCAATTTACAGTAGGGAGCACTCGCACTGTGGCACTGGACAGCAGTGGCACAGTGCCCAAAGCATCTAACACCAGAAAAACACATGAGGCAACAGCAAAAATGGAAGGTAGACCCACGCCAATGGTGCCAGGTCTAACAATCCCATTTATGGAAGCGCAAATTGCGACAAATAATGATTCACAATTTTCAATTCCTTAAATGGAATGTACAAAAATTGATTAATTAGAAGTGAGTACAATTTGCCCACCGACATTTAATGGATCCACTGTTTTTTCAGAGAACAAATCTGGGCAATCGTATGTTGGTTCTCAAAATGCTGATTTGTTGTGGGTCACAGTTAGACCTACCTGATCAATATGCAAGAGGTAGGTCATAAATTGAGACCACTATGATTGGCTACAATGACAGGCATGGTAGCCTGCCGGGGTCATCAGACCACCATGTCTGTGACTGCTTTTAAATAAAGCAATTGTTTTTTTTTAATATGGCCTGTTTTCCGAAAGGAAAACAAGATGCATTTAAAAATGAAAAATAAAAATGACACCAACCTTTATTATGAGCTGGCAAGGGTCTCATGGAACACTGCCTGCTAAAAAAAATGTATTTGTTATAATTCCCATTTGTGAATGACTTACCACCTCAGGTGGTAAAGATTCGGTATCTGGAAGGGCCTCCCTTAACATACCCATTCAAAATACTAAAGCAGTATTTATTTCCAAATCAACCAAACGATTTGGTAAGATTCATTAAAAGGATGGTGAGTTGCTATTTGAGTTTGGTGGGAAAAAAAATCAGTTTATGGACAGAAAAGTTATTTTTTTCTGATTCGAAGTCTTACCAACCCGTAAAATGGTTTTGTACATGAGGGCCATAGCATTCTATTTGCACTTTCCTTATAAATGGAAGCCATGTCATTTTCTTGCTCACAGCTTTGCAGACATATCAAGAGCCTCTGTACCACAGTGCCATTGTACGTCCCTTCCATGTGCTGCATGGCTGTACCTAAAAATGCAGATTATTGTCAAGGAGTGCATTGACTTGAATTGGAACTGCATATCGCTGCTAAGTATTGAGCCGCCATTCCTTGTAATTGTTGCCATGTATTTCAAGCTTTTCCTTACTTTGCATAAAACTGCATGCCATTGCCTGCAGGTCTACGCATTTGACTGAAATGTGCTCGGTAGACTAACCTTTGTCAGAGACAATGGCATCAAATGGAACTATCACACCACCGCAAAGACTGCTTCAAAAATGTTTCAGATCGCAATTCAGCAACTGAAGCGTCCAGGGACAGAATGATATGCCAGATGTCAAACAGCGCATCACATTTCTTTGCTTCCTGTCTTTTTTCACAAAATCTCATCTTCAAGCAGAAGATTAGGCACGCTTCCTTTCCATAATTGTCTACTGAGTCCCAGAGAAATTGGTAATGTTTTAATTACTTACTGGTAATTCTAATACTCTGTGTCCATTTCTCATCATTCCAATCATGACTAAATCATGCGACATGGCCTCTCAAGACAGGCACTGCATTTCCTTATTTCCTTTTTTTTTTTTTTCCAATGATCCTTAACTCCTTGGACACAATCAGTAGGCTTACATTAGCACCATCTTCCCAGAATGCATTATGCTATGTCCCTACCGCCCCCAGATTACCACACCTGAGCGCTCATGCACCAGGGAAGGTGGTACATAATGAATGTAATATATAGATAATATAGCCTTATAGCTCGACATAGTGGACTCTTCTGGTCATTAAAGTTCAAATCTAGCATTAAATGCCCGAGCCGAAGGTCAGGGCTTTAACAAGGAAGCGGACCGTTAATGGTCGGTAGCACCCACTGCAGAGGGCTTTAAGGCTATTAGAACATTCCACCCCTAGAGGGTTCTAAAACAAAGGCATCATGGAGCCTGAGGAGGTTGAAATCCCCTCAAGCTCTGTGAGGCCTAGTTCACAGCAATAGCTGTGAACAAACATTGGAATGTTGATGTTCCACGCTTCTACCAACCATTAGAAACAGGGAGCACTCCATTAACTTCAATTGAGCGCTCAACATTCCAATGTGTTAATAATGGATTCAGACAAATGGAGTTACCGACATGGGTGCAGCTAGGCATAACCAGGACTGGGTTGGGCACAGGTGCTCATGAGCATATCCAAATCATGCAGGTCATAGCAGGGTATATTGCAGCGGATCGGCAACATGGTAAGAGTGACAAGCCTACACAGACAACCAGCAGCCTCAGCACTGGTACCGTCTACCACTCCCTAATGCAGCAGAATCAGCCCACGCTACAGAGCACTATCTGCCCATGCAGCTCTTCAGCCTCTGCTCCTACATAAACTAAGGTAGATTGTTGCTGTCACTAACCACTGAGCTGCATAGCTGTTCATAGAAAAAAAATAGGAGCCACCCAAATATTATTTAGCGTATGGCTCAATTTAGTTTGTAAGCCACTAAACCCATCCAGTTTCATGCTCTTTCTGGTAATTCACTGATATGTAGGTTAAAAGTGACTTGACACATTACTAATCCTGCTGCATAGCTGTATTATATGCATATTTAAATTCTGATTAAATTCAGCTGTTACGATGTTGCCCATCAAATAAATGTTACAAGCCTAGGTTTGCACTGAATGACACTGTAAAATCAAAAGCCATGTGAAACATAAGAGCACTACAAATAGAAAGAATGATTGAAGTCTAAAAGAAACTGAGATCTCAAAGGCACAGAACACACATGGCTTGAGTGTCTCTTACTCGTCATAAATGTAAGTCTGTAAAGTAGGATTAATAACAATGCCGTGTTTTAAAGCAGTGCTTCGTACCGCACTTCTGCCTTTTTCTAAGCGCCGTGATTATCTGATCAGTTCTCAATTTGCCGACTTGGAAGGATGAAAGTTTTAGTCTGATAATCGGGGATTCAGATGTGTGACTTTCAGATCATTACAACCTTGTACGACCTCCCTATCACAGTCATTACATCATGAGTGTATACTCCTTTCTGCAGAAAATAACCAAGCAAATTAAGCACATATGGTTCCCTCACGCTGCCATTTGCTTCCTGACACTGTGCCTGTACCTGGGCTCTCCCTCCCGCCGCCGCAAATACATCCAGCGGCCGCCGAGCGGAGGAGAGAACTACATCACCCAGAGGTCCTAGCGGCATTTGCCACAGCCGCCTGCCGCCAATCACGCGCCTGGAGGCGCTAGAAAACACCAGCGCAGCCCCGGTGGAGCGGGGGCTGCAAACTCACATTTGGGGGGCATAACGCTGCCATTTGCTTCCTGACACTGTGCCTGTACCTGGGCTCTCCCTCCCGCCGCCGCAATCACATCCAGCGGCCGCCGAGCGGAGGAGAGAACTACATCACCCAGAGGTCCTAGCAGCATTTGCCACAGCCGCCTGCCGCCAATCACGCGCCTGGAGGCGCTAGAAAACACCAGCGCAGCCCCGGTGGAGCGGGGGCTGCAAACTCACGTTTGGGGGGCATAACGCTGCCATTTGCTTCCTGACACTGTGCCTGTACCTGGGCTCTCCCTCCCGCCGCCGCAATCACATCCAGCGGCCGCCGAGCGGAGGAGAGAACTACATCACCCAGAGGTCCTAGCGGCATTTGCCACAGCCGCCTGCCGCCAATCACGCGCCTGGAGGTGCTAGAAAACACCAGTGCAGCCCCCGCGTCGCGGGACGCGCGCGGGCAACGCCGGTCGGAGCCCGGGCAGAGGGTGGGCCGTCTGTGGCCATCAGAGGCCGAAGGAGGCCGGGCTGGGCCACCCCACTAACATCTGTCACTGATTATGGGTAAGCGAAAGAAGGCCACAACAATGGAGGAGGGTTGGAAGAAAGCCAAGGTTCCAAGACATTCCAACTCTATCATGACGTACTTAACATCAGTGGTGGGAGAACTATCTAAGGAAATTGCCAATGCTGAACTTGAACTGGGCTTGACAGCTTCACCTCCCCCAACCACCGCCGCCCCTTCCCCTCCAGCTCTGGGTAATTCACCCGCGACATGCACCCCCCCGGCACCACTTTACCCCATTGTGACTATTGCCACTCTCCCACCCATATGCCCTGTAATTGAGGAATCTATCCCAACTCCCCCAGATAGTCAGCTTGATCTAAGACAGCAGACCACTACGCCTTTGAGTAGGGGACCACTGGATAACAACGCTGCCAGCGCATGCCCACTAAACACACCAAATGACTTATTAGGTAATAAACTTTAGGACCTTTTTGTTTCCAGGATCGAACCACTACTTGTTGGGATAGCAAAAGACATTTTGGACACTTTGAACACTTGCCTAGAAGGTCTGCTCAGGAATTGCGCACTAATTGACAGACTTATCAATAATCCCCCACCCAATATGGTCCCCCCTGTAAATGTGAAGAGCCCCGAGGGTGA
This sequence comes from Lissotriton helveticus, assembly GCF_964261635.1. Classification (NCBI taxonomy): domain Eukaryota; kingdom Metazoa; phylum Chordata; class Amphibia; order Caudata; family Salamandridae; genus Lissotriton; species Lissotriton helveticus. The sequence goes on from NC_136065.1 coordinate 1,503,023,383, forward strand.
GGTTCAGAGGATGGAGGTTGGGAGGGTGGAGTTGGTACAGGCACCATGCGTGGCTCTACAAACCAATAATAGCGGAGGGGTTATTAACACGCTACCTTTAGCCTCCAAATACGGAGGGGCTGTTATGCACGCAGCCTCCACCACGCACTACCGACCGCATGAGACCCTCTCATAGTAAATACAAACTTATCTTGCCACCTGAAGCATCCCCCTTGGCAGCTGTTTTTATTGGGGTGCCTCCTCTAAGGGAAGGGGAGGTTGAATCCTCTATGGACCTGATGGCTAAATCTAAAAAGTGGTGCGCGGACAAATGCTGTGGCAAGAACATCGCAGATGAGATCATATTTACAAGGAGGGTGGGTTGGATTGGTAAACATCAGAAATCCACACAAGGAGACTGCGTGGTTGTTAACTTCAGCAGGGCTAACCTAGCGGATAGACTTTTTTGGGATGGCTCTGACATATCCTTATCGGACCGATTAAGACCAGTCCCGCTGGGTTTTTTCTACCCTCCACCAGGGCGCATGTTGCATCTTAGAGGCCCTGAGATTAGCAGGGGAGGAGGGCGCGTACCCCCAGGCGAGGGCAGGTTCAATTCCCACACCCCCCCACAACCCCCGAGCTGCCCAAATACTCCATTGACTAGTCAACCCCGTGTCCACCAGAACGCCCAGGAGGGTCCTGCGTTGGCTACTGCTAACCGTTTTGCTCCCCTGTCAGGTTTGGAGGATATAGATTGACTATCTGGTGACCCTATTTGTGTGACCGAAGAGGTAGGGGGCAGAACGATTGACGCATGTAAGCTACTAATCTGGAATGTGGCGGGACTTAACTCCAAACGTAATGATAAGGGGTGGATGAGTTTCGTTTTGGGGCATAAGGTCATCGCCCTTCAGGAAACTTGGGATACGTCTGCTAATTTCTGGTTGGATGGGTTTACCAGCTTCGCCAAAGCGGCTACCCCAAGCTGTGCTGGCAGAGCCAAGGGGGGTCTTTTAACTTTATTTTCCCTAGAACTGAAGGGTTCCCTAAGGCAGATCAGTACTGCCTCGCCTAACATTATGATTGTTGAAAGGGAAATTAGTCCCACTAGGAGGACCTTATATATCAACTTTTATAATTCAGGGAACAGGGACAATAGCGATAGCAATGTTGCTAGCTTAGATACCGTTTTAACGTTAGTCAGTCAGAATACACATTTCGATGCAGAGTACATACTGTTGGGTGATTTTAATATCCACCCCTGCAAGGTAGTGTGCTGTACAAGTAACAAGGAAGGGGGTGAAGGTCCCCACTTTGAGCACACTACTCAAGGGGAGGAGTTAGAAGACTTTTTGGCAAATTTTAACTTATATGAACCGGAGGGGGGCCCATGAATAGCTACCTTCACGGGTACCAACCCCGGATCTATAATTGACTATATTTTTGTTACACCAGGTATATAAATAAATAGGGTCATCACCTACTGCACAGTGCCCTCTCACTACAGTGACCACAATCCTGTTTTACTCGAGGTAGCCTGGGGAGACTATATGGGGCCAATCCTGGGGCCAGTCAGGTCGGAGCGCACCTTGCGCACCTCTGACCAGGGCAGAAGAGTTAAATGGGCTAAGGTGGTCCTTTACGCGGAAGTTTTCCCGAAAATTGAGGCACAGGTGGCAGTGTGCCAAAATCCACACGCCCAGGATTGTGAAATTTTAGGGGCCTTTGAGACGATATGTGGGCAGGTTTCTCTGGATCTTCTGGCCAAACCTAAGAAGGGAGTGCTAAATAAACAGCGTTGGTTTGACGCCTCCTGCTCAAATGCACATAGGTCCCTGATGTCAGCCTTGAAGAAAACACCTAGGATAAGGGACGACATTGTCAGATTGAGGAAAAATTACAAATTAGCTATAAAAACCAGACAAGATAACATCAAACGGGAAGCTTGGGAGAGTCTCCTTTCCGTGGCCGTCCTGAAGGATAGCCGAAAATTCTGGGAAATAATTAAACAGCCGTTCTTCTCTGACCAAGATAATGAGGCTATGGATTGTGTCATCCCAGACGATAAATGGCTTGACCATTTCAAAAAGGTGTATGGGGATAATGATCTGGCAGGTCAAGTTGGGCCTTTGGTGACTTTGGACGCCACCCCTATCTATTTTCTTAGCTCAGAGGTGGAGAAAGCTATCTTGGCAACAACTAAGCATAAGGCACCGGGCCCTGATGGGGTGCCGGCTGATTTTTTCATACACTCCCCTAAGCTATGAGCGGGGGTCTTGGCCAATGTCTTCTCTGCCGTTAATGGCAACCCCATACCCTCCTCTTGGGCCATCTCTACCATCGTCCCTATTTTTAAGAAGGGCCAGCGGGATGATCCTGGGTGTTATAGGCCCATATCCCTCTTGGACTCTGCAGTAAAGATCTTAGGCAGAGTCCTCTTGACCAAATTGAGGGATAAAGTAGAGAGCTGTGGTGGGCTGGCTGAGATCCAGTATGGGTTTAGAGAGAAGAAAGGTACGATTGAGCAGTGCTCTAACTCACACCTGTTGAGTTAATATATATACGGTGGCCAAGGAGGGGTCCTTGTTTCTAGCATTCATGGACCTCTCCTCGGCCTTCGACCTGGTGAACAGGTCTAAGTTATGGATGACCCTGCTGGAGATGGGGATTGATGAGGCATTGGTTAAATTCATGGCGTCTCTACACCAAGAGCTCTTTGCTGCGGTGCGGGTCACCAATGAAGGAAGGTGTACGTCCCGCTTTAAGTCCATGCGGGGGTTAGGCAGGGCTGTATATTAGCCCCCTTGCTTTTTACTATTTATATTAACGGACTGGGCGCCTACTTGGAGGAGGTTGAGGGTGACGTTCCGCGTGCAGGAGCAGTTAAGATCCCCGCGCTCCTGTATGCGGACGACGCCGTGCTGATTGCCCGCACTGGCATCTGCCTTCAACGCTTACTGGACGCTTTTGGTACATTTATGGACCAGCTGGACCTAAAAATAAATACAAATAAATCCCATACTATGGTTGTGGGGCGACAAAGCAGCAAGAGGAAACCCAAAACTTTTGAGTGTAAGGGCGAGGTTGTCTCCAGAGTCGTCACTTTCCCCTACCTGGGGGTCCTCTTCGATCAGAGAGGATCCTGGGGACCTCAGGTGAGGGCAAAGAGGTTGGCGGTGATTAGATCATCGGCAGCCCTCATGGGTTCTGCGGGCAGGTTAGGCGCTAGGCCCATGGAAGCCCTTCTGAAAATCTATAAAAGTAAATCAGTCGCCCTGGCCTCATATGGTTCACCCCTTTGGGGTTATGTAAATTTGGAACCAATCCAGAAAGCGGAGAACAGATTTATACGGACTCTCCTGTCTGTCCCTCAGTCCACACCGACTTACTCCATACATATGGAGGTGGGCTTAGACTTCCTCACTGATGGGCTGAACATGGCACCACTGATCTTTTGGTTGAAGACTTGGCTTAATGAAGATCTGCCACTCAACCATAAGATCATGGCTGATGCCCTGTCTTTAGACTACTTTAAAAGGATCCCATGGTTGGCCTATCTGATGAAGGCGTTTTCAGATCTGGGACGACCAGAGCTCTTTACTTCCCCTCAGGATATCAAGATTCAGGATATTGATACTGTTAAAAAGCAATTCTTGGGGAGGGCAAGAGCATGTTGTGAGGAAAAAGAATTAGCAAAACCAGCAGTGAGGAGACACTATTTACTCGTAAACTCATTTGCATTAGCACCCTATCTTGGTTTCGTCACAACCCCATTTCACAGGTTCCTTCTAATTAAGTTCAGGTTTAATTTGTTACATTTTTATTTGGGCAATTTTAAAACATGGGAAAAACCTGAACTAGCCCCCCCTGTAGTTGTGATCATTTTTCCACCCAAGATACCGTGCACTTTGTTATGTTTTGTGGGTTTTATTTAGAGCCAAGGAAAAAATACCTGTTATCGGTTTTAAAGGAGGCTGGCTTCACACAAGTGAGACCGGCCTTGCTCTACTTACAATCATTTACCAACATACGTACTACTTTTTGTATGGCTAACTTCTTGGTGGCAACAGCTAGAACTAAAAAATATATATATCAGACCAATTGCCCCTTTTAAAACTGTGTTAATTAAGATGCGAGATCCTGGTGTAATATTGAATGAACTAAAGACTTGTCTTTCTTTTATTAAGCCTACGTATGCTCTGATTTGCTTGTCATTGGAAATAATTTGTAAATAGTTTGTACTGTATATATTTTAAAGTGTATGAAATGTTTTTATCTCTTTGTATGATTTTTAACTAAATCGAATAAAGATATTTTGACTGACTGGTTCTCTTTCCTCCCCTGAAACCCCATCCCACTGCCAGTCATCTAACATAAAAAGCCTCAACACTCACCTCACCCTGCATTACCAGGCCAAAATGAAGCCGAAAAAAAGGGAGGGATGTGAAACTTTGACTGTGATGGGAGGTAGTGGACTTCGAGTAATGAAAATTACTGGTAAGTAACCCGACAATGCCTCCTTGTCCGACCTCCCCATCCCAGTCATTTCATAATGAGCTGATACACAGGGATCATTTACCAGTTTCAGAAACACACTTATTCATCTCATGTTTGAAAACCTTGATTTACACAGCATGAATCTATGATACTCAAAAAGGATTCAATACTGACACTTCAAAGTTAGCAGAAGCATTTCCCTTCACCAAAATCGGTAATGTGACATGACTGTGTGAGATGCCCTCTCTGACTGTAGTAATTACAAATGTCCACAACCTTCTTGATGAATAAAGAGAGTAGTTTATTCCAAAAGGTAATTCACCCACATCCAATGTATGCTCTCTGGCCGGAGTTCCCTTAGTAACTGAAGTCCCCAAGCGAACCTTGTGCCAGCAACACTCTGAGCCATTCAAAGGAATACAGGCTCTTAAAGAGACACAGAATAACATCACATAAAACCCGCTCTTAAAGAGACATAATATAACATTACTTAAATCACATTCTATTACATCACCTTCCCCCTTATCAAAACCAACAAAACCAACCAGAAAAACAAATTTGTTTTAAAAAAAACTATAATCCCCTAATCTCTAACAAAATTGTTAAATCTAGCAGGAGTCTTTATCACCCTGCCACTTCTGTTGAAAGAAGCAGAGGCAGCAGGCTGAAAGGAAGTGGAAGCATGTGAACCCAAAGAAATGGCAGGTAGACTGGAAAAGGAAGTATCAGAAGTAGAACCATTCATATTCCTTCCACCAGAACTAGATGCTAACCAGTGAGACCAACCACAATTATCCACCACCCCTCTGTCTTTGCATTTATTAACCATTAACGCTTGATTTTCAGACATTTTTACCAGCTGCCTCACACTCCACCAACCTTTTTCCCCTAAGAAAACGGCACCTTTACTAATCTTAACTACTTGAACGGGTTTAGAAAAAATAGAATTTCCTTTTGACACTCTAAAAGGTTTCTTTATCATCACCCAGTCTCCGACCCCGATACCTTGTGATCCAATGCACCTCTTTCCATCAAAATTTCTTTTCATACCTTCCTGTTTTTGTCTGACCACTTCAGGTAATTTACCCATTTCTCTCACATCCCCCACACCAGGGCAGTTTTTGTCTAACCAAGCAGGGAACAGTGATGAATGCAACTTCATTCCTCTAAGTAACTCAAAAGGAGTAACCCCTGTAGTGCAATGTGGAGACGTGTTATAACTCCAAACTTTTTCCTCAATGAAAGTCCCTACCTCCAAACCTGAGGACAAAGCCATTTGAATACCCTCCTTCATCACTTTATTGCCACGCTCCACCAGACCATTAGAGGCTGGAGAATATAGCGCCACTCTGAGTTGCTTGACATCTTGAGACTTCAAAAATTCACACATCTTCTCCGACACAAAATGAGTACCATTGTCTGTCACCAAAAATTTAGGAGACCCCTCCAACCTGAAAAGTTTCTTAAAAAATAAAATCATGTTGTCCGAATTAGGAGCATCCACAAATTTATAATATAACCACTTCGAAAAGTAATCCAACGACAATATTAAAAGTCTCATATTCTCAGGCAAGACACTATAGGGTCCCGAAAAATCAAACCCAACCTTTTCCCAAGCTGAATCTGGAAAAACTGTGGGATGTAAAGGTACACTCGGCAATTTCCAGTGTTTATCTGAAAGTAAACACTCCTCACAACTATCCACAACAGATCTTACCTGTGAATCCAAACCGGGCCACCAGTAATGCAATTTTTTCCGCATACAAGTCTTTGATACTCCTAAGTGACCTATTTGAGCCAACCTAATAATCTCTTTCCTTAACTCAGATGGAGGAACCACTTTATCCCCACGTAGCAGGACGTTGTCTTTCACCGATAACTCCTCCGCCACTTGAGCCATAGTCCTAAGATCACCCGACAAATTCCTCACAGCTGGCCATTTACCAGATGTAAATTCCATGGCCTTAGACAAAGTTAAATCCTTCTCTCTTGCTTTTCGCCAATCATCTTCTGAAACTGAAAGCTTAAATTCATCCGTGGCATCCACCCAAGTCACACATTCCACATCATCTTCCACTAAATCATCGCCTTCATCCTTACCCAGTGACATCCTAGACAGACAATCTGCCCGGAAATTCCTTCCTCCAGAAATTTGTCTTAGGTCAAAATTGTACTCCTGTAGCTTCGAAACCAATCTTGTCAATCTAGGAGGTAAATTATTGTTCCCAGAAACCTTACTAAAAATAAAAGAGAGAGGCTTGTGATCTGACAACATGATGAATCTTCTACCCCAGACGTACATTTTAAACTTTTGTGCTGCCCACACACAGGCTAAAGCCTCCCGCTCTACGGTGCTATAAAGTTTTTCATACTCCTTCATGACATTGAAGCAAATGCTATTGTTTTTTCGACCCCATTTACTTCCTGACTCAACACTGCACCTAATCCACTCATACTCGCGTCCACTGCAATCGTAGAAACACAATCATCACGAAACGCATGCAGAGGACGTGCTGCTATAATCAACTCTTTTACTTTCTCAAAAGTCCCTTCCAAATCAGTTGACCATACAAATTTTTGACCTTTCTTTAACAGTACTCTAAGAGGTTCAACCACTTGAGCGTAATTACTCACAAACCTGGCATAATATTCTGCTAACCCTAGAAAAAAGCGCAGTGAATCTTTATCCGTGGGAGCTTTTGCCTCCTTCAAAGCTTTAATTACAGAGAATTTTGGTTTAATACCTGCCTGTGATATAGTGTGCCCTAGATATTCCAGTTCCTGTACACCAAACTTACATTTATGTTCCCTAATAGTCATTCCTCGCTCCCCTAACAAAGAGAGAACTTTCCTTAACAACACGTTGTGCTCATCCAGGCTATCAGCAAAAATTAGGATATCGTACAAATAAGCCTGGACCCCCTTCAATTCCTTAAATAAAGTATCCAATAACCTTTGGAATACGCTGGCCGCTGATGTCAAACCGAAGGGGAGTCTCAAAAACTTGTACGCCCCAAACGGAGGGACAAACGTGGTCAATTCCTGCGAGTCTTTGGTCAATGGGACTTGATGGTACGCATATTTCAGGTCTATTAAAGAGAAACATTTCGCCCCCCCCAAATTTGCCAATAACTCCTGAATTTTAGGAAGTGGATGGCAATCCACTTTAATATTCTTATTCAAACCCCTGAGGTCCGCACACAACCTAATTTTGTTATTCTTTTTTCGTGCAACTACTATCGGAGCGACCCATTGAGATGATTCTGTCGGTTGAATAATCCTCTGTTCACACAAATCATCCAGAATTTTCTTAAGTTCAGATCTAACACTTAACGGTACGTTACGAACCTTGTGTGCTATAGGTGAAGCATTAGGGAGAAGTCTAATTTTATGTTCCACTCCATTTACCAGACACACCCTGTTGCTAAAAACCCCTTTAAATTCTTTTATTAGGTCACCACGATCAATCATCAAATTCTCAATGCAACAAATAGGTAAGTCTCTTGCTCTTATCGGATTTTCATCTCCAGGAACCAAATATAACCCCATTCTGGCAAGGTCCTTCCACCCCACAATACTTTTTCCCTTTATTGCAACATATATCTTCGTACAAATTGATCTCTCCAAAATTTCCACAGAACCCATGAAGAACCCCAGCATATCAATATCTTATCCCCCAAAAGCTTTAGGGTTCACATCAGTTTCCAACAGAACCATTTCTTTGCTCCATTTTTCATAGAATGTCGAATCCCGAAGGTTCGTGATGGGCGATCCAGAATCTGCCATCACTTGCAGCTGTACTCCGTCAATAATTGCAGAACATAAAGGACCTTTAATTTCTTCTCCTTCCATGTCTAAAGTTAGAAGGAGATTGTCCATAGACTCAGAACAATCATCCCAATCCACATTGTTAATCTTTATACTCTTTTTTTGAAATCTACACACTTTTTGAAAATGCCCCACTCTCTTGCAAACAGCACAACGCTTACCTAAAGCAGGACAGCCTTTAAAATTACCAATGTGAAATTTTTAACCACATCTGAAACAGAAATTTTGACCTTTACCCTGAAGAATCTTAGGGCCATATTATCAAGGAAGCTGCGGTAGTTTATCGCCGCTTTACCGGCAGGAAACTGCCGATAAAGCGGCGATAATGGGCTTGATAAAATTAGAATCGCATATTATCAAGCCCATTATCGCCGCTTTATCGGCAGTTTCCTGCTGGTAAAGCGGCGATAAACTACCGCAGCTTCCTTGATAATATGGCCCTTAGTTTTATCTTTACCACCCACAGCATACAAACGTTCTTCCTCACTCACATCAGACACCAAATTGACCTTAGTACTTGTCTCCGAGGACATTGCTTTAGTAGATAAAACTGACCTTTCAATGCTTAACGCTAGGTCAATCACCTCTGATAAAGAGGGATTCTTACAACAAAGTATTCTTTCTTTAATTTTAGCAGAAGCACAATTAAACACCAATTGATCTCTAATATAATTATCCAAAAGTGGGCCAAAATCACAAGAAATAGTAAGAACTCTTAAAGCAGCCACATACTCCTCTATCTTCTCATCCTCTTTCTGTTTTCTTTTGTAAAAATGATGCCTTTCCAGCATAATATTCGGAGACTCATCAAATTGTTTTTTTAACCTAGCTAAAGCTTCAAGATATACATTCCATTGTCTGTCCCCAGAGTGACCTACAGGAGGAGGAATAGGAGTAAGACTGTTAAAAATGTGTTGGGCTGCAAGTCCTAAAGTGCCAAATAACAAAGGAAATTTTTGAGGTGGAGTATGGTCAATGGCATCAATGGCTACTAAATGATTCTGGAATAAACCGAACCACTCTGACCACAAAAGAGTTGGTTTCCCAGGTTTATCCAGAAAGTGTGGAGGTTGTGTGACTTCTTTAACCGAAGACATAATAAGCTTGAAAAGAAAACTCCTCCTAATTAGTTATTCAAAACGCACAAAATAATAGAGTTCTGCTGTGATAGTCAATTGTGTTGAAGGTATCAAAGGAAGTCAAATAAAATATAGACTTGGCCGTGTGTCAAAGTTACCTTGAGCGTGTGAACACATGACTCGCAGTGATTTACTGAAGACAACTTCCAAGAGATTGATGAAGAGTCACACACTTGCGGATGAAAGTAAAATGTGCAGCCGGAAGGTTCACACCGCGCGCCACAGATAAAGACTGCGAGCGTACTGAGACAGCACGCTACGTCACACAGAGCGACATCAAACAGCTGAACCAATCCACATTGAAGCTGCGAACGTCCTGCATCACTCAGAAGCCCAAGATTCCTTGCCAAGATCAAGGTCACACAGCTTGACGAAGGCTTCTGGAAGCAGAGAAGTGTACCGAAAGAAGCTGTCGGTAAGAAAAAACATTGAAGACTCCCTTATTTTAAAAGATGCATCCAGTCGCAATCTGCACTGTAAAGCCTCTTCTGTATCCTAAAAACAAATTGTTCCAAAATCCAAGCGGACATCAACATGTCATGAAAAACTGTAGTGTGTTTATCTAGGTACCTATATTAATACTCCTATTTCTGACCCTTGTCCGGTTATTAATTCACTAATGTCCATACAACGGCACAGAAACCCGTTTTCAGATTAGGCCATAGCGCATGCTGTCACATTAAGCAAGCACTATCCATCCAGCCCCCTAGAAAGCACACCAAGTTCTCAAAACAAATCAAACCTCCAGCAGACCTGGGAAATCCCCGCAGCCATTGTTTTGATTTCGCTCGAGAACTCCTGCAAAGAATGTAAGAACGACCAGTCCTTATGACATTCTTACTGACGTCCTTTTGTCCATCCTTACGTCAAACACGGCACCTTTCAGGTATAAATATACCGACGCGGCCCTAAGCTAAGACACGGTGGTGACGAGCTTGGAGCAGCACTACTTGCCGGAGAGCCCAGCTGATGCAGAAAAGCCCACGGACGCTGCCCCTCCCTTTTGACGCGCTGAGAGAGACGCTGCCTTTTCTCCTGCCGAGAAATCCAGCCTCCGGCGTTTCCAGCCGCCCTCGCGGGTAACTGGGATATCGAGTCCTGAGACAGAGATACCAACCCTCCAGCCTTCTAAATCCCAGGTACTGAACTGACTAACCCCTTACAGAGAATTCTTGAGTCAGATCCTTGGCAAAACAAACTTAACTTAAACTGCTACTTATTTACTCCCGCCCAAGTATTAGGCTTAGGTCAGGTACACCGGGGTAGGCATAGTTAGAAGCACCAGTTGAGAACGATTAGTCAATGTATATATGTATGTATATCTTTTATCCATTTTAAGTATCATATTGTTAAAAACCAATATAAATGCTTTTACAGTATTATTTTATAATTCTGTTTTTACTGTATGCACTTTACTTAACTATAAGTATTGCAATAATAGCGATTCATTTCTCTTGTATGAGAAAAGAGACTGATCAATAAATAACATCTTTTTATTGAAACACGCCCATCTCTTATTTCTCTACAAACTGGTGAAACTAAGAATGCACGTACTGACTGAGTAAAATAGTTGTCTTTTGTTTTCACACGACTCTAGAGATATACTCTTGATTAGGGGAGAGCAAAGTTGTCATGTTCTATGGTTGTCAGAAACTAAATCCCTTCTTGTCTATCCAGGGAGGTTAAACTCCTCCTTGCCTATTCGAGAAAGTTTCTAGTGAACTCTGAGCTAGCTGGCACACATAACTTTAAGTCTAATATCGTCAGTAGAAAAGACCTAGTTAACCACAGTCCTACGTCTATACTATTGAAGATATTATTCCAATGCGCAGAGCCTATTGGGATAATAGGAACAACACTACATGGCGCCCAACGGTTTGGATAGGCGATAAATCTAACGCAAGACATTAGAGTAACTCAGTCGTGCTTTTTCACACAGACCCTTTTTCCCATAAAACTCCAAAGACGTCTGGAGTGGGTGAAAGGTTAAATCCGCCAAACTTAGTAGGAGGAGACTCCTATGTATGGTTTTTGGTTTATTCAACGTTGAAGGATACAGTGTTCCAAAATATTGTGCATCTAATCTTTGTTTCCGTGGAAACCTAATCTGCAACAAAAACCCTTCTTGACAGTAAAATGTCAGAAACTGAAGAAGAAAGGGAGACAGCTAGAGTAGCAGCTCAACTCCTAGCGGAAGACACAAGTCTCGTACAGCAAGAACCGGATGCAATACTCATCCTGGTCAGCATAAGAAAAACTATAACCTTAAAACTTATAGAAAACGGACTGACACCAAGAGGTGGTACAGTCATATTCGTAATTGAGGCACACGAATATCGGCAGACAGAGGTATTCTATTCATGGATAAATTTTCCAGCAGCAAACGCTGTAACAAAGGAGTTCCATTATTACAAGACAGAGGAACCTCCGGATGAGTACACCCCTTTCGAGGAGGTGGAGATACCACTCAAATACCAAGAGCACCTGCTCTGGTTTAAAGGCGCCCTAAAACATAATGATCACATCACCAGGCTTGGTCCACTAGGTAGACCAGGAGCAACGTGGCCGGTTCTAGCCAGCTACACACCACATCCAGACATTGGAAAAATGTCAATACCAGAACTTTTAACACAGTTAAAACAACTGATTAAAATACACAGACAACTAGTCCAATATGTAATGCGGACTTCAATAGTCCAACCAGCTATTAAAATTCCACAGCTGACCCCTCATCAGGGGAACACAAATAAAATCACACCACAGAACATACAGTCCTGTCTAGGTAAAGTACCCATTAAAAGGGAACAAATTCCATTCTAGTTAGCACAGAAAATAACTCAAATAGAGGTGGTATTTCCAGATACCACCCCTGTGGAGAAACACAGAATTCTGACTATCTGTCTCCCAATGGGGATCGCACCACATGTGGAGGACTGTGACACTTGGGGTACAGTCTTTGCTTCCATTTACACAAAAACACATGGTGTTCCGTCCATGGCGGTAATACCAGAGGTGCTAAAACAGATTCAAAATGAATACGATCCAGAACCTGCTTTAACTCTGGGTATGAAATTACTGAAAGACTTCAAGCAGGTCTCGGCAATATTACTAGCAAACATAAAAGGGGAAGCAGCAAATGTGGCGATCCGCCAAAGATTAAAGGAAACAGATATAGCAGACCAACCATCTGAACTTGCCAGAATCATAGAAAAATCCTATGAAGAACTAGGAAGAGATAGTTTGGGTGTGAAACCTGTAAAACCCCAACTAATAGAAAATCCTGAAAAGGTATTTATTAAAAATAATCTAAACACTTCAAAAAAGAACTGGGATGGAAAGAAATAATCCACTCCCAGAGAGAAGAAATTCCAGTCCAGAGGAAGGTCTCCTCGGCGGAGAGAAAGATCTTCGGACCAAGGACACAAGTCTCCCCAGAGGGAGCCCTCTGAGAAAAAATACAACCTTAGAAATAGGGATAATTTGAAGAAACCTGATAGATATCAAGATATTGATACACGTCCCGCTCGATCTTTTCAGACTTCCTCGCAGAAATCGGAAAGAAGAGGACGGTCAGAACACAGGGAAGAGCTCGTCAAGTCCAAAGACAAAGAACCTGCTCATCAAAGTAAAAAGTTACACTTTCCAAAGTAAAAGGTAGCCAGCATTAAAATAATCAAACATGCCGAGGATCCTGAGGACTCAGCTGAAAAACGGAGAGTGGGCTCAGACAATGCTAGACAGCGCAGCAGAAGTGAGCATAGCTCGCAAGATCCTGATGAATCATCTGGAGACAGTGGACACGAATGAATACATTCAAGTGGAAACTGCAGATACCAGAGTTAGCAAACTTCATAAAATATATGAAATAACTTTACGTATAGAGGGAGATAAGACTAGGAAAATAAGGGGTCTATTTTGGGATAATCTCTCCAAGGGCTATGATATCCTTCTAGCTGAAAAAGACTGGCCACCAGAGTTTGTCAGGGACTGCCCTCATGGCGAATAAATGATTATGCCTGCCTTCTCAAATCATATCCCGATTCATAAAAAATATACACTTGCAAGGAAGTGGGCAGTAGCCCAGGCTCCTGCACTATATAAAAATCATGTGGGATGGGATGAGGACTCTCCTCCTCACAAGATCCAGTTAAAATCTCAACCGACTGCACAGAGGCAGTACCCAATTAAGCAAGAAGCTAAAAAACAGGTCAGGGAGATCTTAGATCAACTTGAATACCAGGGGGTGATTGAAACATGCACCTCACAAATGAACAATCCTTTGTTTCCTGTCTCCAAACCAGATGATTCATATCGTCTAGTTTTGGACTACAGACACCTTAACTCATGCTGCAAAACGTTTGCAGTACAAAACTCACACAGTGCCGCACTAATGAATAGCATAGTGCGCAAAAAATACAAAACAACATTAGACATCTCTAATGGATTCTTTTGTCAAAATATAGCACCAGAAAGCAGATATTTAACCGCTTTCTCAATAAATGGCTCGCAGAAAAATTTCTGTTGTTTGCCCCAAGGGTTCAAGAATAGCCCAGGATTATTCTCAGCGAGAGTAACAGTGTTACTACAAATATACGATGATGAGGCATTATCTTATGTCGACGACATCTATCTAACAGATGATGACTTGGATACTCACTTGAAAAGAGTGAACACCATAATACTTGGGTTCGCAGCAGAGGGTTACAAATTCAACTTCAAGAAGTCAAGAATTGCCCATCTGACTGTCCTATTTTTAGGATATGAATTATCAAGTGAAGGCAAAAGCCTGGCTGACAATTTCCTAGAGAAATGTGCTGTAATCCAAGCACCTAGAACACTGAAAAACTTGCAATCAATTCTAGGTTTCCTGAATTTCGGAAGAACTTACATTATAAACTATGCAGAGAGGGTTAAACCTCTCTATGATCTAAAAAAACAGATTTTAAAAGAATCAATTGGACTCAAAAACACACAGAAATTTTGAGATCTTTACAAACAAACATGTTAGTTAAAACAAAACTGCAAACACGCGATAACACACGCAACCTTGTGATTCGAGTCATCCCAGGAAGATGCGGATTCACATACCTAACCTCTAATGAGGGAGAAACGGTACCAATAGCTTACAAATCACATTTGTACACAAAAGCTGAAATGAAATTTAGCCCAACGAAAAAAATTCTAACCGCGGTACAGACTGCTGTAGTGAAAGAAAGAGCCCTGGCACAAGGTAAACGAATAATCATCGTGACACCAATACCAGCCCTGGAGGCGGTAACAAAGGCAAGCATTCCGAATGCTAAAGCACTACATCCGAGATGGATACAGTGGGCTAATTCCCTTGCTGCAACAGACGTGGTATACGAATTTGACCATAATTTAAAAACACAAGAATTTCTCCAATATGAATTCGAATGTCCTCTGCCGACTGAAATCCTGCCTCTAGAACGCTACGGCTGTATAATATATACGGACGGATCAGCACAGCCCACAGTTGGGGGTAAACAAGCTTACAGTGCTGCGTGCGCGATTGTTAAAGGTCGCTGGCACGAAGGAAAATTTAAACCACTGGTCACTAAAACGCAATCTCTAGGAGATTGTACAGCTCAGCGAGCTGAACTACTGGCATTTAAGATGGCGCTTGAAAATACAGATCGCGAATTCCCCACACTCATAGTGTGCGATTCATACTATTGCGTTCAGTCATACAATGAATACTTGCAGATCTGGGTTTAGAACGGTTTTAAAGATGCAAAAGGTGGCACAATCAAGCATAAAATGCTTTGGGAACAAATAGTTCTTTTACAAAAAGAACTACAAAAGACTCACGTGATACATACACTGAGTCATCAACGTGATGGCGTTCACGTTGCAGGGAATTCATTGGCTGACGAGGCCACGAAGGCAGCTGTGCAAACGGCTTCCGTAGCTGCCATCACCCGGTCAAAAACAAAAATAGACAGCGAAATATTACAGGCTGTCTGCGCTACAGTAAAAAATGCGATAGAAACACTCCCGAAAGGCTTTCCAGTAAAGTACTCATACATAACTGATGCAAATAACGTTCCATTTGCTCGAATCCCTGGAGTGGGGGATAGGGCAATTCCGAACATGGAACATAGGTTAGGACTCATTATAGCGGCACACGAAGGGCTTGCTTCTGTACATGCTGGCGTTTCAGCCACAGTATCATTATTAAAACAGAGATACTGGTGGCCACGAATGAGGAGACAAACTAGGAACTATGTTCTAGAATGTGAAATATGTCAAAGAATGAAGGTCTCAACAGTGAAACGACCAGCCCAGACGCCCCTTCTAATCTCAGATAAACCATTAGCCTGTGTTTACCTGGACCACTGCGGTCCCTTACAAAGGGACGGCAACTATAAATATATCATGGTCCAAGTGGATTCATGCACGAGATTCATATGGATGTGGCCCCAGCGATCCGCTGACGCCAGAACTGTTATAAAAGATTTGCGAGTCTTTATCGGCACATACGCAATTGGCATGCTACATTCTGACCAGGGTCCTGCGTTTAGCTCTCGGGCTTACAAGGAGGCCATGACCAGCATGGGCATTGCATTGCGGTACTCTTGTCCCTTTCATCCTGAGGGAAACGGAATTGTGGAAAGAAAAAAACGTGACATAAAGCAATCTATAACAGCAAAGGTATTAGGTTCGGGAGCTGGGTGGGTCAAACATTTAATAAGTGTCCAACGTAGTCTTAATAATCTGCCAAGAAATTCTCTGAGAGGTCTCAGTCCGTACGAACTATTGTTTGGGACTAGAATGTTAATCCAGGACCTTGATAGTCAAACTTCAGTGGTTAAAGAAAAATGCTTTGATATCAAAGATCGTTTGGCTATTTTACAGGACTTAAATGAAACGAGAAAAGACCTGAGCAACATAAAGTTGAAACAGCAGCCAATAACCACTGAGGAGAAACCACCTGTCCCAGCAAGGCCTGTCTGGATTCCAAAAATCGTGGATCTGGTCAGAGAGAAGATCGCGGTAAAGAAGGAATTTGGGCCTTCTTACAGAAAAGCAGTTCCTGTCTTGTCTGTCAACGGGACAAGATCAGTAGTACTACCGCCCCTTGCTGGTAAAAAGGAGAACCGAGTTGTATCCATCGACCTGGTTAAACCACAATCATGTGGCCGATAACAAGTAGTAGGCCAAGTGGACTCCCAAGAAGTAGCAGAACACCAAAGTTTGCTACAAACACAGAGGTTCAAACTGAAAGACTAATCACAATTGATAAACCTACAGTAAAACAACAAGGACAATGCAACATAGCCATGGAACTTAAACCTCTTGAAACCCAAATTAAAATCTTAAATCAAGAAACACCAGTCTACAATGATGTAACCACAGACTATGCTAATGAAACAAAGAAAATTCCAAAAACAAAAAGGAATCCAGAAGCAATTGAAACAATTGACAGAACAGCATCAGGCTACTTCATCAACTTCGATGATTTTTCTGAGGATCTGAGTGAACCTGAGGAACAGCCGAGAACAAAAACTTTTAAAGACAAAGCAAAGGAACTCTTTCATCAACTAAAAGAAACCTATCTGATTTCTCCATGGATTGAACTTTGGGTGGTACTAGGAGTATTCATCCTCATACTTTGGCTCATCATGGTACTATGCTTGGGACATTTCATTGAGGGAAAATATGCTACAATGGACACAGCAAGTCAGAACATCAACTTGGTCCTGAAACCACACAAGTCTTCACAAATCGAGAAAAGAGAACTTTCTTCAGTAAACTTCACAGCCAATCCTATACCCGGCGGGGTAGCATGGGACAAAACTGATTACGAAATCTATGGTCCGGTTGAGCTCCTGAAGTATCCTCATCAATTCAAGATTTCATTAAGTGACTTTGTAAAACCAAGCACATTTGCTGATGATTGGGACTTTGAAAGTATTAATGATATGATGTCTGATCTAGTAATGTCAGCTAAATTTACAGAACATGATTATTTACAAGGTTCATCTAATTACGATCAAATGTTTTGTTAGAACCATTATGGTAACCATTATCTGCATAAATCTACTCAACCTAGAAATGTTTTAAATTTTAACCAATGGGAGCATTGTGCAACTCCACCAAAAGGCAGTTCAAAGACATTTTTTGATAAATATTCATACTTTTCAGGGTTTAACACAAGTAATGCAGAATCATTTTATTTCAAATTGTTAAATAAGACAGGAGTGAAAACCATGCTTACAAACACTAAATTGATATATTCAGACTCATTCTTCAAAAAAATGAATACATTCGGTTTTGATTTCTGGAACAATAACATTGAAACGAAAACGATCTGGGGCACAAAAGATTGGCAAGTGCAAGGTATAGAATCATTATTTAGAGCCTGCATGATCCCAGAACAAATTATATTTTTGAATGATACAATTCAACAGACATCCTGTCTTGGCCTAGCCAAAATTAAAGACTTAAATAAACCGTCTATTCCAAAACCAACACCTAACAGTAATAGCACTACGGAGGTTGAGATAGACATATCCAATATGTTAAACCAAAACAGAACACATGCTGATTGGAAACAATGGTTGATCTGGCCCACAGACACAAATACCTGTCAAGACAGATTCCTGAACAAAATACAGGGGTTCACATTTACCAGGCCAGACCCAAGATATTCCCAGAGACAACATCCAGGGATTGTAACTACTTATAGTGTGGGGAAACTCTGCCTTCAATGGCTACATACATCCACACTATCAGAAATTAGGCAACACTTAACTTTACTTAAAGAAGGTGCTGACTTGCGTGATTTCATCATGGGACCACGCAAACAGCGTCAAAAACGTTTCATAGCGGCCGCTATATATGCAGCTTACAACGAAGCTTGAAAAGTAACTCAAATTGAGACAGCAGAAAAAATACGGGAAATTGACCGTGTTAATTTGGAAAAATCAATTTCTGTTGTGGACAATGGGTTAATGACTCTGTCTTCCAGAATATATTCACTGGACAGTATTGTATCTTCTGCAATCGATATAATAGAACAAGACTTACTGATGTTGCAACACGGTCAGTCTCAATTACGTTCTATTGTACAGCTTGGCTGGACGTTACAAAATCTGCGTTCAGGCTATGTGCCTTGGCGTTTAATCAACACAACGTCACTATTTAATATCTTTAACCTTACTGATAAACAAATCAGTTTGGCACAAAAGGGTGCTGACTATACAATTCTGAGCATTAAAAAACTTGAGAGATTACCATTGACAATGTCAGAACGACCTGTCATTGAATGGATAATACATGGGATAATAAATATACCGATAACAACTTTCCAGTTTCAATACTGCCAAAAGTATATACAGGCAGGCCAGTATGAAAGGTTGGGTAAAGGATACATTAAGTCCACATGGAACTTGCCCTATACACACACATGTGTCAGTAATAATGGACAGAGTGTATTTCTTAGTGGTAATAATTGTGAAAAATCACTAAGTGGCATACTTCTGTGTCAGGGTATTAGTTTACATGGGGCCTGTGAAGGGACTTCAAATAACCTTTCATGTCACCAGTTAGGCACACCTGCAACACAAATAGAACCATTCTTTAGAAGACTTTCGAACGGGAGTTACATTCTAATTGTAGATCACAGATGTTGTGGCTTGCTGCCAGGAAAACCTTATCTTGTAAGCGTGACTTCCAGGGTCATGTGCTGTGAAAGAGTATTGTTCCCGAATGATGCTCCAGACAGGGACGGAAGGTTATGGCCCAGTTTAAAAATCTCTTCTATTCGAATTGATACTTTAAGCAGAATGAAGACTGTGCTCCTACAGACGCCAACTCAGTTGACGTCATCAAGAGAAACGTATGATCTCCAAGTTGCAAGGACAACGGCAGAGATTCATTCAATGTTATCAACAAATTGCCCCCTACACTTCGCAGAAATGCTGAACGAAATCTTAAATATTTCTGATACAAGTGGTATCGCGAGTGTATTTAAGACAGTTTTTTCAGGAGCTTTAACACCATTCAAAGCGATCCTGGGTATTTTTCCAAATTTAATCCATTCCATTTTTGGCGGACTTCCACTCCTGTTGGGACTCGTAGCAGGCATTTTATTCTTGCTACTTTTGCTTCGTTATGGCAAGCCATGTCACAGACAAGACTCCACCAACAATGGAAGAAACTATCCTAGCTATCCGCTACCGGGACCGCATAACTAAAGTCCTTGGCTTAGCCCGGCTACGAGATCTAAATATGACCTGGTTTCTTTCATTCAGACCGATCTGGCAGAATTGTGTTATGCCTGTATTAAGGTGCATGCTATGCGGCGAAGAATGCGTGTTGGACACCTGTCTCACACTACAATCAGAAGTACCATTGGATGCAGATACTTTGTTGGGTCCAGTAAAGGCTCATGCATTGTGCTGTCCCCAGCGGCTACCTATCCTGATGACGGCATTCGTGGAGACTTCATCACTACGATTGAAGGGTAGTGAAGTACAAGATGAAAGCAGCATCGACCAGGTACGACCTTATGTAAGCAGTTCTGATCGAACCATCATTGAAAGCAATCATGCGCATTACTGCATGATAGCGACATTTTCCAACCTAGTCGAACTTTCACCAGAAGCTGTAGTCTGTTTTTTCGAGAGTCTGTCTGAAATGATGTTTTCACCGGAACAGATAGAATGATTTCAAACAAACTTGCACCCGGCGTTCCCTGAACTCTGAATTTGGCCTTCAGTCTTTTGAAAACAAAGTAACTGTGAACTATTTATTCTCTTCTCCCCTGAATGGCAAAAACATTTTTTTCCAATTCCAAAATATTTATCTTTTTGGCACTTATCTTCTGCTTAAAGTACAACTATTCTTAGAGAACAGAGCTTCTATTCTTAGGAATGCTAGAGACGTTACATTACCTCAACCTCTAGTTTATATGCAATTAATTGTGTTTATATGTGATGAGATGGTCTCGCAATTTTTTTCTGTATCAAGAGCCATTTCATGTGTTATTTCGCAAATCATTCATGCTGATATAAAATGTGCATCTCCTTTTGAATGATTATACTGCTTGAATGCATACAGTACCTATACTCATTTCGTGCATTTTGCATACGCCATTTTTCAAAACAAACAAAATTCTTTTTGGGGTGGTTCGGTATACACATGCACTGTTAGTTATGTTTACTATTGCTTAGTTTAGTAAATATGTACATAAATTTGTGGAGTGGGTGTAGTGTGTTTATCTAGGTACCTATATTAATACTCCTATTTCTGACACTTGTCCGGTTATTAATTCACTAATGTCCATACAACGGCACAGAAACCCGTTTTCAGATTAGGTCATAGCGCATGCTGTCACATTAAGCAAGCACTATCCATCCAGCCCCCTAGAAAGCACACCAAGTTCTCAAAACAAATCAAACCTCTAGCAGACATGGGAAATCCCCGCAGCCATTGTTTTGATTTCGCTCGAGAACTCCTGCAAAGAATGTAAGAACGACCAGTCCTTATGACATTCTTACTGACGTCCTCATGTCCATCCTTACGTCAAACACGGCACCCTTCAGGTATAAATATACCGACGCTGCCCTAAGCTAAGACACGGTGGTGACGAGCTTGGAGCAGCGCTACTTGCCGGAGAGCCCAGCTGATGCAGAAAAGCCCACGGACGCTGCCCCTCCCTTTTGACGCGCTGAGAGAGACGCTGCCTTTTCTCCTGCCGAGAAATCCAGCCTCCGGCATTTCCAGCCGCCCTCGCGGGTAACTGGGATATCGAGTCCTGAGACAGAGATACCAACCCTCCAGCCTTCTAAATCCCAGGTACTGAACTGACTAACCCCTTACAGAGAATTCTTGAGTCAGATCCTTGGCAAAACAAACTTAACTTAAACTGCTACTTATTTACTCCCGCCCAAGTATTAGGCTTAGGTCAGGTACACCGGGGTAGGCATAGTTAGAAGCACCAGTTGAGAACGATTAGTCAATGTATATATGTATGTATATCTTTTATCCATTTTAAGTATCATATGGCTAAGAAACCATATAAATGCTTTTACAGTATTATTTTATAATTCTGTTTTTACTGTATGCACTTTACTTAACTATAAGTATTGCAATAATAGCGATTCATTTCTCTTGTATGAGAAAAGAGACTGATCAATAAATAACATATTTTTATTGAAACACGCCCATCTCTTATTTCTCTACAAACTGGTGAAACTAAGAATGCACGTACTGACTGAGTAAAACAGTTGTCTTTTGTTTTCACACGACTCTAGAGATATACTCTTGATTAGGGGAGAGCAAAGTTGTCATGTTCTATGGTTGTCAGAAACTAAATCCCTTCTTGTCTATCCAGGGAGGTTAAACTCCTCCTTGCCTATTCGAGAAAGTTTCTAGTGAACTCTGAGCTAGCTGGCACACATAACTTTAAGTCTAATATCGTCAGTAGAAGACCTAGTTAACCACAGTCCTACGTCTATACTATTGAAGATATTATTCCAATGCGCAGAGCCTATTGGGATAATAGGAACTACACTACAAAACGAGTAGAGCATACAGTCTCGTTAGAAAGGCTCAACCTCAATTGTTCAGTCAAACATTAATTTCAACCTTTATGAGTAATGTTACACAAGCAGCAACACCTCCAGAACACAATCCTACCGCAATTCGGCGAACTCTGCATTCAATCAACGAGTAGCCGATACTGACATAGGTGACGTAGATGATTTACGCCGGCCTATCCCGTAACAATTTTCACTCAAAATATAGAAGAAAAAAAAATAAAAATAATCCAGCGTGGGTCGGTGGGTGAATAATGATCCCGATCGTCGCCAATCTGTAGTAATTATAAATGTCCACAGCCTTCTTGATGAATGAAGAAAGTAGTTTATTCCAAAAGGTAATTCACCCACATCCAATGTATGCTCTCTGGCCGGAGTTCCATTAGTAACTGAAGTCCCCAAGCGATCCTCGAGCCAGGAACACTCTGAGCCATTCATAGGAATACAGGCTCTTAAAGAGACAGAGAATAACATCACATTAAACCCAATCTTAAAGAGACATAATTTAATATTACATAAATCACATTCTATTACACTGACACAAAGCTCTTTTAATTCCTGCCCTTGTACAAAGTTAGAAACCGCTTAACTTTTGATCTCATAAGCAAATATGATTACCCATTTCAGCCATCTACCTAAAGTTGCCATATAAGGTTTCAAACCTTGATCTGCAAGGCCAAACGTCACAAATAATGCATCCACTTTCTTGAGCACCTTTGTCCTTTCAAGATATACTTTTAATGCCCTCCATTTATCCAGGGTGTGCAGAAGATATTCCTCATTTGTCTGTAACTCTGGATAAAACTAAGGAAATGCTAAATCCTCATAACAATGAAAAGCTGGTGGCACCCGTGGAACAAACTGAGGACATGGTCTTACCAGGAAAGAATTTCAGAAAAGGCTCTAAATGCAACAGTGCTCCCAATTCTCCTATCCTTCTGGCAGACGTGATATAGCTATTTAAAAGATTATCTTTATTGTCAGACATTTCATTGGAACTTGATTTAAGGGCTCATATGGCGAAAACTGTAAGGGCATAAACTCGGAGTAATAAAGATGACTGGTAAGTAACCGGGCATTACCAATGTCAGTGATGCTCTTTCACTTGCTGATCCGTCATTGCTGCAAGTATTGGCAGTGTGAGAAGGGATTCACCGATTCCTTGCTTATCCATGACCCCCAAGTGGCGGGGAGCCTATGCATGAGTAGACCATATACCAGAACTTCTCCTTCATGCAGGGAGTGATTGTCTCTAAGATCCTCTCGTAAATAAATAAATATCTAACCCCAGCTCTATTTACTCCCCTGTGTCTGTAAACCGGCCCAAAAAGCGCAGAGATACTCCAGATGGAGTCGATTCCAGCGCTGTATAAACTCGTAAATAAATAAATAAAGATGATTATTATTGAATAAATCACCTATAATTTCGAGCCACACAGTCAACCAAATTAGCAACGCTCTAGGCATCTAGAAAAGAGTAAGGGTCCCGGTAGTGAGATATTGGGGGCATAAGGAGTCTTACGCCTGGTGAGAGCATAAACCCTGATCAGGGAGTACATCACCACTTCTAACAGCTGGGCCAGTGTCCTGGGAAGAAAAAGGTTATTTATCTTGTGTAACTTCATGGGTGGAGAAGCCATCCTCTAATGCCATTCCTGCCAGCCATCTGGACAGCCATTGCGGTTGGGCTGCTAAGTAATAGGCTTAAAAATGCAGGGATCCTGGCCTACACTAGGTGGCTAGAAGTCAGAACATTTCTAGCCAGGAAGGAAGACATGAGTGGGACAAGTCAAAATTTACCTTGATTTTGTTTTGTGTTAATAATAATTGTTTGTGAATATTTGTGACGCTGTCAATTGTTTGTAGTAATGTTTTGTTAAATAACAAAAAAACACAAAGGAAAATAAGGTAGTGCCAACAATTGGGCTTGAAAATCTATGTTTTTATGATTTTTGATGAATTGATGTTGGTACTGCCCTAGGGCCTACTTTAGGGGTGTCTTCTGTGTAACAAAAGTTTGAGGCTAGGCAAGAAAGTTTAAATGCCAAGTCAAAGTGCCAGTCAACTGCACACACAGGTACACCAATAGCAGGCTTGAAATATGTTTGAAAGGCTACTTGTGAGGATGGCACTATCAGTGCTGCAAGCCCATTAGTGGCATTTGGGTTACAAACCCTGGGTATATGGTATGCCACTTTACAAAGGACTTACAACCAAACTAAAAATACCAATTGTGAATACACCAATGTTTCCATGTTTACGGGGGAAGCAAATGCACTGCATCACTGGTTAACTGTGGTAAAGGGCTCAGAGTCCTAGAGTCAACAAAAAGAGGGTAAGACAATAGGAGGAAGACAACAAGTTTGGGTTAACCTTTCAGAGAGGGCCATTTTCCAAAAAGTGGTCTACCATATATATTATGTCATCCTAAACAATACGCCAGACACATTCCAATAGCTCAGGGAGACCTGGGAAAGAGATTTAAGACCCATAGAGATGGTAGACTGGGAAGTAGTCCTAATGCACCCTAAAGAGGCAGGTATCAGATCTAAGTTATGTCTCATCTTGCTGAAAATTCTCCACACAGTCTATTATCTCAGGAGCTGGGACCATTGAATAGGAAGGGCCCAGACCCCGCAGTACATGCTTTATTGAGTGGGTGTGGGTACATTCATACACACTCTATGTAATTTCCCCCCTATCAATAGATACCGGGGTGCCATTGTTACAGAAATGAATGCCATACTAGAAGTTGCCATCCATGTTACACTGCAGTTCATCCTTCTGGAAATCTTGTGTGACTTAGATCTTCTGCCCGCTCACCTCCTGTTCTGTCACCTGGAATTCATGCTTGCAAAAAGAAACTTTCCCTGTTTTTTGGGAGGGGTGAACGTATCGAACAAACCACAGTTGAATGCTGGCATGGACATGTGTATGGAGGTAGAGAGAGTGATTTTTACAAGTTTGGGGTGCCCCCAAGAAATTTACAGAGAGTGGGGACAATGGAGGAAATACTATGCCCTTAGGCAGAGGGATGGGCCACCAAATTCCTGAGCTTCACTCTGCGGACATGAGTGGGATAGGCCCCGTTCAAGTAAGTGGAAGGATAACAATGGTGGAACAACATAAACACAGGACATTGGTGGGAGGGACAAAGCAGTTGAATGATTGCATAGGTCACTACTACATTGTGGATGCTATGTACCGTATCAATGGTTATGTTACTAGGTAGCATGTTACTCTATGGAGGATGTCGAACATTTTTGGTTGGAAACCTGATGAACAAATACCAAATAATGTTTTTCTTTTAAATACATGCTGTGCTATAATCTAGAAATTACACAGCAGAAGATGGATTACCTGCAAACGTAATAAATCCATTATTTTGCAGTACATTTTCAGAGCTGCAAAATCGCATCAAATTCAGAAAAGAAGAGTCAGGCAGTGTGGAAAGTCACAGATTTCAAATCACTAATTTTACAATGATGTACCACAATGAAAAACTGTTGAAAGTTCAAAAGATGTCCATAGACTTTCAAGAAGTTTGCAAAATAAAAACCTTTGAAATTTAGAACACTCCTAGTCACTTTATTTAGAGACTACATACTTATTTTTTTATCTCAGACACTGTCCTATTTTCCTATATTAGCATTTTCTTATCCCGATGCTTAATCATATTAATCAATACAAGTACATTAAAAAAAAGTAATAATTTTGCTGTACTTATGAGGAAAGGCCTCGAGGAAAGGCCTCCATGCCTGGAAGTATAAAAAATCAAATCAATATTTACCTGTTCAGGATTTGAAGGTGGAGAGCGTTTTTTTAGATTTACTTAAATGTACTTGCAAATAATTGAACATTAATTAATGTAATCCTATAGGCAGACATCTGCCTACTTCTGAGTTTCCTAAATATTAGAAAGCTAGAGCTGATTATCAACAAACGTAGCTATACAGTGGAAATCAATGAATAACACAGATTGTATGGCTACCCACAAATGTAAATAAAAACAGTTTGACAATGGGGAAAGAAGAGGTGCAAACCTCTTTGTAGCAAGCACTCTATGTTGAACAATGTTTTCTTTAGAATTCTTAAGAAACATGACATTTCTACTCTGTCATTCATACCTTTTCGATGTTAAGTGTCCAATAAACTCATCCAAAAAAATCTATTTTTATGAGTGTTTTTTTCAAG
Organism: Lissotriton helveticus; assembly: GCF_964261635.1. Classification (NCBI taxonomy): domain Eukaryota; kingdom Metazoa; phylum Chordata; class Amphibia; order Caudata; family Salamandridae; genus Lissotriton; species Lissotriton helveticus. Next base: position 1,503,049,589 of record NC_136065.1, read on the forward strand.
GCAAATCCTAGCATGCTCTCCTAGAGCATAAAAATCTGTTCAAAATTAGACATATTTGAGCTTGTGATGTACTTCACAGTTGTATCAATTTATTTATCACAAACGTATGATATTGCCACAAATTGTGGCTCAATATCATTTAGACTACGGTCACCATTTCCAGTAGGTAATAAAAATTGATAATGTTTTGGCAACAAGAAATCAACTTTTTCACACAAAACACTATTTCTTTTACAACGGACTTTGTAGATATTGTTTCTGTTTTGTACAGGCATTTAACATGGATCCCGCCTGTTTATGTGATGCTATGATTTAGTTTGCATAGTTTTGTTTTGTTGTTAATACTGATATCTGTGTGTAGTTTATTCTTTGCAGTACGCTACCCAGAACTAAATGTAAAGCATCCCCCCTAATGGAGAATTCCTGTAGGAAATGCATTGGGGTTAGTGGAAAATATGAAGATTTATGAATATCAAAAAGAAATTACTTTAGGAAAAATAAATTAAATTAGATAACATCAAGAATTACTGAGGGTTGCATCACTATAACAATTTATTTTAATATGTTCACTACAGTAAGTTTGGCTACAATCAGATCAAGCGAAGTGAATGTGATTCACCAAACTTGCTGAGTTTAAGCATTTCATTTGTGGGACTGATTTATTTAATGGCAGACAACCTAACCATCGCAGCAACCATACCTACCCTGGTAATGTATAGTTCTTATTTGTTGCAAGGCTGAACAACACAGGACCTGAGGGGAAAAACACCAGCGCAATTCTAACTGAACCCGGCACAGATTAAAAACACATCGAGAAATAAGAAAAAGAGTAAAACAAAACAACCCCATAGAAACACAGGCCGGCCACAACAGGACTAAGAACGCCTTCCTAGAAGACAGTCAAAATATGGTGGGTATATGGTTTTAATATAAGCCTAGTAGAAGGCATGGCAAAGACTAAGTATGTTTTCTCGATAAAAGCCACTGGGACAGCGGTTTGCCTGTCTGGGAAGGTGCATTTTCCTCATTTTTTCATGACTGGAATGAGGACGTGTATGAGGAGGTAATGTAGTTGGTTGTTTGGTAGCAATCTCTTAATGTCTCTATAATGAGTGGCTGATTGCTTGTTGTTTTGATATCCCTGAAATCTACATACATTATACTGTGCTGCTCGCGGGAGTTGGTTCGTGCCACCTACCACCAAAACTGCATGAGTGCAAACAGTGGATCTTGTTTTTTGGTTAGTGTGTGTGTCGTTGTCTATCCCTTTCCGTTATGTGAGGCCTTTGAATTCTCCATCAGTGGATTTGCTGCTTCCACATATTCCTTTACATGGTGCCAATGGATCACCCTGTCCTGCAGTTCCCTGCATTGCGAGTCCCTCTCTGGGGGGCAGATTTACAAGCCCCTTGCGACATCTTTGCAACACCGTTGCATCACTTCTGTGACGCAGCGGCATCGTAAACAATGTGCCACTATGAGACAGATTTACAATGTGACACATCTAGTGAGATGCGTCACGTTGCAAAACCCTGCGCTACATTATACCTGCGTCAGGTATAATGTATGCAGGGTGGGCATTCCGTCGCAAGGAAGCCCCGTAAAAGTGACGCAGGGAAAGCTACAAGATTTCACTGAGTCACTTTTACAATCCCGCTGCGCCAAAATCTAGCAGGGGTAAGGGGTGATGCAGCATGTTAGGTATAGGCCACCCCTGAGCATTGCTGGAGTTGCGTCGCGCTTGCGACACAACTCCAGCAATGCGCTGCCCTTATGACAAAAGATACGACAGGCATCTGACTGTCCTTATCCCATGGTGTGCCGCATTGTAAATGTGACGCATCCGTTGTGGCGCAAGGCTAGTTTTACGTGTTGCATCTTTACTGGCTCATCCCTGCTAATATGCAGAGATGCGCCAGTCCTCGTTTACGCCAGATTGTAGGAAGGGGGAGCTACCGACTACTTAATTTGTATTAGACTTTGAGGGAGAAAAAAACCAAAGGAAGCCTGCCCTGCATGTCAGTAGCCTTGAACTGACCTTCAGAAGCAATGTTGCTTGCTCCACTGAGAGCGCACTTGTATAAAGCTGACCCATTAGATGCTAGTGCTGTAGGAAGCATTGCTAGCTCATTTTGTGCGCAATAGAGGATGCAGAACACAGATCCCTGTGACTTTCACCCCAGGATTTAAGGAGAACAGTAGGTAGCAGCTGCCGACATCCCATCGCATGAGCTATAGCTGTACATCACACACACTCTCGCCATGAAACATTTCGTTTTACTAGAATTTTAAACCATAAGCCTAAATTTGATCAAGAGTTGATAATTTATTCTATGATCAATTTAGACTTTTTTTTTAATAATTGTAAACCATGCATTGGGAACAGGTTTGCACTATTTAGATGCTTAGATTTGCTTTTTGCAGCATGACCACTCACAGGGTGATTAAATGCTTCTCTTTTCCTAGCACCAGGAACCTTTCTTCCATCTGCGAACTGCAGTTAGCTGTATCCTACAGATTCATCTATGACAATTATGTCTGCAGTGTTTTTAAATGTCAGTCAGTCAAAAATTAACTTTATTTGGTTTGTCACAACCATAAAGTATACATATACAATTTATAATTTATAAAAAATAAAATCCATTCTCTTAAAATATTTTTCTATTTTTTCGGTTCTTTAAAAGTTAAACAATATTTTACATTCCACTCTCTTAAGTTTGTTCGGCCTTTGAAAGCAAAGTCTCTACTTTTTTCATAAATTTCACACCGCGGCATATTAAAATGTTCGAACCTGCACCCATCCAGCTGGTGATTGCCTGCCTGCAGGTACGGATCTGAAGAGCATTTAGAACTAAGAGCTACAGAGCTGGAAAGGACTTATCTTAGCGCCAAGACGCCCATGGGCAATCGCTGCACTCTATAAATTGATAAATCAAATCAAATCAGAACTGATTTCAGCAAAGTTCTTCTGTCCTCTTTTATTGACTCGCATGTGCATAATAAGTGACTTAAGGTTTCCGTGTGATATCCGCATAGTCTACATCTTGTTTTTTGTTGTGTGTTTTTCCAAGATGGAATCAGATCTTTAGAAGGGTGATCGCCTAGTCTAAAAGCTAAAAATTTCATTTTTAAAGATAGACGGAAATGTGCCGCAAGGTAAGGTTGTGATTTTAATTGTTTATATGAATTTAATACAGTCCAGGCATGTCGACGTTTAGCCAAGGTCTTTTTATCTTCTACCAGGGAGAGGGCTTTTGCGTTTAATTTGCAGATCTTTTTGAAGGATGCTTCTTCCAGTTGGCTGTTCCAAATTTCCTCTATTTTAAGGGTTTCCAAGGTTGTTCGCAAATCCTCACCCCAAGAGTTTGGTTCACATTGCTCATACTGTTTCTTGATTTCCAGCCAGCATAGATTATTTAGTGAACCTGATTCTGCTGATCTGAGCTTCCAGCACCATTTCGCTAAAACTGCTTTCCTTTGGTAGGTTTGATTTGGCAGGCCAAATTCCAATCTTACTTGTGCTGGAGCTGATCCTTTGTAAAGGTTAAACACCGATTTGTATATTTTTGTCTGGAATCTGTTCAGGATGTCGATTTCTTTCCCGTGCCATATTTCTAGCCCATAGGACAGAGATGGTAATACTTGGGCTGCCATCACCTTCAGAAGATGTTCATAGGACGGGCATTTCAGTTTCTTTTGAAGTGTTCTGTACGCGAAAGTCAGAGATTGGGCTCTCACATTGATGTTTCTTTTTTGGTGCAATATGGACATGTTTTTACTTATTGTGACTCCTAAGTATTTATATGATGTTGTTTCTTCAATATGTTTGTCATTAGTGTACCATTTAAATGGTCGTCTGCCTGTGCCCGCCAATCTCATCACTTTCGTTTTTTTATGTTTAGTTCCAGACCTTCTGAATCAAAATACTCAGTTAATTTAGTTATCACTCTTTGGAGGCCTATCTGTGTTTGACTTAAGACCACGATGTCGTCTGCATATTGTAAGAACTGGATACATTCATTGGCTAATTTTGGTGGATGTCCATTTACGCTGTGCAGATGGCTTTCTAAGTCTGCCAAGTATATGTTGAAGAGGCTTGGCGAGAGCACGCAGCCCTGTTTGAGGCCATTTCTTGTTTTTAATTCTGCGGATATTCGTCTTCCATCACCTAACTTTACTTTTGCCCACGTTTCGCTATATAACGCTATTATAATATCAATTAATTTCTGCGGGAGGCCCCATGTTTCAAGTTTATTCCACAAGCGTTCTCTTGGCACGCGGTCAAACGCAGATTTCAAATCAATATAACAAGCTAGTAGTCCGGTCTTCTTTTTTCCTGCTCTTTCAATAAGCAGCGCCAGCGCTGACAGATTAGTTGTACAACCTGTGCCTTCCATGAAACCTGTTTGGAATTTCGGTACAATTTTGTTTTTATTTATCCATTGTCGAAGGTGAGTCAATATACAAGATGAAAAAAGCTTTGCCTCGACATCAATTAGGGCTATCAATCTGTAATTTCCCGGTTCCATTCTACATCCGTTTTTATATATTGGGTGGAAGATGTTCCCCTGCCAGGACTTCGGTATCTTTTTTTCCTTGAAAATGTGGTTAAATAATGGTGTGAGATACTTTGCCCAAAAATCGGGATCATATTTGAATGGAGCATTTGGGAGCCCATTGATACAGATTCATCTATGCCAATTACGTCTGCAGTGTTTTTAAATGGTAAATAAAATACAACTTCATAGTCACGTGATTACCAACTTGAGCATTCATTTTTGGATATACACTCTTTCGAACTAAATACTGACGAGCCTTGTGTTGTTTGAAGATAATGTACCAATCCATCTTCAACATTAGGCTGACGGTGGAATGAATTCTTTTTTTCAGCAAAAAAACAGGATTAATTGTAAGAGTGACATTACCAGTGGACAATGGGATGTAGCTAAGATGCATCACCACTGGTGTTTGGTTTATTAAAGATGGAAGAGGTGTGGAGCAACGGTCAGGGTACCTGACTCTGGACCATGGAGTTCACAGTTCAATCCCCGGTGCCAGGTGGCCGGTTAGCCCAGCACCATGTGACTCTGGGCAATAGCTCGCTTATTCTTCCCGAGGGCCCCCATTGTCGGGACATCTCTATGGAGGTAGCTGTGAGTTTTACAAATGCAGGTATTTCATTTCATGGAGACATGGTCTCCGACCAGAACCGGGAGTAGCCCATAATACACAAATCAGCCCCCTAGCACGTTAAAAGTAGTGAAGTCCTCTGCATGCTGCAGATTATTGCATACTGCACATAAATGTGTGTGATTATGGGGCGCAATTCTGTGAGTACCATGGACACTGATAGCAATGTGTGACATATGATTGATGCATCAATGTACTTGGTCATGGGAAGCAATACAAGCCACCAAAGTGCCTGGACATCCCATAGATTTAGCATCTGTTAGGTTTTCCAGGCTTTCAGCTCAGGAAAGTCCTGCCTTTAAGTGGTTGAAGCAGGAGGTTTTGTATAATATGGGGCATATTCTCAAGAACGTGTGATAACCATCGCAAAAGTAACTTAATGCAACTTTCAACATTGCAGCCTTCCACGGGAAAATTACGCCGTGTTAACCAAGAATTCTCAACACGTCAGTACCATGCGATAGTCTCCGGATAACGCATCAGAATTCTGCATTAAAATGCGAAAAGCAAACACAAAAAATCTTGCGATGAGGCCAATTGTGGTACAAAAAGCACCACAAACCAGCGACCTGCCTGCAAATCCCACGTGTGTGGCGGGAAAATGCACCATAAAAGCAGAGTAAATAAACGGTGAAATGACAATGTGCTAGCACAACCCCACAGCTGTGACAGAGAACAAATGACCATTGTCCCAATCAAATAGGCGATTCCCCACAAACAGCCACAATGTATATCGACATGCATTCAGTATGTAACCTGGGCCAATGGGAAACAAATGGTACACACCGTGAAACAGCATCTCCTCCTCACATTGCAGAGGGACAAACAACACCCCCTGCACACCGACGTGCCATGTACAAGATCAAACAAGAATGAAAGCACGGACTAATTTAGGGGCAGTGACTCCCCCTTACGTAAATGTTGCCCATGTCGTCGGATTGGAGACACAGGGTGCATCCCTGCATCATGGCGGTACATATCAGAGCACAAAAGAATCCCTGTTGTCACTTGTAAGCCACATATGACAGCCAAAATTGAATGATTTGGGACACATGTGAAACGCCGAAGAGTGGGATACCTTAACAACTGTGACACACAGAACTGGCAGTTTGAATACATGACACCATAAACAGCCTCACTACACAGACGTGACACACCCACCATCCATTAACAAATCTCTCAATTGACAGCACAACATGTCGCACTCACACTTGTCTGAGTGAAGTGCCTGTACAGATGAGTGACATGCACACAGGGAATGGGTATAGGAATGCTTTTATTAGCACATGCAGTGCTTGTGGTCAGTCAACGTACTGTGCCATGACTGCTAAGGACCCACACCATGTGACGTCAACCAGAGAAGAAATTGTCAATGATGTAGTCCTACAGGCTATTCCTGCTGCAGTGGGGTGTGGTCCACCTGCCTCATCTTCATCATCATCGTCCGGTGCATCTGGCACTCATATCCATGGGGCCTTGCAGCGTACACATATGTTGTGCAACACACAACATGCAACGATCATCTTGCACACGAGGTCTGGGCTGTACAGGAGCTTACCACCTGTGACGTCCATGCACCTGGAAAATGAATTCAACATGCCAAATGTGCGCTCCACGATGCCCCTGGTGCAGTTGTGGGCCACATTGTACTGCCTGTGGGCCAGTGTGTTCGGGGCTCGGAGGGGTGTCATCATCCGAGCGCAGAGTGCATAACCTTGGTCACCTGTGTCAGTGCAGAAAGACATGAGTCACGACTACTTACTACATGATGTGTTGGCAGGCTCACTGGCTCATTGGATGTGATATGTGTGACCTAGTGATTCCTGAATGACATGTACTGTGTGTTGCACATGAGCTGCATCACTGTGTACTACGCAACCTCACTTCTGCACCTCCCCCGAGCACATTCACTAGTGTGCGCAGTGTGATTACATCACATGCACCCCTATGGCACACCATTGACATGCCTATCTGCGCACTTCTACAAGCCTGAATATGACACAATGATGATGCTGCGCAGAATGTGGCTGGCCACATGTGCGTAAGCCCATTGCAAAGACAGGTCTGACACAGATGTAGAGCACCTGTCTGGCTGCACTTGATATGCAGTTGAAGGTACATCTTTGGCTCATGCTGTGCTAATAGCGACACACACAACAGTTGGTATGTGTAATCCCTGACCCCGAGTGGGCATACCCTTGCCCATGTACCCCTTTGGCAGACCACGTACACCGGGGGCATGCCACATAGCAACATTGTCCATTGCAGAACGGGTGGCTCAGACACTACAACAGAGACACACGCATCAGCCACATCCTTGGCAAGGCCCACGATGAACCACACCCAGATCCATGTGTGGAGAAGCCACATCCCTACGCAGTACTATTGTACGCCTGTCCACTCCGCTTACACACACATGAAGATACGACACGGTTACATGTCCCAGGTTTACACCACTGCTTGCGGTGACATGGTTGCTCACACTGTACACAGCACAATGTAATGTGGAATGGCCCCGGTCCCACATGCATACATAATGACCACACAGACACACTGAGTGAGGTTGTGGGACTGGCTATGGGCACGTGCACCAGGCCCCTTTGATTAGGGTCACATCTCCAGTGACGCCTGTGGTAGATGGGTGTTGGGTAGTGTAAGCCTCCACTCAGGGGTTGGGTGGTGCTGGCAACAACCACAACAATGAGCAGACATATCAGCAGTACAAGGTACGGACATCATGGGTCCCTGACTTGAGCAGCACATAGTTTGTGACCCCGGATGCACAGCGGCCGGCACAGGCATACCGCCACCTACTGAGGTAGGGCCACACGAGCTGAGCCTGTACTCGTCAATGTCCAAGGGGAATGTCGCGGAGGGTTGCAGAGGACAGTGGAAGGTGTCCCTCCAGGGCATGATGCAGAGGGCAGAAGCAAGCAGGAACAGACATATGTGGAGTTTAATATTACTGACTCCACTTTCTCACCTTGTCAGCATCAGCTACATGTAGATGAAGTCAACCTCCAGCCCAATGGGCCCAGATGCCACCAACATACAAACAGAGATCAACCATGAATTTCAGGGCACAAACTCAGGGGCACCAAAGCTGGAATGGGTTGCAGTCTGCGATGAGACCTGTTCAATGACATTGACTCTGCCATGTAGAGGGCAAGACTCAGTTCAAAATGTGTGACCAGGTCCATCGCATTGTGTGCCGGAGCCAACAGTCATCAGGGGCCCACAGCCATGTGTGATAGGCATGCGCTGCACAGAATCAGTGGCACCAGTTTGTTTTGTAGTGTTCCATCACCTCCGTAAAGGTGAGTGCTTTCTCCTCCGGACTGAAGCGCATCTTCCCCTTACTCATCTCCTTGCGTACTGCGACATGTACACTGCCATGAAGATTTCAAGACTCAGTTCCAAAAATGCGACTTAGTTGGCCGCAGTGTCAGACGGAGGCTGAGGTCAGCGCAGGTTAACTGTTGTCCACCCATCTCCTCCTGGATCTCTAACACACGACATTGGAATGGCATTTGTATTAGATTTGTGTGTGACATAGCTAGTGGCACCAGAGCTGAGCATGTATTTAGCCAGTGACGATGCTGTGTCCGGCCGGTGATGGACTGCATTGGATTGGTGTGAGGCCTGCAGGACCACAGGGTAGGCAGAATGCCGCAGTCAGCAAGTGCCCACAGACACGTTTGGTGCGAGTCCAGTGCACAGCCTTGGTGGCACCACATTGAAGGGAGTATAGTGACATAACCTCAGCCTAAATAAAATGTCTCTGCCATGGTGTAATCAAGACTCAGTTCCAAATGTGTGTCCTCCTTGTCCGCTGTGTATGCCGGTGGAGTACGTCAACGAGAATTGAGTTCAGCGGGCCTGTGTCGCGGAGGCCGTGATGGTCCGAGGAGGCTGACAAGGTCATGAGCCTCGGCACGTGGTGCCAAGGTCTTGAGCTTGCACCGGCACATGGTGGGCCCTCTTCGACACACACCGGTGTCAGCAGTTAGGCATTGAGGCATGGGTGCGCAGGGGTGGGCAAGACGGGTTCAGGGACCAGTGGCCCGGGGTGCAGCAGGAGCACAGGATCGCAGGCAACACTGCTCACGGCGACGGCCTCCTGGCAGGGTGAGAGACGCCGCCCTAGTAGACATTTTGGGCATTCCAGAAAAGATCCACGCCCAGAGCTACGTGCTTTTTAATTCACACTTCTACGCTGGCCTGGTGTATGCCGGGCCAGCCCACTTCGCTCATGCTTACAGGGGGGACGTAACTAGCTACATTTCCGCAATCTTCCACACTGGCTGGGGTGACATGGTTGCATCGACTGTCCACTGACACTCCAAACACCAATGGCTATGTGTGTAGTCTGCATACTGCAGTCTGGCCATCACATCCACAGCACACTTGGCATTGTGTACATGCTTATTCATAGGTCACTTGCCTCCTTCACACATGCCTGGTTCACCTCTCCCCAAAAGCTGTTATTGTGTTGCTGAGGTGCCATGCCGTTGATGGCTTATGTACATGGCTAGCCCAGGTTCCCACAGTAAGTTATGCTGTCGTATCTGGGGGGTGGGCATGTTGTTTGGCATGTGCATTCCCAGAGTGGTGAGTTGCATGATTGTGAAGTAGAGGCGTGTGCTGTGTTCATTTGGTACTTACCAACAAGCAGTGCTGTTCCGTAGGTGCCATCCTGGAAGCGCCGGTCGATGATGGACTGTTGGAAGATGAAGGAATCATGCACACTGCCTAGTAAGTTGGCGACGACATTGGTGAAGAGTTCCCGGTGGTCCACTATTGCCAGCACATTGACGGAATGCGTGTGTTTTCTGTTGCGGTAATTGTGTGCAGTGTCGGCAGGGGGCACAAGTTGGACATGTGTGCATTTGATTGCCTCTATCACGTGTGGGAAGCCAGCTATGGCATAGAAGCCTTGCTTGGTCTCCATCTGTTCATGTGTGGTGTGGGGGAAGTATAGGTACTGGGGTACTAAGCTGATGATGGCATCAGGATAGGTTTGAGGAACTTTGAAAGGGCTGGCTGTGAGGCTCCTCCGACTCTGGCAGTTGTTGGTTGGAAGGTACCAGAGGCAAACAGATGCAGCACAGCTAGCAGCTTTGTCCGCGGAGGGATGTTAGTTGTCTGCTGTGTTGGTACCATCAGCCTGTGGGCAATGATGTTCAGGATGCGGAGGATGTTTGTACTTTTGAGCCTGTCGTGGGCAATGACATAATGCGTTTTCTGAAGATCCGCGGTCTGTGTCTGTGCTGCCTCTGTGGTGGTCCGGGAGGGTGTTACAGGGGAGTCCGGGGGTGGTGGCAGGTCTGGGGGTGGTGGCAGTGGGTGTTGAGGGCCTGTTGGGGCTCCAAGCTGCATGAACAGTAGCTCCGTGGCATCTGTTGTTCTTCAGGTGTGGCTGTGGGCTGGGCTCTCTTTTGCAGGCTGCCATCCGGTTTTGCACCCGCTCAGAGCAGGTGTTAATTTCCTGATGCTAACGCGCCTTATCGCATGTTTTGTGGTCGTATCGCCGATCTGACTGGGCATTGAGAATGTTGCGGAGTGGTGTTGTTGCGTCTTTTTGCACGGGAACGCCTACTCTGCATCTCATTAGCAATAGTTGCCGGGGTCGTCTGTGGCAATGTTTTTTGCTGCTGCTATCGCGGGTTAAATGGTGCTATGGGCTGTTAGCACCAGCTTGTGAATGGGGTGATAACTTTATCGCAACTTTGGCAGTGATGAGGTGCTGTTAACTCGACGATAGCTCATTGTGAATATGACCCTATGAGTTTTGTCTGCATGTTATAGATGCTCACTGTGCCCAAACATTCACTTGCGGGCTGGAGACCAATTGTCATCTGCTGAAACGGAATATGGACTATAAATACAACAGAGGTATGGCTTTCGGGAAGAATTTGTTCACTTTCAACCACTCAGAAATCTCTAAAAAGTTGAAACACCTGCTCATTTTTATGTGTCAAAGTTTGATGTGGAATCCTCAAACTTGAAGAAAAGTCATTGATATTAAGGCTCTTAAGACCTATTTTAAGTGGTTCATTGCTAAATCCTTATATAGAAGTGACTCGCCTGCAGGTGAACGTTGGGGGCTGCATGGGCAAGAAGCCAGGGCTCGGACGAGCTAATCTATTAGCATGAATTCCGCTGAAACTTAATTTAAAATCGATATGTGTCCTGATGCTACAGCAGATATTTCTATATAGGTTTTCCATCAGGAGGATGTTTCTTGCCCTGATTCGTCAATAAATCAATGTCTCAAGAAAATATTTATTGGGGAAACTCTTTTTGGTATTGATCTTATGTTTTGCACTTTGTATAGTCTATGTTATGTTATGTTATGTTATGTTAAATATGCTTACATAGCGCTCGGCTGCCCCAGCAAAGGGGCGTCCCGGCGCTCATAAAGACAGAAAGTGTAGCTGCAGATGGAACTAGCAGTAGACATAACAATACCAGCTTAACAGAAGAGGTAGGTTTTCATTGCCTTTCTAAAGGATAGAAGATCGTTCAGGCCGCGGATCGGGGGAGGTAAGGCATTCCAGAGCTTGGCCGCAAGATATCGGAAGGAGAGACCGCCCATCCGGGCTAGCTTAATGCGCAGGACAATTGCCAAGTTCTGGCCTTCTGAGCGGAGGGTGCGTCTGGGTAAGTAAGGTGTTAGAAGGGGAATTAGCATGGTCGGTTATGCAGTTTTCAAGATTTTAAACGCCATGCATAGGGTCTTGAAGTGGATCCTCTTCTCCACCAGGAGCCAGTGCAGTTTAATTAAGGTGCTTGCCACTGACTAGTGTCGGGGAATACCAGTCAGCGCTCTGGCTGCCGCATTTTGGACACGTTGCAGCCTTGTTTTCTCCGCCAGATTGGCTCCTAGGAGCAGGGAGCTAGCGTAGTCCAGCCGAGAAAGAATGGCTGACTGAACCACTATCTGCCAGGTTTTGGGGTCAAAGAACTTTAGGATTGGCCTGAGATTCCGCAGGATCCCAAAGCAGGTGGCCGCGACCTTTTTTGTCTGTTGGGTATAATTCAAGGCAGAATCAATCCAAACTCCGAGGTTTTTTATGTGTTTTTTGGGGTCTGGTAGCTTGCCAAGAGCCTCAGGCCACCATTTGGCGTCCCAAGTACTCGCTTCTTTGCCTACCAACAGTACCTCCGTTTTACCAGCGTTAAGCTGTAGGTAGTTAGAGGTCATCCAAGTGGTGATGCCAATGAGGCATTGTTCGAAGTTCTTCGCGCTCAGCCCGTTTCCATCCCTCAAGGCCACCACCAGCTGAGTGCCGTCGGCGTAAGATACGAGTGACAGCCCCCCTCTCCTGCGTCCTCAGCTAATGGTCGGACATAAATGTTAAATAGTGTAGGGCTGAGCGCCGACCCCTGGGGGACACCCTGTCTGCTGGGACACTCTTTGGAGATAAACGGAGGAGTAGATACTCTGAATGTCCTTCCTGATAGAAAAGACTTGAACCAGTTCAGGGCCTGACCTGTAACTCCAATCTCCTGCAGTCTGAACAACAGCCACCTCGTGTGAAACCGTATTGAAGGCAGCACTGAGATCTAAAAGAATCAGTGCTGCCGTATCGCCGGAGTCCAGGATGGTCCTGAGATTTTCCGTCACACTTAAGAGGGCCGTTTCCGTACTGTGACCCGCCCGGAAGCCATGCTGTAAATTGTCCAGGATGGAGTTGGCTGTCAGGAATTTAGTCAGGATAGAGTTGACATGTGACTCTGCCACCTTGGCTGGCCAAGGAAGTAACGAAATTGGCCTGAAATTCTCAGGTAGAGTAGGATCTAATGTGGGCTTTTTTATGATGGGAGTGACCCAAGCTTGTTTCCATCTGGCGGGAATGATGGCAGTGGAAAAAGATGAGTTAATAATATCCCTAAGGGGCCCAAGCAGTGTCCTATCAGCGGTTCTAAAATAGTCTGGTTTTAGGGGATCCGCTGATGAACCTGATTTAACTTTGTTACACAGATGGAGGAACTGCTCCTGACTGAGTGCCGGTATGTCAGCTAGTATGGAAGTGGCTATAGTGTCTGAGGGAACATAGGAGGGCAGTGTGGGGAGAGCCTTGTAAATTTTCTCTATTTTCTCCCTGAAAAAAGATGCACGGTTCTCGCATAAAGAGGGCGATAAAATAAGATTTTGGACCGTTTGTTTTGTGCTGAGTTCTTTTAGTATTTTGAAAATGGTTTTAGAGGTGTTCTGACTACACCTGATTTCGTTTGCATAATAGGTGGCGCGTACTCTGCAAATATTGCGGTGGTAGTTTTTTTGTGCTTAAATATAGAGGGTTTTGAGTTCGGCATCATACTCTTTCCTCCATTTCCATTCAGCGAGTTTACATTCTTTTTTCAGGGAAATAAGCTCCTCATTGTACCATGGCTTGATTGTTGTAGGCGTGCCTTGGTCCATTTGGCTGGAATCAGTTTATCCAGAGCCTGGTTAACCCAGTTCCAAAAGCTCTCGTAATCCTGATTGGGGTTCCCACTTGCTGCAGGAGGATCAACTGTAAGGAGTGCATGGAGGTCTTCCAAATGGAGCTTCCTCCAAGATCTTTTTAGCACCTGTTGCCCATCTACATCTACAGTGTTGTGGGTTCCCTCAATCACTACTGTCATGGTCCCTAAAAAGTGATCTGTCCAAGTCATGGGAAATGGGCTCTCTGCGGTCAGATTAACCAGGGTCGTAAAGATGGGGTCTAAGAGGTACCCGCCTCTATGTGTAGGGCTGCTAATCAGTTGCCGTAGCTGAAAAGCATTCATGTCCGCTATCAGTGTGTTTATCTTGCTATCGGCGTCCCGATCAAAGTGGATGTTTAGGTCCCCCATTATATTGAAATTAGCCGTGCCCGTGATCAAAGAGCATACATTTTCAAGAAGAGATTTTATAAAGTTGCCCACAGGTCCCGGGGGCCTGTAGATCAGAATGCCTACAAGAGTAAACTGTGCGTTTATCTTGATGTTGTAGCGGGCGCATTCACAGCCTTCAATGTCCCACTTAGTGAAGAGGCATTCAAAGTGTGACCTGGCAATCATTGCTATCCCTCCTCCTCTCGCATGCCTATTTAAAGTGTATGTGGAATAACCTACAGGAGTGGCTAAATTAATGACAGAGATCATATGGTCTTGTAGCCATGTTTCTGTGAGGAAAAGAATATCTAAGGCATGGTTGGAGATAATCTCGTTGACTTCCAGGTGGTGTTTCTGTAGAGACCTCACATTAAGCTGCGCGACCTTAATTTGCTGAGAGGCGACGACTGGGGGTAGGGGATCGTTCTTGGGGTTGAGCAGGGAGAACCCACAAGGGCAGTGAAAGGTGCCAGATTTACGTGAGACAGAGAATGACTTACAAGTTAATTTGGCGCAATCAAATTTAAGCAGATCGTCCCTTGAGTAGCGTATAAAGTCTTTCCCAAGTTGATCAGGGTATATGGCGGGAGGCGTGGAACTGGCGCGGACAGGCGGTGACGGGCTTGTCTTTGGCGCGTCTTCGGCGCGCGCCCGCTGCGCATCCTTGCAAGTGACGGGCTAAATAGGCTCTTGCCCGGATGTCGGGAAGAGCTAGAGCGCGTCCACAGCAGTCACCACCAGGCCTAAGATGGTGGCTGGATCGAGTGGACGGCCCGAGAGTACCCTTGTTTCCCTCCACTACAAACGGGACTTCCCGCGGCGGATAGGGACTAGGGGTGAGGGTAAGTGCAAGAAAACAAAGTGCAGTGGCAAATACAAATTAAGACAGGCAAAATTTTTAAAAACGTCGTTATCACGTTTCTTTTTTTAAAAAATTTCCTTGCAATTCTAAAAGTATAGGCAAAGTTTCCTCAGCGCTTAGCTGGATCGTACTAGCGCTATTCGCTCACCAAGCTTGTCTAACCGCGTGGATAGGCGGCATACATTAATTAAGTAGTTATATAGTTTATAATGTTTTTTTTTTTAGAACTGTCTCAAGACCAAGCGACTGGTCCGGTGTTGATTGAATTCTTGATTCCCTTCGAGCAAATTCGTCTCAACATTCTGTTTGTGCATCTCCCTTGTTTGTGGTTGAAGGGGCGTGGATAGTCCGGCCGAAGATGAAGAAGCTGTTTTATGGATTGGGAAAGTAGGAATACTATATTATGCCACTGTGCACTTTTCAAGCCGGAAATTTATGTTACTGACATATAATTGGATCGGTAGAGAACTCCAGACTGGTTTTAAACAGCTTAACGTTTTACTAAGAGGCCCTTGTAAGAGCCCTTGTAAGAAAAATAGTATAAACACATTTACCTTTTTTGAGATTTTAATAATGTTAAAATAAAATTGAATATGTTTACAAAATAAATGTGTCTGTGAGATTAAATCATGGTTTTATGGTTGTGCTGATAAACCAAAAAACCTGAGAGTGAGTGGCTGTGTCTGTTTGTGCGTCTATATTTCAGGCAGATACTTAAACATGTTTGCCGGTTTATGTGCATGCGTGCTTACATTAAACTGTACATGGGTGTATGCATATATTGATATATCCAGTGACATCAGTGTCTACTGTCGTATTTGTTGACTGTTCCAGGTATCTTATAGACCCCCCTCCCCCCCAGCATGTTGTGCCCACCCTTGTCATATGTTCGGTATGTCAGGTATAAGTAGGCTTTCCTGTTTTCAGTTTCTATTTTTGGTAAATTCTGGTGGGGTTTTTTCAGTGTTTTCAATATCTTAAAAAACGGTTGTTATCAGTGGTTACACATTTTCACGCCACTAAAAACAACAGAAAAAGTGTTTTTCCGGTGTTTATGAAACGTTTTGCTTTTATCATTGCTTGCTTTCTGCACTAAAAGAACATGGTATATAGACAGTGTACGTATAGTGTATATGAGGTCCAGATAGATTTTTGCAAATTAATCTTATTGTAGTACACCACACAATACTTCTTCAGTGAGTCTTTGGGTCATGTGCGCTCGCTCTTTCCTTCCCATGTAAACTTCTGTGAAAAGGCCCTCTCAGCATTCATAGCCCCTTGGGCTGAGAACCATCAGCTAAGGGACACAGTTGAGATGACTGTTTCTTTGATGCCACATAAAGCACGAAATGATAGATATTTGCATTTTAGTTCCTGTGCATTAGAAACCAGTGCACCAGAATGGACTCAAAAGTCAATAGCATCCCTCATTAACTCTTAAGATTGTAAAGATGCTTTCAGCATACCATCTAACAAGTGGCAAGGATCTACTACAGGGAATCACTTCAGCTCGGGTATAAATTTTGACAGGTCATCAAACAACTTATTTATATACGTAGCTGAATCACTGCAAATACAAACAATATCACTCCAATCTTTGTTGAACTTGGAAAGGACCTTTTTAGCAGAGCATTACAAGTGACACTGCGTTCCATGTTTTCCAAAAGTCTGGTGTCATGTTTTCACCACTATCCCAGATGCTTGGTGATATATATACTTGTCACTATACCTTGCATTGAGTGTTTAAAGCCTGAGGTGTTGGCATTTCACCTACTATCAATAATGACCAACTAGAAACTATGGTCTGATGTATTAAGGGTTTTTACCCATTCTCTGCGGGTAAATGTGATGACACATATTAGTTAAGATTTTTATGAAACCAGCCATTTTACCTATCGGTGAAAGAATCAAATGCAGCCAAAATATCAAATAGGAGTTTGATATTTCCTGATTCTCTATAGTTTATAAAATAATTAAACTAGACCTAAAACATGAAACTAAACCCTGCATCTTTAGACCAAAGGCCACAAAACTGAAAAAGTAAAAGGAAGAAACAACATTTTAGTGGCATCCCTAAGGAACAAAACTCAAGCAGAATAATGTTACCCAGTCTTTCCCTCTGCTACTTGTATAACAAAGTTACATTGTATTGACCCCTTCAGGAAGAAAAAAATGACTTTCACTCTCTTTTTCCTTTCTTTGAATGGCATTTAGTTTGTGGTTGTCCAGGTGTTTTTTCAGTGTTTATATGTTTTCACCGGTGAGGGCTATTTTTCTTTCAGTGGGGTTTTATCAGTTATTATAGGTTTAAACCTAAAACCCCACAGCCTAGGTATAAGGTATGCATTCCAATGACCCCTGCCTTAAAATGGTCCCTCAGGCCTAAAGTGACACAGCAGTCCTTAGGTGGCCACATAGGACATTATATAGCTACACTTGGCATCTAGTGGGTATTTCTGGCAGAACAGCCTTCCTTTGCACCTGGTAGCCAATCGAAATATTGGATAAGCATATCTGCTTCTAGGCAGGAATTCCTGGCATGTGATGGTGACTCACGGACATGCCAGGGTGCATCTGTCCCGGTGGAGCAGTCTTAGAAATGATAAAACTGACATCTAGGAAATTATAAAACTTACATTTAGGATGAATTTACTAGAAAAAGATTGGTATTTTAAGCCAGGGATCATATTTTGAGAACAATTGGCATTTATTGTAATAATTATCAATACAAATAATAATATGGAATTTGAGATACAAATAAGTGTAGTTTTAGAAAATGACTACATTTTGCTTCAAGGCCGAGGCTGGGCACAAGTCGGGGGTACACGCGGGCAGATGGCGTCCACCCACCATTTTCACAGGGTGGACACCATCCACCCTACCAAGAAGTTGGGCCCCACTAAAACATGCTGAATTCATCCGGGGTAGGTTTCAGACACAGGGGCACTTTCAGCAGCGCCTGCACGTTATTCATTCCGAGAAGCAAAGTGCAAGGGGCTTGTTATTTTAATTCCAGCTAGCCCCGAACAAAAGCCGAAGTTAAGGGACCATCAGGCCTTCTTTTGTTTGATTATCCTGGCTGGGAGCTATCTGAAGCCTCACACCTAAATGCAATGGAGGGGAAACAAAGGATCACAGCTTATCACTCCACAAATACCTAAGGGAGACATGCTTTTGAGTGTTTCAAGTCCCTGTATATGAGACATACGCATGCACTGTGTCAGAGGTGTTGGTGTACCCCTGTATTTACAGAAATAACAATTTTAATACCAGTATTATTTCTTTTATAGCGCTACTTATTTCAAAGCAGGGTGTCAGAGCGCTTTACATTGCACACAAAGATTATACTTTCACAATAAATCATGTATGTGTGTAATTCAGTGTACAGGGTGCATTACATTAGACAGGACTACAAGGTGTAGGAGTCACATGTCCTTGATAGATTAAGAATGGATTAAACTCCAGAGTTATCTTACTATTATTATTATTCCCTGAGATTTACTGTTCACTCACAGATCTCTGCATCTGGTGCCTTAACATCAGAAGATATTTTAAAATGCAGACTGTGCAACCAGTTAAGCAGAATAGATGTATTGCTACATGTCTCCCTGATGACGATCCCTCTGTGGCAGAGTTAAAAACAAAACAAAATGTACAAGTTGAGGCCCAGATTTTGTTTTGTAGTTGCATCATTTTTTCAGCACAACCCCGACGTAAAATCTCCCTTGTTAAACCTCGTAATGTGCTCAAATGTATTCATGACAGAACAGCTAAACATATGTTTGAGGTATGAAGATCTGATGTCACTTGTGTGTTGACACGTCCTGTGATGTCATAGATGGTGAGGGCACTCCCTGTGATGGGATGTATGACGTTACAACGCATACTTTTACAACGCCTACCTTTACAATGCGGTTTTTACCACGCATACCATTACAACGCATAATGTTTTTAGGCGCTGGATAGTGAATAGTTTAATTTACTATTCCAACTCCAGTCCCCGTGGATAGTAGGGAAGGTTATTGGATAGTAAATTAACCTATTCCCTATCCTAGAGCGCCCCCCAGAGCAATGCGTTGTAATAGTTTGCGTTGTAAAAGTTGCGTTGTAATGGTAGTTCGTTGTAAAAGTTTCGTTGTAAAGGCTGTTTCCCCTGTGATGCCATGTATGATGTCACGTGCCATTATATCATGCACCATGATGTCACTTGCATATTACCTAACTTAGTTAGTCGCCCCACTTCTGATTTTTTAGTACTTGTGCCCTGGGGAGAGGTCATTGTATTTACAATAACTGAAAAACTGGCATGTAATGGCACTTTGTTTAGACAATCACAAGGTCATCTTTGGAGAAACGTTATCACCTTTAAATGGAAGGTGATATCAGAGCGTATTGTTTTGTATTTTCAAAAACCATCGAGTTTGAGAACATATTTTTATTTAAACAAAAAATAAAAAGCTAATATTTGGGGATAAAACATGATTTATTATTTCTAGACAATGGCAAACTGATGTTTGGGAAACAATTAGTTGATTTAGCAAGGCTGAGGCCATTTCCTGCACCCAGTCCTCACTGACATTTGCCATAGAGGATTCAACAACCTTTTACATACAATTCAGATCCAGCTTAAAACCAGGAATCGCAGATTATCTCCAACATTCCCACCGTGAAAATGTCTGTGTGCCAGGAAATTGAGGTTCTTCAATATCACGATTTACGTTGTCAATGATGATGTGATTTGCAGTACCGCCTGTCAAGTCACTGACTGCTCCTTTTGCGGAATCACGTGTGAGGTCATTAGCGGTGCTTTGGAAAAGCCATGATGCTGAACCTACTGTAAGCGTTGCACAAATTCAGCCATTTTGTTAATAAGATGCTTGAGACAATTACCTCAAATTCTTTTAATTGTATTGATGCATTTCACCTTTTTTCTTTAGCTATGAAATCTGTTCTAAGCTAACAGCTTCGGTTACCACCTATCGCCCTCATTCCCTTTGACAATATGAATCTCATGAACCTCTAAGTCACTTGGCCTTGGTATTGAGTGCCACCTCCATGGCCATACAGTGGTTCCCTCATTTTATTAAATCACACTCAACAATTGAATCTAGGTTCTTTTCACTCTCAGCCAACTTCAGTTAGATATGGGGCTGCAAAGAAGTCCGACATTTAACCTGCATGATTCGGTTCGACCGCTATTGAAGCTCTAACCGTAAGATGTTTATTCAGTCTCACAGTGATGATACCTAAATGTACATAAAATACCCAATCTTCTGCTCCAGAGTGACAGATGTACTATATGGTATTCAAGATTGGATGTCAGGGGGCTGCAATGATGAAGATGGCCACCTCAACCTTAGGCCCCAGCTGCCTTAGGGGAAACAAAAGGCCCTGAGATGATCTAAGCGGTGCGAGACACATATCCGTTGTAGAAACAGACAGGTGAACATTGGAGGACTATCGGGAGCATGTTATCCTGTTTGACTGATGCCAGCTGTAGGAAGCTGGCTCTCTATCGTATGTACTAACACGAAGCACACTGTATAGAGAGTCCAGTGAATCCCTTACTGTGGGCACTGGAAAGGACTGGACTTTCCCCTTTCTGCGGTATCCTGCTTAAAAAGATTCTCCAAGTCTTGCCTCCTGATCCGAAGGCCCAGGGAAAAAAAGACTTCCCTTGCAACTTGCTAAACAGCACCTGGACTCCTCTGCGAAAATCCTGATTGCCAAAGGATGGCAATGCTAGTTCTTGGGCTCTTGGGATCATATGCTCGGTACTGCAACCCAAGAAACACACGATCAACGCCATCAGCGACGCTGCCAGTGATGCTGCTACATGCACCAAAGCTGTGGTCACCCCTCGTGTAGTGCAGGACGCACTGCCCCACCTGCACCGCAGCTCTGATGCCCACTGACGCCTACAAGTTATTGAGCTCCATGACACCAGCTCTCACACCTACGCCTGTCGCTGCCAGCACCTGCATCTCATTAATCCAGAGCTAATGACTTCCAGAACTCATCAACATCGCACTGCTGATTGGAACCAATGTCTCACCACCGATCCTACCTCACCTCATCTCCCCTGCCAGCTCAGACTCGATGACCAGCTTTTCGTGGACTCGCCATCTCGCCTCTCCTTTGGCAGTAAGGAGCTGGCCAGACCTCGACCCATTGACGCCTCACCTCATTGATACCGTGCATTGTCTGTTGACTTTGCTTTCCAAAGTACTGTTATTTGGGGGTTCGGGTGACTCCATGGCCAGCCTGCTCGTAAGAGCCCCACTTGGAGCTATATGTTTCTACAAGTGTTATTCTTCCAATAATCGTTCAAAAAGTGATATCTTGATATATGTATGCTGGATTTTTGATCTTCTTTGGTTTAGATAAAGATACTTTATTTTTCTAAATTGGTGTGGTGTCCATTTGCTGTATTTTCACTGTGTTACTGTGTGTTTTATGTACAAATGCTTTACACATTGCCTTTGAGATAAGTCTGACGGCTCGTACCAAACTACCAAGGGGGTGAGTATGGGTTATTTTAGAAGTGTAATCCCCCTTACCCTGACTAGACGGAAGGGTCACTATTTGGACAGGGTGCAAACCTGCCATCCAGAGATCCCTATTTTGAAAAAATATACATCACTTAACTGTGATTTACTTATGGTTTTCAGCAGATACCGCTGAACTTTAAGGAGAGATTTCAAAGTGGGACTTATTAGGTGGATTTTTGCATGGTAGATGAAGGCTAAGTCAGTGCTAGTTGGATCCTAGTTATGAAATCCGTTGTAATTAGTCAGAAGTGCCGTCAGACACCAACTTTGAATGAACCCTCTATATATTGTTATGCATTTCAAATCAAGTTTGCAGCTTTTTACTCATAATGGACCGTGCAATGACAACCAGGTAATTGAGCTGGTGATGGAAACGCCTCTTACGAATCTGTCTCAGAAGACCAACGCATGTTCCTACCACTACAGACACCTGTTTACTCATGGACAGCATGTTGTCGATGTGGATTCCCAGACTCTTCACCACGGTTGCTGGTTCCGGTGTCTTGCCCAACTCCCTGGGCCAAAAACCGTCATTCCACGGACTGCCCTGGATGGCTATGGGCAGCACCTCGGTTTTGTCCGTATTGATTTTCAGGGAGTTGGCAGTCATCCAATTTACTGTGAACCTTAAGATATTATGCAACCTGGTTTGAGCGCCTGGAGAGTCTTCTATTTGGATAATGATCTGCGTATCGTCAGCATAGTTAAAGATCTGACAGTCCATCTGATTAAGAGCTGAAATTAGTGGCTGCAGGTAGATGTTGAAGAGGAGTGGTGAGAGGGCAGAGCCTTGTGGCACTCCACAGGAGATTGCCGCTGATGTTGAGACTAGGTCGGACAACTGCACCTTCTGTGATCTATCCTGCAGAAAGGAGGTGAGCCAACCTAGCGCGTGCCCCCTGATGCCCATGTCTCTCAAATGCGACAGCAGTTGACTGTGACAAACCGTGTCAAAAGCCGCGGAGAGATCGAGTAACACAAGGGCACCAGGGATCCTCTTATCAGCTCTGCACCTTAATTCGTCTAAAATAGACGCCATCACCAACTCCGTGCTGTGGTGCACCCGAAAGCCAGCCTGATTTTGCTCTAGCGGATCATTTATCTCCAAATGCTTAGAGAGATGTGCCAACACATGTTGTTCCAAGACCTTTGCTAAGAAAGGTAGTTGGAAAATGGGTCTGAAGTTTTTAAAAAATTTTGTGTCCGCCCCTGGCTTTTTTAGCAATGGGATTAGCCGGGCCTCCTTAAACATGGCCGGAACTTGTCCGATTTCGAGGGACTTATTGAGCAGGTAAAGAATATCGTCCTCCATCCCTGGCATGGCTAGTTTAAAGACACTAGGGGGACAGGGATCCGCCTGGGAGCCTGATTTTACCCTCCCTATCAAACTGACTAGCATCTCCTTCGTAATCAAGGGGATGATATGCAAAGGGTAATCAGCTTTACGCATGATAGACTCAACTTGGAGCGAACATTCCAGGGCAGGGGTGCACGAAATTTCTAACAGAAGATCCTCAATTTTCTTAATGAAGAAGTCCTGGAAGAGTTGGCAATCCTCCTGCGAGAAGTTAAGTCTCTGCTCTTTATTTTTCCTCAACTCAGAGAGTACCCTAAAAATTTCTTTCTGCGGGTTGCGAGCTGTAGCAATCCTGTTCTCAAAGAACTCGGATTTTCGTGCTATGATGGCCTTTTTATACATAGCCAGCTCATGTTGGTATAAACTCCATGCCATCAAACAGTAATCCCTCCTCCAGGCTCTCTCAATCTTCCGCAGGGCCTGCTTCCTTGACCTCAACTCATCGTTATACCAGGGTGCTCCAGCTCCTTTGTCCACCATTTTCACCCTTCTGGCCGGTGCCATGAGGTCAATGGTGGATTTTAGCTTGTCCGCTACCCTCTGGCACACGACCTCAAGTTTGTCGTTACAGATGGTTGGAACGACGGGATTAAGTAAGTTTTTTACCAGATCTTCCTCATTTATGGTGTTCCATCGCCTCACAGTTCTCCACACCGGCCTAGATTTCTCTCCATATTTGGGAGCTATTTTCTGTCCCCTAATCAAATAGTGGTCAGACCACGCACAAGGTCGACCGGATATCGTCCCATCTCCAGGGTTAGTCGACCATACCAGATCTAACGTGTGGCCCTTGTCATGGGTGGGACCTACTACAAGTTGAGTCAGTCCAAGCATAATTAGCGCTTCCTCTATGTGGCTTGCTTGCCCCTCCTTGGGGGAAACCTCCCAATGGAAATTAAAGTCTCCCATGACCAATAGGTCCTTGTAGTGAGACCTAAGGTCATGGACCAGCTCCACAAAGCCATCCCCAAAGTCTGGGGTAGCCCTAGGGGGACGATACACCAGCAGGATGACCAGGCAATCTCTATCTGCCTCAAATTTAACCCCCAATATATCAGCACCTCCCAAGCATTCGGCACAGATTTTTTCAGCCTTCCAGCAATTCTTATAGAGAAGAGCGACTCCCCCTCCTCTCTTGGTACTGACTCGATTCTGGCAAATTGCCAAGTAGTTAAGGGGAAGGGAGGCCACTACGTCTGGCATGGATGAGTCTTCCAGCCACGTTTCTGTAATCCCCTGAATATCAATCTCCCCATCTTGTAATAGCGTGAAGATTTCTAGATTGTGTTTCTGGAGTGATCTAGTGTGATATGATGCTGGGTGATAAGGACTTCATATGTACTCGTAAGGAAAATGTGTGTAGTTTTGAGATTATGATGGCATGAAAATTAAAATGCGCTAGATACCATTAAGATTATCATCCTTCTTTTTGTTTTTTGTCCATGTAGATTTCATACTGCTTTTCGATAAAGACTTTTCGCTGGTGAAACTCAAAGTATTATCATTCATTTCAAGTTTCTGCACTGATCTGGACTTCTAATCATTTGATATCGTATACAGAACTTTTGAGTTAAGAAAGTTGTGTTTTTTTAGGTAAAACATCAATGTCATTGACGCGTATATTTTTTATTTCTTTTATTTCTCTCATTTCTTTCTTTTCTTTTCTTGCCTTTTTCTGTTTTTCTTTTTCTGTTATCTTAAAGGTAATTCACTTTAATTGCCCTTTCAACTCATGTTTGTGGTGATAGGATTTTGCTATTATTGTGCTGTTAAACATCAGTTTAATCTTTATGCGATATTTTGATGAACAATTTGTCTTTATGGTAGTCTATCATGGTACTTGATATTTGATTGTATTGTTGTATAAATTACGAAAATTATATGGAGGAACTTAATTAGTTCCTTTACAGCCCTGAAGTATCTGAGTTGAGACCGTGCAACATGTTTTGGCTGTACATGTGAGGTGTTTACTTGAGCAACAAATCTCATTATTAATATGATCTACATTGTATAATGGACTTTTAGAATCAATTTCTTCTTTATTGTCAGCAACTTATATCATGTATCATTTGCCCAAAGGCCTTTCTGTTAAAAGAGGAAATGAATAAATGTAACCTTTTGGCTAATTTAATTTAATTGTTTGTTGCACACAATATAATACTCCCCATGCTTCAGTATTATTGGTTGAACATTTCAAAGCCAGAGGGGAAACTGGCTTAGTGGGTGGAGTGGGCAGGCCACACTGTTCTGTTGTACCCAAGTTAGATGAAGTCTCACACTGGCGCATCAAGCCATCATGGAACCGATCCTTAAGAAATTCGGTGGCCATTACCACCGAATAGAAGACACTTTGACAAAAACTAGGACCCTTCAATGACAAAGTATAAGGTATCATAATGAGATTATCGACAATTGAGCATAGGTTGGAAATTGCAGATGCCTGGCACTCTGATATCTGGCATCTTCGGTGGAAGATAAAAGACTTAATGAAAAGAGCCAGGAGAGACAATATTTAATTATATGGTATGCCCTAAAAAAGGAAAAATATGACCCTAAGAGCCTCTTGTCAGAACTCATACCTTGCCTTTTGGGAGCGTCCTTCTCCCCATCGCTGGAGCTCCAAAGCACAGATAGGATCCTAAATTAAGCAACAGCCAACAGGGAAAGAGGAAGACCAATCATAGCCTGCTCTCATTATGAGCAAACTTGGCAGATCCCGCTACCAGCAAGTAAAGATGGTCCACATGATCAATGGCGGTAAAATCCAGATAACCGCTGACTTTTCTAAAAAAACTAACGTCAATTCAAAATCTTTCTTGTCTTTAAGACCTAGGCTATGAAAATGGGACATTAAATATGTCCTTTTGGAAACCACAAGTATGTGGATAACTAATGATGCTAAATCAAAATACTTTCCTGAACCTGCTGATCTGATGCGTTTTCTCATTGACTTGGAGGGTGCAAATATGGAGACCACACCATCATTATCGAGAGAAGATATCATTGCCTAGTGGGAAGTCAAATGACACAATTGCCAAGGCAGGCTAAAAGACTTACCCTTCAGGAAACAAACTGAGAGAGAAAAAGTGAACAAGAGTGTAGAAGAACCCACACAGGATAAAAATTGAGATATGGCCAGGTCCCCATTGAAATGTGCAACAACCCCAGTGTGAGGGGGTCGCCACTGGTCACTAATGACTGCTTTGTCTTTCTTTGCAAAGAAGAATACACTGAAGGGATTTTTAGGAGATCGCTATGAGGATGTTTATTAACAGAAAATCAGTCAGATATCCCAATACGTCTTGGATGCCTGTCAGTAGTTCCCTTTTTTATGTTCGGGGTTTAAGAGTGAGAAGAAAGTCAGGTAGTTTGGGTAAGGGGTTAACAAAACACAGTCCACATCCACTGGCGGTGGTTTCTTCTTTGTTGGTATCGTCTCTGCCTTACCGGGGTTCCTCGGACTGCAGCAGGAGAGGGTTTGTCGGCAATAGGCGTCACAGGGATTAAAGTAAAACAACAAAAAATATTGAATTTGACCACCGTTTTGTGTCACAAACAAAATAGGGAGGGAAAAAGTGCTCCTGTCACCGGTGTGTCCCTAACGTGCGGTGCCTAGGTGTTTATTGAACGTTCAGTGACTGAGGTTGATGTGGCCCTTGACCCCCCCCATCAACCCCGGGGGCGTGTGATTGGAAGTCACAACGTCTCCTTCCATGGTTGGAGTGTTGGACTTGGTTGCGTTGCTCCCAGAGCGGTTACCAGTACACCGCTCCTCTTCATCGGTGGGAAGCATGTCCTCGGGTGCCTTCTCCTCCGCTCCGCTCTCCTCCTTGCTGGCTTCAGCTCCGTCCTCGTCAGTTTTGGTCTCTTCCTTGCTCTCCTCCACTCCATCTTCCTTCATCTCCACTCGTTCCTCCGGACGTCCTGGTGCCTTGAACGCCACCTTCTTGTATTCCAAGGCCCCGCATGGCTGTACCCTGATTGGTACAATGCTGAAAACGTCCGGTCGGCCCGGTGGACCGCCAACCCAACTTCCTGTGTGCCACATGGTGGCCGCCATGTTGGAATGGTCGGGTGGTTCGCGCTGTAAGAGGGGGAAATCCTCACACCCAGATAACCACAAAGTTTCCCAATTTCCGACCGGATGACTGACCAAGAGAGACAGATGAGTGTTTCATATATTGCTTCTCTGTTCTGCCATTCTGTACTCACTTTAAAAGGAAAAATTATACTCACTGTAATAACCGTATCCGTTACCAGGTGCTTGTTGGTATTACATTAAATATACATTTTAAGTCGAGCCTAGCGCAGCACGCATGTGCTGCTCTGCTCGACTGTATGTAAGGGCTTTAGAAATCTCACCACACGTTATGTTATGTTATAACAATTTTTTATGCGCACAGCGACCCCAGCGAAGGCACACCCTTGCTCATCCTCGTGCGCGTGCTTTAGGTTTTGTCCCAGACTATTGGCCTTGTGTGCATCAAAGACAGGTGAGCACATGTCCCGCCTTTGCTCTGCCCACGGCCTACTGCGTGTGGTTACCCGCATAGGCACCACCTGGTTTGAATTATCGTGCCCATACGCTGGCGCGATAATTGAAACCAGATGTCTTGCTGTGGCGCGCGCACCACTCGTGGGCTTGCTTCCGTAACATGCACGTGCCCTGACAGCTCAAAGAACAGGCACAAATGCCTCTTCACCCAGAGCTCTTCTGTAAATCCCGTCAAGGGGCCGGCAGTTTTGCCCAAATTCCCGCTGTACATTGTCAACAAAGGATTGAACACAGACCTGCTTCAGGTGCCGATTTGCATATCCGTTGAGATATGTTTCCATTTTGTTTCCTTCAATCAATCAATCAATCATCGCATTTATATAGCGCGCTACTCACCCAGAGGGTTTCAAGGCGCTGGGGGGGTCCGCTACTGCTCGAACAGCCAGGTCTTGAGTAGCTTCCTGAAGGTGAGGTGGTCCTGGGTCAGGCGGAGGTGGGTGGGGAGGGAGTTCCATGTCTTGGCAGCGAGGTAGGAGAAGGACCGTCCCCCTGTGGTGGCTCTTCGGATGCGGGGGACGGCGGCGAGGGCGTGGCTGCTCGATCGAAGCTGGCGTTTGGGAGCGTAGAAGTTGAGGCGGCTGTTGAGGTATCCTGGGCCTTGGTTGTGTAGGGCTTTGTGTGCGTGGGTGAGGAGACGGAAGGTGATTCTCTTGCTGACCGGGAGCCAGTGCAGGTCTCTCAGGTGTCCGGAGATGTGGCTGCGACGGGGGATGTCCAGGATGAGTCGCGCTGAGGCGTTCTGGATCCGCTGGAGTCTCTTTTGGAGTTTGGCGGTGGTTCCGGCGTAGAGGGAGTTGCCGTAGTCCAGACGGCTGGTGACGAGGGCCTGGGTGACCGTCTTCCTGGTCTCGGTGGGGATCCACCGGAAGATCTTACGTAGCATGCGCATTATGTTGAAGCATGACGAGGAGACGGCGTTGACTTGTCTGGTCATGGAGAGGGAGGAGTCCAGGATGAAGCCCAGGTTGCGTGCGTGGTCTGTTGGTTTGGGTGCGCTGCCTAGGGCGGGGGGCCACCAGGAGTCGTCCCACGCGGCGGGTGAGGATCCCAGGATGAGGACTTCCGTCTTGTCTGAGTTCAGTTTCAGGCGGCTGTTCTTCATCCATTCGGCTACCTCTTTCATCCCTTCGTGAAGGTTGGCTCTGGCGGTGGCGGGGTCGTTGGTGAGGAAGAGGATCAGCTGGGTGTCGTCGGCGTAGGAGATGATGTTGAGGTTGTGCTGGCGTGCGATGTCTGCGAGGGGGCTCATGTAGACTTGACTTTCCTTGACTTCCACACTAATGTAATTTGAACCAATCATCCCTGTTTTATTCCAGTCACCCAATTTGTGGATTACCCCCATGTAAACCCAGGGGCAATGGGCATTACCAGATTCCTGGAACGGAATTCTTAGAAAACCCAGGCATTTACAGCGCATTTCGTTTTTCACGTCGGTTGTTTTCAGTCGCGTGCTAGGTTGGGTTGTGGAAAAGGTAGAACTGATCTACAAGGAAATCCAAAGACTTTGTGACATGAAATTGCTCCCCAAAGGCAGGTGCGACGGAGGCGGACACTCGCATAACCAGCAGCAATCATATGATGCTGATCGGGTTCTTCCAGTCTGGGCTTTAAGTTGGCCGGGTCCGGCCAGGTCAGAGGCTCGTCAGTGGTTAAAAATGGATGTTGAAACGGGTCCCTAGCGGGCTCTATGTTCATGTCCTTTACTTTTTTCCGTCAAAAACACTGCTCGATTTCGGAACAACAAATGTAGAGTGAAAGGTAACCCTCATTCCAGCGGGCCTGTTCATTAAACACGGTCTACAACATACCTTAAAAACATTGCCAATACCTCTTGCTAAACACTTACAATGTACCAAAGGTGAGACTTATTGCCTATGCAAATGCTTGTTAGTATGGATACCACACAATCCCCCATTCTATCTTCAGCCCCATCTCATGCCTGTCTAGGAGAGTGACTGACAATTCCCTGTAACTTCCGTTGGAAAAAACCTGGAGGTCTGAACTGAATATTCATCATCCACAGCACCTTCCGATCCATTTCTCCCTTGCCAACTTATCATATCATCTTGCTCCATATGCTATACTTCCACAAGGACACTGTCATCCCCCATGGAAGTTAGAATATTACAGAGGAAACAGATCTACTGTTGACAGTTGCAGGACCATGTGTATACTTGTAGATTTAATTCCCACTTGTAGTGTGAGGAGGATCCAACTCCCTTTACCTTCACAAGCCTGTATACCAGCCACCTAAGTTTACCCTTGCTTACCCATTCTGTGGGCCTTTGCTTACTCCTTATAGTGCACAGACTAACCATGCACTTGCATATGCCCATACCTTCCTATTAATTTGTCTTGCTAGTAAGACCAATGACCAGCTGGCCCACTTTCAGTTTGGGAGATCCTAACTACCCCATAGCCACCACCTGCCACCTACACACTTCAACATCGTCTTCTTGAATAATAATGCTCTGACACATTATATCAAAAGAAAGAAAATATTATCCTGCTTTGCCTCCAACCACATTAATATTTCCCTTCTGCAAGAAATTATAAGTAGAGGATGAAAAACTGAAAGGATACTGGGTGGGACAAGTAGGCTATCTAAAGTTGTAGGGAAATCCTGCCTGACTACCTGACAGACCTACCGCCCCCATCTTTAGTAGCTCTAGAAAGTGCGGGGTGATGATCCTAAGTAGGAAAACCCATCCTGGTTCAGAAATTCAGTTCTATACCGATGATGAAGGCAGATACATACTGGCTAAACTTCAAGTGGGCAACAAAGTGGTGGGCATAGGCTCCATTTATACCCTGAAGGAAAACAAGACAATCGATTCAGCAAATAACAGAGACATTATGGGTGACCAGGGATTATTAGATATATGCCATGTATTACATCACTCAGACAAAGAGCACTCTTATGTATCACTCATTCATGGCACCCAATCCAGAATAGACTACTTTTTGATATCCCATCAAATGACACCATTGATCCTAGACAGCTAATTACTAGAAGGATCCCTATGAGGCCATTTTGCATACGAGTTGACTGAGGGCTGGCTAAACTGGTCCATAACCCATGGCACCTCAACACTTACTATTATAAAATGCCCACAGACAAACCACAAGACATGTCACTACTTAACTAAAGGATAACCAGGGTTCGGTGATCTTGGCTTAAAACCTGTGTGCAATAGGCAAAGCAACCCTTAGAGGACAAATAATTAGGGATGCTGCCATGGCAAACAGTAACAGAGCCGAATAACAAACCACAATAGAATCAGATATCAGATGGCAGACCCAAATGTATACCAGAATCGCCACTGAGACAGCCAGACATCAACTGGAAGTAGCAAAAATGGTGTTGAGTAACTTATATGACCAGGGCTGAATATGGTATTCAGACTTAGGGCCTGTCATTATGAACAGGGAGGGAAGGCAGGCAGGCTGTTGGCTGCACAGCTCAGGCAAAGGGAGGCAACAATAGCAAGCTCTGCATTGGAACAGACACAGGTGAATTGGTTATAAGCCCAAAATAAATCACCTCAGAATTTGCTGAATAGTACAGTAAATTCAATAGCTCTGAAGAACTAGAAGACAGGGAACAAGAGGATAAGTTATTTAATACCCTATATCTCCCATGCCTACACACGAATGGTACTTATGGAAGGGGAAATTACTAAAGAGGAAATAGCTCAGCCGTGTCCAACCTCCACTATAACAAAGTTCCTGGTGAAGATGGCCTTCCTGGAGAAATTTACAAATGGAGGAAACAGAAAGCACTAGATTCTCTGCATGACCTCTATGAAGTAGCAGAGCAGACTGGTATCCTATGAGCTCTTTCCAATAGGATGCTGATTTATGCCCTACCGAAATCAGGGAAAGGATCCTTAGCTCCACAATAGCTATCAGCCAAAATCCTGTCTCTATGTGAATATTACCATCCTGGCAGGGAAGCTGGCCACCTGCCTAAAATGGGTCATTCCCACACTCATACACCACACTAAAGTGGGTTTCGTACTGGGGAAACATTTCATAATCATTGACATACAATATCTGTTATGGCTCTCCAAAGATCTACAAAAAGACACCCTAGTCTTATCTCTGAACACCGAGAAGGTGTTCATTAAGATTTAATAAAGGTGAGTTTATCAGCAAAGTCAAATGGCTTCACAAGGACCATACTGCCCAACTCAACAGTGCTGTTTTCCTGATTTAATCCTTTCAAATGCAGAGTGGCACATATTTTGGGTACCTGTGTCACTCTTATTGTCCCTTCTAACAATAACACCAATAGCAGAAAGGATTCATCAGCTACTTGCAAATGTTGGACTCCTACACCCTCAGGCCCTTAAAAAATCTCCCGTATGTGGATGCAATTCTGCTTACAATCACAGAACTGATTAGCTCCCTCCTTAACCTCATGTTGATCATCATGGACATCGCCAATATCTCAAAAGTTCTACCTATGTCGAGGGTGACAACTAAGAATTTATAGCTATCAATTTTAATGGAAGTTGGAACACCTCAAGGACCTTGGGGTGTACCTTAATGCAGGGCTGAAAAGGATGACACCTTATAAACTAGACCCACTATAGCTAAAGCCAAAACTAATTATGGGAAATGGACACAGCTACATCTGTCTTTTGGTGATAGACTACAGGCAGTGATAAGTGCTCCAATTTTCACATGTCCTGAGCGTGTCGCCACTTATCAATGATGAGGACCGTTGACAGGGATATTAAGGCCGTCATCTGGGGCACCATGAAACCTAAGTTGAAAAGTCAAAACTAATGGCCCATAGACAGCAGGGCAAAAGCGCATATGCATGGAATGTTATTATACAGCATTACAATAATCACAAAAAGCTACCATGCACTCAAGCACTGCAGACACCACCTTATAGGTCACCATTCAATATGCATGTACTTCCAGCGGTCCAGGGTTGCAGCAAGAACTTTACAGATATAAGACACCCCTTCCCTGTCACCGAAATCAGTAGTACACTCTATGGTAAAACTTGGGTACAATACACAATGCTCCCATTCATGCAGGCATCCATACTATACATTAGGAAGCATGGCAGATGACTGGTATCCTCACTCTTGAACAGCTCTGGACACAGAGAAACCTTATACCTTTTGCAATGTTACAATACAAATTACACTTACCTATCAACCAGAAATTGAAAGATGTACAGCTTCAGCACTATCTGCAGAGCATACTGGGTGTATCACTCTGATATATACAGGATTCCTTATCGAACAATACATGAAGCATTGGAGCCTTTATAAGGGTATAACTGTGGGTTTTCATTATGTCTCAATTACGTCAGGCCTCTAGTATCATAGTTAAGCAAAAAGTGATAAGAAATATTATACATTTAATACACTGACACCAACAAGAAACAAATAATTGAGACTCTTGAAAGGGGGTTAGGGAATCTAGAATGAAATTCTGCTTTATAAGACAAATCAAGATTGGTACTGGACCCCACAAAAACTGTACACAGTGGGCCTACTTCACCACAAGAACCATTGAAGATATTGCCAGGTGGGGTGTGATGTAATACATGGCCTTCTTGGTTGCCCAAACATACTTGGATTATGGTTTAGAATAGGAGATACTTTCAACAGAAACCTTGATATTCCACTACCCCTAATGCTAAAGCTGATCGTGCTGCATGACCTGGCTGTCCTCCCTTCCTTAACCACCCATTATCAAGGTTCACTTTCCACACCATAGATCTGTATTCTATGTCACTGATGATCACCACATCCACCTAATCATGACGATGACTGAGATGTATAAAACTGGTATAAAACTGGCTCACATACAAATTACAGGATAGGATGGACGTTATCTTCCGATTTGGTCATCCTTTCTCACTGACAGTTCAGAGTACACTGGTATGGTAGTAATTGAGTTAGAACAACTATTAGCATACTTCCTCCCTTCTAGTTTACCTCTATCACTACCTTTATCCCCGCCATACTGACTTATCCTTGGCACAATTGCACATCTCATATCCAATGCTCATGCAGCTACAATGCTTCCTATTGCTCACTACATCCTCCACTAATGCCACAACCACATATAAACAAATAATTCTGTTTTCTTCTTTGGATCATGTCCTTTAGGCTTTCTGTTCTTAGTTCACTTGTTGAAATGATGCTCGTGTAAATATCTCAATTTGAACTATTTAGTCCGATCCTGATTTACGTCACATTATTATTACAATGTGATGCATGTAATTTTGATGTGAGTATATTTGTTGGCAAGGATGACGTTATTCCTCTTTACTGTGAGAAATTGGACTGCTGGTTGAGGGGGGTGAAACCCTACGGAAGCATCCACCAAATCCTTGTCAGGTTGAGGCGCGAGCAAACACCAAATTAACATGTGCTCAACCCTCTGGTAGCTGGCCACAGAGCAGTCAGGCTTTACTTAGAGGCAATGTGTAAAGTATTTATTCAGCACTTAAAACAGTAATTAAGTAAAAATGCAACACAAAAACATCTGACAGCAAATTAGAAAATAGAGTACAATGTAATGTATATTTCAAGACAAAAACGATGAAAATTCAAACATTAGAACCGTAGATAAACAATTGTAAAGATTTAAGTGTAAATAGATCCAAACAGCCCAAATTGCCACTTGCCACTATCTGGTCGTGCAAGACTGAGAGAAACTCAAAAGTTTAGGCCGACCACAATGGAGTGGGGTCGGATACAGGGAAACAGTTTCCCTCTGAGTTCAGCACAGAGAGTCCTGTTCACAGTAGAGGGGTTGCAAGGGGTTGATGTGGTGCAAACAGCAGGCCTGGCATCATGGACGGCCATTGTTGTAGTGCAAGGATCCCCTTGTTGTTGCAAATGGTCGGGCTGGAGTTTCAAGGTAGCACTCCCCATAAGTGGTCAATGCTGTAGCGCAAAGGGTTGGGCTGACGGAACTTCATGTTGGCAGTCCGACAAGGATTTATCAACAATGGTCCATTTGCAGTTGTGAAGAGCCCAAAAATGTCAATTCAGTCTCTCTGAGGACACACCATAAGTCTAGGACATGAGGGGTACCACTTGGGGACTGGCTCCATCTGGATCTGAGTGCTGGCTCAGGTGGTTGTAAGCCTGTTATGTTCCTCTAGCTATGAACAGGAGGTCAGAAGATTACCATTTGAAGTCACTCTGGGAGTTGTGCGTTCAGGTGCAGGTCAATCCATTTGACTCATGCATCAAGGCAGCAATTCAGCAAGGCAATAGCCCAGCAGTTCAGCAGAGTGTCAGTCCTTTCATCAGCACAGCAGCCCTTCTTCCAGGCAGAGTCTCCATAGGTCTAGAAGTGTATTGAGGAGTTGGTGTCTGAGGTCCAATATTTATAAATGGTGTCTCCTTTGAAGTGGGAGAAACCTCTAGAGGTGCAAAGGTTTGCTGTCTCTCCTGCCCTGGCTCCAGACTAACCACCAGAGGTGTTCAAGCCTTTGAATGGAGGCAGGACACAGCTTATCCATGTGTAAGTAGGGCTGTGCCCAGCTCCTCCCTTCCATCCTGCCACTGATGGCCCATCCAGGCACAACTAAGCTCCCTATTGTGTGTCTCTCTAGGAGGAATAGACAAAGCCAGACTTTCAGCTACACCCACTCATGTGACTCATAGACAACCTGAAGTCTATGAGTGGCTAAGGCAGGAAAATGACAACTTTCTAAAAGGGGCATTTTCAAAATTGTAATTTAAAATCCGGCTTTACCTTTAGAAAGGATTTTTCATTACAATTCCAAAGACACCAAACATGAACTGGTTACCTGTTCCTATTTGGAAGTCACAGTTTACTGAATGTAATAACTTAACTCCAATGTTAGCCTATAGAGGAGGTAGGCCTTGCTGTAGTGAAATACGAATTTCGAATCAGAGCTTTCACTACCAGGACATATAAAACTTAATAGTACATGCCCTACTTCTTAAATATACAACAGCCTTCTCTCTGGGCTGTCCAAGACCTACTCCAGGGGTGACTTATGTGTTTTAAAAATGGAGGTTTGGGCCTAGCAAAAGATTGACTTTGACTTTGTCAAGTCAAATTGTAGAATAAAACTGCAGACACAGGCTGCAATGGCGGGCATGACACATGTTTAAAGGGCCATTTAAGTGGGTAGCACTATTAGTGCTACAGGACCACTCGTAGCATTTAATTACAGGCCTCTGGGTCCCTGTGGTGCCACTGTATGAGGCACTTACAAGTAACATAAATGTGTCAATTGGGTATAAGCCAATCTTGCCATGTTTTAAGGGGAGAGCACAAGCACATTAGCACTGGTTAGCACTGGTAAATTGTGCAGAGTCCTCAAATCAATAATGCTTTCAGAAACCAGGAGGGTAAAGGGTATTACATTAATTTGTGAAGCGTTTTACCCACCAGACATCCCTCCTCCCTCTTCCACCACTCGGGCCACTCTCAGCTGAGTATAGACGCTGAGAGATTGGTCCCGAGGGGACGTAGTTTCCACAGCGGCCATATTGGGGGTGTTAAGCGCTCTGACGCGCTCTAGTTGAGTACAAAAGGGGACGACCTCTCTCCGTGTAGCGGACGCGTTTTTGCGGACACACCGGACCCACGCCGGAGTCATGCCAGAGTCCTGCCCGTCTGCGCCCGTCAGCGCTAAGGATGCGCCAGGGGCCATGGACTCTGTATCTTTTACGCCTGTCGGTGGTCTGTACGCAAGGAAAGAGCTACTCAGTATCCGGCAGTTGTCCTCGCACTGTGAGCATTCCCCTCTTGACCCGCATTGCGGCCCCTTTCAGTGTTCTTGTAGTAACTTCGTGCTTGCATCCTCCACTCCTATTAGTGCCCCTACCGAGCCTCCTCATATAGCACCTGTGCCCCCCAAGCATTCGGCTCACCGAGACTTAAAAATCTGGCATCTTAACGTTAGGTCATTGGTCAAACATCATGCCGAAATCCATGTCCTTGTTCTGGAGGAGGCCCCTGATGTCTTCTTCATGACTGAAACTTGGCTGCACGATGAAGTCACGGCTGAGATGAACCTAGCGCTCCCTCCAGACTATTCCATTTACACCCATTATCGCAATTCCAGGGGTGGGGGTATTGCAGTGATAGTTAAATCTTGCTACCCTTGTGTCTGGAAGAAATTAGCCATAGCTGGTTGTGTGAGCGCACAGTTCGCCATTTCATTCAACAATCATTTCACTTTCTCAGGTCTTCTGATCTATAGACCCCCTGGCAATGATGTCACTTTCAGAAAGGCTTTTCCAGAAATAATAAGCTCTCTGGCTGTTGGGTCTGCCAACTTCAGTGTCTTTGGCGACCTCAATCTCCATTTCGAACTCTGCCACTCTCCTGCTATTGGTAGCACACTCGCAGACCTAGAGGCATTGCAGCTAAGACAGGTGGTTACTCACCCCACGCATGAGGGTGGACATACCCTGGACCCTATATTTACTAATCTGTCTGGGGTTACGACCTTGCCGCCAACCCCAATGGCATGGTCCGACCATCACCTAGTGGAATTTTATCTTGCTATTAGTGCCCTCCCCTTCAAAACCATAGACAGGGTCATTCTCAAACGCCCATGGAAGAAGCTAAAACTTGAGGATTTCCATCGGCTGCTCGGCGAACATCCACCTGGCCCTTTCAATGACGTTGAATCTGGCTATGATATTTTTTGTGACTGGGTCTCCCGGGCCCTCGACCTCTTGGTCCCTGCAACATGGAGTAAATGTCGCTTACTCGAACCAAGCCCCTGGTTTGATAGCGCCTTATTGCTCTTAAATAAATCATGTAAACAAGCAGAAAGAGCTTGGCGTAAAACCTACGAGACTGAAAAAAAAACTCTATACCTAGCCAAAGTTAAAACGTACCATAGAGCCATCTGTAGGGCTCGTGCGGCCTATTACGCCCAAGAGTTCAAACGTAGCTCTAATCCCACCAAGCTGATCTTTAAAGTCCTTAAAGACCTGACTGCCAAAAGAGCCCCAGCAGCTGAGATCTGTTCTGAGTCTCACTGTGAAGAACTTGCTACCTTTTTCCTGGAAAAGGTGCAGACCATCTATCGCTCCTTCCCTTGCGTCGTCCCAGCTCTACCACTAACGTGGTTCTATTGGTACTTCCTTGCATTTCTGAGATGGAGTTGGACAGGCTGGCGGCGAAAGTTAAATCTGGGTCTCCGGCCGTTGAGAGACCGACTGTGCAGTTGAGAGAGTCGGCTGCTGTGTGCCTTCCCCCTGTCCGCGACCTTATCAATCTTTCGTTCTCTTCTGGCATAGTACCCACCAAATGGAAACAGGCCTATGTCACGCCTATCTTGAAGAAACCTGCGCTGGACCCGCTTAAATTGGAGAATTATCGCCCAATTTCTCTTCTCCCATGGGCCGCTAAGGTCGCTGAGGCTCATGGGAATGAGATCCTGTCTAAATACCTCCAAATCGCCAATATCCTTGACCCTTGTCAGAATGGGTTTCGGGCAGGTCATAGCACCGAGACAACTCTCCTTGCTATGACGGGACATCTGCGTTCCGTGTTGGATTCCGGTCAGACTGCGGCACTGGTGTTACTTGACCTCAGCGTTGGACACGGTTTCACGCGTGATACTGCTGCGTCATCTGGGAGAAGCAGGTGTCTCTGGGAGGGCATTGGATTGGTTTCGGTCATTTCTAGCAGATCGCACATTCCGGGTCGCTATACCCCCATTCGAGTCCAAGCCCTATTCCATTGAGCAGGGAGTACCTCAGGGGTCGGCACTTAGCCCCACGTTGTTCAATCTGTATGTGCAGCCGCTGGCTGCAGTCGCCAAGCAGTGGGGCCTGAATATGGTATCCTATGCTGACGACACGCAGCTGGCGGTGGCCCTTAGTGGGGATGCCGTCTCCGGGGCCTCTAGGTTCAGGGATGGCCTGACAGGAGTGGCTGGCTGGATGACGGCGAACTGCTTGCAGCTTAATGCAAAGAAAACAGAGGTTCTAATCATGGGCAAACACAGCAACCTCTGGGGCGATCAGTGGTGGCCCTCAGAGCTAGGTCCTACTCCCATCCCGGTGTCTGAGGTGAAAAATGTGGGTGTCTGGTTAGATCCCGCCCTTAGCTTTTGCGGACACACCTAATAAGTAGCTGCTACCTGTTTCGGTATATTGCATGAGCTTAGGCCAGTCCTGAAATTTTTAGATGCCCCGACCAGACAGTTGATAATCCAGGCCACTATACTCTCGCGATTTGATTATGCGACTTCACTCTTGTTGGGGGCCAATCAGGCGGAAGTCATCCGGATGCAACGTGTTCATAACGCTGCGGCCAGAGCCCTTGTGGGTTTACCTAGGTTCTGCTCGGCGAAAGCAAGCATTCATAAGCTCCATTGGCTCCCCATGGCTCAAAGGATCGAGTTTAAGACTCTTTGTCTTTCTTTTAAAATTCTCAAGCTGTCTTCCCCCCAGATTTTGGCGCATCTTCTCACCTCATATGTTCCCTCCCGCTCCTTGAGGTCATTGGGTCAAAATCTGGCCACAGTTCCACGGATTAAACGTTCTCTGGCCGGAGGTCGGTCTTTCTGTTACCTCGCGGCCAATCTCTGGAACTTACTTCCAGCTCATATCCGTGCCCTAGAGGAGTTGTCTGCTTTCAGGAGGGCCATCAAAACATTCCTCCTCCCTCCTGGCCCATAAGAGCGCCCTTGGGCTATTCCTTTTTGTTTTCTGTTTAGTTATGTATTGGTATTTTCCTTTTGCCAGTTATAAGCGCCGGGACGCCCCTTTGCTGGGGCAGCTGTACGCTATAAAAATCACAATAACATAACAATAACATAACATAAAGGAAAACAAAATTAGGGATGAACTGCAGAAAGAGCCAAATGCAATGTTTAATATCATATTAAATTGAGCTAGTTTATTGGGATTTGATTTTAATTCACACTAAGAATATTATAATGCATTGCAGCCAGGTCTGTCAAAGATCCTCCTAATAGAATTCAGAGGGCCCAAAGTGCTGCAGATCATGGTATATTTGGCCTCTCAGAAAATATCATATTTCTACTGCTCATCAGGCATTACATTGATCCAAGACTGGATTACCTTCAACATTCTGTGCCATCTTAAAGAGTTTCAATCAGAAAGCAGCTGCTTATCTAAAAAACAAACCTACTAGACAAACATGTTTGCGCAATCTGCCCGGAGTCAGCAGATTAGTTTACAGGTACCCAAATATACTCTTGCCACATATTGCAGCTCACTTCATTACCTCTGAGCCTCCTCTTTTTTGAATTGTTTACCATTTTACCTTAAACAATGCACCACCTTGGCAGATTTGAGGAAGAAGCGAAAGGCCTATAATTTTTTATTGGCATGTTTCTATAACATAATCAAGTGACCCCAGATAAGACGGTAGACATTTTAAGAATTCTGTCGCTCACTAACAAGGGTGACCACCTGTCATGGAGGAAAATTCTGGACAGGACTATAAAAAAATCTGGACCAAGGGTCAAAATTCAGGACTAAAGTCCAGGACAAAAGGGGGAGCTGCCATACCACACTGGTTTAGCAATACATTCATTTACTATTTTTTTTTATATGGCGCTGCTTATTTACTGTGTTGTGTATAAGATTGCCTTTAGGTATGCTACATTCATAGGACACATAATGTCCTTGCTCAATAGTAAATTGATGGACTAGAAAACGGTGTCAAGGGCATCACTCCTACCCAAATATACATAATGTTTCTTGGAGAGAAAGCAATATTTTGAATGTTTTTAAACATTTCCATACCAATGTCAAACTGTTTGAGAAACCTTAATGTAAGTGACTTTTACACCACCTGCTATTTTAGGCAAGGTGAACAAACACATCTGCCTCACCTGACCCTCCACTAGATGTCAAATCTAAAAAAATCAATGAGGCAGAGCAAATGGTGTGGGTAACAGTCGCACACCAAATGTCAGGATTTAAGGTACCCACAACTTGGTCTCACAGCACCAAAAACCACTGACTGCTGCTTTAGAGTGTGCATTGTGGACTCTATATTTATCTCAGAACTGGGAGCACAATTACCAGTCAGAGAATTAAAGAACAGGATGAAGTTAAGCATACGATCAGATGGTAAATATGCAGCAATTGATGCAAAGGTCCATTGCTAAGAACCAGATAAATAAAGAAAAGAACAAGGTGGGAAAATTCCTAAAATCAGAAAGGCCCTCCATAAGTACTGAAAAGTATTGTGTCCCTAGAGAATAGTCTCAGTAGAAAGGCCAGAAACAGAAGAGCCACTGTCAAGTGGTTTTATAAGCAGCATCCTCCCACCCTGGCATACTCTACAGGTGCGATGGCTCATAGGTAGGGCTTGTGAAGGGTGGGTGACCAGGCCTTTGGAATGTTGGGCCCTGGGCAATTGCCCACTTCTCTCCATGTCTTAAAATGGCTCTTCAGTCATGCCAACCGCCAAACCAATGATCTGGCTCATCCTTAAGTGCCACCAAACATGAAGAACCTTCAAAATATTTGGGATGCAAATTAAACAACAAACAAAATATAAGAACATGATAAAGATGTAAAAAGTGTTTTTGTTTTACACATGGAAGTGTTTCGATTTAGTACATTCGATCACACTAGTGGTTTGACATCTATTTGAAGTAAAAAGTAATAAACATGAACCTGAACACATTCATTAACCCTCCCTCCCGACAAAACCTTGAGTGAAAAAAGTGTATGGATTGTCAGGTGTCTCTTAAGTCATGGCCAATATTATTGTTATGGGTAGTGTAACATTGCAGGGCATTAAAGCATATATAAGTGAGGTTGTTGAACAGGATCCATCTTGACCTGAGTTAACTGATTGTGCTCTTTGTTATATTCTATGTACTTTGATCTGCAAACCTCATTTAGTTATCTGCCTGCAGATGTCACAGTGTTTATGATGTCATTGCTTCATCCCAGCTTCAGAATGTTATGTTGCAATGCAGTGGGCTAACTGTCTGGAAGATGGACCTGACTGACAGATGATGAGCTGTGTAGATCTCTAAAAATAAACTACTCTTCAAATTATATCCAGTTTCCTAATTTACTACAACATTGGCGACGAGGCTTCTACACAGCAGAACATGTGCATCAACATTGTGGACTACCTCATTTTCTTCATCTGTTTTAAGTGTCGCATTCTCCATCATCGACTTACATCTACAATCAAAACTTATCTACCAGCCTGTATGTGGATCATTTTGCATTGGATTCATCAACTGCACCAT
Organism: Lissotriton helveticus; assembly: GCF_964261635.1. Classification (NCBI taxonomy): domain Eukaryota; kingdom Metazoa; phylum Chordata; class Amphibia; order Caudata; family Salamandridae; genus Lissotriton; species Lissotriton helveticus. The sequence continues at coordinate 1,503,091,202 of NC_136065.1, forward strand.
TTCATGTGGTTTTATCAAGCTAAGTCAACTTTATTTTTATCTATCTACTTTCTACTCGGAGATTCTTTCATATGAGACTCTTTCTGCCAAATTCAATCTACTCCACTATCGCTGGATTTTGTATAGTGTTTCTATTTTTAGAACAGGAAGAAGTACAAATCATTACCTTCTGATCATCCTTCCGGTGAGTGTCTTCTTGAACGGCTGTTAAAGTTTCTAGTTACGAGCTTCGGCACAGCGCTTTTTGTAACTTTGCCGATGGATATTTGAATGTCATTATTTCAGCGCTTCTATTTTCAATTTAAAAACTATTTATGTACTTATTTTAAAGATGTGTGGTGCGAGCACATAAGTATCTATTTTTAAAAATACACTGATTCTTGTGTTGTCAGTGCGCGCACGCTCTTTACCGCTAGGTCTGACTTGTATTTCCCTCGCGCATGCTCCATTGTGTTTCAGCTGTTACACGAGCTGCGAGTACCGCGAGCTCAAAGTGTTGTTTCTCGCAAATGCTACATTACGTATTGCATTGCGTTCAACCACAAGCTGCCAACCACACGTGGATACTACGCATGTGTTTTGTTCTTTTAATAAAAATGTTTTAAAAAAAGAAAGGAAGTGAACGAATGGTTTATCTTGCCAATCATTGTTGCCAACCGTGATGTCATAATGCACTTCTTCTCAAGCCTTCAAGCCTGGAAACTTTTTGTTCTCAAGCCTTCAAGCCTGGAAATTCTTTGTTCTCTACATTCCATTTTACAATATTGGCATTCCATGAGGTCATAGTGCTTTTATTTCTACAGCTTTGAAAGCTCTCTCTGCTTCAATCCATTGCACTATTTGTCACTACAGCAATACTTTTCTCAAACACAACTATATTGCTTCTTTTTTTTCTTAAACTGTTCAAATGGAGATATTTGTTTAACTTTCAATGTGGATTGTTGTTTTGCACAATAACTCCTCATCTGCAACGTGGATTACAGTTATTCATGTGATTCACGCACTAACATTTCTTCAACTGATTACAGTATTTCGCACACTAACATTTATTCAACGCGAATTACGTGGATTACTTGGATTACAGTGATTCACAAATTAACATTTCTTCAATGCAAATTACAGTTATTCACAAAAGTTTCTTACAAGCAACATAGATTGCAGTAATTCGTCCATCAACATTTTAATTTTCAACGCGAATTACAGTGATTTACACTAAGGTTATTCTTACTAAAATGTAAGTGTTGTTCTTAACATTTTTTTATTTTTTATTTCCTTTTAGCATAATGTCTGGTATGCAATCTATTAATTCTCCTCCTTCATTTCTGGAAACTCCAGGAGAACCAGCGGTGAAATTGGATATTTGGTTCGATGCCTTCAAAACATATCTAGGTGCCATTGGAGCTTTAAGGTATCGTCCAGAAAGAAAAAAATGTCTGTTATTACATTCTCTTGGATTTGAGGGCAGGTCAATTTTCAAGCATTTACCTGATCTGCCTGATAGTGGTGAGTTATTAGATGAGTGTCAAAGTACGGTATCTAAATTGAAATTACGTTTTGATAAACAGTCCAGTGTAATAGTCCTTAGACAAGTGGAAACAGGCAGACAGTGAGGATGTCGATTCTTATGTTTCTGTCCTTAGAAGGTTAGCTTTGGTTTGCCTTTTTGAAAACTTTACCGAACCGCTCATTCAGGATCAATTTGTTTGTCACTGTAAAGACAAACAAATTAGACAGAAATTACTTTCTATGAACGATCCTTTACTAGACAAAACCATTAAGGTAGCAAAAAGCATTGAGACCGCACATATTTCTCTCAAAGAACTTGAAGACAAACCAGTTAAACATATCAATTTTGTGGGTCCCTCAAAAAATCAAAATATAAGGTTTTCAAGAAAGGTAGTAATTATCTTACTAAGAACAAAACAGACAACTCTATACCCAACAATGTATGTCTGCATTGTGGTAGTTAATCTCATGGTAAAGGATCAAAGTGTCCAGCTTTGAACTCAATGTGCAACTACTGTAAAAAAATTGGGCATTTTGCTACTGTGTGTTTAAAAAATGTCAAAAGAAGACTGTAGCCTGTGTCTTAGAGTCTGATGATGATTACTCAGAGGGAGAAACTGTTTCTGTTGTACATGATCATACCACATCCTGTGACTCATCCATACCACTCACGGGAGATCCTTCTTCAAGTGTTGATCCTATAGTTGAAATACTTGTTGGGGACAAAACACTTAGGGGGTCATTATGATGACGGGCGGACTTGGTCCGCCCGTCACCATAGTGGGAAACGGGACCGCCCGCCATAAGGGCGGGGGTCCCGTTGGGGGCATTAGGATGTGCCCGCCACAGTGGCGGGCACATCCTGTAGTTTTAGCATTGTGGCGGGCGGTGCACTCTGCACCGCCCGCCACGATGCTAAAAATGCTTTTTTGCATTTGCATATGCAAAGCGGCAGGCACCGCGTGGTGCCTGCCGCTTTGCATATGCAAATGTGGGGGGGTACCATAGGTACCCCCCATGTGCCCCCTGACAGTGTTGTGAACCTGGGGGCCCTGCAGGGGGCCCCCGCAGCAATCCTCGCCTGCCTTTCTGTGGCGGCATTGCCGCCGCGGAAAAGCAGCTGCAGACAGGCACCCTAATATGGATGGCGGTGTCTGATAGACACCGCCACCATATGGTTCCATTACCGCCCCGGCCGCAATGCGACCGGGGCGGAAAAGCGGCGGACGGTGTTTTCGTCCGCCGCGGTCCCCCCACCATCCTAATATGGCGGGGGGAATTAGAATGCGGATGTCGGGCGGATTGCCCCCGCCAGGGTGGCGGTGGCCACCGCCACCCTGGCGGGGGCAATCCGCCCGACATCCTAATGGACCCCTTAATGTGTTAGTAGATTCTGGTGCCAGAATCACCATAACAACGAAATTAGAATTAGAATTAGAATTAGAATTAGAGGGAAAATGTATGGTGCCATCAAATGACTCAATATACTTTGGGGGTTTCACCAAGGCCTGTTTGGTATGCAATTAAAACCTGGCACAAAAGAACAGGTCATATTAGTCACCTGTGAAGAGAAAAGCAGCAAGTGGAAAAATTAATTTCCTTCAGTCTTTAGTGATGAACTGAGAAAAATTAGCGGGTTTAAACATACAAATATAGTCAAAGATAGTGCAGTCCCTATCAAGCATAAATTAAGAAGTGTACCTTTTAGTATTATGGAGGATCTCAATAAAGAACTTTCATCTAAATGTGAGAAGGGCATTATCGAACCTACCGATTCTTCCCTTTGGTTGTCGCCTCTTGCTGTCGCTCGGAAACGGGATGGCAAATTGAGGGTATGTGTGGACCTCAGATCTCTTAACAAAGAGATCTGGGTGGATTCGCATCCTTTACCAAAGATCACGGATCTATTTAGCAGCATTTAAGGTCCTCAAGTTTTTTCAAAATTAGATTTGGCTAGCGCCTATCATCAAATAGAACTTCATCCTGATTCTCGCTCTTTAACAGCAATTGTATCCCTTCTTGGAACCTTTTGTTACAAGAGGATGCCGTTTGGATTAGCTTCAGCTGCGTCAGTGTTCCAGAGGGTTATGCAAAACATGCTGAGAGGCGTAGAAGGTGTTTTTGTGATTCAGGATGATATTCTTATTTACGCTAAAGATGATGACACACATGATTCTATTATCAGAAATGTTCTACATGTCTTTAAAAAATGGTGTTGTGCTAAAAACTGAAAAAAGTAGATTTTCTTGCAAAGAAATAGAATACCTTGGTCATCTCTTATCCCATGACGGAATCAAACCAAGACAGGGTCCTATAGACACTATTATGAATGCTTCTGTACCCAAAGACAAAACAGGTGTAAAATTGCTATTGGGTCTGTTGGAATATTATTCAAGGTGTATTCCAAATTATGCATCAATAGTCAGACCCATTAGTAATTAGTAATCTTCTAAAGAGTTCAACAAAGTTTCTATGGTCCTCAGATTGTGAATGTGCCTTTGTGGAAGTTAAGAATTCTTTAAAGAAAAGTGATGTCCTTACTACTTTTGATCCAGATTTACCATGCTGCATAACAGTAGATGCTAGTAAGGTTGGTTTAGGAGCAATCCTCACGCAGCAGTGTGGTAATCATGAAAACACAGTAGTGTTTGCCTCTAGGATTCTCAGAAGCGCTGAAATTCAGTATTCTGTAATAGAGAAAGAATTACTAGCTTGCTTGCATGCTACTGACAAATATTATCCATATGTTTGGGGAAGACATTTCAATTTAGTCACAGCTCATAAACCCCTTGTTTCGATATTTTCTTCTGGTCCAAGCAAATGTTGTACACCTAGAATTACCAGAATGGTTAGCAAACTTTTACAATATCTATTTGAGGTTACACATATTGCTGGAGGCAAGAACAGAAGGGCTGATTTTCTTTCTCGTTTTCCTCAGAGTGGTGATTTCAATGAAGAGACCAGTTTTCAAGATTTGAATGAGGAGGATGATGAAGATTGTTTTGTAGCATCTTTAGATATCGCTGTCTTAGCAGTTGGTTCAGAAGAAGATTGGAGATTGGTTCTTTCAAGGGACAGGCTTCTCCAAGAAGTTTGCATGATTGTTAAAAATGGTTGGCCGAAAGAGAAATCTTTGTCCTTTGAACTTCAACCGTATTGGAAAATTGAATCTGAGATATCGATAGAAGATGCCTTGCTCATGAGATGTGACAAGTTGATTCCACCTCATTCTCTTAGATCTACCATTATCAAAGAGCCACCCCATTCTCTTAGATCTACCATTATCAAAGAGCCTCATGAAGGATATTTGGGGATTTCCTTTACCATACGGCGGGTCCGCCAATATTTTTGGTGGGCAAGTATGTGTAATGAGATTAGAACGGCAATTGAAAATTGTCCGGTGTGTTGTTTATCTGAGAAAACACTCAAAATTTTCACTCCACCTTTATCTCCATTTGATTGTCCATCTGTCCATGGATCAAAGTAGGTATTGATATCATGGGACCATATGAGATTTTACCTGTGGGGATGAGGTTTATCATTGTTCTGATAGATTATACATCTAAATGGCCTGAAATTAAGGTGGCGAGAGAGGCCAGTTCTTCTAGTGTCATCACATTTCTTAAGGATGTATTTTTAAGGGAAGGATTTCCTCAATTTCTTGTCTCTGATATTGGGACCCAATTTTTGAGTGATGAATTTCAATCTTTTCTTTATATCACCCACAAACTAATGGCCTTGTGGAGAGGATGTGTGGTACTGAAAATTCTGGACTCGTGTAATAAACTTTGTCGTAGCATGACGATTTTTATATCAAAAGACCGAGAATGGCTAGTACACTATGTACAAGCATTTTCGTCATATTCCAGTAACGATTTCACCTCGAAATCGTCATTTTCGTCCTGAACCCTTGGCTTCCATTTTGTGTACAGCAGCCATTTTGTGAGTTGCCCTCACATAGGCTTATAACTACAGCCAAATTCGATTCCAAAGGACACGTACACCTTAATTGACTTCTCTGTGACCTGGGCAAGCTGAAACCATTTCCCCAGGCTGAACCTGCCCGGCCAGTTCCTTTCCCAGTGGCCGAGCGAGATAGCATCAAGGCACAACATGCCATAAACCTTTTCATCGCACACACACCCTGTCTTATCTTACTCACACCTGTCTCTGCTCCCTTCTTTATGGCCTGTTTAAGATGGGGATGTGCCGGGTTTTTATTATGGGTTTCTGCAGCTTGTGTAAGAAGGAATGTTGGTTTTTTGCATGTTTGCAAAAGCTAGAACTGCCCCTTTCTTTTTTGTACTGAGTCATGTAACGCTAAAAACATATAAAAGGCCTCTGTCCTCTTCATTCATCAGACTACCTCATTCACTTGCTACGGCTCCTGGGTGACGTGGCCTCACTATGTTAAGTTTAATAAAGATGTCTTTTCATATTTTCAGAGTCTGTGCCAAGTTCTTGTTATTCCCTGAGAGCGAAAATTACCAAGTTCTTCAGTTGACGCCCTAACGCGGGGATCATCAGAGAAGTGACGTTCTGTGGGAGTGTTCATGCCAGGAGACTGAAATAAACTGAGGAGGACAGAACAACAGGATTCTAGTAAGAAGGTACTCTGTGCACGGGGATTCTGAAGATTCTTTGATTCTGCGGCCCAGTATATTTCTGATCTTCCTGATTTTGATCCTCCACATGATGTCACTCCTGACTGATAACCTTTTTGCGTGAGTATTCTTAAAAAGACCATTAGGTCATGTAGAACTTGACATTTTGATTAGTAAAAGTAAGAGTTAAGTATAAGTGGGTCGCTCCCAGTCCTTTGTTCTTTGGTTCTTTGATTTTGATTGGTTCTTAGTTTGATTTGTCCTTAGTTTTATTTGAAGATTGCAATTTTCGAAAACCGAGGGTCTTGTATATTTACGAGTGTATCGATAGAGATAGCCCCTTGAAGTTTGAAGCTAGATTAGTGAGCTATAAGATGCCTGATCTTAGCGAATTTGGAGATTTGTGTTGGCCAACTTTGTATACGTTTGTATTAGCCGGCTTCCCCTAAAGGGGATATCTAAATAGAATTAGATTTAAAAAACATATTTCTTCCTTGGTGATTTTGTATCCCCAGGGAATTAAAATATGACATAATACAAAACAAGGATCCTTTGTTCTGCGCAATTTTATGAATGGAGATATGCAGAACGATTTTTGGTGTTCTGCCAGCCAAAGCTAGTGAATTAAGTGTATTGTGGCTTCGTGCACATACAGCAGTCTGTTGGGCTGTGTTTTTTGCAGTCTTTTGGAACCCTATTGCGACGTGCTTCTTGTAAATATGACTTACAGCTAGTATTTACAAATGGCTTTGTTTTCGTCCTGAGTGTCGATTTGTGGGTTCAATGTGTGTTTCAATTTCTATGTGGTTTTTCTCATTAGTGTAACTTCAGTAATAGCTACAGCGCTGTATTGTGTGTCCTGAGTGTTTGAATACTTTCTCTTTATGTCTGCAATGAGCTCTCAATGTGTGTTTGTGGGTTTCTTGATGTTTTCAGTCTGTTAAATAAAATGTCAGATTAATTAATATTAAGTAGAAATTAAATAACACTCCAGCAATTTACTATGTCACATGCTAAAAATCGCTATGTGTTGCTATTTAATTTACAGACTAAGCAAAAACGCATATGTGCAAACTGTTAAATGCTTAAAATAGATAAGTTAAAATTCACATTCACTAGGAATACGAAGGGCCTCAAAAATAATTGTGTCTTTTGGACCGAAACAAATTTATAGCATTTTTTACTTACATGCATTGTAGTACATGAAAAAGACAAACACTTCAGCTAAAGTGGATTTTTGCTAGATTTAAATGCATCTTTTTGCACGCGCATTTTTAAAAACTTGAAATGTCTGTTTTCAGTAAAACTGAAAGCGTGCTCAGGTTTCAGCACTCTTTCAGGTTTCAGCCTTTCCTGCCTTAAGGCAGCAGATGTTGTTTTTCGAAGGCCATAAATAGCATTTGAATGTTTATTTAGCCCAGGACTTAGCCGTTAGTTAATCACAGTTGGATTTTTTTCATTTCAGAATAGTGTTTTAGAGGGTTTCAAAGATAAGGTTCATCACTTTGTATCACTGAAAGACATTCCAATTGCGATTTTCCTCTCTTTCAAACAATATTAATCATATGGCTAAAGGCATCAGATGCTTTTACAGTAACAAGCAGTTGTGAGTTCCTCCATGTTACTATGTATTTTTGTATATGTTTTATAATGCCTAATTCATGATCGATCAAATGCTCTATCATAGATTGTTAGAAATAATTTTAAATCAAAATGGTACTGGGGTTGAGTATAATGAATTATAGATGCTGTCATACACTACCTCTTTTCACGTTTTGTTAAAAGTATATTTTTGGTTCTTTTGCTAAATACTGATTGCCCTTTAAAAATGGTGCGAAAAATGTCATGTTTTAAGTTAGGCTTTTTGTGCGTAGGCGCATAAATGAATGCATCTAAAAATGATAGGCAAGGGATGCAGCTTACCTTTATATGTGGAGTTATCATAAAAACTAAAAATTGGTTTCATTGAACGAAAAATTATTAATTATGGAAAAATTATTTGAGAAAAAAATAAGTGTTTTTTTAAATCGTTTTTTGATATTTATAAAGCTTAATACTCATACTATGACCTCCTAGTATTAAAATTTGATTTAAGTTATGTGTTACGGTGTAATTAGGTAATTTGCATGTTGGTTTTCACTTGGCGCAGGCGTAAAAAAAACTCATTTTCCAAGGATTTACATGAGATATGACAAATGTCTAATATCTGTAATGTGTAAAGAACATCCTGAGGATGATTAATATGTAAAACAATTATAGGATATTTATTTTTAAGTGCCCCAAAGATAAAAGTCGAAATTGAGTTAAATGGTATTTTAACACAGATTCTTGTCATTTACCATAGCTTGAAAGTGTCTCTGGCTTCAGTAAATGCATACATTTGTGTATAATACAAATTTGCAGGTTGTCCCCATTTGGGTTTACTTTTAAAGGCCCAGTGAGATCCAATTAAATTTGCTGAAATGAGTACCATTGCAACAAACATTTGTTCTAAAAACTGGTCTGTCTTTGTCAGCCTAAAAAAAAATGAGCAGAAACTGTGGGCTAGGAGAACAGGTTGCTCCGGTTGCGCTAAGATGCTATCTTTAGTTTTCTGTAAACAATGGATGAGGCTGTCATGTTGACATTTGTGACCTTTTGAATTCGAGCCTTGTCTCTGTGAAATGCAGAATGACTTTGCTAAACAGGCCTCTGAAAGGTGGAATTTCTGGTTTCTCCATTAGAACATCAATAAAATTACAGAACTTAATTCCAAAGGGAAATATAACAAAGGTTTCTTTAAAAGTCCCAACATCATGACATTTGTATTTTTGCTCTAAAAAATAATGTCTGCTAGTCGTTTTTATTTGACAAAAAACGAAGTGTTGCATTACATCTTAGACAAAAAAATAGGATGCAGCCTTTTACTATAATTTTGAAGCCTACATGAATAAGTAAGAACGATTTGCCAATTAAGAAGTTTTTTTTATCATGGAGATTGTGGCACAAGGCTAATTTTAGGTGTCAGGGAAAGGATTTTACCTCTAAAAGTTAAAAAGGCTTCATGTTGCAAGGTGACTGACAAGATGGTAACAGTTAAGTAATGGAAATTTATTTTTGTATTTGTTAATGTGTATCATGTTTTGTCTTCTGCTTAAAAGTTACAATTGATGTCTGTATTATCTGTACATATTGTATATGTCTCTCTTTTGTGTGCTGTGTATTTTTTTTCCTTTTCGCTTCTGCTCACAGATCATTCATGGATTGCTCTGGGGGTTTTTAAGCCTAACAAGACACGTGAGTTTGGTTTGTTGAAATGAGATGTTTTTTTTTGCGCAACTCCTTTGAAAAGAAATGTCCATGCGTTTTTCATGTTTGTGTATTTTGTTCTATCATGAATTGTTCTTGCTGGTTCTGTGTGTCCGAAAGTTGTATTTGACAGCAGATACCCACTATTGGTGATCTACTGTCAAAAAGGAGGGTATCCTTACACTGTATTATGTGTCACCGCTCATTTATATATGCTATCGTTTTACAGCGAGTATATCTGATGGCTTGACGTCCGTTTTGTGCGTTTTTGCATGTTTTATGTTGTATGTTGCTGCTTAAGAAATTATTACAAAAACACCCGTGTTGTTGTGAGGGGACATGTATGACGATACGTGTCGCTGTCAACAGTCGGGTAAAATTTTCGCATATTGTGAACCAGACAGACAACACTTCACCCGTGTATGTCAAATTTGGCTATAAGTATTGAAGAAAAATAAACAGCAGATTGTGTCATTTGTAGTCACGATACTGCCCTTTCCTGTAAGGAATGGGCAGCCCTAAAATTATATATCCTGATTGGACGTAAGGATAAATTATAGATTTGTGACTCTTGTACATGGTGCCCTAATTTCTATATCACATTAGTCGGTTTTATTCTGCTTCCTAAGTGGCCTTCCTCTGGCTCTGGACCATAAAAGAAACCAGGTTTCATTTTTTCCTGAAGAAGGAACTGGAACATTAGCTGAGATTACCGTATCTGGTGCAGAGGGCCAGCGGTAGAGTTAAAATTGTAAACTATTGTGATTTTTTTTTGTGTATCACCCATACTCTTGGTATTGTGTCACATGCCTGACTATCACCCAAGCACATCAGGCCTAGTTTTTGGGGATTTTAGCTGTGTCCTATTTTTTTTTCCGTATTCCTTTCACCAGTCAGCTTTTATTATTATCAGTGTATTCACAATTAGTAGAAGAAAGTATCTACATGTCCCTGATAATATGTATGTGATCTCTCTTTTGAGATGTGCTAGATGAGGAATTTAGGAACACCTATATGAAATAATTGAGATAAAATGTGTTTACCCAATTAGACGATGCCACTATGTGTGAGGACATCCATTCAGATAGAATTCCCATGTCGCTATGATGATGAAAGATATGCTCTCACACGGAAACCCAATTGAAGAGCCTAGAGGCACTGTTTTACCTATTGCCTTTGTTTTTGTATTGCCTTTGAGAATGACAGTGTATTTCAACGCAGAATTGTTCCATGGCGTGTGGCCACTCCTTTGAAGATCGCAGGCCACCTGTTTGCAGTCCCCTTGTTGTACAATGAACTGTTTAAAGCATCGCACTTGCTTCATCAGAAGGCGTTCAACATCAGAAAAGAAGAAGGAGCTGGTTTTGCCACAGTCCCTTGAGATTTCAGTGCAAAAGAGCGCCTGTCATGTGCTGGTTAACCTCTGACAGTGTGCAGTCCCTTGAGATTTCAGTGCAAAAGAGCGCCTGTTATGTGCTGGTTAACCTCTGACAGTGTGCAGTCCCTTGAGCCCCTTGGCCTGAGTTTTGGCCACGCACCCCCCCTTTTTTCCTTTGCTTCAACGGAAAGTGCAATGCACCGGAGGATCCAAGAGTGGCAAAAGGCACTCCATTCTGGTGCCCATGAAAGAGCGGCCTGAGCGTCCTCTGACACTGAATGATGAGTGTTGGAGTCTGAGAATGGTCCCGGGTCTGCACAAGAAGAGTACAATATCTGTAGTGTCTGCCGCAGAGGAGAGATACGGTGCACTGCCTTGAGACATTGAGACTTTTTGAATGAGCTATGAGTGTTTGCCAGGAGGACAGTCCAACAGATACTGAGCATCAGAGCATGGAAGGCCTGAATCTAAAGGCCCATGCAACAACGGGAGCAGACTTGATTGGACAATAGAAGCCTGCCAGAGAGGCTTTTTGAACAGACTCTGGGCATAGTCGGTTTCACAAGAGGTTTCGGTGTGATTGTATAGACTAAGTGTTAGGAGAATGATTTTATTGTTCAACTGGCATTATTTTTAAGTAGTATTCTGTTTAGTAAAATCAGAATAAAGTCCATTTCCTGTGGAAGAGTATCCCCTTTTCACCTCAGAGCATTAATGAGGGTCACCACTGTTTCACTTGAACATATAATAAATTACAGAAAATGCATAGGAAGACCTACAATGTTACTAGATAATTTTAGGATTTACCTTTTGCTTAGGGTTGTGAAAAATTATGATTTCATTTGTAATAGCGGTCACTACTTTGTCTATATGTTCTTAATGACGTGTTTTCTAGTGCTTTATAAACATGGCATTGTCTTTTATGGGTGGGATTGTTTTTGCTGCCCAATTCACATCTGTACCCACCTCCCAACCTATGTCTCTTCCTACTTCTACTTCTTTGCATTCTTTCCAGATTTTACCTGAACGTGGACTAGTTAGGAGGTCAGAGTTTACTGATAATTCCTTTTGTACAGTTTCTGCATCGACACCAGTTAGTAGTGAACATCACTAATTGTTGGGTGTGTGGTCTTATACCACATACTAAGGATAGAGGCATTCCCTATTTGGTCCTGCCATATATGGCCTTTGTGCTACTGCGTGTGTAAGGAGACCTGTCCCGAGAGAGTCGCTAAGTAATAGGATTATGCTTCAGCAACATCTTGATGATTTGATAAATATAGACCTGGACTCAGACTAGCGCGAGTATAGGTTATTGCCTATGTAAGGGCAAAAGGAGTGTCTGTGGTACTGAAAATTCTGGACTCGTGTAATAAACTTTGTCGTAGCATGACGATTTTTATATCAAAAGACCGAGAATGGCTAGTACACTATGTACAAGCATTTTCGTCATATTCCAGTAACGATTTTGCCTCGAAATCGTCATTTTCGTCCTGAACCCTTGGCTTCCATTTTGTGTACAGCAGCCATTTTGTGAGTTGCCCTCACATAGGCTTATAACTACAGCCAAATTCAATTCCAAAGGACACGTACACCTTAATTGACTTCTCTGTGACCTGGGCCTTTCCCAGTGGCCGAGCGAGATAGCATCAAGGCACAACATGCCATAAACCTTTTCATCGCACACACACCCTGTCTTATCTTACTCACACCTGTCTCTGCTCCCTTCTTTATGGCCTGTTTACGATGGGGATGTGCCGGGTTTTTATTATGGGTTTCTGCAGCTTGTGTAAGAAGGAATGTTGGTTTTTTGCATGTTTGCAAAAGCTAGAACTGCCCCTTTCTTTTTTGTACTGAGTCATGTAACGCTAAAAACATATAAAAGGCCCCTGTCCTCTTCATTCCTCAGACTACCTCATTCACTTGCTACGGCTCCTGGGTGACGTGGCCTCACTATGTTAAGTTTAATAAAGATGTCTTTTCATATTTTCAGAGTCTGTGCCAAGTTCTTGTTATTCCCTGAGAGCGAAAATTACCAAGTTCTTCAGATGAACAGGGTCATAGATGAGTGTGTCAAGTGGGCTGTCAAAGGTAGCATGATGTTTTAGCCACACTCGAAAGTATGTTATGGTTCTACAGAACCACACCCCATTCATCCACTAAGATTTGTTCTTTAGAGATTCTAAGAGGAAGGAAGGCTAATACCAGTTTTCGATCTGGATGGATGTGTAAATGGTTAGATGCGCTAATTAATGTTGAATCACTTATGGAAACTGTAAAACCGAATTGTGATAATGCACAAGCCAAGGAAAAAACATGGTTTGATAAAAAAAAAAGGTGTCAAGATGGTTTCTTTGTGTGCAGGTGATTTTGTTCAAATCAAGAATCCTGTGTACACTAAGAAAGGGAAATCCAAATTTGGTGAACCTGTCAAGGGTATCAGAGAGCGCAATAATGCTGTTCAAATAGAGGGCGGTTGTTGGTGGAATCTATCAAAATTGGTCAAAACTAGATCTTTTTCTTTTTCTAATGATTCTAGTTCTAATGGGCAAGATGAGTTGTCTTCTTCTCTTGGACAGCAGAGGAAGAGCTCTAGAATTTCTATCACTCCTCGCAGGTTTCGTGATTCATGTTTTATTCTTATATATTATGTTAAGATCTTTTTGTTTATTTGGGTTGATGAAAAGGAGGTATTGCAATGTTATACAACTTTATTTAGGTACTTATTTTAAAGTTTTAAAGGTTTTGTAAAATATTATATGACCTTATTTAGTTACCTTTTTGAACATTGTGTATTTAATGCTTAACTTCTGTGTTTATTTATGTTATGATTATTTTGTTCATTTTGGTTGAAGAAAAGGACATAGGTTATATTCTATGTACTTTGATCTGCAAACCTCATTTAGTTATCTGCCTGCAGATGTCACGGTGTTTATGATGTCACTGCTTCATCCTAGCTTCAGAATGGTATGTTTCAATGCTGTGGGCTAACTGTCTGGGGGATGGACTTGACTGGCAGATGATGAGTTGTGTAAATCTCTACAAATAAACTACTCTTCAAATTATATCCAGTTTCCTAATTTACTACACTCTTGAATGCCAATATCAATTAAACTAGACACATGAAGTAACTTGATTTTACAAATCACACAAATTAGTCATACGGCTAAGCCGGGTTTGCACTCAGGTTTCCTAGTCATAAATAGTCCCATTAAGCAACTGACTAGATTACTTTCTATTTCTCAGTCCCCTTTGGCACCAGAGGACAGTGTTTTTGTACAATTCTGTCAGAAGAATAGTACACTGTGTTAAGTAAATACAGATTACAGGTTAATTTGACACAATAACTAAATAAAAGGTACATAGTGAAGATGAGAGACTTTGGGAAACCATATGCTAACATCACTGGCTATCTCAATGGTCACAGGGAATTAAAAATAGTGTGGGGACTGTGATCCTGTTTGCAATGGAGATAGGGTCTATGAGCATGGAGGGAGAATCAAAGGTGTGGCTAAAAAGAACATAATATTCAGTGACTATTTTTTGATCTTTCATCATCCGGTTGCTGCAGATAAAATAATACACAACTTGAATGAAAAATAAATGCAAGCTAAACAAATCGGTGGGAAATACACTAATTTATGTTATGAAAACTGCTGGTTAATGTGATTACTGCAATCACTGTGAGTAGGTGTGTGCAACCAGAAGCCTATTGAGCTGAATTCTGTTTGGTTCAGCAGGGAATAGTGACTTGTTTATTTTTTGTGTTGGGAGGTCCCTACCTGTCACAGGAAGCACTGTGAATGTATACCGTTATTTTAAATTTGCATTGCACACAGTTTGAGATAGGCTGCCATAAAATGTGGACAAATTAAAGTTAAAGACAAAAAGGTGTATTCAAAGTGTAGATTTGAGTAATAGTTGATATTTTACCCAGGGCAAACAGATTTACAACTGGTCATTGAAAAATTTATTTCACAGCACATCTTGGAACATCCCTACATTACCCCTCAAAAAGAATACATTACTGCCAGCGAAGTGGAATTCTCTCTTAAGATATAATAGCAACCACCAGCGGCTTAAGAGACAACCTACCTGCACATCTGCAGGAATTGCTCCAGAAAAGAAGATTACATGATGGAGTCTGATGACTTGAGCAAACGTTTACTTGAGAGAGGGTACCCCAAACGATTGATTAAGAAAGCGCAAAAGAGGGCATGGTGTATTTTTTTTATTTTTTTTATTTTAGTGATTTATAGAGCGCCTGGTGACCCGTAGGCATCCCCGCGCTGTAAGGACTTGTAATGACCAGGAGGGGGAAGGAGGGTCTATTTGGGGAACAGGAGGGTTTTTAATTTTTTGCGGAAAAGAAGGTGGCAGGGTTCCAGCCGCAAGCTCCGTGGGAGCGAGTTCCAGCCTGAGGAAGCTTTCACTGTGAAGCGTCGACCGCCGGTGCGGGCCTTCTTGAATTTAGGAACGTTGGCCAAACGCTCATTGTCTGAGCGCAGGAGTCTAGGGGCTTTGTAGGGAGTGACCATGTCGCTCAGGATCGAGGGGCCTCGACCATTGAGAAGTTTGTGGGCGATGCACATGGCCTTAAATTCTATCCTCTGTCGCATTGGGAGCCAGTGTAGAGCCTTGAGAGCTGGTCTAGCAGAGGTTCTATTGGGGAGGTTCATTAGTAGCCGGGCAGCAGCGTTTTGAGTGCGCTGGAGTTTTGCCAGGGTAGATTCGGGGGCTCCTAGATAGACGGCGTTACTGTAGTCCAGACGCGAGCTGGGGGTCGCGTAACATATATAGCCAACAATATAGCCCTATAACATGTATAGCCCTCAAGAAGTTCTACTCACTGTGAAGGACAAGAGTGAAACCAACTTACAAAGGATGATCTGCGAGACCATGTATTGTACCCAAAGCAACGCCATCAAAAAAATCATAAAGAAGGCATTGGAACCTTGTATCTGATGACATTGAACAACCTACACTTCCCATGCACTATTTCAGAAACGCAAAGAGCGTGAGAGACCATGTGGTCCGCTCTTTCCTTGAGAGTCCAGTAATTCCGTCCTTACAAACCCTCTGGAATCTACCAGTAACACCAGTACACTTTAAGTGTAGTCAGTGCAAAGCCTGTGGGATGACTATTCAAACAAAGAGATTTACATATAAACAACAAAGCACTGATTGACTGAGCTTGTCAAGATGGCCGCTGGTCAGGAGCCCTAGTGAGGAGCTCTGGGGTTAGGGATATCCAATGCTGGAATAAATCCCTGAATAACCCTCAGCGCGACCCAGGAGCGACCCCAAAAGCGATCGGAGGACCTACTGAAGGGAGGGAAGAGAGCAGAGAGCAACGGGAAGAACGATGGCATTCAACACAATAAACGGAGGAAACTGACCTGGTCACTGAACGGCAGGAGCACCTTCAGGCCGGCGAGTAATTGGATGGAGGACGATGATAGACGAGTAGAAATACAGAGGCGGAAAGGAGAGGCGTCTGATGCTGTCCGGTGTCGCTCTGGGCTGCGCAGGACTTCGCCAGGCTGAGGACATCGGCGGAATCCCCGGTGCTGAGGATCGTGACCCGGTAGCTGGGGTGAAAGCGCTGAAAGGGAGAGCGCTCTCGGCGAGAGTCAAGAAGGTACATGCCCTTGCCCTGCGCGACCCTATCTCCACTGCCCCCTTCCTGAAGTACACGCGAGGGAAAGTAACCGAGGAGGAAGGAACCGGGAACGACCAAAGCGGCGCGCCTGACCCTAAAATGGCGGCCGCTTAAGACAGTCGCCCGTCGGTAATTGTCAACAAACACGGAGGACCAGCCAAAATGTATAAAATAAGAACATCATGTTAATGATTGGTGAAGGGATACTGAAATATCCTTTAATGCATCAATAACCACCACAGTGCCGGATAAGGAGCAACTAACAGAGAAATAGGACTAATCGACCAGGGAAGTGGAACACAAAGCATTGGAAAGAGAGAAAGTCCCTCTGCCCTCTTAAGGTTAACAATAACGGCGGCCATCTTACAACGTCCTAGTTCTTGATATCACTCAACCCAATACATAACAAGTACTTAACAAGGATCAGTGAGCGAGTTAGCGTCTACGAGGAATAACTGGTTGATATTGAGGCAATATCTACTACTCAACAAACACTTATCTAGACACTCCTAGTTCTGGAAAGGAAAACCAGAACTAAACAACGCCGGCAGTGATCCTACCCTGAATCAAAAAGAAACCATGCAACACGAAAATAGAATGAATGAAAGACACCTAGAGACTGTTGGCTTAAATGCCCAGAATATAAAATATCCGCCTGATCTCACCAAAAATGCAGCTAAGAAGTTCAAACACGACACACTGAGGAAAAACCCGGACACACTTTTCTCAGATCTATATTTCAATGTAGTGAAAGGTACGACAATGAACGACCTCATATTCTACACAAATAAAAATGGCGCAATGCCTTCACAAAGCTGCTGGCCATTAAAGCTACGAAAAACATCCCACATGGCACAAAGATGATGACTTCACCATCAACAAGATGCAGAGCCGAACTAAGCATCTCCATATACAAATCCGGAATTGTGCTAGTACAAGCAGCAAATCGAGAACTAGAGAAATTTGACAGGATATTCCAAATGATAAAAGATTCACTAGAAGACCCAAGATACCAATTCCACCTGACCCCAACACTGAACACTCATGACATCCACAATAACAGTACCAGAGGCACCTGTAGAACTAAGGGCCACCAACAAGCTCAAAGCCCTAACCCGGAAGATATACCTGAAATAGTAATGTCAGTACCAGAGAACACGACAGTTATGACAGAGAGATCTACCTATCAAGCAAATAATGAACAAGACCAGCTTCAAAGTGAAGAGCCGCCCTTGTCTCCAAACGTTGAGACTTCCAACGTAGTGCATACACCGGCCACGAATATAATACCCTATGATAACCAGGAATTGGATGAGGCAGAAGATACCAATCGTCCTACACCGCTATCTAGTACAATACTAGCGTTGAACGGATCCTCTTCCACTAATGCGCTCTCAACAACACGTAACATAGCCAGCGCAGAGGACATCTCCAATAGAATGAAAACCGTCAATCAAACAAAGGATTCAAAGAAAAGGGCTGCGGAACTTAGAACAGATCCAAAACGAAGACGAACAAGATACAAAGGCAGGATAAACAGAACAGACATACCTAAGAAATCTATCCAGAACAGGAGAGACATTAAGGAACTTCAGAAACAAATGAGCAAGCTGACACAAATCACTATTAATACCTTACAGGTGATTGAAAAAATAGGGACAATGACGGAGAGCATTCACTCAAAGGTCGAGCATATTCAGAACCTCGGACTCTCCTCACAAAGAATCAGTAATGAGACTATCATGCTTGCAAAAAATAGAGACAACCGTCCAGACAGGACAAAATCTTTATCAAAGGAGGAGACTCTGGCATTAATCCGAACATATGAACCACTGAACCAAATGGAAGAGGAAAGAATTGAAACAGTTCCACTCGACAACAACAGAACATCGAGAAAGAAGGATAGAGCATCTAACCCTCACAATTTACAACACATACAGCTAACAACAACTGAATCCGAAAATATGAACCTTAGTAACAAAGAAAATCCACTGACATGTCTTCTACTCAACTGTCGGTCGGCAACCAAACATGCATCGGACTTAGCGGACCTCATCATCAACAAGGGCATTGCTCTGGCAGTCCTCACAGAAACATGGCTTACGGAATCTTCATCCCCAACCTTGGACCTCTTAGTACCACCTCAATTTAACATCTTGAGACTGGATAGACCTAAAAAGGTAGGGGGAGGTATAGCTTGCATTTACCGATCTGATATTGAGGTCAAACAAATTCAAGCAGACCCTCTAGAAGCAAGCGAATACCTAGGTCTTAATATAAAATATACTAATAATCAAAGATGCAACATGCATACGTTTTACCACCCACCAGGGGACAATGCAAAGTTCACAGAGGAGTTAATGGAGATCATAACGGCCAACTCTAACAGCGAAACCAAAAACATATTCCTAGGCGATTTCAACTTACACTGGGAGGACGACAATGATAAACTGGTCAACACGCTTAAAGATTTCCTCGTCGAGCTAAACCTCTCCCAAATGTGCACACAGCCCACACACTCGAAAGGAGCGACATTAGACTGGATTATCTCTAGGAACAAAGATACAACCATCCTCTCCATAACCCCATGCGACTGGTCTGACCATCATGCTATAATATTCGGAATACCCATAGTGGAAAAAGGCAGGACCAAACAACCCTTCCAGTCCAAAAAATGGATGCGGGACACAAAAAAAGCAAATATGGAGCTATTGGTTGAAAGCTGTGAAAGAGACCTAAAGCCACCGAACAACATGAAAAATGTCAATGAGATCATTACATAACGGCGGTGGAAAATATCGTCAATGACACCATACCATTAAAACTGAAAAGAGTCACGGAGAAGACAAAAAATCCATGGTTTAATGAGTCACTAAATGAAGAAAGACGCAAATTGAGGATGGCCGAAAGAAAATGGAGACAACACCCTTCATCCCCTGAGCTGACAGCCCTCAGAATTATCAGAAGCCAATATAACAAAAAGATCATCAACTCAAAAAAGGAGTTCATAAGATCTGAACTAGACAATGCCAAAAACAGACCTCGAAAACTCTTTGAAATACTAAAGCAACAATCGAACAAATTAGCCAAAACCGGTCAAGAAAACATAAAAACATCCCTAAACTGCGATGTCTTTTCTACATTTTTCACAGAGAAGGCCAAATCGCTAGAAGCAGAGCTCAAAAACGCCGTGGCGAACCTTCCCATCGAACGACTGCATGCGAGCGATACCGTCTGTTCAACGGAGTGTACTATTGCAAAAAACAAGGCAAGCTGGGATGCATTCGAACTGTACGACCAGCACATGATCGCCAAGACGCTGTCAGAAATCAAACCAAACAATCACTATCAAGACCCTCTTCCGGCAAAGTGCTTAAGAGAAATCAACCACGTCTTAGTTCCAATATGGACCGAAATAGTAAATGCCTCCCTATCACAAGGGATCCTCCCTGACTGCCTAAAAACAGGTCAAGTCGCACCCATAATCAAAAAACCCTCAGCGGACACCTCAGATCCAAACAACTTTCGCCCAGTCACCAATATCCCTGTACTAGCCAAGTTAATTGAGAAATGCGTCCAGAACCAACTCAGCCAACACATCACCAAGTTCTCCTTGCTTGACGAATGCCAGTCAGGATTCAGAACAGGACATAGCACGGAAACAGCGATTCTCCATATTGTTGATGACGCAATACAGGCACTTGACCAAAATCAAGCATGCCTACTGATTCTCCTTGACCTGTCGTCAGCGTTTGACACGGTAAACCACGAAGCACTACTGACCAGGCTGCAGGACAGGATGGGATTGTCGGGAATTGTACTGAACTGGTTCAACTCCTTCTTACAAAACAGAACACAGCGATTCCGGGTCAACGAATCTATCTCATCTCCATGCCCTATCTCAATAGGAGTCCCTCAAGGATCGACACTATCCCCTGATCTGTTTAACCTATATGTCGAACCACTTACAGAAATTCTCCAAAAATCACAGATATCATATCACATGTATGCGGATGACACGCAGATATACATAAAGATCGCATCCCTAAAAGACATTGAACTAATGAACGAGACATTAAAAAGGACACTACAATGGCTAACTAATAATCATCTGAAATTAAACGCTCACAAAACAGAGTTCCTACTAATCTCACCACCAAGGAGCCAGGCCGAAATAAAGGAATGGACGAAACTCGTGACTGCGCTCAACTGCACCCCAACCCTAGTCAACTCAGCTAAATCGCTTGGAATCACTCTAGACGAAAATCTGGACATGAAAGCCCACATTAACTCAATGGCTAAAAACGCCCGCTTCCACCTGAACTACTTAAGAAAACTGAAACCATTCATCTCAGAGCCAGATCTCAAACTGGCAATCCAATCCTTGGTTATCTCAAGGATTGAATATGGCTGCACCACCTTAGCTGGCCTACCAAAAACATCCACTGCCCCACTAAAAGCCTGCCTCAACGCCGCGGCAAGACTTATCACCGGATCTAGGAAATATGATCACATATCCCCTCACTTGAAAGCCTTAAACTGGCTACCTTACGAAGCCAGAATCCAAATGAAGATAGCTTGTATCACACATAAAGCGATCCACTACAACACTCCTGGATACCTAGCCAAGAAAACTCAGCTGTCTGGAGGTAACCGACCAACTAGAAGCGTTGAGGAGTTGCTATTACGACCAGCCATTTTCAGAAAGAAAAAAACCTATGACAGAGCATTCTCAGGAGCTGCCCCCAGAATCTGGAACTCACTCCCTCCAACCATTCGGAAGATCAAAAATGTGGCAACATTCAAGCGGGAAGTGAAGAACCTTCTGATGAACAAATACAATAAATAGAGAAGAACAATGATCAATGCCCTGATCTCTTGCTGCTTTACTTCAGAACATTTATGACATCAGGAAGGCGAAGAACTATCAATACTATAAAGATTTGTTAATCCTAGGTTATGTAACGATCCAAAACTTACCTCCGAACGTTATCTTTAGATGACCTTATAACCGCATCCCTCAGGGATTTATAACTATCTACCTCACCTAGGTGTATATACTTTAATTTTGACACAATTGGAGCTGCAACTCTTTAGTTTCAACACTAGCACATATGTCAAGAATGTTTGCATTTCATCTACCTCATATCTGTGACTTTTTACTGTCAATATATATGTTATGTTTTCACCTACTCTATGTTAAGCGCTCTGATACCCACGGGTCTTGTTCGCGCTATACAAAACTCTATAATAAATAAATAAATAAATAAATTGATTTGAAGTCATTTAACAATTGTAATACCAGCAATGTAATGTACGGCATTACATGTCCCTGTGGGCTCATTTATGTGGGTCAGACCCAACAAAAAATCAAAGCTGCGGATACTGCAATATTGCTGCACCATAAGGTGCGATGTGCAAGGGGCACCATTGGTGGAACACTTCAAAGCTGCGACCCACTGACCCGACGAATTCCAATTGGTAGTACTTGAGAAAGCTACCCTTGGCCCAAGAGGAGGTGACATGGGATCGATCCTGAACATAAGGGAGTCCAAATGGATCACACATCTGGACTCCATACAAAATGGACTGAATGAACAAGACTCCAGCCATGCACAGCTAGCATGCCTAGCTCACATCAGAATGAGGGCTAGGCCCTTACATAATAATCAGACAAACTGTATCCGTAAATGGGCCGGCTTACATGACTATAATGTCATATCCTTACCCTGACGTAATGCATTTTTCTTGCTGACCATGTCAAGTTGTATATTAATGTTTACCAACGTAATCGCAATTATCCATCAATGTTCAGACTTTTTGTCAATGTTCACCACTCAAATGTTTATGATTTCAGTATGTAATACTGTGGTTTAATATCTGACCTAGCTGGTAGCATCACAATATATCGGCCCATTGTGCAAATCCTCAACTATTAGGTCATAGGCACATTTTACCTAATTGTTCTATCCTCTGTTAGCGCTGAGGAACTAGCGGCCATATCTTCAGACTCTTAATTGCTTCACTGTACATAAGATTGTTGTTTACCTTATATGTATTAATGTCCCCATGATACATTCATTGTTTAAATATTTGTTAAGATTCCATCATTTTTGTTTTGAGCCAGGATTAACCTTTCAAACAGTGTGAAGTCTATTGCCCCTTTCCATGCTTAGGACGGCAGCGCTGTGATGCTGCCCCTCTCAGCATCTAGCGTCTGCTAGCAGGACGTGTGGAACATGACACTAGACATGTGTGGGGCTATTTAGGTGGAGCCGAGAGACCGTCTCGTTTCCCACCACTTCAATCGTGACAGCAGCCTTAACCTAAGCGGTAAGCACCCTGGAGTGATGCGCTCCGCTTTCCATTTGTTTTGTCCGTGTGACATCATTTCAACATCCTAACATATGCCCTTTGTAACCGCAGATTTCACTACGCGTGCCGGCATTCTCCCTGATACATTTGAGACCACTGAAGAGCGGTGAGTCTGTAGTTTTTAGCCTGCTCCGTTTCATGTGTTTCATAACAAGGTGTAGGGCGGTAACTAATATCCCCTTACCCCTCCCTCTCTCCCCAGATCGAGTTCCCTCGTGGGAAATAGTTTTGGGAGTAAGAGCAGGTATGTTTGGTAGTAGATGTGGACGTGATGTGTGGTGGTCCATTTTGATTTGATATAGTAGGGTTTCTGCAGGGTCCTTATCCAATTTTTGGGTTGTCACACTTAATTTTCCTCTTTAGATTGGTATTCTGTGGTCCAAGCTGATGACTATGGCTGGCTCTACTTTGATTTGTCTTGATGGGACATGCCAGATTATATCCAATGAGCATAAGTGTTTAATTTTCACTTGTGCTGGCACTATTTGGCCATTTTTGAATGTTTGCCCCCTTGCCATTGATTGGACGGGCATATATGTAAACTACACCTTATTGTTGCAGGTGCGGTTGCCCCGCTCTCTGTACTTCGGAGCCCACGCACCCGATCTTCTCATGATTTAGCCCTCCGTATAGGGCTATTTACTGTAAATTTGAGGACCACTGGCCTCCATAATATGCTTTATTGTCGCCTTTGAGACACTTATTTTTAATATCATTTCACTTGAACCCTAGGTGCCCACTCCCCCTTCACAGTCCTGAGGAAGACCCCTATGTAAGGTAGCCATTTACCTACAAGTCTTTGGGGTCGAAACGTCAACATTTCTCTTCAAGCCAGCTTATAAACAACTGAGACTTGTGACTGTGTTTTACTGTGTATCTTGGCTATTATCAATTATGCATACCTGTGTGTAGTAGTAGCGAAATATTAAGCCCAATTCTGACGCCTGATGCGAAGCAGTTTATTGCACACATTTTCTTGCCTGTCCATGACACTTTATCCTCACAAAATTCACCCACTTTTCCCAATACCCTCCTTCCATTCTTCTGATCACAATGTGTATGTATTCTAGAATTGTTCTGCATACTTTGGCAATTATGACGGTGTGATTAAATAACCCTGCTCAGTTTTTGATTGTTTGTATTATTATTTGTTACATATTGTGAGCACTTGCTAATTATATTATCTTGCTAAAGTATTGTCTACTGGACCATCCCTTACTGTACTGCATAATACCCAGGTCCCAGTACTATTGGGTCTACCCTATATGTAACGTAATGTCATTGACATCTAGGTTTTGAATACTAGAGCATTCAACATGGGGTAGTGAGCCAGCCCACTTCAGCCAGCAGCTCCTTTCTGAGTGAATGATGGCATTTTGCCAAATCACAATATACTCACATACACAGAGTAGTCATCCTCAGTGCTAATGACTTGTGGGTCATTGTATGCATTTTCTTTAAATATTTTTCTATTTTACATTTTTTTAAACATTTTTTTTAAACTATGTGAGCGGGCCAAGCATCTTCCCAAAAACTGCTAACAGGCCCTTGCCACTGCTGGCTGAGCACTGCAACTGGTGTGCGAATTGCTTGCAGCATCCATGTTTTTAAATGGGCTTTTAACCCATTCCAAGACAGCTGGCCGTCAATGAACATATGCATTGAATAACAGCCATTTTGTAATGTTTTGATACATTTATATTAAAAAGAAAATTGAAGCTGGCCGCCTGTGGTTGTATATGCATGGCCATGCACTGGTAGCCATCTGTGAAAGTTTCTGTAAAATGTCAGTACAAAACCATTTAAAGATAGCCACTTGAACAGCTTAAATCTCCAGAGCTGAAATATTAATATCCACAGCTGAAATACTAATAACTAGACTGCTCCTCTGTCTTGCCATTGCACGGGGTGCATTTCTCTGGTACTGAGACAGTATGGCTTGTAAGAAGACCACCCTTCTCTGTTCTGGGCTAATCTCAGCATGAAACGATGCAGGGGAGCCGAGTTATTCCACTCCCAATAACTAGACGTCTGGAGCACACAGCAATTGCCTGGGAAGTGAAGATCAATACTGGAGATAAATGGCAATCTCAGAAACTCCACTCGAAAGTTACATCAAAGGTGAGACTTCAGCTCCGGTGCACAAAGGACGGAAACATAGTCCATGGCGGAAGCACCTTCTTGCATCAGCTAACTACCTGCCACCGCGGCTCAATCGTGCCCCAGATAAGGCGGCTTGAAGTGATTGTGTTCTCAGCCACCCAGTTCAAATGAACAACCCGGGCTCTGGCAGCGGCAGCAGCAGCAGCCAGGAGAGTTTCTACCTTTGAATTTAGCGGTCTCTGAAGGAGAGGCGAGCGGCGCTGTTAGAAAAGAAATAATCTTGATAATTGGATCCCAAGGAGCTCTTCCAGCGGCAGGAAACAGAGGCATGGCGCAGTAGTTGTCTCCACACGAGAGGTCACATCCGCAGGTCTTTGCTAAAGAACAGCGGAAGCGAGCTATGCACGTGGGTTTGTTTGGGTTGATTTCTGCTGATCTTCTGAAGCGCAATACGAGCACAATGGCTACATATACGTCCTTTATACTAAAAGTACAGCTCAGTTAACTTAGTAAAAATGTCTTCGGATTGCAAAATCACCATTGTAGTAATCAAAATGAGGGATTAAAGCAGAGGTGAGTTAAGGAAAGGAGAGAGAGAGAGAAAGGGAAATGAGAGACGAAGTGGGGAGTAGAAACAAACAGAGAGGAGAGGAAAGAGGGGGAACGTTGAGGGAAAGAAGAGAGGGAAAAAGAAGAGGAGGCATAGCACAAGTCCTAAAAAAAGAAGTGGGGGAGTAACCTAGTTAGGCAGTATGCAAGTGACATCAAGGCGCCGGACATCACAGCGTGCAACATCACCGCTCGCAACATCACGTGAATGACATCACAATGTACATGACATCACACATCACATCACAAGGGTTGTACGACATTACAATGCATGGTTTTACCACGCATGCCTTTACATCGCAATTTTTACAACGCATGCTGTTACAACGCATAGCGTTAAGGGGTGCTGGATAGTGAATAGTTTAATTTACTATTCCAACTCCAGTCCCCGTGGATAGTAGGGAAGGTGTTGGATAGTAAATTAAATCTATTCCCTATCCTAGAGTGCCCCCCAGCGCTATGCGTTGTAATGACATACATTGTAACAGTTGCGTCGTAAAGGCACTGCGTGGTAAAAGTTGCGTTGTAAAGGATGTTTACCCATCACAAGCCATGACTTTACAGGAAGTGGCATCACAAGAAGCGACATCAGATCTAAAGCCCTCACATATATGCTTAGCAGGTCTATCATGTGTATGTTTGAGCGCATTGCAAGGATAATAGCACAGTGAGCTATGGGAAATGATATGTGACTTCTACACCTTGCACTCCCCCAGTACCATATCCTGTTCAATCATTTACAAACTTGTATAATTTATTGTACATGTAAAATGCATGTGTTGATGTAAAGCGCTCTGACACCCTGCATTGGAATGAGTAGGGCATTAAAAGAAAAAATAGTGGTTCTTAAATTATTTCAACACCTCCTCAGGGGAAGTAAGCTCTATAGCAATGCAATTTGCTTTGTGTAAATATTGGGAAAGACCAACACATCTGATAATCTTACAGATGCAATGCACATCTCCTAAACAGGGACTGAACAAAGTGAAAAGCTGCCTCTCTTATGTATGTGTGAAGTAATAACAAGGTGTGAGCCTTTGTTTCCCATCTGCTTCATTTGCATCAGGTGTGAGGCTCCTGACTGTTCCCAGCCAAGAGACTCGAACAAAAGGAGGCCTAATGAAATGAAATGAAATGAATAAAAACTTATATCGCGCAACTTTGCCCGACGGCATCAAGGCGCCTCTCAAAAGAATCATAAAAGGCAGATTCCAAAAACTAGGGGTAAGCTTTCGCAAAGAGACATGTCTTCAGGGCCTTTCAAAAAGCTTGCATCGATGGCAGGGACCTAATTTCACAGGGTAAAATATTCCACCAGCTAGGGGCAAGGCTGGAGAAAGCCCTGCCGCCCCACTTAGCTCTACGGACTCGGAGGACTGATAGAAGAAGCTTCTTAGACGAACGGAGGTTTCTAGAAGGAACATATGGAACCAACAGATCTTTTATTCCTCCCGTCTCTTTTCTGGTCAAGGCACCATAGAAAAGACAAAGAACCTTAAAGGAGATCCTGGCTTCAATCGGAAGCCAGTGCAAAGATTTCCTAGCGGCAGTAGCTGATGACCTCCTAGGCATGTCCAGCACAAACTTTGCCGCGGCATTCTGCACAGTTTGTAATCGCTGTAATAAGCACTTATTTATTCCTGCATATAAAGCATTACAATAATCCAGCCGAGAGGCTACTAGTGCAACTACAACTTGCTTCCGGGCTTGCAGGGACAGATAGTGCTTGATCTTCCGCAGGATCTTGATAATGCCCCAACAAGTGGAAATTGTCCTATTCACTTGTTGACCCATCGCAAGGGCCGGGTCAATCATGACCCCCAGATTTCGGGCCAAGAGGCTAGGAACAGGGCAAGTCCCCAGAGATGCGGGCCACCATTCCGCAGACCAGATGTCATCCTTCCCGCCGAACACTAAGAGCTCCGTCTTCTCGCCATTCAGCCTCAATGAGTTGTCAATCATCCATTGAGCAACTGCCTCCATACAGTGTCTAAAATTGGAGGCAGAAGAGCTGACAGACTGGTCAAGAGACAACAGGATCTGAGTGTCATCGGCGTAGGAAACTACCTCCATCCCAAACGATCTAATAAGCCTGGCAAGTGGGGTCACATAGATGTTAAACAGGGTCGGACTTAATGCCGACCCCTGTGGGACCCCACACTGCACAGGCTTGGATGGAGATAGGAACTCCCCCAGCTTGACTCTTTGTTCCCTCTGGTCAAGGAAGGAGGCCAACAAACTAAGAGCTGGCCCCTCCACCCCTGTCTCCCTCAGCCGAGATATTAACACCAAGGGAGACAGGGCATCGAACGCAGCCGTAAGATCTAACAGGATAAGGAGGGTACCCATGCCCTTATCTACTGTAGTGCGAATGTTGTCAAGCACTATGGTAAGGGCCGATTCCGTACTATGGCCCCTCCGAAATCCGTGCTGCGAGTGGTCCAAAAGACCAGGGGGCATATTATCAAGGGATTTATCTCCGCTTTTTGGCTTTAAAAGCCAAGAAAGCAGAGATAAAATTATCTCCCTATTACCTAGCTGTCGCTAACACCAGTTAGGGACAGCTAGTAGGAGATAGCGACCATCTTGGGCCCCGCTTTGCATGTCAGAGAAATTTATCACTAATTACATGCAAAGTGGGCGTGCCAAGATGTCAGCGACTGGAAACAGTCGCTAACATCTCTATCTCCTATTGCCAACTTTTGGAGATATTCGCGCTAAGCGCGAATATCTCCAAAAGCTAACACCTGCCCTGAGCAGTTCTTAGCCATTTTATCCAATGGCAGGTGGATAACATGGCTAAGTGCATTTGCTCGGTAATGCATGAATATCGCTGACTTTTCAGCGATATTCATGCATTTCGGCCGATTTTTATCGCTTAGGAGATAAACCTTGATAATATCAAGGCTCCTAAGCGATAAAAATCATCGCTACACTGCGATAAAATTATAGCCGCTAAGCCAACATAGCGATAATTATCGCTAGTTGTTGGGAATATGCCCCCAGAGGTTTCCAGAGAAGATGCAAGATGCTGGTTAAGATGTGTTTCCAGCATCTTTGCAGGAGCTGGGAGCAACGAAATGGGGCAAACCTTTTTGAGAACCTCTGGGTCTAGGGTAGGCTTTTTTAAAAGGGGTTTGACCACCGCCCTCTTCCACTTAGAGGGAAAAATGCCATCCCGCATTGCCCTGTTCATAATCTCCAGTAGAGGGGGCAGGAGGGTTTCCTTACACTGTTTAAGGATTATAAGAGGGCAAGGGTCAAGGGGAGACCCCAATCTAGTCTTAGTGAGAACTTAAGGACATCCAGTCCCTGTAGGGAAAGGGGAGGAAAACTAAACAGACATCCCCGAGTAGAAGGCCCAGCAGATACTAAGGAGGGAATGGATTGAGAGGGGGAGAGAGGTGTTAAAGCCCTTTGTAACTCTAAAGCCAAGACAATCTCGACAATTTTTGTATGGAAGTAAAGGGCAATATCGTCACAGAGCTGCTGAGTGCAGATGACGGGGTCCGGGGTCTGCAGAGTAGTCAAAGAGTCCACGATCTTAAACAACTCTTTCGGTGAGGAAAGGGCGGTAGTAAGATTGTAAGTTCCTGCTTCCTACAACCCTGTCTTAGGCGTCTTAGTGACTCCGAGAACCAAGGGGCCGACGGCCTTTTTCTGGCAGAGTAGCGTAGGGAGGGAGGTGCCAGTTCGTCCATTGCTACTGTGATGGGACTTTCTAGTTTAAGCACCGCTGAACAGACATCCTCTTCCATAGAGATAGCCATGATAGGAATACGGTGAGCCAGTGAGTCATTGGTTATACTCTTAAAATTTCGCCTAAATTCCATTTTACTAGGGACCTTCGGAATGTTATTTACACAAGTGACATCCAATTTCAAGGGAACTGCAAAATGATCCGACCAGGTGAGCGGGATAGGGGCATCAGTAGTCAACCGACTATCATTCGAAAAAACCCCGTTCAACGTATGGCCCACCTGGTGGGTAGAACCCTTAACTAACTGCTGCAGGCCACAGGCAGATAAAGTATCAAGGAGAGAGAGGGTTTCACTCGCCTCTAGGTTTTCTAGATGGAAATTCATATCTCCCAGTACCGTCAAGTGCTCACAGCCAAAATATGGTTCTAAAATATTGAGCAGGTGCTGTCCAAACTCTGCTCTAGGCCCAGGGGGTCGTTATATAAGAATACCCCTAAACGGAGCAGCATATGAGCCATTGATAGAAAAATGGAGGGCCTGAAAGGCATCATAAGGGGCTGATAGTGGGGTGATGCGGCATGAATGAGAATCCTTATAAATAATGCCCAGCCCACCATCTATTCATCCCACGCTATCCTGCCTAACTAAAGTATAGCCCTCCAGCACTGCCTCAACTAAATCCGGACCCGAAGAATCTTTGGCCCATGTTTCTGTAATGAAGACCCAGGAGGGTCTTCTATCCAGAACGAAATCCTTGAAGAACACATTGTTCTTTATCAGGGATCTCGCATTAATCAGAAATCCATAGTCCCCGCTTGTGCTAAGCCCAGGTGTCCCACTAGTGCCTGCATTAGTGGGTCCAAAAGGCAACGCAATTCCCGTGCAGCAGTTCCTAAAACACCTACAACCGGGCAAGTGTTGGAAAGCCTCGGGGGAAAACGAATAGTGGCACGGCAACCGAAAGGGTTTAAGTTTCAGCAGGTCATGATGTGAATACCTGATGCAGCCGTGTTCGTCCCTAGTAGAGCCAGTCGCCCCTACGTCCAGCTCATCCATAGTGCGGACGGGCGCAGACGGGCTGGACTCTGGCGGGATTCCGGCGTTACTACGGCACACACGCCGTGCGCATGCGCCGTGCGCTTGCATGCTCAGAAATTAAATAGTCCTCTAGCCAGTCAACCTGACTGCTAGAGCGCTAGAGCGCTAACCACAATGGCGTCCGGCCGACGTCCCCTTCCGCCCCCCAAGATGGTGAGGAGACTCCCAGGGAGCGCGCAGGAAAGCTGTTGAAACCGCGGCGTGGGGCACAATTATGGTGCAAGAATGTGGAGGAAGTTAAAAATAAGGGAAAAACGAAAAAGTATATTTAAACTAAAACAGACAAAACGGATTGTTTAAAAATACAAGACAGCGCACAAATGTCAAAGCGTTACGCGCAGTAGTGGGATTGCCTTATGACCCCTCAAATTTGGCCTTTGTTATGGGCCCAGCAGGAATCTTATATAAGAAAGCCCCATCCGGTCCCCGCCTGCACGGTGTTGCTTGTTGCAGATGGAAAGCAGACAATGTTCAGGCACTGCTGAAAGTGCCACGGTGTCCCAGAGGCTGTGCATGGTGGGGGCTTTATTAATGTACGATAATAAAATATTACTTTATGTTAAAAGCACCCTAGAAATTCAGTGAAAAAAACAAAGGTTAAAGTAACAGTATACTTAGGTGAAATGTTCAGTATCAATGTAACATTTTAAACTCTAAAAAACACTGAATTCTACAGTTACATTTATAGTTATCTCAAGTCACTATGATTTGTGCCCTAAGGTAACTATAACTTATGCCCTTGCCATGCACTGCTAATTACCTACATATTGCATCACCCATGACATCATTGACAATATCACTGTGCATGGCAGGGGCATGAGGTATAGTTACCTTAGGGCATTCCTACCCTCAAACCTACAGTATCTGTACATTCAGTGGATCATATTAAAATCGATGCTATGTGTATAGACTCAGAGGGATTTTTCACATCAAACTTTTTTTATAGATTAGTGCAAGATTAGACACATTCCCTAGATGCTAAGAATTACTATGTTTGTACATGCTTACTTACTTCAGCAGCTGAGGTTGTAACCTATCATCGCATTCTATTTTCACACGGGATTACTTGTGGTGAATTGATTAGTTTATTCTATAGGCTTTACCATTACCAGTACTATATTTTTCAACTGTGGTTTTATCTTTTCTGAAGTACCTCTCCATAAAAGAAAGAACACTCATCCACAATCTCGGTAGATATAGAAAAATTTATATTTCTTTAGATCTCCTACTAGAATAGAAACTGCTAAAGCACATTAAAACAATTTAACATGTTCCATGAGTTGATTAGAGAAGAAATTCATTCAGACTTTAGAAGAAAGAAGAGCTCACATATTTCATAAAGCAACAGAAAGGTAAGATGTTTTAAAGAATATGTAGAAAAATTAGGAAGATGAGTACAAAGAAAAGAGAGTGCAACCTAGTTCTGAATCTGAAAGGTGATTGAAAGGAAAGTTGTGCATTTGCAAAAGAAGAACACACTCTTGAACCAACAGGTGGGATTTAAGTGGATGTGAACACACATTTGATTTTTTTTGGGGGGGGGCCTGTTCAAATTCTCACTGGAGAAGACCCTATTATTCCTGGAGTATATTGTGTTTGCGGACATGGTGCTTCTGGTCACCTACCCCCTGCCTGGAAGGGATATGCTACTTAGCCGAAAATGAATCTTGTGAATAGTTTAGAAGCTTATGAGAAAAAATTAACTCATAGATTTAGGTGTTTTACTAATGATGAGTCACTTTTAATAGGGAACACTTTTTGTGCCATTGTTCCTACAGTAGTAGTAGTAGTCCTAAATGATGAGAAGGTTAGAACCCTTTCTACTGTAGTGGATAAACTACCAACTAGAACATCTAGTGCTTTGTTAGCAATTGATACAGAATTAGTGGCTCCCAGGTCTTTGGTGTTGCAAGATCAATTAGCTTTAGATATTTTGTTAGCAGAAAAAGGTGACGTCTGTACGATATTAAAAATACAGCGGATGGTTTTGCAAAT
Organism: Lissotriton helveticus; assembly: GCF_964261635.1. NCBI lineage: Eukaryota > Metazoa > Chordata > Amphibia > Caudata > Salamandridae > Lissotriton > Lissotriton helveticus. The sequence continues at coordinate 1,503,123,521 of NC_136065.1, forward strand.
AACATTTCTGATTTGAAACCACCTGAATTAGAGAATTTAAAAACCATTAGTGTTTTATTAACTTTAGGAAGGGGAGTTTCTGCTATAAGTAGCTGGTTTACAAACATTGGAAGTGGAATTTTAGATGGTGTACTAAAGCCTATCTTGATTACTGGCATTTGTTTAATTTGTTTATTTGCTTCATATAATGCATTAGGATCCTAGCAAGCAAGAACGAAAAGGGATGAAAGACACAAGCAAAGTAAGTGAGAAATGAAAATGAAGGAGAACAAGTGTAAAGTTGACATAAAAATGAAAGAGTTGCAAAACTCTGAGAGTAAAATGAGGAATTCAACAGAATGAAAAGTGTCCCTTGGAGATTTATTTGGGTTTGGTTTGAATTCTATTCTAGCCATCAAAGGGGGATATTGGGTAAGTGACAACTCTTTATTTTCATTTTTTTTTAAACTCTTTTTATTATACGTTGGTTAACATATAACAGTTCAGTTACAGATTAGCAAGGATACACATGTGGTACATAGCACAAATAGCCTTGTCTGGCGGGGTTATACAATCAATACATTATTAACATAGGTATGCTCATAACATCATTGTGCTTCCTTTATTCGCTAATGTCCATTGTTCATTTTCATAATTAATGCATTTATAAGTAAAATGTGTTTTACATTGCTAAATAATGTGTGCATATTAACAATATCATTTGTTGTAGGTGATTGTATTTAGTTATGATGAGCATCACCTGAGTTAACATGTTAAGTAGTTAATGCAAGCCAACTTTTCTATTGTCATGTTGAATTGTCGACTTTATAAGTGAAAGGCCTGCACACCTCCCATTCATTTGTTTAGCACGCTATTTCTTTTTCCTTTGCAGATGCTGTGCTTTTCCTGATGCCTTCTGTTAGCTAGTGAACAGCTATTTGCTATGCATTAGATGAATAATAGTGATGCTCTCATTAAGGAAAAAAGATGCCAGTGTGGGACAGCGGCTTGTGAGAAGAGCTGACTGTAGCCAACAGTCTGTCCAGTGTAACAATTCAGAACCTAAACATTCATGGATTATTGTTTAGACATGGAAAAAGGTGTGCATACCTGCTGCCAGAGTCTGGCGAGAATGAATTGGTTCCTGAGAACAGGAACAAGCTGTAATTTTGCAATTAATCCTTTTGTTGAAATGTATAAATGTTGCTCGGATATGAATTTACCTCAAATAAATTAAAAGACAAGACGCGTTTGGCAAAACAGGAACAGGTTGGTTTAAATAAATGTAGCAGCTGGGAGATTCTGGACAGAATGCGTCTGAGGAAAGTCTCCTTTTGTACAAGTTTCAGCTGACAATATATATATATCTCATGAGGTACAATATAGCAATGCCGCATTCTTGAAAAAGAATTTCAGTTGTAAATTAACAAGTTTTGACATCTGATAAGGATTGTGAAGGGGAGGCGCCCTCTGACAATGCCTCCTCCTCGAAAACAGTCTGTGAACAGTTGCCTTTTTATCCATTCCCCTCTCCACTCCGTTACTTTCAGACCCCGATTCCGGAACACTATCCCTTTATTTTCCCACGGCAACCTGACCGCCAAAGCGGTCATGTGACAGTGTCAGCTGACTCTCCTGCCTACAAAACAGAAGAGACTCTGAAGGAAGGTTGTTCGTGGTGGAGCTCAGCCGAAGGAGCAACAGAGGCGTCAGGAGGAGAACCCGACGTGCAGACCTTCTTCGTGGACCCTGAACTCACGGACTCCTGGATTCAGGCCATTGCAAAGATCGAAGCAGACCCGCAACAAGCCGAGGCCTCGATGGAGGAAGGGACCAACAAGAAGGAACCGGACCTTAACCAGCAACACGCGGAGTCCCGCCACGGCCACGGAGGGTTGTGGCTGCAGAAGGTACGGGGACAGCTGGGGGCCGTTTTTGGTAGGGGGAGGTTGGGAGGTGACTGCGGGCCCGTCCGCATACCATCTGGGGCTGAGCTCGGGGCACAAAGACTGAGTGCCATGGAGCGAAAGAGTTTCTAGACTACAGTGGATTCACTGGTGTCGGGTGGTCTTCATATCCCTCACTTCCCTAATCCCTTTTCTACTTGAGTAGAGCCCCGAGAAGTATCCTTACCAGCGTTTTCTTTCTTTTTCTTTTTTTTTTCGAGTGCTGCTGAATCCTTGCGGGTCACGCCCCTTCATACTCTGGCATATTATATTGGCATCCCTGCTTACGAACTACGCCGACTTCAGCTCATTCAAAATCAGGCTGCTAGTTTTATAGTCGGTCCAGATTCCGTCAAGCCCTTCCGCTCTTGAGGCAACTGAACTGGTTGCCGGTCGCCCATAGATGCCAATTTAAACTGGGGTGTCTTATTTTTAAATCATTGGCGGGCTTAGCTCCCTAATATGTGGCATCCAGGCTCTTAACCTACACTCCTTCCAGAAACTTATGGTCTTCCTCCAAGAACCTTTTGGTTGTCCCACGTTTTGTCAGGAAGAAACATGGGGGGTTGAGTTTTTCTTTCTTGGCTCCCAGGTTTTGGAACGCTCTCCCTGACAACCTTCGATTCTCTCAATCATATTTAGAATTCCGCAAAGGTTTGAAGACCTGGTTATTCACCAGAGCGTTTGAGGTCTAAGTGTTGTCTATTCTGCACCGCACTGTATTAGCGCCATGAAACCTTTTTGATATACGCGCGCTTTATAAATTCCCTCAACTTCAACTTCAACTTCATCCAGCAGGCCTAGGACACAGTTCTCAGAGGCAAGAAGAACAAAGACTAATCCAAAGAAGGAACTTCTTAAATTGGTTGGAACAGTCCCTTATTGTTATCTTTTGTTTGATTGAAGAAAGCCATTAATAAAATCTTGACCGTTAAGCAATCCCTGTTTCCCTGTCTCCTTCTCCGCCTCGTAACAATGACATAGATGGTTTTTTACTTCAGGGAGAGCTAGTGTGGGCCAGTGTGTATGTGTCAAGATGTCAGGTGTGGGGACCATGTGATCACTACGTGTGGTGTGCATGTCATGTCCTGATTGGCTGAGCGTTCCTGTCTACATGTGGTAGCTAACTTTGTGGTATTTGTGCAGAATGCGATCCTTTTGCCAAACGTGTTTTATTGGGGCCGATTTGCCCATACCTGTTTGTGGTGCAACTATCTATCTGTAGGATCGATCAGGGGTTTTCCTGTGTGCAAGTTTGTATTTGGACTAAGTGAGACCCCACATGTGACCTGTCACTCGATAGACATGGGTTGGGGTTGCAGGACCTGTTTGACCAGTTATCCCTGAGTCAGCGTTGCTTGGGAGGACACCGACAGAAATGATACGAGTTCATTAGAACTTCTAAAAATAATATGGCAGTCATTGATATTATTCTTATCGACATTCTCAACAGTGTGTGTACAGATGTCATAGCATACATCGACATTATGTTTACTGATATTGACATAGTTATGCATGCCTAAATCATGGCGTGTATTTATATTGTTTCTACTGGTATCTACACTGTTATGCGGGCACAGGTTATGGCATACGTTGAAACTGCATTTATTGGTATTGCTGTTGTCGGGCTGTCGGGCCTGCAAATATCTTAGTATTAATTGACATTGTATTCACCCATTCCAACATCATTTTGTTCCGGTGTTACTTCGACTAGCTCATACACACTTGTACACTCACACTCTTTCTCTCATTTATGCTCTCATATGCTAACAGATTGAGTGCAAAGGCTTTATGCCTAACCATTCCTATTTACTTGTTGTTCAGAGACATTTATTTCATTTTCTGAAGCGGCCACCTTGCCTTATTTACTTAAACTAAATTACTCTTTTCCTGAACCATAGCTAATTTTGATAGGTAATTTCCTTTATGGAACACACTCTCTGGATATGCTATTTTCGTTACGTAATTCTTCCTAACGTTCCATTTTACCTTATCTTAAAATATGGACTCTTAGACCATTTAATTTGGCAATTAATGATGCTTGAATTAGTATTCTTAATGGATTAATGTCATTGCTTTAATTAAACTTTTGTTAATAACACCTTTTTGAATATATGTAAATTCTTCTTGTCATTTACTATGGAGCCAAATGGTTTAACTGTTGTGGTAATGTATGTAAATGCTAGCCTCTAATTACCTCTTCACGTAGGCTAACAAAGGTCCATCCGACCAGTGCCGGGGTCTGTATGACGATTATACCAGCAGATTAATATTCAAGAACCCCTGCTCCACCATTTTCATATTCTTCTGTTTGTCAATCTGCCTCAATATTTCATGCTCAGTTCCTAGCAGTTGGGCTTGAGTTCACTTCAGGCAAGCTGGTTATACTCAAGTTTCGGATGATTGACAACACATGTTGCTTGTATCTTTTCTGGCTTTCACCTACATTTACGTTTCAGTTGTGGCTTCAGCTGCTTTACATGTGCATTCCTTTCCCAAGCCAGACAAGAGAAAATCATTATTTACACTGTTTCTTGCCAGTTAGAATTGTTTGGACATTCTCACGCCTTCAAATTTATGCTGGCTGGATAGGGAGGTGTCTGAATAGCAAAATGGAATGGGGACAGTGGAGGAAAATTCTGAATATGATGCTGTGCTCTGCTGGCAGGAAAACATCTGTCATTTTCAAACACACCGGCCCGTTTGCAAGTAAAAACATACATATACTAAACAAACCCCCTCCGCACTCTAGGGGTGGTGGAAAGAAGGCATCTGTAAACATCACGCTGTTAGTAGAGCCACACTGCCCCACAAACGTTCTCCCCCTGCCCTCCAAAAATCAAGAAGATATTGAAGGTCTTATCTCTTTTCGATTTTTAATGCTGTATGAGCCTCTGTAGAATGTGTTACTTTTTAAGACAAATTGCACTTTAGAAGTGCTGCAGTTGTTCATTAGTTTATTTGTAATTTCTTTCACTGCTGCATTACAGTAACCCAATGCATCGTAGTTCAAGGGGGATAACCCCCCAGGAGCTATGTGCAGAGTGGCCATGGGGAGGCTACCTCTTCCAGCTTCTCCCAGTAGGACTCTGTCGAGGGACCCAGGAGGAGCAGCTTTGGTGCACCCTGTGTGATAGACCATCTGTAAACGCCAGTAACAACGTGACTTGCATGGTAAATTAAATTAAAATTAGGGACATAATCTCAAGAACGTGTGATAATCATCGCAAAAGTTGCTTAACGCAACTTCCAACATCGCAGTCTATCGTAGGAAAATTACGCCGTGTTAACCAAGAATTATCAACACAGCGGTACCATGCGATAGCCTCCAGATAACGTGTGAAATGTCAGCGTAAAAATCAATGCCGTGCCGCAAAAATGTGAAACGCAAACACAAAAAATCCTGCGATGAGACCAATCGTGGTACAAAAAGCAGTGAAAACTAGCGACAGCCTTGCAAATACCACGCGTCTGGCAGGAAAATGCCCTATAAAAGCTACAAATACTACACACCAGAAACAGTGCATAGCAACATGGATGCACCCTGACCGAGCACAGAGGCCGAAGCGAATCCCTCAACTCCCACAGACTACCAACAAGGAACAACGGGATCGGGGAAGGCCAGGGAGAAGAGGGAGAGGAAGATGGGGTGCAGTCCACAGGAAAACCAGATCAGCATCATGGAGGTGACAGAACACTACCATCAACTGGCCCACAATTCGAGGAGGCCAAGAGTCACTGGCATGATGTGAAAATCTAAACCAGGCACAAAGCCGCTGCCAACAGGAAGGCAGCAACGGCAACAGGACTCGCCACAGGAGGAGCTGGAGGAAACAGAGGCCACAGTCATCAGTGCAAGTGTAGTGTAGTTTCTATATTCCCAATAGGCTCTGCGCATTGGAATAATATATTCAGCAGTGTAGACGTAGGACTGAGGTCGACTAGGTCTCTACTGACTATATTAGACTTAAGTTTTTGCCAGCTAGCTCAGAGGTCACTAGAAACTTTCTCGAATAAACGAGGAGGAGTTTAACCTCCCTGGATAGACAAGAAGGGATTAGCTTCTGACAACCATATAACATGACAACTTTGCTCCCTCAGAATAAGAGTGTATCTCTAGAGTCGTGTGAAAACAATAGACAGCTATTTCACTGAGTCAAGTGTGCATACTTAGTTTCACCAGAGTGCAGAGAAAAGAGAGACGGGCGTTTTCAATAAAAGGTTGTTATTTATTGAGCAGTCTTCTTTCTCATGCAAGAGAAATGAATTGCCACAATTGCAATACTTAGTATAAAGTAAAGTGCGTACAATAAAAGGAGGATTAAGAAATAATACTGTAAAAGCATTGATATGGTTTCTTAGCCATAAGATACTTTAAAATAGATAAAATATATACATACTTATATACATTGACTAACGTATTCAACTGGTGCTTCTAAATACGCCTACCCCGGTGTACCTGACCTAAGCCTAATACGTGGGAAGGAGTAAGTAAGTAGCAGTTTAAGTTAAGTTGGTTTTGCCAAGAATCTGACAAGAATTCTCTCTAAGGTTTTAGTCAGCTCCGTACCTGGGTATTAGAAAGCAGGAGGTCTTGTATCTCTCTCTCAGGACTCGACATCCCAGTAACCCGCAAAGGTATCTGGAAACACCGGAGCTGGATTTCTAGGCAGGAGAAAAGACAGCTTCTCTCTCAGTGTATCAAAGAGGAGGGGCAGCGTCCGTGGGCTCTCGCATCAGCTGGGCTCTCGGGCGAGTAGATAGCTGCTCTGCTCCAAAACCACCACCGTGTGTTTGCTTAAGGCAGCGTTGGTATATTTATACCTGAAAGGTGCCGGATTTTGACGTAAGGTTGGACTTAAAACGTCACTAAGAACTAACAGTTCTTGCTGGACTCTAGAAGTTCTTGTGCAAATCAAAACCGTTCTTAGAGTGCTCACAGGAGTTCTAGGACGAAATCAAAACAAAAGCAATGGGGAATTCCCAGGTTGCTGGAGGTTTGCTTTGTTTACAGAACTGGTTGTACTTGCTAGGAGCCTGGGCAAGTAGCCTTGCTTAATTTGGACAGCATGGGCTATGACTAAATATGGATATGATTCTTATGCCTTTATAAGGATATTATTGATTATAACCACATAAGGGCATAAGTCAGGACTATCGAATTTAGGGTCCTAGATAGAACTACAACACAAGGAGTCAGGAGTACGGACTTAGCTCGATAGGACCTGACACGACATCAACAGGGTGAGTAATGACCAGGGATTGGGGGAACTGGGGGAGATAGGCACAATGGCACACATGCACAACGAGGTTTAGTACACTGCACACCCACAATGACCCAGGATCATGTCCATGTTCCCCGTAGCACATGCCAGCACACACACATAGCAAGAACCGCACACCCACATTGACGACAATTTGGTACAATGTGCAAACACGACTCTGCATAACAGAAGACACAACTGGGTCTGCACACATGCAGAAACAGGCCTACTACATCTGACAGAACTGGAAACTGTAAAATGGAAATGTACGCGTACAACCTCACATTTGTCATGTAGTCCAGATGTAAACTGTTAGAACTGGGGGTCTCTAGTTGGCAGAGGTAGGTACCTTTGTCCAAACAGGGACCCTTGCTTCTTGTCAGGGTAAGGAGCAAACACTCTTTAGATAACCTCTGCTCACCACCTTGGTAGCTTGGCACAAGCAGTCAGGCTGATGCAAAAGCAATGTGTAAATATTTGTACCGACTCTCACAGTAACACAGTGAAAACACCACAAACTGAATCCACAACAGTTTAGAAAAAGAAAGGTATTTAATCTAAACTACACAAAACCAAAACGACAGAAATCCAACATACACAGTTCAAGAATAAAGTTGTGAAAGAGTTCTTAACGTTGTGATCAAATAATCCACAATTGCGTGAAAAGTTCAAGGTTGTGTCACGTTTAGCCAACAGTACCTTTAAGTGCAACAAAGTTCCAAAGCAGAAGCTGGTGCAGTAGAAAACAAGCGATGCGTTGCTCCTGAGACCGTAGGGTGGAGTTGATGACAGTCCTGCTGCAGCAGCGGGTGTGTTGCGACGAATCCGGTCTTTATGGGGAGGAAGGCGACGACGTGTATGGATGCCGGTGCATAGGTTCCGTAGGAAGTTTGTTCTCGCAAAGGCACGATGCGATTGTCTGTAGGGGCTGCGATGATCTCCGGGGTGACGATGCGTGATCCAGCGGCGATCTTCCTCTCGCAGCTTCTCAATGCGATGACTCTGCAACGATGTTCGCAGCGACGTGATGCGGTCCGCGAGTAGGCGGTGCGGCGATCTCACCCAACGATGACAGGTTCTGCGACGATGCTCACAGCGATGGTGATCTTCCCGCAAACGAAGTATGCGATGTCTCCGGCAGCGACAACAGGCACTGCGACGATCTCGGCCTTCGTAGCGGCGGGAATTTCCTCGCGCTGTTGAGGAAGCGCTCCGCAAGCGAGCGATGAGATAACTTTTCTGTAGCAAAGTCTCCCAAATCTTGGTTTCCACCTTCCCAGCACAGGTACAACTTCCAGAGGCACCACAACTGGCCCAAGCACTCTAGAAAGGACAGAGCTCTCTCAGCAGAGCTCAGGGAAGCTGGGGGTGAAGTCGTTTTGTTCCTGGGACTTCAAAACAGGGAGCCAGCTCACAACAGACCCTTGGAGATTCCTTCAAGTAAGGGGACAAAGCAACAACAAAGTCCTTCCCCTCTCCTAGGCAGCAAAGCAACTGCGGGTCAGTCCAGCATCACACAGCAGGGCAGTCCTTCTTCTTCAGTCTTCCAGCTTTCTCCTTGGCAGAGGTTTCTTCTTCTTTCCAGGATGATATAATTTTCTGTAGTCAGGGGTCCTGTACTTATATCCCTAAAAGTCTTTGATCCCTTTGTGCAGGAGGCGTCCGAGCCCGCTCTGAACCAGTTCTGGGTGTTCCTTGAGCACTTTGTTTTCCTGGCCTCTCCTTTCCTTTCAGGGAGAGGGGCAGGGTCGTCAGCCGCCCAGCAGGGGGTGGAGCCAGCATTGTGGAAGGCAGGCACAGCCCTAGTCAGGCCCAGGTGCTATCCCCTCCCACCACTTAAGATGCAGATGCAGTCATTCAGTCTAGGGCTGACCCAGCCAGCTTCCTTGGGTCTCCGAGCCCCTTTCACTCTTAAACCAGACAGCCAATTCACAAACAGGCCAAGGCACACAGAAGGGTCAGACAAGAGAACAGCAACTTTCTAAACGTGCTGTTCTCAAACACAGGATTTAAAAACAACCTTTCCTAAAAGATGTGTTATTAAATTCTGAGTTCAGGGATACCAGACTTTTATGTCCTATCTTGCTCTATGGGAAGATATGCTGGTAGCCACTGTAGCCAGCATCCCCCATTATAGCCTATGGGGCAAAATAGCCTTACAATAGTGAAAAACCAAAATGGCTGTAATTCACTACCAGAGCATGTCACCTGCACAAGTACATGCTCTACCTTTCACATATACTGCACCCTGCCCAAGGGGGTACGCTGGGGCCTTCCATAGTGGTGACCAATGTGTACAGAAAGGGAAGGCCAGTGGGGACACTGACCAGGAGGACATGGCAGTTCACAGACTGCACACAGGCACTGCGTTGGCAGGTCTGAGACAAAATTTTAGGGCTACTCATGTGGGTAGCACAATCAGTGCTGCAGGCCCATTAGTAGCATTTGTTATCACCAGCCCTGGCACACTCAGTGCACTTTACTAGGGACTTCTTGGTGACACAAATATGTCAATCATGGATAACCAATCACAATATCAATTTACACAGGGAGCACTTGCACTTTGACACTGAACAGCAGTGGCAAAGTGCCCAATGCATCTAAACCAGCAAAACGAAATCCAGCACAGCATCAAAAATACAGAAGGTAGAGGCAAAAAGATAGGGGGAAACCACACCAAAGATGCCAGGTCAACATACACGGTCCCGTATCCAAAACCTGCACCTCCCTTAACAGTCACATTGTACATTGCCATACAGTCTGCATGTAAACGAGAAAAATGCACCAACATACATGTCAACACAATGTCAACATGCATCTCCCCTTCACAGATGCTGACACCCTACACCAGCCCATGGACATCCCACGCAACCCACCACCAGGACCCGGGTAGCCAAGCGACTTAGAGGAGAACACAGACCCTGCACCAGACCACACAGAAGGAAGTACACGCGAGCACAGCTGGCGCATTACACTTCACCCACCCACCCACACATGGCACCCGAATGCCAGGTGTCAGCACGCCAAAAGGAGCTGGCCAAACAGGTGTGGGTGGGGTCTGAACCCATGGAAGGTAAACTAGATCACATACTTTGGTGTCTATTATCCTTCAGAGACCACCTACACCCCACAAAGGGGACCCACACTGCCACAGAGGGCCCGCAAATAGCAGTCACAGGCCTACGCTGGCTCTACGTTAGATGGCCCAGGCCACTCCCCTTACAAATTGAGTGGTTGACGACAAAGCTACATGTCCAAACTCCAACCCGCTGCCTGCGGTGACATGTCTGCACCCACTGTACACAGCACAATGTAATGTTGTAGGGCCCAGGGCCCTCATACATTCAACAAGACCACAGGTACACACGTAGATATAATGTTGAACTGGCCACGGGCACGTGCACCCAGCCCCTTTATTGGCAGGGCCACATGGACAGTGATGCCCGTGCTTGATGTGTATGGGGTGAGTGTAAGCCAGCCCGCATGGAGTGTCTGGTGCTGGCAACAACTTGAACAGTGGACATCAGTGCAACAGAAACAGAAAACACCTGCATAACAGAATCAACTGCTGAGCAACATGGAGGGAGCCGGAGCAAGGCCAGCGGTCACCCAACATGGTAACAGAAGTGTCCGTGAGTTACAGTACACTGAGGTTTGGGCACTAGAGCTGAGCGCGCTCATGTGAAGAAAAAGTCTGGGATTGTGTTCCTTCAAGATATTTCTGATGCAGATGGAGTGGGGGGTGTGAGACCTGCATCATCTTCCTCATCAACGTCCCAGGTCTGCCACACTGCTTGAGGTGACATTGCTGTGCAAACTCTCCACAGCACAAAACTCAATCAGTAAATGTCCATGGGTTGCAGTGCACTGAGTCAGTAGCACCTGGAGTGCTGAGCATGGGATCAGGCAGAAGATGGCATCCACGACAGATGCGAGCAACTCCCTCAGTCTGCCAGTACCACAGTTTTGACTCTGGCAGATGGCGGTTGGAGGTGGCCCTGGCCATGGTGGTGTGTGCCTCCTGCGGTGATGCGACATCTGGGCCGGTCAGGACTCGATTTGATGTGTGAGCCCTGGTGGGCCGCAGTTGAGGCCGGAGGCAGTGGACAGGGCAGGGCCACAGACACATGGCCTTGATGACCCCATGGCCATTGCCTCAGAGGCCATCCAACATCTCAGAAGAAGGGGTCCCAGACCTGACCAGCACAGAGTTAGTGGCCCGGATGCACAGCGGCCGGCAAAGACACCCTGCTAAAGGACTGTGACTTATCGTGCACTGAGGTAGGGCCACGCAAACTGGGTGGGTCCTAATTGATGTTGAAGGTGAATGTAGCGGAGGGTTGTGGTGGACTGTGGAAGGTGTCCTCCGTCGCATGATGAGGAAGGTCTGATTTTATCCAGAAGCAGCAAATGGTGGGGTGGCAAGCGACAGCCTCGTTGCCAGAACAAATTTGGTATCCGCTACATGAGGATAAAACTACCCCCTAGTCCATAGCCTCAGACTCCACCAATGTACGACCAGTGAGTATCCATGAATGTTGGGGAACAGACTTAGTGGCACCGGGTCTGAGAGGGGATGTAGTCTGCGATGATGCCGGTACACTGATATGAACTCCGCCATTGCTAAATCAAGACTCTGTGACCTACTCGACCGCAGTGTAGGCTGGAGGCAGCGGTCAGCAGTGGCCCACAGCCACGTGTGATTGGCTCGCAATGCACAGAGTTAGTGACACCAGGACAGTTGTCGGTAGTGTTCGATCACCTCCGTAACGATGATCCGTTTTTGCGCCTGAATGCAACTCGTCATCCTCTCAAACCTCTTCTTGCGTGCAATATGTACCCTGCCAGTGAAAAAAACATACCCAGTTGCAATTGTACAACTTACTCGACCGCAGTGTAGGCGGTAGGCATTTCTAGCAAGGGGCCACAGAAACATGTGGATGTGATGCTATACATAGACTTGGTGTCACCAGATCGCAGGGAGTACAGTGATGCAAAGTCTGCATTGCCATGTGTACCTGGCCATTGCATGATCAAGACTCAGTTCCAAATGTGTGACCTACTCGAGCCCAGGAGCAGTAGTCCATGTGGGCCCACAGACACGTGTGGTTGTAATGCTATGCACAGACTTGATGGCACCACATCGAAGGGAGTATAGTGACTTCAGCTCAGCCATACACATCGTCCTCAACCATAGTGTAATCAAGACTCAGTTCCAAATGTGTAAACTTCTAGTATGCTGTGTATGGTGGTAGAGTACGTCAACGAGAAAGGAGTACTGCGGGCCTTGCTCGCGGAGGACGTGATGGTCATAGCAGGTTGCCACGGTTGCGGGCCTCGGTCTGAAGCTTGCACCGGCATGTGGTGGGCCCTCTTTGACACACGCCGGTGTCGGCAGGAGGGCATTGAGGCCTGGGTGCACAGGTGCGGGTACTTCTGGTTCGGGGACCAGCATCCCGGGGTGCAGCAGGCGCACAGGAACACAGACAACTCCGCTCACGGCAATGGCATCGGCCTCGTGGCGTGGTGAGAGGCACTGCCTTGGCAGGGACATTGGGCATTCCGGAAGGGAACCACGCCCAAAGCCTCGCCCAAAGCCTTTTATTCACACCCCTACGCTGGCCTGGCGTACAATGGGCCAGCCCACACTTCTCACGTTTACAGGGGGACATAACAAGCTACATTTCTGCGTTCCACCCCACTGGCTGGGGTGACATGTGGTGTCCACTGTCCACTACACTCTATGGACCAGCGCTGTGTGTCAACATGGATATGTGTGTGGTCTGTATATGGCAGTGTGGCCATCACACCCACGCCACACTTGGCATTGTGTATATTCTCATTCCTAGGCCACTTGTCTCCTTCGCACATGCCTGGTCCCGACCTCTTCCACATCCTGCTATTGTGTGGCTGGGGTGCCATGCCGTTGATGGCTAATGTACATGGCTGGCCCAGGTTCCCACAATAAGTTGTTCTGTCGTGTCTGGTGGGTGTGCATGTTGTATGTGAGCTTGTGATGTATGCATTTCTTGTGTTGTGAGTTGCATGATTGTGAATTTGAGGTGTGTGGTGTGTTTATTTGGCATTGGCCAACGGGCAGTTTGTTTCTGTAGGTGCCATCATGGTAGTGCAGGTTTGAAAGAGAATGGGTTTGAGTTGAGGGAACAGGAAGCAGTGGCGCTCTGAGCAATGTGATCACTGGACTGAAATGTTCGTGCAGTAGGCACGCGGTGCAAAGCAGGACAGGGGAACACAAACCCAAAAGCAAAACAACCCCTGCAATGGTGTAGGAAGACCGAAACCAAAATAGAAGAAGAACAGATCCTGTGCACACGTAAATAAAGCACGTGGTCCTAGTGTCAGGACTCGAAGTTACGTGCAGAATGAAAATTACGTGAAAGTTCAAAAAAATGTCAAGCACAAAGGTTCGTGTGGGTGAAGAATATTTATAAGTCAATTGTTGGTCAATACAGAGAATAATAGCCAGCCGACGCGTGTTTCGTCACACCGTGAAGGAGATGTGACTCATCAGGGCTAGGAAGGACACAAGGTGAGACAACAAAAAGAGGGTTTTCCCGCTGTGCGCTGAAATTTGAAAATCGCGCGGTTTGTGACAAAGCCAGCTCGTCATCCGCGTAGCGCAGGTAACGCCCATGACGAGCTGGCTTTGTCATCCGCATCGAAGGGGTTAATCAACAATTGATTGGGTGACTAAGTGTGAAAACTGAGAAAATATGAAAAGTGCTGTGGAGACCCTATGGTGCGTAAAGACATAATGTGAACGAACATCTAGAAACATTATGTCCCAACATATAAGTGAAGTGCACGAAATTATGCTTTAAAACTACTGGCAGATGTAGAATAATGGTCTGAGAATTGGAGACTCAGATCTGAACAAATATTGTACCAAGATGACCTAAAAGAAGACAAAAGACACTACATCGTCGAAGTGTAAAATCGTGAAAAAAGGTGCCGAAACATGCGTACCATATTCAAGCTCGACTGTAACCGTCATAAAAACTGGAAATGGAAAAGAACGTACCAGAATAGCAGGAATAGACTATAGGTAGTGACGGTTTTGACTCATCTCGCATAACAAGTAGAAAATCATCTCGCATAACAAGTGTAACACAGGTACTGTGTGGTGGGCGCGATCCAAGTAGTGTCAGCAAAAGGAAAACGTGGGTAACAAAATGATATTCGAGGTATAGATAAACATAGAAATCATGTAGTAAAAAGTAACAATATAGACACAATCGATGGACGTTTCCAAAAGGACAATATCATATGTGTGGGCAAACAGCATTTTATACCGTGGGACAGAAATAAAATGCAGGGTATACAGGTAGGCAACACAGTTAGGGTATGTGACATATAGGCTAGCAAGAGTATTTTACAGTGGGAGGCAGGGTAAAGACTGTTATACTGACACGGTTGGAAACAGAGGATAATATCATTTACACAGACATAGGTGTTATCAGTGTGGCGCAAACAGATAATTTCCAGAGACTGGCGGTGACTGAAAAGCGGCAGATGTGAGTACAAAGTTAAAACAATAGCGGGAAAAGTTATGCCTAAAGGCGAAAGAGATACGTGAAAAGGAAAAACAAAGGCAAGACGTGAGGATAGAGTATGCAAGAGGACGCGTATTACTTGAAGGCTACAGTATAATCAAGACCTGTAATCAAAAAAGGGGGGAGGCCGAAGTGAATACACTCGATCTCTTAAACTACAAATGTTTGTAGTACGATAAGAAAATTGTGGGAAAAGAGCGGGACGAGCCTTACCGTGGTGGCGGTATCTGGTATGATGCCGGCCATGTGAGTATTGAACTGAGAAGAAAGGTCGTTAATTACCCCGCTCATCAGACGGAGGAATGAAGTCAAAAGACGTGTACGTCTAGAGCTTCTAAGGGTAACCTGTAAGTAAAAAGGGGATGAGGTGAGTGACGCCACAGTTGCTGCGGGAGAGAGCGAGCAACGAACGAACACAAGATGGACTCACCTTGGACGGAGGAAACGCATCCAGTATGTGCGCCCGTAACGGCGATCGAGGTCCGGGTAATGGATCCAACGCCTGTGTGGAAGCAAAAAGATGAAATACTAAACGCCAACGTGCTGTGCGGCATGGTGGGCATGGCCAGGAACCCAGGAAGGGAAACTAGACCGCTAAATGATGTTATCTGGCAGGAAGTGAGGGAAAGTGATGGTCGTGACATGACTGTAAGTCATCACCAAGAAGGCCGAGGTCATACGGGTATAGAGTACAAAATGTGCAAAGGACAGCACGGCGTATAGTGGAGTGCTATGGGGGAGGAAATCCGATGTGTAAACATCAGGGATAATAAGGGGTAACTACAAATGAAAATAAAATTGAAAAATGTAATATAAATATTAAAATAAAAAGGGTAGCAGGACATGCGAGAAAGGTTGAGAATGACAGATAAGAAGTAGAGGTGGTGAGTGACATGAGGATGAATAGAGAATAGAGAAGTGAAATGTTATGGATGTAGGAGGACACAAAAGGCAAGGGTATGAGAGCAAGGAACATATGGGAAATCACAGAAGTAAGAGTATACGAGTACAAAAAGGGCAGTAGTGCAGTAAGGAATTTGAGACAGAAAAAATCATTTAAGGAGTCATATACTTCGAACGCGGACGTTTCAAAGTGAAAACATTGTTGACATTTTTTAGATTCAAATGGGGCATTCAAGAGTATTACAGAAACAATGTACAGAAGTTAGAAGTGGTAATGTTCATGAGCCAAGGAAATATTGTAGCTCATGGTCCATGTTGAGCCCGTGTTTGACCGCTTGGAGGTGCATGATCCAGGTGGCTTCTAATCTCCTGAATTTTAGTTCACGGTTACCACCTCTGGCACATGGTTCCATGACGTCTATGCCATAGTAGCTGAGACTTTTGCTCGGTCCTTGTGTGGTACAGTTGTTGATGTGTATGGCCATGGGGTATCTGGCATCTCCGTTGTACATTGCCCTCACATGCTCCATGATGCGTTCTTTCAAAGCTCTAATGGTGCTCCCTACATAGTATTTTTTTGCAGGTGCATTCGATGATGTAAACAACATATCGGGTATTGCAATTAATGTTTCTGGTGATTTGAAATTTGCGGTCTCTCCAATCCGTAAACTCCTTCGTTCAGTTATGTGCACATTTGCATGCTCAACCGGAGCCACATTTGTGGAAACCTTTGGTGTGGGTGTTGAGTAAGGGGGGAGTAACAGTAGTCTTGGGGACAGTGGGGCTCAGCCTGTTTCTCAAAATTCTGCCCTTTCTGAAAGTGAATTGTGGTCTGGTAGGGATATGCTCTTTGAGAATGGTATCGTTTAGTAATGTGTTCCAGTGTTTGGTGCAGCTTTGTCTCATGATTACACTGGTATCATTATAGTCCGTGATGACCCTCACTGGTTGTTTCCTAGGGGTATTCCCAATTTTGGTGGCAAGCGTGTTTTCTCTCTTGACGGTTTTGGTTCTGTTTGCCGCTGGTAGTGCAGGTTGATGATGGACTGTCCGAAGATGTAGGAATCATGCACACTGCCTGGGGGGTTGGCGGCAATGTTGGCAGGGATTCCCAGGTGGTCCACTAGTGCCTGCACATTGGTGGGATACCTGCGCTTTCTGTAGCACTTATTGTGTGCAGTGTTACCAGGGATAACAAGTAGGACATGTGTGCAGTCAATTGCCCCCTGACAGGTGTGGGAAGACATCTGTGGCATAGTCGCCTTGCTTCATCTCCAGCTGTTCCTGCACAGTGTGTGGGTAGTATAGATAGTGGGGTACCAAGCTGATGGTGTCATCCATGACCGTTGTGAGGGACTTGGATTGGGCTGGCTGTGTGTCTCCTCCGACTTGTGCAGATGTTGGTTGGAGGGTACCAGTAGCCAACAGGTGCCTCACAGCCAGCATCTTTGTCTGAGGTGGGATGCTGGTTGTCCGCTGTGTTGGTACCATCAGCCTGTGTGCAATGGTGGTCAGGATGCAGAGGATGGTTGTTCTTTTGTGCCTGTAGTAGGCTATGACATTCTCTGGTGTTGGGTCTGTGAGGTTGGTGCATTTTCGTAGGATCGCTGACTTTGTCTGCGCTGCCTCTGTGTTGGTCAGGGGGTGGTGGGTGTCCGGGGGGGTTGGTCCTGGAGGTGGTGGCGGTGGGTGTTGTGGCACTCTTGCATGTCTGGGCCGCATGTTCAGTGGCTCCCTAGCATCTTTTGTTCTTCAGGTGTGGCTCTCGGCTGGCCTCCTTTTTGTGGTGCAGTCTGTGGTCCGACTTTACACCAGGTCACAGCAGATTTCTAGTTTTCTGCTACTAACGTGCCTTACAGCCGGTTTTGTGATCTTATCACCGATCTAGCTGGTCATTGAGAATGTTGTGGAGTGGTGTTGTCGCGGCTTTTTCCTCGGGAACACCTACTCTACATCTCATTAGCCATAGTTGCGGGGGTCATCTGTGGCGATGTTTTTTGTGGCTGCCATCGCAGTTAAACTGGTGGTATGGGGTGTTAGCACAAGCTTGTGAATGGGGTGATACATTTATTGTGACTGGCTGCGATAAAGTGCCGTTAACTCTGTGATAGCTCCTTGAGAATATGCCGCTTAGAGTGAAACAGCCTGTGCAAACAGCTATGGACTCTCTTTCTTGCATACCGACTTAACAAGAATTACGTGGATTGTGCACTTCCGAAATATTATCGTATGTAGGTCATGCTCTAAAGCGCGTGTTTAAGGCTAAGTAAAGTTTCTGAGAGAAGTAGATTAATCTTGTAATGTAATGACGACTCCTGTCATCACCGCCGCTCTTTATGAAATGCAGAAAAATCCCTTGAACCTACTGAGGTCAAGGCTGAATCCAGCCTTGGTAACTGCTAGTGACTGGCATTAAATATGGTGGGAACGCATGCCTTCCCTCATACTGTATTACCGCTTCTCCGGGGTTAGGTACCTGAAGCAAATTTGGGTGCATGCAAGTACCCTTACAATGAAGTGCCAACACTTTATTATTTTATTTTTTGGGAAGAGCCACCTAGTAAGGAACCAGGATTACTTAAGCTCTCCCAAAACATTGTGAGCATTTTCCACACATTTTCAGTGTCAAAGAAAATAGCTAATTTTTTGCTTGGAAGGTTGGGCTGCCCTGCAAGGGAGCAAGAGTTAGCCATTTTGTTAACCACAGTATTCTCTAGCGCTCACCTACCCCGCAGGCAGAAGAATTTTCTGCTAAATGTTAAAGTCATCAGATTTTGAAAAAACGAAATCCGTAAGGTTGCACAATCACCCCGCAAGGACTATCATTTTGAGTCTACCAAAGACCACATAATGACCTAACTCACAGCGATTAACAAATATAGAAAACATAACCCCTGCTTGGTACCCACTCCCATATGACATGCAACTTTCTTACATACACAGCCAACACATGTTTTTGGTTTTGTGGTCGATGTTGCCCGCAGATTTATTATCATTACTGCATCATTATATCTTCTTTTACACTCGTCATTGCTTTATGACCCTGGCCATAATCCATGAATCATCATACCAACATGTTACACCTCGTTGCTTCTCATAAATCACTTGCTTATCATAAATCATTTGCACCTCATAGATTTGTAAAGCACTCTGACAGTTCGTTGCTCCACTCTTTTGCGGGCAAATCTAATTTCTTGCCACTTGTGCGTTGCCAAAAATGTTCTGTTGGTTTCCACGCCCTAGGTGTTATGTTATGTTATGTTATCGGGAGTTTTATTAAGCGCTCAGCTACTCAAGCAGAGTGTCCCGGCGCTGACAGACCAAACATAGCATAACTCCGTCATCGGAAGAGAGATTAGAGACAGAACAGCCACGTTTTTAGCTCTTTCCTGAAAGAGGCTAAGTCCTCGTTCTTTCTCAGAGCGAGTGGCAGCGCATTCCAGGCCCGCGGCGCCAGATATCTAAAGGACCGGCCCCCGGTCCGTGCACGCCTAATTGCCGGGACTGTGGCCAATGACAGGGCAGCCGATCTTAAGGCTCTAGATGGATGGTGAAAGCCAACTCTCTTCCGCAAATAAATAGCCAAAAATCCATGAAGGGCTTTAAACGCAGTGTTGAGAGCCTTGAACCTAATGCGTTGCCGGATCGGCAGCCAGTGCAAGGATTTCAAAAGAGCAGTGACATGAGACCTGCGGCCGAGGCCGAAGATTGCACGCGCTGCCGAGTTCTGCACTACCTGTAGGCGAGACAGAAGCTGTTCCGGCAGGCCAAGGTAGAGTACATTTGCATAATCCAACCTTGATCCGACCAGAGCTTGCACCGTTGTTTTCCTATGGGCGATGGGAAGGAGAGGGAGGAATTTCCTTAACATTTTTAGTAACCCGAAGCACTGCCCAACCAGACCAAGAATTTGTGGTTTCAGTGAGAGAGAATTGTCCAACTTAATTCCAAGATAGATTCTTAGCTACCGTAGAGTCAGTGGAGGGGGGATACATCCCAACAGGCCACCAGGCCTTCCAGCCAGGGTCAGGGGGGCACCCAAAGAATAGAAGCTCAGACTTGTCGGAGTTGCATTTCAACTGATTAAGTTGAAACCAGGCAAATACAGCTTCCAGGCAGTTCTCAATGCTCTCGCCATCAGAGTCAGAGTTTCTACAGCATGTGAAAAGAAGCTGAGTGTCATCGGCGTACGAGACAATCTGGGCACCGAAAGACTCCGCCAGTGCCGCGAGCGGGGACTTATAGATATTAAAGAGAGTGGGGCTCAGGATCGACCCCTGAGGAACTCCCACCTCCAAAGGCGGCACTGCTGCAGAATACGGCGGGCCCAGACTGTCTGTTGTCGGTTGGATAGAAACGACTCAAACCATCTGAACACCGTTCCCCGAACACCGATCTCCCAGAGTCATGATAGGAGGCGGTCATGGGGAACGGTGTCAAACGCCGCCGAAAGATCTAATAACACCAACAGGGCTTTCCCTCCATTATCAAGAACTTCCTTAATGGCCTCTGACACCTCCAACAGTGCCGATTCGGTGCTCAGATTAGCCCTGAAACCGGACTGGGTGTAGTGCAGGATCTCATGGGACTCAACAAAGTTGGACAGGACAGAGTGCACATGTTTCTCAGCCACCTTGGCAAGGACAGGAAGCAACGAGATTGGCCGATAATTGGCATGGATACTGGGGTCCAGGGACGGCTTTTTTAGAAGGGGGAGAACCATCGCCTGTTTCCAAGCCAAAGGCACGATGCCCGTTTCCAAAGACCGATTTAAGATTGGATTGACAATCGGGTTAACTACGTGTGCCATTTTGGCTAGAAATTTTGCGGGGCATGGATCAAGTGGGGAACCGGATTTCATTTTAGACAGCACTTCTAGGGAGGTTAGAAGGTCAATAGGGGGAAGGTCACCAGTGGAGGCTGTCCGATGGCCGCTACAGGAATGCCGGGTCCTGGGTTAGGCATACCCCCAGCCCCACCAGCTGAAAAAGTTTCCTGGATGCTCGTGATCTTATTCGCAAAAAAGATTGCCAGTTGGAGCACCCAAGGTTCCGAAAAGGAGCATTTAGGTGTAATGGCAGCTGGAGAGGTAAATTCCTTCACCACCAGGAAAATCTCTTTGCTGGTGTTACTGGCCTCCTCAATTCGTCTGGCAAAGTATTCTTTTTTCCCCAGATAGATCTCCCTATGGTAGGCCCGGATACTGTTCTTATACGCCTCCTTCAGGGGTTCCAGATAGCATACTCTCCATGCTCTTTCAGCTTTCAGCTGGTGTGTTGTGGGGGGTAGCCTCTCTCTGGAGTTAGGCCCCAACTCTCTACCTTGCTAGTCTCTTTTGTGCCCTGCTATCCGGCAGGGTCTGGGCTGCGAGCGCTGTCTCCCTTTGCTACCCCCTTTTGTAAGGCCTACTCAACCTTCCGTAAGGCATCACAAGTGAGTGGCCTTCCTCGTGCACATTGCCCTGCTGGTGTGCCTCCATAACCAACTCTTGCACCCCTTCCTATCCGCCCCTGGTGTCCAGCACTGTGACGCTGCTGGTCCTGTGGTGTGGATGGAAGTGATTGATTGAGCTGTGGAAGGTAGTGGCGCCTTATAATTCCTTGTGCTCTTTTCTTTGGATAGGCAGCTTCCTGCCCCCCATTGGGGGGGTTTGTAACTTGCCTGCCCCCCATTGGACCGGTACCCGGTGCCTTCTTGGCATCTCCCTTGGCGTGGAAATGGGAGGGGCTAGATCGGTCTTTTCTTCTCTGGGCACTTCGTAGCGGCCAAACCAGATCCTAATGGGCAGCTGTTATGGCGCAGGCCCTCAAGGCTCCCTCTTAGGGGACAAGAAAATGAAGCACAAAGGTAAACCTTTATCCACATTATCAGCTGTGTTAACTAAATTGCTTTCCGATTGAGCTGCTAAAGTAAATCTGCACAGTAAGACATGAAACTTGCCTTTTATTGTGTTCATTAGACACTATGAAAACTGAGTGATCGATTTACTGGAATCTACCAGGACAGATGGTGGAAAACCAGAACTTCCCAGCAAAAGCGGGATGCCTGGTCACTGAAGGCTCAAGAGAGACTCAGATGGTTCTCATTCTGGAGAATGGGACAGAATATCTAGGACTGGCCCATCAGAGAAGATTCCTGCCTGACACCATAGTTTTCAGCTTGTCTTCAACATGACTGGGGCACAACAGATGGACAGAACCTGAACTTGATGACTTCTACACAGGCTGTGTGTAAGTGACACTCTGTGGGTGTTAGACCTGGCATCCATGGTGTGGTTCCCCTGACTTTTTGCCTCCTGACCAACTGTTTTGCTGACAGCATCTTTGCTGTCTTTAGGATTCTGGGCACATTACCGCTGCTAACCAGTGCTAAAGCACCTGTGCTCTGTACTCTAAACATGGTAACACTGGCTTATCCACAATTGCCATATTTAGTTTGGTTGTAAGTCCCTAGCAAAGTGCACTATATGTGCCCAGGGCCTGTACATTAAATGCTACTAGTGGGCCTGCAGGACTGATTGTGCCACTCAGTTCAGTAACCTCTAAATATGGGTAAGGCCTGTCACTGAAAGACGTGTGCATGCAGTTTTAAACTGCCATTTCGACCCGGCATGTTAACCTACATGGCAGGCCCAAACCTTCCTTTTTATTACACATAAGTCACCCTTAAGGTAGGCTCCTAGCAGCCCTATGGGTAGGGTGCAGTGTCTTCTTGAAAATACACTGCAAAGATGGGCTAACAGGCAAGTCTCATTAGCCGGAGGAGGTAAAGGGCCTCGGAAACATGGGAGCAGGGCTGGTTGGTTGATGCTGGGGCCGATGGAGCCAGATGCAGAGCGAACAAGTCAGCCGGGCATTGTGCGTCTCATTTCCTCGAGGTCAGGAGCAGGAAACTTGAAAAGGTGCTCTTGGGACAGCTGGGCCACTCCAGAAGATGGTCTCAGGTGTTTAGATGTCCCTCAATGGGTACTTGTTTCTGGTGTTTCGGGAGTCCGGAATGGAATCTTCTTCTTGGGATTTGCTGTTGGGGGTCTGGTATTTCGAGTATTGGTATGCTTGGCTCAGGTAGGTCCTGGTTTCCTTCAAACCTGGTGAGGAGACAGACCTGACCCTGCGGAGCTGTTGTCCCTCTTCTTGCTTTGGCGCTACTTTGAGGTCGTCTTGGAGCAGCAAATCAACTAATAAGACTTCATGAGTTTGGTGCCTGCTGTGTACAGGGTAGTGATACCTTCACTCCAAGGGAGTTTGTTGATGATTTCTTGAAAGCTGGAGGTCCTCCAGGGTACTTGTAGTCCTTTCAGGTTCCAGGACAGCACAGCAACACCAATTGTAGAGTCCTGGGATCAGCTGGAAGGGTTTGGCACCTTTTTCTTCTGCAGCAGGGCTTCAATTCTCGAGCAGCAGATCTTCTTTATCCTGGTCTTTTCTTGTGTGTGGAATCTGATGTTTAGTCCTCGGGTGTCACCTAAATACTGAATTCAGGGGTGTTATAAAGGGAGACAGGTAGTAGCCCATGGGCTACAAACCTTTAGGGTGCCTACACTCTCTAGTGACCACTTCCTGTGGGAAGAGGCACTTCCCTAACCCTGATGAGAGCTTTCTCACCATCTCAAGATTTAGAATTTTAGGAGAGGGGTTCACATCACCTGCCCCATACAAGAGGTGGTGTAGACTAAGTGGGGACTCTCATCCTCGTCTAACTAATTTTCCTGCCTTTCCTCCCACCAAAAGTGGAGCAGGAAAGGGGCCAGGTCTTCCCCACTAGCTGGAGGTTCCTGGGTTGGATTTCAAAGGTGGCATTACCTTTGAAGCTTCCCCCCCAGGAAGGCCATCCTGTTCTGGAGGAGGTGTAAAGCACCTCTGCCCAGGGCAGGATTTGTCTCTGTCCTCTGAGAGTGCTGCCACCTATCCCATAATGTCAGAATAATGTCTGGTAGCGGCATACTGCCGAAAACAATTCAGGAACCACAACAGTGCTTGGTAGGTTTTCAGGGGACTATCTAAATGGTTCGCTACTGTGAATTTGATAATAAATCCAACACTGGCATCAGTAAGAATTTATTAAGACAAGATGTTTGGTACCAAACACCTTAGGTGTCACTGAAGCCATCATGGAGCCACGAAATTCATGTTAACAAGTATTTAGCCCATGTACTCTTCATGACTTCCCTGTGCACTTAAAACATCTCAGAATAGACTAGACATTGTATGGGCATATCTGCTCATGCTGATATGCCCACAAATAGGATATGATGCACCCTGCCTTAGCTATAAAGTCCTGCAGTAGGGGTGATTCACCTATATCCTATGAAGTGTACGGAAAACATGGCACATGGGGCTGTGTGCCATGTTGACTCTTCACTTTTTTCTTTACCAAGACACGCAGCCTGCAATGACGGAGTGAAGGGACCCCGGAGTGATGCATCCAGTGCTGCTGTCCCAGATGACCCTCTTCAGTACCCAAGCCCAGGGCCTACAAATGTAATTTTACTAGTTGGCCTGCAGCACTCATTGTGCCACCCAATAATATCGTTCTTTAAAACATGTCTCAGGCCTGCTACTGCAGCCTCTATCACAGTTTAAAACTGCCATTTTGTCCTGGCAAAAAAGGCTCATAAGGCTGGGTGCCTTGTATTTTAAAAGTAGGACATATGGTTTGAAGTTTTACATGTCTTGGCACTAAAAAACCTCTTAAAGTTGTTTTTTCTGTACGTCCTATCACTCCCATTGACTAACATTAGTTTACCATATTACAACAGTTAATAAGTGTTACCTTTGGTTTGGGAGAAGGTAAAGATAACATGTTTAGAGTCAAATAAATTGTAATTTAAATTCCTCTCTAATGGTAAAGTTAGGTTTTAAGCCACAATTCTTATAATGCAGTTTTAAAAAGGTGGCATTTTCTTGACCTGACCATTTTTGCTTTGTGCCAGTGCCCTAGGTCACGTGACTGTGATGGACTCTGTTGTTGGGCTTAGGGTATTCCTCCCACCCAGTGACAGAAAGGGGATTAGGTGTGGAAAAGGTGGGTCATCCTGACAGGATGGCTAAGGGTCGAGCTGTTTCTTGCCCCACTTGCACTTCAAAGGACTGGACTTGGTTCTAGCACACTTTAAAAAACCTAACACAAGTATTTTGCCACTCTAGACTTCTTGGAGTCTTGCCAGGGGAAGGGACACACTTTCCTGAACCAGATGTGTGGACAGTATAGTAAATCCCCCGACTTCAAAGGCTGGCACCAGGTATAAATATTAGACCCTCAGACAACGTTTCATTACACTCCTGGACCTGTGGAAGACTTCAGAAGGGACTGCCCTGCCACCATATGACTGCCCTGCTGACACCAGAGGACCACGTTGCTGCTTGAGAACCTGTTTGAACCTCCCAACACCAGAGGTGTCGCCAATGACAAGTTTGCTTGCCTCCTCTGTGAGCCACAGGGGCATTACAAGCTCCTGAGGCCTTGAACCCTGCACCTAGCCTCTGGTGGAGTGAATCCTAACCCTGAAAATGGTGCCCCCCTACATCCTGCACCCTTGGCAGTGATGTTGTTGGTACTGCCTAAAATGTGTGACTTAGAATGTTTTTCACCCCAAACTTCCTAGAGAACTGACAGAAGACCAGTACCTGCATACCAGCTGATCTGCCCAAGGTACATCACCAGTCAGCCTGACTTCGTTGTAGCTCCCACCATGTTCTTCTCTACAGAAGCAACTTCCTTTCAGCTGCACCTCTCAGCGAAGTTAGATAATGTAGGCAGAATTGGGGAGAGAATGTGGCCTAAGGGCTAGGGTGGTTGATCTCAGAGCTGGGGAACCGGGTTCGAGTCTCAGCAGTGGCGCTCAACATTCGGTGATTCTGGGCCAATCACTTAATCTCCCTGTGCCTAACAAAAATGTATGTGTCTGTCTGTAACGTAACTGGTGCCCATTTAAAGCGCTCTAATAACTTTGAATCCAGTTGTGCTATATAAAACTCCACACAAAAAAAATGTATCCTGCTTCGTGAAGGTCTCTTCGGTTACAGCCTGCAGCTTAGTCCCGCTGGAGGATTTCGACTTCTCAAAAGCTGTCTGAGTCCGAAGGTAAAACTGTTCACCTGGCTCGATGGTGACTGGCCCCCTATCGACGATGACACTCTCTTCTGCCTGGAAATCCAGCCTTTCCCACTCTGACCTTCATCCCACCATTGTCGACGCCTTCACCAAGATCTTGGCACATCATCATAATGCATTAACAGTCCACAAACCAGTTACTCTCTCATCACTTATTGACTTCATGCTGAACTTTTACCATGTACAGCACACTGCTAACCTATGGCTAGGTTCTAGCTATAGAAATCCCACATATTTACAATATACACAAACAAATTACTATAGAACAAATAAAATTACCAATTAAATTTCTTCCATTTCTGGCCACTGTGCAAAAAATAACAAAACTACATGATAATGTAAGTAACCCCAAATTCCTAGCTCTACAAATAACCACTAATCATGAACTCAATATCTTGGGCACATTTCAATAATGTATACGGTCCCTGCATATGTTTTTTTCATATATTAGATTTTGCTTTTTAAAGTTATACATGATTGATTAACAATAGAAAATCATTATTTATAATCTGTGTATCAGTTGATGGCTCTGGGTATTTATGTTTTTGGACAACCAACAATCGCAATATTTCTCTGTGACCAGAAGAGTTTGACAAACATAACAGTATTCTAGTTTTATCTACTTATTTTAGTTCTCTTTTTCAATGATTAGTTTTTGAGAACTGTATGAGTGATCTACACAAACAACCTCTTGCTGAATTCCTTTTTCCAGAAATGTATAGCTTTCTGGGTTCACTAATTGGTTTTATACCTATCTGCACCACAAACTGCAAGTACCTAGAAATTACAAAGTAAGAATAAATGATTTCTGTTTAGAAAATTGCAATCACTGTGGTAACATGTCTTTTTACAACTTTACCCATTTCTGAAAGCTGGGAAGACGGTGATCTTAACATAGGAAACGTTTTGTTGATGCAAATTTTAGGAAAATATGCACTTTCTTGAACTCTATTTTTAAAAAAAACATTTTTGTCATGTTTTGGCAGTTTTTTTTATATCCCTTCATGGGAATCTACGAACCCTTGGTATCATTAAGATATCCAACATATGGGAAAAAGCACACAGATTTTGCCTGGATGTCTTACGTACTTGGCAGTTAATGAAGTGCCATTCAGGAAGTTGATAACAATAATATCAAAAAGTTATAGATGCCATCACTGCAGGTGGGTTCAATGTATCCCTTTCTTCTGAAGCTGGGAAAAACCTGACAACTACAAAGATCCTGAATCCTGGTTATATTGTTTTGCTTTGTGCATCCTTACATTAAGCAAGAATAAACCTTTCAGAGGTGTTGTAGGTCAGGAATTCCTATTGCAGGATGCCCTGTGGCTGAGATAGGGAGCAACATGGAATCTTGCGAGAGCCTGCATCCCCTACAAGTGGAATTTTGAGAAGCACTTAAAAGAAAGTGGACAGTGTATGAGGACAGGACTGATATAGGGTTGTGCCACAGTGGTAAACAATTTTGGCATTGAGGAGTGGGGAAATAAACAGCAGTCAGAAAACAGCCTGGCAAGAGCGTAGCTTGGTCAGTAATACTGGGGTAGGGGGATTTAAGTTTCATATTTTCCAACAATCGCGATGGCATATAATGTTAAAATATATTTAGGCCGTCCTGTTTTCAGTTTCTATTTTTGGTAAATTCTGGTGGGGTTTTTTCAGTGTTTTCAATATATTAAAAAACAGTTGTTATCAGTGGTTACATATTTTCACGCCACTAAAAACAACAGAAAAAGTGTTTTTCCAGTGTTTATGGAACGTTTTGCTTTTATCATTGCTTGCTTTCTGCACTGAAAAAACATGGTATATAGACAGTGTATGTATAGCGTATATGAGGTCCAAAGAGATTTTTGCAAATTAATCTTATTGTAGTACACCATACAATACTTCTTCAGTGAGTCTTTAGTCATCGGCGCTCGCGCTTTCCTTCCCATGTAAACTTCTGTGAAAAGGCCCTCTCAGCATTCATAGCCCCTTGGGCTGAGAATCGTCAGATAAGGGACACAGTTGGGATTACTCTTTCTTTGATGCCACATAAAGCACGAATTGATAAATATTTGCGTTTTAGTTCCTGGGCATAAGAAAACAGTGCACCAGAATGGACTAAAAAGTCAATAGCATCCCTCATTAACTCTGAAGATTGTAAAGATGCTTTCAGCATACCATCTAACAAGTGGCAAGGATCTCCTACAGGGAATCACTTCAGCTCGGATATCAATTTTGACAGGTCATCACACAAATGTTTTATATACGTAGCTGACTCACTACAAATACAAACAATATCACTCCAATCTTTGTTGAACTTGGAAAGAACCTTTTTTGCAGAGCATAACAAGTGACACTGTGTTCCATGTTTTCCAAAAGTCTGGTGTCACGTTTTCACCACTATCCAGATGCTTGGTGATATATATACTTGTCACTATACCTTGCATTTAATGTTTAAAGCCTGAGGTGTTGGCAATTCACTTACTATCAATACTGTCCTACTAGAAACTATGGTCTGATGTATTAAGGGTTTTTACCCATTCTCTGTGGGTAAATATGATGACACATATTAGGGAAGATTTTTATGAAACTAGCCGTTTTACCTATCAGTGAAAGAATCAAATGCAGTCAAAATATCAAATGTGAGTTTGATATGTCCTGATTCTCTACAGTTTATAAAATAATTAAACTAAACCTAAAACGTGAAACTAAACCCTGCATCTTTTGATCAAAGGCCATAAAACTGAAAAAAGTAAAAGGAAGAAGAAACAATATTTTAGTGGCATCCCTAAAGAACAAAACTCAAGCAGAATAATGTTAGCCAGTCTTTCTTACTACTAGCTTGTATAACAAAGTTACATTTTATTGACCCCTTCAGTTAGAACAAAATTACTCTTTCACTTTCTTTTTCCTTTCTTTGAATGGCATTTAGTTTGTGGTTGTGCAGGTGTTTTTTCAGTGTTTATATGTTTTCACCGGGGAGGGCTATTTTTCTTTCAGTGGGGTTTTATCAGTTATTATAGGTTTAAACCTAAAACCCCACAGCCTAAATATATTGTATGACAAGCAGGGTCCACGAAAGGGGCCTAAAAGGCAGTGGAAGGGGAGAGGAATGCAGACTGATAGGGGCACTAGGTGAGAGAAAACACACAATGTTGTAAAAAAAAACACATTTTGGAGAAACTTCAAAACAGAGAGGGAGTTAGTGTTTGTGCGTCAGGGGCGGCTCCTCCGTAATGGCGGGGGAGCATCGCCCCCTGCTAGAAGAGGAAAAATAAAATGATAATAAAACCATTTTATTTTTGCCTAACAGCTGACCAAGCAAGTCTTCAGCGAACCCGGGCGGGACCAGGCAATAATGTTGGAGAGACATGGCAGGTGGAGTGGTGAACACTTATAAGTGCGCAAGTGTGTTTTGCTGGCCTAGGATTGCCGGCCAAACACACTTGCGCACTGTGGGGGTTATTCTCAAGAACGTGTGATAAATATTGCAAAATTAGCTTAACGCAACTCTTCACATCGCAGTCTATCATGGGAAAATAACGCTGTGTTAACGTCATATTCTCAACACAGCGGTACCATGGGATAGGCTCACAATAACGCGTCAAATGTCTGTGATAAAGTCAACGCGACGCCGCAAAAATGCGAAACATGTACACAAAAAAAGTTGCGATGAGGCCAAGCGTGATACAAAAATCAGCAAAAACCAGTGACAGGCTTGCAATTCCCACGCGTCAAGTGGGAAAAGGCACCATAAAAGCAGAACAAAAACAAAGGGAAACAAAAATAAACTGCGTAGCACCATGGATGCACCCGGAGTGAGTGAAGAGGCCAAATCGAACCCCACAAGCCCCACAGACTACCAGCAAGGAACCTCTGGGTCTTGAAAGGCCAAGGAGAAGAGGAAGAGGAAGACGGGGTGCAGTCCACAGGAAAACCAGACCAGCACAGAGGTGACAGAACACTACCATCAACTGAACGTCAATTTGACAAACATGAATGCAGTCTTAGTGTCGAGGAGGTCAATGGAGGAGGCCAAGAGGCACTGGCATGATGTGAAAAGCCAAACCAAGCACGAACCCACTACCAACAGGAAGGCAGCAACGGCGACAGGAGGTGGGAGTCCTGCACCACAGAAGGAGCTGGAGGAATTGGAGGTCACAGTCCTCAGTGTGGAGATGGTGCAAGGAGTTGGGAGTACGGACACAGCTCAATAGGACCTGACAAAACATCAACAGGGTGAATAATAACCAGAGACTGGAGGGACAAGGGGAGATGGGCACAATGGCACATATGCACAACGATGTGTAGCACACTGCACTGTATCAAAAGAAGAGGGGGCTTTTTCATAGATCCAGTGTACTAGCCCTATCAAAGTTTTAAACAAAAAGAGGTACGCAGTCCCTCAACATGTATGTGTAGGACCTACAGAATGCAGGTCAGTGTGCAGGTCGTGTCCAAGACACCCAAGGGCGGGGAAGTCTTCCTTTCGGAACTATGACCCTCACACACCCAGCAAGCTCGGTGTCATGCTTTATCATATGGGCCTGCTCCTCATCGGGCCAGCACTGCAATACCCAACGGGCACCCATGAAGGGGCTCTTTGCAGGAGATTTTTTGTTCCTGCCGTATGGGTGCCCTTGGTGTGAGAGGCCTAGTGTGCGTGTAGATGTTCTGGGTAGTGAAAATTAAAACAAGTAGTGAATCCTTAGAGAAACTTTATTCTAAGAGGATCCCTGCCTGATTAAAAATAGTGGGGAGAGGCGACTATCAAGCTATCAAGAGTCAAGAGGCGCTCTAATCCTGGATGGTCAACATTTTTCACGCTAATTAGTCCAAAGGATCAGGCGGCGTTTCTTCAGGACCGTGAAAGGTGACTATCTACAACAAGTGGAGTGAAAACGTGCCACTAAACCAAATATAGTAAATCAAGGTGGTATGGCAGAGTTTACCTGCCACCACAAGGATGTGAGGGATACTACCCGCAGGTGCTGGGTCAAACCTACATGAGAAGAGCGTTAAACAATACAAGTTAAATTGTACAAAAGTCATTGCCCAAAACCTACACGCTGACCTGCATTCTGTAGGTCCTACAGCTAGCACACTGCACCACCACAATGACCCAGGATCATGTCCCTGACCCCCGTGGCACACTGCAGCACACACAGATGGCAATACCAGCACATCCGACGACAATGTGGAACAAAGTGCAACACCAACATCGCAGAACAGAGGACACAACTTGGTCTGTTCATGCACAGAAAGAGGCCAATCACATCTAACATAGCAGTAAACTGTGAGATGGAAATGTATGTGTACAACCTCACATCTGTCAGGTAGTCCAAATGTCCACTGTCCCGCATCAAATATTCATCACCTCCCAAACAGTCACAATGTACATTGTCATACAGTCTGCATGTAAACAAGAACAATGCGCCAACATACATGTCAACACAATGTCAACATGCATCTCCCCTTCACATTGCAGAGGGTCAAACAACACCTCCAGCAGAGCAGACCAGACAACTCATCAGTGATGCTGGAGAGGACCACCACACCTTTGACACCGACGCCCTACAACAGCTCATGGACATCTTAGGCAACCCAACTCCAGGAGCAGGGCAGCCAAGCTACATAGAGGAGACCCCAGCCCCTGTATAGGCCACACAGCAGGAAGCACCCGCCAGCACGGCTGGCTCCCAACACTTCACCCAGGCACACGTTGCATTCCAATGCCAGATGTTAGAATGCCAAAAGGAGGTGACCGAACAGGTGTGGGTGGGGTCAGAGCTCATGGAAGCTGAACTAGATCACATGCGTGGGTGTCTAAGTCCCATCGGGGACCACCTACACCCCACAAAGGAGACCCACACTGCAACAGAGATTTTTTTTCCATATTTCCTGTACTGAACCACGCCAAGAGCCCCAGAATTATCATTCACACACCCGCGCTGGACCTGTGAATGATGGCCCAGTCCACTCCTCTTACGTATTGAGTGGGTGATGACAAAGCTACATGTCCAAGGTCTTATCCGCTGCCTGCGGTGACATGGTTGCATCAGCTGTACACAGCACAATGTAATGTTGTAGGGCCCGGGCCCTCATGCATACATTATGACCACATGGACACATGCAGATAGTTTGTGGAACTGGCTACGGGCATGTGCGCCGGCCCCTTTATTGGCAGGGTCACATGTACACTGGTGGCTGTGCTGGATGTGTGAGGGGTGAGTGTAAGCCAGCCCTCACGCAGTGGTTGGTGCTGACAACAACTTGAACAGTGATCACTATTAAAACGGAAAGAGAAAACACCAGCATTACAGAAACAACTGTGAAGCATCATGGTGGTAGCCAGAGCAAGTACAGAGGACACCCAATATGCAAAGAGAAGTGTCCGTGAGTTGCAGTGCACTGAGGTTAGGGCACTAGAGCTGATCATGCTCATGTGAAGAAATTGTCTAGGATTGTGTCCCTTTGGGATATTCTTGATGCAGCTGCAGTGGGGTATGTTACACCTGCACCATCTTCCTCATCATTGTCCCAGGTCTCCCACACTGACTGAGGTGACATTTGCTGCATGAGATCTCCACAGCACACAACTCAATCATAAATGGTCCATGAGTTGTTGTGTACTGAGTTAGTGGCACCTGGAGTGCTGAGCAGGGTATCAGGCAGATGATGGCATCCACGACAGGTGTGAGCAACCCTGTCAGTCTGTCAGTACGACTGTTTCGACTTGCAGTCGCATCCTGCGGTGATGCGACGTCCGAGCTGGTCAGGACTCAATTTGATGTGTGAGCCCTGGTGGACGGCAGTTAAGGCCGGAGGCAGCGGACAGCACAGATCCACAGACACATGGCGTTGATGACCCCAAGGCCATAGACCCAGAGGCCATCCAAAATCCTATCAGACTAGACAGGGTCCCTGACTTGAGCTGCACAGAGTTAGTGGCCCAGGATGCACTGCGGCTGGCACAGGCACACTTCCACAGGATGGTGACTTGCTGTGCACTGAAGTAGGGCCATGTGGACTGAGCGGGTCCTCGTTGATGTCGAAGATGAATGTGGCGGAGGGTTGCGGGGAACAGTGGAAGGTGTCCTCCAGTGCATGATGCAGAGGGCAGAATCCATTCGGAAGCAGTAAATTGAGGAGTGGAATGCTACATCCTCATTAGTACCACCAAGTTGGAATCAGCTACATAAGGATGAAGACAACCCCCAGTCCATAGACTCCGATGCCACCAAAGTTCAACCAGAGAGTGTCCATAAATGTCGGGAAACAGACTTAGTGGCACCGGGGCTGAGAGGGAAACACAGTCTGCGGTGAGGCCGGTACAATGATATGAACTCTGCACTGAATAAATCAAGACTCAGTCCCAAATGTGTGACCTACTCGACCGTTGTGTAGGCCGGTGACACCAGGGCAGTTGTTGGTAGTGTTCGATCACCTCTATAACTATGATCCTTTTTCCCTCCTGACTGAAACTCGTCTTCCTCTTACACCTCTCCTTGCGTGCAATGATATGAACTCTGCCATGAAGAAATCAAGACTCAGTTCCAAATGTGTGACCTGCTCGAGTTCAATGTGGGCCGAGGGCAGAACTCCGCGAGGCCCCACACACACCACATCAAAGAGAGTACAGTGATATGAACTCTGCCATAAAAAATTTACTCTGCCATAGTGTAATTAAGACTCAGTTCCAAATGTGTGACCTACTTGTCCGCTGTGTATGCCGGTGGAGTACGTCAACGAGAACGAAGAACTGCGGGCCTTGCTCTCCGAGGCCGTGATGGTCTGAGCAGGCTGCCAATATCACGGGCCTCGGGCTTGGAGCATGCACCAGCATGTGGTGGGCCCTCTTTGACACACGCCGGTGTCGGCAGATGAGCAGTGAGGCCTGGGTGGACAGGAGCGGGCAAGACGGGTTCGGGGACCAGTGGCCTGGGCTGTAGCAGGTGCACAGGATCGCAGACAACACTGATCATGATGACGGCATCAGCCTCATGGTGGGGTGAGAGGCACTGCCCCGGCAGAGACGTTGGGCATTCCGGAAGAGAACCACACGCTGGCCTGGCGAACGACAGGCCTGTCCACTCCGCTCACGCTTACAGGGGGGACGTAGCAAGCTACATTTCTGTGATCTTTCCCACTGGCTGGGGTCACATGGTTACGCCACTGTCCACTACACTCCATACAACAGCGGTGTATGTCGACATAGATATGTGTGTTGTCTGCATACTGCAGTCTGACCATCACATCTGCGTCACATGTGGCATTGTGTACATTCTCAATCACGGGTCACTTGCCTCCTTCGCACATGCCTGGTTCCCAGCTCTCCCCACAATCTGCTATTGTGTGGCTGAGGGGCCATGCCGTCGATGGCTTATGTACATGGCTCGCCCAGGTTCCCACAGTAAGGTGCGCTGTTGTGTCTGATGGGTGGGCATGTGGTTTGGCATGTTGTATGTGAGTTTGTAACATGTGCATTCTCAGTGTTGTGAGTTGCATGATTGTGGAATTGAGGTGTGTGGTGTGTTCATTTGGTACTTGCCAACGAGCAGTCCATTTCTATGGGTGCCATCCTGGTAGCACTGGTTGATGATGGACTGTCAGGAAACATGCACACTGCCTGGTTAGTTGGCGACGACGTTGGTGGAGGTTCCCCGGTGGTCCACTGTTGCCCCCACATTGATGGAATGCGTGTGCTTTCTGTGGCGGTAATTGTGTGCAGTGTTGCCAGGGGGCACAAGTAGGACATGTATGCAGTCAATTACCCCCTAACACATGCGGGAAGCCAGCTATGACGTAGACGCCTTGCTTGGTCTCCAGCTGTGCCTCCGCAGTGTGGGGGAAGTATAGATACTGGGATCCTAAGTTAATGATGGCATCCAAGACAGTTGTGAGGAACTTGGATTAGGCTGGCTGTGAGACTACTCCGACTCTGGCGGTTGTTGATTGGAAGGTACCAGAGGCAAACAAGTGCTTCACAGCCAGCATCTTTGTCTGATGGTGGTATGTTGGCTGTCCGCAGTGTCGGTACCGTCAGCCTGTGGACAATGATGGTCAGGATGTGGAGGATGGTTGTCCTTTTAAGCCTGTAGTGAGCAACGATCTTCAGGTGTGGTTCTGGCCTGGGCTCCCCTTTCTTGTGCAGGTTGTCGTCCGACTTTACACCAGGTCAGAGCAGGTGTTAATTTCCTGCTGCTAACGGGCCTTATCGCCTGTTTTGGGTTTTGGGTTCTTATCGCCAATCTGGCTGGTCGTTGTGAATGTTGCGGAGTGGTGTTGTCACTTCTTTTTGCACGGGAACTCCTAGTCTGCATCTCACTAGCGATAGTTGCCGGTGTCATCTGTGGCGATGTTTTTTGCAGCTGGTTTGGCAGGTAAACTGGTGATATGGGATGTTAGCCCCGGCTTGTGAATGGGGCAATACATTTATCGCCACTTTGGCTGCGATAAAGTGCCGATAACTTGGCGATAAATCCTTGAGAATATGCCCCTGTGTTGTATAGCTGGGTTGGCTCCAATGCACTGTCTGAGAAGCAAACAAAGCAGCTCTGAGCAATCCCAGCACTTCTCTAATGCTGGGAATACATTTCCCAGCATTAGAGAAGTGCTGGGATTTTGCATCTAGGAGCCTGTGCAGTCGGAGTCCAGGATCGCAGGAAAGAACGGAAGGTGGCGGTCGCTGGAGTGGCACATAATTATGATTTACATTTTTTTTTGTTTGGGTTTAGTTTCTAGTTGTATCCCCACCGCACCACTAAACAATAAAGCAGCCGCCACTGTTTATGTCTGTGTGCTTGTATATTTTCCTGGTGAAATCCAACTGACTCCTCTCCATACCTGACTGAAAGAACCTTTACCCAACTATTTATATAAATGTACATATATCAAGGAGGTGTAACACCCCCAAACACCCCCCTGAAGCTACGCCCCTGCAGCCTGGTGCCTGGGTTCAAGGCTTGGGACTTGGCCAAGGGGTGGAATCTCAGAATAATAGTCAGCAGACTACTGTTGAGCCTCAGTTGCCCACCCACTTCCTTTCATGGTCTACCACTTAGAGGTGCAAAGACACAGACAATGTCAGTGTATTTGAGACCATACTGTTGGTTTGGTAACATTTGCCACCCACACCCTGCTTTTAAGGTGAGCCACTTCGGCGCCTGCAATCTAGACCCGTAGCCATCCCCTTGGGTTTCAGTACCACTGTTAGATTTGGGGGTCTCTGGTTGGCACAGGTAAGTTCTTGTGACAAGCAGGGACCCTCTCCTCTAGACAGGGCAAGGGACTTACTCTTTAAAATAACCCCTGCTCACCCTCTAGGTTGTGTGGCGTGAGCAAACAAGGCTAATCTCAGAGCGTTATTGGTTAAGCATTAACCCCTTCAGCGCTAATGACAAGGGTAACTCGTCATGGACTTTCCATTGATTTCAATGGAAAGTCAATGGGAAGAAGAGGGAGTACCTTAGCAGCCAAGTGGTTAATGATCACATACAGTAATTCAAGAATACACCACAAATGGACACCAGTCTAGTTTTATATAAAAAAATAGGTTTATTTATATATATATCAAGCAGACTTAATACAGATAATGTTTTTAAATCAGGCCACGATACTGTTCAGCAAAGCGTTCTTAAGACAAATGCGTTATTCTTTTGGTTGTGCGCGTGGCGCACTCTTGTCCGACTCTCACTGGTGAAACAATATCACAAAAGGGTTTTAAACAAGCGTTGCGGGCTCCTGGGCCAGTGACATACATACGGGATACACGATGGAGTGACAGTACCTTTTTACGATACAGAGTCCGGCTCGGACGAGGCGGGTCGAAGTGACGGCAGACTGGGAGCGTGTGTGGCCCCTCCTTTGGATGTGGTCCTGGCTTGTGTTGCGGCGCCTGGGGGTACAGCATAGAGCGGGGGCCATGGGGAGTACGGCAGACGGTCCGGGTCACAGTGCGGTCACGGGCGGTGCGGCGTACGAGCCGTACCCTCACTAGCGGGGCGTTTCTTGTCAAGGGAACAGCGCGGTACGAGGCAGCCGGTACGTGCCGTACGTACGGGCCGGATACCTTAGGTGCGGAGCTCTCAGGGGATCTCACCAGTGCGCTTCCAGGCAGGCGATACGCTGCGAGCGTATGGGCCGGCTTAGTTGTGCGGGGCGTTCCCGATCTCTTAGTCCAGGCGGCGGGAGGCAGCGAGCAGTGCGGCTCACAGGGAGGGGGTGCAGCGGCGAGCAGGCGGCCCTGGGCGGATGGTGTGAGCTACGGCTCGAAGTGACGAGCGGAGACACACGGTGCGGGGCTGCCAGGCACAGGCTTGAAAATGGGCAGGATTACGGGTTGCACTGAGGTCTCGGATCCAGCAGCAGGACATATTTTGGCAAGGTCCAGTTAGCTGTGAGGGTAGGAGGAGTCCAATGTTCCTGGGACTCCGTTCAGGGGGGCAAGCTCGCTTCCAGGCCCTTGGAGATACTTGAAGGCACAAGTTGTCTCCTCCTGCATCCTCCCTCTATTTATGTCTCTCCTTCTCCCCTCTCTCAATGTATTGAGACTGAACTTTTTTGTCTGATGCCCGATGGAGCTACCTGGTTTAATTATAGGGGAGATGGGCCGTGGTTTCCCCCCTTGGTCATCATCTACTCAGTCGGTCTTTTGACAGACTTATTTTCATTTCTCCGTATTGTCTCTTCCCTTATCCTCCCTTTCTCACCTCCCCGTCCCCTCCACTACTTTTCTCTCTCCTTTCTCTCCTTTCCTAATTGTATTGCCTATTTTGGGGGGATTTATTGTGTAATTGTTGAACTTTTCCTGTTACATTGTTGATTCTCATGTAAAGCGCTCTGATACCTCCGGGTCTAGCTAGCACTACATAAAACTATTTAAATAAATAAATATTAGTGTTTTTCCCTCTCCTTCAACAGGAAGGCAACAACTGCAGGCCAGTCCCCCGGGTCAGGGACAGTACTCCTCCTTACAGCTTCTCCAGTTCCTTCTTGTCGGGCAGAGGTTCTTCTTGGTTCAAGCAGGATCTGATTTCTTAGGAGCAGGGCTCCTATACTTATACTGCAAATCTTTTGTTCTTGCAGGCCAGGGGTCCTGAGCCTAGTTTCACCCAGTTTTGGAGCACTTTGTTTTGGAGACTCTGGCTTATTCTTTCAGTGTGCAGGGCAGAGACATCAGACGCTCCCCAGGGGGTGGACCCAGCATTGTGGAGGCAGAGCTCAGCTCTATTCAAAGTCAAGGGGCACTCCTCCCACCCATCCTGGTGTAATCTCTCTATTCATCACCTGGCAGCCCCAGGCTGTCTCCTGGAATTCCACAGCCCTGTCACACACAGAAACCAGACAGCAGATTCACATCCTGGCAGAGGCGCACTGAAATGGTTAGGCAAGCAAATACCAGCTTTCTAAAAGTGGTAGTTGCAAACATAGGATATTAAAATAAACTTTACTAAAAGATGTATTTTATTATTCTGAGTTCAGGCATACTAAACTTGACTTTCTGCCATGTTCCTTGAGTCTGATAGGAATGTATGATGTAACAATTCCAACAGCCCATTCTGACCTATGAGAACCTCCTACTGATGAAGGCTACAGGTTGGGGCCATCCCTCCTCAGTCATCTGTAAGAGAACAGCCCCTACACCATGCTCTGAAGCGTCTGTCTGCACAAGGAACTCTTTGGAGAAGTTGGGTGCCAGGAGCACGGGCGCTGTGCACATGGCAGTTTTCAGGGTGTGAAAAGCTTTCTGACAGGTGTCAGTCCAAATCACTTTCTTGGGCTGTTTCTTGAAAGTCAGCTCTGTCAAGGGTGCAACAATGTTGCCATACACATTGACAAACCTCCTGTAATACCGTGTGAGACATAGGAAGGCTCTCACCTCTGTCTGGGTTTTGGGGGGTTCCCAAGCCAGGATGGTTTCAATCTTGGGTTGTAGGGGTGCCACCTGGCCACTCCCAACTTGGTGTCCCAAGTACACCACAGAACCCTGCCCGATCTGGCACTTACTCGCCTTGACCGTGAGGCCTGCCTTGCGCAGTGCCAACAACACTTCCCAGATTTGGCGCAGATGTTTTTCCCATGTGACACTGAACACTGCTATGTCATCCAGGTAGGCGGCACTGAATTCCTCCAGCCCAACCAACACCTGGTTGACCAATCTCTGTAAGGTGGCAGGGGCATTCTTCATCCCAAATGGCATAACCCAGAGCTGGAAATGCCCATCTGGTGTGGAGAATGCTGACCTCTCTTTGGCCCCATTAGTCATGGCGATCTGCCTGTACCCAGACGTCAAGGCAAATGTGCTGAGGTACCGTGCATCCCCTAACCGATCAATGAGCTCATCAGCTCTGGGAATGGGGTGCGCGTCAGTCTTGGTGACTGAATTGAGTCCTCTGTAGTCCACACAGAACCGGAGTTCTGGTGTGGCACCCGGCGCCGCAGCCTTCGGGACCAAGACTACTGGGCTGGCCCAAGGACTGCTGGAGGACTCAATCACCCCAAGAGCAAGCATCTTTGAGACCTCCTCTTTGATGCAAGCCCTGACCCTGTCAGTCACCTTGTAAGCCTTGTGCTTCATAGGAAAACTGTCTCCTGTATCTACATCATGGACACACCAATCTGTGATACTAGGAACCAGGGAGAACAGGCCAGAGAACTGCTCCAGCAACTGGCGGCAGTCCTTCTGTTGCTCAGGGGTCAGGGTGGGGGAGAGGTTAACTCCATCCACTAACCCATCTCGCTCTGTGGCTACCAGGAGGTCAGGAAGAGGCTCAGTCTCCTCCTCCATCCCATCATGTGTTGCCAAGAGCATGCCCACTTTGGACCTCTCCAAGTGGGGCTTGAGGCGGTTGACATGCAGGACCCTCAAGCGGCTCCTGGGAGACTGCAAGTCC
Organism: Lissotriton helveticus; assembly: GCF_964261635.1. Taxonomy (NCBI): domain Eukaryota; kingdom Metazoa; phylum Chordata; class Amphibia; order Caudata; family Salamandridae; genus Lissotriton; species Lissotriton helveticus. The sequence goes on from NC_136065.1 coordinate 1,503,163,180, forward strand.
ACCAAATAGGTGACAGGACTCTTGCACTCCACAACCTCAAAGGGGCCTGTCCACTTATCCTGGAGCACACAAGGCCCACGGGGGCCAAGACCCACACCTTCTATCCAGGCTGAAGCTCCACCAGAGTGGCATTCTGGTCGTACCACCGCTTCATCTTCTACTGGCTGGCTTCCAGATTTGCATCAGCAAGTTTCCTGAAACGCCTAGTTTGGTTCCTGGAGGCCAGCATGTAGCTATATACATTCTGGGGATGTTTCCTGGGAGATTGCTCCCAGCCTTCTTTGACCAAACTTAGAGGTCCTCTTACTGGGTGGCCATACAGGAGCTCAAAGGGGCTGAACCCTAGAGACTTCTGTGGCACCTCATGGTAAGCAAAGAGCAGGCATGGCAAGAGGACGTCCCACTTACGCCTCATGGGTTCTTCCAGACCCATAATCATGCCCTTTAGCGTTTGGTTGAATCTCTCAACCAACCCATTTCCTTTGGGGTGATAAGGTGTGGTGAACTTGTAGGTTACACCACACTCTTGCCAAAGGGATTTCATATACTTCGATATGAAATTGGTAACCCGGTCAGACACCACCTCTAGAGGGAATCCCACTCGGGAGAATATTCCCATCAGCGCACGTCCCACCACAGGGGCCGTCACTGTCTTTAGAGGGATGGCTTCCAGGTACCGGGCAAAGGCAAAAACAACAGGTGATGGACAGAATGCAGAACATTGTCATACAATCACCCCAGTACAGAGATCTGGGCCTAAATCCATCGTTTTTTTGCACTCCACACCACCCCAGGTCAGACATGGCCATATGCAAATCAGCCTTGACCCTGTGCCTCATGGGAACAGTCCAGCCCGAACTGCCAAGCCATGTCTTTCCTGGACCGGAATCAAGCATCCAAGGACCGGTTTCTGGCTATCAGCCGTCATCAGCCTGGATAGCTTGACTCCAGTGGTGTGGAGAGCATGGGACTCACGTCTGAGCATACCCATCCCACTCGGGGCGACAAAGGCAAGAACAACAGGTGATGGACAGAATGCAGAACATTGTCATACATCCACCCCAGTACAGTGATCTGGGCCTAAATCCATCGTTTTTTGCACTCCACACCACCCCAGGTCAGACATGGCCATATGCAAATCAGCCTTGACCCTGTGCCTCATGGGAACAGTCCAGCCCGAACTGCCAAGCCATGTCTTTCCTGGACCGGAATCAAGCATCCAAGGACCGGTTTCTGGCTATCAGCCGTCATCAACCTGGATAGCTTGACTCCAGTGGTGTGGAGAGCATGGGACTCACGTCTGAGCATACCCATCCCACTCGGGGCAACAAAGGCAAAAACAACAGGTGATGGACAGAATGCAGAACATTGTCATACATTCACCCCAGTACAGAGATCTGGGCCTAAATCCATCATTTTTTTGCACTCCACACCACCCCAGGTCAGACATGGCCATATGCAAATCAGCCTTGACCCTGTGCCTCATGGGAACAGTCCAGCCCGAACTGCCAAGCCATGTCTTTCCTGGACCGGAATCAAGCATCCAAGGACCGGTTTCTGGCTATCAGCCGTCATCAGCCTGGATAGCTTGACTCCAGTGGTGTGGAGAGCATGGGACTCACGTCTGAGCATACCCATCCCACTCGGGGCGACAAAGGCAAGAACAACAGGTGATGGACAGAATGCAGAACATTGTCATACATCCACCCCAGTACAGTGATCTGGGCCTAAATCCATCGTTTTTTGCACTCCACACCACCCCAGGTCAGACATGGCCATATGCAAATCAGCCTTGACCCTGTGCCTCATGGGAACAGTCCAGCCCGAACTGCCAAGCCATGTCTTTCCTGGACCGGAATCAAGCATCCAAGGACCGGTTTCTGGCTATCAGCCGTCATCAACCTGGATAGCTTGACTCCAGTGGTGTGGAGAGCATGGGACTCACGTCTGAGCATACCCATCCCACTCGGGGCAACAAAGGCAAAAACAACAGGTGATGGACAGAATGCAGAACATTGTCATACATTCACCCCAGTACAGAGATCTGGGCCTAAATCCATCATTTTTTTGCACTCCACACCACCCCAGGTCAGACATGGCCATATGCAAATCAGCCTTGACCCTGTGCCTCATGGGAACAGTCCAGCCCGAACTGCCAAGCCATGTCTTTCCTGGACCGGAATCAAGCATCCAAGGACCGGTTTCTGGCTATCAGCCGTCATCAGCCTGGATAGCTTGACTCCAGTGGTGTGGAGAGCATGGGACTCACGTCTGAGCATACCCATCCCACTCCGGGCGACAAAGGCAAAAACAACAGGTGATAGACAGAATGCAGAACATTGTCATACATTCACCCCAGTACAGAGATCTGGGTACCGGGCGGCATGGTCCACCAGGACCAGGATGAACCTGTTGCCCATGGCTGACTGGGGTCCAGTGGCCCCATATGTCAATTCCCACTCGCTGGAATGGGGTACTGACTACAGGGAATGGATGGAGAGGTGCCCTCTGCTTCCTCCCACTCTTTCCACTTGCCTGGCAAGTCTGGCAGGTCCTACAGTGAGCATGTGAGTTCCTGTGTATTTGAGGCCAATAAAAGTGGGTGACAAGCCTTTCATAGGTCTTGTCCAGCCCCAAATTCCCTGCCTATGGCACATTGTGAGCCAGCCCCAGTAGGAAGGCCCTGAATCTCTGGGGTACCACCAGCACACGGGCTGACCCAGGTTCAGCAACCTTAGGCTCTGAATACAGGAGGTCATTCTCCCAATATATGAAATGTGTTCCAGACTGATCACCGTGGCCTGGTCTGCAGCCTGCTGTCGCAGACCTATGAGAGAAGGACACTGTTTCTGCGCCCTGCAGAATTCCTCCCTGGAGGGGCCTCCTTCCTGCTGCCAATGGGTCAGCTCAGGCAGGTCCCCCATTTCAGCTATTTGTTCCCCGGTAGGCTCCAGGGCATCACCCTCAAGGTCTGCTTCCTACTGGGCCGTGGGAACTTCAGGGGCCGGTTTCCCGCGCCTCCTGTGCCTTCTCCCTAAGGCCGGTTCCTGGGCCTCTCCCTCAGACTCCAGTACCTCTTGAGCACCCCTACTGGCTGCCATTGACTGGGTGGTCATGCACGCCCAGTCAGGCAGACCCACCATCCTTAGGTGAGTACTCTTCTCCACCTTCTCCCAAGGTGAACTTTCCAAGTCGTTCCCCAACAAACAGTCTACAGGCATGGCTGTTCTCACAGCTACTTGAAGAGTACCAGAGACCCCCCCCACTCAAAGGGAACGTGAGCCATTGGACAACGACTTTCTGTGTTGTCAGCATTGACAACACGGCAATATGCATGGGGACAACCTGCTCTTGAGACACCAGGTGCTGCTTGACAGCAGTCACACTGGCTCCTGTATTTCTAAGAGCCTTCACCCTTTGGCCATTGATGGTCACCCACTGCCCATATTTCTTAGTGTTAGAGGGCAGTTGGTTCTCAGGGACCATCTCACTTTCTCCTGAAGAGACCAGGGTCATCTGAACGGGATCCCACCCACCTTGGACTTCTACCTCCTCCCCAAAGGCTACACTAGCCATCTGCCGGGGCGGAGCACCAGTGGGCGCTGGTTTACCAAACAGGTGACACTTGAGATCATTGGCAAAATGACCCAGTTCACCACACTTGTAACACTTTGGGGGCCCTCTTTGAAGAGGTGTACCTGTCGGGCCCTGGCTGGTTTCTGGGGTGGGGGAGGCTGAGAACCTTTCCCTTGGTTCCCTTGGGGATTACTTTGGGGCCTCTTCTGAAACTCCCTCTGTTTACCCTTGTCCCCCCCCTCTTCTGCTGGGGATCCTGCCCACCCTTGGCAGATTCTCCCACTTGACCCTTGTGGACCCTGGTGCTGACCCAGCGGTCTGCCTCCTCAGCAAGCTTCCTAGGGTTGGGAAACTTGCTATCAATCAGGTGCTGGCGTAGCTCAGGAAAATAATTACTAGACAAGTGCTCCCATGCAATTAAATCAAAGAGACCTTGAAAATCATTCACTTTGCTACCCTTCACCCAACCATCCAGTGAGCTGCAGAAAAAGGTTACATATTCAACATAGGTACTCCCAGTAACCTTTGTACAACCCCTGAACCTCTGTAGGTACAATTCAGGAGTTAACCCATACCTGGTCATCAAAACCTCCTTCATGTGGAGGTAGGAATTATGAACCTCAGAAGGCATATCTAGCAGTGTGTCCCGCCCCTCACTGAGGAACCGCCCCCACAACCCCGCTCCCCAATATCTCTCAGGGACCCGGTGGGAAGACATGGCTACATCATAGGCCTTGAACCACTGCCCTATGTCATCATTTAAAAAAATGTCCTTAACCACCTCCTTTGGTATGTACACCCTTGACTCTACCTGCACTGGCGATGAGCTGCCACCAAAGGGGGTAGTTTCCAAACTTTTAGCTTTCAGCTCCAACTCCCTCAACTTAATTTCATGCTCCAGTTGAATCTTTTTTTCTTCCATAGCCAGCCTTTTGTTTTCCATAGCGAGCTGTCCATTAAGTTTTGCCATCTCCATTTCATGTGCCCAGGTTTCCTTCCTGTCTGCTAACTCCTCGGGCGACAGGACTCTGCCAAAATCAATGACGCTTCCTACTGTATCAACTTCCACACCATTCTCAGGTGCCCTTGATTCAATCCAGGCCCTCAGCGCCTTTTGGAAATGAGCCTTGTTTCTACATCCAGCTTTGGAAACTCCAAACTTCTTGCAAAAGCCCTTCAAGTGGTCTAGGGAGTAGCTCTCTAGTCTCTCTTCTTCCCATTCTATTCCTTCCATGTCAGAGACTACAGATGCTGCCTTTTCTATGCTGTTTGTGCCAGGCATGATTTCTTTAAATAAATGGAGTTCTTTTCAGTAAAACAAAAATCACTAGTATGTGGCTGCGTTATTGGCCTGAACTCACTACGTGGTGTTCAATAATCACTGTACATATATCATAAATGCACATTCAAAATACTCACCGCTGCCTCCAATGGTAGATTTGGGGGTCTCTGGCTGGCACAGGTAAGTACTTGTGCCACCCGCACCCTGCTTTTAAGGTGAGCCACTTCGGCGCCTGCAATCTAGACCTGTAGCCATCCTCTTGGGTTTCAGTACCACTGTTAGATTTGGGGGTCTCTGGTTGGCACAGGTAAGTACTTGTGACAAGCAGGGACCCTCTCCTCTAGTCACGGCAAGGGACTTACTCTTTAAAATAACCCCTGCTCACCCTCTAGGTTGCGTGGCGAGAGCAAACAAGGCTAATCTCAGAGGGTTATTGGTTAAGCATTTATGATCACATACAGTAATTCAAGAATACACCACAAATGGACACCAGTCTAGTTTTATATCAAAAATAGGTTTCTTTATATATATATCAAGCAGATTTAATACAAGACCCAGATAACGTTTTTAAATCAGGCCACGATACTGTTCAGAAAAGCCTTCCTAAGACAAATGCGTTATTCTTTTGGTTGTGCGCGTTGTGCACTCTTGTCCGACTCTCACCGGCGAAACAATGTCACAAAAAGGATTTTAAACAAGCGTTGCGGGCTACTGGGCCTGTGGCGTACATACGGGGTACGCGTTGGAGTAACAGTACCTTTTTACGATTGCGAGTCCGGATTGGACGAGGCGGGTCGAAGTACGGCAGGCTGGGAGCATGGGCGGCCCCTCCTTCGGATGTGGTCCTGGCTTGTTATGCGGCACCTGGGGGCGCGGCGTAGAGCAGGGGCCACGGGGGAGTGCGGCAGATGGTCCGGGTTACAGTGCGGTCACGGGCGGTGCAGCGTACAAGCTGTACCCTCACCAGCGGGGCGTTTCTTGTCAAGGGAACAGCGCAGTACGAGGTGGCCGGTACGTGTTGTACGTACGGGCCAGATACCTTAGGTGCGGAGCTGTCAGGGGATCTCACCAGTATGCTTCCAGGCGGGCAATATGCTGCGAGCGTACGGGCCGGCTTAGTTGTGCGGGGCGTTCCCGATCTCTTAGTCCAGGCGGCGGGAGGCAGCGAGCAGTACGGCTTACAGGGAGGGGGTGCAGCGGCATGCAGGCGGCCCTGAGTGGACGGTGCGAGGTACGGCTCAAAGTGACGAGTGGAGACACACGGTGCGGGTCGGCCAGGCACGGGCTTGGAAACGGGAAGGATTACGGGTCGCACTGAGGTCACGGATCCAGTGGCAGGACAGATTTTGGCAAGGTCCAGTTAGTTCTGAGGGCAGGAGGAGTCCAATGTTCCTGGGACTCTGTTCAGGGGGGCAATCCCGCTTCCAGGTCCTTGGAGATAGTTGAAGGCACAAGTTGAATAAAAAGTCTCAATTAGTCTGTCTCCCTCTCCTTCCACAGCAAGGCAACTACTGCAGGCCAGTCCCCCAGGTCAGGGACAGTACTCCTCCTTACAGCTTCTCGAGTTCCTTCTTGTCGGGCAGAGGTTCTTCTTGGTTCAAGCAGGATCTGATTTCTTAAGAGCAGGGCTCCTTTACTTACACTGCAAATCTTTTGTTCTTGCAGGCCAGGGGGCATGAGCCTAGTTTAACTCAGTTTTGGAGCACTTTGTTTTGGAGACTCTGGCTTCTTCTTTCAGTGTGCAGGGCACAGACATCAGACGCTCCCCAGGGGGTGGAGCCAGCATTGTGGTGGCAGGGCACCGCCGTATTCAGAGTCAAGGGCACTTCTCCCACCCATCGTGGTGTAATCTCTCTATTAACCAACTGGCAGCCCCAGCATGTCTCCTGGAATTCCCCAGCCCTGTCACACACAGAAACCAGACAGCAGATACACATCCTAGCAGAGGTGGGCTGAAATGGTTAGGCAAGCAAATACCAGCTTTCTAAAAGTGGTAGTTGCAAAAACAGGATATTAAAATAAACTTTACTAAAAGATTAATTTTATTATTCTGAGTTCAGGCATACTAAACTTGACTTTCTACCATGTTCCTTGAGTCTGTTAGGAATGTATGATGTAACAATTCCAACAGCCCATTCTGGCCTATGAGAACAGGTAGCCTTACAATAGTGAAAAAACGAAAATGGCTGTAATTCACTATTAGGGCATGCCACACGCATCGGGGCTTGTCCTACCTTATGCTTACAAGGCACCCTGCCCTTGGGCCTACCTTAGGGGTGACTAATATGAAGTTAAGGGAAGGTTTAGGAGCTGGCAAGTGTGTTCACTTGCCCAGCCAGCATGACAGTACCAGACTGCACGCAGGTTCTGCAATGGCAGACCTTAGACATATTTTACCAGGCTGCTTCTGTGGGTGGCACAACCAGTGCTGCAAGCCCACCAGCAGCATTTGTATTTACAAGCCCTGGCACTCCTGGTGCACTTTACTGGGGTCTGACAGTAAACCAAATAAGCCAATCATGGAAACCAATCAACATATACACTCTTAGGTAGGGAGCACTTGAACTGTGGCACTGATTGGCAGTGGCACAGTGCTCTGAGCAGCTAACACCAACAAAACACATGAGGCAACAGCAACAAAAATGGAAGGGAGACCCACGCCAATGGTGCCAGGTCTAACAACCACCAACAAGGCTCAGAGAGGCCATTGATAAACAGTCAATGGCCTCTCTGAGCCATTTTTTTTTGGGTGCAATCAGGGCCGGCTCTAGGGCGGTGCGAACGGTACCACCGCGCTGGGTGCTGACGTGGGTTGGGGGCGCTATGTTTATTGTTTTAAAAATACCAGATGCCAGGTTCCTTGTCCCAGCATTTTTCAAGCATCAATAAAAATGTCACCATAACTCCGGTGATTAATGTTCTTACTGGAGACCGACCTGAGCTTTGTCTGGTAGTGGAAATCTTGACTCATCATAGCACAGAAGGTTAATATGCCTGCTGCAAAGAAGGTGTCCCATTCAGATTAAAGTGCATACACTATAAATAGGTCAATGGTTTATCACTTTTGTCAGAGAGATTTATTTCGGTAGAAATTATTTCTTATCTTTAAAGAAAACAAAGGTGTTACATTTTAATTTCTGAATTTGTGCTTTTCCAGACCAAGGACTCTTAAACTATACTGCCTACCAGTACAGATGCCATGTGTCTCCTACACCTTGTAGGACTCTGTCAATGTAACATTTCCTATACCCTGATTTACACAGGTATGATTGTCTCCGTGCAACATATTTGTGATGTAAAGTGTTCTGACACTGTAAACTGAGTGGCTCTATAAAACGAAATCTAAGAGACAGTGGTTATGGAGACTTGGGGGCATTGTCAAATGGTGCAAGTGAGGGAATCTGTGGCGAGGTGGTCATTGGGGGGGGCGCCAAAAACATTTTCGCATGGGGTGCCACCAGTACTAAAGCCGGGCATGGGTGCAATAACCATGCACGCACAGTGACGGCGCATACCCAGGAGACTACAGTCTGACGCGTGGGTCGGTATGCAGAGGATGCGCACATGCTGACACCAGGACTATTCCGTTGTACACGAGCTTAGAGGCTGTACACAGAAACTATATTATAGAACAATTCATGGTCTTTGAATACGAGCTCCACGTGTTGTGCAGAATGTATGAAAAACACAAGCAACGCCATATCAAAAATAAAAAAAAGTCTCTCAGGAGTCGTACTGGAGAATCGCAAAAAGCAGACCCTCAAATGGTACGGCAGAACACTAGAAAGAAAGCTAGTACCTTAAAAACGCTCGTGCGACCAACCTAGGGTCAATTGCTGCACACATCAATGTGCAATACTTCATGTGTTTCCCGAAAAGCCCGCTCTGCGGTTTAGTTTTCTCTCTGCGTTTCTTCTGCTACACTACATTGAGAGAGAGTTCAGCTGACATCTGCTCTTGTTTTGCTGAGTGCATTTATCAGGAGGCAGAGGGAGCGCCGGCCATCTGTGCTCCAGAGCTGAGGAGAGCGGCGCCAGCTCATAACCTCCGCCAGTTTCTCCTTTCATTGGAAGTCGCATCCAGCTGCGGAAGGGCCTCTCTTCACATCTACAATCATCATAACTTGGAGGAACAACAACAGACTTTGAATTGCCTAATTTATTTGTCACAATGGCGACTTCGGAGGCACAGTGGGACATATTCTTGCAAAACATTGCTTGGAGAAAACATTGATTACATGAATGTAGTTTTGGTAACAAAGAATTAATAACTGTGGTTGTTTGTTCAATTCGATATTTGTAATTAAATTATACTTTACTGGCATTTCTTAGCTTGAACGATGCCTGTGAGAGACTTACCTATAAAATGAGGGACATTGCCCCCTGCTAAGACCACATTTTCTGCACATTCCTCGTGCAATTTACTACTGTGGTTCTCTTCATCCCTGGGTTTAGAAGAGGGACAGACTGGATAGCAGTAGGGGACATAGGTTGTCATATGGGAAAGTAAAAAGTATTTGAAAAGGGGAATCAATTATTATGTCTGTAACATTATTATTATTATGTCATCACTTAAACACCTGGCAATGCAGCCCTCAAGCCAGCAATCGGGCTCATTGTATTAGCAGAAGGTACAATTCCCCCACCCCTAGCAAAAAGGAGAGTTCTGGCAGCTTACATTACTGTTATTTAAAACCTTACCCACTAATAGATCCAGTTATTCAGTGCCTGGATCACTCCTCGGCTATGAATCTGTGGCCTATGCCTCTACCTGGGCTCAGCCCACACATGCTGCTTCCCACATATGTCAGCTGCTGCCACAGGTTGACAAACTGGTAGTGGACACAGCTGACCAGCCTGACATGTACCGACTAGTACAACGAGTTAGGAGTGTGAAAACATCCACAGTCGAATGGCAGAAACTGGTCACTGGACCATTCAGGTGCTCCAAAAACCCAACACAGGGAACGCCTAGGAGCCCTGCGGGGCTATTGCCCTGCTCAACCTCACCACGAGAACAGCAGTCAGCAATAGCACACACAGTAGGACCATACACTGAGCTGTTTCCTCCTTCAGGAATAAGGACTGGACCTTTTTGAAACCAGGTACCATGACATTGCCCCTGATCGAGCAAACGTTCCACATCAGCAGATCACATTTGTGTAAGTGCAAAGAGATGTGAAAGATGGTGAGCAATCGACGAACCTGGACAAGCTGATTCTTTGTCTAGGCAGCCAGCGGGTAATATGCTGCACGGCGCTACTAGGGCAACAACCGAGGTGGGTGAATTCAGGGCAGCGGAAGCAGTGGCTTAAAGAAATTGGAGGGGGCCCCCTGCAAAGTGCAGGGAGGATCCCCTTTCAAACTTACTCAGGAGCTCTCAGGCCGGGGCACTGCGCTGACGGGGCTACCTGGAGGTCGGGGGCACCCCTTTACTGCGGGCGCTGCGGGGGCCTTTGTTGCACCACTGACCGAAAGGGGCACTTGTTCACTGCAGAGGAGGTAGGACTTGGTCTACAACCATTGCTGCAAGCCTTGTGTATTTTAGACAGCGTACATTTAGGTGTACCGGGAGCAGACTTACATTAATCCGACCCCTCACCTGCTCCCAGATAGCTGTGCGTCCTCACCATTAGGTGTTCCACTGTGGAAATGTACACCCATGAGGGAACACTGGAGCAGGGCCAGACTCTCGTCCAGCGGTCCGAAGAATAACAAAATAGAGATCGGCACTGGAGTGAAGTGAAACAAACCAAGCTTATTAAACACTCATGAGCGGGACCGCTTCCGATCATCACCCTAAAGTGTTGTGGGTGGAAGTGCCTTGAAAACAAAAACCATCACCCTTATATACTGTTACTACAGTGTAATCGCATGGGAAGGAAAACTGGAAGAAACAATTTTAAGCACGGAAATAGCTATAGGCAAACAAGGGCAGATGGGTGACCAGGTGGTCAGCAGATGAGAAGGTGGAGTAAGAATGTTTATGGCGGCAATAAGCAATCATAAGCAAGCAGCTGCAGCCCTCCAGCACGTACACCAGATTGACCATGTCAGAGAGGTGTGCTTAAAGTTGAGGACACAGACTGGGTGAAAAGGCGAGCAGCAGAGAATGAAATGAATGCGACAGAAATGAAATGGACACAGCAGTAGAAATGGCTGACGCTTATGTTAACATTGTCCCTTCTAAGGGGGATAGCATATATCAACAATATCTTACGCCAAGAGTCCATATATTTCTTTTTCCACTGCCAAACGGGCATTTACGCTTTTGACATTGTCTCTAGACGAGATGCAGGCAGTAAAGGCAGAAGTACAGAGAGAACAGAGCAATGGTCCACAATGAATACACAAACAACAATAGAAGATAATGGATATTAATATGAACATGACTGATAATACTTTCAAACCCCAAACTGAAAGTAAGTCCTAAAACAACCCAGTCCAAGTTCATGTTCCTGGGTCTTGATGTATTTCGGTGTCTATTTTGTGTATTTTGGAGATGGCCACATAGACAGGTGGTGAATTGTCTGGTATGAAAACACAGCAGCTGGATCCGATGGCACGGCTCGCTCCACCTCGGTCAGCTAGAACAACAAGTAAAACAAGTCTATTCTGTAAAGCAACCATGCAGATTGATGCTTGTTCTTCCATCAAGTTTCCTAAGGCTGCAGTTGTCTGATTAATCACTGCCTCCATTGTACAGTTGAGGAGGCAGACCAGCTTGCTGTTTTGTACTGGGCCAATGAAGAAGAAGAATCCTTTATTAAAGTCTATATATTGCTCCCATGTGGTCTCTGTCTGATCGACTACAGAGAAATCGATGGCACGTTTTCCCCTACTACCAACGTGGTGATTGAACAATTGCAAATCTTGGCAGTATGTTGGGGGAGCTAGAAACACAGGTGGTACAAGAAAAGCTATGTAACAGACAAATTGAAGGTAGGAAGTAGTGTGCCTTAGCTCCACAAACAAAATAAGTATGACCTGATGTGAGGAAGCTGCTTCGGCCCCTCATGGACATTTACAACACTGTAGTACAGTTACTTTGACCTATTAGCACATTGCCTGTACTCTATACACAGAGGGGGCCAGTAGTAAAATCAAAAGAGATAACAGGTGGCCCATTTCCTTTAGCCTATCTGGAGTTTGGATACACATATTTTGTTGCTGCATTTCCTCTACTATATTCTTCCATCTCCAAGATGGTCCCCTTTGCTTGTGGGTCCCCATCTTCATTGGAATAGCATACTTTATTCAGTTTGGCGTTGAGGTCACCCACATCCCATGATTCTGAGAGGTTGCATTTATAGGAAGCATATCATAGCTCAAACCAAACTTGGCATAAGTCATTGTGAGAAAATGGCAGAGGTGGCAACGGGATTCCTCTTATGTTCTGGTGAGGAGGAATCTTGCCACAAACCCAAAAGTTAGTAGCATTGCTTAGCTGGTGTGTCTGATGCAACATTTGAAGAAATTAATTGTTACTCAGATTTTGCCAGTATTCCTGTTCATGTTGCGGCAAATCGAAATGATGGTGTTCCTTTGTAGTAGGCGATATAGCAGTAATGTTGAGCAAGGAAGCCCCAGGCATTAATTCCTCCACTACCCACATTACAGTAGCGATAAGAGCAGCAATTAAAGTCAAACCAAGGATGCAAAGTGTACAGCCATTACACATTGTCGCAGCAATCCCCTTCTTCGCCCGGGGGGATCATCTTTCTGCAAATAACAAGAAAGGTATCACCCTAAGAGTCCTGAGTGGACGTTGGTTTCTTCACTGACGTTGAGATGAGTAGCCACTAATAGGCAGACCCCACCCCCCCCTTTGTAGTCAGACTGAACCACTCAGGCTAATGACTTCACTTGTGTTGTTTTGCACTGGAAAATCTTTCTTCCTTGGTCAGAGTAGGTACCTGGATGCGCCAGGGATAGTGTGATCCAGAATAACATCCTCAGTTCTTTCAGGTGATGCAGCTCGTCCCGTCTCTGTGACCAAGATGTCGCGGTGATCTTTCAATGCAGTAGGATCCACTACGGCGAGTGGAACCTTCTTGCAGTGGGTGGCATGCGTACAATTTTTCCTGTTGGTCACTCGGACTGCAGTACGGGTGGCGAGGAGGAACTGCTCGGGGCCCTTCCAGCGAGGTTCCAAACAATTTGGTAATTGGAAGACTTTTATCATTGCGAAGTCTCCCTGATGCAAATCATGTCCATCACCTTGCGACCTGTCTGGGAGAGCTTTTCAAACCTGCTGATGAATGGAAAGTAAACTGTCAGTCAACTGAGACAGATAATCACTCATTAATGTGTGACGCACATCGTGTATGGGGCAAGGTTTAGGAACTCCCCAAATACTCATGGGCTTGCCAAACACAACCTCATATGGGGTAAGCCCAGAGCATGTATGAGGTATTGACCTGATCGAAAGCGGTACTAAGGGCAATGCATCATGCCACTTTAAAGAAGTGGAAGCCTGTATCTTTGCCAATTTCAGTTTCAATGTAGAATTATAACGTTCCACCAAGCCTGCTGACTGTGGGTGGAAAGCAGCATGGAACTTCTGCCTGACCCCTAGTCCTTTCATAACATACTCTACAACCTGTCCAATGAAATGAGGCCCATTATAACTCCATAAAACTCGACAAGCACCGAATCTGGGGAAGAATTCCTTCAGGAGTATTTTCACAGTTGTGAGGGCTGTATTGTCTTTCGTAGCATAGGCCTCCACCCATTTACTGAGGGCGCAAACTATTACTAAGAATATTTAAGGTTATTGCAGCGCTCAAACTGGATATTATCCCTCTGAAGGACCTCGAAGCGTGCATATGGTGTCGCAAACCCCCAGCTGGAGTTTTCATTCCCTTTCCAGGATTGTACTGGAGGCAGACCAGGCAAGACTGGACTATCTTTTTAGCGGTAACAGCAATGTCAGGATGGTCCCAGACTTGCATAAGCTGCTTTGCTGCTGAAAATGCACCAACATTGGCTGGACCATGTGCCATATGAATCAGAGGATATAGGTATGCAGTGAGCAATTTCCATTTAGTCATATCTTTGTTCCTCCAACAGCCCTCACCGTCCAATGTTCCCTCCTTAGACCATTGGTCTAATTCATCAAAGTAGGCAGATGTTGCATATCCAACACATCCTGTCTAGCATCATGCCAACGCTCAGCTTGTGACTTAACCAGATACAGAGACGTGGTGGTTCGCTGCATAGCAGTCTCACAGGCTGTACAATCTGCAAAGGCATTATCTGCTCCTATTTTGTCTGTCACCTTCTTGTGTGCACTACACTTGACAATAGCTATTATCTTATTATTTGTGTTAATTCAGTAAGAAGATTGTGCACTATTTCTCCATGCACTATCTGTGTTCCATGTGAAGTGATAAAACCGCGTTCTTTCCACAGGTGGTCAAAATTGTGCGCTACCCCGAATGCATACTATCAGTTTAGACATTGACAATCATGTCTGTACTAAGCTCACATGCTCTAGTTAGAGCGATCAGTTCAGCTGCTTGAGCTGATTTCTGTGGGATAGGAGCTGTCTCAACTATTGTCTGGAGTGTCGTATTACCATAGGCAGCAGATGTAGTGCCATCGGGCAATTTCAAACATGACCCATCAACCCATAACTCCCCGTCTGTAATGGAGAAGAGAGTGTCTTGCAGGTCATCTCAACCTTTTGTTTGTTTTCAGTGAGAAATATGCAATCATGTGACTCTTGTGACTGAGGCTGAGTGCATGGAAATGGCAGTAATGTAGCAGGATTTAGTGTCAAACATCTTTTTAGCGTGATACGGGGGGCCAAAAGTGTCAATTCATATCCTGTCAAGGGAGCACTAGCCAAATGCTGCATCTTTGTTTGGTTTAGCAACGCATCAACTCATTGGGAGCCCTAACACAAGCACTGTGCGTGATAGCAGTATTCCTTCACTCTGGTGTATGGATACAGCCATTTTTGCCACTTCTAGGAAACATCCAAGCAGCACATGAGTGACTGGGTCGAGGACAGATGAAAAATATGCACACAGGCATTGCTTATCACAATGCATCTGTGCTAAGACCGAGAGGGCACAACCTTCCCTTTCATGTACATAGAGTGTGAACGATTTAGTGTAATCTGGGGTATCTAATACTAGTGCAGAGCAAAGAGCTTGATGTAACTGTTTGAAAGTGCTCTGGCACTCAGCATCCATGGGAGGAGCGTCAGCGTGTCTTTGGTTAAAAGGGCTGACAAACATTTGATAATATGCGAAAAACAGGGGATCCACTGCCTGCAAAAGGAAGTAAGGCCAATCAATGCACAGACATTTTTTTGAGTACGGGGGGTACAGGAGAGTCTACAATGGTCCGTATGCGATCTGGTGTGAGTGCACGTCCCTCCTTAGACAGGAGGTGACCTAAATAGGTAACCTGCTGTCTACAGTATTGCAATTTCTTTCTAGAGACTTTGTGATTATGTGATGCAAGAAATGATAATAGTAACAATGTATCTTCTTCACATAGTTCCGGAGTATCTGCAGCAAGTAAAATGTCATCCACATGTTGAATTAGAACCACCCCTTTTGGTACAGGAAAGGAATCAAATTGTCCGTTTAATGTTTCACTATAAATACTAGGACTTTCTGTACAGCCCTGTGGAGCTCTACAGAACCTGAATGATCTGTTTTTCAGTGTGAATTCAAATAGATAACGGCTGTCTGGGTGAATAGGTATTGAGAGGAACACATTTTTCAAATCAATCACAGAGAATGTTGCAGTAGGAGGGACCATAGTGAGGAGGGTTGTTATGTCAGAAACTACCGGATATTGGGGCACCACTATTTTATTGACCTCACGCAAATCAATAATAAACCTGTAAATCTTAGTATCAGTGTCCTTTTTCCAAATAGGAAGGATAGGGCTATTGCAGCTATTATAGCGAACCTCTTCCACTACACCTACTTTAATCAAATCCTGAACAATACCTGCTAATGCTTCTTCACCCTCTCGAGATATCTTATATTGAGGCAAACGAGGCAACGAGGCACCCTCCCTCACTTGAATTTGTACAGGTGGAATAACCATTTGACCCATATCAGTGTCTGATCTAGCCCACAAAGTGACGACCTCATTGATAAGGCAAGATCTATCAACTAATGGATAATTGTCATTAAGGATAGCACGTACACCTTCTGGGGAACAGCGTATCATAGCACGAAAATATTTTTGCATATCGATACCTACAATGGTATCTGGAGTGTTAGGAGAGAGCAAGAATGTAAATGTTGTAGTGAATCTATCTAGTCCGAATTCAAGTGGCTGTGCTAGTGGGCTAGGTGTTGCTGCTCCGTCGAACTCTGTTGATGTTATCAATGTGCCAGACAGGGGAGCCCTAGGAACCAGTCTTTTAGACAGGGCACTAAGGGTAGCCAACACCGCTTCCTGGGCACCCATGGGCATAATCGGAATCTGTAGACGTATCGGCAGAATAATCAGTCATTTGGTACCGCTGTCGTTTCTCAAAGGTATTTGGGTAGTTTGTTCCCTGTTCGACTGCCTCAAACCTGGGGTGAGCACTTGCACTTACCCTGCTCCCTACATTCCCTGGACGCCCTCTCATACTTCCCCTTCCTCGCTGGTATTGTTGGCCTTGCAAAAGGGGACACTCAGACCGCCAGTGCCCAGTCTCTTTACAATAGGCACACTGATCAGGGGACAAATTCGCCCGAAAGGGAGGGAGTGCTCCGGGTGTATGCATTGCACATCTGCCTCCTCCGCCTGTCCTAAATGGTGGACCATATGCCTTGAGCCATCATAACCTTTGTTTTTAAATCCTTAACCTTTCTATCTTCCCTTCTCTTTGCTTCCTGCTCCTGTCGCTCATAATATTGTGCCATTGTCAGAAGGGAAACTGGGAGGACATGGTCCAAGAACTTTCACTGGCCTTGAGGCGACTAGATATTTCAGGTAACATATTAGCAACACATTTGTCAACAAACAGGTGTTTGACTGATTCGTTAGCCAACGACTGGCCACTAAAATCATGAAATGTCTCCTCAAACCTTGAAAAGAAGTCAGGAACTGACTCATCCTTTTTCTGTTTACAGGACGCTAACGTAGTCCAATCTATTTTCTAAGTGGTATAAGAGTCTTCAATTTAGTCACAATAGCTTTAGGAAGATCTAATATCTCCTGTTGGGGCTTCTGAGCAGGTTCCCTGTCCACATTTATTTCTTCAAATTCAAATTTTTCCCAGGTGTTACCAAATGCCATTGCATCATTCATTTTACGTATTATTCTCCACACATCAGGGGCAAAATAAGCCCAAATAACTAATCGATATCCACTAAGGTTACAGTGCAAGAGCTGATAGCTCCCTCCACCACCTCCTCATAGAAGGCAGTGGGGTTTTTCCGGGGCTTGGGCAAGGCAGTCTTAAGGGCCATAACATCTGCTCTACTCCAAAGAGTGTAGACCCAATTATATATTGTTGGACTTGGCTCTTTTGGCAGGTCCACCCCGAAACTTTTTGCATTTTCCTAGCCTGTTTCTGTAACCTGATGTTGGTGATTTTAGGCCTCTGCGCACTTTTTCACTGTGGTCCAGTGTAAAGTGCGTGCGCTCTTTGTGTGTGTGTGGTTAGAGTGGCCTGCCCTCCCATAGGAATGCATGGGAATATGTGTGTCCATGGCAGTTCCTGATGTGTGGGGAGTGCAGAGGAGAGTATGGTATGTGCAAACTCGTGAGATTAAATGCTGCACAATGGTGTGCGCAGATTTAACGTGTCTAGTGTAGAAGTGCCACTTTTAGAAGTTGGCATTTCTGTGTGCAGTCAATGTGAATTGACTGTCTGGTTTGTGAGTGACAGGGGCTGGCTGGTGTGCTTGGCTCCAGGAGCCAGGATGGGTCTGCTCGGTGGTGAATAGGATGATCTGCATGTTGATGGAAGGGAGGAGTTGCACCTGGGACCTGAATAGGGCTGTGCCTTCCCTCCACAATGCTGGCTCCTCCCCCTGTGGTGTGTCTGATGTCCCTAGCCTGCCCAGTGAAAGGGAGAGAGGGGCAGAGCAAAACAAAGTGATCAGGAGGTCACCAGAGCCAGTTGTAGCTGGTTCTCCCATTGATTGCACCTTGTAGACAAAGGAAAGTGCCCTATAAATATAGGGGCTGTATCCCCATGAATCTGCTCTACTTTTGGGATCCTGATTGCTGCAGGGCGTGCTGCTGCTGGGGCCCAAGAGGACTTGTCAGGAGGGATGCCTCCCTGGGCCCAGCTATGCCCTGGAACCTTTTTTCCGTATGTCCTTATTGAGGGACCTTGGGGGCTTTATGCTTTGTTCCCTGCCCCAGGACTTTGGCTGCCTCGAGCGCTTCTGGAAGCGCTATCTCTGGATGGCCCAGCGGAGGAGGAGCGTGGGCTGCGCAGCGCGATGCTGCTGCCCCCCTTTTGAGGGATTTCCCCAATATTGCGGGGATTAGCGGGTGCCTACCCCGCGATTGCAGCCGCCCAATTTTATTTTATTTATTAACGGGTGCCCACCCCGCTTATTTTGGTGTTTTCGGGCGGGTGCCCACCCCGCTGTACAGTTTTAACACAGAGGGAGCCTACCCCTCCTTTCCCCCGAGAGCCAAGATTGCGGCCTCGTATAGCAGTGGGCCGCTCCAACGATGGGCATGGTTATTTTCAGAGTCTGGATGGCTCCACCGATGGCACCATTATTTTAAGGCTGGCCCAGAGGGGCATATGATTTCCTCCTGCATTTGCTCCAGCCTCGGGGCATATTTCATTGAAAAGAGGCGCCAGTGCGCTCCACATGTATGGGGCATGTTTATTGGTTCTGAGCCCTGTGGCTCCAACGCTGGGGCCATACTGATTATTTAGGGAGCCAGTGGGCTCCTGGGGCACAGTTGATTTCAGAGCCAGAGGGCTCCACAGCTCCACAGTTTGGCCCTACTATTCCATAGCCAGATGGCTCCACCGTGAGGCCCAATTCATGAGAGAGCCCCTGAGAGGGCCACAGATGGCACAGAGGTGCCAGGCCTTCCCCATCTGCGCAGCACTCAGTGCCAGCTGCAGCGTTTAGGCCCTCATGTGATGGTTCTCAGCTGCCCAGCAAGTAGTGGGCAGCTGCAACGTTTAGGTTTTGCGCAGTGGTGCACCCTTGACCTTCTCTTCTTGGCAGCGCCCCCTGGACACAGGGCATTTGAGCCCCTTTGAAGTTGGCCAGGGGGATGTGTAAATGTATAGGGAAGAAGGCCCTAATGTGATTGATGTGCTCATGCAATATGGTGCTAGGAAATGTAATGTATTTAGTATGTTTTATGCACCCTGTTTTGATGCCTCTACATATGGGTTATGATTATGAGGTTATTTTGCATTTCATGTGGTTATGCTAGTGAGATTATGTTTCACTGTGTGAGGTACGTCCCTAATGTGAGTTATACTTGGGAGGTAGGGTCTAATGTGTTTAGACTATGGAGGAGATTGCATAATATGTTTATACTGGTGAGGTTGGCGCAGAATGTAATTTGCGCCTGATATGGCTGCGCATAATGTAGTTTATGTTACAGGTTGAGGTGGAGTACAGTGATTACCAGTGGTTACTGGTTGTATGTTTATGATCTATTTTACTTTTACCAATTTCTGCTAAGTGCTGATCCTGACAGTGGCCCACGTGACCCTGTCAGGTGTAAATAATCCCATGTGAATATTGCCCGTGCCAGTTGGCACAGTGTATGTTATGTGTTTACTATTCTAATGTGTTATGAGAATACAAAGGCTATTTTTATATAACCTTGTGTGGAGTTCCTTTTCTTGTGTGCCTGGGATGTTGTTGCTGTGTGCGTGCGCAAATGCTTTACACAGTGCCTCCGGGATAAGCCTGACTGCTTGTGCCAAGCTACCAAGGGGGTGAGCAGGGGTTATCTTTGGCGTGTAACTCCCTTGCCCTGACTAGAGTGGTGGTTTCTACCTGGCTTTGGCGCAAGCCTTAGCCAACCAGAAATGGCATTTCTAACACATATGAAATATCGCTTGGTATCATCGGAAGTCTTATCATCAATAGTGCCCTCACCCTTCGGGGGATCATACAGGGGTGCAGCTTCACTCATTGGACTCATATCGACTTTACTACTACTAGGATTGTCCTCATCCACCGGAACATCTGTTTTCTCTGTCTGAGACTTTTCTGTGTCTGCAACTTTACTCTTCCTAGCTAAGTCATTTTCCTTTTGCAGTTTTAATGTGTCATCACATAGTTTAACCGCTCGTCTAATTGTATCAGGTATGTTTTTGACAGCCCCATGTTCTAAGTGCTTATAATCTGTATTCAAGTCTTATGGGCCTGGTTCATCAGAAATATGTTGGCAATTATACAATATATCCCAACAGAACTTTTCTAAAAAATATAACTGTTTTGCGTCTTCCCAAGAATGAACTGTGGTTGTGAAGATCATCGCTGTAGTAACCCAACGAGATTTCTCGTAGCACTGCCCTTTATTTTATCTTTATCTTTGCTAGTCAGAGTAGAGCGAGTCTGTCAGATGGATCACTGATCTTTGTCCATATCTTTTGAGGGAGAGAGTTCCTCATCTGAAGCACCACCCTCAGGGGCACTCGGAACGGGGGATTTTTACGGGGGCAGGGGTCGCTCTAGTATGATGCAATCACCGTGAAGCATATCAAGTATTGGATAGACAGGACATCTAATAGGGTACTGGCCATTTACCTGCAATTGGCGTTCTCTATCTTTCTTTTCTATTCCTTCCTGCATTTCCTTATCTCTTAATT
The DNA here is from genome assembly GCF_964261635.1 of Lissotriton helveticus. Lineage (NCBI taxonomy): Eukaryota > Metazoa > Chordata > Amphibia > Caudata > Salamandridae > Lissotriton > Lissotriton helveticus. Next base: position 1,503,183,815 of record NC_136065.1, read on the forward strand.
CAGCAAATTGCTGATATATCGTCTTCTGCTGTTCTTTCTTCGCTATAGCTTCTGCTTTCTTCTCTCTCTCTCTCGCACTTCCTTGTCCCACACACGCAAACAATCAAACATATCCTGCCTACTCTTCCTTTTGAACAGACACTGTTCCACGTGCTGAACCTTCTCAAAATCAAATGACCCATTCACTGCCCACCGTAGGTTGGCTTATTTCTATGTGTATTTGTTCCACAAGAAGCCATACATTATGGGACAAATTCCATATTCTATATACATATCTCTATTCGGCATCCCTACTGGAGGAGCTAGCTGAATTTGTTCCAAAACATTTCCTGCACTGCAATAGCAGCACCACTTACAAAGTTTTAACAAAGTTTTGGCATGTTTTAACAAATATATGTAAAATATTAGTAGCCAAACAAGCTTCAGAAGGAGAAAAATCCCCACAATACCTGCCTTCAGTCTTTGCAAAGAATGAATACCAAAACCAAACCAAACAATCAAGAGTGTTGCATCAGCGTCCTTACCAAACAGAAGTCTTCAACTCCCACCTGCCGATCTCTGGTTCAGCTAATGGTCACTGCAAATTTGCGAAAGAAGCCCCAGTGGAGACCGGCCACCACCTGGAGGGTCAAGTCAGGAAAACTGGATTCTCATGCAGTGAGGTTCCTCAGTGATAATTTTGTTCTTCCGTCGAGACCACTCCTTCAGTCGGTCACGTCTACGATGGGGCCCCACGTACTGGGCACCAATTGTTGAAATGTACCCCCATGAGGGAAAACTGGTGCAGGGTCACCCTCTCGTCTTTGGGGCCTAAGACTAACAAAAGAGAAATCGACACTGGAGTGAAGTGAAACAAACCAAGTTTATTAAACACTTATGAGCGGGATTGCATCCGATCAACACCCTAACGTGTTGTGGGAGGAAGTACCTTGAATATAAAAACCATCATCCTTATATACTGTTGTTTCAGAGTAATCGCATGGGAAGGAAAACTGGAAAACTGGAAGAAACAAGTTTAAGCACGGAAATAGCTATAGGCAAACAAGGGCAGATGTTAGTGGTCAGCAGATGAGGAGGGGGAGTAAGAATGTTTATGGCAGCAATAAGCAATCATTTGATAACATCCGAGACCAGGTGCACCGGCAGCTGCAGCCCTCCAGCACGTACACCAGATTGACCATGTCAGAGAGGTCAGCTTAAAGTTGAGGGCATAGGCTGGGTGAAAAGGCGAGCAGCAGAGAATAAAATGAATACGACAAAAACTAAATGGACGCAACAGTAGAAATGTCTGCCGCCTATGCTAACATAGAATATACACTTTTCCACATCACCACCTAAGAATAGATGTAGGTCACTTCTGTAAAGTCATCTCCTGGGGAGGAGGAGGTACCCCGCTCACCATAAAGGAGAGAAGGGGTGCTTCCTCAGATGAGTGCAGGCGCAATACGCCCATAGGGCTAAAAGAGTTTCAGCCCACCCATTTACCACCCCACCCCTCTTTGTGTGTCTCAGCCTAGCTGCAGCTCGTGCTGCTGTGGGGACGGCTAGGCAGTGTCTGGAGTCTTATCTCCGGGACACCCCAGTTTTTCACAGGTCTTTAACCCCTTCGCTGTGAGGGTAATTCCCCCGCTGTGCTGGGGGGAGGGGGGCGTGCACAGCGCCCGCATGCTCATGACGAGCTCAGCTCGTCATGAGGCACGGCGCTCCTGTGCTCATGATGAGCTGAGCTCGTCACAGGTGCACCGGCTCACGTGGAACGCTCAGCACAGCAGGGGAATTTTCCCCGGACCTGAGCGTTCCACGGCTCATGACTAGCTGAGCTCGTCATGAGCATGGAAAAGGTTAAAGACCATTTGAATGTTTACATACATTTGTAAACTGTTACCAAGGCTTCATTTTTTTCATGGTTCCAGTACCCTCTGGGCCCCCTTCTGCCTATTCCTTACATTTGTATCTTACATTTACTGATGTAGTGTGAGAATGCATTTCATGAAAAGAAATATAAAGTAGGGTTGTCAAAAGAAAAATGCCAACCATGTGTTGTTTAAAGAGCCTGCAAAGACATCGTCTTGACACTAAATAGGGTTATAAATAAAAAAAATATGTATTAATTTGTAATGTAATTTTTCTGTCTTTGTCCCCTTTAATTATTAGTCATAGATCATTCAGGCAGTCCTACAACACAATTAAAGGTGCTTTCTATTTATTTTTGCTGTTCGAAGTATGCACAGATAAGTTCTGAAAATAAGGTTTTAGGTGACTGCTTATTTTTGAACTGTCTGGGACAATGAGTTGGCGAGCCTAATCATAAGACTGGAAGCTTGTTGCAGGATCAGCACATTATTTATTTCCTCCGCCCTCGATCCCTGATGAATGTCATAATAGCAATAGTTTAACTTATATCTGAAACCCTATGCCGCCGTCAATAACTAGCTGAGTTACTTCAAGTGTCCGGGAATGCACACTGCATTCCGATAACTCACTCCTCATTCTCCCCATTCACTTTCACGCTCACTCTGCCCTCACAGTGATCAAAATACATTCACACCAATCACCATGCACTCACATCATATACCCGCTCACTCTGCACTTACAGTGATCAACCGGCACTCACAATGCATTTGCCCTGTTAGCCCTGTACCTCACCCTGCAGTCATTAGAGCACACTACTCACCCTGCACATATGTGATACTTCACTAACCTTTCTCCCACACTGCTGAATCTGCAATCTCACTCAAACAAGCCCATCACTAACCATGCATTCATTCATCCCACTCTGCACTTAAATCAGCACCCAAATTCATATGCTCACCTCACTCACCCTGCAGTCACTCCTCTTAACCTACACTCACACTGTCAGTTCGCTCACTGTGCACTCATATGGGCACTCCTGCCACCCACACAGCGCAGAGGGTTAATGTGCCTGCTACAAAGAATGTGTACTATGCAGATTACAGAACTGAGTGTGCGTAAACTATGAGTTACCCTAATAAAGAATAACATGTTTGTCGAAAAGATGATACAGAGAGTTGAGGTGCATTGTTGGTGAGTGGTAGTGAGGGAATTCGTGGAGAAGGAGGAAATAGGGGTGGGGTGCCAAAAATGACTGTTGCACTGTGTGCGACCATTGCTAGGGCCAGTCCTGGCTGAGGGTTAGCCCCCTCGAAGTACGGGTCTATTTGCATCCCTGAATGAGCTTGTGTCACCCACTTGAATTGGAGAGTATAAGGAGCATTGATTGATGAGATGTTCCCTGAGTGGATGTATGCAGCTTTCTGGAGGGTTTCAGTTGTGCGTAGCTATGCTGTATGCGCTGTGACAGAGGCATGACGTAAAAATATTTCCAGAGTATGCAATCAAGTCTATCTGGAAATGTGTGCTAATTGTACAATCCAGAGAGTTACAAAAGAGGTCACCGTGTATCTCACCAAGAGTCAGGCTTTATGAATGATCACAATGCAAATGTCACTATAGTAAACTTGGTCTCTTTGACATATTTGTTACATCAGCATAATTATTTGTAATTCCCAAATTTTGAGTTATGCAAAACGTGCACATTCACCATGCACTATTTTTGCCTACGAGAAACTGGTTGGGGAAACAAAAACTCTAATCACGAGAATATCCTATCTTGAAACATTTTCCCATTGAAGCAATATTCTGCCAGTATCTCATGTGACTTTTCTATTGGAGGTGTACACTCAAAGCAAAAAGGTACTTGGGAGAGCAGTGATATATATATCAGGATGCGTGTTTCTGGTCCAGGGAATACCTGAATTTGCAGTTCGGGCAGGACTTTTGCCATAAGGCACCGGGTCAAGACCTATATGCATATGGCTGGGTCTGAAATGGGGATGCAAAGTGAGCTAAAGAATCATGATGGGTTCAACCCAGATCTGTGACTAGGGGTGAGTGTCTGAAAAGTTTCAGCACTCCGTCCATCATCTGCTTGTGTTTGCTTTGTTCACCCTAAGTTAGCAGGGATGGGCAGATGCAGGCCACTTGCTCACTTTGCCACTGGATTCAAGCTAGCCTGGCTGATATGGGGTGCTACCCCAAAGCCGGTCCCAGGATGCTTGTTTCTGGTCCAGGGAAGACCTGGCTTGGTAGTTTGGGCTGGACTGTTCCCATAAGGAAAAGGGTCAAGACTGATATGCATATGGCTTGGTCTGAACTGGTGTGGTGAAGTGAACTAAAGAACAATGAATGATTCAACCTAGATCTGTGACTGGGGTTGAGTGTCTGAAAAGATTCAGTGCTCCATCCATCATCTCCTTGTGTTTGCTTTGTTCACCCCAAATTGGCAGGGTGTGCCCAGAGGTGGGTCCCTTGCACATTTGCCACTGGATTCAAGCTAGCCTGGCTGATGAGGAGTGTTACCCAAAAAACAGTGAAAGGATGCTTGTTTCTGTTCCAGGGAAGACTTGGCTTGGTATTTTGGGCTGGACTATTCCCATAAGGAACAGGGTCAAGACTGATTTGCAAATGGCTGGGTTAGAACTGGTGTGACGAAGTGAGCTAAAGAACAATGATGGTATCAACCCAGATTTGTGACTGGGGGTGAGTGTCTGAGAAGTTTCAGCCCTCCGTCCATCATCTCCTTGTGTTTGCTTGGTATAACATGAAACGCATTGCATAATGTGACAGATTGAAATAACTAATTTAAAAAATCGCCCAGTGGATTTTTTATGTGTAACAACATAATTTAGGCAGCCAATGTCTATTTCTCCCACACCTTACTGTCTGATACTGAGCCCAAAGTTTATGACTGCCAGCACTAACCCTTGCCATGCTGGGAAGGCTGTCCATCAGTTCCCATCTTGTTTCATGCTTTCCTTAAGGGACTGAAAAGGGATCCCACTGGCTTCATAGTCAGACACATTCATTCACTATGGAGTTGCAATACCATTGACCATATATATTCTCGATGCACACAGCACATACTCAGGGATGTCAGTGCATGGTCTGGACACATCTTTATAGGGCAAGTTTACCAAAGTGAGGCCATTAGGCAAATTGTTCTAAAAGGCTAAAATGTGCTTCCTGTATTACAGATCAGAAAAACCGAATGCTTCTACCACAGCACCATAATTATGTCTCTTGACATACACAGTACTCCTTTGTCCCAGGAAAGCACACATAGTTCATCCCTTCAGACCACAGACATACACAAGTTCTCAGAATCTTTCAAAAAGCCTACACCTAAGCATTTTTGCATGATTGCTTGAATGCTAAGTGCAAACAAATATCAATATACCAGTTAAAATTACGACAGAGTTACTCAGGGCAGGAGTGGATATCTGTAAAACCTAATATGGGACAATCCTGTCCCAACATACCCACATCCAATGGCATAATTGGTCACTAACATAACACACATCTAAAACCCAGTCTCATCCATACCAACACTTGCACAGCACCTGCACACAATGGAATATGCATTGGTACCTACTGAGATTACACTGTTCCACTACCAAGATAAAGTGGCAGTGCAACTGACTTTGGAGACTGCTGAATACAGATACTGGAGATTGCTAAACACAGACACTAGGAGCTGGTAGACAATCTCTAGGAATTGGGGAACCACTCACTTAGAACATAACTCATACATATAGAACTGTGGAACACATGACAGAGTGGCAGAAAACAAAAAAAATCCATTTATTTAGTACTGACAAGGAAGCAAAAGATACAAAGACACAGAAAACACAAGATGCAAGCACATTTAAAAAAACACAAGACACTTGAAGAAATTAGGAATCCAAGGCTTAGGTGACTATAGACACAAGTGAAAGATACTGTGAACACTAAACCCTTATACCGGAAAAACACAACACTTTCACAGACAAGCAGAAGACAAAGAAAAGCATAAACAGTAACACAGGAAACACAAAACACATGCACTGGAAACATAAGACAGTCATGAACAATGAGAAGACAAGATACAGAGAAATTAGATCATTAGCCTAGTACATAAAACTGAAAAAAAAGAGTGCCCGTGAATTGAGACAACCAAAATCCTAGTAGGTGGTCAAATTGCACGCCTAGGTCAACTTAGAAAATAGGTGGTGCAGATAATTGGGTTACTGGCTGAGGGGGATAAAATCCTACTCAAGCAGCAACCATGATCTCTGTCAGGGTAAAACACAAGCTAACTCCAAATTAACATGTGCTTAACCCTCTGCTAGCTTAGCACCAAAGCAATCAGGCTTAGCATAGAGGCAACGTGTAAAGTACATATGCAGCATTTCAAATAGTAATCTAGTGAAAACACAACACAAAAAAAATTGCACATCAATGTACAAAAATTGAGTGAAGTGTAATCAGTTATTTGAGACTAAAACAACAAAAATCCAAGCAGTAGACCTGGAGATATGCAATTTCAAACAGTTAAATAAAAATAGTGCCTACAAGCACAAAGTGCTGTTAGAACCTAAATGGCCAGGTATTGCAGAGTCCCCTCCCAATGGTTGAAATGTGGACCCCTAAACTCACCTACAGACAGGGACCCTGGGATGGTTGTTTCCAACCCCCCCCACTCTTTCCCCTGAGGCACCGATAATAAAATTCATCCAAACACAGAACTTGGATTAGGGGTTGGATAACCCCGGCCGTATATTATTACAAATTAATAAATCATAATTAAAAATTCTTGTTACAATTTTGATACGCAGAAAACCCAAACATATTCAATAACATTTAAATACACATATTTACACATTTTTATGGCTAACCGTTACATGAGTCTAATACGTAGCCATACCTAACCTAAAATTGGAATATGAACACTTTGTTTTCAATGTATCCCAGGTGAGCCTACGTGCAAAGTCATGACTGCTCTCAACTACTTGCCAGGTCCCCCTTTAACAGAGTGACCTCACGCAGGAGGCCCGTTTGCCCATCAGAATCCTTTTCCGCGGGCACCCCCTACGCCCTCCAATACAACCGCCCAGGGAATTATGTTGTGCCATGTTGGTGTCCGTAAGCCTGCAGAGAGCTTGGCCCAAGGGGTCTTCCGGGAGCGGAACTTCCTACCCCTGTGCCCTTCAGCCTGTTGGCCATAAGCGCCCCCTGGAGTGTGATGAGGGACCACTGTCCCCCCCAGGCATCCCCCTTAAACAATGGGATGCCGATTAATAGATTTATCGGCATCCCAAACATTGACCTAGCAATCACGACCTTTCCTCCACAGGCCAGCATAGTTGACCGACTATCTGGCCCCCATCCGCTGCTGACACGAAGGTCATGCCCTGTTAGTTGCCCCTAACATCCAGGCTAGCACATTCCCCAGGAAAAAATCATTTCCCAGTTTGGAAAGGTGAACTCCGCCCTGCAGAAAGAAAGGCTCCTCCCGGATGCAACCATGTGCAATCATCTGCCGTTTGGGAGACCGGAAAAGCCTATAAATCCTGTTATTAATCCTCGTTATGGAGTTATTCAAAGGCCACATGGACTCACCCTTCCGCCACTGGAACCTCGGGATCATGTGAGACCATACTAATACCACCTGTGGGCACTGCTTGACCAACCATCCTACTTCTGTGATCATTGTCTCCACCACTCGTTTCTTACTCATGTGTACCAGGTCATTACCTCTCAGATAAATTATTACCACAGCGGGTGTCGCTGGAGACCTAAGGAGCAAAGCACCCATCACTGACTTAATCGCAATCCCCCTTGACCGTGTAATGACACCTTAAAAACCGCCTGACGGGCCCTGTCCACGAAATTTCCAGCGAGTAAATGCTGTTTCAACCTGCTCACATAGGAATGGCCAATGATTTAGACTTCGCTGTGGCCCGGCCCCCAGGCGGGTACCTGGTGTCGATGAGGCTCAGTTGACCTGGGGACGATGGCTAGCTCCCTTCCTGTGGGACAGGACATGGAAATTGCAGAGAAGTGAAACAAGACCAAACATTAGCAATGATACTTAGAGTAAATGTAGTTGCACATATCGCTTGTAGCAGTCCGAAGACCACTGCCCTTTTCTTTTAACATCCTGGCCCATCAGTCCCCGAGCCATGGCTTCAGTAGGTGCCCCAATCCTGAAAGAATGGGTATCAAATTTTGATGCCTCCCCAAGATCCTCCCAAACTGAAACCTCGTGAGGAAGTCCCATCCTGGTGGATCAACAATGGCCCCCCTGCGCCCGTGGTCTGCAGGCGATGTATGCCTCCAAGTTGCCCAACGGACAGCACGAGCTCCCCAGAGCTTTGTGCAAGATAACATGATCCCCCCTCCCGTTCTGATCCATTTTTGCTCTGGGGATTGATAACGATACTGACCCTGCCTGTAGGTAGACATGGGTAATTGCATCCCACCCTGCCAATCGTGTTTATTACGCGCCACCAATTCCCCAACTCTGAAAGTGCCATACAAGGCAAGGGAAAAGGCAGACCTGACAGTTGGATCTCACTGGTGGATCTACATACTTTCCCCAATTCCCCCATGAGAGCTGAGAGCACTTCAATGCTAATCAGATGTCTAATGTCCGGCTGGGCACCTGGCAGGCGTTGCCACCCCTTCAGAGCCCTTTGAACCAAAAATTAGCCTGTGGTATCCCTTTGCCTCAGCATCTTTGTGAAAAAGGCTATTGCTGTCATGTGGTGCTTTGCGCATGCCACAGAATGCACTCTGTCCCTCAATTCCCGTATCAATTATATGAAGGGCAATGTCTCGTGCCATGCCCCTTCCCAGCCCTCTCCCAGAAATTCACTGAATGCGGTAACGGCCCCCTCATATGCCCGCCTAGTTCTGGGTGTTAAGCCAGCTGCGACAAGGTCTGGTGGGTTGGGGCACCAAGCTGCCACAGAGGCTCCGGAAAAGGTGTGGGACAGTCCGTTGCTTCCGGATGGTAGGACCTGAAAACCTACATCTTGAAAAGAGACAATGCGTCAGCCACGTGGTTGAGTATTACCAGGACATGCCTAGCCCTAAACATCACATTTAATCTCATACATTGCAGCACAATTTCTGTAAGCAAGTGAAGCGTCATCTTACACTTGGAAGACTGCTGATTGATGCGTTCCACCACTGCCATATTTTCTGACCAGAAAACCATAGACTGATTGCGAAACTGGTGTGGCCAAATGGTCAATGCCACCAAAATGGGGAAGAGTTCCAGTAATGAAATGTTATTTGTCATACCGGCATCAAACTACCATGCGGGCCAATGTAATGCTGCCCATTGAGAACCAAGATTGTCTCCAAAACCCTCACTCCTTGCCGCATCCGTCATGAGGCCATGTTCTGGGCTGGACCTGGCCGGGCTGGGCCACCCTACTGTGCCATTGAAATCATGCAGAAATGCCATCCAAATCTGCATATCCTGCTTAATCTCGTTGAACAGCCTAGTGTGGTGATATTTTTCTTTCAGCCCTGACATTGCCTGTGCGATGGAACGTGAAAAGGGGCGGGCCACAGGGATGATTCTTAATGCAAAGTTCAGCATACCCACTGCCTTCTGTAGTTGATGCAAAGTGACCTTTTCTTTGTGCAAACAGTCTGCTAATGCTAGCGGGAAACCTTCTACCTTACTCAATGGTAGGCGTGACACACCCTCAATAGAATCCAACTCTATGCCCAGGAACTCACTTTGTGTGGCCAGCAAAACTGTCTTTCGTGTGCCAGGAGGACCCAAAAGACCCTCATGAGTGCGCAGAATGCTTCTGAAGCCCTGCCACACTCCTGTGACTGTGGCGCCCCCAACAAGAAATCATCTAAGTAGTGCAATACCCAGTGGTGCCCGGTCACCTTCCTGAAAACCGACTCCAGAAAAGAGCAGAATTGTTCAAAATAAGAGCAAGAGACCGAGCACCCCATTGACTTGTCCATTTAGAACTTTCCCTCTAGCTGGAACCCTAAAAGATGGACATCCTGTGGATGGACTGGTAGCAAACGGAAGGCAGGTTCTATGTCAGATTTTGCTAGCAAAGTTTCTGGGCCACCGTGATCCGATGAAACATTTCTCACGGTGCACAGGGCCCCATCAATAGCATCATTCAGTGACCGGCTCCTGGGAGCGGATAAGATATGGGTCAATCTGAACTCCCCTGGGTCCTTTTTGAGTGCTACACCCAGAGGTGAGCAACCAAAATCATCAACCGGGATTGAGTCAAAAGGACCAGCCAGTCTTCCTAAACGCAATTCCTTCAACACTTTATCTACTGCCACTGACATGTTCTCCCTTAATGACTGCTGGTTGCGGCAGTAAGAGCCCCCAGAATACCCAGGAGGAGGAATCCTGAAACCATCCGTGAATCCTTCCAACAACAACTGGGCTGTGTTTGGGCAGCACTATTTATTTAACCAGGGAATCAAAGCCATTGTGTTTATGGGTGAGTGTACCTTAGTAAGTAATAAACCCTCATTCCTGTTTTTTATCTCTCTTGTCCTTCGATTTCTTAAAGCATTTTGATTCTGGGTGGTAAAACACAGAAAGAGCAGGCATGCTTGAATTTACTTGAACAATTGGGGCTAGTGCATGTCCGTTTCTCGCTACCCTTCCCCCGCTATGGGGGGGTACCTGACTGAAAGGACTAACGTTTTTGTGCATCCTAGCTTGGGCATTTCTTGTGGCTCAACCACAAAACTACATCACTTTGATCCCATATTAGTGCTGGGTAATAGGCCTGCGCCCTTCTGAAACCCTTCTGAAATCCCACACAGGAACTTTCTGATACTGAGATCCACGCATCATCCAAGAATATTGCTGATACCGCTGTTCCCCCCACTCTTTTTATGCCATGTTCAACACCCCCGTTTATTCGCATGCTTTAACACCATGGTTCGTACTGTGCAACACTGCATCTATCCTTTGTTTACTCTCTGTAACTTTGTATCTTACTAATTCCCTTAACACGCCGAATCCTCCAGGTCTTTCCAGCACCCCCGGTGATCATCCCTGTGAAGACTGTCAGTATCGGCCTGACATTAAAATGGCGGCCGATCTTTCCCCCGGGCCACATCTTCACTTCCCCTCTGCAATCATTTGTTTCCAATGTTTCTATGATCTCCTTATTCTGCCTACTCTCTTTCACCCGTAACTCACTTCTTTCTGCTAGCCCTGCCATTTTAGACCATGAAGGTTATTGACTTTGATTAAGCTACACTCAGTTCAGCAGACTAATTATTTTATTTACATGTTTTTTTCCTTTTACCTTCATCGTTAGCTGCTCTAGGGCAGTAAGCGTCTGTACTAGCGTACCTACTCTCACATCCCCCTGTCTGCTGTATTAGTCCTCTGCTACAGCCCAACTGTTCCTACACGGCCTCCATGGTTGTGCCCCTTGCCAAAGCACTCCCTCTCCCCTTGTTGGGGAGGGATCCAGCATTTTTGCCCTGGAGTCTCAGATTCCCCTCTGAGAGAGTCCACAGTGTTAAGGGTTTCACACATAGCGGAAAGAGGCCTTAATTGGTCTCCTTGAATGTGCCCCTTACTAAAGCACTCCTCCCCTAGCATTCATGACTTGGTGTCTCAGACACCCCTCTGAGAGAGTCCACAGTGTTAAGGGATTCTTCACATAGCGGAGGTTTCGGAATGTTCCCATTATCCCCGGGAACCCAGCACCTCACACTGTGAAAGGCGCTCTCCTTGAAACCTTTTGATAATCTCCTCCAGGCTGATAATTTAACCCTATGATGTACTTCAGCGACCGAGCAACCTAGAGCTGATGACCGGTGGAGTTGCCCTATGCAGCTATTGAGGAGTTGGCTCTGGTTCCCCCCTTGTCCATCACCTACTCATCCGATTGTCAGCCACTGTTTCTTCTCTTGTCCGCCCCTTGTGTTTTCCTACCCCCGCCTTCTCCTCTGTCCTCACTCACTCCTTATCTTCCTCTTCTGTTCCCTCCCTCTCTTCACCGAATCTCTCTCCCCTGCCGGCCTTTCCCTCCCCATACCTGAGCCATCCCTTTGTAACTCTTGTATCTCCAGTAACTACGTACCTGGGACTGTTGTAACTATGTAACTATGTTTTGATGCAAGTGTACCTTTATCCAGTTAATTACAGTTTCATCAATCTTTTTTCTAGTGGGCCAATTGCTCCAATCCCTTGGGTGAGCCCATTCCCTTAACTTTTTAGCCTTCTCCCGCTCATCCTTGTCAACTAACAAAGACAACCTATTCCCCTTTCCAGATTTACTCCTTCACACCCTGTGAGTGGCTGCGATACCAGACTCTTGGCACTCTCCACTGCATCCTTTTCTGCTAACAGGGCCCCACTGCCCGCAGAAGGAATTACTGTCCCTGCCGTGGCCAGCCTATGGACCACTGCAGCTAGATTCGCTATAAAATCAGGTTGACATGGTACCAAACTAGAATGGGGTACCACTGGCTGGAATCAAGCTATCCTGGCTGAGGAAGGTTGAAACCCCGAAACCGGTCCCAGGATGCTTGTTTCCAGTCCAGGGAGGACCTGGCTTGGCAGTTCGGGCTGGACTGTTCCACTTTTCACCCTAAGTGGGATGGGTATGCCCAGACGTGGGTCCCTTGCTCACTGTGCCACTCGATTCAAGCTAGCCTGGCTGAAGAAGGGTGACATACCCTGAAACCGGTCCCAAGATGCTTGTTTCCAGTCCAGGGAGGACCTGGCCTTGCAGTTCAGTCTGGACTCTTCCCATGGGGCACAGGGTCAAGACTGGTTTGCATATGGCTTGGTCCAAACTGGGGTGGTGTAGTGGGCAGAAGAACAATGGATTTAACCCAGATCTTTTGACTGGGGGAGAATGTTTGCATTGTCAGCATTCCATCCATCATTTGTTTACTGTAACACTTTTTTCCCTAAATGGGATGGGTATGCCCAGACGTGGGTCTCTTGCTCACTGTGCCACTGGATTCAAGCTAGCCTGGCTGAAGAAGGTTAACATACCCTGAAACATGTCCTAGGATGCTTGTTTCTGGTCCAGGGAGGACCTGGCCTGGCAGTTCAGTATGGACGGTTCCCATAGGCCACAGGGTCAAGACTGATTTGCATATGGCTGGGTCCAAACTGGAGTGGCCACATTGGCGGCATGCCCGAATTTCCAATGGCGCCTTGTTAAAATGTGGGGCTAAAGAACAGCCAATTCACCTCAGAAAACTTACAGCAAAGGCTTTAAATTTCTGCAACTCTCTGCCTTCAGGCAATGAATCTTTACCATGCTTTTAGAATGGAGCAGAACATTTGATTAGAGCCCCTCAAAATAGACAGTGTGTTCCTTAAGGAAATAATCCCTCTCTTAGTCTAAGAGGACATAACCTAATACGTACCCATAAAGAGTCCTTTTGGAAAAGAGCAAGATTTCAGAGCACCTAATTAATCAAAAGAAATAAGCTCCCCAAAAAGAACCATTCTGGAAACTCATCCGAGTTCCCCAATAATTGTAGTAACAACTGTGAATAAATGAAAGGAAAATAATCACAGCAGTAGCTATGAGCAGCATAAGGAGAAAGTCTCCCCGTTTAAAAGGGCCAGAGCACGAAAAATTGTCATTAGCAATTCGGGCAAGAATAAAGGGAAAGCAGTTCCTAAAGCAGTGAGGATGAGAAGGCATTAATGCATCAATTCATTACTAATAATAATTCTCTCGAACTAGGACCACTTATATATGAAAACATACATTATGTGGCAAAATTCAGTAGGTTAAGTCAAGTTTATCTAATGGAAAAGATCTTCTGATGGTGTTTCGTTTCTCCTCCTGATTCCCACATTAAACATTCACGCCGGTGAACAGTTATCTAAAAGTATGTATATGTTGAAGACAAGATCCATGAGGGAAGGTTCTTATAAGCACCCCTGCAGGCCCACTGTATTAGCTTTTTCCAATGTCTCATTGTGTGGACAAAGGGCTAGTATAACGAAATGAAACATTTCTATTGCTAAAGTACCTTACAGTTCATGTAAAAAAAATCTTCAGTAAGTTTAACATTAATCATGCTTTATTTACTATTCAAAATACAGAGAAGCGCATTGTTTTAGAAACAATTAAATCATATGGTGCGAGAAAGCAAAGAAAAACACCTCTCTTAGAGCAGCACTTTTTAAAGTGATGAAAAGATTTTGCAGTCAGATGCTAGCATTAGATCAACATTTTCTAAAAAGGCATTTTTCCTTTCAATGGCTGACAAAGGTCAAAATAAGTTTATGGCCTAATTATGTGAGCTTATTAAAAATGGGTGCTTACTGTATTTAATAACCAGCACATTTGCTGACAAGTTTAAGAAAGTAACTTTTCATACATTTAAAGCTACATGTTTAACTGAGAACACCTAGAGAAGAACAACTCTTATTTTTTTTTAGCTATACAACGTTTCTATGATAAGGTTAAAACACATTTTCCTAATGTCAAAGTACTTTTTGTAATTTCATAATATTATTTAACGTCTAATTAGTTTAAAAATGTAAACTTTTCCAATCCCTCCCTTTGTATGATTCCTAATTAATCATAAAAATAACGTTTCAGATGTGAATTTGTCCTTAGATAGTACTTTTGTCTTCAGTAGAGTCTGGTTGTTCCTTTTCAACCCCAAACATTTTAGAAATTTTATATAATTTTCATTCATGATGTCATACATTCCCATGTCCCTTTCATATAATATCTTCCCTAAATTTTCCTGTCTTTTGTATAATAAATATTTGCAGCTTAGTAATGGAGCATAAAGAAATATTAGACAAAGTCCCACTACTTCTATTGGCATTACCATAGATTCATTATACCTTTCCCTGCTGTTGAAAACCAATTCCCAATTGTAGTCAGTCCTTTTCTAAAATGTTCATATACACTTGGTGTTTCCAATTCATGTAAATCAGGTTCTAAACCGGAAAGGTTCTTGGCATAACTCCCTATCTCTTTGCTTTCGTTAGGTATGAAGGAGCAGCAGTGAGTTTATTTAAGCATCCAGCAAACTCCGCCTTTTCTGCACAAAGTATATCGAAAGCAACACAGTCCTGCAAACCCATGGACTTTATAGCAACTAATTCTGTGTTAATTACACACAAAACTCCTGATGTGCTGGTTGACATTTTCTCGACAACTGTTACTAACCTCCTAATCTTTTCATCATTTATAATGACACATACAGGTGGTATTATTGTTCCAAATATGTTTCCTACTAATCGAGTTTCTGTACTATGTTTCTGTATATGTGTGGATGTTAATGTTAGTGCATCTAAACTTGTAACATGATACATCTTTGGAATTAATACACCTAAGTAGCAAGTTCCCTCCCAATCAGTTGGCAACAAGAAATAAGCATTCTGTCCACAAATATAGTGAACTTCTGGAATTGCATTTTTGTCTCCCTGAAATATTGGCGAAGATCCCCCTGTCATCTCAAATGTGTGTTCACAACTACTAATCCCTACATGTCTTGTCCTTTTTGGTGTTCGTCTCTATAGATGCAAATCTTCCTATTGTGTCTGCTGTCTAGTCTTTAGGGTAAACCATCTTCTTTCTAAATTAATTTTCTTCCTTCGTCCATGCATTCTCTAAGACATCACAGTTTCTGTCTATAGTTTTTGCTCTATTAATGTATCTTTCTTCTAAAGCCATTATGTATGCCTTCTCTACAGGTCGCATCAGACAGGTTAAATTATATTTGTAAGCCTTTACACTATCTATAGGTACGTGTGGAAAGAAATAATACCAAGTTGAGTCCATCTCCTTAGTTTGTGGGAGTAAATTCATGCTTTCTATCAAAGGTGCTCTAGAATATATTAAATCATGTTTAGAGTAGAAGTATTAAAAAATGTCCTCATCTAAAAACTAATGACATTAGAATACTATAGGAAACAGCATTAGATGGGGGCATATGATAGTATGTAATGTCGTCTGAAACAGAAGTGGCTAAATGTGCATAAACATAGCAGTTTTTTACATCCATAACAATAGTGCATTCTTGAAGTAGTCTAGAATATGCGTTAGTAAAATATACGACCTTTTTATAACTTGCATTGTAATAAATAAAAGGATTTCCGCTAATGTCAAAAGTGTGTGTGTTAGTAAGATTCTTTGCTTTGGGTTCTGACTCAGGTGTCAGGTAAAATCCTATTAGTACCATAGGGATCATTATTACTGTTATCACAAAAATCGAACCCATAATATTTTTACACTTATATCTATTGCAACACATTCGTTATAAGTCAGGCAAACTTTAGTTCAGTAGTTTTAGTGGATGGCTTTTTTGATGCAGGTTAGAGGTTTCTTTTTTCTTCTTCAGCAAATTCAGATTTCTAAATAGACAATCCTTAAGCTTTTCCATGCGTTGGACGGCTGCTGGCCGTCCGACATCACTGTGGGCGTGTGCGAAGGATGGCTGCGGGCCGTCCGAATTACACATGTGTCATTTTTTCCGCATTTTGTCCACCGTGGCGCAGCGGTTAAACCTACAATGTGTTCTTCTAAAATGTTATGCCTAACTCTTCTGTAGCTTTTTAATAGGGTCTAGGTTGATCTTCTGCAAAAGAAATAAGCTCCTCCATGCATTTGTGTCAAAACAAAGAGAGCGCACCCATCTCTCTTGTTGTAAAATAAAGTGAATTATTTTGTATAAACAGGCATTCCCCTCATACGAGGAAAGGCTCCCTGATTAAAAGGTTCAGGGCAAGGGAAATCACCATTAGCAGCAGCTCACAGCAATTCGGACAAGAATAAGGAGAAAGCAGTGCATAAAGCATCGAGGATGGGAAGGCATTAAGGCATCAATGCAATGATAATAATAGTTCTCTCTAACTAGGAACATGTATATATGAAAACACAAATCTTGTTACAAAATCCAGCAGGTTAAGTCAACTTCATCCAATCGGAAAAAGATCTTCTCATAGTCTGTTGTTTTCCCTCCCGATTCATTCACTCCAGTGAACAATTATCTAAAAGTGGCTAAATGTTGTTTAGATACATGAAGTAAGGTTCTAATAAGAACCCTCACAGACCTACTCTATTAGCTATTTTCAATTTCCAATTGTGTAAACAAATGGCTAGTCTAAAGGAATGAAATAGTTCTATTGCTAAGGTCCTGATTAGATAATATAAAAACAATATCTTCTGTTAGTTTAACATTACTAATACATTATTTATTATGAAAAATATAGCAAAGCATATTGTATTAGAAAGAATTACATCAAATGGTGTTAGGAAGCAAAGAAATGCATTTCTCTTAGAGCAGCACATTTTAAAATTATGAAACAATTTTGCAGTCAGATGCTGGCATTAGGTCAACATTTTCTAAAAAAGCATTTTATTTCAAAGGCAAACAAAGGTCAAAGGAAATATAAGGTTAGGTTGTGAAAGCACATTAAGAATGGAAGCTTACTGTATTTAATAAACTGCACATTTGCTCGACATGTTTAAGAAAGCACCATTTCCTATGTTTAAAGCTACATGTTTTACTTTGCACACCTAGAGAAGCACAGTTCTTATGTTTTATTTTTCTATGCACCCTTTCTACAGCAAGGTTAAAACATATTTTCCCAATGTCAAGGCACATTTTACAATATTAATTGAGGTCTATATTTTTTTTGCAAATGTTAACTTTCTCAGTGCCAACTGTGGCTATCTGGTTGCACTGGACCGGAATAAAGTAACAAGTTTATGCTGACAGCGATTTAGCATGGGCGGCTACATGGATCAAGTTAGGCCAGCTGAACAAAAGTACCTTAAATCATGGTGGCTGAGAGATGAAAAGCCCCGCTTTGAGGATGCGTCGTGCAGCACAGGCGATGCAAGGTCCTTGTGTGAAGATGCATTGTGCAGTGGCGGTCCCGAGTGAGTTGTGGTGGTAATGTGAGGTTTTTGCGTGGAGATGAGTTATGCAGCAGCAGTTCAGTGGAGCTGCAGTGGGGATGCAAAGGTCTGTGCAGGAAGATGCATCACACACTGGCAGTTTCAAGGATCATCAGTGTCGATGCAATGTCCTTCATGGAGATGTGTTGTGCAACATCAGTTCTGAGGGGCTGCCGGCTGTGACGCAAAGTCCTGCATCAGGGCTGCATTACATAGTGGTTCCGATGTGAAATCTTGCGGGGCAATGCATCATACTGCATCAGTTCTGCTGTGACTACAGATGGGCTGGAGGAGCACCTTCAGGCCCAATTCCAAGGGTTCAGCACTGGGGTGGCACCCCTTGAAGGATAGGACTCACAGCTTGCAGAGTCCAGGTGCTGGGTTCAAGGTTGTTTTGAGTCTCCAAATTGAAAGCTACCACTTATTAAATGTAATAAGGTAACCCAAATGTATCCTATGGGAGAGCAGGCCTTGCAGTAGTGGGAAGCAAATGTAGGAGCTTTTCACCACTAGGACATGTAAAATTTTAAAATATATGTCTGACTTTTTAAATATACTGCACGCTGCCTTATGGGATGTTTAGGGCCTAATGTAGGGGTGACCTATATGAATTAAAAAGGAAGGTTTAGGCCTTGCAAAAGGTTTATTTTATCGGGTCAAAATGCCAGTTTAAAACTTCACACACAGGCAGCAATGGCAGGCTGGGACATGTTTTAACAGGCTACTAAAGTGTGTAACACAATAAGTGCTACATGCCCCCTTCATCGTGTTTAATTTAATGGCCCTGGTAATAGGGTATACAATTCTCAAAAATACTTAAAAGTCATTTAAAAACACCAATCAGCTCTAAGCCAATTTTACCATGTTGAAAAGAGAGAGCACAACCCATTTAGAGCTGGTTAGTAGTGGTAAAATGCACAGAGTTCTAGAGCTACCAAAAACGAATTCAGCTACAATTGGAGAGTTGAAGGCCAAAAGTTTTGGGGTGATCCTGCAGAGAGGGCCAAGTCCAGCAGGAGGTAGAATGTTTTGGAATGTTCTTATACATCCCCCATGAAG
The DNA here is from genome assembly GCF_964261635.1 of Lissotriton helveticus. Lineage (NCBI taxonomy): Eukaryota > Metazoa > Chordata > Amphibia > Caudata > Salamandridae > Lissotriton > Lissotriton helveticus. The sequence continues at coordinate 1,503,202,633 of NC_136065.1, forward strand.
TTGGATAAAGTCAGGAAACAAGTTTCAGTGAATATTAATCATTTGTGCATCACCAAGTAGTGTCTTGAATTGTCTTGATCCTATTGAAAGCTTTATTTCCATCACACTTCAGATTGCAAAACAAATGTGCTTTATTTGTGTGTTCCTAACTTTCTGATATTCTGAAATATTGATACAGTTCATTTACAGGTATATAAATGTTGTTGTGTGTTAGGAAAATATCACATTCTACAGACTTTCCTTCCACACACTCTGTTACCTTATAAAAAATGTCACAGTTCATTTTACAAAATCATCTCACTTTGCAGTCAGAGAAAGTAAACAGCAATCTCTATGTTAAAAAATAAGCAGCAATTTATGAACAAACATAGACTAACATTTGACTCATGTATTTTAAGCACAGCAAAAGTGACAAAATAAAAAACAAAATTTAAATGCATATTTATTGCTCATTCATCTTCTTAACTCCTGCATTGTTATTTTATGGGTGCAGCAGAAGCCCACCCTCTGTGCCCATACTTACAGCATCTATGGACTGGCACACCAGACAAGATTTAAGTTCATCTCAGGATAATATGAAAAATGTAACCTGCCTTCTGCAAAAACAGATTTCCAGACACTATTGCTTATTCACTATTTCATTTTGCCGGTATAACTACATCTGTGAACATTTAGTGGCCATTTCAATGAAAACTATGCTGTCTGTAAATGAAAGTGTGAAATCAAGCCATGTTTTCGCAATACATTTGCGACAGATTGCTCCAAAATTCACCACCTGCCACAAACTACTCTGCTACCACTGTCTTGCTGAATACGCTAGTTATTTGTGTGACACCTGATTTTTCAATCTTTGACTTCAGTGAGGTAACATTGATGGTCAGCACCATCACTTTGAAAATTGTTCCAGCCCCACTGCATTTGTCATCACTCTATCTTGTGCTCAACTGTAACCATACGATGACGATTTCCTGCATCCAGCTAAAGAAGGTCAGGGGTCATTTGGTGCAATTCTAAAGCACTGAGGGGCCTATTTACGAGGCATCTGCACTGCCGAAGCGCCACTTTTTGTGACGTCCCTGGGGAGCAGATTTCATATCATATCTATGAGACCACGCAAAGCCACTATGTTTTGCTTTGAATATCCTCATGGATATGGAGTAGGGCAAAGCAGCGCAAATTCCCTTACTCTGTGCTCTGTATGAGTTCCATGGACATTGCTGTGGGTTGTCCCAAGCAACACCCTTTGATTTTGATGCTGACCCAGATTTACAAGATCATGTAAACCTGGGGAAGCACCAAATCCTTACACCTCCTGAAGTGAGTTGTATTTCTCCTCACTATTTCCTTTTTCTATGTGTGCTCCATTCTGGAGCACACATTGAAAGAGGAAAATGCCTCTTAGGCTTGTTTCTGTGAAGGAAGGTGCCCCTTCCTGCACAAAAACACTCCTACCGACAACACAGGCAGCCTTGCACCATGGTGCAAATGTGCCTGCCTTGGAGCTAGGCAGCCAAAATGGCGCCAGTGCAGGGAGAAAGGACAGGAATGCACCTTATTGCATAAATACGGCGCATTCCTGCCCGTTCACCTTGGCATAGGGCAGTGCAGCAGGCAACTCCCTACGCTGTCCTACACCATATCCCTGTAAATGAAGGCCTGAGTATGTGAAACTGGTGACCTTCACCTCATCAGCAGGTGCACAATGAGTGACAATATCTAAAGATCTATTTTGTGTCCAAATGCGTGGCATACTACTGTAATTAAACTACATTCGGCAAATCGTGCTCTGCTTCTTTCTAGGGAAATATTCCGACGTCGTCACCAGCGTTTATATAGCGTTAACCACCCTAAGAATAAGCGCTGACTGGCAGTGACCTACTCCTGACTAGAACCGGAGCACTTTCAAAGCTTCCTGAACAGGGTTATGCTCAAGACAGCCAGGCACGTGCACGCGCTTGGCGTAAATCGCAGTGTAAGATGGTGCATTTGAGGCATGTTCACATTTTCCTAATTGTACAGTTTGCACGCGCAGCCGCGCAGGTCTCTGAGGTATGAGCTCCGCTTTGGATAAACACATTCATGAACCCTGTTGATTTAGACTTACAATATCAGATACCTGTAGCCAGATCGGCAGAGCAGAGGCTGCTCATTTGGAATGCAGTTGACACTCTGAGGCCACTGAATGGCAGACGAGCTTTTTTTCTCGAAATACTCTTTAAAGCTTTTAATTAATTGATCAGGGCCCCAGCTCTTATCCCTGCTGGGGCCGGGCGCGATAAGGGAGAGGTGTTTAAGATCCCTGCAGGATACGGGCAGCCTGTCTTGGAGGATGCTTAATAGATATGTCAGAGGGGCGGGGCAACCAATAAAGCCATTGGAAGGGGGTTATCAGGGCTGCACACCTTCTCATCTTCTGGTGGCAGATAGGTCCTTTGAACTTTAGTCACCCCCCCCCGCCCTCCCCTAAAAATCAGGATAGAAAATTCCCTTTAGATTCTACTGAAAGTCGTATCAGTCCCAAACCCAATAGTACAAGAATAACTTCTAGAAGAACTAATGTTATATGCCGTCGTGAAGTAAAGTTAGGCTATTGTTTTCTTAACATTTATTTTCCTTCAAACGTTCAAGATCTGCTTGGTCAATAGTTGCACTAATTTGGAAATCACTGTACACGTCTTATTCAGGCGATCCAAGTATTATTAGGAAAAAAATATCCACTGAATATTTCTGCGTATATTGGGTAATATGATGATGATGGTTTTCCTTGTTAGTCTGTCATACGATTTGATCTTACTTTTGTCCCATGTAATTGTATAGCGACTTTGCTGACTTAGCTAAAAACACAGTGACAAACATATCTGAGAAATATAATGAGTGGAAAGGGATACAGCTGGGCGGGGAGGAAGTTGGGCGGCGGGGGAGGGAGTACCTGAATGCAGCTGAGCAGGAGTCAGAAATGGAGAATACACAATACTAGAATATGTATCAGCAACAAGGAAGAAAAATCACTTCTTCACCACATCCGAAGAATTTTACAGCTAGAACAAAGGCTCTGCTTGGTGACCATTCAAGGGAATTATTGTGTCCGGTTTCAGTTGTATGCAGCCAGGGTGATGTGTGACACAAAGCATGGCTTCATGATTGATTTTTAGGGATGATTGGCACACTGGATGAAAAAGTGATTAAGGGAGCTTGCATCCCACAGTACAGGGCAAAACTGGGGTACTAGGAATCTGGAAAAGATGCTTGTTTACACAGACTGGCTAGTTCACATGGATTCATATTGTAGGAGCAGCATTGGCAGCTCACTGAAAATCTGAACAGCAATGTTGGCATCACCCATCCCTCTCACACCAGTCTTGACTTCAAAGCTATACTTGCTATCTCCAAACGAGCAGGTAAAATTATCGCAGTAGTAGCTCTTGATGAGGAGAGCTATCTGCAGCAGTATGCCATAGACTCTGATTATGTGCCAGAGGCTGTCATAGTGGATGGTCAAAAGCTTTCGTAGTATCAATAAAGCTGATGTATAGTTGCCTCCATCACTTCCTGAACTGCACTGCTCTATAATGTTGCGTAGAGTAAGGATTGCCCTTGCAGAGCCCATAATGTTATTTTCCTAACAGTTTGTCCACAGGATCAGAAATACGTTGAATACTCATTTTTGAAAGAATTTTACTTGGGATTGTCAGAAGGTTGAGCCCATGCCAGTTGCTACAGTTTGATGGTGATCCATTCTTTGGAATCTTGACCAGGATGACAGTCGTCAGGTACTTTTGTTCCTACCGATCGATGTAAACAGTAGTTGGAAGATCTTGGCCGATGTATTAGGGCCTGACCATGACCATTTCTGAATTCAGGTTGTCTGCAAATGTTCAGGGTGGAACCTGAAACATAAGCCAAGATGCAACCACTGTTTACATCGATTTGGGAGGGAAAGAAAGTACCAGACGAAAGCACTCTGCATGCGTGGCTGATTAATCTTCAGTTTCATTCCATAAATTCATCCCTGTTTGCATTTTATGGACTCCAACACCTTTATGATTGCTTTTCTTAGACTTAACCATATACCGAAAACTGCCATGCCTGCTGTTTCTTGATACACCACTGTGGACCTCCATATACGACTTAATTTGATATATGGAGGCTCTGTCCTGGAAATCCTTATTAAAAAAAAATGAACGGGGTTCTCCTTGAAAGAATTTGCATCCATGGGAGTACTGTTCTCAATTCTCCACTGTACTGGGTTTGAGGTGCTGAACTATATCAGCTGCCGGCGCGGGGTGGGCCAAGGAGCCAGCATCCTAAAAAGGTGGCAAAAGTAGCAGCTGCAGTTGAGTAAAAGATTCATGCATTTGACATATCTGAGAGTTTATGGCCTACTGAGAAGCCAGGTCTTTTTTGATACAAATTGTGTTTTTCCCTTCTCCATCAAAAGGTCGCTGCCCTGGAAATGAATTTCTCAGCGGATGAAAAGGCCTGGCTCTCAGCCGGCCGTCAGAACATTGTGGACTCTCAGAAGTGGCCGTGCGTCTTGGCGCGCACCTGATTAATTTTTTTTCTATGGAAGATATTGTGTACTTTTCATTTTCTCCTGGCGGTGGCTCGGGAATCCAGCTTGTCGGGCCTTCTCCAACCTACTGACACTGGTAAGATTGAAGCAGAAGGGCTGGAAATCAATACAAATTAAAAGCAAATAAAAAATGTACAAAAGGCCGATGCACATTGTCGAAAAGTCATTACCTGGAGATTTACAGCTGGGTGACCCATGATTGTTTGCTGTGTGACAGATGTGAGCATGAAATCTATTACCTTCTCAGGAGTGGTTTGAGAGGCTCGTCTCAAGGTGTACAAATCCCAGACGTCGAAAATGCTCTGGCTGAGATAGTGGAACATCCTTTCTCATCATGCTTGGTTGGCCTTTGTTATGTGCGCAGCCTATTTTATATAGCTGGGGCTTGAATACTATCAAGTACCACATCTATATTTGACCATTTACTCAGCTTTGCATCTGTATACCAGCTACTAATGCCTCTTGTGGCAAGCTTATCTCCCCTGGAAACTCTACTAAAATTCTCGTAGTAGGTGAGCATTTTTGACCAATGGACACAATCGGTATAACATTGCGCATTGATTTACTCGGGGTACATAGACGTTAACTCGTATAGTAAAGCCCAGCTTATAAGTGTACCTCGAAATACAGAATGGTCTATTTGTTCAAAATGGCACACTACTTGCAATTGCACTGATTTCCTATGCTGGGACCCTATCTGTGCATCTGTGTGTTATTGTATATGTGGGTGAATGCGTACATGCACGTATGTGGGCCTGTGTTTGTGTATTGTAAACAGCAAAAACAGGATAAGCTAGAGAGAGCGCTATATATATATGTGCACTACATAACCACTGACATGACTTTCATACCATTTGATAAAGGCTGTTCGGCCGAAACGCGTTATGCTGTATGAAAGGAATGCACATTTTAATAAGAAAACACTGAGCTGAATAAATGCATTATATATCCAAACCAACCCTACTCCTCACAAACAAGGGCACGCACACGAAGAGTGCTAGGTTTCAATAGGCATTTTATTGCATTAGGCCTCCTCCGACCAAGCAGCACAGAGAGAACGCGTTTTCGGCTGTCACAGCAGCCTTCCTCAGTCTGTTAAGCGCCATTTTGTAAAATCATTTATAGTCTACCAAAATGCATAGAAACAAAAGACATACTGCTTACATTGTACTAATTTAAATTTAAAGTTAAAAGACACACTCTTGGAAAGCACCAGCCCTCTAGTGTAAATACTAGGAATGTGGGACATGTGTAATGGACATAAAGGGTGGTCACAAAAAATAACATTGACTTATAGTCCTGGTAGGTCGAATGCCCAGTGTCTGATGCAAAATTGCACCTATAGCCCGGATAGTGCGCCTGTGGACCCGCCCTGATAGCCTGCAGTCCCCACTCGTTGTTTAAATGTTTTCAGTGTGCCTTAGGTCATAATTCTCAAGCAGCTGTTAAAAGAATAAGCTACATTTTATATATATATAATATGTATGTATTACCTACTGGCGGTCGCCCGTAGGTAGTTATAGTTAGGACCTAGTTTCCATAGGAAATCCTCAACATTCTATTTGGAATAACTTTGTCGCCGGTCGCCGATAACACACAAAATTCTCCAAGAAAATGGCCTGCTCCGCTCCACTCCTTCCCTGAAAGTGTGGGGGTGATTCGTGAAGTGGGGGCCAAGAAAAAAGGGGGTCCCAAAACGTGTTTTCCCCATGCAATTTTCCATAGGACCTTTAGCCAGGGCTACAACCCGAACGGCTGAACAGAATTACACCAAATTTGGCAAAAAGGTAGAGTTCGGTTTGCAGATCACGCTTTTTAGGTCTCGGACCGTAGGCTGCGCTTGCGCAGTCTCGCTACGAGATTTAATGTTTTCTAGAGTGGGGCTTGAACTCGCCCCTTTTCTCCATTGGCTGGCTTCCTAAATGGAGGCCAGCCATTGGAGGAGAGGGGCGTCACTCCGTTCAAGCCCCATCTTTTTCAGATTTGGGGGCGTGTTTTTTCGCTTCTTCCTTGTTTTCTTTCTCTCCTCTTCCCATTGCCTGACATTTTACAGTCCAGCAATGGGAAGAGGAGAGAACGAAAACTACGCCCCCGAATCCAAAAATGACGATGCTTTCTCCGAGGCATTTCTGCTTCACCTCAGAGAAAGATGGTGGTGTCATGGTGTTGTCTGACCGGCCGTGCAACAGACAGAGACTCCTCCCCCCCTGAGCCAGTAAGTTTTTTGGTGTCTGTTCCCTCATTGTGCGTCTGTTCCCTCATGCTTTCCGGCCCTCCACGCCCCCTCGTTGTGCTTGCTTTCTGCCCCCCCTCGTTGTGCTTGCTTTCCCCCCCCCCTTGTTGTGCATCTGTTCCCTCGTGCTTTCCGCCCCCCCCTCGTTGTGCTTGCTTCCGGCAAGAGACAATCTGTTTGCGGCGGGGTCCAAGGGCATTCAAAATCAATACTGAGCAAAGGCCAGTTCACCCCATGGAGGGAGGGCAGCAATAGGCCCCCCACAACGATCAGAAGCTAGGAGTGCAGGCCCCCACGTCCCCTGTCGAGGAGATGCAACAGAATCAAAGACCTACGCCAGGCAGCAAATTGTGCGGGGGTGGAAGTACAGTCCTCGAGGTGTTCCCTCCAGTATGGGGCAGGATGTTGTCCTCAGGGCCCCTTCGCTACGGCCGCCCCTCCTCACCTCCGAGTCTGGCTTGGCCCTCCTGCAACTCCTGGCAGCAAGTCCTCGTCCTCCTCCTTCCCTTATCCTGGGCCCTCTGACACTTGGCCGCCAGCCCTGCATTGCCAATAGCTTTATTGACCATGAGGGGCCCGGGTGTGCTTCACAGAACTCATTCTGTGGGTAGGAGAAGGTAGGTCCTCCGCTCCGTGGCCCCCAAAGCGTACTCTGTCCATGGAGCACCGCAAGGCAGTAATTGTGGTGCCGTCCCAATCTCCTCCCGCATTCCTCTTGCTCTCCTGCCCCCTCGTTGTTTGTGCTTGCTACTCTGCCCCCTCGCTGTGCTTGCTCCCCTGCCCCTCGCTGTGCTTGCTTCCCTGCCCCCTCGCTGTGCTCGCTCCCCTGCCCCCTCTGTGCATGAGCCCCTGCCCCCTTGTTGATTGTGCTTGCTCTCCTGCCCCTGCCCCCTCGTTGGCTGTGCTTGCTCTCCTGCCCCTGCCCCCTCTTTAGTTGTGTTTGCTCTCCTGCCCTGTGTTTATGTGTAGACAGCACCACCACTCGCACAGGCCGAAATATGCCTCTTTTCACATGAAAACATCTTGTCATACCCACAAACAGCTTTGGGAACAAGGACATCTTGCCTTGCTCCCAGACCCATTGGGCAGCACTTCCGGTGAGCATCACCCACAGACGCACTGGACATCACTTCAGTCAAGCACCCCCCATCTCCATCACATGCCACTCTGCACGTCTGTATATTGGGGCAGCGGGTCTCCAGTACCCTCCGATGGTAGTTTAGATGAGGCTGGCACGTCTCACCCACAGATCCCTTGGACATCTGTTCAGACACGGGCAAAATGTCTTAACACATACCCACTGGGCATCTCTTTAGACGAGGGCAGCCTCTCTCCCTTCAGACCCCTCGTTGGTTGTGCTTGCTATCCTGCCCCTGCCTCCTCGTTGGTTGTGCTTGCTCTCCTGCCCCTGCACCCTCGTTGGTTGTGCTTGTTCTCCTGTCCCTGCCCCCTTGTTGGTTGTGCTTGCTCTCCTGCCCCTTAGTTGTTTGTGCTTGCTCTCCTGCCCCCTCGTTAGTTGTGCTTGCTCCCCTGCCCCCTCGCTGTGCTTGCTCATCTGCCCCCTCGCTGTGCTTGCTCCCCTGCCCCCTCGCTGTGCTTGCTCCCCTGCCCCCTCGCTGGGCTTGCACCCCTGCCCCCTCACTGTGCTTGCTCCCCTGCCCCCTCGCTGTGCTTGCTCCCCTACTCCCTCGCTGTGCTTGCTCCCCTGCCCCCTCGCTGTGCTTGCTCCCCTGCCCCCTCGCTGTGCTTGCTCCCCTGCCCCCTCTCTGTGCTTGCGCCCCTGCCCCCTCGTTGGTTGTGTGTGCCCTCCTGCCCCTGCCCCCTCGTTGGTTGTGCGTGCTCTCCTGCCCCAGCCCCCTCGTTGGTTGTGCTTGTTGTTAAATGGTGTAAATCCGTTCAGTAGTTCCTGAGAAAATCAAAAGTAAAATCGTAGATATATCTATAGATGAAGTAAGCGTACTGTAAAGCGTACAATTTAGAGCACGAGCTGCATGCTGATTGGCTGTCATCTGTCTCTCAACACTCGAAACCAGGAAGGGCAGGGTAGAAACACCCGGACCCCCTAGACCTGCTTAGGGGGTCCCACAGGGACCCCCAAGGCCCCCCCAATTTTAATTTTTTTTAAATCGCGGGATACGCGTATGGTACACGTACCCTGCTGATCCCCAAAAGAAAATTAAGGCACCACTCTGCAAACGCACCCCCTGGTGCATTTGCAGACGGGGAAATAATTCCCCTTGAATACTGGGGGTCCCTGAGGGCCAAGTAGCCCACCAGGAACCTCCAGTATGTGCCAGGGGGCTGCCTTGCAGAGACGTGTAAAGAGGCCATGCCCCTTTTTACATCTCTCTGCAACGCAGCCCCCTGGCGCATACTGGAGGTTCCTGGTGGTCTAGTTGGCCCCCAGGGACCCCCAGTATTCAAGGGGAATTAGTTCTCCTCTGCAAACGCACCGGGGGCTGCATTGCAGAGAGGTGTAAAAAGGGGCGTGGCCTCAGAACACCTCTCTGCAAAGCAGCCCCTGGCGCATACTGGAGGTTCCTAGTGGGCTAGTTGGCCTCTAGGGACCACCAGTATGCAAGGGGAATTAGTTCCCCCTCTGCAAACGTGCCAGGGGGCTGCATTGCAGAGAGGTGTAAAAAGGGGCGGGGCCTCATTACACCTCTCTGCAACAAAGCCCCCTGGCGCATACTGGAGGTTCCTGGTGGGCTAGTTGGCCCCCGGGGACCCCCAGTATGCAAGAGGAATTAGTTCCCCCTCTGCAAACGCACCAGGGGGCTGCGTTGCAAAGATGTGTAAAAAGGGGCATGGCCTCATTACACCTCTCTGCAACGCAGCCCCCTGGAGCATACTGGAGGTTCCTGGTGGGCTAGTTGGCTCACAGGGGACCTCAGGATTGAAGGGGAATTAATTCCTCAACTTAAAACGCGCCACAGGGCGTGTTTGCACACATGTCACCTTAGGCCCCGCCCCTTCCTTCACTATTGAGCACAATATTCCTTTAAAATCAGCAGAACTACAAATTCCGATTTACTCACCTGTTATCTGAAGAGACCTCAGTGCTGCATCTTTCAGCCCACTACTGATCCTGAAAAGTAATTCTAATCGTAGTTACAGTAACTTGTATTTCCTTCCTTAGGCTAACATTGAATGGTTTCACTTGGAAATTCTTCTAAGTGTAGAGTTTTGGAACTTAATAAAATTCCTCAAAAATCAGCCGAACTACGAATTCGGATTTACTCACCTGTTATCAGGAGAGACCTCAGTACTGCGTCTTTCAGCCCACTACTGATCCTGAAGATTCTAATCGTAGTTACAGTAACTTGAATTTCCTTCCATAGGATATCGTTGCCTGCTATATAAAATATATATAAATTAAAAATATATATAAAAAATATATCACATTTTTCAATATTTTTTAAAACTTTTTTTCAATTTATATTAAAAATATGTAATGTAATTTAACAAATAAAATATCTAAAAATAAATACTTTAAAATAATGTAGTAAATCAGTATAAAAAATATAACAATTAATACATTTAAAAATTATCATTAACAAAACCTTTGATATTCAATGAAAAAAACCACAGGTTTCAGCCACGTTATAGTTAGGAATTAGCATTTAAAAAACATTAGAAATTCCCTGAAAAAAACATAGGTTTCAGCCACGTTATAGTTAGGAATTAGCATTTAAAAAACCTTAGAAATTCACTGAAAAAACCATAGGTTTCACACATGTTATAGTTAGCTGGACATTTCACTCATACAAAACCATTGAAATTCCCCCGTTATAGTTAGTTCAGCTAACTATAACTCGCGCGCCCGCAATGCACTGCTGATGACATCACATATTACATCACTCATGACATGGTCATTGACATCACTCATGCCATCATTGATGACATCTCAAATGACATCACTGATGACATCATCTTTATGAAAGAGTGGCAGACCTCCTCTCACCCTAATATAACCTTTGAAACAAACATTCAAAAATAGAAACTAAAATGTTCTAAAAATGGAGATACCAATACCAGTTACAACAACCTACTCAGTAATTCCACCATCTACATACACATCCACTCACTCACCAACAGTTCTATATAGCCACTCATACGTACTCACTCATCATATGTACTCATACACCTATACATCCTGTTACACACCGACACTCATCCGTAGAGTTACTCACACACATACTCACACATGCAAATAAACTATCAAACATCCATTTATTTGCATATACAGCTATACACACACCACTACACTTACGTTTTACATAAACGTATACACATACTTACTCTCTTAAACAATCACTTATAGAAACACATACTTATTTATACAGGAACTCTTCCAATCCCTCACTCTCACATATAATCACTTATATACATCAATACTCACATAAACTAGATTAAAACATATATAGTTACTCATAAAGATAGTATTGAGACACTCATTCACTTACTAACTCACCCATCCACACACTCATCCACCCATACAGTCCTGCACATATGCTGTCTTCAAATACATACAAACAGTGAGTCACTCATTCATGTATCTATGCGCTAAGTAATACCACCCACCAAACCATACAGACACTCATACTGATACTCAAAAAAACAACTAATAACCCATATAGACACTCATGTAGCTACTCACCAACACATGCAGCCACTTATAGACAAAGTGAGACACTGGTACAGATATTTACATATTTAATCATTACTCGCTAATACATGTATTCCCTAAGATACACTTAATAAGTCAGTTATGCAATCATTTTTACAAAAAAATATCCATTTAGACACTTATTTTCCCATTTATTCTTCCATTGACCTTTAGATACACATATATAAAAAAGATTTATTTTTCAGAAAGACACACATTAACCGGATGATGTCATCAGTGATGTCATTTGAGATGTCATCAGTGATGTCATGAGTGATGTAATATGTGATGTCATCAGCATTGCGGGCGCGCCAGTTATAGTTAGCTGAACTAACTATAACAAGGGAAATTCAATGTTTTTGTATGAGTGAAATGCCCAGCTAAATATAACATATGTGAAACCTGTGTTTTTTTAGTGAATATAGATATAGATGTATATCTATATATCTATAAATAAATATTAATTCCTGGAAGACGGGTCATTCAGAGAACCAGCCCATTGTCAGTTGGTGCATAACGCCAGTATGCCCGAAAACCGGCAGTTTGAAATAATCCAGTAATTCTTGATTAAATGCACACTCAGAGTCTCAGCTATACAAGGCAGGCAGCCGTTTATTGCTCATTACGCGTTTCGACCGTAGTCTTGATCACACGAACATACAAACAATTCAGGTGGGTATAAATAAAGTAAATTTAACCGCATCGCTGCGGCGGCTATTCCGCCGCAGTGCTAAGGGGGCGGGGCGGCCGCGCGGCGGGCGCATGCTGGTGACGGAACCGCTCCGTCACCAGCCGCGGTTGCGTTGTGCTCATGACGGAGCGGTTCTGTCATGGCCCCGCCCACTCAATAGAACGCCCAGCACAGGCGCGGAATCCGCGACGCGCTGGCGCGGTGGCCGGGCCATGACGGAACCGCTCCGTCATCAGCACAGCACCACCGCAGCTGATGACGGAGCGGTTCCGTCATGAGCATCGAAAGGGTTAAGTAAACACACCCAGGTAGTGACAACTGACAAAGTACTATACTATAGGTAACCGTGCAGATATTTTGTAGTCTGCAAGTATCCAACTTATCAATACAATTTCATATGAATAATGGACATTTCTGCGTTTTAAACATTTTTCACCATTTAAAAAAACGTTTTGACAACCTTACATTTTATTACCATTTTGAGGCTTAGTGCCATTTCGGTATTGTGGCAATTTGGTACGTGACTAGGGTTGACCCTCTTCTATCTTCTGGATGTTATTTTGTTTTATCACTTTGGTTGCAAGCCTGACAACCATATCTGTTTATCACACTTTTAAACAAAATTGCCAACCATTCAATAATACACATTTAGCAGCCCTTTTGTAATATGAACGTTCTGCCTATGTATGTGTTTATTAAAATATCTCTGCATATTGTATTTATGCATTTTAACATTCAAACATTTTATCATTTTTAAACGCGCTAGTAGTTTAAGCATGAAAAATGCATCTATTGCCCACACTACTTATATTGTCGGTCTAGTGCCTAATACCAACTATATTTGGCAACAGTTATATCCTCAGAATTCCGTTTCTCTATACATAGCCTATACATGCGGTCTAGTGCCAATTTGTAGGAGTAAGTTATCAAAGCAATCTGTATTGCTATATTACATCCAACCACCAATTATAAGTTACCATATTTGTTTTGTAACCTACTGCCATAGCAAAATTTTATGACAAAATACAAGGACATAAACTAAATTATATAAGAAAATGAAATCAATTATATTGAACATATGAAACATAAAAGTCTCTTATCTACATTCAGTGTTGACCCGAGCACATGGAAGAAAAGGGTAGGGGACCCGTTAAGTGACCGTACACCAGGTGGGCCCCTTTCTTTCCTCCTGTGAAGAAGAAAACACAAATAAGAGATCTATGATTTAAATTGCAGTTTCCAGAAAGAACCAATTCTATACACTGAAACTGTATTTATGCAGCCCTGTAATACTACAACATTTCTAACATTTATACAAGGAAGGATTCTATTCCGTATGGAGGTGTGAGGCTAATTCCTCATCGAGGTTGTGTCATCCTGGGAATATGGTTTCCAGTTCATGTGTCCATTTCGATTCTTTTTGCCTCCGTGACAATTCCCTATTGCCACCACTTAAGCCCAAAGCTATTTGTTAAATGGCAAAGAACCGAAGCAAAGAATTATTGAATTGATGGAATTCAAGGAAATGCCTGGCAATGAAGTACTGTATATTCATATTTGTTATGTCTCTGAGGTGCTCCATAACTAATTTCTTCACCATGCATGTGGAACTGCTCACGTACCTAAGTGGACAAGGACACTCAAGTACGTCTACAGTGAAGTTACTACTGCATGTCAAAAATTGATTGAGTTTCCATTTCTTGTTTCTCCCTGGGATGCTAAATTCCTTCACTGAATGGCTAAACTTACAGACCCTACAAGTCCCACAGGGAAAAAATTCTTTCAATTTGTGAAAACTGTTGCACTTTGTTTCGGTTATATCACCGCTTACGAGTATATCTCGTAGACTTTTACATTTTCTGTAGGTAATTAGGGGTCTCTCCTCCACCTCTCTCCCTATGATGGCATCTGTCTGGAGAATCTTCCAACTATATGTTAATAGTTTGCGTATTTTCTGAGATCTATTGTTGTATGTAGTTATCATTCTGATACTACTGACCATTTCCTCACCCTCTTTTTTATTTTGCTCCAGTGACTTAGCTCTTCTGACATTGTTAATCTTACTCAAAGCCCTAGTGAGGACCCATACGGGGTACCCCCTCTGGCGGAACCTGTTAAGCATGATGTTCTGTACCTCTAGGATTTTTTTTTCCATGCTACAGTGCCTTCTTGCCCTCAGCAGCTCCCCATATGGAATGCTCCATTTAAGGGGCTCTGGATGGCTGCTGAGGGCATGAAGCAAACTGTTACCCGCTGTCTCCTTCCTATAAAGACTGGTGACAAGCTTCATATCTAGTACTTAAATACGAGTATCAAGGAACTCCACCCTATCCTTACTGATGGTGAACGTGAGTTCAATGTTGTATGGATTGGTGTCTAGTTTACTAATAAAAGTAGCATCTTCTCCTTCTGTCCCCTTCCATACAATTAACACATTGTCAATATATCTGAGCCATATAACCACTGACTCAAACAATTTGACTAATACTCTGTCCAGCCGGATCTCCTCCTCCCATCTGTCCAGGAAGATGTTGGCAAAGTCAGGTGCGAAGCACGTTCCCATCGCCGTGCCCCACACCTGCCTGTACAGTACTCCATCAAACATGAAGATGTTATTTTTTAAACACAACATCATCATGTCAGTCAACACATGTGTATGTTCTAGATACATAATGTTTCTGGTTCCCAGGTAGTGCATGCAGGCTTCCACCCCTTGGACGTGATCTATTATAGTGTATAACGAATTCACGTCCAGGGTAATGAGGTAATAATTCTCTTCCCAGATAAGACCTTCGATTTTATTTTAAAAAGGCGTTAGTATCTTTTACATAGGTTGGTAATTCCATAACGTATTCCTTAAGGAATTAATCGACATACTTGGATACATTTTTATTTACGTTGCCCACAGAGAAAACAATAGGTCTCCCTGGTGGAATAGTGGGAGGTTTATGAAGCTTCGGACGGAGATACAAAATGGGTAGTTTGGGGAAATCTCATTTCAAAAAACAATATTCTTGCCATGAAATGATACCCAATTCTTGCCATTCTGACAATTTACTCCAGGTTGTAGTTATGCTAGCATTGTATGCTGCTGTGTCACAAATGCAATAATATTCTTCATTGCTTAGCTGTTTCTTAGCCTCATTGATATACATTTGTTTACCCCAGAGGACAATATTACCACCTTTATCTGATGGATGTATAACCAAACTGGCGTCTTTGGATAACAAAATGATAAAATGACATTGTTTACAAGACAAGTTCTGAGTTCCTATTCTAAAATTTGCAGTGTCATGTTTTTATTTTATAAGTTCCTTAGTTACAACCTCATGAAAGGTATCAATCGAATCATGAGATAGGTTAGGGTAAAATACTGATCGTGGCTTAAATGAAGTACATGCTGCTTTGTCCATCACCAGATCCTCTGTGTCAGTAGTATAGGGTCCTCCTAAGTCAATTACTGTATCTAATATATTAGCATCTCCAACCGTCTGTCCTGGTTGTGTGGGAATACAGTACAATTGTGCCATATTAGATTGTTCTCCACTGTTGTTCAACACATGCCATTTTTGTAACTTTACTTTTCTAATAAATTTAAACATGTCTATGCGGGTATTGGCATAATTGAACAGTTCTGTCGGCCAGAATGTCAAACCCAGGCTTTGGGTAGATTTCTCAAAATATGAGTATGTGCGGAGAGATTTACAATAGTTTTATTTACCATTTGGGCATCCATTACTGCGTTTTCTCTGAGCTTCTTCTTCTTGTTCCCATGGGCTCTGTAGTTTTTCGATCTGTGTTTACTCTTGAGGCGTCTTTGTTTGCTGCGCCCCTGCCTCTGCCTCTTCCTCTCCCTCTGCCTCTTCCTCGTCCTCTCGTCAGTGGAATCGGTGTTTGCGTTACTCTCCCCGATTGTCGACTTCTCTTCATCACCCTGAACTCGTCTAAAAAAGTAGCTTGATGAGTTACTACTTCTACTTCAGATGATGAACTTGCAGTGTGTATTGAAGCATCAGTATCAGAATCACTGATATCCCTTTGTATTGGCTCACTTTCATTAATGATGACTGTATCCTTATTCATAGTTGTCTGATTGTATAAATGGTCATACTTGTGACTATAGGTCCTGTTTCATAGTCTATACAGTCTCTGTGCAATTTTCTTTGTTTTCGTTGTTTGATGTCTTCCTCATGTTTTATTAGCCTTTCTTTAAGCTCATCCTTAAATATCTGAATATGTGACATGGAGATCAATTCACGTGAATTGTTTGTATGTTCGTGTGATCAAGACTACCGTCGAAACGCGTGACGAGCAATTAACGGCTACTTGCCTTGCATATATAAGACTCTGTGCATTTACTCGAGAATTACTCGATTTTATATATATATATATATATATATATATATATATATATATATATATATATATATATATATTACCTACTGGCGGTCGCCAGTAGGTATATATAGTTAGGATTTTTTCTCTATGGGTTTTTTGAAAATTCTATGTCTAATAACTTTGGCGTTTGTGGACGGAATTGGCTGAAATTTTCAGGAAAATGGCACATTTTGTTTCTGAGCAGCCCTTGAAAATTTGGGGGGGGTTCGTCCAGTGGGGGCCGAGAAAAAAGGGGGGTCCCAAAACGTGTTTTTAACATTGAGTTTTCCATAGGGCGGTTGGCCTCACTTTTAGCCCGAACGGCTGAATGGATTTGCACGAAACTTGGCAAAATTGTAGGGACTGGTAGCCCGATGTGCCTTTTGTAGGTCTCAATATATGTGCTCCAGTGGATTTTGAGAAATTAACGTTTAAAAAAAGATATATATCTGTAACAGCGGACCGGGCAGCGTCCCAGGACGCGTACTTTTCGCGCAACGGAGCTTTGTGAAGCGAAGCTGATTGGTTCTCCGGCGTCTGTCAACATTCCAAACAGTCCGTAGCGGCCGCCATCTTGTCTCTCGGTAGGATCGAGAGACAAGAGGAGGCGAAAGCGAAGGGGCAAATGACCATAAGGGGGAATAGTAGATCCTCGCTGACCCCCTAGGTTTGATGTGGAGGTTTTAAAAGGGCCCCGCGGGGCAAAAAAAAAAAATAATAATAATAATCGAACGGCTGAATGGATTTGCACGAAACTTGGTAAAATATTAGGGACTGGTAGCCCGATGTGCCTTTGCTAGGTCTCAATATATGTGCTCCAGTGGATTTTGAGAAATTAACGTTCAAAAAAAGATATATATCTGTAACAGCGCTCCGCTTCGCGTACTTTTCGCGTTACGGAGCTTTGCGAAGCTGATTGGTTCTCCGGCGTCTGTCAACATTCCAAACAGTCCGTAGCGGCCGCCATCTTGTCTCTCGGTAGGATTGAGAGACAAGAGGAGGCCAAAGCGAAGGGGGAAATGACCATAAGGGGGCATAGTAGATCCTTCCTGACCTCTTAGGTTTGATGTACCATTTTGCCAAGTTTGGTGTAATTCCGTTCAGCCATTCAGGCTGTAGACGTATGTAAATGTCCTATGGAAAATTGCATGGGGAAAACACATTTGAAAGTGTTGAAATTTAGAACCAATTAAAATGTTACTTTGGTTTTGTATTTGTGTGTGATGAAAGTTAATTGGTTATGTATATATGTCAAATGAGAGGAAACCACAGCCATTTTGTGATACTACTGTCTGAGGTACATTTGTGAGGAATTTTTGGTGGTGAATTTCTGGTGTTTGATTTACACAGTACTAACACTTCTGCTACTTTTAAAAAGGTGAGTTGTTAATTTGTAAGGGGAACTATGTTGTACACTTGAAGATAATTTGAAAAATGTTTTCTGTTATTTATTTGCAGTCCTTCTGTTATACTAAATACTTGATGAAGTTAGTTTTATATTATGTATTACTAAAAACGATAAATGAAAGTGATTATTTTTTTCTGCAATTTACAGCAAGCAATTTCAAAATAAAATGGCTCACAATGAAGAGACCGTGGCAATTTCTTTTGAATTGTCCACTACATTGATTGAAATTGAGAGCACCAATAATGAAATATTGTCACAAGGAGGACATGACTTGTATGATTCCATTAGATTGATTGAAATGGACAGCACCAAGAATGAAATATTGTCACAAGGAGATGACTTGAATGATTCCACTACATTGATTGAAATTGAGAGCACCAATAATGAAATATTGTCACAAGGAGGAGATGGCTTGTATGATTCCATTAGATTGATTGAAATGGACAGCACCAATAATGAAATATTGTCACAAGGAGGAGATGACTTGAATGATTCCACTACATTGATTGAAATTGAGAGCACCAATAATGAAATATTGTCACGAGGAGATGACTTGAATGATTCCACTACATTGATTGAAATGGACAGCACCAATAATGAAATATTGTCAGAAGGAGGAGATGACTTGAATGATTTTTTTGATCAATCTCTTGATGGCGAATTTATCGAGTGTTTGGAGACCATAGAGTTACAAGAATCATCATTGCAGACTTTTAATGAGGAGATTCCAGATGAGATGATTGAAGAGGAAATTACTGATGAGGACATGTTACTAGTTGTTTCAAATTTAGAAAATTCTGAAGAATAAATTTATATTTAGAAATCAAAAATTGTTTGAGACATTATTTATTTTTATTTTTAATTTATGAGGTTGTAGCGAAGTGATTGTAGTATAAAATGAGACTTATAGTATAGAGTGCAACATTTTTATGTTACATGGTAAGTTTACTCATATTTACTTCCCTTCTGCCACTATATTATCTCCAATGTGTATTTGACATGTCTTCTTCATCTCCGGCCTCCTTTCTCTCACTGTGTGTCTCCGATGCATCTTATCGCTGGTATTTTGTGTAATTACAGAAGAGAGTAAAATAAAATAGTTCGGAACGTGAAAAGGGGGCAAAGTAGAGTACTCCTCACCCCCTAGGCCTTTTTAGGCGGTCCCAAAAGGATCAGTTTCTGCTTTCCTGAGAGATTATGGTATGAGTTCCATATACCACAATAACTTGCATTACAACATGCAAGATATCTATCTCCTATTACCAACTTTTGGAGATATTCGCGCTAAGCGCGAATATCTCCAAAAAGTAACACCTGCCCTGAGCAGTTCTTAGCCATGTTATCCAATGGGAGGTGGATAACATGGCTAAGAGTATTAGCTC
Organism: Lissotriton helveticus; assembly: GCF_964261635.1. Classification (NCBI taxonomy): domain Eukaryota; kingdom Metazoa; phylum Chordata; class Amphibia; order Caudata; family Salamandridae; genus Lissotriton; species Lissotriton helveticus. The sequence continues at coordinate 1,503,221,966 of NC_136065.1, forward strand.
GGTAATGCATGAATATCGCTGAGTTTTTAGCGATATTCATGCATTGCGGCCGTTTATTATCGCATTTGCGATAAACCTTGATAATAGTAAGGTTTATCTTCGATAATTTCTGACGATGCTTAGTGGTAAAAAATTGGTTGGTAAGCATCGTTAGCGATAAATATCGCTTAACTTTGGTAATATGCCCCAACGTCTGTTAACGTTCGATTCGAAGGAAATGAGGAAGTGTTGAAAAACATTGTCTGCGCCATCTTGCCTTTTTTGAAATGCCACACTTTTGTCGTGCACGGCAGCCATTTTAGATGTCTTGACCAGACCCACTCTCTGCACGCTGTCGATTCGTAGCATGGCTCCTCACCCTCGCAAGCATCTTCCCCAGGCACTGGTCACCCCCGCTCTCTGTCTTATGCATGGGCAATAAACCTCCCCCCATCTGCGCTGCTCTTCCCTGAGAATCACACTGTGCCCGCCCGACACCTCCCTTTCGCCCTATTCACTACCGCACCCTGTGACACTCCTCTTCCTCTGTGTCCGATTGTCCAGGCTATCAGCTAGCCCTGCAGATGTAGTTTATGGCCCCAGCTGTAAAGAATCACCCCTCTTCAAAGGAGTTATAGTAGATCAAGGCCCACACCCGATGAGATCCGTCACACCACACGTGTTCCTACTATCTGAAAACTATCCTGTATTGTGATTGGGGAGGGGACCGAGCCTGAAGCGGAAGATTCCAGGAATGACTCTTTGTACATCAAAGTTTTTACAATTATGTGTCACATAAAAAATATATAGCACTCCAACAAAGTAGTAGGAATATAAAACTTTAATAACATATAAATATATACAACAAAACAAAAACAGTAAAAACATTTAAACAACGAAGAGACCGTGGCAATTTCTTTTGAATTATCCAATAGATTTATTGAAATTGACAGCACCAATAATGAAATATTCTTGTCAGTAGCGGTCTGTTGTGCGAATAGTTCCAAGGCAGCAGAACGCGCTGAAATCTGGATGTCACGAAGGTGATGTCTAGCAAGTTGCCGCCCAGCAAATAACGGCGTGGGGCGACGCGGGGGTGAGTGAGTCCAGTAGGCACCACAGCTATTCTTACCGGCATTGCAGAATTACTGCTGGGGACAATGCCTGTGCTGGAGCAGGGTCACAGCAGAAACAAAAAGGATTCTGTTGAAGATGTTGTTGGTTTTCAATTTGAAAACAGTTCTGGTGTCAACTGCTATGCTAATGTAGTGGTTAATGTTTTGTTTTCTCTAGAAAATGTAAAAGAGGGGGAGGCAGTCCAAAGTTCCGTTAAAAGGGCAAAGGAAAGGATCGGTGGTTTGAACTATCAGTCAAAAAGGGGAGGGGGTGCAACAATTTTTCCTACCGGGTCACACTGTGCTTTCACCGGAAGTGAGGTCTGCAGGATTCTAGTAATTCAAAGTGAGGCTGGCGCCGACGTCCCGCGGATACAGTTTCGTCACTCCACGGGTGATCATGGCAGTCATTCCCCATCGGGGGTCGGAGACTCCCGCGGCTCCTCTAGAATCTTCAAGGTCGTGGAGGACTACGGTGGTGGAGTCAACCAGTGACCGGGCCATTTCTTTATGCTGGGCCCGCTCTTGCCAGGTCGACCGCCATTTTGAGAGTTCGGTAGCTACTGGCGATCGCGGGGTCAAATGAGCGGACGGGCTCCACCCTGCCGGGCGAGACGTTGCAGCATGGCCACAGTGGAAGAACTCTTTTCCGGGCGCCTGGACCGCTGAGGGTGCAGCTGGGAAGCCTCCACTGGGGAGGCGGGAGAGGCCTGTTCGCACCGTCTCTCCCTCCCAGTGCACCCCACGGCGTCTCGCTTGAGATTTGTTATGGCCGGACCAGGCGATGAGGACGAGGGGGGGGGGTCGGAGGCATGTGCAAGACATCCCCCCCCAGGGTTGTTGCAGCAATTATACAAGAAAGAAGAAGTGTCCCGTCCGTCTTCGGGCCGGGCTTCCGGTAGATGTCGGCCGGACGCCCCTGGCTCTGGCCCCATGAACGGGTTTCTTGGTTTATCGGCTGCAGCCGGATTCCGTCGGCCTCGGCCCCCCGACCGTTGGTGGCCGGACCGGAAGAGCATGTGGCGGGACTACCTGCAACTCTCAAGGGCCACCGCGGCCGGACTGGGAGAGAGAGGGGAGGGTCGAGGAGACATTCCCCCCCCCTGCAACTGTTCAGCGTTGTAAAGGCAATCCCCTGGCCGGGTCCCGTTGGTCTCGGCCTCTCCTCCGGCTACACCCTACGTTAGGATCTCCTGGCCGAGGCGTGGCAGCAGGACCTGCCTTATATGGGCTGCTCCCGGCTGGGCGTAGCCGGAACCCTGCCCCACCTTGGAAGTTTCCAGAGTGGGGGCGGATGTTCTACTGACTTGCATTTTCCCTAGTCTATCGATTTTTTTGGCGTGGCAGGCGGTGGGACAGCGAGGGGTGATTTGGTTTCTCTTACTGTTTTTCTGGTCTCTCACCACTGGCATATTTTAACGTTTTCTTGTTTCTAGGACATTAATAGGTTTTATCATTACGTTATGTTATCGTTTCTTTGTTCGTTGTTTAATAAAAGTTCATGTTCATCAGTGGCCTACTGATTTTCGTTTTCCTATTCTTTTCTTTCCAGGTTGTTTCATGCTAAAGTTTCTGTTAACAGGATACAGTGATCACTTCGTTATTATTGCATATGTCCTTTTCACTAGGGGTGCTCTCTGGTCGGGCCAGATGACGTATGTCTAGTAAATGGTCCGGGTGAAACAGGTGCATCAATCAGTGGGGAGTAGATAGGCATGACAGATTACAACGGGGGAGAAAGGTCCGCATTACGTACCCTTTCACTACTTGCAAAGATTTTCCTACGTTTATTTGCAAACAGGGAATACCTCCAAAAAGAACTAATTCCCAAACAGTCAATGTTCGGACAATCAATCAATCAATGAGGAATGAAATAGGTACGACGTGTTAAAGGCTTGCGTTACCTACCCTTCACTATCTGCAAAGGGAGAGAGAATATTCCTATTCTTCCTCGTTTGCAGGTAGAGAAGATCCTTAAGAGAATTAACATCGAACAATTCAATGCTCGATTGAAACAATCAACAAGGGGTACTGTGAACACAAATGAACGCCGCTTATGTACATACGCATTGCTATTTTCAACAGGTTGTTCCTAATGTTTCTATTTTAGCGAGGTCAAAAAGAGATCCCATTAGTGGCCTACTGATTTTGCTCGATTCCTTTTGTTTTTTTACACGATTTTTCGCTATCTGCAAAGACTAAACCGAGTATTGCGACTCTGTGCTTGTTTGTAAATAGAGAATGAACCAAAGAGAACAATCAATCAAATGGAGAGAGAAGCAGGCACGACGGATTACAAAGGGGGCAAAGGGCTGCGTTAACTACCCTTCACTATCTGCAAAGAGAGAGTACTCCTAATAGAAATGAGGGGTGGGGGGCAGCATTCAAAGCAGATCAGTGTGCATAAACACGAAAATGTTTTTACTTACCACGTACTTGACATTCGACAGCTTATGATATTTGCTATTAAAAAACCATTGAAATTCACTGAAAAAACCATAGGTTATAGACCATATATAGTTAGGAATTAGCATTTACAAAACCTTGAAAATTCACTGAAAAAACCATAGGTTATAGACCATATATAGTTAGGAATTAGCATTTAAAAAACCTTATTTTACTCACACAAAACCATTGAAATTCCATATATAGTTAGTTGCACTAACTATATATGGCGCACCCGCAATCCACTGCTGATCATGTCACATATTACATCATTCATGACATGGTCAGTGACATCACTGATGACATCACTGATGACATCTCAAATGACATCACTGATGACATCACTGATGACATCTCATTTGACATCATTCTTGTGCTAATACGATAAACCTCTTCAGACTCTAATATAACCTTAGATACACTCAGTGTATACAGACACTCACACACTGCCACTCATCCATGGAGTTACTCACACACCCAGTCAGTCATGCAAAGAAACAATCTCACCTCCATTTCTTCAACTATACAGTTAAACACACCTTACTTATTGAAACATATACTAACACATATTTACTCTCTTATACAATCCCTGATACAAGTTCACAATGATCGATACAACCACTCACTCATTCAGTGGCTCTCATGCACAGTTATTTATATATGCCAACTCTCACATGTACTGTGTTTTACATATGTACTTACTATGACATGTAGCATTGAGATATCCATTCACTCATCAATACACTCATGCACACAGTCAACTGCCCATGTAGCTGTTTCCACATGCACTCTTGAACTCATACACCTAGTGAATAAACTGCTCACACATCTATGCATAGAGTCTCACACCTTCCAGCCACCCCCACACAAACTCAATCTCCCATAGAAATACTTGGGCAACCAATTAATAACACATATAGCCTCTCGTATAGCTAATGATCAACACATGCAGCAGTTTACAGAACAACAGACATAATGATGCACAAATTAAGACAGTTTAGTCACTAACCCATGCATTCAGTGAGACACATTTAATCACTCACTCATACAGTCAGTCATGCACCTACTAAATCCTTCATCCAGACACTTATACATCCACTCAAGACATATTTTAACTTTACAGAAAAATACAGTCACTGGATGTTGTCATCAGTGATGTCATCAGTGATGTCATTTGAGATGTCATCAGTGATGTCATCAGTGATGTCACTGACCATGTCATGAATGATGTAATATGTGACATGATCAGCAGTGGATTGCGGGTGCGCCATATATAGTTAGTGCAACTAACTATATATGGAATTTCAATGGTTTTGTGTGAGTAAAATAAGGTTTTTTAAATGCTAATTCCTAACTATATATGGTCTATAACCTATGGTTTTTTCAGTGAATTTTCAAGGTTTTGTAAATGCTAATTCCTAACTATATATGGTCTATAACCTATGGTTTTTTCAGTGAATATATATATATATATATATATATATATAAATATATTACCTACTGGCGATAGCCAGTAGGTATATATAGTTAGGATTGTTTTCCATAGGGAAATCGCAACATTCTATTGGGAATAACTTTGGCGCCGGTTGAGGAATCTTCCTGAAATTTTCCTTAACTTTGCCTCGCTGCGCTCCGCTCCTCCCGGAAAGTTTGGGGGGGATTCGTCAAGCGGGGGCCGAGATAAAAGGGGGTCCCAAAACGTGTTTTCCCCATGTTAATTTCCATAGGGCGGTTAGCCCGAACGGCTGAATGGTTTTCCACCAAACTTGGCAAAATTGTAGGGACTGGTAGCCCAATGTGCCTTTGCTATGTCTCAAGATATGTGCTCCAGTGGTTTTTACGAAAATTAACTTTAAAAAAATATATATTGGGCTACATTGGGCTATATATATGTTAGAGCCCATATGTAGCCCAATGTAGCCCAAAGATGGCCACCAGAGACAAAAAAAAACAAATGTAGCCCAAATATCAGCCAGATGTAGCCAAACTATAGCCCAATGACAGAATGTCCCAGAGTGTTCTAAAGAACAACTATAGCGCTAACAGTCTTACTTATGACAAAAGTATGGCACACCTGAAGTCATCTTGATTGGAATAAAGTGTTAACACTTAAAACATTTAATATGCAAAGGAACAAAATGAGGGGGTTCATTTTGCCATAGAAATTATGATTAGTGCTGAAGAAAGAAAAATTAGGACACATTTTGAGTGACTTCTCAAATCCTCTTATATTTCATTAAAAAAATTCTGATATGCAGTCTCCCAAGATGGCCACCAGAGACAAAAGAGCACAAATGTAGCCCAAATATCAGCCAGATGTAGCCCAACTATAGCCCAATGACAGAATGTCCCAGAGTGTTCTAAAGAACAACTAGAACGCTAACAGTCTTACTTATGACAAAAGTATGACACACCTGAAGTCATCTTGATTGGAATAAAGTGGTAACACTTAATACATTTAATTTGAAAAGGAACAAAATGAGGGGTTTCATTTTGCCATAGAAATTTTATATATATATATATATTCACTGAAAAAACCATAGGTTACACACCAGTTATAGTTAGGAATTAGCATTTAAAAAACCTTTGAAATTCACTGAAAAAACCATAGGTTTCACACCAGTTATAGTTAGCTGGAAATTTTACTCGCATAAAACCATTGAAATTCCCACGTTATAGTTAGTTGGACTCACTATAACTTGCACGTCTGCAATGCAGCGTAAGCGCGTCGGGTCATGTGACTTGAAAATAACACTTTTCATTGGTTGCTAACATTTTTTTATAAAGAATGAAATCCCCACCCATTTCCTTCACTTCTTTTTTCACTTTTGTGACTGAAAGACCTGCCTGTTTTGCTGTCGGTTCTTTGTTGGATATCTTGGATTATCATGGCTGCCAGACCATCCAGCAGTGAAGATGACTCCAATGAATTCATCGATGAAGAGCCTCCTCAGCCAAAATACAAGGAACATTTCATCTGGAATTTTTTTTCCATACCTGATCACCAGAAGAAGGTAAATGCTCCAAAAGTGGAGTGCAGGATCTGTCACACAGTCCTGTCACGGGGTATCCCCAATAAAAAATATTCTTTTGGGAACTCCACAATGATTCGCCATGTGGAGAGAGGCACCCCCAGAATTTTGCCCGGGAAACTGTCAGGGCTCTGGCACAAAAGGTTCCCAGTGATGGGGCCTCTACATCAACCGGAGGACGAACACCATCGGTGAGGGGGAGATCACAAGAGCAGGTTCCGAACATTCAGCCTGCATTTAACAAAGGCGCCCTTAAATGCAGATACTGTGATCAGCTACTTTCCTGTGGGGAGCAAAGTGTTCTGCTCATGGTTCGAGCATTGGAGAACCATCACTGCCGTTACCATCCCAAATTTTTTTTTTTGCTCCTGTTGAGCAGTTTCCATTCCCTGTTTTTGTTGTAGTTCTAAAAAAAGAAAAAAGAAGAAAAAAAAAGTTCTTTTCAGAACTACCTCCAATTCTCATCAAAGAGCTATATTCTTAAAAAAATGAAAAAGAGTAAGTGAAGTGGAGTGCATTGATAAATGAAAGGAAAATGAGTAAGAAAGAACAGAAAAGTATGAGAGGAGAAAGGAAGTGAAGTAGGGGGACTGAAAGAAGGTGAGTGTTGGGAACGAAAGTAAGGAGAAGGAGAGTGAACATGGGGAATGTGGTTATTCAAACAAAATGTAGAAAAGGAACGGGGGTGTGGAAGGGTAAGAAAAGATGCATTGCTGGAGTTGCATCATTTTTGTGACACTCTTCAGCAATGCATCACTTTTGCGCTTACAGATACGTCTGAAATACTGACGTATCTAAAAGTACTTGCGACATAATACATCATATATTTAATATGACGCATGAGTAGGAGACTGAAGGCCTCATTTATGAGGCCATGCGTCACTTTTACGCCACCGGTACGTCACTTTTTGTGACGCACCAGTGCTGTTAAAAATGCACCTTATTCAGTCATATTTACAAAGTGACGCATCTAGGTAGATGCGTCACTTTGTAAACCCCTGCGCCACATTATGCCTACGTCAGGTGTAATGTATGCAAAAGGGACGTATTGACGCAAGAAAGGGTCGTACAGGTGACACAGTAAAATCTATGAGATATCACTACGTCACTTTTATGACGCTGTTGCGTCCAAATCTTGCGCCTGTTTCACAGCAGGCGTAAGACTGATGCAGGCCCTTTCACATGGGGCCTGGCCCCATGTGAAAGGATGCATTGCTGGAGTTGCATCATTTTTGTGACACTCTCCAGCAATGCATCACTTTTGCGCTTACAGATACGTCTGAAATACTGACGTATCTAAAAGTACTTGCGACATAATACGTCATATATTTAATATGACGCATGAGTAGAAGACTGAAGGCCTCATTTATGAGGCCATGCGTCACTTTTACGCCACCGGTGCGTCACTTTTTGTGACGCACCAGTGCTGTTAAAAATGCACCTTATTCAGTCATATTTACCAAGTGACGCATCTAGGTAGATGCGTCACTTTGTAAACCCCTGCGCCACATTGTACCTACGTCAGGTGTAATGTATGCAAAAGGAGTGTATTGACGCAAGAAAGGGTCGTAGAGGAGACGCAGTGAATGAACTGGGTTTTCCCCATGCTACGCTCCCCGGTACGATCCCCGGTGCGCGCACCTGGCGCTCCCCCCCGCGAAAATCGATTTTGCCCCGCGGAGCCTTTTATGGCACCCACATCAAACCTAGGGGGTCAGGGGGGGTCTACCCTGCCCCCTTTTGGTCATTTGCCCCTTTGTTTCTTGCCACCTCTTGTGTCTCAATCCTACCGAGACACAAGATGGCGGCTGCTCCGGACTGTTTGGAATGTTTACAGACACCCGAGAGCCAATCAGCTTTCCGCTCGCGAACTCGCGTGGCGCGCTGGTACGCGCCCGGTACGCGTACCGGGGCGCGCCTATAGATATATATATTTTTTTGAACCTAAATTACTCAAAATCCACGGGAGCACATATCTTGAGACATAGCAAAAGCACATCGGGCTACCAGTGCCTACAATTTAAAGTTTGGTGGAAATCCATTCAGCCGTTCGAGCTAAAAGTGAGTTCGACCGCCCTATGGAAATTAACATGGGGAAAACACGTTTTGGGACCCCCCTTTTATCTTGGCCCCCGATTGACGAATCCCCCCCAAACTTTCAGGGAAGGAGCGGAGAGCCGCGAGGCAAAGTTGAGGAAAAATTCAGGCAGATTCCTCAACCGGCGCCAAAGTTATTCCCAATAGAATGTTGCGATTTCCCTATGGAAAACAATCCTAACTATAACTACCTACTGGCGACCGCCAGTAGGTAATATATATATCTGGAGAAGTGAACAACCTGACTGTGGTCAATTTGAGGGACAGAGTATTGACGGACACGGAGAAGGAATTGTTAAGCCTTGGTTTAACATTCTGTTCAAGCAATGATTTAGAGTACACCCAAACACGGATAGATCTTTTTTGCTTTACTAGGAAGTTGAAATTGCACAAACATTTTAAATTGAGGCCTCACATTAAAGACCTAAAAACACAACCGAAGAGACTAACAGCCACTGATGCTCTGACCGGTAAGGATTTATCGGGCCTGGAAGCCTTGGAAGATCTGAGGATGCAACAGGAATCCAGTTCAACTACAGGTATGAGTGTGGCACAGAGAGCTGTAAGGCAGAACATCGATCAAGACAGGGATGAAAGTCCCTTTAAACCATCGCCTGTCTTTGTCCCTCAAATGCCTTTGGATGCGATTGATGTTTTTACCGAGGCCATGACGAATGACCTATTGAAATTTAGGAAAAATAGTCACCATCGAAAAAAGACCGGAGTAAACATCACACCGGTCCAAAGGTCAGCTTTACAAGATCTTATGAACGATGCTACGGTTATTATGAAACCTTCTGATAAAGGCGGCAACGTAGTGCTACTCACTAGGGAGTTTTATAAGAGCGAAGCGATGCGACAACTTTCGGACAAGAAGTACTATGAACCAAGCACTGATGAGGCATACAGCCAGAGTGTGAAACTGTATGATAATTTAGTGAAGAAATGGTATGATCTATCCATGCTTGGTAGTGAGGAACATCTATTCTTAAGAAGTGGTAATCCGACATTTCCAACTTTCAACCATCTCCCAAAACTTCCTAAAAATTACCAACATCCACCCGGTAGACTGATAGTCTCCTGTGTTAACAGTCTGACCGAACATATGTCCAAATTCGTTGACAATTTTCTGTTCCCTTTTGTTGTGCAACTTGAATCATACACAAGAGACACTAAGGACTTTCTAAAGAAAATCATTGATATCAATTGGAAGAGCCATTATTTGCAATTGGACATCACTAGCCTTTACACCAGCATAGAACATGTACATGGCTTAACAGCAGTCCGACACTACTTGGAAAAACGCCAATCGAGATTTGCACAACACAATATGATGCTGTTGGAGTTTGTGGAATGTTGTCTCTCGTACAATATATTGTTGTTCAAGAGTCTATTTTTCAGACAAATATCCGGGACGGCGATGGGCACCTGCTTTGTCCCCAGCTATGCCAACTTGTTCGTTGGCTGGTGGGAGGAGCAGGTGCCCAGAAGCTGTAGAGTAGGTCAAGACAGTGGTAAGGTCATCCAGTGGCATCGTTATATTGACAATTTATTCATTGTTTGGCAGGGGTCAACTGAGACAGCTCTTAAATACATTGATGATCTGAACAACAACTACAACCTGCACTTGTACCATTAGTCCGGTGGCAGCAGACTATTTGGACCTGAGGGTGTTTGTTGAGGATGGGCGACTCCACACTGCACTTTTCCGTAAACCAACGGCTGGTAATTCTATTCTGTCCGCCAGCAGCAATCACCCACCAAAGCTTATCAGCAGCATACCTTATGGGGAGCTGCTGAGGCTTCGTAGAAACAGTTCAAGGGAGCAAGACTTTGAGGCGGCTGCCTCAGAGTGTGTAGAGAGATTAAGTCTGCGAGGCTATGAGCGCGTCGCTTTGAATAAGACACTAAATAAGGTCAGAAAGATCCCGAGGGAGACCCTTCTGGTAGATAAACCTAGTAAGAAGGAGGACATCAATAAGGAAGGGAAATTTCGGATGATTAGGCCTTATTCTTCTGAGGCTAACTATCTGAAAAAAATGCTTAGAAAAAACTGGCATATTCTCCTGACTGATAATACTATCAAGGATGATATACCCCAGTATCCACAGGTGACTTTCGGAAAGGCCAGGTCCTTAAAGGACATGCTGGTTAGAAGCCATCTTGAGAGGCCTATACCTAAAACTAACATCTTTAAAGAGATGAAGAGATTTTACCCCTGTGGAAGGTGTAAAGCCTGTGCGGCTAGTAAACGGGTCCTGACTTACACTCTTTTAGACAAAGGAAGAACGATGGAAATCAAAAAGTTCTTGACTTGTAGCACTTCCATCGCAGTTTATTGCCTTGTCTGCCCATGTGGCTTACGCTACATTGGCAGTACAATTCATGAGCTGAAAATCAGAATATTGGAAAATCTGCGGGCAATCGATAAGGCGGACCCCGCATATCCGGTTGCCCGCCATTTTGCAGAATTCCACAATAAGGATAGAAAAAAGCTACAGTATTTTGGATTAGATTGTGTCCCTTGTAACATCAGAGGTGGAGACCATTTTCAGAAGTTACAACGATTAGAGTCGAGATATATTATCGACCTATCGTCTAAATTCCCAAAGGTCTAAACAGTGGGGAAGAACTTGCAATACATCTGGGGAAATAATGTGATGTGTCTGATAGTTATGATCTAAGCTTTGGTTTACTGCTATGGTTCATGTTGGTTTTGTTTTGGTTTGTCCCGTTATATAATGCTAACTATATACTGAGAAGATATTGATTCTGTCCAGAACGGTCACATTGGGTCTCGGGGATCTATGGGTAACCATAGTTGATGTTTATGTTTATTCGCTTATTCATGAACGTTGGATGAAATATGAGATCATGATTGAATGATTACTAATTTGAGTTGTTCATCCAATGAATTTAAGGAAATTGTACTTTTTACAGAAGAAGTGTAAAGTTTCATGTGTAATATAATAATGGTTTATATAGAAGGGACCCAGGCCGATCCACGGCGCTATTTCATGTAATAACATGTATTAGTGGTTTTACCCTGCAATAATTTGTGGGGCCAGTGGTATGCCGATTTATGGCTCAATGATGTTGTGGTTTAATTACCGTAATATGTGGAGATAATGGTTTTGCGCCTTGCATACACTCCAAGATGGCGCCCACTGTTTGCTTAAGGGTAATGGTACTTTCTCTATTACCATGAAATTAAGAAACTTTATCAGTCTGTCACAATAGCGGTGTCATGAACACCGACGAAGGCTTGATGCCGAAACGCGTTTGTTCGCTTCAAAATGAAGAAGCCTGATGTGAAGAGTTCCCCCGTGAGTGCGGTTTTTCTTTCCTAAAGTAAAGAAATTGAGCATTATATATATATATATATATATATATATATATATATATATATAAATATATATATTGAGTTTCCCAGTGTCCAAGACTTTAGGATGCACTCACCAACTTCAATATACGGTAGCAGCGCAAAGAACAAACTTCTGGTACTTGATAAATATGCCTTACGCGTTTCAGACTGTCGTCCTTGATCACAGGCAGAGTGGTTGCAAAAATACCGAAGACTACTGCTGCATTTCACCTGTATTTTATTAAGCTCCAGTAGGCCACGTGATGTTGCAAAGGATTCTGGAGGCAGTAGTCTGTCTGTGTCTCTCTTTGTGATAAAATAGCGCACACAGTTCAAATGTCCATTGCATTTCCATCTCAAATATGCTTTAAATCTAGCCATTAGTGGGCCATCCCAAAAGCTGTTTCAGTGCGCTGCAAAATACACAAAGCCAAGTTGTTGGTCTGCTCAGGGCCTCGCTGTGCAAAGCCCACGGCCCGCGCTGATTCACGCAGAGGTGCTTCCTCACCTATCCATAGGAAATCACCAACTTTCTATTTGGAATAACTTTGGCGCCCGTTCATGAATCAGCTTGAAATTTTCCAAACTTTTGGCCTGCTCCGGTCCGCTACTATCCTGAAAGTTTCACGATGATTCATCAAGCGGGGGCCGAGAAAAAAGGGGGGTGCCAAAATGTGTTTTCCCCTTGCAATTTCCCATAGGACCTTTAGCCGCAGCTACAGCCTGAACTGCTGAACGCAATTACACCAAATTTGGCAAAGAGGTAGTCCTTGGTTCAGACTTGTGCCTTTTGCTTATTTGGTGTAAAAGAAGTTTCAGAGAAAATGACATTTAAAAGTACATATATATCTATGGGCGCGGTGGATCCGCACACCCTGCGCGTACATTGAGTGCACCATAAGCGCACAATTATGATCACGCGCTGAATTCTAATTGGCTGTCAAGTGGTTGTCAACATTCAAAACTAGAAACTGTTGGTAGCCATTTTATGCCTCGGTAGAAGCGAGGCTGAAGAAGTCTGTGAAATATGTGTGCAAAACACGAAAAAGGGGCAGGGTAGACACACCCTAACCCCCTAGGCCTGCTCAGTGGGTCCCACAAGGACCCCCAGGGCCAAAAATTATTATTTTTTTTTTTTAAATTGCGGGATGCGCGTAGGTTCCGCGCATTTCGCTGCTGAAAAAAAAAACAAAGCGCGGACTCCCGCACTTTAAAGGTTATTAGCCCCGGGGGGGGGGGGCAAATCCCGGGGGCATTTAAAAAAAAATAGTATGGGGGTCACAATCTCCAACACACTGCCCCGTGGACCGCCACCCCGGGGCTGTAACTTAATATATGCAGGGGGCTCTTGGGGCCCCCCGCAGCCTCAGGAACCGCCACCCCCTGGAGCTTGTTTAAAAAGGGTGGGGGGTCTTAGGCCCCCCAGCGCCAGGGACCACCATCCCCGGGGCTTCACAACATTAATTGAGGGGGGGCTCTCAGGCCCCCCAGCCCCGGGGACTGCCCCCCGGGGCTTCTTTAAAGTGTGGGAGGGGGGCCACGTGGCACCCCTCCTGGAGCCCAAGATGGCCCTGGGGACCGCCACCCCAGGGCCGGCTCCTGCAGTGTCCCGAGGTGCCACCCCCAGGACACTGCTCTTTGCAATGGCAGGGCGGGAGCCTCGCGGCTCCAACCCTGTCTTTACAAACTGCTTTTCTATTTGGAAGAGAGAGCAGGAAACCTGCTCTTTCTTCCAAATAGGAAAGCAGATTGCTTTTCCTAAGGGGGAACAGCATGGTAGCTGCTCTCCCTGAGGAAAAGCAATGCCGGCTCCCGAAGGACGCGGGGAGCCGGCTGGGACCGTGGGGGCTGTCAAGGTTAACAGCAGATAACGCACCCAGTAAGACATACCATTACCATGCCACTAACCTGTAGTCTCTGACCAGCGGGGACCACAGCCTGAAGCTTATCTTCCCTATACCCTATAGCACTGACCCTCCCTGTGCGAACTCACACTCCAGGGACAGGTAGCCCTCGGGGCAGGGGGAAGAAGGTTGATTGGGGAGGTAGCAGCGAAGACACCCTTCGAGGTCTGGTCTGAGGAATAGGACGTCTTCAAGTCGTACCACTTCTCTGGAATTACAAGAACAATAGTTGTAGGAGAATCTGTATAATAAGGGCTTACTTCCAGAACAAATTAAGCTAGCAGATACGTACTGAAAACCTGCTCCTGGCAGCTTGAGATCAGTATTACAGTCAGAAGCTAATACGTTGGACTCTGGGGAATATTAGCTCCTCCTCCTGATTCCCTTTGTTGATCGCCTATAGTAGTTAAAGTCACTACTGGCTGCTATCTAGCACCAATGTAGGTAGTTCCTTTTGTCTCAAGGGTCACCGACTCTAGCGGTGATAACAATGTCACAAAAATTAAAGATAGCACGGCCGTGCACTATGTTAAAGGCCCTACCTTGAATCCGAACCCATATGACAACAAAAATGTTCAAGACACTGCGGCTTCCTCCTGCGGGAAGGAAAGCGTCCGCCCACGGTTTCTCTGGCGGCGTCCTCCTGCGGGAAGGAAAGCGTCCGCCCACGGTTTCTCTGGCGGCGTCCTCCTGCGGTAAGGAAAGCGTCCGCCCACGGTTTCTCTGGCGGCGTCCTCCTGCGGGAAGGAAAGCGTCCGCCAAAAGGTTTCTCTGACGTCCTCGGAATACAACTCGGCTCAGCTCCAACTCAATGATGTCGGGAAGGATTGACAAGCACCAGGGAAAGGGAAAGGAGGGTCTTTATGGACGCCGCCCAGAGGGCGCGTTCCGTTTCGCCTGGCCCCAGAGCTTTCTGGGAGTTGTAGTGCTGCAGCGGTATAGTCCTTTTCTACCTCTGTGACTAGCAATCGCTACAGGGGCATTGGGGGTCCCCCCACGGTCCTAAACGTATTATATAAGCCCCGGGGAATGGGGTCACCGGGATAATACAAATTACTGATAGGGGCTAATTTTTTTACGGTAATATTAGGAGTTGGGCACCCAGCGCGGTGCTGAGTGCGCCCCCTGGTGTGCACGCGCTGGATACGCGGCATCTAACTCATAGGGTCTGCGCCCGTCCGCGACCAGCCGTGGCCCGGGGCCAAAACCCCTGGCCGGTTAGGGGGAGTTTATAGATATTCCTCAGAAGAACTCACTGCTGTATGCCCCCCCATTATGGAGCAGTGCAAACACAATATCCTGCCGGGGAATCTGTGCTAGGAGTGTAGCCACTGCCCTTTCATGTCAGTGCAGCAACTTAACACCAGAACGGGCGGCATACCCTTCTACTGCGCCTTAATCAACTGTCGGTCTCTGAAGAAACATAAATTGGAGGTCCATGACTTTTTACAAGATGCCCAGCTGGATGTACTTTTTCTCACAGAGACCTGGCTGAATGAGGAGGCGGCCAATGACATCTTGGAAGCCCTCCCCCCTAACTATGGCATTGTTAGGATTGATCGAATGAGAAGGAGGGGTGGGGGAATAGCTATGATACACAAAAAGTCTATCCAGTGTAGTCTTGAACCCACTGAGATCGAGGATTGCGAAGCTGTTTTCTTCTCCATATTAGCCTCCTTTGACTGCTGTGTAAAGGGCTTCCTCATTTAGCGCCCCCCTAGTCTCCATACTGGTTTTGCCCGTAGTTTGATCGAATGTACCATGCAACCGGTGCTGCGATATTCTAAACTGATGGTGGTTGGGGATCTAAACCTGCATCTGGAAGATCCACTGGACAACGGCGCTCAGGATGTTCTTCAGGAAAAAGCGGATGTCCATTTAATGCTTAAATCTGACGCCCATACCCATCAAGGTGGCCTCCTATTGGACCCGATTTTCGCTAACTAGCTGACTTTTTTGCAGATAAAGTGGGGAGGATTCATGCCACCTTTCCTGCCTCAGCTCAGCAGGGTAATGCCAGTAGCGAAGGGATCTCTATGATCCCAGAAGCAGATTGGCTTCACGACTCTGTGGTACCTAGTGAAGAAAGACTCATAGCAGGGGCTACCAGTATCAAGTCTGGCTCACCTAGAGATCCGGCCCCCCTAGGATCCTGAGGGGGAGTCTTACTATATTGGAACCCTACATGAGATATCTTCTTCAACACTCCTTTTCCTCTGGGGTAGTCCCTAATAAGTGGAAGGAGGCCATTGTTATCCCACTGAAAAAGAAACCTAACATCAGTGCTAATCAGATGGAGAACCTCCGCCCGATTTCCCTTTTGCCTTATTTTGCGAAGGTAGCGGAAAAGGTTGTTAACATGCAACTGGGTGAGCATGTTAATAATCACAACCTACTCCATCCCACCCAGTCTGGTTTTCGCGCCATGTATTCTACGGAATCAGCCTTACTTGTATCCACCGAGCTCATCTGTAGTTTAGTTGATGCGGGACAGACGGCGGCACTAGTGCTTCTTGATCTAAGTGCCGCGTTTGATACTGTTGCCCATCACACTCTATTGCGGCGTCTGCATGAGGGCGGTGTGGGCGGGCAGGCCATGGAATGGTTGCGATCCTTTTTAAACGACCGATGCTTTCAGGTGTCACAAAAACCTTTCCTCTCTGAAAGTGTCAAGCTTGATCTCGGGGTCCCACAAGGCTCCATTCTGAGTCCTACTCTCTTTAATCTGTACATTGCTCCTCTGGAAAAGATGTTGGACAAGTTTGGAGTAAATGTGGCGTCATATGCGGACCACATGCAACTAGTGGTAACCCTGACTGAAGAGCCGGCAGAGGCCTCACAGAACTTCACACTGTGACTTCAGGAGCTGGTGTCCTGGATGGCTTCGAACTGTTTGAAAACGGAGGTCCTAATTATATGCTAAACCCCTCAATTTGGTCATCCGCCTGGTGGCCATCCACCTTGGGACACACCCCATCCCCGAAAGATCAGGTGAAGAACCTGGGGTTTTGGGTGGACTCCAAACTGTCCCATGAGACCCACACCAGGTGAGTGATGGGTAATTGTGTGGGGGTCTTACGCACTCTCCGCAAGACCTTAGACATTCTCCCAATGTCAGCAAGAAAGACGATGGTCCATGCCTTAGTGACATCCCAGCTGGACTATGGGAATGTTCTGTACCTGGGGGCTACCGTCAAGTGCGTTCAGAGACTCCAGCATATTGAGAACGCGGCTGCACGTCTGGATCTAATGCTCCCTAAGAGAGCATCATCCAGCAAGGCTCTCGAATCTCTACACTGGCTCCCCATGAGGAAACGTGTTCTGTTTAAGGCCATGTGCATTAGCCATCGGATTCTGCAGAAGAAAGGCCCTTCTTATCTACACAATCTCCTCACCCAGTATGTTCCCATGAGAGGCTAAGATCCAGTGGCATGGGGCAACTACGCATACCTGTTATCAGAAGAGCCAGGATGGGCGGACGCTCTTTCAGATTCCTTGCAGCATCTTACTGGAATAAGCTTCCAATGAAGCTCCGTCTGGAAGCATCTGCTACGGTCTTTCAGGAAAAAGCTGAGGACGTGGCTTTACCTATCGGATAACTACATTGTCTGATTCCTTTCCCTGTTTCTCCTTGCCTTTGGGACCTTGTCGCAGCGCGGGACGCACAGATTTTGTGCAACCAGGCGCTTTATAAATTTAAATTGATTGATTGTTTGATTGAGGGTACGCGACTCCAGCGTGTGTGGTGCACGACTTGTATGTGTTGGCTGCACATCTGTGGCGCGTTGGGTGCGCGACTCCAAGCAAAAAACAAATAATATTTTTCAGATATACATCAAGCTTATGTGTTTAGTTGTTAGGTGGCTCTAAAAGGAGCCCTTGTGTTTATTGAGAGATTTTAGTACCTACAAGTAAGTACCGATGCAGAGTCTGAAGTACAAGAGCAAGACCCTGTTCCCTTCATCTGTAAAATGTACACCATCTCTCCTATAGATGCCAAGCATATTGAAACGCAGATTGTTGTGGTATATGGACCCCATTCTATGGTCTTGGAGAAAAGCAGAAACAGATTTATTCGCATGTTTCCTAGCTTTCTCAATCTGTGGACAAAATTGATTGGACCAGTTCCATTTCTGCCTTTTGGCATATGTTAGAATAGACAAAGGCAGTATGGGGGAAAAGTGACATCAGTTCTCCAAAGGTGTCCTTCATAAGCATTTCCAGTCCTATCCCAGTCAAAGTGCCTAGATTATTGCCACCACAGTGCACAATTATGAGGTCAGGGTTTTGGAGGTGCAAAAAGGATTTAAGCAATGGCATCAATAGGTGCCACTTTAACCCTCTCTGTCTAATCCATTTAATGTCTACAGTTGGCAAACCTAGGTCTTTGTTAATTCCTTTCTGTTCTGCGTACCTTTGGCTCCAGAAAATATTGCTGTGTCCCACAATCCACACTCTAAGCATCTCAAAGGGGGGTCTGGATGGTCTCTTTAAATGAAGTAGTGTGTATATATCTAGGACCCCCTGAAGGAATAGATACTATGAGTCCATGGTCAGGGATAGATAGCATGAAAGATAACAACCAAGGCACTTTAACCAACCAACTGTTTTTATCACAATAAAATGATCATATAGAACGAAATAGTGTGAGTAGGTCTAATAAAAATATTTTTATTGTCAATTATATAAACAAAGAGAAGTCAATCGTACCAAATATAAATTGCAAATCTTAAAATCATGGACACAATATTTTATGACAAATTAATAAAGACATAAATGGAAAACCATCAATGCTATACAATATATAAACAAAGAGAATCAATCATATACATTATATAATCCAAATCATGAAATTGAACGCAAGTTATTGGTCAAACAGTTAAAAAAATACATAAAAAAACAATCAATACATAAGAAAAACATGAAATAAAAATTAAAAAGTGGCAAAAAGGAATAGTTCTCTACGCGCGTTTCGGCGACCAGCGCCTTCTTCTGGAGTAGCCACGTGTGTCCTAAATATAAAAGAAGGAATACAAAAAACATTTCTAAACAAATGATATATCACAGATTTTTTAATTTAGAGAAAATTCGAACTCCAGACTCCCAAGGTGGTGCAGCAATAAGAAAGAAAAGGGAGGTCTATTGGATTTTTGTTTTTGACACTTTACGATGCGGTCTCAACAGTGAGATTCCGTGGGAAAACGCCATCCAATAGGGTTCAGATATAGTTCTATAGTGTGATTATATGAGTTCAGTATAAAGTCAATAGAGACATACATGCGTTTCTTTGGTTCTCTTGAGAGGTGTTCAAAACCGAGATTCTGTATAAGAAAATCTGCTGCGTGACTGATAGACTTCTAATTCTACAAAACAATTTGAAAGGTGAGTTATTAATTTGTGAGGGAATGTATGTGGTGCATTTTGATTTTAATCAGACTAATGTGTTTGTCCTGCTAAAGTGCAGGGAATTCTTTTTTTTCCTCTAGAATTTTATTGTGAGTGTATGCTAACGGTCGAAAATATGCAAGTAGAATTCATCTACAAGATGAACACAAAAAGGTGGTAATTTGTGTATTTTATGTGCTTGCAGACAGATAACTATGCTGTTCTCATGCTTTGGTAGAATTAGAAACAGTTATTTTTTATTTATTTGCAAAAATGACTTAAGTTTTTACATTAAAATGCAGTACTCATTCTAGACCAGAGGTCTTAAAACTTTTGTAGGTTGAGCCCCCTCAGCAGATTTTGTTTAGATGTTGCCCCCCACCCCCGCCCCACCACCTGAAAGACATTTCTGGACTCGTCCGCTACGCACACATTCCGGGCATATTCAGCAAATAACATTCAATACAATAAGAGTGTTTAGTAAACTGCAGGTTTGTGAGTGGGTGTGGTGAAATGACAGAGGCTTATTACACAGCTCAAAATACCACTTTCCAAGATAAAATCTGTGCAAATTGTTTTTACTAGGATGCTTTGTTTTACACATGACCTGGATTGATAATAACACCACCAACATAAATGTGACAGGTGTGCCTGTTTTTCAGAGACGGTCAAACTGTGGATGGATTTTTGCTACTGCCATCCTCAGGTTGTGCTCCACATCCAGTCTTGAACGGTACTTAGTCTTTAATACCGCAAGTGCTGAGAACCCAATCTCACATAAATAGGACGAGCTGAAAGGCAAGAGAGTTTTGATAGCAGTTTCTCCCAAAGCTGAATATTCTGCAGACATTTTCAGCCAAGACAGGGACTGTAAGAGAGACAGTGTTGTCAGATGTTTGAGCACTCCCTAGCTCAGAGCTGGTACACTAGAAACAAATCTTCTCTAGAAATCATTAACAAACGTTTTAGGCAGCATTATAATGGGATAATTGCCCACCAACCAGTTATGGTTCTGAAGACAGTTGAAAGTCCACAGAGAAGGCGCTGAACAAACACCTCATTGAGAATTCCTTAGCGGTACAATAAGTTGCTTGCCTGAAGTAGTGGGAGTTTGGGACACGTCAGGCTTATGTTTAAAAAGAAATAGAACTAATAATAAATTAATGCTTTTGTCTAGTTTACTTTAGAGTAATGTTGTCTGACAGACTTTGTGATGGCAGGGACATGTTAGGGATTTTGGGTGCCATGGGCCAAAACTATTTTGGGGGCCCCTGTTCAGTACAGGTTTGAGTTTAAATGATTTATTTTCAGCTCTGCCATACCCTATTTAGCCAGACTACTAACGGTGCACAGGGACTGTAGTCGAAATTCTAAAAGCGTTTACATCTAATATTCAGAGATAGTGATGTGTTTTCACTGTTGTAACAAAGCAGCCGCCCACTAATTTTACAGTGAATAATATCTGTGATATCCTCCAATTTCTCATATGTGAGGACCCGCTTGGATCTAACTTTTTTATGGTTAATTTATTTTCGGTTGTTGCATGAAACAAACACATTTCTCTACCAATAGTAATAGACTCCCTCACATCAATTACATTAAAAAGAAATTAAACAAAACGGTATTTGCAAGAATCTGTATTGGAATTATTCCAGTCCATCAGGGCAAAAACAGAACTGTCTCTATCAAGGGGCCCCTGGAAGGCTGGATTGTAGTGCATTTAGATGTCTCCTTTTGAAATTTAGGACGAAAACCTTTAATGGGACACGACATGCCCACACTTGTGTACAGGGGTGAGTGAGGCGACCATATGAATTGGGGTGCCCATGTTAGTGCAGAGTGGGACAAATGAATGTATGGTTATTGGTGGGCTTATTGGAGTGAGATTGCAGATTGAGCAGGGAGGGGGACAGGTGAGTGTAGTGTCATGAGTGCAGGCTGAGTAGTGTGCTTGTGTGACTGCAGGGTGAGGTACAGGGTGAACAGGGCAAGTGCATTGTGAGTGCAGAGTAATCACTGTGATTGGAGGGAAAGTGGATGAATGGTGTGAGTGCAAGGTGATCAGTGTGAGTGCAGGGAGAGTGGGTGAATGGTATGAGTGCATGGTGATCAGGGTGAGCGTATTGTAATCGCTGTGAGTGCAGAGTAATCACTGTGAGTGGAGGGTAAGTGGGTGAATGGTGTGAGTGCTTTGGGATCAGTGTGAGTGCTGGGTGAGAGTGAAAGTGAAGGGCGAGAATGACGAGTGAGTGGTCTGAATGCAGGGTGCATTCCCAGACACTTGAAATAACTCAGCATGTTATTGACGGCAGTGTGGGGTTTCAAATGTGTTAAACTATTGCTATTATGACAGTAAACAGGGATCAGGGTGGAGGAAATAAATAATGTGCTGATCTCTCAACAAACTTCCAGTCTTATGATTAGGGTTGCCAGCTCATTACTTTGATGTCACAGATGATGTACAAATAAGCAGTGACATAAAGCTGTATTTTCAGCACTTGTCTGTATATACTTTGGACAGCAAATATAAATAGAAAGAACTTTTAATTGTTTTCTATAGCTGCATGAATGATCCATGACTGATAATGAAAGGGAACAAAGATAGAAAAGTCACATTAAAAATGAATACATACTTTTTATTTATAACCATATTTCTAATTTGCAAGCTGTTTAAACAACACATGGCTGGCTGGCATTTTGCGTGCATGCCTGTGCAATTTTAAAAGAAACTTTCAGGGATGTTTTAAGGATTTTGGGGCCTGTGGGTCAAATGTATTCTTGGGGCCCCTGTTCGGACCAGCTTTGATTTTATGATCCAGTCTCAGCTCTTTCATGCCTTCTTTGGTCAAATATTAAATGTGTGTACATCGGATATTCAGGGATAGTGATGTATGTTTTCAGTACGTAACACAACAGCAGTTCACTAATATTACTGCAAATAATCTGCCATACCCTTCCATTTCTCATATGTGAGGTCATGTATTGATCTAAAATAAACTTTTTATATGGATGTCGCATGACGCATAAACACATTTTGTTTGCAAAATGTCTGTAATAGACTTTTACACATTAAAAATGAATGATAGAAAAATGCTATTTACAACATAGTGTTTAAAAATGATTCAAGGTAATGAGGCAAGACTGTACAACAGAGCTGGCTATTTCACCCCCCCCCACCCACTCCCACCCCTTTTGAATGGCCAGAGCCCACTTTGCCCATGCCTTAAACTTCTCTGGACACTTTGTCTCCATCCTGGGAAGAGCTAATTCTCCGAGTAGGGGGTTAATTCATAGAGGTGAAATGTTACAGCTGCAGTGGGAGGCAAGGAGTTTCCTCTGCTGAATGTGTGTCTGTTTGTTTGCTTTCAGTTTTAGCAGAGGAGACTCCTTGCCTCCCACTGCAGCTGAAGCTGTCAGCTCTGTGAATTAACCCCCTCCTGGGAGAGTTAACCAGACAAAAGAACGGGCAAGTCGTGCCCCATCTACAACGCAGGGAACAAAGGTCAGATTGAGTGTAGTGCGCCCCCCACTGGGATGGTGTTGTGCCCCCCAGGGGGGCGTGCCAGACAGATTGAAGAACTCTGTTCTAGACTATGAAATGTGTTTTGGTAAAATGCAATGGATAGTGTTGGTTGTCTAGAGTGTCACAGTGAGTCATGTGTGCATTTAGGAATTATACTGATAGAAGCACTCTATACTAATGAGTAGTAGAACATTTTGTGCAATGTGTAGAGTTACCTAAAGTCTTGTTGAGTGGTAAATGTGTTTTGGTAAAAAGCAAGGGATAGAATTGCTTGAGTAGAATCACACAGTGAGTCTGTGCATTTAGGAATCACTCTGAGAGAAGTATTTTGGAAGTTCATGTGTTTCCCGACATGTAATTGGTTAAAAACGTTTTGTGTACTCACATTTTGGTACAATTAGAAAATAGTCATTGGTTATGTGATTCGAAAATAAGTTTAGTATTAAAAGTAAAATGCAGTTCTGAAATTTATGGAATGCATGCTTGATGTTTTTGCAGAAAAAAGGTACATGTAGTATTGCAGTGACACTACCCTCAGTATCATTTCTTACACTACCCACACACCACTGCAGTACTGTAAACCCTTAATCTACCTCCAGCATGACCACCTACACTACCTATTCACCACTTTACTACCCTAAACCTTAAATCTACCCCAGCACAACCTCCTACTCTACCCAAACACTTTATTTCCTAGAACACTGCCCTACCACGACCCCCTACACTACGCAAACAGCAATGCACTACCTTAAACCCTAAAACGCTATCCTTAGCATGATCCCCTACGGTACATAAACACCACTGCACTATGCTAGAACACTACCCCAGTATGACTCCCTATACTACCTAAACACCATTTCACTACTCTAAAGCCTAAATCTATCACAGCAGGACCCCTTAAACTACCCAAACACCACTATACTATTCTACTACTGTATTTATAAGAAATATTGTTATTTGTCTAGAATCACACAGAGAGTCTGTGCATTTAGGAATCACTCTGAGAGAAGCATTTTGCTAATTCATGTGTTCCCCGACATGTAATTAGTTAAAAACGTATTGTGTTCTCCCATTTTGGTAGAATTAGAAAATAGTCATTGGTTATGTGTTTCCAAAATGAGTTTAGTATTAATAGTAAAATGCAGTTCTGAAATATATGGAATGCATGCTTGATGTTTTTGCAGACAATTAAGGACATGTAATCTTGCAGTGACACTACCCCCAGTATGATTTCCTACACTATCCAAACACCACTGCACTACTGTAAACCCTTAATCTACCTCCAGCATGACTACCTATACTACCTATTCACCACTTTACTACCCTAAACCTTAAATCTACCCCAGCACAACCTCCTACACTACCCAAACACCAGTGTACTACCTTCGAACACTATCCCAGCATGACCTCCTACACTACCCAAACACCATTGCACTACCCTAAGCCTCAAATGTACCCCAGGACAACCTTCTACAGTACCAACCACCACTGTAATTTTCTAGAACATTGCTCCAGCACAACCCTCTACACTAGACTAACCACCACTGTACTACCTTAAAATAGTAATTCAGCACAATCTCCTACACTACATAAACACAACTGCACAACCCTAAACCCTAAATCTACCCCCTGCACGACCCCATACACTACCCATTCACCACTGCACTAAACTAAATGGTAAAACACTACCCCATCACAACTCCCTACACTACCCAAAATCCATACCCTTAACCCAAAAACATTAAATCTACCACAGCATGACACTCTACAATACTCAAACACTACTGAACTACCTTGGAACACTATCCCAGTATGTCCTCCTATACTACCTAAACACCAAGGCACTACCCTAAACCTTAAACCTACCCCAGCACAATCCCTTACACTACCCGAACACCACTGTACTTTTCTATAACACTACCTCAGCATGACCCCCTGCACTACACAAACACCACTGCACTACCTTAAACCCTCAACACTATCCCTATCATGACCCTGTACATTACATAAACACCACTACACTACCGTAGAACACTAACCCACCAACGTCCTACACTACCCAAACACCATTGGACTACCCTACATCTTAAATCTACCACAGCATGACCTCTTATACTGTACTACCTTAGAATACTATCCTAGCATGACCTCCTACAATACACAAACACCACTGCACTACCGTAAACCCTTAACCTACCTCTAGCACGACCACCTACACTACCCATTTACCACTGCTCTACCCTAAACCCTAAAACTCTACCCCAGCACGATCCCATACACTACTCAAACACCATTGCACTACCTTAAGCCTTACATCTACCTCAACAGGACCTCGTACACTACCCAAACACCACTGTACTTTCCTAGAACACTACCCCAGCACAAACCCCTACACTACACAAACACCACTGCACTACGTTAAACCCTAAAACACTATCCCTAGCTTGACCCCGTACACTACATAATCACTGCACTACCCTAGAACACTACCCCAGCACGATCTTGCACACTACCCAAATACCATTGCACAACTCTAAACCTTATGTCTACCACAGCATGACCTCTTACACTACCCAAATACCACTGTACTACCTTAGAACACTATCCCAGCATGACCTCCTACACTACCGAAACACCACTGCACTACCCTAAACCCTAAAACACTACCACAGCACGACCTCCTACACTTCTCAAATACCATTGCACTTCCCTAAACCTTAAACCTACCCCAGTACGACCCCTTCCACTACCCAAACACCACTGTACTACCCTAAAAGAGTAATTCAGCACGATCTCCTACACTACATAAACACAAATGCACAACCATAAACCCTAAATCTATCCCCAGCACGACCCCTACACTACACATTCACCACTGCACTAAACTAAATGATAAACCACTACCCCAGCACAACCCCCTACACTACCCAAACACCATTGCAGTACTCTAAACCTTAAATCTACTCTAGCACGACTTCCTACACTACACAAACACCAGTGCACTACCTTAAACTCTAAATGTATCCCCAGCACGACCCCCTACACTACCCATTGACCACTGTACTACCCTAAACTCTAAAACACTATACCAGCACAACACACTACACTAACCAAACACAACAGCACTACCTTAAACCTTAAATCTACCCCAGCACGACCTCTTACAGTCAGCCAGCCAGCCAGCCAGCCAGCCAGCCAAGCGGCCACCAACGTCACGAAATGGATCAGCGACTGCGCAGACGACCTCGCCCCTCTGAAGACCCCGCCGAGCAGACCCGGCAGCAAGAAAGCCCCTTGGTTTAACGACGAACTCAAGAACTCCAAAAAGAACTGCAGAGCACTCGAGAAAACCTGGCGCAGAGACCCAACACCGGACAACATGACTGCCCTCAAGCTCGCCACCCGAAAACACCACCAACTGATCCACGCCATCAAGAAAACAGCATTCAAGGAACGACTGGACAACAACGCACACAACAGCAAGGAACTCTTCAACATCGTGAAAGAGCTCTCCAACCCCAACGCCGGAAACAACGACACCACCCCTTCGCAAGACCTCTGCAACTCCCTCGCCTCCTACTTCCACAACAAGATCGCGGACATACACAACAGCTTCAGCACCCAACCGACGCACGCCACGACCGAACCACCGCCCCCCACCACCACCCTCCGAACCTGGACCCCGATCAGCACCGAAGACACCATCCGCACGATGAACTCCATCCACTCCGGATCTCCGACAGACCCCTGCCCTCACCACGTCTTCAACAAGGCCGACGCCGTCATCGCGCCCCACCTGCGGGACATCATCAACACCTCCTTCGACATCGCCACCTTCCCGGAGAGCTGGAAGCACGCCGAACTCAGTGCTCTACTTAAGAAACCATCAGCCGACCCCACTGACCTAAAGAACTACCGCCCCATCTCGCTGCTCCCGTTCCCGGCAAAAGTCATCGAGAAGACCGTCAACAAGCAACTGGCCGCCTTCCTCGAGACGAACGGTTCCCTCGACCTCTCGCAGTCTGGCTTCCGGGCCAACCACAGCACCGAGACCGCCCTGATCGCAGCTACCGATGACATCCGAGCCCTGCTCGACAACGGAGAAACAGCGGCCCTCATCCTCCTGGACCTCTCCGCAGCCTTCGACACTGTCTGCCACCGTACCCTAGTACAGCGCCTCAGCAACGTCGGAATCCAGGAGAAGGCACTGGAGTGGATCATCTCCTTCCTCGCCGGAAGGACACAGAGAGTCCGCCTTCCCCCGTTCAGATCGGAGGCCACTGAAGTCATCTGCGGCGTACCACAAGGATCGTCGCTCAGCCCCACGCTGTTCAACATCTACATGAGCCCCCTCGCAGCCATCGCACGCCCCCCCCCAGCGCCTTGAGACCCTCCGGGTGAGTAGTACGCTATACAAATGCTTTGATTGATTGATTGATTGATTACAGTACCCAAACACCAATGTACTTTCCTAGAAACACTACCCCAGCATGACCCCCTACACTACACAAACACCACTGCACTACGTTAAAACCGAAAACACTATCCCTACCATGACCCTGTACACTACATAAACACCATTGCACTACCCTAGAACACTACCCCAGCACGACCTCCTACACTACCCATTCACCACTGCACTACCCTAAACTCTAAAACACTATACCAGCATGACCCACTACAGTACCCAAACACCATTGCACTACCGTAAACCTTATATTTACACCACCATGACCCCTACACTACCCAAACAATACTGCACTCCCCTAAAACACTACCCCTAACACTACCACAGTACGACCCTCTACACTCCACAGAGACCAGTGCACTACTCTAAACTCTAAATCTACCCCTAGTACGACCCCCTACACTACATAAAATCCACTGTACTACCCTAAACACTAAAACACTACCCAGCATGACCCTTTACACTACTCAAACACCATTGCACTACCCTAAACCTTACATCTACCCCAGCAAGACCTCTTACACTACCCAAACACGAGTGCACTATCCTAGAACACTAGCCCAGCATGACCCCCTACACTACCCCATTGCAGTACCCTAAACCTTAAATCTATCCCAGCACGACCTCTTACACTACTGAAACACCAGTGTAGTATCAAAAATTCTAAAACAGTACCCTACACTACCCTAAAACAGTACCCCAGCACAACCCTATACACTACACAAACACCACTGTACTACCTTAAACCCTAAAACACTATCCCTATTATGACCCCACACACTACATAAACACGACTGCACTACCCTAGAACACTACCCCAGCACGACCTCCTACACTACTCAAATACCATTGCACTACCCCAGCATGACACCCTACACTACGCAAACACCACTGCACTACCTTAAACCCTAAAACACTATCCATAGCATGACCCCATACACTACATAAACACCACAGCACTATCCTAGAAGACTATGCCAGCATGACCCCCTACACTATCCAAACACCATTGCAGTACCCTAAACCTTAAATCTATCCCAGCACGACCTCTTACACTACTGAAACACTAGTGTAGTATCAAAAATTCTAAAACACTACCCTAGCACGACCCCCTACACTATTGAAACACTATTACACTACCCTAAACCTTAAATCTATGCCAGCATGACCTCCTACACTACTGAACTACCACTGTACTACCCTAGAACAGTACACCAGCACGACTCCCTACACTAGACAAACAAAACTGCACTACTCTAAATTCTAAATCTGTATTGTTGCAAAACCCTAGTGACTGTTTATGTACCATGTAGTAATGTATTTACAAAGTAAAAGTGAACCAATTATGAATTCACTCAGTGTCTTTCCTTATAGTATTGTGATCATTTAGTAAATATGCATGTACTCATACAGTGCTTCAGGCTTTAGTGTTATGGAGTGCTTCAAACTGCTATGCACTATGTATGTAGTGCTCTTACAACCTTAATCCTTAAGAGCGTTGAGACCGGTGGTAGCACAACACGAGCTTGACAGGAGATAAAATGAGAACCAACCTCGCCTAAGGAGTATAAGAGAACACCAAACCCGAGATCTGATTTCGATCTGCCACAGGCAATATAACTTCAAATGTATGCCTGGCGAGCCAGAAAATAAAAATAAGAGACAGAAACCGATCTAGGATACAATAATAATTCAGGAACTGCGTTCTAACATAAAAGGCAGCAACAAGAACACACCGGTCTAGACGAACAGAAAAGGAATCACAGGTCGTAATTGAAAAAAGCGATCAAAAGATAAATCATCTCAACAGAAAGTGTGATGAGAATTACTGGAATTGATAAGTCACTGTGAATAGAAAACACAGGTCCTTGTCGATTTAAATTACTCATATGAAGAGAAACCCGAAAAAGCTCTGAATAAGAACGTATTCGAATTTAATCCATGAATACGGACCTGAATTTTTTCAGATTTATGTTGTTTTAATTGTCATGAAGAAGGTGGGGCCAATTGCCTTATCCACCGAAACGCGTCGACACCCGTATTGGGCTTTTATTTATGATATTTTATTGGAATTGTACTGTTATATGTTTTTATTCATTAAAAGTGTATAAAATGTAATGTGAAACTAATTGAGCAGTAGGCATTGTATTAAAAAGCGAATTCTGCATGTTATATTGTCTAAGTATAAAATCCTATTGCCCTTTTTTAAACAAAATAAATAGTACATATAACCTCAGTTACTGGTCTATGCTGAATTATTCGATATTTTTTGTGGTTCTATTACTAGACTATAGTAATTTCATAAATATGGGTAAGAATGTGTGAATATGTGAATGACAATATCCTTCTCCTAAGATAGGGACACTGTGTCTCTTTTAATAATTACTAACAACCCAGGGAATACCTATTAATTTTTAGCGTGCTCTTACAACCTCACAGATGTGCTATAGGCCTACAATTTTTTTGTCATAATTTATATGAAAAGTGTTTGCATAGTAATTAAAATGTAGCATTTTTTAAAGTTTTTAATAAATACTTATTTATGTTTATTTTTTTTTTACAGATACTGTTTATCATCCTTAAAATAAAGTTATTATGCCGGAGAAACAAAGAAGAAGAAAAGGTCACAAAAAGGATACTTACTTGAAAAACACTCAACTACAAATATTGGAAGACCAACATAATGTGGCTAAAAAGAGAACAATTTCTGGTAAGACTACAAAGGACTTCATAAAAAATATTACTAGATTTAGAAAAAAAAAGCAAATGTGCAAAGCAGTGAAAATGTTCCAAGCATAAAAAAGCGCAAAGAATAGGAAAGGAAAAAAGGCAATGTCAAAACAAAGGATACAGCTTATAGTAAAAGAAGAGAAAATTAATATAAAGAATTGCGCAAAAAATATTTTACGACAGAGTAGTCCATAATTTACTGAAACATACAAAGAAATATAGAAAGAGAACACAATTTTATAAAAAGAAGCAGCATATCGAATCATTTGTTGAAAAGGCTTTTGAAGTAAAGAGGAAACTCTTTATTTTAGTAATCAGCAGAATTCGATCACTAGATAAACCAATCCATTTAATGAAGGCCAAAAGTAAAAGGAAAAGAGTAATTAACCTCTTCAAGTTCTGAGCTTTCTTTTAATGAAGAAAGGTATTTACAGAGCAATAATTTGTTGCATGCAGTTGACACCAGTGGTCGAGCTTATGAGGGTAGAGATGGTTGTCCAATTGAGAAAGAGCAAATGGTTCCTAGAAATGCAGAAGAAGTGATAGCTGATGAAGTTCTGAAGCCCCAGTGTACAATTAGGATTGTAATAGTATTTGTAGTGTTGCGTAAAGGTATCAAGGACCCCCTGAACAAATTGATACTGTAAGTCCTAGGTCAGGGATAAGCAGAGCGAAAAGTAACAACCAAGGCACTTGAAGGACACATTAATAATGTTGATAAGAGATTATATGAATGAGAAAGGAATGTGGGTAGGTCAAAATTCAAATTTTATTACTAATTCAATTAAAACAGATCACAAACATTAGTACAAATTATATATATATAAAGAAAACTTTAAAAAGTAGAAGACATTTACAAATACAAAAAGAAAACAGTCAAAACATATTTATGAAGTCTCAAAACAATTTAATTCTCAAACATAAAATGGGATAATTTATAAAACTGTGGCATTAACAAATAAATTCTCTACGCGCGTTTCGGCGACCAGCGCCTTCTTCTGGAGTAGCCACGTGTATATTAATAAAACAACAGCGTCACAGGATAAAGTAATCAAAATGTAGACTTCTTTCTCTGTGCGGTAATGATCTAACAATAGTTCAAAAGAGGTTCTGAAGCCGTGGATAGTTGCTTCAAATTTGTTGCCAGGCAATTTGTGTTGCTGGATAAAAACACTTTGTACCGCAGTATTTTATGTTCCTTGTTGACAGTTTATGTAAATTAAAAAGATCAGTCAGATTCCTGATCAAGTATATTAACTGGCAACACTCGCTCTTCAGAATATTTTAGCGGAATCTCATACAGATGGTTCACAATTCATAGCTAAAAAAGGGAGCCTTCTTGATAAGGAATCTCCTACTTGACAGTACAATGCTGTAACGAGTAATTCTTTCCCAACCCACTGGGAAGTTTGAAGAGCGAGGCGCGGGTTCTCTGGCTTCCAGGATATGTTTGTGATCTGTTTTAATTGAATTAGTAATAAAATTTGAATTTTGACCTACCCACATTCCTTTCTCATTCATATAATCTCTTATCAACATTATTAATGTCTCATAGTATTTGTAGTGTACACGAATCTATTGATAAATTACGCAATTTCTTACATGCATATTGTAAAAAAGTGCTAAACAAAAGTTGAAGCTGTTGCAAGGACTAGACCCTTGCAGAGTGAGAAAATATACTGGTTTGTATGGTCATTCTTTGGCTTGTCTTTCTAGGAAAGTATGTCAAAGTGTTTTTCACCATTTCAGGATGTTGGCAGTACATCATGCTCAAATGCGGAAGTTAGTGAGAAGATTGTATTATGCAAAACGTCCAGCACTAATGTTAAATTAGTTGAACAGTGCTTTTTTGCATGGGTCAGTATCAGATGTGAAAAAGGTTTGTGATGATATTGAGTTTTGTTACTTTGGTCCTGAAGAAGAGAGTGAAGAAACTCAGACATTAATAGAAGAAAATATTGTAGAGAATGTTGAATATAGTTGTACAAACATTTTTGAAAATGAAATTACAAAGTTTAAGGTGTTTTCAGGTGGAAGGCCACATTTTTCTTGTATTTGTTGTCTCCGAACTCATTGCCAAAATCAGACTAGGAGTGTTGATCTGTATTTAAAAAGTGAAAAAGAAAATAATGATACGTGGAAAGAATATGCAACGTATTTGTTTGTAGAGAATTGTTTGGATTTGGGTTCTGATCAGCGTATTTGTAAATATTGTATAACAAATTAGATTTGAATAAAATGCCGCTAGAGCTGTTTATAATAATCTAGAGTTGGTTGCTTTTCCTCCAGAACTGATAGATTTAAACACGTATGAGTCTATTCTCATTCATTGTGTGCACCGGTTTCAGGCTATTGTTCGTATGGAGCCTTAAACAGGTAAATTGCCTCCTTCAGATTTACAAAGAGGATTAAAAGGAAGAGTTGTATATATTTACTGTTAGATTTAAAGAAAAATATTGAAACTATTGGTGTAGAGAATGTAGAAAGTGAACCACTAGTTATTCTTGTTAATGGTGTGCCGACTAAGAATAAGAAAATCTGGCAGTTAGTGGATGTTAGGAAAGTGAAAAAGGCAACATTGTATTTGATAAAAAACAATACATACTATAAGAATGTTTATATAGGAGAAGAAAAAATAGTTCTATCAGAAGATACTGAAACATCCAGTGGACAAATTGAAAAAGTGGATATGTTACGATGTGAAGAAATCTATGAACATTACAGTGTGCATTATTTATCTCACTAAAGATACTCCAATAAACTCACCAGTGGCAGAATAAGGTGGTGTGTTACCTGTATTAATATATTAAAATACAGGAACCCCGCATGAGAGGGACCTATAGGTGTAGGGAACCTCTCAAAAGAAGATTCAAGTTATTCAGACCCGTGGAAGGTTATGCTAACCATAACCGTGTGTTGGGGGAAAAACACCTCCTGTTTTTAATTACCCTCACACTCCTTAGTGGTGTCATGCTTCATCATCGGGTCACCCTGACCCTTAAAAGTCAGGGTGGGCTCAGCCACAGTGTTGGGAGCTCTTCAGATAGATGAAGGAAGGGGGCCTTAAAGATTAAAAAACCTCAGTCAGACCCCTAGTTTCCCTTTATTCTTGGGTCTGGCTGGGTCAATAAAATTCAAAAAATTGGGTCTTGTTGGACCCTAGTGCCGACATGTTTCAGTCCAGTGCGACCATAAAGGTCCAGGACTTTCTTCAGGGCAAGAAAAGAACCCCCCTGTATGTGTGGGGAATAACAGGATGAGAAGTCCCTATCTATCCGTGAAGCGAGAAAAGAGTGGCTTCTCCTCGCGATATGTAAAAATGTCAATGTGTCTGTGCGTTGCCAGGCTCCATCTGTAGGGTGAAATCACAAATAGACACGATTGCATGAGTCACAGATAATTGATCAGTGCTTTTTCCTTGGGTGAACTGTGCGTAGCATGCCAAACTCAGTGTGCATGCCACTATGTTGGGGAAAATCCCCCATACTGTGGCACTAATCATGGGCGTTCTGGGACATACTATTTTGCTGTGACAGGCCTACGGTGTGGCGATATTACTGGCATTCTAACACTAACTTTGTGTTAGGGCGGGTACTGGGAAGAAGTTTTTACCAGTAAAATTAATCTCAAATTGCAGATAGTGGAGCACCGTCTATTATGGAGGTTGACATCACTATACAAATATATGTGCACTCATTCATTCACACCATTCGTTTGTTAGTAATCACAGTGGCACTTACCCAAATTACGGGGGCTTTGCGCTTCAAACAGGACCGGATTGAAGCTATGGGTGGTCCTAAAAGGGGGGTGTCATAAAAGCAGAAGTGGTCTGGGGCTTAAATAAGAAGATAGGCTGCCAATCACCGCTACCAGTATTGTAAGCGGTAGGGTAAACCGTATTGATGTAAAGATACACATTGTGCCCAAAATCAGCGCCAGAGCACTTACTTTATATCAAGAACTCACCTAGCCATTACACCTGTTGTGGCACCGGTCCTTGGCTATTGCGAGGACATCGCTTGGTGTAAGGGATTATAACCCCTGAATTTGCGGTAAAATGCCGGGAGGAGGTGCGTCTGTCCCGTGTTGGCAGGAAGTGAAGTCACGACGTAGTAGAAACGTCATGACGCGGCCGTCTGAGTATCCGGCCCCGGCAATTAGAATCATGGGAGTTGTGGTCCCAGGTTCTTAACAATCACGAGACATAGCGCTAAGTTGTGAAATTGTATCACTATGATATATAGGTGATACCGCCGAGAAAAACAGTGTTACCAATGAAAATTAGAAAGTTGTAAGGGAAACACCACATGATCGTGACATGAAATTGGGAACCACAAATGAGCACGAGGGGATATTTCTAAATAGGTGGTGTGTATGTCAAACCAGACTTAGGGCCCGATTAGGATAGCGGTGAATCCGCATCCTCCGGGCCGGCGGAAGCCACCGCCGGCCCGGAGGATGCGGATTCACTGCTGTGTTGACAGAAAAGACCCCCGCCAGATTAGGATGGCAGGGGGGTCATCTGCACATGGGTAGACCGTCCGCCGCTTTTCCGCCACGAGACCGCGGCAGAAAAGCTCTAATATGGTGGCGGTGTCTATCAGACACCGCCAGCCATATTAGGATTTGCATTGGGATATGCCTTTCAGCGGCGGCAATGCCGCCACGAAAAGGCATGCGGTCTTTTCTTTTGGGGGCCCGTTGCGGGCCCCCAGGGTGAAGGGGGGGTGGGTGTGCACATTGGGGGGTACCTATGGTACCCCCCTGTATTTGCATGCACAAAGCAGCAGGCACCGCGCGGTGCCTGCCGCTTTGTGCATGCAAATGCACTGCATGCAGTTTTAACATTGTGACGGGCGCTGCTTCAAGCAGCACCTGCCCCAATGTTAAAAATACAGGATGTGACCGCCAGGGTGGCGGTCACATCCTAATTTGCACGGAGGGACCACCGCTGCCCCTGCAGACGGTCCCTCCACCTCTGCCGTCCTAATAGGGCCCTTAGTTTGTTGGAATGCCAATATATGGGTGGAAGAGCATATAGCCATTTATAATGGAGTCTCAGTTCCATATTGGTAATAGCTATCTCAACTGTACCTCCAAATTCAAACATACTTCATTATTTCAAAATGTAGGTGCCACAGGTAGTGTCAAGTGACAATAACCAGGTGGCTCGATATTTCAACCAGTTATAGTCATAGGAATGTAGGAGCTGGACTAGAATGAAGTGTAGTTATAGGCTATAGTTGCATATGCTTATATGAGAGATAGTTCTTGAGATGTGGATACCTACAGGGAGGTATGGAGAATGTACAAGATGAAGATATGAATACATTTGTTAATTTCGTAGGTTGTGCAAATTATTTAGTTGGCTCCATGAATATCGTCGTTGAGTTCCACTTCATGAGTTTTTAGATGGTACACCCACCGCTGTTCCTTGTCTAGAAGTCTCTTCTGTAAGTTACAGGTTCCCTTCACTTTTTCAATGATTGTCCACTATATGTCTGTGTCACTATGCTGTTTCTCCACATAGTGGGCTGTCAAACTTGTAGCGGTTACTGCTCTCTTTATGATGCTCCTGTGTTCGCAAATGCGAATCTTGATTTTGTGGGAGGTCATGCCAACATAGAACAGATGGCATGGACACATTATGAGGGAGATAACCGCTTCTGTGTTACAATTGGTATGAGATCTTTGTTCCCATGGGGTGTGTAGGCCCAAATCAAGGAATTTTGTGTGATCCGCACGGGAAATGGCCAGTGACCGGAGAAGCATTCCAGAGTATAAGTTGGCTATCATTTTTAGGCCTAAACTGTCCGTATGAACAAGGGAGTCTTTTAAACTCCTGTTTTTCTTGATCGAAAACATTGGCTTCTCATAAGTCAATTTATTTGATGTTAGTATTTTCCATTTTTTATTTATAATCTTCTTCACCTGGTTTGATGACGAATTGAAGGTCGTGACACAGATCATTTGTTGTGGTTGGGTCCTCTCATGTGTGTGCAGGAGGGATTCCCTGGGGGTATTGCGCGCTCTCTTCTAAGCGGTTTCAATAATTTGGGTGGGATATTTCTTTTCTTTTCTAGGGAGGATATAATCCAGTCGCTTTTCCTCTCCAATCCCCTAGATACTGGGAATCATACCGGTAACTTTTTGTGTTTATACATTACAGTGTGCATCCACTTCATTCAAAAGAAGTGTTGGAGAACACTATTGATTTGTTCCAAATGAAAAAAGCAAAAGGAACTCCCATGAGTGTATGGGAAGAAAACTTGAAAGCTTGTTGTTTTCCACAGTTGTTCCCATCTGGAAAAGGAGGACGATATGATGAACGTCCTGTGCAGATTCCTGCATCTGAATATCGGACAACAAGATTATATGCTGAAGATCCACGATTTCGACAATGTATCCCTTATATATTTCATCTTTTCTTTGAAAGTGACTTGTCTGGACTTTCATATGCAGTCAATCATATTCTAAAAACTGGAATACATCTGCAAAATGTATCTGCAAAAGATTTTATGGATAAAGTGCACCAGAGAGATGATCATCTAAAATCTCAGCTCATTAATTTGATGGCATGTCAGCGTGGGACTAATGAATATTGGTATCGTCATAATGGAGAACTGAAATGTATGCTACGGAACTTAGGAACTCCAACGTGGTTCCTTACCCTAAGCGGTGCCGAGTACTCTTGGGATGATTTACTAGAATTTCTTCGAGAGGTAAATTCTAATATAAAAAATATTGAATACAAGACACCTGGAGAATTGTGCTCCTTGGATCCTGTTAATATATGCAAGTATTTTAATCATAAATTTGAGGCTATGGTGTCGTTTATCTGCAATTAAAAAAATCCTCCTCTTGGAGAAGTTGTGGATTTCTTTTGGAGAAAGGAGTATCAAGCAAGAGTTGCTCCTCATATACATATGCTGTTATGGATTAAGGACGCTCCCAAATTTGGAACAGATGCGGATGATACTGTTTTGAGTTTTAGTGAACAATATGCAACATGTGCTGTACCCAAAAGCACAGAAGAAAACAACTTAAGAGCACAAGTGTTACGATTCCAAAGCTACCGATGTGGAAAATACTGTCGCCGAAAGTACAAATCTAAGGACAAGTTCTAAACCAAATGTCGTTTTGGATTTCCACGTCTTGTAATATCGAAAGGAAGAGTGAACAGTTTTATGTCATCTTTGCGACATACCATCACGAGAAAGTCTCCAAAAAATACCTACAACTTAAGAAGAAATGAAGAGTCAAAATACATAAATGACTACGACCCAGTTATTTTGTCCATATGGAATGCTAACATGGATATTCAGTATGTTGCGGACAATTCCATTGCTGTTGCTAGATATGTAACATCTTATATTAAAAATACAGAAAAGACAGAATTGAAAGAAATGTGGGAAGAGCTTTCTCACAAGAAGACTCTAAGTAAGAAATTATACAGTTTCAGTTTGAAGATGTTATCGCATCAAGAAATTGGAGCATATGAATGCTCAGATCGGTTATCATCTGCAAGTCTATACTCCAAGTCCCCAAGAATCATTTATGTGAGTCTAGGTCTAGCAGCAATGCGAAATCGAGTACTGAAATCTTTACAAGAAATTTAATATTTAGCAGCAAAAGAGCCAGAAAGTACAGATATTTTGAAAACGAATATGTTGGACACATATTACCCAAACAGAAGTCATCATCTTGAGAACATGTGTCTCAATGAAGTGCTGCAAAACTACACTTTTAAACAGAATGCTACAGAGAACATCAATGATGGAAAATATGGAGTTATTGGTTCCGAAGGATATTTGGTGAAACAAATTAAAAGAAATTTGATTAATCACAGGAAGCTGATTTGCAACACTGCTGATAAAAGGGAATTTTACTATTTAGCCCTTTTACAAGTATTCAAACCGATGCCTTCAGAAGTGGAATTACTTGGAGATTTCCAGAGCTATGAAGATTCCTTTAATGCTTCTAAAGATAGCATACAATGCAGGGCTTTTGAAAATGATGTGAAAATGTTGAACGATGAAATTCATCAAGAGGCTACAATTGCAGCTGAGATTGCTAGAGACAGTTCTCCAGACAGTCAAAGTTCTGCTGCGCTGAGTCAAGATCCACTAGGACAACCAATTGTTGAAAATGAAGCAGCAATCGCCATGAATGAGGTGGAAATAGCAATGCATCAAGCTCAAGAGGATGTAACTAACTTAGCAAACTTGGAAGAACAACTAACTGTTGAGCAAAAACAAATATATGAGCAAGTGAGACAACAGATTGACCATGGATCACTTCATGAAAAGAAAGAGTGCTCATGCACGTCATTTAAACCTATCCGAATATACGTGAGTGGACAAGTTGGAACAGGAAAAAGTGTTTTAATTAAAGTAATTGCAAGTTATGTACAGAAAACAACTGAGTCACATTTGTCTTGTGTTATCACTGCTCCAACTGGGTTGGCAGCACACAACATTAAAGGAATTACTTTACATCGTTTACTAATGCTACCAGTAGAGCATGAACATAAATTAGAATGCCATAAGCTATCTGGAGAAGCTTGTTGTGAAGTTTCAAGAGTCTTGAAGAAAATGAAACTTCTTATTATTGATGAGGTAAGCATGGTTTCAAACTTAATGCTTGCCTTTGTGCATTTAAGAATGCAGCAAATTCTTAAAACAGAGTATGACATGTTATTTGGAGGAAAACACGTCTTAGTTTTATGAGATCTACTGCAACTAACTCCTGTAAAAGGACAACCAATATTTAAAACACTTGCGCATGAAGACACCAGAAAGTCTCTGGGTAGTGTTGGAAACGTGAACATTTGGTCATATTTTGAAAACAACAAACTCCTTACAAATATGCGACAGGCAAATGATGTTGATTATTCTCCAAGATATAAGAATTGAACTACTGACTGAACATGGCAAACAAGCTTTGCAGACTCGATTACTTATCCAATTTGTTTCCAAATAAAAACGTAGTTCCTGAGAAAATATACATGGAAATTGCAGAAAAGAAATCTGTAATCTGCTTAATGCCAACACTGTGTGAGTGTTCTATATTAAATGAACAACTTTTGAAACTGGAAAATGAAGAAATAATAAAAATGGAAGCCATTGATAAAATTGAGCATGAGGGAATCACTATTATTTTGACCTAAAAATTGAAGACAAAATTGGATTCTTTAGAAAAATCAATATCTAAAACTGCTGGTTTAGAAAAGAATCTATATGCATGTAGAAACTGTCGGATAATATTAAGGCATAATTTGGATGTAGAAAAAGGTTTAGTTAATGGAGCAATGGGCAAAGTTGTGGATTTTGTTAATTATCAAAATAAAGATGGTATTGAATTCTTAAAAATAAAATTTGATCACATTGAAGAAGTTAAACAAATTGGTTGTTGTTCAGTTAGTTTTTTGCTTGTAAAAGATGTATATGTCCGTAGAAAACAGTTTCCAGTTTCTCTGGCATATGCAGTGACTATTCAGAAATCTCAAGGTTTAAGTGTTGACAGTGCTTTGGTGAACATTGGAAATACTGTGTTTAAAGAGGGTATGGCATATGTTGCTATGTCGCAAGTTAGAACATTATCTGGTTTGTTTTTGATTGATTTTGATGATACAAAGGTTACTGCAGATGCCAACTGTGTCTAAGAGTATAATAGGTTAAGAAGAACATATGCTCCTAATTTAGGTCAATATCCTGTATTTGAAAAGCATGTGGTTGGTCGAAAAAGAAGGTATGAGAATATCTGTACTGAAGGTGTAGAGAAGGGAAAAACAAGATAATGTTGTAATTGCAAGCAAAAAGAAAAAGGACACTTTTGAAGAGATTGTTGGTTATCAGTTTGAAAATAGTTCTGGTGTCAACTGCTATGCTAATGTAGTGGTCAATGTTGTTTTTTTC
Organism: Lissotriton helveticus; assembly: GCF_964261635.1. Lineage (NCBI taxonomy): Eukaryota > Metazoa > Chordata > Amphibia > Caudata > Salamandridae > Lissotriton > Lissotriton helveticus. Next base: position 1,503,261,925 of record NC_136065.1, read on the forward strand.
TTGAAGGTTTGCAACATCAAATTATGGAGAATCAGGAAAAAAGATTTTGTTTCTTGTTGCATTCTGTTTATGGAAAATTGAGAACTGATAAAAGTAAAATACAAAGCGTTTCTGATATTCGTAATCTTTTGGATGTATGTTCTGGTTCTACACAATTTACACAAAATATCCAACAAGCTGCTTAGGAATTTCTAATGTATATGTTTTGTTCTAATGCGTACTGTTTTGGAAAATGAAGGTGTAGACATAGAGAGTATTTTTGGCCTTTGTTATAAATGGGATCATTATTGTGAGAATTGTATGTATGCATGTAGAACTAATTTAGACACTGAAAGATTTCAATATTTGACATTACCGGACTGTAAATCAGTGTCTTTCAATAAATTAGTTAAAGCTGCAAATCAAAACATGGAGTGTAGCCAATGCAAATTAGAAATGTTATCAACATTATTTATACAAAGATATGGACAATATATAATTTTAATGATGCAACGTTGTACAGCTGATGGAGGAAAATTGGATTCTTTACTAAAACATTTTGTAGCTACACAATTATCAACATCAGGACGGACTTTTGTAGCAGTAGCAATAATTTTCCATGATGGTCCTTCAACAACATCTGGACATTACGCTGCCTATTTAAAAAGTGAGAAAAGCTGGAGCCTTTGTAAGGATGCTGAGTTGGTTTTCAAACAACGTTTGTCTTCTGAATTACCAAATTCCTACCTAATATTTTTAAAGCCAACGTTTTAGGTAGATAATTCAGCTTCTGAGGACTTTATTATTATGATTTAATAGGATTACCATTGGACAATTTACATATAAATGTCTGCAAAAATACAATTTGTCCTCAAGGAAAGCTATTTCTTTGAATTATGGACTTTGTGTTGCACATTGTCTCGGTGTATAATTTTAACTGACATCATTTATAGTGTTTATACATTTAAGTTATAAGATTTTCTTAGCAGTAATCATTTTATATATGTGTGATTTGTATTATCTGGTGTTTCACTATAGATAGATTGCTGTTTTTTAAAAACAAAATCTAATTGATTGTTTTTTTGGGCCCACCGTTATGTGATGAGTACGATTGAAATCACTATTTCTAGTGAAATTCAATATATTCTGAGAAGAGCAAAAAGGGCAAAGAAATTACTTTGTAAAATGGTAAAACTATGCTGTGCTGTTAAAAATGTATTATTACTTGTTATAACTATACTTCTTTTCTTTTACAGATCTTAATTTTAGGATTTGGATTTCATAACAATTTAGATAATAAAAAACAAGTGAATAAAATGTGTAGCGTTTTTTAGGTGTATTACTATTCAGGTACGTTTTTAGTGAGTCTTAAAATGCACATTGAACTGTGTTTCCACACAGATGAAGAAAAGGAAGATGGATGAACTTGATTTGTGGCACAAAATTCCAATGGAGACAAGTATGAAATAGGGGACAGCTTAAGAACACCTGTCTGCAAGATACATGGTATAGTACATCTGTTCAGACGCTAACTACTGCTGGGTTGTTACACGGTCACCCTACTTACCACAGCGCGGGGACACGCCTTGGGCGTAAACCAGGCGCTTTATAAAACTCCCTAATAATAGTACAGAATAGACTGATATGGTTGTTTTGCAGGTGTTGGTTATTTCAGAATTAAAAAAAATTTAACTCTTTAACTTAAACCACATCACTGAGGGTTTTTGCACATGTCATATTAGGCTGTATCCCTTCCCTTCAGTAATATATAAATATGTCCTATCAGTTCGCTAAAAGGTAAGTAGTTGTAAATGTATCTTGTTCTCTGTTATCAGTAGAGAAATTTACTCCTATAATTACAATTGACTTAGCCATTAACTCTCTTTCTTATTTTCAAGGTGAGGAAAATGCATTCTCTATACCTTTTCTTTTGCATGTAAATATAATCTCAATATACACAGCACTTTGTGTTGAAAAGGTGTTCTATAGGTTTTGCGGTGCGTGTTTGCACAGAAGACTCAGAACAAGACAGATCTCCAGATTTATCAGAAATCATGAATCTGGACATATTTGTGAATGCTGCACCATCCTCCTATTGGTGTAGCAAAGCACAATGAGGAAAATTGTTTTCACTTCTCCTCATTTTTTCACTTTCAATATATGCTACAATGCACAGCATATATTGAAGGAGAAAAATGCCTTTACTGATTGTTTTTGTGCAGGAAGGTGTCCCTTCCTGCTCAAAAACAATCTCCGCATGACACAGACATCCTTGCACCATGGTGCAAGGGTGCCTGTGTCACCACATGGCTGAAGTTTAAGCAGCTGTGCAAAGTGAAGCACAGACCTGCAACATATTTATATACATATGTGGTATTCCTGTGCCTCGGAAGTACCACAGCATGCTGTAGTTAGACAGTTTACAGTGTCATGCTGCAGCACTTCCTTATAATTTTGCACTTATGCATTCACCACACATCACAAATATATTATTACAGTCAATTATGCACTACACATACATTCATCTAAACTTTCACACAATAGCATACTAGTTTAGCTCATTCTTTAACCAGAGTAGTTAGTTCTGAAAATAACTTTTTTTTTCTTTTTCTTTTTTTTGTGCGTATTTTTTGAACGATTTTGTATTTTTTGTTGTTGTTTTAAAACAGGGGAAAACATGTGAACTGGGAAAAGAGAACTAAAAACTGGGAGGAGAGGAAAATAGAAAACTACAAAGGTGGTGGTCAATGGCTCGACACACCAGATCCACCGACTGCTCCCCATATCCAATTAGCCGTCTGCATTTAACGTACGTCATGCGGACTTTCCCCAATTGGGGACGGATGTCAGGCTGCGATGAAGAGCTTGCTGGTGTTGCTCCACTGGTACTCGGGACTGCTGATGAATCAGGAGGAGTCTCCCTCAATCTTCTTAACTCCTCTCTGGCAAAGTTCACCAGATGCTTGGTTTGCAAGTTCTTCCGCATACTTGCAGTACCACAGGAATATTTGTTTGTGGGGTCTCCCCTTGAAAGCACTGCCTTGCAAATGTGGCAAGTGACTTTGTTGCATTCACCTTTTTAAAGCCTGCAGGTATAGTGAGAAATTTCCAGACAATGCTGGTATATCTTTCCTTAGGTGGAGGTTCAGGAACAAGTTCTTGCTCTCAAGAATTCTCTGAATCAGAGGAAGGTGGTGGATTTGCAGCCATGGTGTATTCAGGGGAATCTCTTTCCCAATAATGATGGAGCAGCAGATCTTCTCAGGAGGTCTTTCCCTAAGAAAAGTTCTAAGAATAGTGATTGAAATGGGTGGGGTCCTTCAATAGTTTCAATAGTAAGTGTAATGAACCAATCAAATCTCTTTTTTTGAGGTGACATGGGGTGTGCGTAGGATGCGCGTAGGATGCGCGCACTCAGCACGTACCCTGCTCGCACCTTGCTTGTACCCAGCGCGACTTCGGAAAATTGCATTTAAAAGTGATGTACTTTTTAAGAAAGTTAAAGAATATTATTTTAAAAATAACCTCAGCTAATCTCTTGTCTTAATATTTATATTAAATATATATAAATAAGTATTTCAACATTAAAAAAATCGGGGGAGTCGCGCACCCACTGCGTCCGATATGCATATGACGTCACGCACTACCGCGCGTCCTTCACGTCGCGTAATACGTACATCTTGCAAATGCGCCAGGAGTCACGCACAAGTCGCATAGCTACATGTTTCGCGCAGTAAATGAGTAGGGTGCGTTTTGGGTGTGCAACTCCAAGAAAAAGGAAAAAAAATATAATAATAATTTAAGTATATCGTAAACAATATCAAATAATTAAAATAATATCTTTTCATGTAAAAAAAGTAATAAAAAAAATGTGAAATGTAATTTAAAAAATAACATCTAAAAATAAAAAAAATAAAAAATGTATTTAAAAAATATTTAAAAAACCAACAATAAATATATTTTAAAATTATAATTTAAAAAACCTTTGAAATTCACTAAAAAAACATAGGTTTTTAATATGTTATAGTTAGGATTTAGCATTTTAAAAACCTTTGAAATTCACTGAAAAAAACATAGGTTTCAGATATGTTATAGTTGGGAATTAGCATTTAAAAAACCTTAGAAATTCACTAAAAAAAACACAGGTTTCAGATATGTCATAGTTAGGAATTAGCATTTAAAAAAAACTTTAGACATTCACTGAAAAAAACATACGTTTTTGGGGTGTTATAGTTAGCTAGACATTTCACTCATATAAAACCATTGAAATTCCCCCGTTATAGTTAGTTGTACTAACTATAACTCAAACGCCCGCAATCCACTGCTGATGATGTCAAATATTACATCATTCGTGACATGGTCAGTGACATCACTGATGACATCACTCATGCCATCTCAAATGACATCACTGTCCCCTTTATTTTGGAGCTGTTGCCAGGATCGGACTGGCATGCTCCCATAACTTGAAAATCACTTATACAGCATGCCTTTACAAGTTCAGAACTGGCCTTATTTGCAAATGTGGGCCACTTTTTTAGCTGTGTGATTCACTATTGGGTTACACTTTTATTTTTATTGCGGAACATTTTTTTGCCTCAGCAGGATCCTAGCTGTTGCTAAGGCAGAGCCAATAAGGGAGTTGATCCAGGGGTTGTTTCTGTTTATACGCTTCCTCTACTCTGTATATATTCCAGGTCAAATTGAAAGTATCTTTTGGGAGTCTTGAGGGCTAGGTTTCTTTACCCTTTACTAAAGCTAGATTTATTTGACCAAAGAGCTGGTACCTTTAGGAACTAAGGAATGTATCACCATTTACCATTTCTCTATCAAATGCTGGGTTCTAGAAAGTTATGCCTATCTTATTGCATGTTTTAAGCGGAAATTCTCCATCTGCAGAAGAGCTGAGCAGGCTTCTAAGAGTTGCAGAGGTTTATGAGGCTACTTTGATGTAGCTCTAAAGCAAGAACCAATACTGTCTCTGCTTGGGATTATCTAGAGGGTTGTATGCTACAACCACACATCCTTAAACCATGTATGTCTAAACAATGTGGTTTGAACCACAACTGTGTCTTTACCACGCATGCCTTTACCACACATGACTTTGCAAGGAATTTCATTGTAAAGACATGATTTCTAAAAGGATATGCATGGTAAACGGGACAGTTCAGCCCTACTACCCTGTGCCCTAATACTCAATACCCTAGCCTTCCTATCTGCCCCGTCCCAGCCTTTAAAACTATCCCAAATCCTCACCCTGAGCAAACTACCCCGACAGCGGTTGCATGTCAGCACAACGCGGGCTATTACCACTCGTGCCATTACAATGCTGTTTTTACAACACAAGTCGTTACAACGACTTGCGCTGTAGCGCTGGATAGTGGAATAGTTTAATTTTCCATTCCAACTCCATCCCACGTTACAGTATGGAAGGTGTTGGAATAGAAAATTAAACTATTCCTTGTCCAATAGCACCCTCCAGCGCAAGTCATTGAAACGACTTGCGTTGTAAAAGCAGGGTAGTAATGGCAGCGCGTGGTAAGGCCCGTTTTGTAAAGGCTGTTCCCCCTGACAGCAGCCCCCACCCTGAGTCCTAAAGCTGATTCGTGGCCCTGAAAATGGCATTTATCTGAGTAAAGGTGGAGTATCGAAGTATAGGTCCAACAATCAATGGCAAAGTCAATAGTCTCACCTTTGGAACCTAAAGGCTTTACCAATGCTTTTTAGAGATGGTGAACAGGATTGATAAGAAGCAAAAAATTACTAAAAATTACTAAGGAGAAAAAGCCACAACATAGAAAGAGCAAACAAAGAGCATGGGGCTGAGTATTTTGCGGCAGAGAAAAACACAAGAAGAAGGGAGCTGGAAACACGTGCACTCTGATGGAGTGATTAAACAAAATTAAAAAAGTAGTTACCTAAAAAGAAGCAGTGGAAAGGCACAGCTCAGAGAAGAGGGGGCTCCGAGGCTACGTTACAATGGAGGAACAAACACAAGATGGACAAGAGAAAACCCATCAAATATGAAGCAAGCAAATGAAAATGACAATAAAGCCAACCAATGATAAGTAACAGACAGTCTGCAACCCTTGTAGATCTGTTGCCAGCTCAAGCCCAAAATATGTGCCTGGTAAGTGCACATTGCAAATTACCTGACACTCCTAATCCATTAGAAAAATAGGTTGTAAAACAACTGGATGTCCACAGAAAGAAATGCTCTTAGTAACTAGAAAGGTAGGAGTAATGGCAGCCTTTCTTTTTATGTTCTCTGCAGAAAAAAAGATGTACTTTGTTTCCAATAATTCCATACTTATATACTTTGACATAGCACATTTCAGATTTCCTGCCCCACACACATTTGACCAGGAAAAACCTGGTATAATGGGCTTATGGAAAAGGACCCTGATTTGGAGAAAAAACAGCTGGACTTGGTTGGTAAATAACTGCTTTCTGGTGACAATGCATTGACTTTGTAGCAAATCAGCTGCAGTACCCACTTCTGAGGCCCAGTACTGGTGGGGGTAACTCAGGCAGGGGTAGGATTCACAAATGGCAGAGTCCAGCAGCACCAGCAGATTTGCAGGAAGCCTTTTGTGTCCCTGAGATTCAGAAACAGGAGGAAAGACAGCAATCTCTTGTAATAACTCTGGGCTCAAGTGCAGAAATCAGCAGGCTCAGTAGTGTAGGAAATTGGTAGGGTCAAAGATCTAGGGCCTTATTTATGAAGGCCTTGCGCTGCCGGTGCGCCACTTTTAAAATGGGAAAAAGTGATGCACCGGAGGCGCAAGGCCTTCATAAATAAGGCCCCTAGTACTTATATCCAAATGTGCATGTGAATTTGGGGTGACTTAAAAGTAGCTCCTTGAACTGCACAGGCCCCCATTTATCCCTGCCCTGTCTGCAAGGCTATCTGTGAGTCCTTTGTGTGGGGACAGGACACATCATATTCAGATGCAAGTGTCAGTGTCTCCCCCCTTCTAGCCCAGGAAGGCTATCATAATGCATATGAATGCAGAAGACTCCTCTGTCACACCCACCCTTTCTGTTTATGACTGTCAAGAGGGACTGCACAAAAAGTAACTGTCACTCGGAATATACGTGTATTGGAGACAGGCTGCAGGCACAAAGAGCTGCGTTAAGAGCAGAGTAATGGCACTTTCTAAAAGTGGCATTTCTAATATAGTAATGCCAAACCCAACTTTACCATAAAGAGGATTTGTCATTAACAATCCAAAGATATGAAACATGATTAAGACACTCTAACCAGGGATTACAGATTAAAAGTGTTTTAGGGAATTCCCAATGCTAGCCTATAAGAGGAGTAGGCTTCACAGCAGTGAGGCCTGAATGTATCTGTTTTGTCACTACTAGGTCATGTAAAAGTTAAAAGTATATGTAATTCCTTTTAATTACACAGCACAATGTCCATAGGGCTACCTCTGACCTACCTTAGGAGTGACCTATGTGCAATAAAAGGGATTTTTAAGCTTTGCAAGTAGATTTAAATGACAAGTGAATGTGATAGTAAACTGCACACGCAGCCCCTGCAATGGCAGACCGGTGGCGGGTTTGAAAGACTACTTGTGTGGGTGGCACAACCATTGCTGCAGGCCCACTAGTAGCATTTAGATTACAGGCTCTGGATATTATGGTGTAAGCCTTTACAAGGAACTTATAAGTAAACTCAAAATGTTAATCAGGTATATACCAATGTCACTATGTTTAGGGGAGAAGCACATGCACTTAAGCCTTGGCTAGAAGTGGTAAAGAGCTCAGAGCCCTAAGGCGAACAAAACAATAGAACAAAAAGTGGAGGTAAGCATGCATGAAGTTGAGGAAAGACCAATCTAAAGATGACAGGTCTAACAGCAGGGTTGAACAACTATGATGCAACTATTATAGTGGAAACAGATAGAGCAAAATTGTAATGTCACAAGTGTAGAGCATATGGCAATTTCAGAACCAAATCAGGAATCTAACAAGCACATGTTCATTTTTATGGACCAGAGGATTCATAGAGTATATTGAGATATAAAGTATAGGAATCTATTATTAAAACTTGTTCCAATATTAGGAGAATATCAAGAATAGGGTAAATCAATGAAACAGGGGAGGAACACAAATATGAAAATATAAAAACCAATTTGGCCGTAGTCTCAGGATGGATAGATTTTAACAGCCTTCGTCTTTGTCAGCACATGGTCATATTGCACCAAGGTTACGATCAACCTGCAGCAAGTTGTTCCTCAACTCAGGTGCATCAGTTTTCAGAAGGAATGGCAATTGTTTGTCATACTGGGGATCATAAATGGGGGGGTCCCCATGTGGAACGTATAGGTCTACAAGGAAGTTTCCCAAATCTGGCCAAAGACATACCGTTAACCCTGGGCGTAGTTTGCATAGCAGCGCTACACGTAGCTATGCGAAGTGCACTTTGCACTACGCGAGCTACGTGTAGCAACGTGAACTGCGTAGTGCACTGTGCAAAATGCTGTTCGCACTGATTGCACAATGCCGGATGCTCAACCGCACTGTGCAATCAGTTCAAACCGCATCTTGCACAGTGCAAGCAGTCGTTTTCTGCCGCCCGAGTAGATTTCTACTCAAGCGGCAGCTTTATGAATGCAGACTGGTAGTTTCTCATCGCGAGTGTTTGCGACCATAGACAACCACTCGAGAAACCTGACCTCTCTGCGTTGAGAATCTCGCCCGGAGGTTTATTTTCCAAGCTCGCAATCGCCAAATTGATGAGGAAAAAGTCTCGTCGGGATGTCATTTTGCTCACTCGCGGTTGGCAACTTGACGTTGAGGACCGCGAGCAAGCAAAAAATTACCGCTACGCGTATTTGCACTGTGCTACATGCAATTCGCGGAGTGCGAAGTAGCGCAAACTTCGCAAACTACGTGAGTGTAGCGTAGTACTGTGCCCAGGGTTACATACAGTTGGACATTAATCACATATACGAGTCTCTCACACTATGCAATTCTTGAAAAGTTCTGTCAAACATTTGGCAAAAGTAAGGAGATTCCCCACTTGGCTTGGCTAAACTAAGGCCATAGAATAAAGAGTTTGGCAGCTGCCATCAATGGTGCAGTCTAACTGTGGCCATGATTTGTAAGCTTCACTGGGGAAGGCATATCTAGTAATATAGCTTGCTTTTTCACCAAAAAAAAGGAAAGATCCTCAATGCAAGGTCTGTACTTTGCCTATGGTCGAGTGGGAATCCTAGCGGGTCTATTCAGACTTTCATCCTTTTCAGTGTCATTGAGTTGGGTAACGATAAACATCTAGGGGCAGATTTACAAGCCCCTTGTGTCATCTTTATGACACTGTTGCGTCACTTCTGTGACACAGTGCCGTCGTAAACCATGCACCACTATGCACCACATATACAATGTTACGCATCTAATAAGATGCGTCACGTTGTAAACCCCTGTGCTACATTAGACCTGCATCGGGTATAATGTATGCAGGGTGGGCATTCCGTTGCAAGGAAGCCCCGTAAAAAGTGATGCAGTGAAATTTAACAAATTTCAATGAGACACTTTTACGTCCATGCTGCATCAAAACCTTACGTGTGCTTGTAGCAGGCATTATGAGTGACGCAGCATTGCAAGTATAAGATGCCCCTGAAGCAGTGCTGGAGTTGCGTCCCTCTTGCGACATGATTCCAGCACTGCGTCACCTATACGCTAACAGATGCGCCATGTCTCACCTTGCGCCATGGTACGCAGCATTGGAAATGCGGCGCATCCATGGTGGCACAATGGGTTTCTAACGTAATGCAAAATAACTGGCGCATACCTGCTGATCTGAAGGGATGGCCCAGTTATTGTACATTTGCCCCCTATTATTTATCTCCAAGAGGCCCCAAGCACAGCATGCTGACTTTACCAATACATGCACTTGCTACAAAGCAATGGGATATGATGCAGGGGATACATAAAACTTTATTCCTATTTCAATGTGAAATTCCTCATTCCAACAAAATAAATGTTCTCCCTTGTCTACACAGTAACAGTCTCTCCAGATCTAAGTTGACAACGATGAGAAGGTGAAGTATGTACCAATACACTAGTTAACCAAAAGACACCTCCCTATCTTGCTACTATACATACAGCATTAAAAGCTGGGTATGTAGCATGCCTGCTGGAAGCATCGAAAGAGCACCACACCTCCCTTGCACTCTACAGACTGCCCCTGAATCTAAAGTGGTGGTAACCATGGTGTCGAAGAAATAATTTTTTCTTTGGGTGAACAGGTTCAGATTCAATTCCAAATGTTTTGCATATTCATAGCAAGTTGTGGGCGAAATTTTGTGACTGCCATATCAAAACAAACAGAATGGTCGGCTGTGTACTGACGTGTTAAAGATTTGATTGCATATTAGCCAAATTGGCTTTTTCCCAACTGCAACTTTTCTGTTCACGAACTTTTGCGCTTTAAGAAATTTGCTATGCTTCCAAGGAGATGAGGAAAATATAGACTGAATGAACATTTACCTCTGTGCTTCCCTTTGGCAGAAAGACTTGTCATCTTAATTAGCGTACACACATATATAATGGGAAGACCGCCTACAACGTGGGCATTACATAACGCCTTCGACATAAACCTTTTTACCAGTCAATGCCTTTACCACGCAATACTCTACCGTGCATGTTTTTACCTTTACCACGTATATGTGTGTTTTTCACGCATGCCTTTACAACAACATGGTAAGTATAAATTAGGATATATACGGTAAGCGGAAAAAACAAAGGTTACAGGGACGTTATAGTTAGGCTGACATTTTACTACAAAACCAGAGAAATTCAGCCGTTATAGTCAGCTGAGCTAACTATAGCTTCCATCCCCGCAATGCAGTTCTTATGACCTAACATTTTACATCACTCATGACGTGGTCAGTGACATCACTGATGACATTTGAAATGACATCACTGATGACATCATCCAGTGATTGTGAGTGTTTTTTAAAATAAACTGAGTTTTAAACATATTCAGTAAGGTAAGTGGCTGTTTGAGTGCTGGTATGGATGAGTTAGTGGGTGTGTAAGTGGTGTCTTGATGACTGAGTGGGTATAGGATAGATTGTATACATGAGAGTGTAGCTGTGTGAGTTTTTGTATGGTTGAGTCAGTGGGTGTGTCAGTGGCTGTAAATGTGAATGACAGTATGTATGAGAAGCTGAATGGGTGACTGAGCAGGTACATAATTGACTCTACGGCTCCATGAGTGGGTGTGTAAGTGGCTGTATTGGTGAGTGAGTAGGTGTATGAGTGGCTGTATGGGTGAGTTAATGGGTGTGTGAAAGAGTGAAAGGTTGGGAAAGTTAATGTGAGAGAGGTTGTAGGGAAAGTATAGCTTGTGTCTATTACTGTAAAGGTGAGTGAATATATGTGTCAGTAAATGTATTAGTAACTGAGTGGATGTGGCAGTAAATGTATTAGTGAGGTGCATGGATGTTTGAGTGAGTGTGTGTGTGAGTTGGTATCTGAATATATTTATGGGTTACTGATTTGATATGAGAATGCAGTATGAGTGCATGAGTGGGTGTGTTAGCGTCTGTATGTCTATATGAGTAGTTGTATTGCTCAGTGAGAAAGTGCATGAGTGACTGTGTATGTGATTTAGTGGTCTATCAGTGGTTGTTAGGGTGAGTTGATGGGTTAGTAGCTCTATGCATCAAACAGTAAGTGTGTGAATGTTTGTATGTGTGTACAAATCGGTCTGTCAGTGGTTTTATGGGAGTGGGTGTGTAAGATGTTGCATAGGGGTGTAACTGGGTGTTTGATAGGTGCTGTGGATGATGTCATCAGTGATGTCATCAGTGATGTCATTTCAAATGTCGCAGTGATGTCATGGGTGATGTCACTGATGATATTATGAGTGATGTAATATGTGAGTTTATAAGCAGTGCATTGGCCCTAGACCCAATGGATTCCCCCTGGATTCCATCCCCTACTGGGAGAAGGACTTAGATTTAGATTTTAGCAGTGGGGATGTGGCCCCCTGGGCCTATTAAGGTTCAGGGAAGGGGTGAGTAGGCCCTCCATCCCTGTTTAATTGTATTTGGCACTGGGTTATCAGGTTCAAACTAAGGTTCAGGGAAGGGGCTGCATGCCCCCCCCACTTAATATATCCCTTGGGCCTGAATGTATACACTAGGCTGAGCACAGCAAAGGCTGTGCACGAGGTAGGGTTGGCAGCCTGCTGTGGCCTGGCCACAGGGCCTAGTAGCAGGTCAAGCCCTGTGATCAACCTTGCTGTGCTCAGCCAAAGGCTATACACAGCATGGGGTTGGAAATTGAAGGAAGGGTGTGGGAGAACAGAGGCCCTGTTCTAACAAAACGCCATGCACGAGGAAAGGCAGTGTTCAGCATGGGGTTGACTGCTATGGATGGCTGCCTGCAGGATGTTGACACAGGGCAGGGCTGCAAGTCAGGCAGTGCAGACAACCCCACGCCACAAGTGACGAAAGGCCATGTGCAGCGCAAGGTTGGCTGCCTAAAACGGGTGGTGGCTGCCTGCCAGTTGTTTGGCCACAGTGCCCAGCCCCTGTTACCATCCCCTTGCAGAAGGCCATGCAAAGCGTGGGTCAGGCTGCCAAGGGGGGGGGTTGCTGCTGCCAGGTCTTGTGGCCAATCACCTGCTGCACATGTCGCAGGCCATGCATGAAATTCACTCAAAAAACAAAGGTTAAAGTAACATTATTGTTAAGTGTGAGTAAAGGATCTGTTTTTTTTTTAATCTTAAAAATTCACTGAAAAAAACAAAGGTTAAAGTAATTTTGTATTTAGGTCAATAATTCAGTGACAACAACATTAAAGTTTTGAACTCAGAAATTCACTAGTCATAGGGGCTCATTTTGCAGGCGCAACAATCACCACTGCCAAGCCTGCGGTGTCGACCGCTACGCCATCGTAACGAGTAATACCCTTGCCATATTATAATGGCGGGGGTATCACGGCGGACGCAAAGTGCGTCCACCACTTTTCCGCCTGTCGTCAATTGTTCTGATTGCCGGCTTGGTGGACTTGGGCCACAACATGGTGGCGGTGCCTAGCAGGCGCCGCCATCCGTATTAGGATGTGTGCGGTGTAAGGCCTGTCCATGATGGCGATGTCGCCATGGAAATGCTTGCGGGGATTTGCTTTGGGGGCCTGTTGTGGGCCCCCAGGGGTATGGGGGTGCACTTGGGGGGTACCCCCTCCATTTCCATGCACAAGGTTGCAGGCACCGCATGGGCCTGCCACGTTGTGCATGGAAATGCACAACATGGCAATTTGGAATTGCGGCGGGTGCTGCTGTAAGCAGCAACCTCCGCAATGTTAAACTGCGGAATGTTAAACTGCAGAATGCGACCGCCACCTGATTCACAGTGTGGGACCGGTGCACGTCTGGCGGCCGGTCCCACATCTGCAGGAATGGTGGGCAGACCTCAGGTCCGCCCGCCATCCTAATCGACCCTGCTTATGACCTCACATATTACATCACTCATGACATGTTCGATGACATCATTGATAGCATCCCTGATTACATCATCCAAGCTTCTTTTGTACACCTTGCTATATAAATGGGTTGGCCGGTGGCCAGGCCATGCGGGCAACCCCACCAAATGCAGAAAGCCCCATGCTGCACCTAGCCTTCAGCCATGCGCAGAGGGGGATTGGCCACAAGGCATGGCCCTGGGGACCCATTCCCCATGGCTTTTTATTTTAAAGGGGGGGCACATGGCCCACCTCACTGAACCTATTATGGCCCTGGGGACCCTATCTCCCAGGGCCTTAGACATACTTAAGAGCAGGGGGGGCTGTGTGGGCCCCCTCCCCAATACTTGAGGCCATTACATAGCTCCCCTCTCTTAACCTTGTAGGCCATGGTGAGACCATCTGCCAGGGCCACTCATTTCAATAAAGGGGAAGGGTGCCACGTGGCCTTGATAGGCCCTGGGGACACTATCCCCAGGGCCATTTCTAAAAAGAAAGGGGAGGAGGTTACTCCTCCCCAAGCTGTTATTGACCCCGGGGATCCCCTGGGGCCACTTATTTAAATAATTGGGGCGGGGGCTTCATTGGTCTCATCACTGAGAAATTACCAGCCTCAGGGACCCAATCCCCCGATACCTTGACCCCCTAGGCCTGATAGTGGGAGCCAGCGGGACCCCGCCTGGAGCCAAAAACATTTTCTTTTAATGTATCATGAATTCTTGGAGGATTAATATTAAAAAAAGAATTGTGGGCTTCCTCGTCTTTCCAAAAAATACCCCAATAGTGTTTAAGGGGAAGTACCCTGGAAATCCCACCCCTGGGGCCGAATGTACTTTATATGTTGATCGGGCCATGCAGCCTTCCTCCATGATCCTAGCAATGCCATGTGGACCCCATTCCCCAGGGCTAAAATGCTTTAAAAAGGGAGAGAGGCTTGCATGCGGCCCTGTCCCACATACAACGCTGGGAGATGGAGTCCCAGGGGACTAATAAGGCTTGGAGAGGGGGGCCATGCAGCCCCTCTACCCTTTTTATTGACTTTGGCCCCAGGGGATGAAGGCCCCGCAGCCTGATAAGGCTTGTGGAGAAGGGAACACTCTTTCTGCAGTGTGACCCTGGGGATGGTATCCTTAAGGCTTAGGGGTGGGTGTCCATTCCCCTTTTTTGTGGAATTTGGCCTTAGGGGATGGGGTCCCTGGGGCCTATTAAGGCTTGGTAGGAGGGTTTCATGCCTCTTTCCCTTAATAAATATGCTGTGGTCCTGGGGCCTGAATATCAACCCACTGCCACTTAGGCAAATGTTGTCAGTGGCATGGGGTTGGCAGCCTTCGGGGGTGTTCATTTCCTGTGAGGGGGTCGGCCACGGGATGTGGCCACTGGATAGGCCTTGGCCCAAACTCCCGCTGTGCACACCCAATAGCCATGCACAGCGTGGAGTTGGCTGCCTGCTGGGGGTTAGCTTTACATATGGTAACAAAATATTACTTTATTAGATCCCCCAGTATATTGAGGTATAAATTAATAAATTTTGTGGCTCAAAAATCTACATTTTGCAAGATTTTACGGAAAATTATTTTGGTTTCTTTTTTAAAATATTGCCGCCAGAAGGTCCTGCCGCATGTCCATGGGCGGCAGTCCCGTATTCTTTCTTTTTTTTTTTTTTAATATTGACCCCAGCATGTTCCGCCACATGCCCCTTCGACCTCAGCGGAGCCCACCACATTCCAATGAGTGGAAAGCCCAAATTCTTTCCTTTTTAGGGCTCGGGGCGGAGCGCCGAGATCCTATTAGTACAGAAAGAAAAAAAAGTGTGTTAGGGGCTTTGGAAAGACACATTCCAGACTTTTTTAATTATCTGAATGGTGATTTGTCTTCGCGGTGATGTATTTTTAGTAGTCTTGATGCTATTGGGCAGTTGTAATTTTCCGGCGCCATTTTGGGCATTTTTCCAGCGGTTACGTGCTCGGAAGTGCATTAATCTTAATTAGGAGCTGTCAGGGTGGCCGTGTAATGCATTCCAGATGGTGTGCGCGCGTTCACCATAGAGCAGTGCGTTTGTCGGGCGCACGGCGCGTCCTCCTCACTGCTGGCTGGAATCTGATCGCGGCGCATGCTGCGAGCACTTCCATTGGACTCATGGGAAATTCACTTTCCGAGGCGTCCAGTTAGGTCATCACCGTCACGGTGACAGCATGGAAGAAAGTCAGCTCGAGGCTCATGCCATGTATCAGGCTGGCTCGAGCGCCCATCTTTTCGGAATTGTCATTCCCAGCCTTGTGCGCACACGCGAAAGACGCACGTTCGGCATCTGGGCAATGTTTACAAAGCGCGCACGGTTGTTTCATAAGAGCAGTTGGAGGCTGGTTCCATTGAGGAAGCAACTGGATAGCCAGACATCCCCTGAACCTCAGGGAACGGCAGTCCTCTGTCTTTGCTCTCGACGATGGCTGCCCCTCGAGTACTCCCTTTCAAATTAAAGGAGAGGCATTCAGAGACTGACAATCATACCCATTTTAGAATCTGCATTGAAAAAAATAAAAGGAGTACCCCATTTAAGCGTTTCTGAGTGGCAGTGGTCAAACTACCCTCTTCATGTTAGCTAAAGATGTTGCATAGACATGCAGATGGTGTAGCCAGATTTTCTGGTTTAATGTTCTCGGTCACAATAGGACCGCGTAATTAGTTTTTGATATAGCGCTGAGAAGTCCGCAACTTTAGCTGAGCTGTTGTGGGATACATTTCCAAAATATCCGAAAGTCGATGCAGATATAACTTAAAATGTACCAAGACAGCATGAGCGTTCAAAAACCTCAGCAGTAATGAAGTACGCGTGTCTTCTACGCAATCCATTGATCAAGAAAGTTAAACTTTGTTTCTGAAACATTTCAGCACACATTCCGTGGAGAAAACAGATTCTTTCAAGCGCGGAAGGTTACACTCATAGGCACGCGGACCCAGGACTACTCTCCGCCAGGGGACCCCTCTATTCCCCCCCTCTCCCCCCCTGTCTCGTCAGCCGGTGAGAGCAGACAGCGGCGCCTGCGAGCGGTGCAGCTGACTCTCATATGAGCCCATTGTAGGTGTGACAGCCCTCCGAGAATGCCATAAATTCTCCCAGAGGTGCCGTTTCAGGCCTCGGCTATATCAATGGTAAAGGCTGCAAAATATTTGCAGAACGTTTTTTTTTTTTTGTTGTTCGCTGTCTGTGGGACTGCCTCTTTACAGGTTTAATTTTCAACATTTCTAAAGATTTTTTTTCCGTCTGAGACACAGTCAGAGCAAAATAATTGCAGTAATGAGCTAAGGCAATCTTCTGCAGACACGCCATGGCTCCAGAGAGGCTGTAGGTGGGGGCAAGGCGGAACTTCTATCATAGAACACATATCACTGATTGTTCACAATGATGTCTTCATAAACCACTTCTGGCATATCCTAGGCGCCTTCCTGGCGCTCTCTCTCTCCCTTCCCCCTCCCCTCTCGCGCTCTGCCCTTTATTTTGTGTTTTCTTCCTTGCTCTGCCTTTCTTGTCTCTGTTTTTTTATCTTTCTTTTGCTACTTGTTCTTCATATCTTTCATTATTTTTCTCTTTATTTCTGATGTGGTGCTTCTGTCTATCATTTCTCTGCCTGTTTTTTATATTTTCCACGTTTGTTTCTTTTCGTCTTGCTTTACTTCTATTTTTTGTTCACTACTTATTTGTTCTGACTTTTAAGACTTCTACTCGTCAAACGCTTTCTTTTGTTTCTTCTTTCTTATCTATCCATCTATTTATCTATCTTTCTCTCACCTTTTTTACCCTTTTCTCTTTTTTCTATATTTCTTCCTACCTCCCCTCTTTTATTTCAAATATCCTTGATTTTATCTTGTTCACTAACTACCATCATTCATTCCTTCCTTCCTTCCTCCCTCCATTTCCATGCAACGTGCTCCCTCCATTTCCATTCAATATATATATATTCTTCGCTATAAAGTTAGCCCCTAAGAGAATAATGAGTGGAGTGACTTGTACGTCCGCTCGCTCCCCCTCTGCGATGCGTCAGTCCGTACATTGCATCTTCACTGGTCGAAGTTACTGCACTGAATGCTGCTTCATGCAATGCTTCTGAGGGCTGACACTGCGCATGTAGTAGTGAGTAGTGAGTAGAGTAGAGTAGTGAGTAGAGTAGTGAGTAGTGAGTGCAGAGTAGTGAGTATAGTGAGTAGAGTAGTGAGTAGAGTAGTGAGTAGTGAGTGCAGAGTAGTGAGTAGTGAGTAGAGTAGAGTAGTGAGTAGGACATCACAGGCAGCAGCTGTGCAAGCTTCTTACACTCACAAGGAGACCACAGGCAGCTGAGTTGCAAGCTTCTCCCACTCACAAGAAGGACATCACAAACAGCAGCGGTGCAAGCTTGTCACACTCCGAAGAACGACATCACAGGCAGCAGCAGTGCAAGCTTCTTACACTCACAAGGAGACCACAGGCAGCAGCGGTGCAAGCTTCTCACACTCACAAGAAGGACATCACAGGCAGCAGCTGTGCAAGCTTCTTACACTCACAAGGAGACCACAGGCAGCTGAGGTGCAAGCTTCTCCCACTCACAAGAAGGACATCACAGGCAGCAGCAGTGCAAGCTTCTTACACTCACAAGGAGACCACAGGCAGCAGAGGTGCAAGCTTCTCACACTCACAAGAAGGACATCACAGGCAGTAACGGTGCAATATTCTCACACTCACAAGGAGATCACTGGCAGTACACACCACATGAACACACTCCATAACACATAGCAACAATACATTGGCATTTACAATGCCATTAGCTCAAACTCAAATAAATCCGAGCCCGATTGCATTTCTAATCCTTGTTTTATTTGGAAAAGAAAATATTGTTGCCATCAGGACCTGCAGCATTGTGCTCCTCACTTTTCCCACAAGCTCTCAGCACTCACACCATCCACGTTCAGCCTGTGATGGTGGAGTGCTGTGGGCAGGGGCGCAGGAGTAGAGAAACTGCTTTCTGCTGTGTCGGGAAAAGTGTATCTGCTATTTGGCATTTTGGTCCAAGCTGCAGGTTGTTAAACAAACTTGCTGACCCCCTTCTTTGTTCTGCTTAGTGGTCAACGCTGGGCTAATAAACAGAGGGGGTCACAATCTTTGAATTTCTTATGCACTTTTGTTAAAAAAAAATAACAATTTAGCTTTTTTATGCAAATCACTAAATCGCTAAATCCTGGCACGTCTGCTGTGTTTTAAAAAAATAATGTTTTAAACAATAAAAACACTGGGTGCACGTTGAATATACAGATAAGTGCAGAGTCTATATAGTAAAATATTTAGTGATTCCCACATAAGTATCTCATTGTGAGTGTACATATATAAAATAACTATTTGTAAACACTCCTTTTTGCTGAACAGTACATATCTTTTCATGAGTACGTGGCCATATTCCAGCTATAATTGAACGTATCGTTAGGATAGACATTGACCCATTACATTGGACTCACCACCAATAAAAAAACTGATGTCCATCGTCTTCCTCAAGTCGAACATTAACAAGACAAAGGGGGATATTCACAAAGAAGTGGTGGTGAGAGGCCTTAGCCTCCTTGGCTTAGTGCCTCTCACGTCACTTCGGAAATGCCAGGCTGCACCCTATTCACAAGAATACGGTGCAGCCTGGCGTTCCCCCATCGATCTAAGGACTTCACGCCAGAACAGGCACCCTTGCACCAAAGCGCCAGGGTGTCTGCAAGCAGGGAGGTTTGTTAATGCACAGTAAAGTGTCCCTTCCTGTACATTAACAAACCGAAAAGGCCAGTTTGCTTTTTCCATTTGTGCTGCTACATGTAGCTCTTGGTAAAAGCAAAAACAAGGAGAAATAAAGGTTTTCTCCTCATTTAGCCACATTAAGACCTAATTTTTCCAGGTCTTAAGTTTGGCGCTGCCACCTATTATCGCCACCCTTGATAATAGGCGGTGGGGGTCAAACTCAATGGGTGTTGCGTTGGTAAACCCACAGCACGCTCCTTTTAAGCTAAGTTTAGCGTTAAAGGAGCCCTATTCTCAAGACAGCTTTAAGCCACGTTAAGTTCATTATCGCTGCCTTGAGAATAGGGCTCTGGCCTTATCGGCACAGAAATGTCAAAAAAAGTGACGTTCCTGTGGCGATAGGGGATTGAGAATCTGCCCCAAAATGTTTACTTATCACCAATGGTTGTAAACAAGAGTTGTAAAATTGGCTTTTACCTATCAATCTGTATGGCTTCAGTACATCATGCTCTGAAAGTGCAAAGTCCTTTAGGTTCCGCATTCACTCTATCTTCAGTTCACTTACCCACAAAGCACACAAAACAATGGCAAACAGACCCTGCTAAATAAAGTA
Organism: Lissotriton helveticus; assembly: GCF_964261635.1. Lineage (NCBI taxonomy): Eukaryota > Metazoa > Chordata > Amphibia > Caudata > Salamandridae > Lissotriton > Lissotriton helveticus. The sequence continues at coordinate 1,503,281,748 of NC_136065.1, forward strand.
AAATCCTTCGTACCAAAAGCTGACTTCAGAATGGCTGATTAGGCACTTGTGTTCTACCATCTCTATGGAGTTTATGCCGTTCAGGCTGGTGTCCCAAAAAACCCTGTGACTGCACTAAAGAGAGTACTGTCTCATTAAAGATCTTTGTGTATATATATATATATATACATAAGGCGTAACAACTGCACGACTGTATGTCAGACGTATTTTATAAGCAATGTGACTGTCAGGTGCCTGTCTCCTATCTCTTCTTTCACCCCTTGCTTTCATGCTCCTTTCTGTTCTTCTTTCTCTTCTTCACTGTTATGACATGTAGGGCCTGCAAAGAATGATATGGTCTAAAAGCGAGCGGGCTAATCGATGCAAACCCTGTAACAGAATTGCTAGAGTGTTCTTGTGTAAAATTAATAAAACATGTTGAAATAAAAAAAAGAAATAAAAAAAAGTTTTGTGTATATATAATAGGATTATCCCGACCATCAAACACCTCCACTGCCACTTACTGCCTGCATGCATTACGTTCAAGATCTTTTACATCGTCCACAAAGCAGTCCACAAAAGCATCACACCAATCCTGGCAACAAATTTCAAGAACATGCACAACACACACCAGTAGTATCAGCAGACATAGGAACATGCAGGAAGGAAAACACGACATACCAACCTTATTCATCTTTAGGTACAGGGTACAACATCTTGCTGCAAGACTTTAGTCCGCTGCTGAATTCCCCTTTCACCTTAAATTCCAGAGCCTGCCGCTCCTTGTTGGAACTGTTTGAGCTGAAGGTGGAATGTGTAAATTGCAGCTACTCGAAATATCTACTAATCTTTGCTTGCTCTCAAATTTTGTGTTTCACTCGACCTGGCAACTCCTTTACGGTCTTGGACTACGGCAAAGGCCATGGTTCTGGGGGCTTGGGCATGCACGCAAATTTAAAAAAAGAAAAAAAAAGCTTCAGGTAGCTCAGAACCTCAAAGTAGACCACAGACTGCAATAAAAAGTGAAAAACACACGTGTATGGCTGTCTTTCCTACAATCAATAGTGCGGTGCTCAATAATTATTCAAATTTAAAAAAAATAATCTTGTATAATTTCTTTTCAACAGAACTCAAAGATCCTCCAGGAAATTACTGATTGAGCCTTATGAATAGTACACTTCTGTTGGACTTGGCCCTTTTTGCAGGGTCATCCCTGAAGTTTTTGCCTTCCTCCTATATTTTTTCTGACCTGTTGCTAGTGGGCTTGCAGCACTGGTTGTGCCACCCACAGAAGTGGCCTTGTAAAACGTGTCTACGGTCGACCATTGCAGAGCCTGCGTGCAGTCTGGTACTGTCATGCTGACTGGGCAAGTGCACCCACTTGCCAGTCCCTAAACCTTCCCTTTTCTTCATATTAGTCACCCAATGGTAGGCCCAAGGGCAGGGTGCATTGTAAGTATACGGTAGGAAAAGCCCTGATGTGTGTGGCCTGTCCTAATAGTGAATTACAGCCATTTTTGTTTTTCACTATTGCAAGGCTACCTGTTCTCCATAGGTCGGAATGGGCTGTTAGAATTATTACATTTTATAATCCTAACTGACTCAGAGAACATGGTAGAAATTTGAGTTTAGTATGCCTAGACTCAGAATGACAAAATACATATTTTAGTAAAGTGGGTTTTGTTAGACCTGGCACCTTGGCGTGAGTCTCCCTTCCACTTTTTGCTGATGTGCCTCAGAGGTTTTGCTGGTGTTGGCTGCTCACGGCACTGCGCCATGGCCAATCCGTGCCGCAGTGCAAGTGCTCCCAATATAAACTGTATACCTATGATTGATCTCCATGATTGGCTCATTGGGTTTACTGTCAGTCCCCAGTAAAGTGCACCAGGAGTGCCAGGGCTTGTAAATATCAATACTGCTAGTGGGCCTGCAGTGCTGGTTGCGCCACCCACAGAAGCAGCCTTTTAAAATGTGTCTAGGGTCTGCCACTGCAGAACCTGCGTGCAGTCTGGTACTGTCATGCTAGCTGGGCAAGTGCACACACTTGCCAGCCTCTAAACCTTCCCTTTGCTTCATATTAGTCACCCCTATGGTGGGCCCCAGGGCAGGGTGCATTGTAAGTGTAAGGTAGGCCAAGCCCCGATGTGGGTGGCATGTCCTAATAGGGAACTACAGCCATTTTCGTTTTTCACTATTGTAAGGCTATCTGTTCTCATAGGCCAAGATGGGCTGCTGGAATTATTACACTCTATAATCCCAGCAGGCTCAGGGAACATGGTAGAAAATAAAGTTTAGTATGCCTGAACTCAGAATAATAAAATACTTCTTTTAGTAAAGTTTATTTTAATATCCTGTGTTTGCAAATGCTACTTTTAGAAAGTTAGCATTTGCTTGCCTAACCAGTTCAGCCCACCTCTGCGCTTATGTGTATCTGCTGTCTGGGTTCTGTGAGTGACAGGGCTAGGGATGACAGGTGGTGAATAGGGGGATTACACCAGGATGGGTGGAGGGAGTGCCCCTTGACTCTGAATAGGGCTGTGCTCTGCCACCACAATGCTGGCTCCGCCCCCTGGGGAGCGACTGATGACTCTGCCCTGCACCTGGTCTAGGAAGAGGGAAGACTGTCAACAGAGTACTCCTGGCTGTACTTGTCATCACAATGCTAGCTCCACCTCCTGCGGAGCATCTGCTGCCCTACTCCACACACTGAAAGCAGAACCCTGTTTTGGCAAAACAAAGTACTCATTGCTGAAGTGAACTATGCAAAGGCCCCCCTGGCCTGAAAGAACAAAATAAATGTCCTATAAAAGTAGGAGCCCTGCTCCTATGAAATCAGATCCTGTTGACGCCAAGAAGAAACTCTGCCTGAAGAGAAGGACCTGGGAAAGCTGCATGGAGGAGTACTGTCTCTAATACTGAGAGACTGGCCTGTGGTGGGTGCCTTGCTGCAAGAAGGAGGGAAGGAGAAAAAGACTGAGAGACTTTTTGAATCTACTTGTGCATTTGACAATCTCCAAGGGCTTGCTGGTGAACTTGCCCCCTGAACTGCGCCCCAGGAACAGTGGGCGCTACCCCCCCTGGAAAGAGAAGCTGCTGTGAGCCTTGCATCTGCCCAGTAACTCTACTGAGGAAAAGCTGAGTGCGCCTTGAGGAAATCACTGTGTCCTCTAAGAGGCCCTGGGCACCCCCGTCCCGCCGAGCAACGCAACTGCTATCTGGCAGGCCCCAGCTGACATTTCAAAGACCAGCCTGGCTGGCCCAAGTACCGTGCCTGTCGCCTGCCTAACTGCGGTCTGCACTGCAAGAACGGACCTTGCCTTGTGCCCGTCTGCTCCAAAGTAAAAGCTGCCCTGAGGCTCCAGCCGCCGCCGTCGTGAGCAGCAGCGGCGTGGGGAGAGAAGGAGTATGCGCTGTACTCACAGAGGCCTTTGTACGCGCCTCACACTGCTGCCAGGGGCCTCGCCCCCTCTTTCCAGGACTGGAGCCCCTCACCGGAAAGACCCGGCCTGCACCGCAATGCCGCCCTCCCGAGCCGAGCCATAGCTCGCATCTACAGAGGACGACACCGCGACGTGGGATCCTGAGTCGAACCTGGCATTGTCCGCCCGGACCCCCCCCTCTCCAGGAACTTGAAGGTACTATGTCCGTGAGCGGTACGAGTCACATCAGAGCGAGGCTCGCACGGCCCTTTGCACCCAAGAAGCCCCTGGTGCGCCCCACAGCTTGTGGGGACAGCGCGGTACGAGTCGCATCCACAGCGAGGCTCGCACCGCCCCCTGCCCCTTGTGAGCCCTGGTATGCTACCCAGCTTGCGCTTGCAATCGCCATACGAGTTGCACACCAGCAGTACGACTCGTACCTCTTGGATAGAACCGGCCGGGCCGTACGCGTCTCACGCAAGGTGCGTGAGCTTTTGCAGGCCGGGCTGACGGTGATTCGTACGACGCGGACGAAGGCGCTAGGAAGCGCACAGGCAGCCGCAAACTGTGCACCAACGCTGGGGGCATTGTCTATGACCTGTAGGAGCCTGGTGTGGACAAGGTTAACCCCTTCTGGACAGTGATATTGCCTGCAAATGTTTGACTACATGTACTCTGGAGATTAGCCTTGACTGCTTGCGCCACACTACCTAGAGGGTAAGCAGTGGTTATTTTTAGAGGGTAATCCTTCGCCCTGACATAGAGGAGAGGGTCCCTGTTTGTCACAAGTGAATACTTGAGCCAACCAGAGACCCCCAATTCTAACATTGGTCGCAGCGGTGAGGATCACAAATTTACATTTGCAGTCTCCATACAGTGATTTGAAGAAACTGAAATTTTCATTCTCAGGGGTCTCACTAATACAAAGAACTTGGCACAGAAGCTGAAATATGAAAAGACATCTTTATTAAACTTAATTAAGTGAGACTACGTCACACAGGAGCCTTAGCAACTGAATGAGGCAGTCCAAAGAGTACAGAACACAGAGACCTTTTATATGCTTAGGGTTACAAACTCAGCATAAAAGAAAGGGGCAGTCCTAGCTTTTGCAAGCATGCAAAATGCCTAATATGGACATACAAGATCTGCTAAATATTAGCGAATAGGAAAACATTCAAAACAAGGCATCATGTAACCAGAACATCCCCCTTGAGTCGTGCTCTTGCCCAACCCGATAAGTCAATCAATTACACCACCTATAGGTCAATCAGAAAAGGCAGAACATGTCTGTATGCTTCAAAAGAAAGGTTGTGTAATAGGAAAACACAGGGAGAGAATAGCGAAGGCCAAACGATAAGATACGACAAGAGAATACTGAAGGCTAACAGATAGTTGATACAGGGATTAGGTAGTCCAGACAAGAATTAGTTAGGCCAGCTGGTGTCTGAGATGGATTTCAAAACAAGGACAGAGGGGGTTTTCAACACGTTGCAGTCCAAAGGGCAAAAACACTTCGTGAATCATGCAGCCTGTGTAAAGGCAACATAAAATGGAGTTTGAATGTAAAATGGAGTCAAAATTAAGGAACCTCAAACCCTCCTTTTGCCATTACACAGGCACATTCTAATTCATTGCTAGGTGAGCATTCTACTCATTTCATAGAGGCAGATATATGTAAGTTATCAGCAGGAATACAAAGAGAACAACACATTCAACATTTAGATAGCAGAAGAAAGTAATGCCCACTATTACAAACAGGATTATCATTATTTTTCACAACCCTAGGCAAAAGCAAATCCTAAAATTATTTAGCAAACATTTTCAGGGCTCGTATGTATGTCAGTGACTTTTGACAATGCCAGTAAAACAATAAGAATCAGTCTCCTAACACCCATTTTATGCAATCGCACGGGAAATACCCAGAGAACGTCCAAGCCTCTCTGGCAGGCTTCTATTGTCCATCAAATCCGCTTCTGTTGTTTTCTTCCGCATGGGCCTCTTCATTCAGGCCTTTCATAAAAATAATGCTTTTCAGTATCCGTTGGAGTGCCCTCCTGGCAAGCACTCACAGCTCACTTTGAAAGTCTCAATGTCTTAATGCAGTGCACCAATATATTTCCTGTGCTGCAGGCACTACAGATATTGTGCTCTTCGTTGGTCGTGGGCACAGCTCATCTCAAGCAGACCCAAGTACTATTAATCAGGAAAGAGCAACAGACTTTCATACTCAGCAACACTTTCAGGCTCCAACACTCGCATTTCAGTGTCAGAGGATGCTCCGGCTGCTCTTTCATTTACCACAATGTAGTGCCTTTTGACAATCTTGGATCCTCCGGGGCACTGCCTTTCCGTTGGAGCAAAGAAAAGGGGTGTGTGGCCAAAACTCAGGCCAAGGGGCTCAATGGACTGCTCACTATCAGAGGTTACCAGCACATGACAGGTGAAAAACTGAAGCCTCGAAGCAACAGGGATCCTTCTCTTTTGCACTGAAACTAGTTCTGTGATGTCCAATGTCGTCTGATGGAGCAAGTACGATGCTTTGGAGATACCATTGATGGCGCGCTGGCGATCGCTGTCCAGCCTTGCTGCTTTCTGGGTGCTGGGACTGTCACTGATGGGAATTAGGTTTACATCAAAGTTCCTCAGGTTATTATGACTTAATCCCACAGAACCTAGTGACGCAGGAAATGGGACACAGTTGTTAGTTTCCTTCAATTTAGTACAAAAACAGTTTATTGTTTTTAATAAGAGGATTGCAAGCAGGTCGCCTGCAATCTGCGAGGGAGTGGCCATACGCCATGAGACAATTCTGGTCTAGAACACACTGTAATTCTCAAAGGCAATACTTCTATTCTCTTCAATTGGGTATCCCTCATTATCCTCTGCCATCTAAGGGTAGATAGTTACATGGGGATTCTATATGAATGGATGTCCTCGCACATGGTGACATCGTCTAATGGGGTAAACATATTTTTTCTCTCAATTATTAAGTCTAGGTGTTCCTAAATTCCTTATCTAGAACATCTCAAAAGGAAAATCGCATAATACAGATTATCAGGGACATGTAGATACCGCCCTTTTAATAACTGTGCATCAGGTGCACTATGTTAACCAGTCCATCACTACCATGACGGTCAGACTGGAAAACATCAAAGTAGGCCTAAAGAAAATTCTTTAAAAAAACAGTCTGGTTATACAAAAGGGAATTATACATAATATGGGGGTCTCTGGTACATTACTGCAGTCTGTAAGTATGAACCTGAACAATATACCAACAATAATAAAAGACTGACTGGTGAAAGGAATATGGAAAAGGGAAATGGAACTAGGACACAGGTAAAATCCCTAATAATTAGATACGATGCGACATCGGTCAGGGGAGAAGTGACAAAAAGAAAAATCTGTAGGAAGAACAAGAAATTACTTGGGTGATAGTCAGGCATGTGACACAACACCAAGAGTGGGGGTGATACACAAAAATCAAAATAGTTCACAAATGATAGCTCTACCGCTGGCCGCTACACCATATACGGTAATCTCAGCTAAATGTTCCAGTTCCTTTTTCAGGGAAAAAAAATGAAACCTTGTTTCCTTTATGGTACAAAGCCATACACTATTTTAGGAAGCAGAACAAAACTGACTAATGTAATATAGAAATTAGGTCACCATGTACAAGAGTCACAGATCTATAATTTATCCTTACGTCCAATCAGGATACATAAATCTAGGGCTGCCTGTTCCTTAAGGGAAGGGGGCAGTAACATGACTAACAGCAGGTGACACACTTTGATCCTGTATATCTCTTTTATTTTTGTTCAAATACCACTATAGCCAAATTTGACATACACTGATGAAGTGTCGTCTGTCTATCTGTGAAATTTAGTGTCAGAGCAAATGTACCCAACTGTTGTGCAGCGATATGTATCGTCATGTACATCCCTTCACAACACAGGTAAACTTGTAATAGTATCAAAAGCAGCAACATAAAACAAAAACATGCAGAAAAAACTCACAAAACGCACATGTCAAGCCATCAGATATACCTGCTGTATATCAAGCACAAAAAGCATAGACAAAACAATAGCATGTGAATGAGCGGTGGCGCACATACCTCAAGTCATGCACTTTATGCACTTTGAAACCTGCAGCCCAAAACCCAATATTCAGGACTGCTTAATTTGTCAGGTTTAAAGTCAAAATTACACTTTCTTTTACACACTTTCTTTTACTTTCCTCACACTTTCTTTTACTTTCCTTACCCTCCTTTTGACAGCTGGTCAATAGTCAGTGGTGATCGGCTGGCAATACAATCTACTGTGTCACTTCTGACATACAGGACCAGCGAGAACAATTCATGATACGACCAAATACACAAACATGAAAACCACATGAACATTCCTTTCCAAAGGAGTTACGCAAAAACACATCTCTTTTCAACTAACCAAACTCACGTGTCTTGTCAGCCTTAAAATCACCCAGAACAATCCATGAATGATCTGTGGGCAGAAGCAAAAAAAATACACAACACACAAAAGAGAGACATTTCTCATAACAAACAAATATCCTTTATAACTTGTAATCAGAAGACAAAACATGATACACATTAACAGACACAAAAATAAATTTCCATTACTTAACTGTTACCATCTTGTCAATCAGCTTGCAACATTAAGCCATTTTAACTTTTCTAAAAGTAAAATTTTTCACTGACACTCCATGTTAGCCTCGCGCCACAATTTCCACTGTGAAAAATAATTCTTAATTGGCAAATCGTTCTCACTTAGGCATGTAGCCTTCAAAATTTTAAGAAAGAGCTTCGTCTTCTTTTCTGTCCAAGACTTAATGCAATACCTCATTTTTTTGTCAAATAAAAGCAACTAGCGAACATTATTTTTTTTTCAGAGCAGAGATACAAATGTATTATTTTTGCAGAGCATTTAGCATGATGGTGGGACTTTCAAAGAAACCCTTTTTCATATTGTCCCTTTGGAATTAAGTTCTTTAATTTTATTGATGTTCTTATGGAGAAACCAGAAACCCCCCTTTAAGAGGCCAGTTTAGCAAAGTCATTCTGCACTTCACAGAGACAAGGCCCTAATTTACGAGGTCACAGATGTCGACATGACAGCCTGCTACCATTGTTTACAGGGAAACTAAAGATAACACCTCAGCGCGACTTGAGCCAGCCCCTGCAGCTCTCCTAGCCCCCAGCTTCTGCTCACTAAGAAGTTTGTCAAAGACAAAAGGCCTTCCTAATTCCTCCTAACCTGCAATAATTCACTCTATTTAAAACAGATGCTATATATATTACTCCTGTTAGGGGCTACAATTTTATTTCTATACTTAGATTACTAAAACAGGTACTGTGAATAATTCGGAGGACATAATAACATAACATACCAGCTTTAGAGCAAATGTTGGCTACTACCCTATGCAACAGTACTCAGCTCATCAACCTTAAATCGATGAACGTTTCAGTAGGTCCAGCTTAGAGTTAAAACCTTCAATCCTGATATTAAACTCAAACCTCTGTACCAGGCACATTGGCTTACTGAGCCATTAAAAGCAACCCCAAATGGGAACAACCTGCAAAGTTGTATTATACCTAAATGTATACATTTACTGAAGCCTAAGGCACTTTATAGCTATTTTAAATGGCAAGAATACCCAAATTCGACTTTGATATTTGGGGCACTTAAAAATAAATATCCTATAATTATGTTACATATTAATCATCCTCAGAATGTTCTTTACAAATTGCAGAGATTGGACATTAGACATATCTCATGTAAATCCTTAGAAAAATGAGTTTTTTTACGCCTGTGCTAAGTGAAATTTCATATGCTAATGTCCTCATTATGCAGTGCAACACAACTTAAATTAAATTATAATGCTAGGAGGTCACAGTATGAGCATTCAGCTTTATGAATAGTAAAAAACGAATTTTGTAGCACTTATTTTTAATAATTATTTTTCATAATTAATAATTGTTCTTAATAAACCCAATCATTTTTGATAATTTCATATATAGAAGCAAGGTGCATTCCTTGCCTATCATTTTAGATGCATTTATTTATAAGTCTAAGCACAGAAGCCTAACTTGAAACATGACAAAATTTGGCGCCACATTTTTTCTTTCTATAAAGGACCATTTTTATTTAGCAACAGAACCAAGAATATGCGTACAAAAAATGTTTAAAGAGAGGAAAACCCTTAATTGAAATGTCTTCCTGTAATACAAAATAATGTACCGTAGTTTTGGAACCTTTTTTTAAAACACTATTCTGAAATGCAAAGATTCACCCGTGTTTAGCTAAGGGCAAAGTCCTGGCTGAGTAAATACTCCTGTTTATTCTGTGACCTGCAAAGACAACAGCTATTTGGTCAGAGGCAATAAAAGCTCTCCTCTCAGTTTTAACATGAGCCCGGTGGCAGTCTTTTTCAAATGAAGACATATTAATGCGTCTGAGTTCAGCAAAAATTTACTTCAGCTGAGGAGTTTGCCTGTTAATATCTAATACAATGTATGTAAGTAAAAAATACTATAAGTTTGTTTTTCTACAAAACACACAATTTTCGATTTTGAGGCCTTTTTTTATTCCTAGTGAATGTGAATTTTAATTTTAGTTTTTAAGCATTTGGACATTTTGCTTAATAGACTGAAAACATCAAAAAAAACACAAACACACATTGAGCTCATTTCAGACATAAACAGAAAGGGGTCAAACACTTAGGACACACAATACGGCGCGCTTTAGCCTTCTATTTCGTGAATAGCGCCATCACTATTCACTTACAGAAGTTGCACTAATGGGAAACCACATAGACATTTAAACACACATTTAACCCACAAATCAATACTCAGGACAGAAACCAAGGACAGCCCACAGACTGTACTTAAACCAAACCATTTGCAAATACTAGTTGTAAGTCATATTTACAAGAAGCGCTTCTCAATAGTGTTCCAAAAGACTTCAAAAAAATGTCCAAGAAGCAAAAATACACTCGATTCAGTAGCTTTGGCTAGCAGAACACCAAAAATTGTTCTACATATCAAAAAAATTGCACAGAACAAAGGATCCTTGTTTGTATTTTGTCCATATTTTAATTCCCTGGGGATACAGAATCACCAAGGAAGAAATATGATTGTATACTTAAACCCATTTAAGTATTCCTTTTAGGGGAGCCGGCTAATTTACTTCACATAAAAACAACACATTCTTCAATGTGAGCTTGAAAACAGGCATGCCAAAAATACTGTCGAATATGCAAGTATTATAATCAAAGTAGTGCTTAATGTACTTTTCATACGTGCACCGTTCAACAAAACCAGATAGAGAAAAATCTCCTCATTATCTGTCTACACAAATTGCAATTTGCATATCAAATACATATCCAAAGTTGGCCAACACAAATTCCAAAATTCCAAAGCTACAGTAAGCGTTACTAAAACTATTTTAATCTTTCCAATCAAAAGGTTGTGCAATTTCTAATTGCCAAGTTCTGAATGACCTAACGGTCTTTTTAGAATACTCACGCCAAAAAGGTTCTCAGTCAGGAGTGACATCATGTGGAGGATCAAAATCAGGAAGATCAGAAATATACTGGGCTGCAAAGACAAAGAATCTCAAAAATCCTTGTGCACAGAGTAGTAGAGTCCCGTCCTGTCCTCCTCAGTAGATTTCAGTCTCCTGACAAGATCACTCCTTCAGAAAGTCACTTCTCTGATGAAGCCCCACATGGGCGCCATTTGAAGAAACTGAAATCTTCATTCTCAGGGGTCTCACTAATACAAAGAACTTGGCACAGAAGCTGAAATATGAAAAGACATCTTTATTAAACTTAATTAAGTGAGACAACGTCACACAGGAGCCTTAGCAACTGAATGAGGCAATCCAAAGAGTACAGAACAGAGACCTTTTATATGCTTAGGGTTACAAATTCAGCAAAATGCCTAATATGGACATACAAGATCTGCTAAATATTAGCGAATAGGAAACATTCAAAACAAGGCATCATGTAACCAGAACATCCCCCTTGAGTCGTGCTCTTGCCCAACCCGATAAATCAATCAATTACACCACCTGTAGGTCAATCAGTAATGGCAGGACATGTCTGTATGCTTCAAAAGAAAGGTTGTGTAATAGGAAAACACAGGGAGAGGAATAGCGATGGCCAAACAATAAGATACGACAAGAGAAGAATACTGAAGGCTAACAGATAGTTGATACAGGGATTAGGTAGTCCAGACAAGAATTAGTTAGGCCAGCTGGTGTCTGAGATGGGTTTCAAAACAAGGACAGAGGGAGTTTTCAACACGTTGCAGTCCAAAGGGCAGAAACACTTTGTGAATCATGCAGCCTGTGTAAAGGCAACATAAAATGGAGTTGAAGGTAAAATGGAGTCAAAATTAAGGAACCTCAGATTATTGACCATTGCATAGTGATTACAATCCAGTAACTTAGCCACAGACTTTTTATTTTTTTTCTTTGCTAGTAGAAGATCCCTTTTGTTTGAAGCCATGCCTGGCACCAACAGTGTAGGGAGGTCAGAATCTGAAGCCTCTGAGGTGTTGGAGATAGAATGGGATGTGTCAAAACTGGACGACTACAAGAGAAAAGAACTATGGAGCTTTATCAAGAAATTCAAGGTTCCACATGTGGGGTGCAAAAACAAGGAGGATTACCACAGAGCCCTAAAAGCCTGGATTGAATCAAGGGAGTCACCTGAGGATCTTGTTGTACCTGAAACAGCAGACACCGTACATAGCTTTGGCAGAGGCCGGTCGTCGGAGGAGCTGGCAGACAGACAGGCAACCAGGGATCATGAAATGAAGCTAACAGAGATAAATTTGAAGGGCCAACTGGAGCTTGAGAGAAAAAGAATGGTTCTGGAAGAGCGAAGAATCCAAATGGAACATGAGATGAAATTGAGGGAGAAGAGTTTCAAGGAGAAAAGTTTGGAGAATCCTCCCTCTGGTGGCAGCACAACACCGGTGCAGGTAGAGTCAAGGGTGTACATACCAAAAGATGTAGTAAAAGAGTATTTTAAGAATGATGACATAGGGCAGTGGTTCAAGGCCTATGAGGTAGCCATGTCCTCCCACTGGGTCCCTTAGAAAGATTGGGGAGCGGGGTTGTGGGGGCGGTTCCCTAGCGAGGGGCGGGACACACTCTTAGATTTGCCCTCTGAAGTCTACAACTCTTATCCCCATATGAAGGAAGCTTTAATGACCAGATATGAGCTAACTCCTGAATTGTACAGACAGAGGTTCAGGGGTTGTGCAAAGATTCCTAACAGTACGTATGTTGAGTATGTAACCTTTTTCTGCAGAGCACTGGATGGTTGGGTGAAAGGTAGCAAAGTTGATGATTTTCAAGGTCTCTTTGATTTAATTGCATGGGAGCACTTGTCCCTTCATTGTTTTCCTGAGTTACGCCAACACCTGATAGATAGCAAGCTGACTAACCCTAGGAAGCTTGCTGAGGAAGCGGACAACTGGCTCAGCACCAGGGTCCACAAGGGTCCAGTGGGAGACTCAGCCAAGGGTGGGCAGGGTCCCCAGCAGAAGAGCGGGGGGGACAAGGGAAAACAGAAAGGGTTCCAAAAAGGCCCCCAAAGTAATCCCCCAGGTAACCAAGGGAAAGGTTCTCAGCCTCCCCCACCCCCGAAGCAGGCCGGGGCCCCGACAGGTAAACCTGTTCAGAGAGGACCCCCAATTGTTACAGATGTGGTGACCTGGGTCACTTTGCCACTGATCCTAAGTGTCGCCTGTTTGGAAAACTCACACCCACTGGTGCTCCCCCCCCGACAAATGACTAGTGTTAATTTTGGGGAGGAAGTAGCAGTCCCAGGGGGTGGATATCCTGTGCAGATGACCCTAGTCTCTTTAGGAGATAGTGAAATGGTCCCTGAGAACTACCTGCCCACTAACATTAAGAAATATGGGCAGGTGGTGACCATCAATGGTAAGAAAGCCGAAGCTCTTAGAAACACAGGAGCCAGTGTGACTGCAGTGTGGCAGCACACGGCCCAGGAAGGAGCAGACCTTGAGGGGGATGCCCTGGAGCCTACCGGGGAACAGATTGCTGAACTGGGGGACCTGCCTGAGCTGACCCATTGGCAGCAAGAAGGAGGCCCCTCCAGGGAGGAATTCTGCAGGGAGCAGAAAGAATGTCCTTCTCTCGTGGGTATGGGGCAGCAGGTTGCAGACCAGGCAAATGGTGTTCAGTCTGGGACACATTTTGTGTACTGGGAGAATGACCTCCTGTATTCAGAGCCTAAGGTTGCTGAACCTGGGTCAGCCCATGCGCTGGTGGTACCCCAGACGTTCAGAGCCTTCCTACTGGGGCTGGCTCATGATGTACCCTTAGCAGGACATTTGGGGATGGACAAGACTTATGACAGGCTTGTCACCCACTTTTATTGGCCCCTGATGCATAGGAACTCAGATGCTCACTGTAGGTCCTGTCAGACTTGCCAGGCAAGTGGTAAGAGTGGGAGGAAGCAAAAGTCTCCTCTCCAACCCTTCTCCGTGGTCAGTACCCCATTCCAGCGAGTGGGCATTGACATTGTGGGGCCACTGGACCCCAAGACCACCATGGGTAACAGGTTCAGCCTGGTCTTGGTGGACCATGCCACCCGGTACCCTGAAGCTATCCCTCTGAGGACAGTGACGGCCCCCGCGGTGGGACGGGCACTGATGGGAATTTTCTCACGAGTGGGATTCTCTCTAGAGGTGGTGAGTGACAGGGGCACCAATTTCATATCCAAGTATATGAAATTCCTTTGGCAAGAGTGTGGTGTAACATACAAGTTCACCACCCGTTACCATCCCCAAGGAAATGGGTTGGTTGAGAGATTCAACCGAACCCTAAAAGGCATGATCATGGGCCTGGAAGGTCCAATGAGGCATAAGTGGGACGTCCTCTTGCCATCCCTTATCTTTGCATACCGTGAGGTGCCACAGAAGTCTCTACGGTTCAGCCCTTTTGAACTGCTGTATGGTCACGCAGGACCTCTGAGTTTGGTAAAGGAAGGCTGGAAGCAATCTCCCAGGAAACCTCCCCAGAATGTATACAGTTACATGCTGGCCTTCAGAAACCAGACCAGGCGATTCAGGCAACTTGCTGAGGCAAAACTGGAAGCCAGCCAGGAAGAGATGAAGCGGTGGTACGACCAGAATGCCACTCTGGTAGAGCTTCAACCTGGACAAAAGGTGTGGGTCTTGGCCCCAGTGGAGCCTTGTGCACTTCAGGATAAGTGGACAGGTCCATTTGAGGTTGTGGAGCGCAAAAGTCCTGTCACCTACTTGGTGGACATGCAGTCTCCCAGGAACCCTTTGAGGGTCCTACATGTTAACCGCCTTAAGACCCACTTGGAGAGGTCCGAAGTGGGCATGCTGTTGGCCACAGATGATGGGATGGAGGAGGAGACTGAGCCTCTTCCTGATCTACTGGTGGCCTCAGAGAAATATGGGTCAGTGGATGGAGTTAACCTCTCACCCACACTGACCCCTGAGCAACAGGAAGATTGCGGCCACTTGCTGGGGCAGTTCCCTGATCTGTTCTCCCTGGTCCCTGGTGTCACAGATTGGTCCCTGGTGTCACAGATTGGTGCGTCCATGATGTGGACACAGGAGACAGCTTACCTGTAAGGCACAAGGCCTACAGAGTAACTGACAGGTTCAGTGCCTGCATCAAGGAGGAGGTCTCCAAAATGCTTGCTCTTGGGGTGGTTGAGTCCTCCAGCAGTCCTTGGGCCAGCCCAGTGGTCTTGGTCCCAAAGGCTGCAGCGCCAGGAGCCACACCTGAACTCCGGTTCTGTGTGGACTACAGAGGACTCAATTCAGTCACCAAGACTGACGCGCACCCCATCCCCAGAGCTGATGAGCTCATTGATCGGCTAGGGGCTGCCCGGTTCCTCAGCACGTTTGATTTAACGTCTTGGTACTGGCAGATCGCCTTGACCGATGGGGCCAAAGAGAGGTCAGCATTCTCCACACCAGATGGGCATTTCCAGTTCCGGGTGATGCCATTTGGGATGAAGAATGCCCCTGCCACCTTCCAGAGATTGGTCAACCATGTGCTGGCTGGACTGGTGGGGAGTGGCCAGGTGGCGCCCCTACAACCCAAAATTGAGACCATCCTGGCTTGGGACCCCCCCAAGACCCAAACTGCAGTGAGAGCCTTCCTGGGTCTCACAGGGTACTAAAGGAGGTTTGTCAAGGGGTATGGCACCATTGTTGCCCCCTTGACAGAGCTGACTTCCAAGAAGCAGCCAAGGAATGTGATCTGGACTGACACCTGTCAGAAGGCTTTTGACACCCTGAAAACTGCCATGTGCATGGCGCCCGTGCTACTGGCTCCTGATTTCTCCAAGGAATTTCTAGTGCAAACAGATGCTTCAGAGCATGGTGTAGGGGCTGTTCTATCACAGATGACTGAGGAGGGCTGGGACCAACCTGTTGCCTTCATCAGTAGGAGGTTACTTCCACGGGAACAAAGGTGGAGTGCAATTGAGCGAGAAGCATTTGCTGTGGTCTGGGCACTGAAGAAGCTAAGGCCCTACTTGTTTGGGTCTC
Organism: Lissotriton helveticus; assembly: GCF_964261635.1. Taxonomy (NCBI): domain Eukaryota; kingdom Metazoa; phylum Chordata; class Amphibia; order Caudata; family Salamandridae; genus Lissotriton; species Lissotriton helveticus. The sequence continues at coordinate 1,503,297,729 of NC_136065.1, forward strand.
ACTACCGGGTTCAGACAGACCACAGGCCCCTCAGATGGTTGATGCAAATGAGGGGTAAGAACCCAAAACTGTTGAGGTGGTCCAACTCCCTACAGGGGATGGACTTCACGGTGGAACACCGCCCTGGCACAGATCATGCCAATGCTGACGGTCTGTCCAGGTTTTTACGCCTTAGTGATGAGGAACTCCCTGGGGAAGGGTAGTTCTCCCCACATTTCAGCGGAGGGAACACGTGTTAGACCTGGCACTTTGGCGTGAGTCTCCCTTCCACTTTTTGCTGATGTGCCTCAGATGTTTTGCTGGTGTTGGCTGCTCAGGGGACTGCGCCACGGCCAATCCGTGCCGCAGTGCAAGTGCTCCCAATATAAACTGTATACCTATGATTGTTCTCCATGATTGGCTCATTGGGTTTACTGTCAGTCCCCAGTAAAGTGCACCAGGAGTGCCAGGGCTTGTAAATACCAATACTGCTAGTGAGCCTGCAGTGCTGGTTGCGCCATCCACAGAAGCAGCCTTTTAAAATGTGTCTAGGGTCTGCAACTGAAGAACCTGCGTGCAGTCTGGTACTGTCATGCTGGCTGGGCAAGTGCACACACTTGCCAGCCTCTAGACCTTCCCTTTGCTTCATATTAGTCACCCCTATGGTAGGCCCCAGGGCAGGGTGCATTGTAAGTGTAAGGTAGGACAAGCCCTGATGTGGGTGGCATGTCCTAATAGGGAACTACAGCCATTTTCGTAATTTACTATTGTAAGGCTATCTGTTCTCATAGGCCAAGATGGGCTGCTGGAATTATTACACTCTATAATCCCAGCAGGCTCAGGGAACATGGTAGAAAATAAAGTTTAGTATGCCTGAACTCAGAATAATAAAATACTTCTTTTAGTAAAGTTTATTTTAATATCCTGTGTTTGCAAATGCTACTTTTAGAAAGTTAGCATTTGCTTGCCTAACCAGTTCAGCCCGCCTCTCCTCTTATGTGTATCTGCTGTCTGGGTTCTGTGAGTGACAGGGCTAGGGATGACAGGTGGTGAATAGGGGATTACACCAGGATGGGTGGAGGGAGTGCCCCTTGACTCCGAATGGGGCTGTGCTCTGCCACCACAATGCTGGCTCCGCCCCCTGGGGAGCAACTGATGACTCTGCCCTGCACCTGGTCCAGGAAGAGGGAAGACTGTCAACAGAGTACTCCTGGCTGTACTTGTCATCACAATGCTGGCTCCACCTCCTGCGGAGCGTCTGCTGCCCTGCCCCACACACTGATAGCAGAAACCTGTTTTGGCAAAACAAAGTACTCAGAGCTGAAGTGACTATGCAAAGGCCCCCCTGGCCTGAAAGAACAAAAGAAATGTCCTATAAAAGTAGGAGCCCTGCTCCTAAGAAATCAGATCCTGTTGACGCCAAGAAGAAACTCTGCCTGAAGAGAAGGACCTGGGAAAGCTGCATGGAGGAGTACTGTCTCTAATCCTGAGAGACTGGCCTGTGGTGGGTGCCTTGCTGCAAGAAGGAGAGAAGGAGAAAAAGACTGAGAGACTTTTTGATTCTACTTGTGCATTTGACAATCTCCAAGGGCTTGGTGGTGAACTTGCCCCCTGAACTGCGCCCCAGGAACAGTGGGCGCTACCCCCCTGGAAAGAGAAGCTGCTGTGAGCCTTGCATCTGCCCTGTAACGCTACTGAGGAAAAGCTGAGTGCGCCTTGAGGAAATCACTGTGCCCTCTGAGAGGCCCTGGGCACCCACGTCCCGCCGAGCAATGCAACTGCTATCTGGCAGGCACCAGCTGACATTGCAAAGACCAGCCTCGCTGGCCCAAGCACCGTGCCTGTCAACTGCCTAACTGCGGTCTGCACCGCAAGAACGGACCTTGCCTTGTGCCCGTCTGCTCCAAAGTAAAAGCTGCCCTGAAGCTCCAGCTGCCGCCGTCATGAGCAGCAGCGGCGTGGGGAGAGGAGTATGCGCTGTACTCACAGAGGCCTTTGTTCGCGCCTCACACTGCTGCCCGGGGCCCCGCCCCCTCTTTCCAGGACCGGAGTCCCTCGCCGGAAAGACCCGGCCCGCACCGCAACGCCGCCCTCCCGAGCTGAGCTGTAGCTCGCATCTACAGAGGACGACACCGCGACGTGGGATCCTGAGTCGACCCTGGCATTGTCCGCCCCGGACCCCCCCCTCTCCAGGAACTTGAAGGTACTGTGTCCGAGAGTGGTACAACTCGAATCAGAGTGAGGCTCGCACTGCCCTTTGCACCCAAGAAGCCCCTGGTGCGCCCCGCAGCTTGTGGGGACAGCCGCGGTACGAGTCGCATCCACAGCGAGGCTCGACAGCTCTCTGCCCCTTGTGAGCCCTGGTACGCTCCCCAGCTTGCGCTTGCAATCACCGTACGAGTCGCACACCAGCAGTACGACTCGTACCTCTTGGATAGAACCGGCCGGGCCGTACGCGTCTCACGCAAGGCGCGTGAGCTTTGGCATGCCGGGCTGACGGTGACTCGTATGGCGCATACGAAGGCGCTAGGAAGCGCACAGGCAGCCGCGAACTGTGCACCAACTCTGGGGGCAGTGTCTACGACCCGTAGGAGCCTGGTGAGGACCAGGTTAACCCCTTCTGGACAGTGATATTGCCTGCAAATGTTTGACTACATGTACTCTGGAGATTAGCCTTGACTGCTTGCGCCACATTACCTAGAGGGTAAGCAGGGGTTATTTTTAGAGGGTAATCCTTCGCCCTGACATAGAGGAGAGGGTCCCTGTTTGTCACAAGTGAATACTTGCGCCAACCAGAGACCCCCAATTTGAACAGGTTTTAACATTCTATGTTTGCAAATACCAATTTCAGAAAGTCGGTATTTGCTTGCCTAGCCTTTAAAGCCTGCCTCTGCAAGGTTGTGTATTTATTTGTCTTGTATTGTGAGTGACAGGGCTGGGGGATTTCAAGAGACAGGATTAGTCAGCCCAGTGGTGAATACAGAGATCTGCATCTAGATGGGAGGAAGGAGTTGCACCTGGGACCTGAATAGGGCTGGGCCTTCCCTCTACAATGCAGGGTCCACCCCCTGTGGTGCGTCTGATGTCTCTGCCCTGCACACTGAAAGAAGAGAAGAAAGACTGTCAACAAAGTGCTCCAGGACTGTACTTGCCTTCCACAATGCTGGCTCCACCTCCTGTGGGGCGTTTTATGAGCCTGCCCTGCGCTGTGAAAGGAAAGGTGAAGTCTGGTAAACAGAGGGCTTCAGAACTGGTTTGGACTGGGCACAGGCCCCTCTCCCCTCAGAGAACAAAGGATTTTGGGGTACAAATATTGGGACCCTGATCCCAAGAAATTAGATCACTTTTAGACTACAAAACGAAAACTTTGCTGAGGAGAGGAACCTGAAGAAACTGAGGAAAGACTATTCCAAAGCTGAAGTGCTGCTTGAGGGATTGGCTTGCAGTGGTTGCCAAAGAGAGGAGAAAGAACTTTGTGTAATTTACTTTCAACTTGTGAAAAGATCTCCAAGGGCTTGGGAGAGAGCTTGCCCCCTGACCGATGTCACAGGACCAGTAGACTTCACCAGCCTTTGTGGATTGCTGCTGGAAACGCTGTTTCAGTGGCTACAGGGGCAGGGAGCTGTGACCTACTCTCACGACCGGCCCGGTGTCTTGTGGGCACCGCATTGACCAACGTCCGCCTCGAACAATGAAAGCTCTGAGCTCACCAATTCCGTCCTGACGCCGTCGCTGAGCCGTTGCCTGCACCGCGACTGGTGGACACCGTGACATGCAACGCCTTGCTACACCGACTCGTACTGGCCTGACCGGCGCGGTCACTGCTGCTGACTTCGAGGCCTGTGAACGCACCGGAGTTGGGCACCGCCCAACTCACACAGCTGTCCGGACTGATCAACGCCAGCTCCCGAACTCCAGCTCTGTCACCGCACTGCAAGCTGCAAGCACCGTATCGAAGCACCGTCTAGCCCTGCAACGCACGCCAATCAATCAATCAATCAAGAAATTTGTATAGCGCGCCACTCACCCGGAGGGTCTCAAGGCAAATGGGGGAGAGGGGTCCGCTACTGCTCGAACAGCCAGGTCTTGAGTTGCTTCCTGAAGGAGAGGTGGTCATGGGTAAGACGGAGGTGGATGGGGAGGGAGTTCCAAGTCTTGGCTGCCAGGTAGGAGAAGGATCTTCCTCCCATGGTGGCTCTTCAAATGCGTGGAATGGTGGCGAGGGCGTGGCTTGTTGATCGTAGCTGGCGGGTGGGAGTGTAGAAGGTCAGGCGGTTGTTGAGGTACGTGGGGACCAGGTCGTGGAGGGCCTTGTGTGCGTGGGTGAGGAGTCGGAACGTGATTCTCTTGCTGACGGGGAGCCAGTGCAGGTCTCTCAGGTGTCCGGAGATGTGGCTGTGTCGGGGGATGTCCAGGATGAGTCGTGCGGAGGCGTTCTGGATGCGTTGGAGTCTTTTCTGCAGTTTGGCTGTGGTTCCGGTGTAGAGGGTGTTTCCGTAGTCCAGTCGGCTGGTGACGAGTTCCTGGGTGACCGTCTTCCTGGTTTCGGTGGGGATCCATCGGAAGATCTTTCGGAGCATGCGTAAGATGTTGAAACACGATGATGAGACGGCGTTGACTTGTCTGGTCATCGAGAGGGAGGAGTCCTGGATGAAGCCCAGGTTGCGTGCGTGGTCCGTTGGTTTGGGTGCGCTGCCCAGGGCAGGGGGCCACCAGGAGTCGTCCCAGGCAGAGGGTGATGATCCAAGGATGAGGACTTCCGTCTTGTCTGAGTTCAGTTTCAGGCGGCTGTTCATCATCCACTCGGCTACATCTTTCATCCCTTCGTGTAGGTTGGTTCTGGCGGTGGCTGGGTCGTTGGTGAGGGAGAGGATCAGCTGGGTGTTGTCGGCGTAGGAGATGATGTTGAGGTTGTGTTGGCGTGCGATGGCTGCGAGGGGGCTCATGTAGACGTTCAAGAGGATGGGGCTGAGTGATGATCCTTGTGGTACGCCGCAGATAACTTCGGTGGCCTCGGATCTGAATGGGGGGAGGCGGACTCTCTGGGTTCTTCCAGCGAGGAACGAGATGATCCACTCCAGTGCCTTCTCTTGGATTCCGATGTTGTTGAGGCATTGTATTAGGGTGCGGTGGCAGACAGTATCGAACGATGCGGAGAGGTCCAGGAGGATGAGGGCCGCTGTTTCCCCATTGTCGAGCAGGGCTCAGATGTCGTCAGTGGCTGCGATGAGGGCGGTCTCGGTGCTATGGTTGGCTCGGAAGCCGGACTGCGAGTGGTCGAGGGATCCGTTTGTCTCGAGGAAGGCGGCAAGCTGTCTGTTGACGGTCTTCTCAATGACTTTGGCAGGAAATGGGAGGAGCGAGATGGGGCGGTGGTTCTTGAGGTCGGTGGGGTCTGCTGATGGTTTCTTCAGGAGGGCGCTGAGTTCGGAATGCTTCCAGCTCTCCGGGAAGGTGGCGGTGTTGAAGGAGCAGTTGATGATGTCCCGGAGTTGGGGTGCGATGACGGAGTCGGCCTTGTTGAAGACATGGTGGGGGCATGGGTCGGTTGGCGATCCGGAGTGGATGGTGTTCATCGTGTGGATGGTGTCTTCGGTGCTGACCAGGGTCCAGGCACGGAGGGTGGTGGTGGGGGGTGTTGGTTCTGTGGTTGGGAGCGTGGTCTGTGCGCCGAAGCTGTTGTGTAAGTCTGCGATCTTGCTGTGGAAGAACGAGGCAAGTGTGTCGTAGAGGTCTTGTGAGGGAGTGATGTTGTTGTTTCCGGCGCTGGGGTTGGAGAGCTCTTTGACGATGCTGAAGAGTTCCTTGCTGTTGTGTGCGTTGTTGTCTAGTCGATCCTTGAATGCTATCTTCTTGGTGGTGTGGATCAGCTGGTGGTGTTTGCGGGTGGCGTGCTTGAGGGCGGTCATGTTGTCTGTAGTCGGGTTTTTTCGCCAGGCTTTCTCGAGGGTACGGCAGTTCTTCTTGGAGTTCTTGAGGTCGTCATTGAACCAGGAGGTTTTCTTGCTGCTGGGCCTGCTGGGGTGGTTTTTCAGGGGTGCGAGGTCGTCAGCGCAGTTGGTGATCCACTGTGTGAGGTTGTTGGCCGCTTGGTTGGGGTCCGTTGATCTGGCGGGAGCGTTCTGGTTCAGTGATGTGGTGAGCTGGTCGGTGGTGATCTTGTTCCAGCTCCTGCGGGGAACCTGTTGTGGGTGGTGGTGAGTCGTGGTCCTTCTGAAGCTGAAGTGGACGCAGCTGTGGTCTGTCCAGTGGAGTCCGGTGGAGTGGCTGAAGGAGGGGTCAAGAGTGTGTCCGGCGTAGTGGGTGGGGATGTTCACCAGTTGCTTGAGTCTGAGGTTGGCGAGGTTGTCTAGCAGGGTGGTGGTGTTGTTATCGTTGTTGTTCTCCAGGTGGAAGTTGAGGTCCCCTAGGAGGATGTAGTCAGCAGAGGGGAGGGCGTGTGAGCTGATGAAGTCTGCGATGTCTTCGCTGAATTGTGTGCAGGGTCCTTGGAGTCTGTAGATGAGGGTGCCTCTGAGTGTGGTCTTGGGGTCGGTGTGTATCTGGAAGTGAAGATGTTCGGCGGCTGTGAGGGTGTCGTCGGAGTTGGTCATGATGCGGATGGTGTTCTTGTTGCCTCCTCCGGTCTGGTTGATGCGGTCCCTCCGGGTGATCTTGTATCCGTCCGGGATGGCGATGGCGATGTCGGGCGCTGAGGAGGCTTTCATCCAAGTTTCCGTGAGGAAGGCGACGTCTGGAGATGTGGTGTCGAGCAGGTTCCATAGTTCCACGGCGTGTCTGTGGACGGAGCGGGTGTTGAGCAGGATGCACTTCAGGTGGCTGCTGCTGGTGCTTGGCTTGGTGGGTGCTGTGCAGGTCCGGATGCAGGAGAACTTGCAGGATTGGCAGGTGAAGGGTCCGTGGGTGCATCCTGGGGTGGCTCGGTGGCAGCCTGGGATCCGGCCGGTGTTGAGTGCGTTGAGGGTGGCGGCGTCGTACGTCCGGTGGGTAGGATGGCATCTGCGGGGGCCAGGGGGTCTTGCGCTGGGCACGGTCCAGGCACGGACGAGCGCAGACGGGCTTGCCTTTGGCGCGCCATCGGCGCACAATCGGCGCACCCGCTGCGTGTATGCGCGGACTCTGCCATAAATGGAGAGTGGGTGGCGGAGCGAGGGAGGAGTAGCTGGGAGGCGGGGTGGCGAGTGGGGAGGGGAGCGGTGTGGTGATGCTGGAGGGAACGGGGGTGGGGCCGCGGGGAGCAGCGGCAGGGAGCGGGGAGCGGGGTGGAGCAGCAGGAGAGAATCGGCGGTGGAGGCACACAAAAGCAATCAGGGGCACAACAGAGGACGAGAGAAATACAGTTACTGGCATAATACAATTACTGGAAGAATACAATTACTGGCACAATACAATTACTGGAAAAATACAATTACTGGCACAGCGAGATCAGGGGCACAACAGTGAGGCAGATACGAACGGGCAGCGGCGGCAGCAAACGTAGACCGGGCACACTAAGGATGGGCCATGCGGCGGGTGGAGCGACCGGATCCGACCAGGTCAGGTCCACCGACGCCTTGGATCCACCGACTCTGGCAATGGGCTGCTGCCTGCACCACATCGAGGGACAACACGTCCTGCAATGCTTTCTGTTCTGCACCGCGTTGAACACTGGAACCAGCTTGCACACCCCAGCTGGCCAACTCAAGTAAGAGGTACTGTGACCGAGTCTGTCGACATTTGAGTGGGCCCGTACCGATGCGGTCCGCTGGATTTCCTAGACTCTGTGTTATTTCAACAACGCTGTGGCCAGACCGAGCTACCGACTTGCAAAGAACCTTCAACCAAGCCTTTTAACCAGAACTCTTGAAATCTAATAGTACTGTGGATTCTTTTTGTCGTTTATTGTTCTTGTGGTAACTCCATATAAAATATACTTTTTTTTGATGTAAAACCTTGTGTGGTGTCCATTTGTAGTGTTGTCACTGGGTTACTGTATGTGGTCACAAATGCTTAGCTTACAAAGCCTGTGGGATAAAGCCTTGCTGCTCGTGCCAAGGGGTTATTTTAGGAGTGTAATCCCCTTATCCTGACTAGAGGAGAGGGTCCCTATTTGTCACAAGTACCTACCTGTGCCAACTAGAGACTCCCAATTCTAACAACTTCTCACTGAGCAAGTAGTGCGCCACCTTTGTAGTAGGAATGCAAACCCTGAAACTGCAGTCCATTAAAGACCACTTGAATGTCTTCCAAATTCAGAATTCTTACATTTTCTCTTTTGTAAACCTGTTTACACCAACGTTTTTCTCTTTTTCGATCTGGCACGACAGCACAGCTCCTTCCAGACATGATTGCTCAACCTGAAAATAGAGCTTTCAGGAGTACTACAGAGAGTGGCTTACACTGCACCCACATTTTGGTGGACAGGAGTATGTTTTGATTGATATTTAACAGAAAACAAGCATTTGCAGTGCAATAGGTCTTGCATTACTGAACGTTTGAGCTATTGATGTTGTATTATTTATTTGCAACGCCAATAGTTACTGCTTATTTTAATACATTTTTGACTACCCCAGCCAACACCTTTGATAAGGATGCAGAGAGGTAAAAATTACTATTCCCACTCCAGTGAGGGTAACAGTAGGGAAAGTGTTGGATAGCGGAGGGATACAAATTACTATTCCCCCTCCAGTGAGTGCAACAGTAGGGAAAGTGTTGGATAGTGGCGAGATAAAATTTACTATTCCCACTCTAATCAGTGCAACAGACGGGAAAGTGTTGGATAACGAGGGGTAAAATTTACTATTCCCACTCCAATAATTGTAACAGTAGGGAAAGTGTTGGATAGCAGAGGGGTAAAAATTACTATTTCAACTCCAATGAGTGCAATAGTTGGGAAAGTGTTTAATAGCGGAGATGTAAAATTTACTATTCCCAATCCAATGAGTGCAACAGTAGGGAAAGTGTTGGTTTTGGAGGGTTAACCATTAATATTCTCACTCCAGTCAGTTCAACATTAAAAACAAACAAAGGGGTATATTCACAAGATACTGTGATAACTACTGCAAGAGTAGCATAATGCAAGTTTCAACATTGCAGCCTATCATGGGAAAATAACCCATTGTCAATGTTGAATTCACAACGCGGCGGTGGCATGCAATAGACACCAGATAGCGCGGCCAATGTCTGCGTGAAAATCAACGCCGCACCGCTAATGTGATACGCGAATGCTAAAAAACATGCGATGAGGCCGAACGCGGTAAAAAATGTTGCGAAAATCAGCCACAGGTCTGCAAATCCCACACGTCTGGCGGGACAATGCACCATAAAAACCACAGAAAATATACACCAGAAACAAGCCAAAGAATGTAGCAACATGGATGCACCCTGACCCAGCGCAGAGGCCAACTTGAATCTCACAATCCCCACAGACTACCAGCAAGGAACAACGGGGTCGGAAAAGGCCAAGGAGAAGAGGGAGAGGAAGACGGGGTGCAGACCACAGGAAAATAAGACCAGTGTCACGGAGGTAACAGAACTCTACCAGCAACTGACCCACTAGCAGACCACCTGAATTGCAGTCGGAGTGCAGAGGAAGCCAATCCAGGAGGCCAATAGGCATGACGTGACCACTTAAACCAGGCACCAACCCACAGCCAACAGGAAGTCAGCAACGGCGACAGGGGATGGCAGCCCAACGCCCACGGAGGAGTTGGAGGAAACCCAGGCCACAGTCATCAGTGTGAAGATGGTTTAAGGAGTAGGGAGTATGGACACAGCTCGAGAGGACCTGACACAACATCAACAGGGAGTGCAACGAACAGGGACTGGGGGCACAATGGCATACATGCACAATGAGGTGTAGCACACTGAACACCCACAAACACCCAGGATCATGTCCCAGATCCCCTTGGCACAGTGCAGCACTCACAAATAGCACGAACAGCACACCCACAATGACAACAACGTGAAATAATGCGCATAGCCAAAAATGCAGAACAGAGGACGCAACTGGCTCCGCACATGCACAGAAATATGCCCACTACATCTGACAGTGCCGGAAACAGGGAAATGGAAATGTACGCGTACAATCTCACATCCATCATGTAGTCCAAATGTACACTGTCCTGCAGAAGAATCCAGCACCCCCAAACAGTCATACTGTACATTGCCATACAGCCTGCATACAAACCAGCACAATGCGCCAACACATATGTCCCACACACACCTCCCCTTCACATCACAGAGGGGCGCACAACACCTTCAGCAGAGCACAGAACACAACACATCAATGATGCTGGAAAGGCCCACTACACCGTGGAAATCGACACCCTACAATAGCCCATGGGTATCTCACGCAACCCCCCACCAGGACCCGGCCAGCCAAGCAACTCCAAGGGGAACACCAAGCCTGCAACAGACCACACAGCAAGAAGCACCCACAAGCACCCGCAAGCACAGCTGGCTTATGACACTTCACCCACCCACACATGGTACCGCAATGCCATGTGTCAGCGCGCCAAAAGGAGGTGGCCCAACAGGTGTGGATGGGGGCCGAACCCATGGAATGCGAACCAGGACACATACATACGGGTCTATCACCATTCAGGGCCCACCCACAACCCACTAAGGAGACCCTCACTGCCATAGAGACACATGCAGGTGAACATGCACAGAACCAAGCCCAGGGATGCGCAAATAGCAGTCACACACCCATGTTCGCTGTGCATACAACGGCCCTGGCCACTCCCCTTACAAATTGAATGGGTGACGACATAGCTACATGTCCAAGCTCCAACCCGCTGCCTGCGGTGACATGTCTACATCCGATGTACACAGCTCAATGTAATGTCGTAGGGCCCTGGGCCCTACGCATACTACACGACAACAGGGACACACGCAGAGATCATGTTGAACTGGCTACCAGCACATGCCCCCGGCCCCTTTATTGGCAGGGCCACATGTACAGTGATGCCTGTGCTGGATGTGTGAGGGGTGAGGGTAAGCCAACCTAGACAGCATGTCTGGTGCTGGCAACCACTTGAACATTGGACACCAGAGCAACGGAAACAGAAAACACATGCAATACAGAGTCAACTGCTGAGCAACATGGAGTGAGCTGGAGAAAGTCCAGAGGACAGCCAACATGCAAACAGATATGTCCGTGAGTTGCAGTGCACTGGGCTTTGGACACTAGAGATGAGCGCGCTCAATTGAGGAAAAAGTCTTGGATTGTGTCCCTTCGATATATTCCAGATGCAGGTGCAGTGGGGTGTGTTAGACCTGCATCATCTTCCCCATCAACGTCTCAGGGCCCCCACACTGTTTGAGGTGACATACCTGTGCAACCTCTCCACAGCACAAAACACAATCAGCAACGGACAATGGCCTGAGGTGCACTGAGTCACTGGCACCTGGAGTGCTGAGCAGGGAATCAGGTGGATGATGGAATCCACGACAGACCTGAGCAACTCTGAAGTCTGTCAGGACCACTGCTACAAGTATGGCAGATGGCGGTTGGAAGTGGTCCTTGTGGTGGTGGCATGTGCATCCCACGGTGATGCATCGTCCGGGCCGATCTGGACTCGCTTTGGTGTGTGAGCCCTGGTGGTATGCATTTGGATACGGAGGCTGAGTACAGCGCAAGGCCACAGAGTAATGACGTTGATGACCCCAAGGTCTACGCTTCAGGGGCCAGCCAATGTCGCCAGAGAAGGGGTCCCTGACAGGACCAGCACAGAATTAGTGGCCCCGGATGCACTGCGGCCGGCACAGGCACACAGCCACGGGACGGTGACTTGCGGTGCAGTCAGATGGGCCATGCGACCTGAGTTGGGCACCATCAATGTCCGAGGTGTATGTTTCGGAGTGTTTCAGGGGACAGTGGAAGGTGTCCTCCAGAGCAAGATGCCAAAAGGTTTGTTTTATGTGGAAGTAGCAAATGGAGGAGTGGAATGCGACAGCCTCGTTGCCATCACCAATTCCGTATCAGCTACATGAGGATGAAAACTGCCCCCTGGTCCATAGGCTCAGATACCACCACAGTTCAACCAGAGAATACCCATGAATGTCGAGAAACAGACTTAATGGCACTGGGGCTGAGTGGGGATGCAGTTTGCGATGATGCTGGTACACTGATATGAACTCCGCCATTGCTGAATTATGACACTGTGACCTAGTGGACCGCAGTGTAGGCCAGTGGCAGCGGTCAGCACAGCGCTAGTGACCCCAGGGCAGTTGTCAGTAGTGCACAAACACCTCCAAAACGATGATCTTTTTCTCTCCACCAAGATGCAAGGCGTCAACCTCTTCCTCCTCTCCTTGCATGCAATGACATGTAAACTGCCTTTGCATGCTCGATGTTCAGTTCCAAATCTGTGATCTACTCGAGTGCATCCTAGGCCGAGAGCATTGTAGGCCGGAGGTAGCGTTCAGCAACGGCCATTCACCGAGTGGCCCCACTGGCCTGCGTAATTCAGGTTCAGTGGCACTACCTGTTTGGTCACCTCCGTGACTGTGACCCGGCTTTCATCCGGACTGAGCCGCATCTTCCTCTTACTCCTCTCTGTGCGACCACTGGTGTGGACTCGGCCATTTGTGAATCGCGCCTAGGTGCAGGGTAGTCCTGGTCCCACATCCATGTGTCGCCGGATGGCGTTGAACAGGGTTTGTGGCAGCACATGTTGCCGGATGGGGTTGAACTGGGTTTGTGGCAGCATGTGTTACCAGATGGCTTTGAAAAGGGTTTGTGGCAGCACGTGTCGAAAGATGCCCATATGGAACTATGCCTCACTGATCGGGGGTCTTTTGCTGTGGCCGCGGTCCCAGATTTGGGGTCACTGCCATTCATGTGTCAGGACAAAGTTTCACATATGGGACCTACTGAGCCAAAAAGGATGCCGGCAGAATATGTCAACGAGGAAGGAGTAATATGCGCCAACGTCGGGGAGACAGCGGTGGTCTGAAAGGCTGGCCAGGTCACGGGCCTCGGGCTTGGAGCTTACACTGGCACGTGGTGGGCCCTCCTTGTTACACACCGGTGTCGACTGCTATTCAGGGTGGCCTGGCTGCGCAGGGTCGACCCTGACAGGTACTTTCTCCAGCGGGCCGGGGTACAGCAGGCACACAGTATCGCAGGCAACTCTGCTAACGAGGACGGCATCTGCCCCATGGCGAGGTGGGAGGCGCCGCCCTGGCAGAGACGTCGGGCTTCCCAGAAGAGGACCACACCCAGGGCTAAGTGCTTTTTATTCACACCTCTACGCTGGCCTCGCATACGCCGGCCCATCCCACTCTGCTCACGCTTATGGGGGGGGTAACAGGCAACATTTGTGCAAGGACCCCCACTGGCTGGGGTGACATGGTTGCATCCACTGTCCACTACACTCCATACGTGTATGTTGCTGTGGATATGGGTGTGTTCTGCATACTGCGGACTGTCCAGCACATTGCCGTCACTCTTGGCTTTGTGTACTTTCCCAATCATGGTTCTACTGCGTCTTTCACACATGCCTGGTTGCCACCTCTACCCACATTTGTCTATTGAGTGGCTTAGGTGCCATGCCATTGATTGGTCATGTTCACGCCTTGCCAAGGTTACCATTGTAAGTTTTTCTATCATGTCTGGTGGGTGGGCATGTTGTTGTGCATGTTGGCTGTGAATTTGTGATGTGTGCATTGCCAGAGTTGTGGATTGCATGGTTGTGGAGTTGAGGTGAGTGGGGTGTTAATTGGGAACTTGAAAAGGAGCTGTGCATTTCCCTTGGTGCAGTCCTGGGAAGGCTGGTGCTGATGGACTGTGGGAGGGTGAAGGGATCATGCACACTGGCTGTGTATTTTGATGCGACATTGGTCAAGGTCCCACGGTGTTCCGATGTTGCCTGCATATTGATGTGTGACATGTGCTTCCTGTTGTGCTGATTGCTTGCTGTGTCACCAGGGGACACAGGTGGGCTGATTGCTTGCTGTGTCACCAGGGGCACAGGTGGGACATGTGTGCAGTGGATTGTGCCCATCACGTGCATGCATCTGGCTATGGCGTATGGTCCTTGCTTGGTCTCCAGCGGTTCCTGCGCATTGTGTTGGCCGTACGTGGCCTGGGGTGCCAGGGTGATGTTGATGTCCAGGACAGGTGTGGAGGACTTGGATGTGGCTGGCTATGAGACTCCTCTGACTCTGGCGGGTGTTGGTTCGGGTGTGCCAGGGGCCAACAGGTTCAGCACAGCCAGCAGCTTGGTGTGGGGTGGGATGTTGGTTGTCCGCTGTGTTGGTGCCGTTGGCCTGTTGGGCGATGACGGCCCGGATGTATAGGATGGTTGTCCCTTTCAGCCTGTAGTGGACAGTGGCATTGTCAGATGTTGTGCCTGTGAGGCAGGTGCGTTTCCTGGGGGGGCCGCTGTCTTTGTCTGCGCGGCCTCTGTGGTGGTCCGAGGAGGTATGTGCCGGGTGGGTGTTGTGGCCCTTTTCGGTGTCCGCTCTGCATGTTCATTTGCTCCATGGCATCTGCTGCCCTTCCGATGATGCGCTGGGCTGGGCTCCCTATTGTGGTGCAGGCTGCCGACCAACTTAACACCAGGTCAGAGCAGGTGTAGATTTCCTGCTGCTAACTCGCCTTATCGTGTGTTTTGTGTTCTTATCGCCGATCTGTCTGGTCATTGTGAATGTTGAGGTGTGGTGTTGTTGCGGTTTTGTGCACAGAAACGCCTACTCTGCATCTCATTAGCGATAGTTGCGGAGGTCCTCTGTGGCGATGTTTTTTGCATCTGCTATTGCGGAAAACTGGTGCTGTGGGTTGTTAGCACCAGCTTGTGAATGGTGGGGTAAATTTATCAAGACTTTGGCTGCGATAAAGTGCCGTTAATTCGGCGATACTCCTTGTGAATATGCCCCAAAATATTAACAACAAAAAATTGAAAAAAACAAAATAAAAATAAAAATATTTAAATATGTTAAAAATTAAAATACAAATATAGTCAATATTAAAGAATCTTTAAGAAAAATATTATAATGTTAAATACATGACAAATACCTACAAATATTTCAATAAATAAAAAATTAAAAAATTCAAACAAATACATATTTTTAATTAGAAATTATTTAGAAACAAAAACATTAATTATTACATTTTTTTTTATTTCCTGCCCTATAACACAACACAATTCACAACTTACATCTAAATTAAAAAAATTACTTTCATAATTAACATAATTGATTCCCAATTAAAGAAATAGAATTAATTAAAAAATAAATTAAAACTCATAAAAATGTATTTACTTCACACACTTTACCCCTTTAATCCCCACAACCCAAAGCTAAAATTAAATGGTAAAAATTAGTTACAAAATTAAAACATATTTACAATTAAAAACAAATAGTATTTAACAACTAAGTATAATGTACGTAAAATTTATTTACTCTCCACCCTTTACCCCTATAAAAGGAAAACACACAACAGAATAGAAGCGATGATCCTAATTAAATATCAATTAAGTAATTCATATTAATGATCAACTAATTATTAAATTATTAAACATAAATTAATTCTAACCCTTTAACTCTATAAACCCCACAATCCAGACCTAAAATAATTATACAATTTCCTCATTTAATTTATAATTAATTAATTAACAACTAATTACTAATTAAATAAACATGAGTTATGTCCCACCCTTTACCCCTATAAACCCCAAAACCCACACCTAAAATTAATGACACAATTTACATTATTAATTTACAATCAATTGATTTATATAAATTAACAGCTAATTATTAATTAATTAAACTTAAACTACTTCCCACCCTTTACTCCTATAAACCCCACAACTGCACCTAAAATAGATTCACACAATTTCCATAATTAACTTTCAATCAATGAATTAATAAAAATTACCAACTAATTATTAATTAATCAAAAATAAATTACTTCCCACCATTTACCCCTATAAACCCCACAACCCGCACCTAAAACAAGTTACACAATTACCATAATTAATGACCAATTAATTAATATCAATTAACAACTAATTAATTATAAATAAAATACTTCCCACCCTTTACCCCTACAAAAAAAACCACAATCAGCACCAAAAAAGATTACATAATTTCCATAATTAATTAAAATTGATCAATTAATAGTAATTAACAACCAATTAATAATTAATTACAAATAAATTACTTCCCACAATTAACACTATATAATCTCAAGTAAATAAATATCAATAAAAAAATAATCATCAATTTATTATAATCAAATTACTTTCCACCCTGTTGTCCGTAAACCCACAACCCACTACAGAAATAAAAAAACGCAAAAAAATAAATGATAACTACTAAAACGTTCACACATATATTAAAAAACATAAACAATACTTATAAAAAACATACACCTCATACATTTAAATATAAACTAAAATACATAACACTAGTTAAAAAATCGATATTTTAAACAACTATATTTTAGCGAACAATATTAATTACTTCTATATTTTTTAAAACGATATTTCTTACCTTAAATTCAATATGCTTGACCATGATATTCTTGCTGTTGATATTTCTGTATCACAATATTTCCAATTTGATGATTATGTAAGTCGACATTTCCAACTCGATATGCTGTCTGAACACCTGCTCCCACAGCATACCCTAAGGATATCGATATAACTCTTAGAAGAGCAAAGAGAAGCTAGACATCCAGGAGTGGAGACAGAGCTGAGAGAGCATATGGCTGGGACAGTGTTCCTCTTTGAAAGAGGCGAGGTATAGAAAGGGAGTAATGGTGTGTGCCTCTAGGGGTGTAAAAAGTGCAGAGGCTGCAAGTGAGTGTAACTTGTGGAACAGCGCTGTACACTGTAGGAGGAGTGTGCGTCTGAAGATAAGAGTGGCTGTGGAGATGTGGAAGTGCTCACAGGAATGGTCTGGACACAACAGGGAGGAAGGTGCATTAATAGACCTATGGAGGTGACCTCGGTGTTATGCAGGGCAATGCTGGGCCTGCGAGAGCTGGTAGGTGGAAATGTCATGAAGGAAGAAGAAAAATAAGCTAGAGAAAAGCATAAATAAACTCACGCTCTGTGTCAACAACGCCCAGCAGCTCTGCCTCCTCGGTGTCCAGGAAGGTGAGGGTCTGAGAGCTGGGTCAGTACGCCTTGACAATTGTGATGCAGCTGGGCATGTCTTCGGGGTTCAGAATGAGAGAGAGAATGAATGACCCAACACACACCCCCCGGCAAGATTGAAAGCAAACCCCTGGAAGCTGCGTAAGCGGCAAAAGGCTGGAGGTGGTGGAGGAAGAGAAAGGAGGGTAGCTTAGACAGCGTTTACGGAGAAGTGTAGTGCATGCAGGAGGTGGCAGTGACAAGGCAAGGAGGGGATGATTTACAGGGTCGTCTGAGTTCCGAGCAATTGAAAACAACAGCACACGTATTGTGTGAGAAGCCTGCTCACTGGCAGTGAAAAAGACACTAGAATTGGAGTTTGGGAGCTATTCTCTGGCCACAAGGGAGGCCTGCTGTCAGACTGAGCCTAGGAGGTGGCCACCGAGCACACACATGGACTCGGCAGGGGCACGGATAAACTCCTTATCTTTTTTGCAGCTATGCTGTCAGTGCTGGTGACGCGGGTAGGAAAAAATGAAGGCGCGCACGCATGTAGCCACTGAAAAAATTGCAAAAAAGTCCCAAAGCAGGAAGCAAAAAAGTGGAAGCAGACAAGTCCTACGGCAATACTCCAGAGCCCACAAAGTACATACAACAGATGATGCTGCAGCGCAGGTCATGTATGTGTGATGTTATGCCTCACTTATTATTTCTCTCATTATTTTCCCCTTGTTTCTTTAAATTACCCATTACTTACGTCTCATGATTCTTTGCTGACCTACTGTATTCTAGAATGTTGACTGTGATTTGAGTCAGTTGACTCTGAGCGTTTGTGGCTGAGGTTTAATAAAACCTACGCAGAAGTCTACCTGTTTCCAGTTTGATTATTTACTTATAAGAAGACACCATATAAATTGGTGACGATTGGAGAAAGATTAATCACCTCAACACAAAAGAAGAATCGCAGCTGAATCTCCTATCAAAGTCTCTCCTCCAGCGGCTGTTGATTTCAAGTGAAGCGTTGTCTTCCCAGCGGCGGAAAATCAGAAAATAACTCAACCCTGTATTGAGTTAATGGTGAGGAGTATGGCGGGAGGATTATTTATTTATTAAGGAGATCGGGAGGTTTTAGAAAGAAAAGAGAAAAGAAGACTCTTGCGCGAGCGGAATTTAACGTTGCGAGCGCGTGCAATACTGCGTGTCAGTGACGTATAGCGTTCTCTTCTCTGCGTGTCAGTGATGAGACACGCTCTGCGCAACAGAGCCTGTCTCTTCACGGCGTTTCAAGAAAAATGAGCTTGCGGTTCAGTGACGTTTTTATCATTATGACGGAGGCTCGTATTTGAAGAAAAGCTTTGGAAAGAAACGTTTTAAGTTCATTTGCTTACTAAATATATCAGCTTCGATCGTTTTGAAACATAACTTGGATATAATTCAAGCTCAAAGGAAGGAGTCAAAAGGAAAGGTTCATTAATTTGATTTCACTAGAAATAAAAGATAAAACTGTGACTTTGCTACATTTTTATAAAGCATTCTTGGATTACATATTGAAAAATTTAATAAGAAATTCCTGTGTTAAAAAAAAAGGGGAATTTGAATTTTGGTTTATTTTTTTTAAAAAAAAGAGTTTTTGGAAGATGCAAAATGTTACGCAACCAGCTTTTTTCTTGACCAGTCCTGGGGAACCCAATGTTAAATGGAAAAAATTGAAAAAAATATTTGCAAATTATGCAAGAGTTTGTGGAACAAATTTAAGTGCAGAGCATAAACATTTGTTACTTTTGCATTGTTTGGGTGGAGAGGGTCAAGAAGTTTTAGAACATTTACCTGAACTCAGTGCTGCTGAACAAAGAAATCTGAAAGAATATGAGATTGCTATTGTAGCAGACTGCGGCTCACGCGTTAGGAGACAGGGGCGGACGCCATTTTACGTGGACGCCAGGGTCAGCGTTCTAGCTGCTGGATCCCTCCCACTATTTTCACCTCCCTATAAATGACCACAATCACTCGTCCGCGCAGCGGGCAGGCGCAGCTGCGAAGGCGCGCCAAAGGCAAGCCCGTCTGCGCCCGTCCGCGGCAGTACAGGGCCAAGTGCTAGGACCCCTGGTCATTTTTCCCTAAACTCTCAGTCCAAGCGAGCTTATAATCGCGACATGTTACTGAGCCTGAGGGGAAGGGTGGAGGATGATTGTACCTGTATAATACCTGACAAAAACATGTCCACAGAGCCGAAGGTTTGCCCAGCCTGTTACTCTCATCTACCTGACATTTTATGTTTTCCAATCAAGGGTCTTATCAGGTCCCATCTTTTCAGGGAGGAGAATACAATTAATTGCATACTCATTAATACCAGGTCTCTGGTTAAACACAGTACAGAATGTGCAGAATTGAGTCAGGGAAAAAGGCCAAAATCGCATTTGTCACGGAGACCTGGACAGATGCGGCATCGGGACCGGACTTGGTCATTGCAACACCTCCAGGCTACTGCAGCCGTGTGCTTGATAGAACGGGTAAAAGAGGGGGCGGGCTCGCTATTATTTACCATGCCTCGATACAATGAACTTTTCAGGCGGCGTCCTCAATGACCCACGAGGCATTGGGTTTTAAGCTTTCCATATCCAATCACTAAACCTTTCAGGGTTGCCTTATATATAGACCACCCGGATCTAGGTCTCAGTTCCTCGATACGGTGGGTACTTTTTTGGAAGAAGCCCTTTGTACCAAGTCCTTCACCGTTTTAGGCGATTTTAATTTTCATTTAGAAGTTGATTCAGACCCTGATACGTTAGCTCTGGTTGATGTAATGCAGACGGCTGGACTGACTCAGGTCGCTAGAGGAGCCACACACACAATGGGGCACACTCTTGATGGTATTTTTACAAACAATCCAGATTTACTCTTCAGCCAAGTAGAACCTATGGTCTGGTCAGATCATTCAGTGGTGCTTTTTGATATTCATATACCCCAGCGGGTTGGGATTAGACAAGATAGGAAACCAGCCAAGCTGTATAGACCCTGTAAGGAACAGGATGGAAGGGTACTGGAGGATCAGCTCACATCTTCTTTACTTATACTACCGACAGATGTAAATGAAGCTGTCGAAAAGCACACAAACTGGATAGATAAAGCATGTACGACTTTAGCGCAGCCCAAACTCTGTCGCCCTACTCGTATAGTACCATCTGCTCCTTGGTATACCCATGAGTTACGAGACTATAAGGTGACATGTAAAAAACTTGAGTGCGTATGGCGTGCAGACTATCTACAGGCAGACAAAATCAAACTTAAAGACAGCCAAAAAACATATAAAGATATGATTAAAAAGGCCAAAAGTATGTACTTTACTGCCCGCATCGAGGGAGCCACAAACTCAACTAGAGAACTCTTCGATACAGTTGCCAGTCTAGTTACCCCTAAATCAGTTATCATCCCTCCAAGTTTTGAACTGTGCGAGACACTTGCTAAATTCTTTTTAAACAAAGTGGAACTGATTTTCTCAGAGTTAGAACACCAAGTGGAGTCATCTCTCCTTGAAGGAACACACAGGGCCACTCTGATGAATCCACACGCAGCGAAACTCTCTGAGTTCTGTCCGGTGAATCCGGAAGAGATAAAAAAGCTGCTTCTGGCAACTAAATCGGGCTCGCCTCAAGATCCCTGCCCAGCCTCTGTGGCACAATTGGCAGCCACTCCCATTTCATGCGTTCTGACGGAGCTATTTAATGGGATGTTAATGGGACGTTTGACCTCGGAGAATACCCAACATGCTGGAAACGAGTGTCAATTGCTCCTCTGCCAACTCTTGACATCTCAGACCCTAATAGTTATCGGCCTATAGCCAGACTACCACTACCGGCCAAACTCATTGAGAAAGTTATGAATGCACAGCTATGTGACTTTCTCAGGTCCTCTCAATGCCTGGACACAGCCCAATATGGGTTTAGGGAAGGCCACAGCACCGAGACTGCCCTTATCAAGTCTACGGAAGAGATTAGGAGGGTGATAGATGCAGGAGGACGTGCAGCTCTGGTACTCCTCGATCTCTCCGCGGCCTTCGAGACGGTCCACCATAGTATATTGGTGGACCGTTTAGAAGGCTGCGGAATCCAAGGAACAGCCTTGAGGATGCTGAAATCCTTCCTAGCTGACAGGGTACAGGTGGTGGCCTTGGGAGAATTTGAATCTAGACCTTTCAAACTCCCAGGGGGGGTCCCTCAGGGCTCCTCCCTAAGCCCCACATTATTCAATATCTACGTCTCCTCCCTCGCCCCGGTGATTCGGTCATTTGGTTTCGAATTAACATCTTACGCAGATGATACACACATTGTGGTATCTGCTCCCGGGAAGAGAAGAAGGAATAGCGGCGAGATTTCAGGACTGTATGACAGCTGTGAGCTCATGGATGACTGGCAATTGCCTTAAGCTGAATTCCTCTAAAACTGAGGTGCTGCTTTTCCGTGCGATGTTAGTTTTTGGAGCCCCAAATGGTGGCCCCATGATATGGGAGATCCACCCATTTCGGCAATGAAAGTAAAGAACTTAGGTGTTCTCATTGATAGTCAACTATCCTTCAAGCCACAAGTCAATGCTTTAACATCCTCCATTTATTGGATTATGAAAACCATCAGGAAAATTGTCCCTTTTTTATCAGACAGTAGCAGGAAAACGGTGGTGACGGCACTTGTGCTGTCCCGCCTTGATTACTGCAACAATCTTTTCTTGCAAGCCCAGCAAGGGATTCTTAACAAGCTGCAAATGTTGCAAAATGCAGCTGTTCGACTAATCATTGGCCTGCCTAAGTTTGCTTCGGTCTCACACGAATTGATGAAATTGCACTGGCTCCCGATACGCAAACGCATAATGTTTAAAGCATTATTTATGGTGTTCAAAGCAGTGAATGGAATTGGTCCATCCTTTCTTCAACGTCATTTCCAACTGTACACACCAGGTAGACAGATGAGATCAGCAAACAAAGGATTAGGTAAGACTCATCGGATCAGGAAAGCACGATGGGAAGGACGCAGTTTTATATCCGGAGCCACTTCCATCTGGAATAAATTGCCCCTGGTCTTGAAACAAAGTACCAACCTGATGACGTTCAGGAAAAACATAAAGACTTGGCTTTTTGACCTTTAAAATCAATGACCATCTTATGGGAGAAATCCTATCATTTCAGCGCCAGGACACCGCCCGGTAACAGCGCGCTTTAAAAATGGTATAAATAAATAAATAAATAAATAAATAAATTCAACTTGATCGGCACTATTTACCAAGACTGAGTACGATAATGGAGAGGTATCATTTTGGTTTAAGGGAACAAAAGAAGGATGAGACTGTAGAAGAATATGTTTCAGTCTTAAGGAAGTTAGCCTCATCGTGCAATTTTGGTTAAACTTTAGATGAGAGAATTAGAGACCAATTTGTATTGAGATGTGCTCATGACAACATAAGAAAAGAATTGTGATTGAAAGATGAACCACCTCTGGATGAAGTTTTAGTTATTGCAAAGCAGGTAGAACATATGACTAAATGTGTTGAAGAATTGAAAGGTGAAAAAGAGAAGACATCTACTGTAGAAACTAAATGTGAAGATAAAGTAGAAGAAGTTGTTTGTCAAGTTAAAAAAAAACTTATGTTGGGGGCGTGGCCAGCAGCCAACGATGGCGGCGGTGTAAAAGGAGAGCTCCGTAGCTGAGGCGGCCTCCTTCACTATCCGATCATTTATCCGCCGGACAATTAACAATTCCGGGAAGGTGCCGACACCCAGGACCGGGCGGTGCAAGCGGAGGCCAGCTGCTTCCAAATCCGACGGTGTGGCAGTCGGTTCAGAGCGCGACCAGGTGGGGCCGCTGGTGCCCGTGGAAGCCGGGGAGTCGCCTGCGGTGTGGGGCGGACCGGAAGTCCGCCGCGAGAGGGGAGACGCAGCCGGAAGTGCCCGCTTGGAGCCGGGACGCAGACCTGAAGGCGACTGGGAGGCGGCTGCAGCACCGGAGTGGTCACCTCGGAGGTAGCGACCGTACAGCTGAGGGTCCCGGCGCTGGATGATCCTGTGCCGAGGGCTGCTCCCCTGCCTGTGTGATTCCGGCGCCCGTGCCCATGAAAGCGAGTGGGCGGCGGACGCAACACTGGGTGCCCGGCCCGCTGGGGCGAAGACTGATTGACTCTTTGGGCAGAGCGGACCGCTGTACGCTTGAAAGCGGGTCGGTCGTCCCTGTGGGGGAGGGGAGCGCCATAGTTACCGGTGCCTGACGCGCCGCGATCACCGCGTGCTGCCCCCTGGGGGCATACCAAGGCCCCGTGTCCAGTTGGGAGCAGGGAGACGCGGTGGTGGAGAGAGACACACGGCGCAACGTAAATCAAATTGGTGGCCGGGCTGGGACAACTCGGTGGAGATTCGACCACACACATAGCTCGTGCCCCTGGTGGTGCCTGCCAGATTCTGAGAGGTCGATACCGGCTTTGACTGCTGAACCCGGGGGCCCGAGATTGGGGTGGACCAGAGGGCCCCAGACCGTGCGCACGTGGCTGCCCGCGGCTTCCCCACCGTACCACCAATTGACGACCACAGGGACTGCTGACAGCACTGCAGGCCAGCCTGGCACAGTATAGCAGCGCGGACACGACACGTCCCCAGGGGCTTCCGTGGGAGCGGCATATCGCTGGGTGCCACTCAACAGGGGAGGAAGGTCTGCACACCCGTTGTCACTGAGTCACGGACACACTCCGAATGGCTGGTAAGGGCACCAAGGGCGGAGCGGCGCAAGCCAGGCTGGAAAAATATGCCTACGATCGGGCCTCCTCCTCCTCACAGGAGCCCAAGACGCCACCGGGCAAGGCGATGGAGGCGGCGGGCACCAAGAAGGCGACCATCGATGATGTTATGAAGGCCCTGGCCCAGGTTCAAATGACGGTGGGTTCTATATCGTCCGAAATCACACTTATTCGGGCGGACTTCCATAAGATGTCTGAGAAGGTGCAATCAATGGAGGTGGTGACCAAATCATTGGTGGAGGATGTTGCGGAACTACAAACGAGCATGGAGAGGGTCACGAGGGAGAACAGGGCCCTGCGCGACAAGCTGGATGATCAAGAAGGGCGCTCAAGAAGGAACATCATTCGCATCATCGGGGTTCCGGAGTCGGAGGGGACGAGAGCTATGGACCTGTATGTGGAGGAACTCATCCAACAACACTTGCAACCGAAAGGACTCTCTACCTTCTTCACCGTAGAAAGAGCGCACCGGGTGCCCGGAGGCCGGCCCAAACAGGGAGCTACCCCAAGACCGATCATAGCTCGCCTCTTCAACTTCAGGGATAGAGATGCGATCCTGCAGGCGGCCAGGAACTCCCCGCCGGTCCGAATCCATAATACACAGTTGCATTCTTCCCGGACTATACTGCGGAGGTCGCACGACGACGTAGAACCTTTTTTGAAGTCAAGAAGGAACTCAGAGCCAGGGAAATTCCTTACTCCATGCTTTTTCCGGCTAAACTCAGGGTAGTGGCGAACAATAAGACTTGGTTCTTTGAAACACCCGACGCTGCGCAGGAGTGGCTGGAGGGCTGGAGGCCTGCGAACCGCCCGCGCCGAACCAACAGGACAACCATGCACGCCGCCGACGATTCCCATCTGCATTCCCAGGCGTCTGAGGGGGACCCTGAACGCCATTCACCTCTGCGAGATATCCCGGAAAAAGGCGACGCGGAAGAATGATTTTGCCACACGAACTTCTTTTTCTGCTCAACTCCTTGCTGGCCGGGCGTGCCGCCCTGGACACTGGACGAGGGGCCTCCGGAACTGGAAGATAGGGGGTCGCTGACTACGGAGGGTCCTTACCCCAGCGTGCAAGTACTATGTTTGGGGAAGGGTTCAAGCACTCTGCTGAGTTGGGGGGGCGGGCAGTTTTGAGTCCGTTGAGCAGGGGGGCAGGGTGGGGGGGAGTTGGGGGGGGGGGAGGTTTCTTGTTTTCAGGTTGGTCACACAGATATAGATTTGAAGGACGTGGTATATGTGTATCGCTTTGCAGGTTTTAAGCAATACGATCGGGCTCCCTCAGAGCATGGCGATTGTGCAAGCAGAATAGTACTCTATGGCGGTACGGTCTCAGGTTGATACAGGGAGGGGGGATGCGGACCTGAGACGGGGGCCACAATTGGGTGTCATGTCATGGAATGTTCGGGGTTTAGGGGACAAAGTCAAAAGGGGGCTAGTACTGCAAAGTATACGGCGCTTTAATCCAGCCTTGGTCCTACTGCAGGAGACACATCTAACGGGCACGGCCGCGCGAGCCCTGGACAGGAAGGGTTACAGTATGGTTGCCCATGCAGAGTTCACTAGGGGTTCCAGGGGTGTGGGTATCCTCATGCACCGCTCCTCGGGTTTCATTGTTCAATCCACAAAAACGGACTCACAGGGCCGGTTTGCGGCTGTGCATGGTCAGTGGGAGGGGAGGCCATTAAATGCAGTCTCTGTCTATATTCCGCCGGCACTGCATGCAATTGCCCTTCCCGATCTGGGGAACTTCCTGTTAGAACTGCCTGAGGGTGATTTGATCTTGGGGGGGGATTTTAATGCTGTGGCACATAACACACGAGATAGGTTTCCGGTGCGTGCACGGGACCATGGGCCCTCTCGCCTGCATGGCTTCCTGGAAGCACAAGGTCTGGTGGACCTCTGGAGGCACTTTCATCCGGAGGATCAACAATATACATTTCATTCGGCGGTCCATGACAGCCTGTCACGGATTGACTATCTCCTAACACTGGGACACAGCCTCCTCACTATCACTGATGTGCACATTGGGCCCAGGGGGGTTTCAGACCACTCCCCATTGACACTCATCGTCTCCAACCCAGAACGGACCCGAGCACGCATATTCCCGATCTACCCCGGGTACCTTAGAGTGCCCCTGATAACCAAGAAGCTGAGGGAGGGTACTACAGCGTACTTTGCCGAGAACGAGGGATCAGTGGACTCTCCCACCACCCTCTGGGAAGCCTATAAAACGGTCCTTAGGGGACAGGCCATCTCCGTTATTGCTTGTCATAACCAAACACGAAGGCAGGAACTTGTAGCCCTTGAGAACGACCTAGACAGAGCGAACACCGACCATGCAACTAATCCGACCACTGACACGCGACATGCGCTGCACGTATGTCAACGGCGTCACACGGAGTACCTACGTAGTAGGGTGTTAGATAACTTAGCGGCCACGAACCAGAGAGTGTACGAAGTGGGCGACAAGGCCGTCAGACTCCTTGCATGGCTGGAAAGGAAGAGAGACGGACAAAAGAACATACTTCGTCTGAAAGATGGCGAGGGTCTAGTGCAAACGCACCCTTCTGTAATTGTGGAAATGATGGCTGACCATTTCCAAGCGGTCTACACGCCTGACGTGGAGGTTACCCCGGAGATGGCGGTGACATCTCTAGCGGGGATACCTACCCGCACTCTGTCACAGGCCAACGTGGATGAACTGGTGATGGACTTGTCCTCTGGGGAGATCCAGGCGGCTATAACAGACCTGCATTCGGGGAAAGCTGTAGGTCCCAATGGGATACCAATAGAATGGTACAAGATGATGTCAGACACGCTCTCTCCGCCCCTCCTCGGTATGTTTCAGGACAGTTTGGAGCGAGGTCGACTACCGCCCGACCAGCGAACGGCGACCATAGTGACAATTCCCAAACCCGGCAAGCCGCCTGAGAATTGCGGTTCATACCGTCCGATTTCTCTCTTGAACGCCGAGACTAAGATCTTGGCTAAAGTATTGGCCAACCGGCTGCTGCCGCATCTAGAGCATTTGATCCATCCTGACCAATCAGGATTCATGCCACATAGGAGCACGGCAATGAACTTGAGGCGTCTGCATGGGGCAATGGCACGCGCGCCGATGTTGACAGAACCGGCGGCGATCCTTTCGCTCGACGCCAAGATGGCATTTGATATGGTAGAGTGGAGTTATCTGTTTGCGGTCTTGGGACACTTGGGATTTGGCCCGAAGTTTATAGCATGGATCAAATTATTATACTAAGACCCAGTCGCGCGAGTGTTGGGTAATGGCCGTCTCTCCAGAGAAATATTGCTGAAGAGGGGTACGAGGCAGGGCTGCCCGCTCTCACCGCTACTTTTTGCCTTGGTCCTGGAACCATTGGCCACGGTCATTCGGACTACCCGACTGCTGAGAGGCGTGCAGTGGGGGGATGGTTGGGAGGACAGGGTGTCATTATATGCAGATGACATGCTGGTCTATGTGATGGACCTACAGTTAAGTATACCAGCACTACTGGCGCTGTGCGAACGACATGGGAAGGCTTCGGGCTATACTATCAACTGGACGAAGTCGATACTTTACATGCTCAATGGCGCAGCGCCAGACCTGGGTGACAGCTGTCCACTGTTACTGGCGGAGGTAACCTTCCGCTATCTGGGGATCAATGTTACGCGGGATCATGGTACATTCCGACACCTGAACCTTCGACCATTGCTTGAACGATTGAAAACAGATGTGCGCCATTGGAGCACCCTCCCCTTGACGCTCTTAGGGAGAGCAGCGCTGTTCAAGATGATGGCGCTGCCCCGTTTCCTATATGTCCTAGAGAACACACCAGCGGTGGTCCCGGTGCAGTTCTTCCGGCAGGTCTCTAATCAAATATCGTGCCTACTGTGGGGGTCCAAGCCAGCGAGAGTGGCGCAGTCGAAGTTGATTAGGGATTGGTATAGTGGGGGAATAGCACTCCCAAGCTTGGAACTCTACTACTGGGCGGCTCACCTTAAGGTGGTTAACAGGTGGTTGCATAGCCCGCAGGATGACCCGGCACTTTTAGCAGATAGGGAACAACTTGGAGCTGCCACCCTGCTGGCCCCTCTCTATGATAAAAGGATGCTTAAGAAACTGGTGGGACCCACTAGGCACACGGTGACATTGTGGCATAAAGCCCAAGCACGACTGAAATGGGATGGAGTGCTCACGCGCATGACGCCGTTGTGGGATTCCAAAGCCCTGGGTAGTCTACGACACAGCAAAGGGTTTGACCAATGGGACACCATCGGGATCTCGACGGTTGGAGACCTGTGGGTGGGGGGGGAAGTGGTACCATTCGCGACGCTCAGGGAACAGTATGACATGGGAGCAACAGAAACTTACCGTTACATACAGATACGGCACGCATTGTTGGCAGCACTAGAACACGGTGTCACGGTCCCAGAGTCGGCTCCCTTAGAGGACCGACTGTTGACTGACTACATGGAAAGCAAGGCCACGTCGCTCACCTATCGTAAACTACTGAACAACCTGCCGGACCCGTTGCAGAAATTAAAAGAGTCATGGGAGGAGGACGTGGGGGATCTGGATGAGACTTGCTGGAATTCCGCGCTAGCGTCCCCCAGGGAGGCCGGAATGTCAGCAAGATTTAGACTAGTGCAATTTAAAATATTGCATCGCGTCTATTATACACGCACTTTGCTTCACAAAATACACAGGGCTGACAATCCGTACTGCCTGCGCAACTGCGGAGTGCTAGGGACACTGTTCCACACACTTTGGGAGTGCCCTCATGTCATGACATACTGGAGGAGAATCACACGCACTATGGCTCAAACCCTACGAGCGACTCTTGCCCCTGAGCCCAGACTCTGCTTACTTAATGTGTGGGGCCCTACTGATTTGTCGACTTATGGGAGGCAGTGGGTGGGTATTGGAATGATGTTGGCGAAACGCGATATAGCGCAAAAATGGGGGGCGGCGGAAACACCCACCCTGGCCCAATGGTGTAAGAATATGGACATGATCATGGTAACAGAAAGGGCGGTGTATAAACGAAGATCTAACCCACGCAAGTGGAATAAATTATGGCTGCCCTGGAATGCCTATAGAGGGGATGTTTGCGAGCCTCTACCAGAGGAAGAAGACATGGATAGCTCGGGGGATGATGAGGAGGGAAGCTAGAGCCGGGAGGAGAGGTTGGGCGCGGGTAGTGGTTGGGATTTGACACTTTGTGCATGCCTGTTGGAGTTACCTTTCATAATGATCATCTGACGTATAGCTTGAATGACTGCTTAGCTATTATACATGGTGATGTTGAAAGTCAGTATTGATGCCGGATATCTAATCTGTGACCCTTTTTTCTGAGTTTTTTCAGTTCTTAAAATAGAAAATGTAAAGTGCATTCAAGGTTCCGTATGGCTGAATGTTGAAGCCACAATGGTGACTGTCGATAAGTTTCTTCGTGTATATTGCACTACAACAATAAAAATATTTAAAAAAAAAAAAAAAAAAACTTATGTTAATGTAGAGAAGCAAAATTCAATGCCATATGTTTCCAATACAAATTCAGGAAACAGATTTTCTTGTTTCAGATGTGGCCAATTTAGTCATTTAGCTAATTCATCAAGTTGCCCTGCGTTAAAAACTTTGTGCAACACTTGTGGTAAAAGAGGACATTTTGCGAAATTCTGTAGGTCTAAAATGTTCACAGGTGAGAGTTCAAAGAAGAAATGGTCGCAACCACAAGTGAAAACTGTGACATTTCAGGTCAATTGTGAGAAAATGGATCATCCCTCTCATTTGGTTTCTGTTGAAAATGTGATGATTAATTTTAAATTTGATTCTTGCTCACATATTACTATGATTGATGAGGAAATGTTTTTTAAAGAATTATAAGAGAAAAGTTCAGATATTTAAATGTGATGTTTCTCCTTTCGGTTATGGAGATAAACCTATCAAAATGTTGGGTTACTTTATAGCGAAACTTGAATTGGGTAGTCGCATGACGGTGGGGAAAGTATATGTGACAAAGAAAGGTGATTCTTTGTTGAGTTGGTTACATCAGCGTGATCTTGGTGTTCAACTCAATCCTAATGCGTCGCCTCAAGTTATAGTTCAAGAGATAGGTGACATGTCGACTAAGTTTTCTGAGAAATTTCCAAATGTTTTTAAAGAAAGTTTAGGATGTTTGAAGGGATACAAACATCACATTAGATTAAAGGAGCGTGCTGTTCCTGTTGTAGCGAAGGTAAGAAGAATTCCTCTATCTCAACAAGCTAGTGTAAAAAAGAAATTGAAAAACTCATTAAAAATGAAATTATTGAATCAGTTGAGGCCACGTTGGCACCAGTGGTTATTGCTAAAAAACCGAATAATGAGATTCGTTTATTTATTGATTTACGTGCTTTAAATAAGGAGGTGGTTGTAGATCATTTTCCTCTTCCTAACATTGATGAGATGGTTGGTACACTAGAGGGTGCAAAATACTTTACCACATTAGATTTGGCTTCCGCCTATCACCAGGTGGAGTTAGATGAAGTCTCTCAAGATTTGACTGCCTTTATTACACCCATGGGTAGGTTCAAGTTCAGGAGGATGCCTTTTGGCCTTGTATCGGCAGCCTCTGTATTCCAACGTATTATGTCCAGGATACTGAAAGGACTTAAGGGGGTGAAGTGCTATCAAGATGATCTTTTAATTTATGGCAGGAATATTCAGGAGCATAATTCCCGGGTGTGTGCAGTTTTGGAATGCTTGAGTGGTGCAGGAATGTCTTTAAAAAAAGAAAAATGTAAATTTGGATTGGAAGAAGTAAATTATCTTGGTCATCGCATTACGTGCCAAGGTGTGTTTCCCAAAAAAGAATTAGTTGACACCATTGACAAAGTTAAGGAGCCAGTTAACAAGGATGAATTACTTTAATTTCTTGGTATGGTAGAATTTTATGGGAAGTTCATAACGAACTTTGCAGATAAATCATTTAATCTAAGGAAATTGACAGCAAAAAATGTCACGTAAGAATGGTCGTCTGACTGCAAGAAGGAGAATTAAAAAAAGCTCCTTCTCTTCATGCTTTTGTTCCTGGTCTTCCTACTTACATGTTTACTGATGTGAGTGAAAAGGGTCTTGGTTCTGTTCTACTTCAAAAGAAGGATGGAAGAGAGGTTTTGATTTGTTGTTCTTCCAGGTGTCTCAGAGGGTCTGAATTAAATTATTCTGTAATTGAAAGAGAGTCTTTGGCTATTTATTGGGCACTAAGGAAATTTAAGAATTTGATTTGGGGTACTAGGGTTGTAGTGTTTTCTGATCGTAAGCCTTTGAAAGAGGTTTTCTTAAAAAAAGGGTTGGATTCTATTTCTTCAAGAATTAGGAGATGGATTATTTCCTTGCAGGAATTTGATTTTGAAGTACAATATATTCCAGGTGTGGCAAACAAATCTGCTGATTGTTTGTCAAGATTAGTTGACAGTGAGTGTAGTGATGAGGAGGCCATGTGTGAAATGGAGGAGGTTATCAATGTCTGTGAGGTCACTGACGGTGCTGTGGAAGAAGGTGTATGGAAAAGTGAATTGGAGAAGGATGATGAGATGATTTCTGTTATAAATTCTTTGAAAGGAAATATGCTTTTGAATAAACCCTGGTCACTTGTTGCTGATGAGCTCTCCATTACGGATGGTATGCTGACTCGAGGTACAAAATTAGTTCCTCCTTTGGGTATTCGAAAAAAACTGTTATCTCATGTTCATAATGGTCATTTGGGTATTGTAAAAACAAAGGAAATTATGCGTTTGCAGTTTTGGTGGCCTAACATAGATTTAGAAGTAGAGAGATTAGTCAGGGATTGTGTTGAATGTTGTGCGAGTTACAAGATTTTAAAAACTAGACAAATGCCTATGGTGTGTAGAGCGTTGCCTAGTTATCCTTGGGATGAAGTTGCTATTGACATTTTAGGTCCATTTAGTGGTGTATCAGACACTCCGTATTTGATTGTTTTTATTGATCTGTATTCCAGATGGATTGAAGTGACTGCGGTTAGAGACATTACCTCAAGCTCTGTCATTAAGTTTTTGGAAGATATATTTAAAAGGGAGAGTTTTCCTAATAGTTTATTGTCTGATAATGGTCCTCAGTTTTGTTCTAGTTTGTTTTCTGATTTTTTGAAAAAATGTGGAGTTGTGCACAAAAGATGTTCTTTATATCATCCTGAGACCAACTGAGCTGTTGAGAGGGTGAATACAACACTCAAAGATTCTATACAATTGGCTAGGTCAAATGGTTTGAACTGGATGGTTGCTCTTCAAGAAAGGATAAATGCTTATCGTTTTTCTCCTCATTCCTCTACTGGGAGGTCTCCTTTTGAGTTGTTCAAGGGTAGAATACCCAATACTTTGTGGTGTTCTGGTTGGATGAAACTGAATAAAGGTTTGGTTGATAATAGCATAGGAGAATGGAGAGAAAGGGAGTTGAATAAACAGATGTTGAGAAAGGTTTATTTTGATGAGGAGAAGTGTGCAAGATTTCAAGAGATTAAGGTTGGTGATCTTGTTAAAATAAAAGCACCAGTTGGATGTAAGTTGTGGTCTAAATATACAAATGTAAGGCCAGTCATTAAGGTTTTCAAGAATGCTATAAAAACACAAGATGGGAGGATATGGAATAAGAGTCGTGCTGTGCTTGTTAAATCTAATATTTTTGTTTCTGATTTTTCTAATAAAAATGATTGGTTCAATGCCGTCAATTTCTCTGCAGCTGACCCATCCACGTCTTGTACTTCCCGTAAGAGGAGCATGAGGTTATGTAGTGCTCCTATGTACATGAAAGATTATGTTTAGTTGCTTCTTTATTTTCATTCTTCTTTATTTTGTTGGGAAGGAAGATGTGTGATGTTATGCCTCACTTATTATTTCTCTCATTATTTTCACCTTGTTTCTTTAAATTACCCATTACTTATGTCTCATGATTCTTTGCTGACCTACTGTATTCTAGAATGTTGACTGTGATTTGAGTCAGTTGACTCTGAGCGTTTGTGGCTGAGGTTTAATAAAACCTACGCAGAAGTCTACCTGTTTCCAGTTTGATTATTTACTTACAAGAAGACGCCACAGTAGGCTCAAACTAAAAATGGCTTCCCTTTCATGCAGCTGTGATTATTTTGTTTGTTTATCGAGCTGCAGCAGTCTAGCTGCATAGAGAAGGCTGACTAACACGCATAAAGTATCACGCTTACAATGTGAGAGCTGCTTGAATGTTCAGGGACAAGCACATGGCAATGTTAAAGTGTCTTGGATAAGTAGATCATTTATGATGTTTGTTTTTCTCTGTCAACAGCACAGACCCACTTCCCTTTCCATCATTAAGTTTAGACTTCAGAGTGCAGTTGTGTATTTGACAGCAGTATGAGATGCCAGGTATATGCTATTTCACATGCCTTTTATTTCTGTCTTGACAGCGCAACTCTCGATGGACCTTATGTGATCAAGAAAAAAAACTTTCAGAGTACCGCTAAGATAGCGGCTTAGGCTCCACCCACACATCAGTTTCCCTTTGTAGAGTATTTAACTGGGATGCAGTAGCAGTAGCTAGCAAGGAGAGCCGGGGGCATGAGTTTCAGAGTACCACTAAGATAGCGGCTTAGGCCCCACCCACACATCAGTTTCCCTTTGTAGAGTATTTAACTGGGATGTAGTAGCAGTAGCTAGCAAGGAGAGCCGGGGGCATGAGTTTTAGGGGAGACGGCCTTCCCCTGCTCTTATCTGCGACCTTCGGGGTGCGGCAAATACAGTAATCACCAGCACCCTGCCCCCCACTCTTAACCACGGCCACCAGGCAGTGAAAGGTCTAGCCACGCCACTGTTGGGATGCACTTCTTGGCATGTGGCAAAGCTTTAACTAAATATAGCTTGAATGATTTGTTTATGATGGTGAGCCATTGATCATAACTATGGAACAAATGGTCAGGATTCAAAGTGGCTCATTTCTGAGGCCCCTGCGCCACCGGAGCATCGCTTTTTTTACGCTTTGGGGGCGCAGTGTGCTGGCCCATATTTACAAGGGATGGCTTTTCATGGCCTTGCAAATATGGTCCCCTTGCACGCTGCAATATGCATGAAAGGGTGGTTACATGGTTGTTGCTGTGGTTGTTTCCGGTAACACCGAGAGAATCTGACGCATTCCAAGATTTACAAGGTTTAGTAAACCTGGAAATGCGTCTGATGCCTATGCCTCCCCAGGGGAGGCATAAGGGAGGCGCAACGAGGAGTGATACCTTTATTTCTCCTTGTTTTCTATGTGTGCTGCATTCTGTAACACACATAGCAAGGGGAAAACACTTCTAGTGATTGTTTTTTAAAGGAAGGTGCTCCTTCCTGCGCAAAAACAATAATCCCGGCTACGCAGGCACCCTTGCACCATGAAGCAAGGTTGCCTGCATTGGCGCATTGGCAGCCTATTGTGCGCCCGCACTGGGGAAAAGAACAGGAATGCACCATATCTCAAACGAACTGCGCATTCTAGCCCTTTTCTTCTGAAGCAGGACAGCGCCGCAGAATTTCTTGTGGCGCTGCTCTGCGCCAAAACCTCGTAAATGAGGCCCAAAATCTTTGCCAATGGTTATTTCTTCATTGTTCTTATCTTTAGATGTTTAACACAGTTATTCATTGATGTGCTCAATGTCAGGCACTTCCCTTGAAAGAAATATGTCATCAAGTAGCTGGGAATGAATACGTTTTTCCACTTGAACCATTGCACTGTGATTTGATGCACTACAGAGTGGGGATGCAGTTTATAAAAATTATGAAATGCATAATTGTATTAAAATTGTAGAAACCCGCTAACGCAAGACCTAACAACGATGTATGCTTGAATGTGATTTGTTTGAGAAGCTCCTATTTTTGCCCGACTTCCCTTGTCAATATTAACGGACATCAAGAAGTCCATTTATAACACGCTCTTGTCCACTTAATTTGAATAAGTACATGCATGCTACGAGTTCTGTCACTCATGAGTGATTTAGTTGTTTGTAATTGGTGAAATAAATATATTTTGCAGGTCCTCAGTATCCAGTATCTCCTATACATACATGTTAAACGGTCTGATGGACATGAATTCATGCTTGCGTGATATTACCCTTCAACGCTTGAGAAACCCTTTTGCATTTCTGTACTAATGAACAAAATGCATAGAATGTCAATGTACAGCCACAATAATGACGAGAATTATACTGCGGAGCATTCATTTTTACACAACTTAACGCTTTTTACAGATTGTAATGCTATTTTAAACATTGTTTTATTTCGGGCGGGTTTTTGCTTTTATTTCGGGCGTGTTATAAAGTTTTGTCTTCCTCGAGTGAGTGTTATTGACGCCATTGTCTTAATGTGGGCACCTGCTAAATTGTGAACTGTTAAAGCTACAGCAGATTTCAATATTCGCGCTACTTGTTTCTCTGCTTTTTATGTCTCTGCTTTGTTCTGCGTACCGTTTAATGTTTTTTTCTCTCAAATATGTCTGCCAAGATTGTTATGCACTGCTCATTGAACTGGGGGCACTGAAGCTGCCTTTGGGTTGCATCATGTGTGCAATGCCCATAGGACTCAAAGGGCTTGGGTTGGGCAGGGCCTGAACACTCAGACTTGGCCTCATTCAAAATACTTTGCAGATCATCAAAAGGCCATTTATTGATTCTTGGGTTGTTAGCATTTGGGGTCTCTAATTGGCAGAGGTAGGTACATTTGTCCAAATAGGGACCCTTGCTTCTATTCACGGTAAGGGCGGACACCCTCTAGATAAGCCCTGCTCAACCCCTGGGTAGCTTGGCACGAGTAGACAGGCTTATTCCAAAGGCAATGTGTAAAGTATTTGTACCAACACGGACAGTAACACAGTGATAACACCACAAATAAACACCACACCGGTTTAGAAAATAAATAAAGTATCTTTATCTAAACTTAACAAGACCAAAACGACAAAAATCCAACATACAAGTAGTAAGAAAAATGACTTTCAAAAGGTTTTAGCAACTGAGTCCATACAAAACTATGGACGTGTGATTTCATGCAAAGTAAGCTGTGACAAAATTCACCAAGCAAAACAGCTGCAGCAATGGGAAGCGTTGAAAAACAAAGAGATGTGCAGATACCCAAGACCTTCGTGGAAGCAATGCAACAGTTCTGCTGGACCCAGGGGAGTAGTGCCTTGGGTCCGGTCTGAAGGGGGAAGCAGTGCGTCGATTCTGAGACGACTCCGATCCGTGGGCGATGCGTTGGGTAAAACTTGCCACACAGGGATGATGTGTGGAAATCCGGGATGCGTCGGCAGACGATGCGGCTGCGTTGAGCAGCGCTGCGTTTATTTCTTCAGCCACAATCCCTTGGTGCGTTGATTCTTGCAGCAGCGACAGGGGCTGAGTTGGTTTCAGCAGCGGCGTGGTGGTGCAGGGAGATTCTTCTCGTACCACGGTGTTGCGTCAGATAAACAGTCGCAAGAAGAGCGATGAGTCAATTTTCTTGTTGCTGCTTTGCTTTCCAGCTCCCAGTAGCAGAAACAACCTCCACAGGCCACATACACCCACAGGCACTCCTGGCAGGTCAGAATATCCAGCATGGATGCTGGGGTGTAGTCTTTGTGTTCCTGAGACTTCAAAACAGGAGGCAAGCTCTACTCAAGCCCTTTGGAGACTTTCCTCAAACAGAGAACACAGCACACGGCAAAGTCCTTCTCCTTTCCTTGGCAGAAACAGCAACTGTAGGTCAACGCCAGACACTCAGTAAGGGCAGCACTTCTCCTCAGTTTCTCCACCTCTTCTCCTTGGCAAAGGTTCCTCTTGATTCCAGAAGTAGTCTAAAAGTCTGGGGTTTTAGGTCTGATACTTATACCCCAAAATGTCTTTCTTCTCTTTGTGCTAGGGGCTTTGAGCCCAGTTCAAACCAGTTGTGGGCAGCACTCTGCTCGTGCACAACAATGTCCATTGACCGTGTGAGCCTTGGCTCTAGACACACCACAGGGGGGCAGAGCCCGCATTGTGGAAGGCAGACACAGCCCTTTTCAGGGACAGATGCTACTCCTCCCACCCCTCCAAATGCAGATCAGGCCTATTCAACCTAGTGCTGACTCATCCAGCCTCCTGGAGCCACTGCACCTCCCCAGCCCCTGTCACTCCAAAGACACACAGTAAATCCACAAACAGGCAGAGGCACACAGGATGGTTGAACAAGAAAATAGCCAATTCTAAAAGTGGCATTTTCAAGCTCTGAATTTAAAAATAACCTTTCCTAAAAGATGCACCTTTGGATTCTGAGTTCAGGTATACTAAACTTTATTTTCCTATCTAGTTCCAATGGTAAGTTATATTTATAAGATGTTATAAATTACCTCCCATGCTTTCCTATGGGGACAGATAGCCTTACAATAGTGAAAAACGAATTTGGCAGAATTTCACTATCAAGACATGCCACACACATTAGTGTATGTCCTACCTTTCACATACACCACATCTTGCCCACAGAGGTACTTTGGGCCTACCTTAGGGTTGACTGACATGTAAGAAAAGGAAAGGTTAGCACCTGGCAAGTGGGTGCACTTGCCAAGTCGACATGGCAGTTAACATCTGCGCAGACACTGCGGTGGCAGGTCTGAGTTACCTTTTCAGAGCTACTCATGTGGGTGGCACAGCCAGTGCTGCAGCCCCACTAGTAGCATTTGGTTTACCAGCCCTGGCACACTTGGTGCACTTTACTAGGGACTCATCAGTAAGTCAAATATGCCAATCATGGATAACCAATCATGTTCAAAATTTACACAGAGAGTATATGCACTTTAACACTGATTAGCAGTGGTAAAGTGCCCTGAGTCCTAAAGCCAACAACAACAGGTCAGGAAAAAATAGGAGGAAGAAGCAAAATGTTTATGAATAACCCTGCAAAAAGGGCCAAGTCCAACACAACCCCCTTCCAGCCTAAAGCCAAGGTAGAGCAATCCATAACTCAATGGGCTTCCCTTGTTAGGGCAACAGAACATGGATCCTGGCCCACAAAAGCAGGGGCCTATTCCCGTTCTACGCCTTTCTGAACCTAGTTGGATCCCTCTATCCATACTCTCAGGACCCACTAAGCTGGCCAATAGGGAACCCTTCTCCTCACCTGTGGACTCCATCTGTGCAGCGCCTAAACTTACTTTGCTCATGGATGTGTCCAAACAGGCAGACAGTACCCATATAGCCAACACAGTGGTGTGGCCCAGTCTACCCCTAGGGTTGATTCCTGTCCCCCTTTCCAGGACAGCAAACAACAGTGGCCACTGACATCTGTCAGTAATGAGAGCCAGGCCCCGGCCTTTCATGGTGCACCAACCTCTGTGATGTCAGAGAGAATGGGGCAGTAGCCCCAGGTGACGGGCATCCTTTATCCACTCTCCCTCCTGTCAGGTCAGGGATGACATCCTGACACTGACCCACCAGCCCAGGATCTTTACCCTGAGGCTGGGTATAGGTCTGGTAAGGCTCTCCCACACCTGGTCCTTCTCCATGGGCTTTTGCACCATCCCACCTGCAGTGGTACCCCTTCCAGAATTGTCATTGTACCCGAGGCAGGTGTTGTGCACAATTTGCCCACCAGTTCAGGGTGCTATCCAGTAACTGGTGCACCAGCCTAGGGTCTGTACCCTGAGGTTGGTCACAGGACTGTGGTGGGCTTTCCCACACCTGGTCCTCATCCCTGGGGCTCTGCACTCTCCCACCTGGAGCGGTACCCCCAAAAGACAAACTGATAGGAGCACCGTTAGCAGTCACCCCTTCTTCCAGGTCAGGGGGGATACCCTGTACCTGGTCTTCCAACACAGGGTATATACCCTTAGGCTGGACCTGTGCATGGCAACCCAGGACTTCCGGAGGAGTACACCAACCCCCAAAGGGAAACACACTCCTCATGAGTTGTATGAGAGTCTGCCTGGCACAGGTCTCCAGCCTCCTGTCCACTTGACAGAGCATGAAGAGCCCCAGGCCAGAAGTGGCCTTGCCAGGGTCAGTCCTGGGATGCTGTGACCTCACAGCTGGCAACTCTTGACCCACTAGTCCTTCCACTGGGGACAGCGTCCCCCTCACCCTTTTCTCTGGACTCATGACCCTCCCCACTAGAGCGGTGCAGTCAGACACCAGAACTGGTGGGATGTTTGTGTTCCCCCAGGCCACCTGACACTTTGGGATCCCCTCAGGGGATAGACTCTTGGTACAGACTAGGCACCCTCCTGATGTTCACTCATGAAACCAACCAGGCCCGGGGACTGGGTTTTTAGACACATTGGGACATAGCCCACTCCCACTCCTTCTCCTCTGAGACGGGACCTGGGACCCTAAACCCCTCCCACTACTCCAGGACCAATCTGGGCTACCACAAACCTCCCCTACCTCATTTGTTTGGGAAAAACCTGAGCCACCCCCTTCAGGATCACTCCCAAAAGCTTCTTCAGAACCTCTGGAATTCATCAAAAGGTCTACCCCCTGTGCAAGCTCCCTGCGGTCGGAGAACTCATACTTCACCGGCTGTTGGGCTAGGTCTGGAAACAGGGACTTAAAATATGCCCTCCAACAATTGAATTACACAGCCCCACACAAGTGTTGACCAAGCTACTCTTTGCCTCACCATCCAGTGCCTCACACAAGTACCTCACATCACCCCCCTCAGACTGACAAAACAGTGTCTAACTGTTACTGTCACTCAACCCACACTCTTCTGGGCAGTCTCCATACTCACATAGCAAGGCTTCTACCATGGATGAACCCCTCTCTCTGCATCTATCATCTGGAGTCAGTAGAGAGTCCCTACCACCACGAGGAATATGAAGCCCTATGCCAGTTCCCCAATCCACCTTAGGGACACTGTGCACCACTAGAGCTACCTCATAACCCTGAACCCCTTGGTGTATGTCAACCACCTCCTTCAAGTCAGGCACCACATCTCTGGGTGTGTACTCTCTCTCAGCACTAGACACTAAATTTTTCCTGCCACCATCCGAGCTGGACTCCACCTCCAACCCAGCCAAGCTCACTTCATGGGCTAAACACTTTTCCTTTCTCTTGGCTAAGACTTTCATGGCCTCAAGCCTCTCGAGCTCCATATCAAGCTCTCTCATTCTCAATTCATGTGCCAAAAGCAACTTCCTTTCTTCCAAGGCACGGGTGTACTTGCTCTCCTCTATCTTTAGTCTCATGACCTCCAATTGATGATCTCTGGCCCTTTGACTTTCCTCCAAATCCTCTGGAGAAAAATTCCTGGAAGAATGATTGCTGTCAGCCCTAGAGGCTGCTATCCCAACAGGCCAACCCTGGGATCTAAAACAGCCTTCTGGCATACCCCCATCCACATCTGCATCATTTGTCTCCACAACTCCTCTGGCCTTCCACCAGGCTCCTAAGGCCTTCTGTAGCTCCTCTTTCCTAGAGTTGCTCCTCATGGGACATCCAAAGCTCCTGCAGAACAGCTTGAGTTGCTTTACTTTGTAACTATTTAACATTTCAATATCAAACTCCAATTCTGCAGCCTCACTGGCTGGTTTACTACTCAGAGACATGGTGCTTTGATACTCATTGGTCAGATCAAAAATAGAACCAAACATAAAACACAGTGTGTGGTTGCATAGTGGTCTGCACTAAACTAGTGATGTACACCAATCACTGTGGGCCAAGCACAAATACAAGTTCAAATCCTCACCACTGACCACCAATGTT
This sequence comes from Lissotriton helveticus, assembly GCF_964261635.1. NCBI lineage: Eukaryota > Metazoa > Chordata > Amphibia > Caudata > Salamandridae > Lissotriton > Lissotriton helveticus. The sequence continues at coordinate 1,503,338,260 of NC_136065.1, forward strand.
AGAAATGGGGGTTTCTAATTGGCAGAGGTAGGTACCTTAGCTTACCTGCTCAGACCCTGGGTAGCTTCGCACAAGCAGACAGGCTTATCCTATAGGCAATGTGTAAAGTATTTGTATCAACACTAACAGTAACACAGTGATAAGACCACAAATGGACACCACACCGGTTTAGAAAAAAAAGAAAGTATCTTTATCTAAACTTAACAGGACCAAAACAACAAAAATCCAACATACAAGTAATTAGAAAAAATGACTTTCGGAAGGTTTTAGCAACTGAGTCCATAGAAAACTATGGATGTGTGATTTCTTGCAAAGTACCTGTCGTTGCAACAAAATTCAACAAGCCAAACAGCAGCAGAGATGGGAAGCGTCAACAAACAAAGAGAAGCGTCGATTCCTGAGATCTTCGTGAATGCGATGCGACAGTTCTGCTGGACACAGGGGAGCGGTACGTCGGGTCCGGTTTGTAGGGGAAGCGATGCAGCAATTCTGAGAGGACTCCAATTTGCGGGTGATGCTTCGGGGAAAACTTGCTGCACAGGGATGATGCATGGAAATCCGGGATGCATTGGTAAACAATGCGACGGTGTTGAGCGGCGCTGCGGCGATTTCTTCAGCCGCGATCTCTTGATGTGGCAATTCTTGCTGTGGCAACAGGTGCTGCATCGGTTTCAGCAGCAGCGCAGTGGTGCAGGAAGATTCTTCTCACACCACGGTGTTGAGTCAGGAAAACGGTCACAAGAGAGATGCGTTGGTTTTCTTGTTGTTGCATTGCTTTCCAACTCCCAGTAGCAGAAACTACCTCCAGAGGCCCACACACAGTCACAGGCACACCTGGGAGGTCAGAACTCCTAGCAAAGAAGTTCATGGAAGCTGGGGGTGAAGTCTTTGTGTTCCTGAGACTTCAAAACAGGAGGCAAGCTCTACTCAAGCCCTTGGAGACTTTTCTCAAACAGGGGACACAGCACACAGCAACGTCCTTCTCCTTTCCTTGGCAGAAACTGCAGCTGCAGGCCAAAACCAGAGACTCAGCAAGGGCAGTACTACTCCTCAGTTTCTCTGGCTCTTCTCCTTGGCAAAGGTTTCTCTTGATTCCAGAAGTAGTCTAAAGTCTGGGGTTTTAGGTCTGATACTTATACCTCAAAATGTATTTGTTCTCTTTGTGCAAGGGGCTCTGAGCCCAGTTGAAACAAGTTCTGGTGGGGCACTCTGCAAGTGCACAACAACATCCATTGTCAGTGTGAGCCTTGGCTCCAGACACACCACAGGGGGGTGGAGCCAGCTTTGTGGAAGGCAGGCACAGCCCTATTCAGGTACAGTGCTACTCCTCCCACCAGTGCAAATGCAGACCAGGCCTATTCAACCTAGTGCTGACTCATCCAGACTCCTGGAGTCACTGCCCCTCCTCTGCCCCTGTCACTCCAAGGCCAGACAGTCAATCCACAAACAGGCAGAGACACACAGGATGGTTGAACAAGAAAATAGCCACTTTCTAAAAGTGGTATTTTCAAACTCAGAATTTAAAAATCACCTTTCCTAAAAGATGCATCTTTGGATTCTGAGTTCAGGCATACTAAACTTTATTTTTCTATCTGGTCCCAATGGTAAGTTATATTTCTAAGATAACCTTACAGTACTGAAAAACGAAATTGGCAGTATTTCACTATCAGGACATGCCAGACACACATCAGGGCATGTCAACCCTTTCACGTACACCTCACCCTGCCGACAGGGGTACCTTGGGCCTACCTTAGGGGTGACTGACATGTAAGAAAATGGAAGGTTAGGGCCTGTCAAGTGGGTGTACTTGCCAAGTTGACATGGCAGTTAACAACTGCGCACAGACACGGCGGTGGCAGGTCTGAGTTACCTTTTCAGAGCTACTTATGTGGGTGGAACAATCAGTGCTGCAGGGCCACTAGTAGCATTTGATTTACCAGCTCTAGCACACTTGGTGCAATTTACTAGGGACTGACCAATATGTCAAATATGCCAATCATGGATAACCAATCATGTTCACAATTTACACAGAGAGCATATTTAGCACTGATTAGCAGTGGTAAGGTGCCCGAGTCCTAAAACCAGCAACAACAGGTCAGGAAAAAATTGGAGGAAGAAGCAAAAGGTTTGGGGATAACCCTGCGATAAAGGCCAAGTCCAACAAGAGTCTTTGTGTGTTTTAATTGCTACTGGCCCACCTGCTATCACCACTCTTGTTATGAACTGTTGCTGCCAGAGTGGGGGAAAGGATGGAAGGATTTTATTTACAATACAAATGTGGGCATGTGGCATATTGATTCCCAGTCATTGGTATGGTTTGCCTCTAAGCTTCAAAACAAGAATTGAGCCCTCTGTGTGGTGTATAAATCAACATCTAAAAATGTGCCAAAGAGACACATCTCAAAAAGTATATTTCTTCAACTAGGAAGCATTTCACTTAAGTACACCACCAAAATGAGTTTCTACATTGACTGATATTTATCAGAATTCACAGTTTCAAAACATAAACTTTGAAGCATTCATGCCTGCGTTGAGGATGCTATTAGTAGAGCCACCGGAATTATGTAAATAAAGCGTTGTTTGAAAAATATTGGATTTGCAGCATTGGCCACAAAATCCTTCCTCTAGATTTTGACAAGAAATATTTTCTAGCTCATTCGGATCAAAAATTACAAAACAACATGGTGATACGTGTTCCTGAGCTCTGGAAGGCCATTTCCAAAGGTTGAATAGTCCTATTTCAGTTGCATAATGTTTTATTTAGTTAAATTGGTATTATTAAGGTGAAATCGTTCAGAGACAGTGTTACCATGTGCAAAAAAGACAAAATAATGAGGTAATATTATCACAAAATGTGGCACATTTTGCCTCATAATTTGCCTTTCTTGACGCACAATTTACTCAACAGTCCTGCATAATTTGGTCCTCCTCTGCCGCATAATTCCCTGACTAGCATTGAACTAAGAGGCAAGTCAGTTGACATGTGAACCCGGCTTAGATCATTTTTAACATTTGAAGCAACATTAAAGTCTATTGAAACATAAAGGGAAGTTTTTGTAGAAGGCACATCCCAAATTGTTTGTTTTAAGGTACTCTTAAAAGGCATGTTGCTCCGATATGAATTAACCTTAAATAAATAAAAAGAAAAGAGGCATTTGGCACAATAGTAACATGCTGGTTTGATTAAACACTGTGGCCGGGAGAGCCTGGACAGAATGTGTCTGCTCAAAATCTCTCCATGTGCAAAGTTTTGGCCATCAATTTATACAGATCATGAGGTACAATAAAATGATCTCTTCATTCCAAAAGAGCATCTTAGTCATATATCGATCACATGTGAGCATCAGATAAGAGCACAGATTGCTCTGAACCTCAGGGAGAGCTAATGTGGGCCAGTGTGTTTGTGGACAGATTTACAGTGTGAGAAGTGCATGAGCGGTACATGTGGTGTGAATGTTGTGTATTGATTGGCTGAGTGTACCTATCTACATATGGTATCTAGCTTCGTGGTATTTCAGGCGAGTGCAAGCCTTTGGCCAAATGGGTTTTATTGGAGTCTGTTAGATTTGGGGGTCTCTAGTTGGCAGAGGTAGGTACCTTTGACCAAATAGGGACCCTTGCATCTAGTCAGGGTAAGGGGGTACACTCCTAAAATAACCCCTGCTCACCCCCTTGGTAGCTTGGCACGAGCAGACAGGCTTATCTCAAAGGCAGTGTGCAAAGCATTTGTGACCACATACAGTAACCTAGTGACAACACTACAGATGGACACCACACCAGTTGTATATTAAAAATAAGTATTCTTTATATAGATTTAACACAAGACTTCAAACGACAAAAACCCACAGTACTGTACTTAAAATGGTAGAATTAGCTTAGTTCTCTTTAGATGTTAAAATGAGACAATTTGAGTTCAATGTACCCTTGGATGCGTAACGCTATACAACGAAAGTGTTGCAGGGAAGGTGATGCGTCCGTTCTTACACGCAGGAATGGTGATGTGCCGGTTTCTTACTGCGCTTCCGTGGTGGTGCGACAGCGGCTGCAGCGGCGACACGCTTCTTCTTCGTGAGTCGCGCTTCCATCTCCTTGCAACACGCAGTCCCTCAGAAAGTCCAACACAACTGCAGGCACTTCCAAAGGACTCTTGGGGAGCTGGTTGGTGAAGTCTGTTGTCCCTGAGACTTCAGCAGGAGGCAAGTTCTTTCTCAAGCCCTTGGAGATCCTTCATCAGTTCATGAAAGTACACACAAAGTTCCTCTCTCCTTTCTTTGGCAGTTAGGTAACCTCTGCAGGCCAATCCCCCAAGCAGCACTTCAGCTTAGAGATAGTCTCTCCTCAGTCTTTCTGGTTCCTCTCCTCGGCAAAGGTCTCTCAAAAGTGATCTAAAGTTTTGGGGTCTAGGTCCCCCTTTTTATATATAGTTTCTCATGTCTCTGAAGGCATAGAGGCCTTTGCCTAGTACAAACAAGTTCTGGTCAGTACTGGAGCACTTTGTTGACATGATTCCTTCTTTCCTTTCACAGTGCAGGACAGGGACATCAGACACACTACAGGAGGTGGAGTAAGCATTGTGGAGGGAAGGTACAGCCCTAATTAGGTCCCAGGTGCAACTCCTCCCACCCATCATGGAATCACTAATCCAAACATCAATTTACCATAGGGAGCACTTGTACTGTGGCACTGAACAGCAGTGGCACAGTGCCCAAAGCATCTATAATCAGCAAAAATACATGAGGCAACAGCAAAAAATGGAAGGGAGACCCACGCCAAGGTGCCAGGTCTAACAAGTGTCCACTCCAGCTGAAATGTGGGGAAAACTACCCTACCTCCTAGGAATTCTCATCACTAAGGCGGAAAAATCTGGACAGACCATCAGCATTGGGGTGCTCTGTACCAGGGTGGTTTTTAACCGTGAAATCCATCCCTTGTAGGAAAATGGACCTCCTCAACAGCTTTGCATTCTCACCCCTCATCTGCATCAACCATCTGAGGGGCCTGTGATCTGTCTGAACCCTGAAGTGAGTCCCAAACAGATAGGGTCTTGGCTTCTTCAGTGCCCAGAGCAGGAGCAAAGGCATCACGCTCAATCACACTCCATCTCTGTTCTCGTGGAATTAACCTCCTACTGATGAAGGCTACGGGTTGATCTAGGCCCTCCTCATTTATCTGTGACAAAATAGCCCCCACACCATGCTCTGAAGCATCTGTCTGAATACTCTTTTGAGAAGTTGGGTGCCAGGAGCACCAGCGGAGTTCACATGGCAGTTTTCAGGGCCTCAAAAGCTTTCTGACAGGTGTCAGTCCAAATCACTCTCTTGGGCTTCTTCCTGGAAGTCATCTCTGTCAAGGGTGCAATGATGCTGCCATACCCCTTGACAAACCTCCTGTAATACCCAGTGAGTCCTAAAAAGGCTCTCACCTCTGTCAGGGTGTTGGGGGGTTCCCAAGCCAAGATGTTTTCAATCTTGAGCTGTGGGGGCGCCACCTGGCTGCTCCCAACATGGTGTCCCAAGTACACTACGGAACCCTGCCTGATCTGGCACTTACTTGCCTTGATCGAACACTTCCCAGAGGTGACGCAGATGTTCTTCCCAACTGAAGCTAAACACTGCAATGTCATCCAGGTAGGCGGCACTGAACTCTTCCAGTCCAGCAAACACCTGGGTCACCAACCTCTGAAAGGTGGCAGGGGTATTCTTCATCCCAAAGGGCATAACCTGGAATTGCTAGTGTCCATCTGGTGTGGCGAATGCTGAACTCTCTCTCGTCCCATCATTTAAGGCGATCTGCCAGTACCCAGACATTAGGTCAAATGTGCTGAGGTACCGTGCAGCCCCTAACCAATCGATGTGCTCATCAGCTCTGGGGATGGGGTGCGCGTCAGTCCTCGTGACTGAATTGAGCCCTCAGTAGTCCACACAGAACTGGAGTTCTGGCGTGGCACCAGGTTCGGCAGCTTTTGGGACAAAGACCACTGGGCTGGCCCAAGGGCTGTTAGAGGACTCAATTACCCCTAACGCAAGCATCTTTGAGACCTTCTCTTTGATGCAAGCTCTCACCCTGTCAGTCACCCTGTAAGTTCTGTGCTTCACAGGAGGACTATCTCCAGTGTCCACATCATGGATGCACCAATCTGTGACACTGGGAATCAGGGAGAACAGACCAGAAAACTGTCCCAGCAACTGGCGGCAGTCATTCTGTTGCTCAGGGGTCAGGGTGAAAGAGAGGTTCACACCATCCACTGACCCATCTCACTCTGTCACCGACAGGAGGTCAGGAAGAGACTCAGTCTCCTCCATTCCATCATCTGTCGCTAAGAGCATGCCCACTTCGGACCTCTCCAATTGGGGCTTTAGGCGGTTGAAATGCAGGACCCGCACGGGGTTTCTGGGAGATCGCAAGTCCACCAAGAAGGTAACAGGACTTTTGCGCTCCACCACCTCAAATGGTCTGGTCCACTTATCGTGGAGCAAACAAGGCTTCACTGGGGCCATGACACACACTTTCTGACCAGGCTGAAGCTCTACCAGAGTGGCATTCTGGTTGTACCACCGCTTCATCTCCTCATGGCAGGTTTCCAGATGCACCTCAGCGAGTTGCCTGGAATGCCTAGTCTGGTTCATGAAGGCCAGCATGTAGCTATATACATCCTGGGGAGGTTTCCTGGGAGATAGCTCCAGCCTTCCTTGACCAGATTCAGAGGTCCTCTCACTGGGTGACCATAGAGAAGCTCAAAGGGAGTGAACCCTAGAGATTTCTGTGGCATCTCACGGTATGCAAACAGCAGGCATGGTAAGAGGACGTCCCACTTAAGCCTCATAGGTTCCTGAAGACTCCGTAATCATGCCTTTTAGGGTTCGTTTGAATCTCTCAACCAACCCATTTCCTTGGGGGTGGTAAGGAGTGGTGAACTTGTACGTTACACTGCACTCCAGCCACAGGGACTTCATATACTTGGAAATTAAGTTTGTAGCTCAGTCAGACACTACCTCTCTAGGGAATCCCAATCAGGAGAAAATTCCCATCAGTGTCCGTCCCACCACAGGGGATGTCACTGTTCTCAGAGGTATAGCTTCCGGTTACCGGGTGGCATGGTCCACCAAAACCAGGATGAACCTGTTGCCCATGGCTGTCTTGGGATCCAGTGGCCCCACAATGTCAATACCCAACCATTTAAAGGGGGTGTTGACCACAGGGAATGGTTGGAGAGGAGCCTTCCGCTTCCTTCTACTCTCTCCACTTGCCTGGCAAGTCTGACATGTTCTGCAATGAGTGTCAGTGATGTTGGCCTTTCCGGGAGAGAACCACACTCTGCGCCACAGGGTTTTTTCCACACCCCTGCGCAGCCCTGGCGTACTCAGGGCCCACCCACCCACTAAGTTCAGGCACACAGGGGGGTAGGCAGCGAGAGATATTTCCGCTAACTGAGCCACGGCCTTGTGTGATATGGTTGTGTCCATTGTTCACTACTCTCCAGTCACTAGCAGTTGTGGTGTGCATGGACATATCTGTGGTTTGCCTACCCATGTCTGTCCTGCACATCCATGCCTCACTTGTCATGTACATTGCCATTCACGGGTCACTTGCATCCTTTGCACATGGCTGCATTCCCCATCTACACATGTTTAGCTGTTGTGTGGCCGTGGTGCCCTGACATGGCTCTATTGTGTGCAAGGGTAGCCCAGGATCACCATGGAGTGGTGTTGTCATGTCTGGTAGGTGGGCATGTTGATTGCCATGTTGTATGTGGTTTGGTCACGTGTGCATTCCCACAGTTTTGCATTGTGCGATGGTGGCTTTGAGGTGTGTGTTGTGTTGATTTGGCACTTACCAACGAGCCGTCCAGTTCCATATGTGCCATCCCGGAAGTGTTGGTTGATGATGAACTGTCGGAAGATATAGGAATCGTGCACACTGCCGGGGTATTTTGCAACAACATTGGTGAAGATTCCCGACGGTCCACTATTGCCTGCACATTGATGGAATATGTGTGCTTTCTGTTGCGGTAGGGGTGTTCAGTATCCACAGGGGGCACAAGTGGGATATGTGTGCAGTCTATTGCCCCAACACGGTCAGGAATCCAGCTGTGGAGTAGAAGCCTTGCTTGATCTCCTGCTGTTCCTGCGCAGTGTGGGGGAAGTGAAGGTACTGGGTATGAAGCTGGGGATGGCATCCAGGACAGGTGTGATGAACTTTGATAGGGATGGCTGTGAGATCCCTCTGACCCTGGCAGTTGCTGGTTGGAAGGTACCAGTGGCCAACAGGTGTAGCACAGCCAGCAGCTTTGTCTGCAGAGGGATGTTGGTCCTCCGCTGTGTTGGGACTGCCAAACTGTGGGCGATGTGGGTCTTGATGCGAATGATGGTTGTCCTTTTGGGCCTGTAGTGGGCAATGACTTCCTGTGAGACTGGTGAGTTTTTCAGTAGGTCCGCTGTCTTACTCTGCGCTGCCTCTGTGGTGGTCCAGGTGGGGTGGGTCCGGGTCCTGGGGGTGGTGGCGGTCCTGGGGGTGGTGGCGGTGGGTGTTGTGGCCCTGTTGGGGCTCCGACCTGCATGATGAGTAGCTTCATGGCGTCGTTTGTTCTTCGGGTGTGGCTGTGTGCAGGGCTCCGTAGCCTACTGCAGGTGGTCGTTCGGCTTTACACCTGCAGGAGGCAGGTGTTAAATACCTGCTGCTACCGCTGCTTATTGCATGGTTTTGACTTACATTGCGGATCTGGCACTTCATTGTGAAAGTGGTGTTGTGGGTTTTTTGTGTGTTTTTGCACGGGAATGCCTACTCTGCATCTCATTAGTGTTAGTTGGTGGTGTGCACCATGGAGATAGCTTTTGGGGCAGTTATCACGGGAGTATAGGCGATGTCTGCAGTTTGCACCAGCTTGTGAATGCGTTGTTAATTCTATCTCCACCTTTGTTGTGTTAAGGTGGGGATAAATCGGAGTTGAGTCCTTGTGAATATCCCCCAAAGAGTCAAGCAATGTTAAAAAAAATATATTCCTGCAACGTGGGTGTAAGTGTAGTAGCTAGAGGGGTTAGCACAGCAACCGTGGGACGGTTAAGATTTTCTTCTTGACCTGCATCCTATGACAAAATGTCTCTTGCAAGAGAGGAGACAGAGGCATTGTTGAATTTCAGAGCACATTATGCCATTCTCCTGAAAGGCACTGCTGCAGGGTGATGAACGTGTAAATCATGTGACATTACTCCATGGCAAAACATAAATTCATGTTCGATGATGTTTAGTTTGCTGAATGGGAAACGAAAGAAACCAAAACATTTAAGCTGCGACCATGCTATTTGCTTCCTCTGAACCCTTTGGGGCAGACTTACAAGCCAGTGCCCACTTTTGTGTCACTTTTAACATGGGAAAAGTGATGCAAAGGTGCACAAGAACAGACAGGCACCGCCTGGAAGACCGATTGTGGCATCGCAGGGGAGTCTCACAGAACACATGTCGATTTATATTGACTTTTTCCTTTTGCCCCATGTTAAGGTCTTACAATCATATATCAGGAACACGAAAGATCTCATGCACCGTCTGGTTCCATAGAAGGTGCGGGGTTTGGGATGCGGAGGGCTGGCAAAGCAAGGGCCTGCTTTGGGATGCATCATACAGCAGCAGGTCTCATGAGGATGCGGGCTGTGAAAGCAATGCAAAGTCCTTCCATGGGGAAAGTCCATGCAGCAGAAGAAATGCATTGGTTCTGCTGGGTCCAGGGATGAGTTGGCAAAGCCTCTTCAGGTCCACTTTCAAAGGTCCATGAGTGGGATGGCACCATGTGGAAGGGTAGTACTCAGTTGCAGAGTCCAGGTGCTAGCTACAAAAAACTATCCCTGGGAGTCACTCTTATGGTTCTGGGTACTGGTTGCAGGACAGTCTTTATCATCAATGCAAGAGGGTAGCAAGGAAGCAGTCTTTAAGAGCAATAGTCCAGCAGCCTGGCAGTTCTTTCAGCAGCAAAGCAGTTCTTCTTCCTGGCAGAGTCTTCCACAGGTCCGGAAGCATACTGAAGAGTTGGGTTCTAAGGTCCCATACTTATTCTTGGTGCCCACTTTGAAATATGAGAAACTTCCAGAGGTTTCCACCTCCAGAGGTGTCAGGCATTCCCTTCCTCCTTTTTCTGGCCCCAGCTTATCTGGGGTTACAATATACAAGTGGAAAACTCTTTGTGAGATTGCTCAGGCAGAGCCTTTGTGTTGTGCAAGTGTGGTAAGTGACAGCTGCTCCCCTCGTTAACTCAGCATAGCCCCTCATGCCAACACCTATCTTCCCTTTGACTCACTATCTGGGAGCAAAATCCAAAGACCAACTGTCAACTACTCCTAGTCATGTGACCCAGGATCAGGCTGCAGGCACCAAGGGTCATATTACAGAAGTGCCCCAGGGGTGCAACGGGCATTTGCCTCCGCATTGTGCACCCTTGGGAAACATTGGTATAATGGAAGGGGCCGCAAGCATTTGCGCCCCTTTCTGTAACACAGATAGCTCTGGCACACCTGTAGTGTCAGCGATATCTCAAGAAGGCGTTCCCTCAATGCCATCGGCGTGTGTCCCATGTAAATGAAGAAATCTTTTGCCTCTCTGCCCACATCGTATTATGGATACAAGCACATAGGTGAACATGCCTTCAAAGAGGTGTACTGAAAGTGTGCCACAAAAATATGGCACAATTTCAATGCGTCTTCTAAAGGAAGCCCTTTGGAGGGATGAAAGGGGGTTCCATGGAGCCCTTAGACATTCCCTTGCAGGTGGATGCAGCCACTCACTGTACCCACCTGCAAGGGACTTTTTTTGATTTTTTTAAGAGTTTTTTATTCATCATCATAAAGGGCATATTTTGTACAATATACATGAACTAAACATTAGTATAATTTTAAATATCAAGCAAAAAAAAGTCTGATTAATATACATCAAACTAAATATAATACATAAATATAAAGAGTGTTTTGATATAAATACATTGAGCAAAGTAAAAAAAACCTTAAACTAACATGATGTGTACAAGGAAATTTTTAGGGAGGGCATATTATTACAACATTTTAGACAATTCAGCCTATTATATTCCATCCAAAGCCAGTGGTCCCCATAACATCTCTAGCTTGACCATTGATCTGATTCCCCTTGCCTTTGCTAGGGCTGCTTCTAAGCCATAAGTATCCCTAATAATCGCCCACCAATCTTCTGCCTCAGGAGGTGTATCAGAGATCCTCCCCCAAGCGATAGCCAGCCTAGCAGCAGCCATTATGAGTGCAAAAAAGCGTGCTATTACTGGAAAATTATCTTTATATCCCAGCATAATTTTGAGATCTGTGAGTGGTTGATCCAGTCCTAGTTCAGAATAAAGTATTTGTTCAATGTTGTTCCAATATCCCCTTAATTTTGGGTATTCCATAAACAGATGTTTAAAATTAGCCGCATACACCCTGCATTTTGGACAATTTACCTTATCCCCCGTCTTGTTTCCCTGGGCCCATTTAGCTATTCTTGCCGGGGTGTAATATAACATACAGGTAGTGCGTAATTGCTGGAGCTGCAAACTAACAGAGTGAACAGAGTCCTTAGCATTACATAAAACCTGTTCGATCATTCTCGGTGTAACAATTGTTCCCAATGTTTGTGTCCAATGTTCTGCCAGTTTTTCACTACCATTTAGCCTAAAACTATGTAAGTGAGCATACATTAAGCCGATAATAGATTTTGATTTCCCCTCATGAATACAATCCCAGATATCTGATACATAATTTCCTTTGCTCCCACATTGGATGTAAGATAGTCTTTAATCTGCATAAATTTAAACAAAAAGTGATGCGGGAGTTTATAAACTAACGAAATCTTTGAATATCTTGAGCCCTCTATCGTTATATAGATCGCCCAAACTAGTTATCCCAAAAGTCACCCAGGATTTACCTGCTTGATCGTGAAACACAGCAGGAAAGAAAGGATTGCCCCATATAGGGTAATTTTTGTGGAATGTCGGTAAATTGCACCTTATAAAACTTGCCTGCCAAATATGTACAATATCTTTAATGGTCTTAAATTTTACCCTTTTGTAAAAATTTGTATCTGTGATTCTATATAGGAATTTTTCTCTCTGTTTTCCTAGCATAAGTGTAAATATGGAGTGCTTCTGGTCTAAGCCGAGCAAACTCCGAAACCGGCCTATGAAAGAAGCCCAGAAGTAAAGTTTAAAATCTGGAAGACCCAGTCCACCTTGTTCAAAACCCGCTTTAAGCAACTCAATCGCCCTCCTTGGTTTTTTGTAACCCCAAATAAAGCTACTGAAAGCGCCTTCAAGTTTTTTAAAGAATACATTCGGGATTTTCAGAGGGACAGGGCGGAATAAAAATAGGAATTTGGGTAAAATTTTCATTTTTATCAAATTGCATCTACCTATCAATCCTGTAGGGAGCCTATGCCAATTTTTTAGCAGTTTAATAGTTTCTTTTAGAAGAGGTTCATAATTTAAATCGATGATCTTGTTAGTCTTTGCTGCTAGCTTTACCCCCAGATAAGTCACAGTCGCACATAAGCCAATGTTAGAATAATGGAGCCCAGCAGTTGTGAGCACCTGGGTTTTATCTGCATTTAGCTTGTACCCTGCAACTTTACCAAATTTTTCCACTTCTTCCCCAATACTTATTACAGCCTCATCCGGATTAACTTCATAGACCGCAATATCGTCGGCATAAGCTGTGATTTTAAGATTAATAATATCCGCTTCCAATGGTTTAATCTGTATGCAATTTTTTTATGTACATGGAAATGGCTCTATATACAGAGCAAAAAGCAGTGGGGTCAGATGACATCCCTGCCTTGGCCCGCACAAAATCTGAAAAAAAGGAAAGAATAGTCCCCAATAGGATAGCTTAGCCTGCGGATTGCAATATAAAGCCTTTACACAGGTCAAAAACCGAATACAAAAACCAATTTTAGCCATTACTGCCCATAAAAAATCCCACCTAACGCGATCAAACGCCTTTTCAGCGTCTAAAAATAGCATCCCAAATTCAATCCCCTTCTTATCTGCAAAGTCAAATGCTCCTATTGCCGTATTTATGTGAGTAGTGGTGTCCCTCCCCATAATAAAACCATGCCATATATCTGAAACTAAATGAGGCATAAGTGGAGCTAATCGAGTAGCCAACATTTTTTAAAAGATCTTAGCATCATTGTTAATAAGAGAAATTGGTCGATATGATCCGCATTCTGTTGGTGATTTACCCTTTTTTCCAAAAAATATGATTTGTGTTATGTTCCACGATTTTGGTATTTGTCCATTACTTGCCACTGCTTGGCTCACTCTACACATAGGCACCAACAATAACTTTTTAAATTATTTATAGAATTCTAGTGGTAGTGAGTCATCTCCCGCCGCTTTTCCCGTTGGTAGTGTCATTATCGCCAATTCCACCTCTTCCACTGATTCTATATCTTCTATTTTATTTAACCCTGGGCGAAGCACTATGCTACGCTCGCGGAGTTTGCGAAGTTTTCGCAACTTCGCACTACGCGAGCTGCACGTAGCACAGTGCGAACATGCGTAGTGCAGCGTAGCGTAGTGCAGCGGTCATTTTTTGCCTGTTCGCGGTCCTGAACGTCATGTTCGTGACCGCGAGCAAGCAAAATGACATCCCGGCGAGATTCTCAACGCGAGGAGGTCAGGTTTCTCATTGTGAGTGGTTGCGCATGCTCGCGATTCCCGTTGAGAAAGCTGCCGCTCGAGTAATAATCTACTCGAGCAGCAGAAAACTACAGCTCGCACTGTGCAAGATGCCGTCTTCAATGCTTGCACAGTGCCGGATGCTTGTCCGCACTGTGCAATCATTGAAAACGCATCTTGCACAGTAAGAACATGCTACTACGCAGCTCGCGTTGTGCTACGTGAAGTTCGCGTAGTGCGAACTACGCCCACCTCATCCACATCTAGTACTGATATGTTACTATCCTCAATATAACCATCAATTTCTCCCTGATTTGGGGACCATGCAAGTGAATAAAGCTTCTGATAGAACACATGGAGTTGCTCTAAAATTATCGGTGTTTCTGGATGCAAATGTCCATCCGCCCCCCTCATAGCACTTATTCTTGTTTTTGCTTTTGCCTCTGCATTTTGATAGGCCAATACCTGCCCTATATGTTCCCCATATTCATATTTTTCGAGTCGACATTTGGTATAGCTTATGGCCATTTTATCTCTTAGGAATTTCTTTACTAACACTCTAGCATCAATTAGTGCTAAGAGTAGAGTCTCCTGATTTAACTGACCCTTATTCACTGTTTCCACATGCTGCAACTCAAGATTTCTCAAAGTACTCAGTCGAAGCTCCATTTCATTTTTGCGTTTCTTATTCTAGAGAAAAATATATTTTTGTGTAGTACCCCGGGCAAATGCTTTCATTGTATCCCACTCAATTATTGGTGATGCTGTCTCTATATTAATTCTAAAAAAAAATTCTAAGTCTCGCGCTATATTATCTAAGTAATCTCCATCTGTCAACAAGTATCTTGGGAAAGAGAACGGTCTAATCTCCCTCCTTACTGTATCCACCTTAAATACTAAAATAATCGGATTATGATCCCTTGATACACGGGGGCAGATTTCCATATCTGTTGTTCTAATTAGACCCTCTGATACCCATGCCATATCTATCCTTGAGTAGGATGTATGAGGAGCTGAAAAAAATGTATATCCTGGTATTGTGGCATATTTATTTCTCCATAGGTCTTTAACAGATTGTCACCTTGCCATTTGAAGTATGGCGGCCCGCGTATTGCGCATTCTCTGAGACCATCCTTTCCCGGAAGAGTCTAAGCTGTAATCTATAACGCAATTAAAGTCCCCCGTAATCAATTTCTCGCCCTCCCAGTTTAACAATTCCATACTAAGATATTCCAAAATAGCAGAGTCATCCACATTGGGGCCATATATTGCACAGACTACCCATTTTTTACTCCCCTTCTCAAATTGTACCCTCGCTGGTCCGATTGAGTTTTTAACACTCTGCAATTAAACCTCTTGTCTATTAAAATCGCTACACCTTTCGCAGATATTGATTGAGTAGTACATATGATGACCTTGTACCCCAAATGTTTGAGCAAATTTCGGTCTTTATTGGCAATATGAGTTTCTGTTATGACTACTATCTGGGGTTGATACATTGTCAACTCCTCACGGACTAGTTTACGTTTAGTTGTACTATTTAAGCCTGCCACGTTCCAAACTATACATTTAAACTTATCCATGATTAAATTTTCTCAGATTTTTTAACAATGCCCCCTCTACTTCCACTGTCACATCAAATATACCAATTCTTATTGCCTTATCATTAACAAAATTATCTAACACCCCATCAGTTATCTTAAGCCTTTTGTGCCCTAGTGATGATTTTTCATTTTTCTGCCCCCTTTTCTCCCGCCCTCCCCCCTACCCCAAACTTGACAAGTACGCCCTCCTCCCTCCCTGTCCCATGAGAGAGGATTCCCCCTTTTATCCAGCTGCTGTTGGCAAAGCAGCTCTTAGCGAACTTAAGCCATGAGCCATGAGCCTCGCCCCCACAACCCCTCACAAAAAATATATCAACGATTCCCTAAGATTTTAGAATAATGCTTGAATTGAGCCACAGTTACCCTCCTTCTGACCAAAAAAAAACAAGGGAAAAGGAAAAAAAAAGAGTGAGAAAAATAAGATAGGTAAGGGAGAAAAAGGAGGCAATAAATCAGCAATATATCGACTACAAAAGTATCGGCCTTTCTTAACCCTTGCATATACTACATGTATTAATACTGTCAGCATCTTCTAAAATCTTAGTATAGTGTAGTGTAATTCCTATATTCCCAATAGGCTCTACGCATTGGTATAATATATCCTATAGATTTGACGTAGGACTGAGGTCTACTAGGTCTTCTATCGAATATACTAGACTTAATTGTGTGTGTGCCAGCTAGCTCAGAGATCACTAGAAACTTTTTCGAATACACAAGAAGGGATTAGTTTCTGATAACCGCATAAACATGACAACTTTGTTTCCCAAGAATAAGAAATCTATCTCTAGAGTCGAGGAAACAATAGATAGTTATTTCACTCAGTCAATCGTGCATGCTTCGTTTCACCAGAGGTGCAGAGAAATAGAGAGACGGGCATTTTCAATAAAATGGTATTTATTGAACAGTCTTCTTTCTCATGCAGAGGAAATTAACTGCTACAATCTTAATACTGGTTGCAAAGTACAATGCGTACAGTACGAAGAGTATTATAAAATAATACTGTAAACGCATGATATGGTTTCCAAGCCATAAGATACATAGAATACATATATTAATAAATAAAGACTAAAAGTACTCAACTGGTGCTTCTAAAATACGCCTACCCCGGTGTACCGAACCTAGGTCTAGTACAAGGGAAGAAGTAAGTGAGGTGTAGCTTAGTTTCAGTATTCTTTTGCCAAGAATCTAATCCAAGAATTCTCCAAGGGTCTAATCAGCTCCACACCTTGGTTTTAGAATGAAGGAGGTCTGGTATCTCTCTCTCAGGACTCGATTTCCCAACAACCCGCAAGGGTAGCTTGGAAACACTGAAGCTGGATTTCTCGGCAAGAGAAAAGACAGCGTCTCTCTCAGTGCGTCTGCTGGAGGGTCGGCTTCTTTCGGCACTTACTGTAGCAAGGCGTCAGGCAAGTAGATAGTCGAACTGCTCCAAACCACCGTGTGTTTGCTTGGGCAAATGTGGGCATATTTATACCTTGAAGGTGCCGAGTTTGGCGTAAGGTTGGACATAAGCACGTCATAAAAGACTCAGTTCTTTGAAAACTCCATAAGTTCTTGGATAAATCAATATTCAAGCAAGGGGAAGTCCCTGACTGCTGAAGGTGGGTTTTTCCAAGAAATCGTTGTGGATTTTCTGAACTAGTGGAAGTATCCAAGCCGTATTAGGACTACTTAAGCTATGTCTCAATATGTTTATGATTTCTATGCCTATATAAGGATAGGGTGATTTACAGCGATATATGGGCATGAATCGGGAAAATTACATTAGGGTCCTAAATCCGTATACAACACCCACTCCACGTATTATGTCTAATATTACTAAGGGCCAGATGTAGGTGGCTCACTACCAGTCGGTAACGGCCAAAATTAACGAATTTTGGCCGTTACCGACCGTTAATGGGCTTTTCTTATGTAGGGGGCTGAAATTAAGGATTCAGTAATTTACCGAATCGGTAATTTAAGGAATTGGTAAATTACCAATTTCTTAAATACCGATTCAGTAAATTACCGAATTCCTAATGTAGGGAGCACTTAAATGAGTGCTTATCCCATGTTAGGATTAGTTATTTACCACCAACTACAAGTTGGTGGTAAATACCGAAAAAATCCCAAAAAGCAATTTAATGCAAATTGCTTCAGTGCCATGTTGCAGATATACATGCCCTGTATGTCTGCAACATGAGCACCCATAAACAATTGAGGGGTGCAACAGGGTGTCAAAGTGACACCCTGCCACCCTTCAATGTTTTCCCCCGAATGAATGGCAATTACCGAATCGGTAAATACCGATTCGGTAAATACTGAATCTTAACGATTCAGTAATTTTTACCGATTTTTTAGCTACATAGCATTTACCGATTCGTAAATACCGAATCTGTAAAATTCGGTATTTACGAATCGGTAAATACTATTTACCTACATGAGGCCCTTAATCCGTAAGCATCTAAAACATCACATATGCATGTGTTCACAATCCTACCCCACAATACACAAAATGCATTTGAGAAGGTTGCACACGAAAAATGAGCATTTGTATAGTACACATTTAAAAGCAATAGGCGTTATTCAAAACATGAAGTATGATGTTGGAAAAGCTAATTGAATGAATCATGTAATGACATTTATGAAAATGGCTCTAAGTTTACAGAAAAAAAATCAAGACCATTCCATAGCAGAATATATATACTGTTATTGTTATTTTTGTATTTGTATTTGTATTTTGTATGTGACATTTATAAAGCGCAACTATCGCTCCGAAAGGAGCATCCTGGCGCTACAGAACTTTAATGTACACTGATGGAATTATATGGCAGCCATTACAAAGGGATCAGATAGACTGAAGATCCAAGTTTTCAGTTGTTTTCTGAAAGCTGACTCTTGCTCCACGAGTCTAAGATCTCTGGGCATTGCATTCCAGGCCTTGGAGGCCAGGATAGTCAGAGTTTTTCCTCCCTTAGTTTTATAATGGATTCTGGGTACCACCACTAGATTGCCCCCTGATGACCTCAGTTTTCTGGGTGGATTGTAACAAGTGAATCTCCTGGCAAGATACCTCGGACCTGAGTGTTTAAGAGCTCTAAATGTTATCATCAAAATTTTGAACAAGATCCTTTAGTGTAAGGGTAACCAGTGTAAATCCTTGAGGGCCTGCGAAGCTGAGGCGCATCTCGGTAGTTTCAGTACCAGTCTAGCCGCAGCATATTGCACACTCTGAAGTTTCTTCGGCGTTGCCTTTTTTCCCCCAGCCATCAATCCATTACAATAGTCTAGTCGGGAGAGTATTAAAGCAACTGCCACCGCCTTCCTAGAATCCATTGGGAGGAAGTCAAAGAACTTCTTTAGTGATTTAATAATGCCAAAGCAACTCCCTGCCACATTTCTCACGTGCTGGTCAAAGGTAAGAACGGAGTCGAATATAACTCCCAGGATTCTGGCGGATTCCACAGCCTGGGGTGGGATAGGAGAGCCGTCTGGCCACCATTTGCTGGGACAGAAATGCACATTTTTCCCTAAGGGAAGAATCTCTGTCTTATTTGTGTTGCACTTTAAGTGTTTTTTTTTCATCCATTGAAGTACTTCTGTCAGGCAGTTCTTTAAATTCTGTTCTGCTTCGTTCGAGTTCTTTTCTAGGGGCACAATTAATTGGGTGTCATCTGCATATGAAGTAACTAAAATGCCGTATGACTCAATTAAAACAATGAGAGGAATCATGTAAATATTAAATAATAAAGGGCTCAATATCGAGCCTTAGGGAACTCCTGATAGAACCTTCTTTTTTTCAGAGAGGAAGGGACCCAGAGCCTGGATTTGAGATCTATCAGTCAGGAATGAAACAATCCACGCTAGGGCCATGTCCGTGATCCCGTTCTCTCTCAGCCTACTGATCAATGTAGTATGGGAAATAGTATCGAACGCCGCTGTGAGGTCCAATAATATCAAAACTGTGTTTTTCCCTTCATCCTGCAGGAACTTAATTGAGTCAGTAAGTTCAATGAGGGCCGTTTCCGTCGAATGCCTGGGACGGAACCCCGATTGTTGGGGATGAAGGATGTTATGAGTGGCCACAAAGTCTTTTAACTCAAGATAGACCATCTGTTCTGTTATCTTGCCTAGGACTGGTAGGAGGGATATAGGACGCAAATTGGACAGGTCCGTGGGGGATTTATTAGATTTTTTCATTAAGGGCTTGAGTATTGCTGTTTTCCAATCAAGTGGAAGCATTCCTGAGCTAAGTGACGTGTTAATGATTTCATTAATAGTGGGGTTAATCACATCGATTATCTGGTGGAGTATCCGTGGAGGACATGAGTCCGATGGAGCCCCTGATTTACAGGCCAGAATAGCGCCCCTAGATTGGAGCAACGAGACCGGCTTAAATGCACTGAGGGAATAAGCCCTGGCCTCGCCCTTATCAGAATTACTCAACCGGGGAGGGGTCAAAAAATCTCTCTGTATCAGTTCAATTTTCTTCTCAAAGTAATCCGCAATTTGATTGCAGAAGCTTGGAGAGGGCGGTATTTCAGGCTGAAGGGATTTGGGGTGAGTAAAAAATTTGACGGTGGAAAAGACCATTTTTTACTTTTGCTCTGCTTCTTTAATGGCCTTTATATAGTATTCCTTTTTCGCTATTTTGATACTGGAGTGATATAGTCTCCTTTGTTGGCTATAGAAGATTTTGGCTGTGTGGTCATACGTTTTTTGCCAATTTCGTTCGTTTTGCTTACACAATAAGTGTTTTTCGGCCAGTGTTGATGAGAACCAAGGTGCATTATGATTTCCTCTTCTCTCTTTACCTGGGGGACATTTGGGAGGGGCCCGTTCTTTAGTCACCTGGTTCATCCAAGTATGGAAAAGTTTAGAGTCTTGTGTTACGTCTCCAGTCATATTCGGGATTTGTGATTGGTGAATGGGAACATCTTTAAAGCTTTCCTCTACTACCCTCCAATTTATATTACTAGGAGGTTGATGGTTGGCTTGTTTCGGTTTACGAATACGATGAATGCAGATATTGGGAGGAATAAGACTGTGGTCAGTCCAGATTTGCGGGATGGGTATCTGGACCTCCAGGGAAGGAAAATTGGAACACACACCGTCTAGTGTGTGCCCAGCACAGTGAGTCGATGCGCCCACCATCTGGTGTAAGTCAAAGATCTCAAGAGTCTGCTGAAGATTGAGGGCTTGAGCATCCGTTTTAGATTCTAACTGCAGGTTAAAATCGCCTAACAGAGTAAAATGGGGATAACGCAATAGAAACTGTCCCAAGGAGTCACTCAGTGAGTCCAGAAATGTAGTGGCACTTCCTGGGGGGCGGTAAATTAGACCTCCTGAAAAAGATGTAGATGCGTTTAGCATAATGGAAAAGCCCAAACCTTCCGCCCCTTTAAGAGGGTCTAAATTGAACGTGTGATACTTCATGGTATTTCTAAGAATTACGGCTACCCCTCCCCCTCTGCCCTTCGGCCTGTCTTGCCTCAGAATAGTAAAGCCAGGGGGAAGAGCGTTCGCTAGATCAGGATTGCTGTAATCGTTCAGCCAAGTTTCGGTTATAAAGAGCATATCCAAGTTCAAATCAAGGATTAAATCCTTGATGTCTTGGCTGTGACTGCACATAGAGTACGCATTAATAAGTCCTCCTTTAAAGATGGAGGTTCACTCTAGGGACGTATCAAGGTAGGGTATCATTTCCGAGGCCGACCCAGGTATGGTGCATTTGCATATGTTACATGAAAAAGGGCCCCTTAATCGTTCCGTGATAGTGACACATGGACAGTTCTTAAATGTATTCAATTTAAGAAGCACACTTGCCTGAAAGGTTATGGGGAGTGGGGTTTGATCAGCCTGTCCTGCACCTGTCACGGTCTTGGCACGGACGGGTGCAGACGGGCTTTCCTTTGGCGCACCTTTGGCGTGCTGCCGGCGTGCCCGCTGCGCCCGCCCGCTGCGCGTTCGTACCCCAGAGTTCATTTTATAGTGGAGGAGGAGGGTGGGAGGCGTCCAACAACTGGTGCGCTACCCTCCTTTCCGCCACAATATGGCGGCAAGCCCTGACTCCCACTGCATCCGCGTCTATTGGCTGCGCGTGGAGCAGGGATCGAAGTGCGGTGCCAAGGAAGGTAGATAGTATTTATAAAATATCTAAACAGTCAAAGTGAAAGATTTAAAACAGATTTTACAATTTACACAATATTAAAAATTCGTGGCTGCCTAGACCCCCGGCTCTCCGCCTCAGGGGATAGTATGTACAAAAGCTCTAAGCGCGCGAAGCGAGGCGCTGTTTAAATACAACGGAGGGCGGAAGGCGTCCAACAACTGGTGCGCTACCCTCCTTTCCGCCCCAAGATGGTGGCAAGCCCTGACTCCCACCGCGTCCACGTCTATTGGCTGCGCGTGGAGCAGGGATCAAAGTGCTGTGCAAAGGAAGGTAGATAGTATTTATAAAATATCTAAACAGTCAAAGTGAAAGATTTAAAACAGATTTTACAATTTACACAATATTAAAAATTTGTGGCTGCCTAGACCCCCGGCTTTCCGCCTCAGGGGATAGTATGTACAAAAGCTCTCATTTTTCAGAGGACGAGGTAAAATACTGTCTCTAGGAAGTGTTGAATCTCTTGTTCTCTAAGAATAGTTCTACTTTAAGCAGATTACTTTGTGCCAAAACAAAAATTACATTTTTCATTTAAGTTCTTTGGGAAAAAGTCAAAATTAGCCGTAGGAAAATAGAGTTCCAAAGTTTTTTGGGAATGATTGTTATGAATAGTGAAGGCCAAATTTAGAGTTCATGGAACGCTGTGTGCAGATTTCAAAAGTTATTCTCGGTGTCAGGAGAAAACATTAAATCGTCTAGGCTGGCAAAGAAATCGTCTACCACAGTAGGTAAAAGTGGAACTACTTCATCGAGCAGATGAGAAGCATCGCCGTCAGCGTCAGTTGCCGCGTTAGCAATGTTCTGATCAAATGGTGCCTGTGTGCCTGTTGTTCCTCGAATCTCACTTCTAGTTGAATTTGCTGGTGAGATCTCAATGAACGCCGTCATCAGGATTGGTAGCCATTGGGGGCAACACAACGCGTGAGCCGTTACCGGACCCAGTAATACGTCTGCATCCGTTGACGCACCCAATGGTAGCGTTAGACAAACATCTAACATGCATTCTTCTCCACAAAGCAGGCATCGTAGAACAGGTAAGATGCAATCTTGCCAGATTGGTCCGAACGAAAGAAACCAAGTGGTATTCAGATCTCTCAAACGAGCCAAGCCAAGAATCTGTGTAATTTGCATGGCTAGGAGAGCTTGTTCCATGGTAGTCTGGGTATCATTGGTGACTGGACTTGCCATAACGGAGCAGAATAAACAAAAATAGAATTCCTGCTACGAGTCCCAAAATGAGAGGCAGGCCACCAAACACAGAGTGCACGAAATTTGAAAAAATGCTGAGGACTGCTTCAAAGGTTGCTAACAGTTCTGAAACAATCGTCTTAAATACATGTGCGATGCCACTGGTATCAGACATGTTTAAGATTTTACCTAACATTTCTGCAAAATGTACTGGGCAATTGGTTGATAATAATAATGCATGTATCTCTTGCAACTTGCAGATCATACGTTTCTTTAGACGAGGTCAGTGGCACCGTTTTTTGCAAAAGAATGGCTTTCATTCTGCTTAAAGTATCAATTTGAATAGAAGAGATATTAAGTGAAGGCCATAAAGCCAACTCCCTGTCTGTCTTGCTTTTTGGATACAATACTTGCATACAACAAGTGACCCTGGCTGACACACTAACTAGATACGCTTTTCCTGGCAACATGCCAAAACAGCTTTGATCATTGAGCATAACGTAGCTGCCATTGGAACGCTGCCTGAAAACTGGTTCTATCACCGCTGCTGGTGAACCGTGTAGGTGGCAAGAAAGGTTATTTGAAGAACCCTCGCAGGTTCCGTGTAAATTAATACTTTTGCATAAAATTGTACAGCTTAGTGAGTTTTTACAATTTTTAGTACGAAGAAATACCTCCTTACCCCCACTCCAACTTTTGTGTGTGTATGGTAAATTCCAGGTTGACTTAATGTATCCTTTACCCAACCTTTCATACAGGCCTGCTGGTATATGCCATAGATAATACTGAAATTGGAAAATCGTCACTGGTATCGTGATGGTGCCATGCATTATCCATTCTAAGACAGGTTTCTCAGAAACGGTTAATGGTAATCTTTCCAGTTTTTTAATGCTCAGCTCCGTATAGTCTGCTCCTCTTTGTGCCAAAGAGATTTGTTTGTCTGTAAGGTTAAAGACAGAAAACAATGACGTGGTATTGATTAGATGCCATGGCACGTAGCCTGAACGAAGATTTTGTAACGCCCTATAGAACGTAATTGAGACTGGCCATGTTGTAACATTAGCAAGTCCTGCTCTATTATGTCAATGGCAGATGATACAATGCACTCCAAAGAATACATTCTGAAGGACAGAGTCGTTAACCCATTGTCCACTACAGAGAGAGCTTTCTCTAAATTAATACGATCAATTTCTCGTATCTTTTCTGCAGTTTCCATTTGCGTGATTTTCCATGCTTCATTGTAAGCAGAATATATACCTACGTATATGAAACGTTTTTGACGTAGTTTACGAGGCCCTAGTAAGAAGTCTCGTAAGTCAATGCCTTCTTTAAGTAAAGTTAAGTGTTGTTTAATTTCCGGAAGTGTGGATTTCTATAGCCACTCAAGGCATAGTTTTCCTGCACTGTATGTTGTAACTATCCCTGGATGTTGTCTCTGGGAATATCTTGGTTCTGGCCTGTTCATTTTGAACCCTTATGTTTTGTTCAGGAATCTATCTTGACAGTTATTCGTGTCTGTGGGCCAGATTAACCATTTTTTCCAATCAGGATTAGTTCTGTTCTGTTGTAAAAACTGTTTTACGTCTACCTCCTCATCTTTGTGCCATTACTGTCAGGTGTGGCTTTAGGTATGGACGGTTTGTTTAAATCTTTTATCTTAGCTAAGCCAAGACAAGATGTCTGTTGTATAGTGTCATTTAAAAACATTATTTGTTCTGGGATGATGCAGGCTCTGAATAAGGCTTCTAAACCTTGTACCTGCCAGTCTTTTGTGCCCCAGACAGTTTTTGTCTCAATGTTGTCTTTCCAGAAGTTAAAACCTAATGTAGACAGCTGAGCATAAAAGTTCGCAGAATAAATTTATTTAGTATTGGTCAGCATGTTTTTCCTTCCTGTCGTATTCACATTTTTGAAATAAAACGTTTCTGGATTTGTGACATTAAAACCTGAGAAGTATGGAAACTTTTCATAAAATGTTTTTGAGCTGCCCTTTGGCAGCATTGGACAATGTTCTCACTGATTATAATTAAAAACATTTCTATGGTTTGCAGATTTGTGCAAGTAATGGTGACCATAATGATTAAAACAATACATTTGTTCATAATCTGATGAACCTTCTAAGTATTCATGTTTAGTGAATTTAGCTGACATTTCTAAATCTGTCACCATATTATTAACAGTTTCAAAGTCCCAATCATCAGAAAATGTGCTTGGTGAGACAAAGTCACTCAAAGAAACCTTAAACTGGTGTGGAATCTTCAACAGTTCCACCGGGCCATAAATATCATAATCAGTTGTGTCCCATGCTATACCACCAGGTATAGGAACAGCTGTGATGTTTACTGATGACAGGTCTCTTCGTTCACGATGAGATGAATTGTAAGGTTGCAGGAGCAAGTTGATGTTCCTACTTGCTGTGTCCATTGTACTGTATTTTCCATCTATCATCTTTCCCAAACTTAAAACAAGAATGAGCCAGAGCAGGAGAAAAAGTACACCTAACACAATCCAAAATTCAACCCATGGTGAAAGCAGATATGTATTTTCAAGTTGATGAAGAGTTCTGTTATTTTTGTACTTTGAAAGTTTTATTTGCTGGTGTTGTTTCGGGTTCACTGGGATCCTCAGAAAATGTATCAAAGTTGATAAAATAGCCAGAGGCAGTTCTATCAATTGCATCCGGATTTTTCGAAATCGCTGGAGCTGTTTCTTCCTTTGACATGTTTCTATAGTCAGATGCTACATCATTGTAGATGGGAGATTCTTGACAAACTGTTATTTGGTCTAAAGAGGCACAAGTTCCATGGCTTTGTTACATAGTCCTTCTTTTCTTACTGCAGGTTTATTAAAGGTGATAAGTCTTTCAGTTTGAACCTCTTGGATTGTAGCAAGATTTGGTCGTCTGCTACATCTTGGGAGTCCACTTGGCCTACTACTTATTATTGGCCACTTGGTGTGGTTTTACCAGGTAGATGGATACCATTCTGTTCTCCCTTTTACCAGCAAGCGGCAGTAGTAACACTGACCTTGTTCCAAGGATTGCTAAGACAGGTACAGCTTTTCTGTAAGAAGGCCCAAATTCCTTCTTCACCGCGATCTTTTCCCTGACCAAATCCCCAATCTTTGGAATCCAGACTGGCCTTGCTGGGACAGGTGGCTCCTGTAAAACAGCCAAACGGTCTTTGATATCAAAGGGTTTTGTTCCACCACTGAAGTTTGACAATCAAGATCCTGGATGAGCATTCTAGTACCAAATAGTAGTTCATATGGAGTGATTCCCCCAGAGAATTTCTTGGCAGATTATTAAGACTACGTTGGACACTTATTAGATGTTTGACCCGCCCGTCACCCGAGCCTAATACCCTAGCTGGTATAGATTGCTTTATGTCACAGTTTTTTTGTTCCACTACTGCATTTCTGTCAGGATGGAATGGACTTGAGTACCACAATGCTACGCCCAAGCTGGCCATGGCCTCTTTGTAAGTTTTGGACCAAAACGCAGGACCCTAGTCAGAATGTAGCGTCCTGATTGTGTATGTGCCGATAAAGACTCGCAAATCTTTTATAACAGTTCGTGCGTCAGCCGAGCGCTGAGGCCACATCCAAATGAATCTTGTCCTAATAGTTGTGGGGGCGCATCCCTCCATGGTGACGTCTGCGTGTAGAAAGTCTAATTCTGTCAAACAGTGGGCTGACTACACTGTAGTCAGGTACCTGGTGGCTTTCAAAGCTATGATCTCTGTAACAGGTATCACAGTTAATTCCGAATTTGTAAACTTCGTCGCTCATTCCCGGCCACCAGTACATCTCTTCTAATTCTACTAGAGATTTTAACATCCCTTGATGCGTCAGACCCTCTCCCATATGTGCTTTGTGAACCATAGCACCTCTCTGGTTCCTGTTTGGAATTACTCTATCCCCCACTCCAGGGATTCGAGCAAAAGGAACGGAGTTTGCATCAATTATGTATGTATATCCGAGTGGATAATTTAGAAGTAACGCTGCATAGCTGCCTTTCATTGAGGCATTCACTGCTAGCATTGTTTCACCGTCTATTTTTGTTTTTGAACAAGTGATTGCAGCTAAGGAAGCCATTTGCACAGCTGCCTTCGCGGCCTCATCAGCCAATGAATTCCCTGCAACGTGAACACCATCACGCTGATGACTCAGTGTGTAAATCACGTGAGTCTTTTGTAGTTCTTTTTGCAAAAGAACTACTTGTTCCCAAAGCAATTTATGCTTAATTGTGCCACCTTTAGTGTCTTTGAAACCGTTTTGAACCCAGTTCTGCAAATATTCGCTGTAAGATTGAACGCAATAATATGAATCGCACACTATGAGTGTGGGAAATTCGCGATCGGTATTTTCAAGCGCCATCTTGAAAGCCTGTAGTTCAGCTCGCTGAGCTGTACAGTCTCCGAGTGATTGAGTTTTAGTGACCATAGGTCGAAATGTACCTTTGCGCCAGTGACCTTTAATAATCGCGCAAGCAGCACTATAGGGATGTTTACCCCCAATTGCGGGCTGTGCTGATCCGTCTGTATAGATTATACATCCGTAATGTTCTAGAGGTAGAATTTCAGTCGGCAGAGGACATTCTAGTTTGTACTGTAGAAATTCTTGTGTTTTCAAATAGGGGTCAAAAACATATTCAACGTCTGTTGCAGCAAGAGAGTTAACCCATTGTATCCATCTTGGATGGAGAGCTTTTGCATTTGGAATGCTTGCTTTTGTTACTGCCTCTGAGGCAGGTACAGGTGTAACTATTTTGAATCGCTTACCCTGTGCTAGAGCTCTCTCTTTTGCTACTGCAGTTTGAACCGCAGTCAGAATCTTTTCTGTAGAAGTGAATTTCATTTCAGCTTGTGTGTACAAGTGTGATTTGTATGCTATTGGTACCGCTTCACCTTCATTAAAGGTTAGGTATGTGAATCCGCATCTCCCTGGGATGATTCGGATTACAAGATTGCGCATGTTGTCGCGTGTCTGTAATTGTGTTTTTGCTAACATGTCTGTTTGCACTGAATACAAAATTTCTGTGTGTTTTTGAGTCCAATTAGTTGATTTGAAATCAGGTTTTATTAGTTCGTAGAGAGGTCTAACCCTTTCTGCGTAATTAGAACGTAAGTTCTTCCAAAATTCAGGAAACCTAGAATTGACTGTAAGTTTTTCAGCGTTTTTGGAGGTTGGAGCAGTGCACATTTCTCTAGAAAGTTGGCTGCCAGGCTTTTGCCTTCACCTGATAATTCGTATCCTAAGAATAGGACGTTGAGGTGGGCAATTTGTGATTTCTTAAAATTGAATTTGTACCCTTCAGAAGCAAACCCAAGTATTATGGTGTTCACTTTTTTCAAGTGTACGTCCAAATCATCGTCTGTAAGATAGATGTCATCGACATATGATAATGCCTCATCATCATACATTTGTAGTAACCCTGTTACTCAGGCTGAACATAATCCTGGACTATTCTTGAATCCCTGGGGGGATGTCAAAATTGTCGCTGAGTCCCCATTATTGAGAAAGCGGTCAAGTACCTACTTTCTGGTGCAATGTTTTCACAGAAGAAACCGTTAGAAATATCTAATGTGGTTTTATATTTTTTGCGCACAATGTTATTCATCAGTGCTGCACTGTGTGCATTTTGTACTGCAAAAGTTTTGCAACAAGAGTGTAAGTGTCTGTAGTCCAAAACTAGACGATATGTATTGTCTGGTTTGGAGACAGGAAACAAAGGATTGTTCATAGATGAGGTGCATGTTTCAATCACCCCCTGATATTCAAGTTGATCTAAGATCTCCCTGACTTGTTTTTTAGCTTCTTGCTTAACTGGATACTGCCTTTGTGCAGTAGATTGATTTTTTAACTGGATTTTATGATGAGGGTAGTCCTCATCCCATCCTACATGATTTTTGGATAACGCTGGAGCCTGTGCTACAGCCCATTTTCTGGCATAGGTTAATTTTTTATGAATTGGAGTGTGATTAGAGAAGGCTGGCATAATTATCTCTTTGCCATGTGGGCACTCCCTGACAAATTCAGGTGGCCTGTCTTGTTCAGCTAGAAGAATGTCATAACCCTTAGATAGCTACTCCCAAAAGAGTGCTTTTATTTTCCTAGTTATGTCCCCCTCTATCCGGAGTGTTACTTCATATAACTTATGGGGTACACTAACCCTGGTGTCAGCAGTTTCAACTTGAATGCATTCATTCAAGTCCACTGTCTCCAGATCATCCTTCAAGATCTTACGAGCTATGGTGACCTCTGCTGCGCTGTCTATCATTGTCTGGGCCCAATCCCGGTTCTTGAGTTGTGTCCTCAAGATCCTCGGCATGTCTGATCTTTACACTTGCTACCTTCTTCTTGGTGAATTGAGTTTTCTTATTTTTTGGAACGTGCTGTTCGTCTTTGGACTTCACGTGTTCTTCTTTTTGTTCTGATCGTCCTCTTCTTTCGGATTTCTGCGAGGAAGTCTGAACGGTATGAGAGGAACGCGTATCAATATCTTGATATCTATCAGGTTTTCTCAAATTATCCCTATTTCTAAGTTTATATCTCTTTTCAGAGGGCTCCTGTTGAGGAGACCTTCCTCTGGACTGGGAACGCTTCTCTTAAAGAATTGTCTGGTTGGTATTTTCCCACTTCTTTTTAGAGGTAGTGAGATAATTTTTAATAAAAACTTTTTCAGGATTTTCAGTTAGTTGGGGTTTTACTGATTTCCCACCCAAACTATCTCTACCTAGTTCTTCATAGGATTTTTCAATAATTCTGGCAAGTTCATACGGTTGCTCAGTAATATCTATTTCTTTTAGTTTTTGGCTGATCGCCACGGATGCTGCTTCACCATTAATGTTAGCTAACAGTATAGCCGAGACCTGTTTGAAATCTTTCAGTAATTTCATACCAACATTTAAGGTTGGTTCTGGACCGTATTCATTTTGAATCTGTCTCAGAACGTCTGATATAACCACCATAGACGGGACACCATGTGTTTATGTGTAGATTGAAGCAAAGACTGTACCCCAAGTGTCACAGTCCTCCACATGTGGTGCAATCCCCATTGGTAAATAGATTGTCAGAATCATGTGTTTCTTATGAGGTGTACTATCAGGAAATACTGCCTCTATTTGAGTAATTTTCTGGGCTAACCAGAACGGAATGTGTTCCCGTTTTGCGGGCAATTTACCGATTACTGACTGTATAGTCTGTGGTGTAATTTTGTTTGTGTTCCCCTGGTGAGGGGTGTGCTGTGGAATCCTATAGTAGGTTGGACTGTTAACGTCCACATGACACATTGAAAAAATTGTCTGTGTATTTTGATTAGCTGTTTTAGCTGAGCCAATAGTTCTGGACCTGTCATTCTTTCAATGTCAGGATGTGGTGTATAGCTGGCTAGTACCGGCCATGCTGCTCCTGGTCTACCTAGTGGACTGAGCCTGGTAATGTGATTTTGATGTTGTAGGGCACCATTAAACCAGAGCTGATGCTCTTGGTAAGTTTGTTGAATTTCAACGTCCTCGAAAGGAACGTATTCCGCTGGAGGTTCCTCTACTTTGTAGTAGTGAAACTCGTGTGTTACTAGATTTGCTGCAGGAAACAGATTCCATGAATAGAATACCTCTGTCTGCCGATATTCATGTGCCTCTATTATAAAGATTACTTTTTCACCTCTCGATGATACTCCATTTTCTATAAGTTTTATAGTGATTGTTTTTCTTATATCTACCGGGATGAGTATAGCATTCGGGTTATTTTGTTGGAGATTTGTGTCATCTAAGACTGCCTGAGCTGCTAGTGCAGCTCTCTCCCTGACTTTCCGTCATTTTCTTGACTGAAAGTTTGCAGAGCAAGTTTCAAGGAAACAAAGATTAGGTGCACAATATTTTGGACACTGTATCCTTCAACGTTGAACAAACCAAAAACTAATACATAGGATTTTTCGTCCGACTCAGATATGGTGGATATTATATCCTTTTACCCACTCCAGACGTCTATTGGAGTATTTTATGGGAAAAAAAGGGTCTGTGTGAAAAGCACGACTGAGTTACTCTAGTATCTAGCGTTAAATTAGTGCCTTACCAAACGTTGGGCGCCATGTAGTGTAGTTCCTATATTCCCAATAGGCTCTGCGCATTGGAATAATATATCCGATAGATTTCACATAGTACTGAGGTCGACTAGGTCTTCTATCAAATATACTAGAATTCATTGTGTGTGTGCCAGCCAGCTCAGAGATCACTAGAAACTTTCTCGAATACACAAGAAGGGATTCGTTTCTGATAACCGCATAAACATGACAACTTTGTTTCCCAAGAATAAGAAATCTATCCCTAGAGTCAATAGATAGTTATTTCACTCAGTCAATTGTGCATGCTTCGTTTCACCAGAGATGTAGAGAAATAGAGAGATGGGCGTTTTCAATAAAAGGGTATTTATTGAACAGTCTTCTTTCTCATGCAGAGGAAATGAACTGCTACAATCATAATTCTGGTTGCAAAGTACAATGTGTACAGTACGAAGAGTATTATAAAATAATACTGTAAAAGCATGATATGGTTCCCCAACCTTGACTGGTGAATTAGGTCGAGCCCTAAATGCAACTGCTTGTCTCACCAAAATAATTCCAAAATAAATCAAAATAAATCATGATCGGTGGTGGATATTGTCCACCTTTATTCCTTTAAGCTGTTGGCAATCTATGAACCCTCTGCAGTTGAGAGTCCCAATCCCAATCGGAAAGATCAGGGAAGGCCTTTTGAAATAACTGCACCGTATAAGCCCTCAGGTCTGCCCCCTCCGAGCCTTCAGGGATACCAAAAAGTTTTAGATTTTGCCGACGTTGTCGATTTTCCATGTCCTCCAGTTTAATCTGTATCGATGTAATTTGGTTGTCGTGTTTCTTTGCAAGTCCATCTGCACGAGTGGGTTGTTCTTCGGTATCCGCGACCCTCTGTTGTAACTGTGAAATATCTTGAGTTAGACCTCCCAGCTTGCTTGCCATCTCCTGCAGAGACTGCTGCACTCTACTGTTATTTTCTTGGACCTGAGTGTAGTGATGTTGAGCTTCTTTGCTGTTTCAGCAGTTGTAATATTAAACTCAACGATGGTGTGGTATCCTCTTCGTTGTTAGCTGTTGTCGTTGTTGCTGCTATTGCTATTGCTGTGCTCCCAATTGCAATCACTTTGCTTGTATCTTGGTTTCCTTGAGTACCTGGAATAGTGTGGCTAGCTTGAATAACTTGAGTAGCTTGAATGCTTTCCGTATTGTACGTATTGTACGTGGGCCTTACTCCCTGTAAGTCCCCCATCTTGGGACTACCCACCGCTGAGGACGTTAATTGATCTTTCACTGGGGTGCCAGCAGATACCGCGCTCTTAGAGGCCCCCTTTGCCTTTACCCATTTGTGCAAGGAGCTATTTTCTGGGAATTGACTTCCCACGCAATAAAGCCACATTCAGTACTGCAGGTGATTTCTTCTTGTTGTTTTCTTATTTTCCACCTTCCCCCTCCATTTTTTATCTACAGTCTGTTTGTTCAATGTAGAAAATTCTGTATCGTCAATATCGTCAAAAGAGTCCATCTCCTGACCCTCCTCTCTCTCCTCAGTTGTGATAGATTTTCCCACCTCCGCCGTTCTTTTCACTGCTTTGTTTGTTCCAGGCGTCTTGCAAATCTTGAAGGGTGTATCGGTTAATACCTCATTCTTACACCGTTGCTGCTCTGCCGAACACCCACCATCACCATCACCAACTCCAAACCCAAGTCCTGCACCCCTGCTGCTATCAGCAATATTGTCCAGGCCCCCAGCAGAGGGAGAAGGTATATCCAAAACAGCCACATAATCAATACTAGAATCGGTAGTAGAAACCACTGTGTAAGCTACATCAACTGCAGTGGCTAGGGTTGCTACAAGAGTGTCTGAGGCAACTGCAGGGGCCATAATAGCCGTAATAGCACGAGTAACAGTAACAGCAATAGTAGTCAAATCATTGAGAAGAGCATTAGCAACATTGGCATCAGAAGTTACAGCAGCCATTGAAACAATGTTACCTCCCTGGGTGTCAGTCAGTGGAACAGCGGACGTTTGACTCCCAGTCAGCTTGCTCCTTTCCTTCTCTTTCCCTGAACTGCCTGCCGATGGCTCTGCTGCCTTCTCCGGTTGCTGCTCGTGTGGCAGTGTTCTCGCTACACCAGTGGCCGTCTTCTCCCCGGCATCGTCGTTACCCAAAGTGTGTAACTTCCCCACCAGGAGGTTCTTCCCAGCTCTGGTGTTCCGCTGAACTGTTTTCGGCGCCATTCCGCAAAGCCGTGGCAAAACAGGAGTTGACGCCGCAGCCGGCAATGGAACCAATACCGGAATCACGGTCAGGTCTACAGCCAGCCTCAGTCCCAGCCAGTCAACCACCGACCGATCTCTCAGCCTTCCCATAAGCAGCTGAAGCACCAGAGCCAAGTGACCAGACCTTGAAGCGAGGGAACGCCACATCTGTACTCCCCTCACCGCCTCCAGCACTTTTCAGGTATTAACAGCGCTTTCTCTTTCTCTTCTCCTGTTTCTCTTGCCGTGTAAAGTTTTTTCTCCTTTGTGCCGTCACCGCAGTTGATTTGTTTAATTTCTTTTTTTTTCCTCCTTCTCTGCCTTCTTAGCTATAACTATAGCTATAGTGCTATAGTGCTATTGAGGGTAACTGCATCGATGGTAAAAATAACTGCAGCGGTAATGGGGATGAGGCATCCTCAGGTTGAACTCCGTGGTGGCCTCAGCCTCAGCCCGCCATCTTGCTCCTCCCCTGCAAGGGATTCTCAAATTCCTCTTCAAGGTGCAGGCGGGTTGCCCTCCCTATTACATGTAGGGTGCAATTTTCCTGTTTGGATCATGGTGCACTTTTAAACAGGTGCGCGGGGTATGAAACGTATTACCTTGTCCAGTGGTAATAAAATATACACAAAATATACACAATGTTCTGCTCATCAAAGAAACTGTTTCTAAAGGCAAAACAATGGCATATTAGACTGTGATTGTCTGTCAACTGTCTAGCCGTACTAGAGCTGTATTACCCAACACAATACCATTCTAGAGTATACGGTCCATATAAGTCGTGTCTGACCAATATACTAAGTATGTACATATGGGTTTACATAAAACTTTGTATCTATAAAATAACAAATGTATATGTTGTAAAAGATTACAAGAACCTCCATTGCTATAAAATCCTCATAACAAGTCTATGTTAACATGGTCTGACTCTGTAATATTAGCTATTCATGTCAGACCATAACTCTGATCTCTCTTCAAGATAATCACGATGAGTAAAGCATTATATCACATGCTATATTGAAGATGTAGAAAGTTGGCAGTCAAGGCATCCTGTACACGCTTGCAACTAATATAATTTGCTATATAGCAACTGTACGCTAAGCAGCAGCTAAGTTTTGCAGCATACAATCGTGATGTTACCTTAAATGCATACGCATCTCATACAAATCAACGTCTGCATCTTCTATTTGCTTGTCCAACAACATAAACTCGTAACATTTCTTACATTGCTGCCCTATATCAAACGGCAGTCGAAAACAATCAACACACACTCATAATAAAACCTTCAGGGGAGTAATAAGTATCTAACATGCATAAATAACCAAAATTATATATTTCCCAGCCCAATTTCTTACCTCGAGGAGAGTACTTCCACCACGTTGTTGACTCGGCCCAAATATCGGCATTATGTGTCCGCTCCATCTTGGTACACTTATTATACTAATTAGAATGCGTGAATTACATCTTGACAAACTTCCTCCTCCAAACCATTGGTAATCCAATACCTAAATCGGTGGCCATCTTGTAATGTTAAGACAAGTCGCACGTTCAGTACCAAAAAACTGTGCACATCTTTGTTGGTACAACCAAGGTGATATAATATTAAGACCATTATATAAGGTGTTATGAATTCTTTTGGTCTAGATACCATATGCATCATATAAATACATAATTGTGTGTATAAGCAGTCTGAAAACAGGTGAAAATAGAAGGTAGACAAAACGTCCCCAAGTTAACAGAACAGAATGGTGCAGCACAAGTATATCTCCAGATAACGGTGTTTAATATTTTAATACCTCGTTCTATATATCATCTGAATTGTGCTAAAAAGAACACAAGCTAGTTGTTGACATTATACACTAGGACGTGAAGGAAGTATTTTGCTTAATACAAATGCTACATCTATCCACTAGTTACTGTAGCTTCATTTCTCCAAGAGGTCAATTCATAAAGCATACATGTAAGTATGCCCATGCTAGCAGAGAGAAAAGGGAAACATTAATCTAAACACAGTATTGAATTTTAAATTACATCTCACGCGTTAATTAAATCAACATTCATAATGACATTATTCAAATATTTGTTAGTAGTGCTCATGTAATAATTTCTGATTAAAATGAAACCAATCTACCATCTGATTCAGTACTGAAATACATCACATCTCCCATTTTATTCTCCAAGGAAGTAATGCAGTTCATGGTCTTTATTAATTCCCTCATCCACAGCTTTTAAACATAAAATCCA
This sequence comes from Lissotriton helveticus, assembly GCF_964261635.1. Classification (NCBI taxonomy): domain Eukaryota; kingdom Metazoa; phylum Chordata; class Amphibia; order Caudata; family Salamandridae; genus Lissotriton; species Lissotriton helveticus. The sequence continues at coordinate 1,503,373,423 of NC_136065.1, forward strand.
AAGTGCCTCTTGTTGTCGTAGTTGCAATTTGATATTGCATCCTCCATTGTCTCGTAGCACCATTTCTAAGACCTGAAATTCAAAACTCCTGTATTTATCTTGCTGTGTATATGTCAAAGTATGTAGAGCAAAGGCATATTTTGGGTCCCCTTGTTTCACTTCACTGTAGGGGCAAGGAGCGAGATCCTAGCAGTGTTGTCAGGACCACAGTGGCCTTTTCTCCCATTCCCAGCCAACATCTAAATAGGGTGGGCAGACCCCCAAGTTGTCCGGCGGGGGGGCATAAAAAAAACACTCTGTTGCAGTCCTACCAATATCTAAATCAGGCCTCCTTACTCTGTGGGTGGTACATGGAGGTAAATGTATGCTTTGTTGCTAACTGCTTTGTAATATGCTCAAATATTGCATTAGAAAAGTGGTTGCCATTCTTGGATCTTATCCCTTCTGATATTCCCCATTGTGGAATTACTTCACCAATTAGGAATGTAGCTGCTGCTTTGGCATCACATTAGATGCATGGTCCTGATTCAATCCATTGGGAAAATGGGCAGACCACCACAATAAGGTACCTGTAGTCACTGCACCTGTCAACCACATCTACAAAGTCCAGATGAAGGGCTTTAAAGGGACCTTGTAGTCGTGGAATGTATCACTTTTAGGGTGGGATTTGAAGAGAACTGTTGGTAGATGATATAGTCATGAAGATACATGGTACAAAGCCTGTGGCATCACTGGTTTTCCTGTTGATAGTTGTCTATACACTAGGTCATCCCCTGGCTGAATGAAACCTCTATCTTCCCATAACTGTTTTTTCATGCAAAGAAGCAGCTTCATGCAGTTCTCTCAGGTGTAATCTCCCTGTCTCAGTATAATGAGGCATGTCATTGTCTATGGTAGTCTTGTATTTAGACTCCGGCGATGAGGCAGTCTGAGCCTCCAGGACAGAGGCATGTTGTGGGTCTAAAGGCACAGTTAGGGGCATGTGATTAGCTGCATCTTTTGCTGTCTGATCCACTAGTTACCCCAACACACAAAATCCTGTCCACTTGTGTGTGCTGTATATTTCACAACTGTCACCACCTGTAGCAATGTGAGTGCCTCTACTAGAGTCTCTAAGAGGTTTCTGTGCATCACAGAACTACAGGCTGGTTTTAAAAACCTTCTGCTGCTCCATCTCATGGTGCTGGAGCACACTGTGGTTGTTACATAAACTGAATCTGAATACTTTGTAATTACTTCTCCTGCTCCTATCTTTAGGGCCACTTTAGTACCATTAATTCTGCTGCTTTGGCGAAATAATGTGCTGGTAATGTCAGTTGTTATATAACTTTCAGTGCATTAGAGGAATCGTGCTGCTGTGCCTTGATTACTGCTGTGCCTTTCCTTCTGATCAATAGAACAAGAACCATCAACAAAATAGACAATGCTACTAGGTATTGGATCATCTGTGGTTTGATTACATTTGTTGCAACAATACATTGCACAGTTGTACACATCCTCCTCAGAGTCCAATATTTGATGGGTAAAGAATGTTGCAGGATTCACTGTATGACACTTCACAGCCTTCAAAGATGGTTGTGATAGTATTACCTCACATCCTGACACTCTCTGGGTGGTTAGAGTGGTCTTTGCCTTCCGGATAATGGCAAACATTGTATGTTCTTTGGAGAGAGTCAAAGGTGAACCCATAACTATGGGAGTGCTCTTCTGTACAGTAACGGCTGCAATGTCCAGAGCCTGCTCACAGGAATAGTGTCCTTTCATAACTGAAAAAATCAGCCCAGTAAAGTATGCAATGAGTTTGTGCCCTAGAAGACACTTCTGCTTGAAGACAGCTCTCATCACCTGACCATTGCAGTGGCAGAATACATAAAACTCCTTAGTGTAACCGGAGTTCCTAAGACAAGAGCATTGTTTTTTCAGTTTTAAGTTTCTAAAAAGTATCCTTCATATTTAGTGTCCTTGCTATCCTGTCCTCTCTGTCTCTTGCCTGTTTGACAGCGGCTAGCAAGGATGCTATTAGCATGCCATAGTCAAAAACCCACTGTCTCACATAACTACAGAAGCCCAGAAATGTCTACATTCCTTTGACAGTTTCCGGTTCTGTCATTTGGTGGCTGGAGTTTTCACATTCTGGTGTACACCTCAACCAGATTCTAACAACATTTGACCTAAATATTAGACTTCTACGTAGAAGTACATAATTTTCTCTCTATCTAGTTTTTATCCTCTCAGGGCAAAAGTGGTTAGAGGAGATATTGTGTCTCTTCTGCACTGTTGCTTAGTGGGACTACAAACCAATGTGTCAAAGACATATTGCAACAGAGTGCTGTCACATTCGAAATATGAAAGGTCATTCCTTATTACACTGTTGAACACATTAGAGGACTCGCAATACCCTTGGGGTAAAGGAGAGTATAAGTACCGAGTACCGTGAAATGGGAACACTGTCATATGGCGGCTGTCTGGATGGTGAGGGAGGCTGAAGAAGGCATTCTATAAATCAATAAAAGAAAAGTACTTGGCATCCGGGGGAATATTTGTCAAGATGATGGAGGAGGTCAGTGACGACTGGGAATTCAGGTTCCACTATGTTATTCTGAGGGTGCAGGTCCTGAATCATGTACCAATTATTACCCTAAGGTTTCTTGACTGTGCAAATTGGGATGTTACAGGGAGACACTACAGCGTAAAATCACTCCTTGCCATTGCAATGCCTGTATAATAGGGTGTTGCCCTCATTTGCTTACTTGGACAGGAGATATTGCTTCCCTTTGGATAAGAAGGCATTTTTACTTCAGTGTGATCCGGAATGGTGAGGCAGCAAAGGTAAAGTCATCATCATGGTAGCCTTAGATTACAATGTGTCTGGTACTTGGGACAGATCTACTTCCTTGATTGAATCAAATGCTCTGCTTGATGTGGGTGTTCTTATTTCTATCACTGTCCTCAATGGTATATCTTCTTAAAAAAATCACAACTGTATTTTTGGGATCATTAATAAACAGTCGGTCATCCAGTATCTCTCTAACCATCTTTCCTGTCTCAAGGAAGATGACACATGCCCATAAGACAAGATTACAGTTGCTGCCTATAAGAGCACCATAGTTTGGTGTTATTTCTAAAGCCTTTATTTAGAATGTCAATTTAGCATCTGACAGCCCAGAGTCTTGTCCTTGTTGTCAAAAAGGGAATTATTTGGGTTTTCCAGCCTCTTTTCCCAGTAACTCTGGTGTCGCTGCTATAATGGTATTTATCGCTGTAGTAAATGCTTCCAAATCAGCGGGTCATGCTCTAATGTGGTTTCTGATGGAGGAATCTATTGTTATTGCTGTGATTCTGGAAGGTGGAATTCCAGGGGTGGAACAAATCATGGTACCATCTGATTCAAAATCAATGGTCATATTTAATTTGGCCGTCAAAGCTCTTCCTAACAAATTAGCTAGGGTAGCTGGGGAGTACAGTGACAGCCATCAATGTGCTTCCCTGCTACTTCTATCTCCACTGGTTTGGTAAAAGGAACCCTTAAAACTCCCCAGAGAATCCTTATGTGTCAATTGATCTGTTGGAAACTGGAAGGCCTCCATCTCTAATACAGGATTTGGTTGCTCCTGTATCTATGAGGAATGCATACCTTTTGTCATTGATCACTACCATCACAGTGGGTTCCTCATCAGACCTGTGTGTTAGTGACAAAACTGGACACATAGAAATGCTCCGTGAGCACCCTCATTGTGTGTATCCTCCCACAGGATTCATCTGGAAAGGATTTTCTCCCCTCACAACTATACTTCCTTGTTCCCTTTGAAGTGGACTCCCCTGGGGGTGCTTGGTAACTTTTCTGCGCCAGTTCCTGCTGTGCTTGGGGCATCACTGGTGGCTGCGCATTTTGTGAGGGTGTCTGGGGCACATATATGATTTGTGGACATGGACGTGGCTGTACTGTCATAATTCCTGGTTGATTATAAATTCCTACTCTTCCAATTTGCTCATTCCATCTTTGTGTTTTGTAGTCGTCAATAAAATGCTAAAACTTCTGACAATAATAACATGCCTGATCCCTTCTTGGAGGACACATCCTACCTCTTACTCTTCCTACTCGTCCCTCCTCTTCTACTTGACTGTGCATTTATATTGTTCTGCTGCGGTGGATACGGGGCGTGTGCCGGCAGATTTGTGTGCAAAAGTCAAAAATGTTTTTTAGCCTTTTAAACATGAGCTGGTTTTTAACTGAAATTCCCCTTTACATTTCAAATTCCATTGTATCTTTGAGTGATTTTTATATTTTCTGCAGCATGTTCATCTTTATTTGCTATGACACCATCTTTAAAAGAAGTCAAGCAAAAAGAATTAATTTTCCATTGCATATATGCACAGGAAGTAATATCACTGAATTTAGCATCATCCATCTGCACAGGAAGTGATATCACTGGTTTCCTGCCCCAGCACTCTGTGCTCCTTCCAGGCCACATTATTAATGGTAGCTACATCGCTGGCGTGCCATAGGCAAATCTGTCTGCACTTGTCTGTGCCTGCAGAGCGCCCAGCGCTCATCTACACCTGCACCGCACCTAGCACCCGGAACCCTGGTTCTCGCCCTACCAACTGATACTCTGCGCCACCCCCCAATGCTCTTAATGCCAGGCCTTTCACTACTGTCATTTCACACCACACAATTTGAATTTAAAAGAATTTGTAGAGCGCACTTATACCATGCGGTTTCATGGCGCTAGTAGGAAGCTGAGGTTGCCGTGAAGGGAAGTAGAATTTAGAATGGGAAGGCTTGGTGAAAGAGATGTGTTTTGAGGATCTTTCGAAACTCAATATAAGAGGAGGCAGATCTGACAAAGATGGGGAGTGCATTCCAAAAGGTGGGGGCAAGTACAGAAAATTTCAAACCTCCTGACCTGCTTTTCTTAAAGTGAGGTACAGAGAGGAGAAGCTTGGTGGAGGAGCGTAACTCTCTGCTAGGACGATAGACAGTGAGGGCAGAGGAGATGAACTCCGGGGCAGTACCGGCTAAGGCCTGGAATGTTGTACAGCCCAATTTGAAAAGAGACCGTTCTTTGATGGGTAGCCAGTGGAGAGATTTGAGTGTGGGGTGATGTGGGAGGATTTGGGCAACCCAAAAATCAGGTGGGCCGCCTGATTTTGCACCAACTGAAGGCGTCGAAGGGCGCTGGCGGGGACGCCGTTATACACGATGTTCCCATAATCCAGTCGCGATAGAACCATCGCCATTAAGATCAGTTTTAATGCAGGGGGAGAAAAGAAACGGGAAATTTTACGAGTAATAAGTGGGCAAAAAAACATGAAGAAACAACAGAACTTATCTGGGTGTGAAGGGTGAGGTGTTGGTCGACCGTGATCCCTAGTGTTTTGGCAGAAAGTGACGGCAAAGGTGGGGAACCTAGAGAGGGTGGCCAGAAGAAGGGGGACCAGGGACTGCAACTGCCCCCGCTAAGGACCAACTCTGTCTTGTCCGGGTTTAGTTTTAGATGGTTAGAGTTCATCCAGTCCCTGATAAACAACATTATGGATTGGAAATTAAGGACAGAAGTAGGGGAGTGAGAGAGATTAAAAATGAGCTGGAGGTCATCGGCGTAGTTGTACACAGTGACCTCCATCTCCTGAAGTGCAGAGATGAGGGGAAAAATATACAGATTAAATAATAAAGGGGAAAGAGAGGATCCCTGGGGGACACCGCACTGGACCTTGCGTGGAGAAGCAGTGTAATCAGCCAGGCAGACCGCTTGGGTACGCTCGCTCAGAAAAGAGCTGAGCCAGACCAACATCGGGCCCCAAATGCCCGCCGCCTTGACACGGGAAAGAAGAATGGAATGATCAACCGTGATCCAAAAGGATGAGAGCCCGCGGGGTGTTGGAATCCAGCCCTTCTCTTAGTTCGTCTATGACTGAGACAACGACTTTCTCTGTGGAATGTCGAGGTCGGAAGCCCGCCTGACATGGTGCAAGGTAAACACTATCTTCAATAAAGGAGCTGAGTTCCTTGGTGACATAGGACTCGAGGACCTTGCCCAGGAAGGGGAGGAGAGAAATGGGACGATAGTTTAAAGGGGAAGAGGGGTCGGCTCCAAGCTTTTTTAGAATAGGTATGATAGTGGCTGTTTTGTAAGTGGCGGGTACAATGCCCCGCCTAAGTGAGTCATTAAGGAGAGTAAGGGGGGCATGTGACAATTTGAAAAGGCCATACGTAGTACGTGGGCCGGGCAAGGGTCGGCGGGAGAGCCAGACTTGACCCGGGCTAACAGGGAAAGAAAGATTTCTTTGGTCAGCGGAGGTATGTGAGTCAAGCTGGACTTATTGGGTGGCGGCGCTGAGACACGAAAGGTGGGGGAAGTAGGGGGTATGTTGGCCTTAATTAATGCGACTTTCTCGATGAAAAAATCATTGAGTAGGTCGCAAAAAGATTGGGACGGAGGGGTCTTAGAAGATGTCCTATCGGAAGACGCCAACTCTTGAACCGTGGCAAAGATTTCTTTTGGCTGATTCTCAGCTGCAAGAATCCTGCCCGAGAAGTATTCGGTCTTGGCGGCAAGAATGGCTCTTTTGTATTTGTTAAGAATGGAAGTGTAACGAATTTTGAGGATGGAATAGTAGGCCAGCCTCCAAGCATGTTCTGCTTGGCGTGCTTCAAGTTTTTTTCCTTTAAGGTCAAGGGTAAACCATTTATTGGCCAGATGGGCCCTTCTAATAGTGACACGCTTCATAGGAGCCACCTGATCACTGGCCTTCGAGAGCCAGCCGTCTAAGATGGTTGTTTGGGATGGCAGAGTGGAACCTTCTAGGTCAGGGCAGGTAGCTAACAGAGAGGCGCACAGGGAAGGGACATCTGCGCTGTTCCAGTTCCTAGCCCAGATATCTTTAGGGTGAAAGGTGCTTTTAACAGGGCTACGGTCCAGGAAAAAGGAAATCATGAAGTGGTCAGACCACGCATATGGCGCCACTATGAGAGTAGTAACCGGGACATTGAGAGTCCAAATTTGGTCTAATGTGTGACCTCGGGAGTGAGTGGGAGTATGGACCTGGGAAACAAAATTAAGGCTAAGGAGAAGCTGGGTAAAGTCTCTAAACGTAGCGTCTTGGAGCATTCACCTACACGTTCTCATGAACTTTCCCACAACATACTGTTATGTTATGTTATGTTATGTTATGTTATGTTATGTTAAATTTTATTTCTATAGCGCACGGCTACTCAATAAGAGTGTCCCGGCGCTTTATTTAGGCGGCTCAGTAAAAAACATAACACCATAAAAACAAACATAAACAGGAGACAAAAAGACACCCTAAAGGTTAAAAAGCCAGGTCTTAAGGCCCTTCCTGAACAAGAGCAGATTAGATGTGCGTCGCAAGGCAAGAGGCAAAGAGTTCCAGAGCTGAGAGGCCCTCAAACTAAAGGAGCGCCCCCGATACGGGCCTTCGTCACTCGGGGAACCAAGGCCAGAAACAAAGATTCCGACCACAGAGATCGAACCGGGCGATAAAAGACAAGCCTGCGCTGCAAGTACTTTGCTCCAAAGCAAAAAAGCGCTTTGTGAGCCAGGGTCAATGCTTTGAACATAATCCGCTTCCGGATGGGCAGCCAGTGTAGTGACTGCACCAAACCGGATGCTCTAGCTCGCCTATGAAGGCCAAAGATAGCGCGAGCCGCAGAGTTCTGCACAACCTGCAGCCGCTGAACAAGATAGTCCGGAAGACCTAAATAGAGGACGTTGGCATAGTCCAATCTGGAGCCAATTAAGGCTTGCACAGTGATCTTTCTATGCTCTTCTGTGAGCAGAGGCAAAAACTTCCGGAGCATCTTAAGAATACCAAAGCAAGTGCCCGTCAGACCAAGGATATGGGATCTCAGCGTCAAATTATTGTCAATCTTGACTCCCAGATTTTTTGCCACCTGGGAAGCCTGAGCAGGAGGGCACATATCCACTGTCCACCACGCCCGCCAATCAGGGTCTAAGGAACAGCCAAAGAACAGCACCTCCGATTTGTTAGAATTAGCTTTGAGGCTGTTCTGCTGAAACCAGTTGAAGACCATCCCTAAACAGCCCAGAATGCTCTCTCCATCAAAAACCTGATCTTTCCTACACGTGAAGAGCAGCTGGGTATCATCAGCGTAGGAAACGATCTGGGCCCCGAAGGACTCCACCAGTGCCGCCAGAGGGGTCATAAAGATGTTAAAAAGAGTCGGGCTCAACACAGAACCCTGCGGAACTCCGACTCCCAATGGCGGCATCTCAGCGGAGCTCGGGGAGGCCCAGACCGTTTGTCGGCGGCCCTCAAGAAAAGATGTAAACCAGTTGAACACCGTCCCCCTCAGACCGATGTCATAAAGTCTGGCGAGGAGCGCCTCATGGGGGACGGTGTCAAAGGCCGCCGACAAATCAAGCATGACAAGCATGGCCTTGCCTCCTGAAACCAGTGTCTCCCTGATGACCTCTGACACCTCCAAGAGTGCCGTCTCCGTACTTAAATTAGGGTGGAAACCGGAATGCATGGGGTGTAGCAGGTCATTGGATTCTAAGAAACTCGAAAGTGCGCCGTGCACATGCTTCTCCGTGATTTTAGCCAGCACCGGGAGGAGGGAGATGGGCCTATAATTAGCCAACACCTCCGGGTCTAGACCAGGCTTTTTGAGAAGGGGGATCACCATTGCCCTTTTCCCGGACTGCGGGACCCTCCCCTCCCTCAAAGAAAGGTTCATGAGAGGGTTGACCAATGGGTTGACCACAGCCGCCATCTTGGCCAAAAATTTGGCAGGACAGGGGTCTAATGGCAACCCCAATTTAAGATTGGCCAAAAGTGCCAGAGAAGCATCGGTGGAGATAGAAGGAAACTCCTCCAGAACAGCATCCCGAGTGATCAAAGGAGCTGATCCAACCGCCGTGTTAAAAAGCACTTCGGCAGACCTCTCTGTGAAGGAGTCCTGGATCGATTTAATTTTGTCCGTGAAGAACTTAGCAAGATCACAGACCCATGATTCGGATGGCGCACTTTGAGGCAAATTGGATCTAGGGGCCGTAAACTCCCTCACCACAGTAAAGATCTCTTTGCATGAATTGGAAGCTGCCTCAATCCTCCTGGCAAGATAGTCCTTTTTCTCGCGAAGGATGTCACGGTGATAGGCTTTGACCGCCGTCCTGTAAGCAAGTCTGGCCTCCAGGTCGTATTGAAGGCGCCACGCCCTCTCAGCCACCTTGCACTGGCGGCGAGTGGTACACAATGCCTCAGTGAACCACGGTGCAGAAACCCGCTTTACCGTGGCCCGTGGAGCCATTGCAGGGGCAAGGTCATTCAGCCTATCCAACAGCCACACCTGCATGGATTCTACGTCCTGCTCTAAGTTACCTGAAAGGGGGACGGATGGTCCATAGAAGCCTGAGCTAACAGCTCAGGAGTCACCCGGTGAAATGCCCTCGAGGCAGATCCATACTGTCTAGGGGCGCTACTGGGTAGTTTCTCCCTGCCCAGTACAGAGAACCTGGCCAACCTATGGTCGGTCCAGAGCACCGGGAGGAGCTCAATATCCACTAAAGGAACCGAGGAGAAAACCTGATCCAAGGTATGTCCCTTGTCGTGTGTGGGGCCAGCAAGAAAAGGGACGAGGCCAAGGTGGGCCGTAATATCGAACAATTTGTTCGCCTCCGAATCCTCACCCACATCCATGTGAAAGTTAAAATCTCCCGCCAGCAGACAGTGCTGAGCACTCAAAGCTAATCCAGAAATCACTGCCTGAAGGTCATCAAAAAAAGAACCTGCTGGTCCAGGAGGTCTGTATACCAGCAACCCTTTCAAAGCTTGTTGTGGGGCCAGCATAATAGTGAAAGCGAGGGATTCAGAGCCTGCAATTGTTTCCACAGGAAGAATCGAGCATGAGGCTGGCTTCTTCACCACCAAAGCCACCCCACCTCCCCTTCCCTTGGCTCTATCTTGTCGAAAGATGTTATAGTCCGGTGGAATAGCCGCCATGATGTCAGGATTGGACAACTCCCCCAGCCAGGTTTCCGTCAGCATCAGACATAATGGTTTTTCCCTAACGAGGAGGTCAAAGATCTCCAGGGCATGTCTGCTTACTGATCTCGTGTTGAGCAATAGGCAAAGATGTTTCACACGATCCTCTCCTCTCCGCAGTGAGGCGGCGGGGGGCATAGCCAGGCGACCAACCACACCCGGGACAGTGCCTTTTTCCCCTGTGGCGACCCGGAAAAACAGAACGACAAGCGTAAGAAAATTTTTGCAGAGAGCGAAGTTCCCTCGATGAATAGCAAACCTCCACTGCTCCTGCACCAACGCCACTCAGCACCTCACTGTTTGGGATGGCAGAGTGGAACCTACTAGGTCAGGGCAGGTAGCTAACAGAGAGGCGCACAGGGAAGGGACATCTGCACTGTTCCAGTTCCTAGCCCAGATATCTTTAGGGTGAAAGGTGCTTTTAACAGGGCTAAGGTCCAGGAAAAAGGAAATCATGAAGTAAATGTAAATGTAAATGTAAATGTAGTATACTTGTAAAGCGCACAGCTGCCCCAGCAACGGGGCGTCCCGGCGCTGTATAACTCTGGGGAACCCGTCCTGGCTTTCCCTGTGGGATGGTCCCTTGCTGGGAGTCCCCAAGGTGGAGCCAGGCATCCCTGGAATTGGTGGGGCCGTTGTGGAGATTAGGCAAGCTAATGCCCAGAGTTGCCGAGTGGAACCCCTGATTAGAGTAAGCACCGAAGCGAGAATTATCGAGTCCGCTGACCAAGGTCCACGACCCTGCCGCGTCGGGAATTGAACCCTGGTCCCAGGCTGACTTCTGCTCTCAGGCCTGCCACCTCTAACCAGTGAGCCACTGGCTAAGTGGTCAGACCACGCACATGGTGCCACTATGGGAGTAGTGACTGGGACATTGAGAGTCCAAATTTGGTCTAATGTGTGACCTCGGGAGTGAGTGGGAATATGGACCTGGGAAACAAATTTAAGGCTAAGGAGAAGCTGGGTAAAGTCTCTAGAAGTAGCGTCTTGGAGCATTCACCTACACGTTCTCATGAACTTTCCCACAACATACTTCCACTGCTCCTGCACCAACGGCACTCAGCACCTCACTCACTCACACTCACACAAACCAGCCATCCACTCATGTTCACACAGAAAAAACACCACCCAAACATCATGCCACACTACCATGTAAGTTCTTCAACATCCGCTCACTCATCAAACTTGAAACGTAGATATGGGACCTACTGCATGACCGAGTTCCTTCTCACAGAAAAATGTCTAAACCAAACCTTGTCACCGGACATTGCTACAGCCATATTCACAAGCTACAAAATCATTAGGAAAGACCATCAACACAAGCTTTGAGGTGGAGTCACCATCATATTCAGAGATACCTTCAGCTAGCAAACCTAAACGGACACCCCCACCAGCTACATGGAATATTTCACATTCAAGATACGCATCACAGCCAAATTCCGCTTTGACAGAACCTTTGTATACAAACCACCAAGAACGCACAACAATTTCATCAACACTATATCATGGACTTCGTGGCACCCCTCATCATCAATGCAGGCACCCGGGTCCTCTTCTGAGACCACCATTTTCACCTAGAAGACTGCACCAATCCAATCTCTATAGCCCACCTAGAAATACTGAAAAACATTGGCCTCACCCAGCACATTACTGAACCTACCTACACTGCCAGGTACACATTGAACCAAATTTGTTTCTGAATCGGGAACATCAGAGTCAACAAGCTGGCAACTATGACATGGACAGACCATGCCCCCGTCTGCTTCAGCAGGCCCATCCCACACCATCACAGAACTACTACCACCACAGCTGGAAAAGTATCTCAGAAGAAGAGTGGGCTTCTGCACCAAGCACCATCCCAAGCATACCAATGACTTGCTGAAAGCCTTGAAAAATCTCAACAGCTGGATCACCGCATGCCCCAACACCCTTGTTCCATTCAAGTGCAAACCAATGGCAAGAGCCCGAACACATGCCAACTGGTACACATAGGACCTTCGACTGATGACGCACAAATGGAGAACAAGTCAAGACACAGCAGATAAAGACTTCTTCAAGTCACTCTTAAGACGCTACCACCAGCGGATAAGGAACACAAAGCACACATCTCTCAGATCACATTGATGCCAGAACTAACAGCAGCAACAAAATATTTGTCATTGTCAAATGTCACCGCGCTTCCTGTCACCTCCAGCAACATCACCCTCTCACAAGACCTTTGCAAAAAGCTCACAGAATTCTTCTGTAACAAAATCAACTCCATATACAGCCACATCAACCCTCAAGTGGACCCTGTCACCATTGCAACTCATCTTAACATCACGACCGATGAACAAACCTGCTGGCTGTATCCTGCTGTCACCACCATTAAAATCGATGTTACCAGGAAGACCATCCACTCGGCAGCTCCATCTGAACCTTGCTCCCACCACACACTCACCAAAGGACTCCTACTGGCCAGCAAAGCTCTAACACCCATCCTTAGTGCCAGAACAAGTTATTGTAATCATGCTTTTTTAAGCGAAAAAATCCAATTCATTGTTTCCTTTTTGATTTTTAGATGCTTAACTCTTTGAGATTTGATTCATGCAAAACAAAGGGGGATCAATAGATCCCTGTGACGAAGAAAAGAGCATTTAACAGCCAACACATGTTTCGCCCCTTCACATTGTCCTTCTGGCCTTGGGCTTCCTCAGAGCGCAATGAGAGCTATAATCTAAGCATATTCTGTAAATCCTTTTCTATGTTGCATTGTAGAAACACTTGGGCATCAATTCTTCGTAATCAGTATCAGCATGCACGCGTACCTAAATCAATCGGCGAGGGCCTCCATTGACTCAGCTACGTTCCCTGACACCTGTAAACATTCCACATTCATCCCCTTACACAAGAAAGCATCCTCTGACCCAACCTTACTTTCCAGCTACAGACCCATCTCCCTCTTTCCATACCCGGCAAAGGCTTAGAGAAGCTAATCAACTGATGCTTCACTGATCACCTCAGCAACCACCAGCTCCCCCATGCCACAGAGTCCAGATTCAGACCCAATAACAGTACAGAAACAGCACTCATTGCTGCCACCGATGATATTCACATGATCCTTATTCTTCTGGACCTCGCTGCAGCATTTGTCACAGTCTCACACCCGATCTTCATCAGGCTCCTTCACGAGATTAGTATCCAAGGAACCGCTTTCTGTTAGACCTGCTCTTTCTTAACAGATAGAACAAAAGACGTCAGCTTGGCATCTCACTCCTCGGATACCCACAAACTCTTCTGCAGAGTTACTTAGGGTTCATCGTTCAGCCCCACCCTCTTCAACGCATACATGATCCCTCTGACCAACATCAGCCACACATACAACATCAAAATCCTCTCCTAAACAGATGAAATGCAACTCCCACTCTCCCTCTCGGACAAGAGCCTCCAATAGAAACAAGTTCCCCATGTGCATGACTGAAGTTGTAAACTGAATGAAAGATAACTGTCTCAAGCTCAACACTGACAAGATAGAAGTAGTGATCATCTGCAAGAATACCTCTCCATGGGAATCCAACTGGTGACCAGTAAACTCAGGCACACACGAAAAGCCCGCGTCAGAAACCTTGGAATAATCATCTAGGGCAAACTGGACATGACTGCACAAGTCAATGTCATCACAGTATCCTTCTTCTACACCCTAAAGATTCAAAGGAAGCGCTTCAAATGGCTACTAAGCAACAATAGAAAAACTATCACTGATGCCCTATTCACTAGCAAGTTGGACTATGGGAACACTCTCTGCATCGGGATCACCAAGCAATTCACTGCTAGACTTCAAACCATCCAGAACTCGGCAGCCAGGCTCATCCTCAACCTCCACACAGAACGTACATCACATGACAACTCAAGGAAGTACACTGGCTCCAGATACGCAGACGTGCTCAATTCAAACTCCTCAGACATGCATTTAAGGCGCTACACAACTAAGACCCCCCACCTGAACAGTAACATCCCCTTCCACCTACAACCAAGACACCTCTGCGCCGCAGGACACCTACTCCTGCACATCCCATGCACACACAGAACCAGATAAAGTTGGCAGACACTGTCCTACATCACTCTTAAAGTGAGGAATGACCTCCTACTCCCCATCACAGCCTCCTTCTCTCTTCTAGAATTCTGCAAGAAGCTGAAGTACTGACTTTTCAATTAAACAACCCTATAGGTAGGGGCTAGACATGCACACCTTCTCAGGGACAGGATAACCTCATGAGTGAAAGTGCGCTTTACACATAACATTATACATGCAATGATTGAGGCCCCTTTTGCACATTTCCATAAAAAGGATTTTTTTAGACGAAGGGATACTTTAGAGCACAAACGTGTATTCTATATAAATAGGTTCTCCACATTGTAGGCCTAGTAGCCTTAGCCAAAGTAGTTAGGACAAGTTCCCTTTCTTTAGTCCTATATTTTAGCTGCAAGCATCAGAAAAGTCTTATTCAAGAATTGTAATTAATTAGTGAGATTAGTAAATAATTTATATCCACCTTCTCTCTTCAGGATAGGGTTTTATAGACATTGTAGGACTTTTCTTTCATCGCTGCTTGGTATTTGTCCATGTAAACATATTTATGAATTATGATCTATTTGAGCATGGGTAGTTTTGTATGTTCTTTCAGCTATACTAACGGTGTAATGAACTCTACGAAATATGTGTTATATTTCAATGTATTTAAACACGTCTTGACTTAAATAGCACCTCATGGAAGGTATGGTCGATTCAGAGTGATAGAGCAAATAGGTCCTACATAGCCAAACCTAACCAGATCGTGTTATTCTTTGTTTTTTTTTAAACAACTCAAACTAGGGTAGTGTTCATTTCTCTAATAAACGATTCCTTAAACCTTTGTTCATCTTGTTCATCCACTATAATTAATTCTCTTTTTCCTTCTTGCACTTTTTCTCCTTTCTTTCACTACAGTCCCCCTCTCTCTCCACTGTCATCCTCTATTGTTTCTCTCACTCTCCATCACACCCCATTATCCCACTTGTTACCTTCCTTTTATCGCTACTGTCTCAAACGGAGCGGAAAACAAGGCAAGGCAAGAAGAACCGCAGTTACTCACAAAATGGCAACTGGACTGTGCAGAAAAAAGAAAAGAAGAAAAAATACCAGAGTGTGGATAGGCACCTATGTTGAAGCATGTCACTATAAATGAGTGAGGCTTGTATTCAAATATCTTTGGATACCCCAGGAAGACAATTGAACTTTGGCCAGTACTTTTCTTCTTTTATGGATAATTGTTGTATTTGCGAGACGCAACTGGAATAGAAATCTCTAACTCTCTTGACCAACTGGAATAGAAATCTCTCACTCTCTTGACGTGAGAAAAAAGAAAAACTGCAAACCTGTCCTTGTAAGGTCCAATCTAGCTCTATAGGACACATCTATTATGTGAAGTTCTGGAACTCGCATCTAAAATGTTCTCTCCTGTTTCACATGCCATATGTGAAATATTGTTTTCAGATTAATAAGCTATACCTGGAGCACTGTCTAGATTTCTAGAGCCTGACCTGGACACTCTATCAGGTTCTTTAGGACATTATTTTGGCACTGTTTCATCATCTGGTTTATTGTAGCCGGTTCAAACGATCAGGTCTGGAGTGTTGCATTCATTTTAGTACCCAATAGCTGCTGGTATCGTGTTTACGTATGAAAACCACATCTCCAGAAATGTTAAGATTAAATGGACATTTGTCTACTGACAGTAAACGAAAATATGAGGACGGTAAATGAAGCAAGAATCCTCAGAGAAAATGGATGACGGTGTAAACTTGAATCAAATGGAAAAAAGGAGAAATAGAATGTGTGCATTAGAGAGCAAGAGGGGGGTGGAATGAGGGTGCAGAGAACGTGAGGGTGAAAGGATAAAGAGGAGTGATGGAGTGAAAAGAGACAGAGAGAAAGAGATAGACTCCCTGGGGAGAGCGAGAACCAGAGGGAGGAAGTAAACAGAGAGAAGTGGAGAAGATAACGACAGAGCATCCAGGTCAGAGGAGAGAGAGATATGGGGACCATCAACTATCTGACAGGAAAAAATGGAATGAGATAGGTCTGTTGAGTTCAGGATGTCTTAGTGATGTGACCGCTAAAACACTAGGGGGCAGATTTATGATGGGAATGCGCCACGTTTGCGTCACGCAACTGCGGCGTAAACGTGGTGCATCCCTATGACCCATTTACAACGTGACGCATCTAGGCAGATGCGTCACGTTTTAAAGCCCTGCGCCACTTGTGGGCGTTCTGGCGCAGGGTGGGCGTTCCGGGGCAGGTGCGCCTCGCAAAAGTGGCTGAATGTAGGGGCAGATTTATGTCAGACTTGCTCCACGTTTACGCCGCCGTTGCGTCACGTAATGGCGTGGAAACGTGGCGCATCCCTGTGACCTATTTACAACGTGACGCATCTAGGCAGATGCGTCCCGTTGTAAAGCCCTGCACCACATGAAACCTGTGTCAAGTTTCATGTGGGCGTTCTGTCGCAGGGTGAGCGTTCCCTCGTAGAACAGCCACGTAAAACTGACGCAGTGAAATCTACAAGATTTCACTGAGTCAGTTTTACGACGCTGCTTGGTCAAATCCTTACGCCTGCTTACGCCTGCTTGAAGCAGGCGTAAGGAGTGACGCACCACGTTATGTATGGGTGGCCTCTGTACATTGCAGGAGTTGCGTCGCACTTGCGACGCTACTCCAGCAATGCACCGCCCGTACACCACAAGATGCGTCACGCATCTGCCCTTCCTTGCACCATGGTGCGCCGCATTGTAAATGCGGCGCATCTGTGGTGCCGCAAGGAGGGAATTGCGTGACGCATCAGTTCTGGTGCATCCCTACTGATTTGCAGGGATGCGCCAGAACTCATAAATCTGCCCCCATATCTATAAGATTTCACTCAGTCACTTTCAGGCCAATGCTGCGTCAAAACCCTGCGCCTGCTTGAAGCAGGCGTAGGTCTTGACACAGCATTGTATAGATGAGGCACCCCCGAGCCTTGCTGGAGCTGCGTCGCGCTTGCGACGCAACTCCAGCAATGCGCCACCTTTACGGCACAGATGCGTCACGCATCTGTGCCATTTTTGCCCCATGGTGCGCCGCATTGTAAATGCGGCGCATCATGGGTGGCGGAGCAGCGGCGCAAAATAACTGGCGCATCCCTGGGGATGCGCCAGTTATAATAAATCTGCCCCTAGGAGATCAGTAGGCACAAGTTTGAGTACTAGAAAGGGTTACTCCTACTATTCTTTCGAAGTAGGTAATTGGGTAACAGTAAATATTACTAAATGTATTTAAAAAACAATTATTGTTATTCTCCCAATCAACCTATGGACCACCCGTCTCTGGGCGGAGTAACAAACAGAAACGTTACCACGTACAGGTTCACGGTCCTTAACTCGAGTCAATCGCGCGTGCAGGGCTATTCCACCGGCTCCTGCACCGGAGAGAGCGGCAAAGATGGCGCCGCTCGAGCGCAGCCATGACATTAATTGAAACAGACAGAATTACCATTGATACAAATTAAAAGCAAATAAAAAAGGTACACAGAGCTGATTCCCGGAGTTCAAACTCTATTACCGGTTGATTTACTGCGCAGTGACCTGTGATTGTTTGCGCGGTGGAAGTGGTGCATTCGCGGATCCTATCTGGCACGTTGCAACACCTCGCACCAGTCAATAAGCTATTTAATTTAATAGGAAGTGGTATTGACAGGGTCCGGAACGTCACTCGGCAGAAGATGTCCCTGCGAGGAGTAGATAACGCCTCCCACGGCGGACGGGTCCCTGGGTGTTTCGGTTCGAGCGCAGTGTTAATTAAAGTCCTTCCAGGAGTCAGCTCGATTTTTGGAGGAGGTCAAAGGGACAAAAGGGGGCGCACGGGCCTGGGTGACAAGCCTGGAAAGAGCAGAGAATGGGGCGATCGCTAGGATTGCCATCCGTGGGTATCCAAGGTGCCCGCACTAAATGGATGTGACCTTCTGGAGTTTGGCACAATGGACCCCTAATCACCAGGGGAATTTTACAGAATTTTATTAGTAGGAGGAGTAAAGCTATTAAGACAGCTGTCAGCAGCTGAGCACCAGATACAGAGTCCCTTGTGTAATTTAATGATCAAGATTGGAACAGATAGGGCCGACTGAGCCTTCCATCTTTCAGGCATCGATAATATGTGCATAACCGAAAAGAACTATTCTACACCTTGTATGGAATGGCCCGTTCAGATGGCAATGTATGATTACATATAGCTTTATCATCATTATATTTCTATTTCACTAGAAGGCTGTTTTAGAGGGCAGGGCAGTGATGCAATTCGTCGCACGCAAAATGTGGTGACCTGTTCTTCATAGTGTCACTAGAACACAGAACAAGAGGCGCAGTTCTCTGATAAAAGTGTGTACGTCATTTACTAAAGGTTGAGGCGCTGCCTAACTGTACCCAGAAAAGCGTCAAAACAGAAATAATACACTCGTCCGAACTTTGCTTTCAAGACTCCTTCAGGTTTTCTGTTTATACGGGTCCTGGTCGGATGGCCCCTTTCTTTTCCTCGCCATCTCTTTTGTTTGCACTTTCTTCCTCACCTCCACATCACACCTCATTTTCTATCACTTTGTATCACATTTAGAAAAAAACGCGTATACACATTCACCCCTGCACAGCCGGTCTTACCTTTTGAAAGGTCTCTTAATGTTCGTATCATTTAATTAAGTTGACCAAATGATTTTCCCAATACCACGTTTTGTACAGTGCCGGTTTATTACCTTAATATTCTTCTTTTGTCTTAAAATATTCATACACTTTAAATTTTAACCCAGCGAATTCACAGCAACGCCACAAAATCGTTGTTACTAGAGTTTATGCAATGTTCTAAAGATCGTTCTTTGCAATCTCAATTTTTTTTTGACTTAAGGAGCTTTGTGTAGTGAGTTAGGGCACTTTGCTCTGTGTGAGTTATGGTGCAAATTTCAGCTAAAAATGCCCTCCCATGAATCTTTACTTCCGATTGAGGCTGACATAAAAATCAACACATTTCAAAACCACGAAGAACACTTGGCCTCACAAGGAAGACAGGGAATGTCTAAATTCAAAACCGTAACGGTTTTTTAAACATTTACAAAGCTACAAATTAAATCATCATAATTAATTGTAATTTAACAGCCAGTGCATGCATGCTTTAAACAAGGTATTCAAAGGAACTAAAAATTGTAAGAGCAACGATAAACTATAATAAAGTTGTTTCAAATAGAATGGAGCAAATCTGTTCTCTGATCTCCCTGCAATGCTAAGCTAGGGTACACTCAGAGAAATCTGAAGAGAAGTCAGGATCGCGGGACTCTGTCCTAGAGCCTCTGAAAGATCGGAGCATCTGCTCTGAAATGAGTGTACCAGGTAATCTGCACCTAAAGGCAGGCGGAAATCATCTGATCTCTAGCCTAAAAGAAAGATAGGAAGAGTCTGAAGGGAATCTGAAGTGGATCTAAACACTGCAAACACATTCTTAAAAGCACAGTAACACATAATTTCTCAAACACTCAAACAATCAAGTGAATACAGTAAAGAAACAGTTTCAGCCTCATTAAGATAGAAAAGTTTCTCACAATCCAGCTTTGACTGTGACCTTCAAACAAGCAGATAAGACATACCAGTGGCTTACACTCCCCGGTGAAGGGCCTCCATTCAGCTAGGAAACTCCACCGCAATCTCAAGGAACAAAACGTTGTTTTCTAAATAAGCAACAAGAAAACATTCTAACCAGGTGTCGAGAATGATCAACAAGCACTGGAAGATCCTAACCAGCGGCATATTGAATCTAGAAAAACCTCTTTTTGCCCATAAACGAGGAAAAAATCTGAAGGATGTCTTGGTCAACACCAGACCAAAATCAATACAAAACCAACAAACTAGATTACCGGGGCTGCAAGGACATTATCCCTGCGGGAACTGTGGTAGCTGCCACCCGACTAAGAAAAGTCAGAATCTTACTTTTAGAAATGGGAGTAAATGGGAGCAACGAGCCTTCACTAATTGCAATAGCAGAATCGTTGTTTATTTCATCACATGCCCATGCGGCCTGGAATATGTGGGCATGACCACCAGGGCCGTGAAAACGAGGATAAACGAACACAAAAGCAAAGTTAGATGCAAAAAATCCACAACTGAAATGGCCACCCATTTTTTAACAGAGCAACACTGCGTAAATGACCTCCTATGGACTGTCATCGAACAGCTACCTACCGAGACAGACCTCTTTGAAAAAGAGCAGAGATGGGTATTCCGTCTGGGTACCCACATTCTAGGCCTTAATGATGACATTCCTTGGGGACAACTACGATGAGATACTAACGCAATCAAGATCATGACATCAACATACATGGCTTCTCTGTAACATCATTGACGGTGCAACAACCTCACAAACACCATAAGCAGCTTAAACATCTAGACTTGCGCAATGGATCATCCCAATGATAGCTTGTTCCTGTGCTACTCAGCCAACGTCATAAAATCAACACTGTGATTTTTTCCTTTTTTTCTTTTTTGTGAAACCAACAGACGGTGTAATAACCCAAAAAAACGGCCCACCTAAATATCTGTCACTTCAAATGTGAGTCTTTATCGATATGAGACTATGAAAGCGCTCCACCCTGTGCACATGCGCAGAACCATTGAGGACGAAGCCGGTGCCTCTGAGAAGATTCCGCACTGCGCATGCACAAGACAAGAGTGTCTTAGCATCGCGTACAATCTGGACCGCGCACAATCTGGGAAGACGCTTCACTCTGACCATGTTAAAAACGACAGTGTCTTAGCATACGCGTGGGACCGGACCCTGTCCTAATCCGGAAAACCCTAATATGGGCTCAATTAAACGACCATTTACCGACAATTAACCAATCACGGGGTACAAAAAGACCCGCCCGCTCCCGTTGGCAGTATCATCGGAGCCACGTTGAGGGGAGAA
The DNA here is from genome assembly GCF_964261635.1 of Lissotriton helveticus. NCBI lineage: Eukaryota > Metazoa > Chordata > Amphibia > Caudata > Salamandridae > Lissotriton > Lissotriton helveticus. The sequence continues at coordinate 1,503,394,445 of NC_136065.1, forward strand.
GGTCGAATTTCGTCCAGATAACCTTGAGTTTGGGTTTCGAGGGGCCAACAGAGTCCTCTAGGTACAGTATGGATTATAATGAGTCCCTCTCATTATTTCAGATGCCCAATTGTGCCTGATGGAACCCTCGAAAACGAAAAAGGCTCATGAGGCACTCTACCCTTGTACATTGAGTAAGAATATTTTTCTTTATTTTCCCTGCACCAGTAGTAGGAATGAACATGATACCAACATGTGTGCACTATATGTTTGATGTGTGTCCTTGTCCAGTCCATGTCTTTTTTACAGGTTGCATGGTAAAAATACACATGATCTATATGTGGTAAACAGCAACACCCCACTTTTTCTTAAGGTCACCCATACCTGGAGGATTACTGTAGCGAGAGAAGAAACTAAATTGTGCTTTCTCCCTTTAGGTCTTCACCACTCGCCGAATTGGCTAAGAAAGACTACGTTAACGATTCAGTGACTAGGTACATTACACCTTTAGTTCACTTTTTTCTATTTTTTGTATAATACACTTTGATACATAAATACATGTAAGTAAGGTGGGTCTATGTGCAAATTCCCGTCCTGAAGAAGGAGGCTTTGAACTCCGAAACATGTCCATGTAGACGCACAAACGAGGTTGGTGTACTTAACTATACACTTACAAACCTCTCTCTGCACCCTCTTTAACAATACCAGCCGGGGGCTCAATAAAGATTTTTTATTTTTCTACCCCACGAGCCAGGTATTTTTAAACTCTCACTCACTTTAAACTCACCACTCACATACGTCCTTTACCCCACACACATTTACACATAGTCCAATAGAAAGTGCTCCCACGCAGTCGTCGGTCGCAGCACGCCGCATCCCGTGGAGGGGTGCGAAGACCCCGATGATGAAGCATGACACCAAGGGGCCTGTTGGTGTGTGAGGGGTATTTAAACAACACTGAGTGTTCCCCATCACAATAGGGACCATCTCAAACTGCCCTAGTGGATTCCACTTTGTTTTTTGTACTATACTCGGGGAGACTGAATCCACTTTTTTCTCTCCCTCCCTCTTTTGTTAGAAATATGGTATTCCAGTTTCTGCACGCCATCACACTTTGGCTGTTGTGGCACTCTCAGAGTAATTTTTGGCTGCAGTCTTTTTTTCAAGTATCATATTCACAATGTTTTTTCTACTTGCCTCTGTGTGCTAAAGGGGCTGCATAAGATCCTTACATTGCTTCATCTTCACAATTCCAAGACTGCAATCAGTTGATTTTATTTTCTAGTTTGGAACACTCCAGTTTCTTAGTTTTTCTACTTTCCTAATATCTTCTACCCAGACTCAAAATAGGTCCACCAGGATGACCGGGACCTGGGAGACATAGACAGAAAGGAATAGGATCAAAATATCTAAGATCAGGAGGATGATGATAAAGCAGTGGACCAAAAACAGAAACAGACTGGAGGGCCAGAAGGAGAATCATGAGTTTAATGATTAGGAGGGGGCCGTGGATGGCCGGGAGTAGTACACAGAGAAAATTAATACCCGAACTAGGACCAACGAGATAACCATAAGAACTATGCCTGAGCGAAAAATAAATTATGCCAGCATACGTTGTGCAAATTTGGGAATTTCAAATTCCCCATACTAGGAGAAATTACAAAAATCACGACACTTTGCACATTTACATGCCATTCGTATTAAATATTGCCTACAAATGGTGCACTTTGCAGCAAATATTTACAGCAATGTCACAGAAATAACAGAACACAAGCAGCCGTGGTTTAGGGTACTTTGAATAAACGCCAAAAATTGACGCAAGGGCGCAGTTCCCCATAAATACAGCATGAAAAACTAGATTTGCATTTCATGTCAATTTGCGTAATTTCATGTATTTTTATGGAAGTTTTACGTAATTACGCAAACAAACAAATTAGAATTTTGCACACACCTAATAAGGACTTTTTCCACAAAGACCAAGATGCGGAAGACTAGGATGACTTGGTAGAAGTGTATTTGGATCAGGAAGACGAGGAGGAAGATGAGGGCTATTGCTATCCTGTAGGCCAATAATCGTTTCCACACAATTTACTTACAAAGAGTTTCCTCTAATGTCTATATAAAACCATGTTCAAATCCGCACAATAATGCAAGTTATGTAATGCGCAACCAGCAATGAAACATAGACACTATGTCGCTGACCATATCCATTTGCATCAACTTGCCATGCTGTTTTTAAAGGAGCCATGGCTCTCATACGTCTCGGATGAACTAGTTCCTCCTAATTTAAAAATCCTTAGAAGCGATTATTGTGCATGACTCATTGATGAATAAAACAATTAATCAACAACTGAATTCTGAACTAAAAATGCTTGTGCTCAGCATTTATTAGCAGTTTATTCAACTCACTTTGCCAGATCTTCATATTGATTTACAAACCAGCATACCATTTGGCCCAGTATAACCCCCCTACAGGAAGAACTGTCAGCCTTGACTACAGAAAAAACAAAATCTGGCGCTCCTTGGGAATTTTAAGCTTATTGTTCAGTCCTCCTCCAACAATTTAACAACTTTCAGGAAAAATATGGCCACCCTAATTTTCGGATTACTAAATCAGGAGCAGCTCAATGATAAAGAAGAAACTGGCACGCTGATTCTCTTAGACGTTTGGGCTGCATTTGATAACACTAACTTGCGTAAGACCCAGAAAAAAGCGGATATCACTGATACGGTCCTGAAGTGGATAACACCTTTTACTTAAGAGAGAACACAAGCGGTCCCCTTTCCCATGTACTCTTCAAAGGAAACATTGACTACAGGCCCTGAAAGGGTTAATCTTCTCACCCTTTCTCTTTAATATGTATTTGTGGTGCCTTGCCCAGTTGCTCTATCAAGCAGGGGTGCACCTTTCCATGTATTCTGGCAATACTCTGCTTATCTTTAACCTATCTAGTGTGCCAGAGTCCCCCAAACAAAAGACAAAACCTTCAACGGAGGCCCTCACCATTAGTTAGTTGACGGATAGCCAACTACTTCCTAAAGATGAACCTAACCAAAACTAAGATCATTACCTCTGCTTCATCGGTACCAGAATGGGACCAATCTTAAGACCAGATATAATGGCAGCCCTTCAAAAGTGCTACAGAATTCGTAAGTTCTCTTGGATAGTAGCCTGTCCCTGTAAACCCAATCCATGAATGATGTTTCATGATGGTGGAGTGGTGTGGCTCACTGGTTAGAGGCAGCAGACCCGGAAGCAGAGAACGGCCCGGGACCAGGGTTCAATTCCCGATGCGGCAGGGTCCTGGACCAGGGTCAGTGGACTCGATAATTCTCGCCTCGGTGCCTACTCTAACCAGGGATCACACTCGGCAATTCTGGGCATTAGCTTGCCTCATCTCTACAACGGCCCCCCACATTCGCCGGGGATGCCTTGTTTCACCTTGGAGATACCCAGTAGGGACCATCTCACATGGATAGCCAGGACGGGTTCCCCAGCGGTCTACAGCGCCACAACGCCTCAGGGCAGCAGTGCGCTTTACAAGACACATACATTACATTCACCTTCATCTTCTAAAAATTGGCCTCTTTTTGCTTAGCAGTAGTGAATGATATTTAACTATGGATTGCCTGTGCCAATTCAATCTACCTTAGATTACCCAACTTAATCTTCTGTCCCCTGCATTTTGCTCAGAATTCCGACGTACAAGTGCTTACAAAAACTGCAAGAATATTGCAAATGTCGCCAGTACTGTGATCTCTACATTGGCTACCCATTTAATCTCAGGTAGTCTTTTTGGCCTTAACAATTTGTTTGTAGAGCCCTACACCTAAGATCACCTTCGTTTCAAGCCAATAAATAGTCCTTCCATCATTCGCCGCAGTCCATCAGATCTGCAAAAACTATACTTGTTTGCCAGCACTAGGACCAAAGTGGTCACTTATAGAGACCATGCTTTATCTACAGCAGTGGCCAAACTATGGAATTTTATTTCTGTGGGTAGAAACAAATTGACTGCATTTCAGATGCCAGCTGAACTCCCGCTTTTTAATAATGTAGTTTCTTACAGCCTTTCCCCCAGTCACTGTTAGATATATAAAGTTTTGTTTTCCTAAAGCACCAAGAAGAATCTGCATACACGCAGACTGCGGGCAATCTGGACAGGACACTGTCACAGGGGTAGCTGGCACGAGGACCTGCTCCTCCACCAGCCCACAAATAAAAGCAACTTTTAAGAGAAATGTGTGCTCTATATTCATGTGCCCTAATACATTCAGTCCACTGGCGTAACGAAACTCGAGGGGGCCTCCCTGCAAGGCAGGTGGAGGAGCTCAATCAGGAGCTCTGTAGCCAGAGTGCTGTGCTGAGTGGGCCCCCTGGAGCTTGGCGGGGGGGGGCACTCTTGCACCGCGGAGGCTTCGGGGGCCTGTGTTATGCCCCTGATGCAGTCAATAGTTACTTCTTGTTCTCTTGGTCATGGCCATGGTTATGCAGTGATCCTGTTGATTCGTGTTCTCCTAGTTCACTTCTTTCTGGGCTTGGTTTTCTTGTTCAGAGCTGGACTGGCCTTATGTGACTCAGAGAAACGCTCTGATAGGTTGTGGCCTGAGGGAGGAGAAAGTCCTTGTGCCACCTTCCCCTGCAATTGCTTTCCTGTGCAGCTTGTCAGCAGTCCTGAACTCCCTGCTGCCGGTCTGCCTGCTCCCCTCTGTGCCTCCTCTGCTCGTTTCTTGCTCTGTTTCTGGTTTTTTTCCTGCCCTCTGTTTAGCCTTTTTCTGCCCTATGTTTTGGCCTCTTCCGCTTTGCCTTTTCTGCTTGTTTTCTGCCCTGTTTTGCCTTTTCTGACCTCTTTTCTTTTTGACCCTCTGTGCAGCCTTTTTTGCTTGCATTGAATATGGCACATCGACTGGTTTGACTGCCAGAGAAATGGGATTATGTGACGGAATTTCTCTGCCAAATATTTTTGTTGTTGATGCAGTAGAAGCTGAGAGTAGTTGTTGGAATGCTGATACAGAGTAGCATCTAATGTAGTTGGGCTTCTGTATTTTTGTTGAAGGATCCAATGGAAGGACATCTTAATACCAAGCTACACTTATCCAACCAGCCTTCAACTCCAAAGTTTACATTATTTTCTTTTTCTTTTTTCTTTTTTTATTGAGCAGAGCATAAGGGACATAACGGTGGTGAGAAAAAATAACAGGGAGTTTAAAAACACCATTTGATCAGAGCATTTAACCCCTTCTATGCTCATGACGAGCTCAGCTCATCATGGGCGTAACCTGCGCTACGCGGATGACGAGCTGAGCTCGTCACGTAACGCGGGTTTTTTTAAATCGCAGCGCGCAGCGGGAAAACCGCTAGCGCGCATGCGGTTAAATCACAGACAAAACAAGTGCAGAAAAAGTGCAAAGAGACATATTGCAACCATGATCTGACAGCATACCCGTTTTTCAAGAATGCTTACGTTAATATATCCTTTACCAAGCGAAATAGCTCCACAAGATATACCAAATTCCAATACCTGTGCTTTTTTAAATTAAAATATTAACCCTAGCTTTAAGATTTAGTTAATCCTGCTTAGACTATCGATAATACTTCTATTCCATAGAGTTTCAAGATTCACTAAGTATTTACAAACCGCAGTGAACTTTTGTGTAGTGCCCACCAGCCTTACATATGCTACTTCAAAATTCCTGGTTCATTTCATCTTATTTAACCACCTCAAATATGAAGGTGCTTCCGCAGACCTCCAATTCTGAAGAATTAGGGAGCGGGCAACGAGGGAGGAAATAGCTAAAAAAGTCTCCTCCATTTTTGTCAAGTTTAACCTAGATCTGGTAATCCCAAAGAGGGCTACATCAGCCTCTGACTCTAACCTCTTCTGGATTGCCTGGCTTATGGCAGAAAATATCTTGACCCAAAATAGCCCAAGCCTTGGACATGTAAGGAATATGTGTAGCCAAGCCCCTTCCCCTTCTGCCCGACAGGGGAAGCATCTATTCTCTACTTCTTGATATTTTTTGTTGAGTGCTTAAAGTGCATAGTATGCCATCCACCAAGACAAAAAGGCCATTCTTTTAAAATTGGCAGCACTTAAAGCCTTGCTCCCTAACTGATATATGACCTGCCACTCCTGACTTAAAAAGGTACATTGACGTTCCTGGGTTACTCTTTCTAAGAGTTTGTCAACCAGTGGAGATTCACTTTGGTTACACCAAAGACGGTGCCAATGACCCACCCCTCTTACTTTTGCTCCAAATAGAGCGGTCACCAGCTTAGTCGGAGCACCACTAGATGAAAGATTATATCTGTTTTGAAAATGTATGATCTGTAAATATAAAAAAAAACAGGCTATCTCCGGTAAACCCATCTATTCTGAACCTCTTGCCAGGTAATTACCCTGTTCTTTGTTAAAGAGCACCCCCGCTCTTCTAGACTGCATTCCTCCAATTTCTAAGGTGACTGGATTGGATTTGAAGACCCAAACCTTTACATTCACCGAATTCTAGATAATAAAACCCAGAAGAACCAGCTTGCTTAAAAAAAGACTGTAATCTAAGGGAATGTTCCTGCAGAGTCTTATATCTAGTCCTCTTGGGGAGTTTAGATGTTTTTAAAAATATCAGGATCTGCGAACCAGACTCCTGCACTATTTTATCCATAAAAAAGTTGTCTAATTAACCATTTGATTCCAACAACCGAGCTGTTAAATCTAAAATAGCCGCTTCATAATATGTACGAATTTGTGGTAATGCTAACCCACCCTGATTGGTATCCAGTTGTAGCGCCAAGAGTTTAACCCTGGTGTTTTCCTAATTTAGATTAACCCTGGGCGGTCAACAGCACTACGCTCGTGGAGTTTGCGGAATTTAAGTAACTCCGCGAGTTACTGAATACTACGCAATCTGCAATATAGCGTAGCTGTTTTTCTTGTTCGCGAGCTCAATATGCTTTCTCACGCATGCAGTAACGACTCACCATGATTCTGTGTTCGCCGACGAGCTTTCCTATCTGTTCGCGTGCACCACGAGATTTGGAATCCGCTCGCACGATCCCGCGAGAGTGTGCAAACGCGGACACGTCATTCGGACGCGTGATCTGACTTCCAGAAACTGCAACCATGCGAAGAAGATCTCTCGAGCATCATAAAACCTTCGAAAAAATGATTATTCTGCTAAAAAAAAACTCCTCAGATTGTGATTTGGCTGTAGTTTTTTGTGCAGGGTGTCTGTTTTCTTTTTTTGCTTTTTTTTTCAAGAGGAAGGAAGTGTCCCTGAGTCTCCAACTTCCTGTTCCTGTCCTGCAGGCTCCTCCCAGTGCTTTGTCCATGTGCTGTTCACTTTCATTTGGATTTGGAGCTGGAAGGATCACTTTTTGTGTCGGTCTGCTGCGTAATATTATTGGATTGCATTGTATTTGAGGACTTTTGGATTTGAGATTTACAAGTTGGAGAATTGAAATTGGTGTTCTTGTTTGTTTGATTGGGGCATTGTTGGGACCTACATTTTTGGGGGATTTTCATCATTTTAAAAAGTTATTGTTAAGGGTGGCCTGTAGTTTCAGTAGGGGCCTAGTAAGTTCTTTTTCTTTGGTTGTAATTTCAGCCAGTAGGCCAAGATGTACTCATGGGTGCATGTTTCTGTGATGTCTGTTGAATTTAACCATAATTTAGGACATGGCAGGCATTGGATTGAATTCCAAAATGTGGTTTTTGGGGTGGCATTTCTTTTTTTTGGTGTGTGTTAAATAAATAGGCCTTTTCAGGCAGTAGGTACCTCTGAGCTTTCAGATCGCAGACTTCAGGCAACTCTGCACTGCGCGACTACACAAACGTACACTTTTTACCTTCTTTGCGCGCTCAATCTGCGTTCTCGCGCACGCGGTACTGACTTTTTGTGAAGATTGCGATGCCGAACTCGCAGAATTTGCATTCTGGTGAAGAATTTCTCTCGAACAGCATAAACCCTTCTTGAAAATTAGGATTTTGTTCATTCTTCTCAAAAAAACTCCTCAAGTTGTCACTTGGCTGTAGTTTTTGGAGCTAGGAGTCCTTTTTCTTTTTTTACAATTATTTTAAAGAGGAAGGAAGTTTCCCAGAGTCTCCAACTTCCTGTTCCTGTCCTTTGTCTTCCCTTTCTTGTTATTGTGGGTGGCCTGGCCATTTGGGTGGTGGCCATTTTTTTAAGTCAGGCATTGTGCTTTTGCCATAGACCTGCATTGTCTGTCTTCTCTTTTTTTCCTTGTTGTTGTGGGTGGCCTGGCCATGTGGTGGTGGCCATTTTGTGGCACCAGCCACTGGGCTTTTGCCATAGGCCTCCAACCTTGTGGCCTAGTCTGCCAGGTGACCCACACTCCAGAGGTACTCATCAGGGGTGCATGAAGCAATTGTTTCTATGTTGTCTGTTGAAATTTAACATAATTTAGGGCATGGATGGCATTTGGATTGTATTCCAAAATGTGTTTTGTTTGCGGGGGTTCACTTTTTTGGTGTGTGTTAGTGTTAGGCCTTTTCAGCCAGTAGGCCAGAGGTACTCATGGGTGCATGAAACAACTGTTTCCATGGTATTTGTTTAATTTAAACATCATTTATGGCATGGATGGCATTGGACTGAATTGCAAAATGTGGTTTTTGGGTTGTAGTTAACTTTTTGGGTGTGTGTTAAATACATGTCTGTTGTATGTGTATGTGTTGTTGTGTAACTTTCCAACCTTTTTAGCCATGTGGATTTTCTTTTTTGCATTAAAGCTGTGTTGTTTAACAGGAATCCTTTGTCTGGCCATATAGTGATATAGGCCTGCTTGAGTTCATTGTTTTCCGGGCCTTGTGCCTGTGATGAGTGACTGTGTGGCTGGGGGCCATTTTGTGGTGGTAGTTAATAGTGTGCTGTTTTTGCCACATATGCTTGCGTGTCTTTCCATTGTTCCTCTTAGCTTACTGCTTCCATCCCCATTGCCAGCTGCAGGTCCTTTATGCTGCATCCATCCCACATGATTCACAAATTAAGGCCAAACAGGTTCCACCTCATTTGTATTTTTGTTTTATGTTCTTTGCTATTCTTACTCTTCCTGAGTGTACACTGTACACTAGTAGTAATTAAAGCACAACAAATTCCACGTTTGACTGATGTTCTTCTTCTGGCTTTTTTGCTTTTAGGTGCACAAAAGACTAAGGAGGAGGTATCTGCCATCACCGCCCGTTAAACTGCCACACAGACGTCCTGCTGTTGTATACGACATGACGTGTGACCTGACCAGACATCTCTGCAACTTGTGCAACTGAGTGCTGATGATATCTGAAGAAGATGGGCCCTACGAAAGCAGGTACCAGGTCCTCCAAGACCAAGAAAGTTGCTGAGAAGAAGGAAGTGATACTTAAGTCTGGTGTTCCCCCACCACCTTTTATGTGAGACCAAAAATTAAGCCTGCAGCAGCAGTGTCCGGGGGGCAAGCTGGGGGAAGCACCTCCGCATCAGTGGGCCCAACCCACCAACCCAGGCCCAAGCACATGAGTGTGGAAGAGGTAGCCAGCCTAAAGGTGGAAAGCAGTGATGCTGAGCCTGAGATAAACATATTGCTATCTCAAAGTAGTATCCAATTAATGCAGGAGGAAACACAGCATATAAGTGGTTAACAACAGCCACAACCACAACCAGTTGTTGTTCCTCCTGAAGTAGGGACAGTTCAGAAAGTTGAGCCTCATGCATGATCGACTGGGAGGGCCACCTTCGCGGCATAAGAACTGCAACCGTTCATGTTGGTGGGGATAAACAAGTAGAATATCCGATCACGGTGGAAGAGGAAGGACAGGGAGACATTCTCTCTGGTAGTGGTGCACAAAGTATCCCTGTCCCAAGCAGTGCAGTGTTATCATCGTCCCAATCTTCTTCAGCAACATCTCAGTGGCACAAGAGTAAGAGTCAGCCTGGGACAGCAAGGAGTACTTCAATGAAAACTAGTGCATCGTTGAGCCTAAGGAAACCATGCAGCCTACCATTATCAGCATGTTTAGGCAAGAGGGGCAGTACGAACGCAACCACCCAATAGCACACATGTACAATGTGATGCTGGCTAAAATGTTAGCACTGGACCTTCTCCCTTTTTCTTTTGTTGAAGGGGTGGGTTTTCTGGAATTTGTGACAGCCATCTGCCCAAAATGGCAGGTTCCCACCCACTACTATTTTTCCCGAGTTGCTGTTCCAGCACTACATCACGACGTGCTTAAATTGCTTGGAAAAGCCTTGCAGCAGAGTGCTGTTCATAGTATCCACCTGACAACAGACAGGTGGACCAGTTGCCAAGCCACTGATTACATGTGCATCACTAGACACTGGAACTCTTTTGTGGGGGTTAGAGAACAGATATCTGCTGGTGTTGACGCTGCTGAGATTTTTCATGCCACTCGCAAAAATGCAACTGTAGCCATGTTTGCCATGGAGAAATCTCATACTGCTGCAAACATTTTGGAGGAGTGTACCAGCAAGGTCTTGGAGTAGCTGCGCCCAAGAGGGCTTAACATTGGTTTTGTTGCCACGGACAATGGCAGTAATGTAGTTAATATCATATCTGAGGAACAATCACCTATAACACTCCCTAGGCATACCCCATGTAAGAAAACACCCTAAAAAACATCAGGCCCAAGGCCCATAACGAAAAAAAGTAAGCGCGGGGGCATTTGCCACAATGGCAGAAGCGCAAAAACACCCAAAATATTCCAAAGCCCTCCAAAGAGCTCAGGATTAACTGTAAGGAAGACCATGCCAGATTACCATCCCCTACCCTCCCATTCCATCAAAGAATTAATGGGAAGTATGGAGCAATTGGTCAAATCTCTAATATTGCCATTAGTAGAGAGGGTAAAAAGAATAGCAGAACAACTGGGGTCCATAGAAAAAGCAATCACAAATAATACAGACCTAACCAGAGAACTGACAAACTGTAGACAAAAACAACCTTCCTGCATTACATCACCAGGGATGATACCAGATCCTAGTAAGGATCCACTTTCAGCACCAGACGAGAACACCTTGGCCCCCTCAACAAAAGATAAGGCCCATACTACTCCCAGGGGACAAAGAGGGGAAGGGCAGGCCAATAAATCAAATAATTTTCAAACAACTGCACTTAGGATGCCTTCCCCCGTTAACTACTCAAGGGCAAACCAGCAAAAAATAGATCTACCACCAGAGGCGGCACCCTACGTCGTGGTTTCCGGGTTGGAAGGAGTAGATTGACTTCCCAACCAGTTCTTCGGGGAACGCTACGACCTCAAACAACCAATGATCTTACCAATCCCAATAGATGCTCCTGAAGGTAAACATCTCAAACCATTGGATCCCACCATACTCCCAGTGGAATTAAACTGCACTGAAAAGGTGATAGTTAACTCCGTAGTTGGCAGCAAAAGTCCCAGGTCACCAGAAAGCGCCCCAGCCACTCTTCCGCATGGAAAGGATGTGGTACTTGGAATGTTTGATGATCTAGTAGTAGAACAGGCCACTGTTTTAGCGGATAACAACCCAGTAAAAGAAGGTTCCCCTATTATGTTCCTTTCTTGGAATATAGCGGGACTCCGACCTAAGGTAGAAAATGGCACTGGGTTGAATTTTATCCAGAACTACGATATAATATGTCTCCTGGAGACCTGGAACACCACCAAAATTCATTTGGTAGGTTATAAAACCTATTTTTCTCCCACATTACATGTAGCATCTGGCAGAGCTAAAGGTGGTTTAACTTTATTCATTTCAAATCGATAGGGGGAGTAAAAATAACCCTTGTAGAAGTGGAAGTGATTTTTCAGATACTGAGTCTTCGTTTTGGTAAAGGGGATACAGTTCTCCTATTACATTTTTATGACAACTTACCAGATGGAGAACTGTTGACAGTATTGCGACAGTTGCGTTCCCAACTAGCTGCCTTGACAAGGGGGTCTGTTGAAGGAGCTACGATTATTTGGGGCGGTGATTTCAACCAACACCCATGCCAGCATAGTAACTGGAACTTGTGTGGGATAACAGATGACAATGAGGATCCTATAGTTCATTGTTCCCCTTCAAGTATTGGAAATTGCCTAAACGAAACTATTTTCGATTTGGATCTTGTAATCGCAAATAAAAAGAACACTTCTACCCAGCTGCTGGATCCAACATTTATTGGTAGGGGTAGGCAGACCACCATATATTTTATTCTCATATCTAATGTTCTGGGTAACCGTGCCACTAATTTTGCAACACTTATCAATGTACTAAGCGATCACTGTGCTCTCAGTTTAACATTTCATCCTCTTCGTGAGCACAGCACGCAGAGTATAGTTAGTGCACTGAGGCAAAATACCCTACATTTGGATAGATTAAATGGATTCTCACTAAAATGGGAGAAAGTCGATCCTCCAGAAATTACCAGGAGAGTTATAAATAAAGCCTATCTTCCAATTCTTAAATGTTTGGACCTGTCCACGTCAGACGAGGAAATATTAAGTAATTTTAGGGTGGTCCTAAAAGTAATAAATGAGGCACTTTTTGTAAAGTTAAAAAACATCCAATCGAATAAAGCAGGGTGGTTCAACCATAGATGCACAGTAGAGCATTCTAAATTAAAAATAGCCTTGCAAAAATCAAACAGGGTGCCCCAAGAAATTGTAATCCTTAGGAGGGAATATAATATAGCATTAAAAGATAGGAATTCTGAATTAAAACAGGCTTTATGGGACCAACTACATAAAAGTTGTATCCATTAAAACAGCTCAGCCTTCTGGGCTATGATCAAATCCCCATTCCTATCCGATCTTAAAGATTCACCTGCCATTGATGTGGCTATTGATGAAACGGTTTGGGTGGAGCATTTCTCGAAGATCTTTGAGAAAGGCCCATGCAATGAGTGTAGGCAAAAAGACACAATTTGTGTTCAACCCGTGTTTTCTTATCCAATATCATTGGAAATTACTATTGATGAGGTTCTCCAGGCCCTAAAAGCTAGTAAAAACGGCAAGGGCCCAGGCCCTGATGGGGTTCCAATAGATCTATTTAAATCAAATCTAGACCTTTGGGTCCCAATTTTGACTAGGGTACTTAAGGCAGCCTGTGAGGTGGGATTATCGGATTTATGGTCCAAATCAATCTTGGTCCCTATTTTTAAAAAGGGGGACCGTCAGGAGGTATCCTGCTACCGCCGATCTCACTGTTGGACTCCTTGGGCAAAGTGGCGAGCAGAATTATTCTTGAACGCCTCCAGCGGTGGGCGGACGATGGCAGGATCCTTTCAGACATTCAATTCGGGTTTCGGGAGGCCTTGGGGACAGTTGAACAGGCCCTAAACCTGACAATGCTATTAGGCAAGTAGGCTGCGAGGCCTCCGGGTAGTTATGCGCTATATAAGTGCAATTTTCATTTCATTTCATGTATGTGCGAAGGTGGGCAGTATCTACATGGTATATGTGGATCTGTCAGCAGCTTTCGACTGCGTCTGCCATGCTAAACTTTGGTCTGTGTTACTGGATATGGGAGCGGATCTATCTTTGGTTAATTTCCTGCGTGAATTATACTCCAATACCTCAGCTAGGGTAAGGTTTGGGGTAAAGGGCAAGCTATCCGCGTCATTTGGAGTAGAGAGAGGAGTCAGACAAGGGTGTGTCCTGGCTCCCTTTCTCTTCACGCTTTACACCAATGGATTGGAGAGAGCTATGCTGAATGTCAGTCAGGACCTTCCTTTAATAAAACATCATCCGATTCCCGCTCTGGTCTACGCAGACGACGCGGTGATACTGGCCCGTACCCCTTTAGAACTGCAGAAGGCGCTAATTAGATATTCCCAATTTATGGGTAAGTTGAATTTACGCATTAACATAAAAAAAAACCTTTGTTATGACAGCGGGACCAGGGAAAAAAGGACAAAGGATATATATCTAAATAAGGAGAAATTGGCAATCACAGCACAATACCCATACTTGGGAATTATTATCAACCACAAATTAAACTGGAAACCAGCAATTGAATCCAGGAAGCTCAATCTTATGAGAGCCACTACGGCCCTCATAAATTGTTCAAAAAAATTGGGAAAGAGGTTGCCGGTAGAGCTTCTAAAGATTTATAATGCTAAATGCCAATCAGTAGCGCTGTATGGGGCTGGAGTGTGGGGGTATGCAAATACCAGCAGCCTACAAGTGGCAGTGAACACTTTTCTGAGATTCCTCCTAGCGGCATCAAAGAGTGTATCTACCTTTTCGTGTCACATGGAAGTGGGGATTTCTCATATATCGGATCTGGCCAAAATACAACCACTCCTTCTTTGGCACCTCATTTGGTCAACTGACAAAAACGCATTCACTCAGCAAATTATATTAGATTGTATGGGCTTGGCCCAGTCACATAAGATCGGCTGGTTATCATACATAAAATGTTTCTTAAATGACCTGGGAATGGAAAAACATTACCTGGCACCAACTTCTATTCGGTCATTATCAAGGAAGGCACTAAAGGTGCTGTCCCTCACACATCTAGAAGAAATACGGATAACCAAAGAAGCCTTTAAACCATCTGTTCAACACTCTATGGCTGTTCAATCAACTTTCTCCATTCAGCCTTATCTAACCCATGATTTTACCATCTTTGAGAGATTTCTCTTAACTCGGTTCAGGCTAAATAACCTTCATCATCTGGTTGCCTTTCCTACAAGAAATAACTGGATCTCAGAACTACCCTTATGTCCGTGCGATGAGATCTCAAGTCAGGCAACCATTTATACTTTCTTTTTCTGTAAATTTTACAGGGAGCATAGAAAGGTTTGGCTGATTCTGCTATTAAAACATATGGGTATCAGAAGTTGCCACACGGCCTTACTATTCCTATAGTATTTGGGTGAGGAGTGGACTTCGAAGTACATTGTTAAGTTTTTTAAATGCATTTTCCGACATCGATTAAAGTTATAAAAACTGTTGTATAATTACGTCCATTGATAACCCAATTATGCACGTATAAAGTAAGGTTTTATGTACATATCATGAATTTGTTTTAATATTGTATAAACTATAGAGCACCTAATAGCAAATTTGCTTGTTTTTACAACATCACATATTTTTAAAAACAAATTGTTTTTAAGAGGCCGTATTTTGTTTTAATGTTGAATGTGAACTGCAATTGATCTGTGTAACATGCTTTTATGGTTTTTCTTCATGACAAAAACCGAATAAAGAAATACTTACTAGTTAAGAATGTGTGAATAACAAGGACCCCCTGAACCATGTATACAATGATTCCTAGGACAGGGATATATCAATTATGTATTATCGTTCCTAGGTAATCTACAATTTAGACATTAATAAATGGCAATATACCTAATTTTTGAAAAAATATCCACAATCTACCAAATAAATTAGAAAAGACAAACAAAAACAATTTTCATAGAGACAAAAAGGGAAGGTTTACAGTTTTTAATTTTTGCGTTTAAAAATCCTCAAATAAGGATACATGAAAAACATTCATCGATACACATTACATTTAAAAAGAAATATGTATTTTATATATATTTCTCAACAAAATAGAACTTAAAAAGTGGCACCAAATGAATTTTAATATTCTTTCGACACGCGTTTCGGCGTTTTGACACGCCTTCTTCAGGAAAAGCCACGAAAATGTCTGTTAAATAAAAATCACATAAAACACAAATATTAACATTCTGTGCAAAATACATAATATTATAAAAGCAATTTGCATAACCTATTCAACTTTTACTTAGCATTTCAATTATACATTTATACAAAACTAGTGTTCATTGCAACTTTCTCTATATTTTATTGAAAAAAATCTCTTTATGGTGCTTCTAGATCAAAAACTCTCCAGATCAGACTTAACAGTGCTCAGACTTTCTCATATCATTGATTCAATTATAAACTGTTCCTCTCATCTGATGGCCTTAACATGAATGTAAGCTGTACTTCTGATATGATAACATTAACATGATTAAAAGAATTCAATTTGTTAATAAAGGAACAGATCCCCCTCGTCTACATAATCATGTCCTAGTTTCCTACATAAGGTTCCTTCTATTCAATAATTGTAATCTACTTTTACTTATTAAGGGAGTGGAAACAAAAATAAAGTACTTTAAAAAAGGTTTGAACAAGGTCCGCAATTTATAGCAGCACACGATGGATATTAATGATCCTGGATTGATTGTGAGAACGTAGACTTATTTTCTGATAAAAAGTCCTATTTATGAGTAAAACATATCGTTCATCATATATCGTTTTAAAATTATATTCTGGCTATCGTTAAAAACTCCTAAATCAGAGAAATAAACGGTTACCTATTCTTATTTTTGATGCGGTTTCATATCTTCTTAAAATTAAGTGTGGACTGACGTTTGAAAATTTCAATTTCGGTACATTCAGTGTGTATCGCTCTAAATGTAAAGATAGAAACATATTCTTAATTTCATTTTCTTCCATATTGGAACTTTGCATATCGTATGAGTCTAAATATCTTGTTCTACCTTTTTGTTGTTTTGATTCTTTTCAAGCGTAGTTTACTGTGTCGCGTGTTCAGAATATATTATTCAGTCTGGCCTTTGGTTCTTTTTTACCTCAGTTAGCAGTGAACTGGAATATAGAGAGCAAAAAAGCCCGGCAAATTAGCACTTACATAAAAATATATTAGGATGATTCGCTCTCTCAAATTTGGAATCACTTTATTTAGGCATTGTATAATTTACCTGAGTTTGGTCTTAAGCTGCCGCAAATAAGTGATAACTGGCGATGGTTTTAGCTCCGACCTCGTTAATCTAGTGCGCGGTAAAGCGTCAGGCAATTTCTGTTGATAAATAGTTAAACAAACTCAATCAGCCATTGCCCAAGTTCTAACTTAACCTCAATCTTATCAAATCAAATATCTAGCGGCAGGACAAATAAATACCTGATTAAATTATAAACTGTTCCTCTCATCTGATGGCCTTAACATGAATGTAAGCTGTACTTCTGATATGATAACATTAACATGATTAAAATAATTCATTTTGTTAACCCCTTCGACGCTCATGACGAGCTCAGCTCATCATGAGTTACGCCTCTCGTACGCTCATGACGAGCAGAGCTCGTCATGAACTGCGGGTTTTTAAAAAACTCAGCGCAGCACAGAAATCTGCACCGCACGCATGCGGTTAATAAAGGAACAGATCCCCCTCGTCTACATAATCATGTCCTAGTGTCCTACTTAAGGTTCCTTCTATTCAATAATTGTAATCTACTTTTACTTATTAAGGTGTGGTATATAAATAAATAATACCGGATCTAGGTTTGACTAGGCATAGCAATAACAGATAGCTCAATAAATAAGAGTCAAGATTCGAGGTAGTAGGAGTTTGCAGGTTTATTACAGCATAAAGGACAGGAACAGGACAACCTGCACAGGAATAGGATGGCAGCGCTGCCGGGGGCAGGATCGGAATTGGCGCGCTCTGGGGAAAGGACTGGCGTAAAATTTAATAACAATACACAAGCATATATAGTAAAACGGTTGCATTACAGTACATATGATAGGCGGAGCAGTGGGTGTGGTCAATAGCAGTCGCCGAAGATAAGGGTGAAAGTGGGTGTAACAAGAGGCGTATACATAGACATGTGATGTAAACGTAACAGAATATGTCATGAATGGGGCGGAAACATGGAGGGGGCTACCTAAGGAGCCGGGACCTCTAACCTGGTGGTGCGCGCAAGCTGACAATGACGTGTTACTAGGAGAAGCTGGGGGCTACGAACTCTGTGCTAGGAGCAGAGACTGAAGTCTGGAGAGTCAGGGCGACATGTGCCTAAACCCTATCTAGTATCTGATGTTTAGAGAACATGTTGATATAAACTAGAAGTCAGGAGGGGAAAGGCTAACTTGATTCTAAGACTGGTGTATGCATTATTCTATATGTAGTGCGAGATGAAGAATATTAAATGACCATTAAATACAGTATTTCTCTTACATGGAGACGTAAAGGCTAGACAATGACGGAAACTATTGATGTGGTTCAGTAGCTTAGGAATGCAGAGAAGGAGGGCTGGACTGATAACTAGAATCATAACATACTCTTGGCAGACTCAGAGGCAGAGCCAGGCTGAACCGGGCACTGTGAGGCAGGAAGTAAGTGAAGGGTCAGGAATACAGGTGGGGGCTGTATCGCTCCTCAGCGAGGCTCAGGAGACAGAAGCTGAATCTGGTGTCCAGGCCCTTTTGAGGCCTAGGAACGGGGACTTTACAATGAAATAACGTGCACACTGAGAAACGTGGCAACGTAACTTTACATAGGCCTGATATTCGTAGTATTCGCGAGAACTGGAAACTGGCATACTAGAGGTGGACACAACTATAATTGCGTCATTAATCGAACATGGGGAATACATATGCATATTAATCATGCACACATAACATATGATGGAGGACGCGTAGGGACACAGAACATGGCAAAATCTACTTTTCCACATTCCCTCCTTGTCACTACGTTTCCATCAGGAAACATCAATATTCATGATACCATCTATCATTTCATACAGCATCAATTGTTCATCTCGAATTTTCCTGGAACGGGATTTAGAACGGGGCTTGGGACTAGGAATACAAGAGGTAGCACAAATGCCGCAAATCGCAGGGCCACATTGTATACAGAGGCAGCAACTGAATATGATCGCTACTGCAATACCTAGAAAGGACAATACTTTCCATCCCCAGGCAGAAATTATATTCCAGAACCAACCGGACCATGTCCAGGTGCCTGGGTCTTGGTGTAACAGATGGGCAATTTTATGGAGTCTGGTTATAGCTGAATAAACAGACGGCGCGTTATTTGGAATGAAAATGCAGCAACTAGATCCGATGACTCTACATGCCCCGCCCCTATCGGCCAGTATGACGTCAAGGACGAGACGATTTTGCAAAACGACAAATCTCATAGCAGATTGCTCTTCGGTTAAGTTACCTAGAGCAGAGGCAGTCTCATTTACTACAGCTTCAAGGGTTCTGGTTAACCTACGGATTAGCTTACTGTTCTGAACAGGTCCTATAAAGAAGAAGAAACCTTTATTAAAATCTGTATACTGTTCTAGAGTGGTTTCAGTATAATCGACAATTGGGGACTCGATCTCCCTTCTATGTCTAACGTGTACTAGATGTGTGTTTCTATGATAATCAGATGGGGCTAGGAAAACAGGTGGCAGTAGGAAGGCAATGTAACAGGTTCCCTCCCAATCGAGGGGCAGACGAACATATGCGGTTTGACCACAAATAAAATAAGAATGACGTGAAGCTTTGAAAATAGATTTCCCACTGTCACTATACTTGACAATAGTAGTACAATCACTATGTCCTACATGTACGGAACCATTATTTCGGACACATAATTCGCCTTTGACTGGTAGTACTGAAATAGCAGGTAAGTCTGGAGTAGTATCAGACTGAACATTCAGGACCATGAAATTCGAAGAATAATTACCTAGATTATAAACTTCGTTTTCTAGATCTAACCCTGTTCTGTGGGGGAGACCTTGCTTGTCTGGGAAACATGTACTGTTAAGAAAAGACATATCTGTTGAGGATGACGTTAACGTGGACCATGCTCCACACGAACCATTATGTGAAAAGGGATAAGGAAAGAGTGGCAGAACTCCCTTCGGTGTCTGAAAAGGGGGGAGTCGACCACACACCCAACAATTAGTGGCATTGCTGGTCTGGTGTGAATAATGTAACATGCGGATAAAAGAATTGTTACGCATAGCGAGGCGGTAAGAGAGTTCATGAGGAGGCAGATCACTAAACGTGTGCTCTACTGTAACATTAGAAGACTTATTTACATGAGAAACTGGAAAATACAGATAGAATGCATAACTGGTGCAGGTAAACATGAGACTGAAAAATAATATGAAACTTAGAAAAACGATACATAGGATTGAGTTTTGACTAACTCTCTCACTATGGGGGTCTATTTTATACATGTCAGAAACCGGTCTAACCGTTTCACCTAGGGGAGGACTTAGACAATCAAACTGGCTGACTTATTTTACTAGACCTTAACTTTTTCTTATACTCCTGTTGCGGAGTTTTCTCTAACAGGGAGGGTGCAGTATCATTGTCTTTTGCGGGACAGTCCTTAAGAATAGTACTTTGGCAGTCCTTTAAATGATCTGAAATGTTGTTTGAAACGGGCTTCAATCCATAAAACTTTTTGATATGCGAAAGATGCACCCAGCCTTTGCGTCCCTCCAACTTCACGGCTGTACGGGTGGCCAGGAGGACCTGTCGGGGCTCCTTCCAGCGAGGCTCCAGCGGACTTGAACGATCAAAATTTCGCACTAGGACCATGGATCCGGGGACGATTTCATGCGGTGCCACCTCGGTATTGTCTGGAAATGCGGCGGCAACCTGTGAACGACAAGAGTTGAGGGCAGACATCAAGGAAGCTAGGTAATCTGTCAGCATATTACTTGAAACATCGGTAATACTTCGAGGTCTAGGAGTACCCCACATGTTAGGGGGGCGGCCGAAAACGACCTCATACGGGGACAGACCTGATCTGGAATGTGCGACCATGCGCATATAGAACAGGGCGACCGGCAGAGCTACTAGCCAGTCCACACCTTTCTCTTTACATACTTTGGCGATGCGAATTTTCAGGGTCTGAATATGTCTCTCTACGAGACCAGCTGCTTCAGGATGGCGTACACAATGGAACTTCCACTGGTACCCTAACAAAAGGGAAACATGTTTCATCAACTCAGATGAGAATGGCTGGCCGTTATCAGAATATACGACTCTAGGGAGTCCGTAACGGGGGAAGAATTCACGAACCAACTGCTTGGCAGTAGTCGTGGCTGTGTAATCTGGAACTGGATATGCTTCTGTCCACCTGGACAAAGCGCATACAACTACAAGGACATACTTGAAACCTCGACATCGCTCCATCTGAATGTAATCCATCTGGAGGACTTCAAAAGGGTGGTCAGGGGGCTGGAATCCACCTTGTTCCACCGGGACACTTTTACCTGGATTAAACTGACAACATATCATACAGGTACGGACTTTCTGCTTGGCTGCAGCTCGTAAATGCTTGTTGAACCAAATATTCTGGATACTATCTAACATTGCTTTTTCTCCTAAATGTGCTGGACTATGTGCGGTATTAACAATGACTTGAACCATAGAGTCGGGGAGAAACCATGTGGCTTTACCCTTCGTCACCCATCCCTGATCTGTCTGGACCCCTCCTTGTTCGGACCATTTCTTGATTTCATCGGGAGTAGCATGTAACTGGATATCTATGACATCTTGAGTAGGGTCCTTAACTGTCATACATGTAGTCGGATCTGGAGTATGTGTCTGTGTCGGATTAACTGAAATGTCTGGAGTCTGTGCTGTAAGCTTGGCTGTGCGATCTGCTAGATCATTACCCTGGGAAATAATGTCAGTAACTTTCGTATGTGCTTTGCATTTCATGATAGCAATGGATGTCGGTAAATGTATTGCATCTAACAGAGCTTGAATAAGGAGACCATGCTGAATCTTGGTTCCATGAGAAATCATGAAACCTCTCTCCTGCCAGAGCACTCCAAAGTCGTGTACGACTCCAAATGCGTAACGTGAATCTGTGTAGATATTAACTTTCAGGTTCTGGGCGTGTATGCAGGCTTGAGTCAGAGCAACTAGCTCTGCTGCTTGAGCAGACAGGGTGTCAATACGGTGTGTCTCTATAACTTCAGTGTCAGTAGTCACTGCATACGCGGCTACTAGTTCTCCTGTACTTGTTCTCATGCATGAACCATCCACATAAAGTGTCAGGTCGGGATCTGGTAATGGAATATCTGTCAGATCTTGTCTTGGCTTTGTCGTAATGTTAACTACTTCCACACAGTCGTGTGTGGCAGGATTCAAAGTAGCTGACGGTAACAGTGTAGCAGGATTTAGACCGTTGCAGCGTCTGATTTCTATGTGTGGCTGGAACAGTGTCAATTCATAACCTGTTAAACGTGCAATTGTCAAGTGCTGAGTTTGTGTTCGGTTTAAAAGAACTTCCACAGAGTGTGGAACTTTTACTGTCAGAGAGTGTCCTAATACTATGGAATCACTTTGCCTGATAGCTAGTGCTGTGGCTGCAACTGACTTGAGGCACGCAGGCAGAGCCTGGGCTACAGGATCTAATGTGCTCGAAAAATAAGCACAAGGCTTGTATTGTCCTGCTTGATCTTGTGTGAGAACAGATAATGCTGTACCTTCACGTTCAGTGACGAAAAGTGTAAAAGGCTTACTGTAGTTCGGTGTAGCTAGAACTGGAGCTTGGCATAGGGCTTTCTTTAACTCATTGAAACTAAGTGTATGTTCAGATGTCCATGGGAGGACAGTCGATACGGCTGCCTCCTGTGTCGTTAACTGTATCAGTGGTTTAGCTAGAAATGCATACTGAGGAATCCATTGTCTGCAATAAGAAGTAAGGCCGATAAAAGCACGTACCTCCTTCTGGGTCTTGGGCTGAGGAAGACTCGCTATTAACTGGATGCGGTCTGGTGTCAACTGCCTACCCCTCTTGGACAGCAAGTGGCCTAAATAGATCACTTGCTGGACACAGAACTGAAGCTTAGAAGGGGACACCTTGTGCCCCATCTCGGCTAGGAAATACAAGACTGTAAGGGATGCTTGCTCGCAAGCACGTTCAGAACGGGCTGTGATCAGTAGATCATCAACATACTGGAGCAGGGCAGTGTCAGTTGGCATGTGAATGTTGTCTAGTTGTCTCTTGAGTGCTTGACTGTAAATACTAGGACTTTCTGTGAAACCTTGAGGAGCGCGTGTGAACATATAGCTCCTTCCATTTAAACAAAATCCGAAAAGAAACTGGCTGTCTGGATGAATGGGGACACTGAAAAACGCGTTCTTGAGGTCTATGACTGTAAAAAATGTGGCTTCGGAATCAATGGCTGTCAATAGGGAAGAGATATCTGGGACAACTGGATACTGGGGAATAATACATTTATTAAGTTCTCGAAGGTCAATCACTAATCGATATACTGGAGGTGCATTTGGATCAGTACGTTTCATGACAGGAATGATCGGAGAATTACATACATTGGAGTCAGTTTCTACAATTACTCCTTGAGCCATGAGCTCGTCAATAATTTTGGATAAGGCTGCTACAGCCTCAGGTGGCAATCTGTACTGTCTGATTCGTGGCAGGACCACACCTGGTTTAAGAGTCACACGATGGGGTGTGATTTGCATAAAGCCAACATCAGTTGGACCTTGCGCCCATAGATGCTGCGGAACATTAGACAATCTTGGATCAAAATCTCGTAATACATAGTGACCCTTGAAGTCACGTAGGAACAATCGTATTCCCTCTGGGGAACAGCATATAACTGCACCTAACTCTTTCAGTGTTTTAATGCCTAATAGATTTTCTGGACATGACTTCGTGAGTAACAGATCAGTGGTGCGGGACAATGGACCTACTTCTAGAGTAACTGGCTTTGATATCTCGTTTACGATAGGCTTTCCTGAAAATCCAAGGGAAACATTTCTAGAGCCTGAGAGAGGAGCCCCTGGAACTTCGGCGTGACTTATAGTGGTCCTACTTGCCCCTGTATCAATCAGAAACTTTCTATCTTTCCCTAATACTTGACTGTGAACATAGGGACCCTCTTGATCTACAGGTATCTCGATGAGAGGCAAGCCTACCTCCCTCTCTAGGCTGTTTCATGAATACGGTTGATACTCTGGATACTCAGACTGTGCATACTGGTACATCTGCTGTGTGACATGCTGTGTTGCAGCAATAGGCTGCGGTACAGTAACTGTCTGTTGTGCATTCTGTGGCTGAGGAGTCTGTGTAACTTGTTCTTGTCTAAGCGGACGTGGTCTTTCTTTAGTCTTACCAGTAGCTATGTTGTGTTTCAGAACTGCACACTCGTTTATAAAATGACCTGGCTGTTTACAATAATTGCAGTTCCCTTTAACGGGAGCGGCAGGATGACTGGCTTGATTCGGACCCCTCTTCTGACTGTCTTGTGGAACAGATTGTGCAACTAGTACTTTCATTTTCGTGTCTTTCATACGTTTTCTCTCGTGATCTTGCTCTTCTCTGATTCTATTCTGGTGGTATTGAAGCATCTGTAACATCTGGGACGGGGTATTAGCTTGCCAGGTACTTTCGACTTTCAAAACTCGATTCTTAACTTGTGGACTTGAATTCTCGACTAATTTAGTAACAAAAACATGAGGGTATGACTCGCTACTCGTCTTGAGGCCACTGTTGATACTGAAGCATTTCTCAAATCTAGAATAAAAATCACTAGTGTCTTCGTCTTGTTTCTGTTTACAGGCTGAGATTGCATCCCAGTCTTCCTTTTTAGTTGTTAATAATCTGGGTAAAACTTGAATCAATAATTCAGGTAATTCTTTACATTTCTCTCCAAGACCGGTACCTGGTACTCGTATCTTATCTTCAGCTTCTAGAACTGCCCAATCGATCTTTTTCTCTCCCACCTCCCAATCTTTTTCCTTGAGTTTCTCATATACCCCTGCGGGCAATAGGACTTTTAACATTTTAATAATATCTGGATACGTGTATTCTCCCATACGGAGCATGTCTTTTAATTCTCGGTGGAACCCTGCTGGATTTTTATCATGACAGGGAATTAACTTTTTCATCTCTAAGAGTTCCATCTTTGTGATCGGGGTGTAAACAAACACTCGTTGCATTTCACCACCCTCTGTCTTAACTGGATGCACTTCTCGTAACGGATTTTGTCTGTCTATGTAAAAGGGTTTACTTTCTGGGGGTGAGACATGAACAAAATGCGGGTTCAAGAACGTCCTATATTTGTGGCGCTGTTCTAGAATGACACTAATTAAATCAGTACCTAAACCTTTCCATTTATACTGGAGTAACTCGTTCAGGACATCGTGTAACGGACCTGGATCAGAATGTTGACCCTCATACAATGTAATGAGGTGCTGGATCATATACATACCCACCAGTCGTTGCTCGGCTGGGGGCAATTTCAGAAACATTTGTGCCACTATTTCGTCTGGAAAAGTGGTAGAATCAGTAGCCCATCGGACTGCTGATCGGACTAGTTCTTGTTCATGCATAGTACTTAATTCACTATAACCGATTCGTGATTTCAGAATATGATCGGTAGCTTGAAATACTTGTTCTAGAGAACCTTGTTCTGGTGCTGGAGAACGGAAAACTGGCTTGTGTTCTGGGCGAGAATGACGATCTGGAAATCTAGATTTTCCTACATACGCTATTCTGGCGGGATTCTCGTCCTCTGCCTCTTCCGTAGAGTCATTTTCTTTCTCGCTTACTTGTGCTGCTTTACGTTGATCATGTAACCTTATTATTTCCTTACGAATTTTCTTGTACATACTCTCTATACTACTGATAGTCTTGTGCTTACCCTCGGCTATATTCTCACTCCACCTTGTCAGGGTTCTCATTTCGACTTGATCTTTGGTCGGATAATCTTGTTCCCTTATTAAACAATTGATCAGGAACTTTAATATCATGAGCTGGATCTCAACTTTCCTTTGAGACATGACTTCACTAATACTTTCTGGATCATCCCCTGTACGGATGAAACGATATATTCTGTCTAGATCTTCCTTCATATTCGGTAAAGTGACCAAGTACTCGGACACCTGCCTAACACGCACGGAAAATATAACCATACTATCCTCGCCTGGAACTGGATCATAACAGCATTCAGTAAGAGCTCGCCTGATTTCTGCAATGGACTGATATTTAGGCGTACGCTGTAACGCACGTTCATGTAACTCGACTGCTCCTGGACGTCTATTTGGCGGCGGGGTCTGAGGGGGACCTCCTCCTGCGGCCCCTAAACTGGAACCATCGACTGATGCTCTTCGTGCTGGCAGAGTGGGAAGTTGAAATGCGGGCTGAACTTGTAGGACGGGCTGGACCGGGGGTGCCGTAGCAGGTACTGCGGTATCTGGAGGAGCAGGAAGTGCCTGATTTACAGGGACTGGCGGAGCGGGATTTGCATATTCCGGGACTGTGTCGTCCAAATAGGACGAAATGAAAATGTCAGCTGCGGTCGGTTTGTGACGTAGCTTGGTCGGAACTAGTGGTGGCGGAAAGTTACTGGATGCCTCCGGGGTCGCTTTTGGCAAGCCCTCGGCAAGAAGAGGGTACATACCCCTAATAAGGGCGTTCCTCTGTCTGTCTGACTGTTCGGTTTTAACTCGTTCACCTATCTCGATTAATTCTTTTTCTTGGGCTCGCTCTAAGGATTCTCTACTTATTTCTGACTTTCTGATTTCTTTTTCGGTTCTTTTATGAGATTCTTTGCGCCATAACTCGATGGCATCTTTCTGTGACTGTCTGGCTTTCTTCTTCCATAATGCCTCTTCTACTCTCATGATGCACTCGGCATCCCACGTACCTGACACGGGCCATCTATACTTTTCCTCTAACTGTTTGGTATACTCTACCCATAAATCTAGATACAATATGGCGCTTATGCCATGCTTCTGATACATAAAATGACCTGGACTGTCCCTAGGCGGGACAGGAACTGCTGCTTCTAGCAGACCTTTTCTGGTTTTTAACTGACGTAATTTAGATAATAACGGCATGACTGAACTGTAACTTAGACACAATACGTAATTACAATACACAACGAACACGATAATTACTCCACATTCATACCACGACATTAAAATACATGAAGAACATTTTAAATAATAGTTCGAACAGAATACTACCTGGAATACGGAAAACAGAATACATGAATTTTCTCGAGAACAGAACTGACTAGAACAGAAACTAGATGCACTGCTGAAACAGTACGAAACTCACCGGTCTCATAAAGAGACACGTCAGGACCCGCATCCACCGAAGTGGACACTTCGTTTTGTGGGTCTGTGTACCACCAACCCACGGACCAGAGACAATTAGATTGACCCTGTCTAGATACTACCCCAGCAACGGTACTCACCGGGCAGCAAGAACGGAAGGCCTCAGACTGGACGGGACTGCTTCGACGCCTGACGGACGAACTTCGGACTTCTGTTACGGGTGGGCCTCCGGATACCTCGGACCTTGGACTCTCGGCTTGGGCTCTGGTCGGGACTTGCCGCGTTCCTCCACCGCCTCGTCTGGATGCTGGACCGCCACCTCCGTCTCCTCCGTGGGCCTGAGGGATACTTGAAGCAGAAATATCTGCACGTGCACGGTATGGTTCCGTCACGGCTGCAGAGGGTCAGGGGGCCGGCGTGGCTTCACCGGCGCGTGGGGAAAGGGCAAGTCCCTATTCGGGCGCCATTATGTGGTATATAAATAAATAATACCGGATCTAGGTTTGACTAGGCATAGCAATAACAGATAGCTCAATAAATAAGAGTCAAGATTCGAGGTAGTAGGAGTTTGCAGGTTTATTACAGCATAAAGGACAGGAACAGGACAACCTGCACAGGAATAGGATGGCAGCGCTGCCGGGGGCAGGATCGGAATCGGCGCGCTCTGGGGAAAGGACTGGCGTAACATTTAATAACAATACACAAGCATATATAGTAAAACAGTTGCATTACAGTACATATGATAGGCGGAGCAGTGGGTGTGGTCAATAGCAGTCGCGGAAGATAAGGGTGAAAGTGGGTGTAACAAGAGGCGTATACATAGACATGTGATGTAAACGTAACAGAATATGTCATGAATGGGGCGGAAACATGGAGGGGGCTACCTAAGGAGCCGGGACCTCTAACCTGGTGGTGCGCGCAAGCTGACAATGACGTGTTACTAGGAGAAGCTGGGGGCTACGAACTCTGTGCTAGGAGCAGAGACTGAAGTCTGGAGAGTCAGGGCGACATGTGCCTAAACCCTATCTAGTATCTGATGTTTAGAGAACATGTTGATATAAACTAGAAGTCAGGAGGGGAAAGGCTAACTTGATTCTAAGACTGGTGTATGCATTATTCTATATGTAGTGCGAGATGAAGAATATTAAATGACCATTAAATACAGTATTTCTCTTACATGGAGACGTAAAGGCTAGACAATGACGGAAACTATTGATGCGGTTCAGTAGCTTAGGAATGCAGAGAAGGAGGGCTGGACTGATAACTAGAATCATAACATACTCTTGGCAGACTCAGAGGCAGAGCCAGGCTGAACCGGGCACTGTGAGGCAGGAAGTAAGTGAATGGTCAGGAATACAGGTGGGGGCTGTATCGCTCCTCAGCGAGGCTCAGGAGACAGAAGCTGAATCTGGTGTCCAGGCCCTTTTGAGGCCTAGTAACGGGGACTTTACAATGAAATAACGTGCACACTGAGAAACGTGGCAACGTAACTTTACATAGGCCTGATATTCGTAGTATTCGCGAGAACTGGAAACTGGCATACTAGAGGTGGACACAACTATAATTGCGTCATTAATCGAACATGGGGAATACATATGCATATTAATCATTCACACATAACATATGATGGAGGACGCGTAGGGACACAGAACATGGCAAAATCTACTTTTCCACAAAGGGAGTGGAAACAAAAATAAAGTACCTTAAAAAAGGTTTGAACAAGGTCCGCAATTTATAGCAGCACACGATGGATATTAATGATCCTGGATTGATTGCGAGAACGTAGACTTATTTTCTGATAAAAAGTCCTATTTATGAGTAAAAACATATCGTTCATCATATATCGTTTTAAAATTATATTCTGGCTATCGTTAAAAACTCCTAAATCAGAGAAATAAACGGTTACCTATTCTTATTTTTGATGCGGTTTCATATCTTCTTAAAATTAAGTGTGGACTGACGTTTGAAAATTTCAATTTCGGTACATTCAGTGTGTATCGCTCTAAATGTAAAGATAGAAACATATTCTTAATTTCATTTTCTTCCATATTGGAACTTTGCATATCGTATTAGTCTAAATATCTTGTTCTACCTTTTCGTTGTTTTGATTCTTTTCACGCGTAGTTTACTGTGTCGCGTGTTCAGAATATATTATTCGGTCTGGCCTTTGTTTTTTTTTTACCTCAGTTAGCAGTGAACTGGAATATAGAGAGCAAAAAAGCCCGGCAAATTAGCACTTACATAAAAATATTTTAGGATGATTTGCTCTCTCAAATTTGGAATCACTTTATTTAGGCATTGCATAATTTACCTGAGTTTGGTCTTTAGCTGCCGCAAAAAAGTGATAACTGGCGATGGTTTTAGCTCCGACCTCGTTAATCTAGTGCGCGGTAAAACGTCAGGCAATTTCTGTTGATAAATAGTTAAACAAACTCAATCAGCCATTGCCCAAGTTCTAACTTAACCTCAATCTTATCAAATCAAATATCTAGTGGCAGGACAAATAAATACCTGATTAGATTATAAACTGTTCCTCTCATCTGATGGCCTTAACATGAATGTAAGCTGTACTTCTGATATGATAACATTAACATGATTAAAAGAATTCAATTTGTTAATAAAGGAACAGATCCCCCTCGTCTACATAATCATGTCCTAGTTTCCTACATAAGGTTCCTTCTATTCAATAATTGTAATCTACTTTTACTTATTAAGGGAGTGGAAATAAAAATAAAGTACTTTAAAAAAGGTTTGAACAAGGTCCGCAATTTATAGCAGCACACGATGGATATTAATGATCCTGGATTGATTGTGAGAACGTAGACTTATTTTCTGATAAAAAGTCCTATTTATGAGTAAAACATATCGTTCATCATATATCGTTTTAAAATTATATTCTGGCTATCGTTAAAAACTCCTAAAGCAGAGAAATAAACGGTTACCTATTCTTATTTTTGATGCGGTTTCATATCTTCTTAAAATGAAGTGTGGACTGACGTTTGAAAATTTCAATTTCGGTACATTCAGTGTGTATCGCTCTAAATGTAAAGATAGAAACATATTCTTAATTTCATTTTCTTCCATATTGGAACTTTGCATATCATATGAGTCTAAATATCTTGTTCTACCTTTTTGTTGTTTTGATTCTTTTCAAGCGTAGTTTACTGTGTCACGTGTTCAGAATATATTATTCAGTCTGGCCTTTGGTTCTTTTTTACCTCAGTTAGCAGTGAACTGGAATATAAAGAGCAAAAAAGCCCGGCAAATTAGCACTTACTGGTTTTAGCTCCGACCTCGTTAATCTAGTGCGCGGTAAAGCGTCAGGCAATTTCTGTTGATAAATAGTTAAACAAACTCAATCAGCCATTGCCCAAGTTCTAACTTAACCTCAATCATATCAAATCAAATATCTAGCGGCAGGACAAATAAATACCTGATTAAATTATAAACTGTTCCTCTCATCTGATGGCCTTAACATGAATGTAAGCTGTACTTCTGATATGATAACATTAACATGATTAAAATAATTCATTTTGTTAACCCCTTCGACGCTCATGACGAGCTCAGCTCGTCATGAGTTATGCCTCTCGTATGCTCATGACGAGCAGAGCTCGTCATGAACTGCGGGTTTTTAAAAAACTCAGCGCAGCACGGAAATCTGCACCGCACGCATGCGGTTAATAAAGGAACAGATCCCCCTCGTCTACATAATCATGTCCTAGTGTCCTACTTAAGGTTCCTTTTATTCAATAATTGTAATCTACTTTTACCTATTAAGGGAGTGGAAACAAAAATAAAGTACCTTAAAAAAGGTTTGAACAAGGTCCGCAATTTATAGCAGCACACGATGGATATTAATGATCCTGGATTGATTGCGAGAACATTGACTTATTTTCTGATAAAAAGTCCTATTTATGAGTAAAAACATATCGTTCATCATATATCGTTTTAAAATTATATTCTGGCTATCGTTAAAAACTCCTAAATCAGAGAAATAAACGGTTACCTATTCTTATTTTTGATGCGGTTTCATATCTTCTTAAAATTAAGTGTGGACTGACGTTTGAAAATTTCAATTTCGGTACATTCAGTGTGTATCGCTCTAAATGTAAAGATAGAAACATATTCTTAATTTCATTTTCTTCCATATCGGAACTTTGCATATCGTATTAGTCTAAATATCTTGTTCTACCTTTTCGTTGTTTTGATTCTTTTCACGTGTAGTTTACTGTGTCGCGTGCTCAGAATATATTATTCGGTCTGGCCTTTGGTTCTTTTTTACCTCAGTTAGCAGTAAACTGGAATATAGAGAGCAAAAAAGCCCGGCAAATTAGCACTTACATAAAAATATTTTAGGATGATTCGCTCTCTCAAATTTGGAATCACTTTATTTAGGCATTGTATAATGTACCTGAGTTTGGTCTTTAGCTGCCGCAAAAAAGTGATAACTGGCGATGGTTTTAGCTCCGACCTCGTTAATCTAGTGCGCGGTAAAACGTCAGGCAATTTCTGTTGATAAATAGTTAAACAAACTCAATCAGCCATTGCCCAAGTTCTAACTTAACCTCAATCTTATCAAATCAAATATCTAGCGGCAGGACAAATAAATACCTGATCAGATTATAAACTGTTCCTCTCATCTGATGGCCTTAACATGAATGTAAGCTGTACTTCTGATATGATAACATTAACATGATTAAAAGAATTCAATTTGTTAATAAAGGAACAGATCCCCCTCGTCTACATAATCATGTCCTAGTTTCCTACATAAGGTTCCTTCTATTCAATAATTGTAATCTACTTTTACTTATTAAGGGAGTGGAAACAAAAATAAAGTACTTTAAAAAAGGTTTGAACAAGGTCCGCAATTTATAGCAGCACACGATGGATATTAATGATCCTGGATTGATTGTGAGAACGTAGACGTATTTTCTGATAAAAAGTCCTATTTATGAGTAAAACATATCGTTCATCATATATCGTTTTAAAATTATATTCTGGCTATCGTTAAAAACTCCTAAATCAGAGAAATAAACGGTTACCTATTCTTATTTTTGATGCGGTTTCATATCTTCTTAAAATTAAGTGTGGACTGACGTTTGAAAATTTCAATTTCGGTACATTCAGTGTGTATCGCTCTAAATGTAAAGATAGAAACATATTCTTAATTTCATTTTCTTCCATATTGGAACTTTGCATATCGTATTAGTCTAAATATCTTGTTCCACCTTCTCGTTGTTTTGATTCTTTTCACGCGTAGTTTACTGTGTCGCGTGTCCAGAATATATTATTCGGTCTGGCCTTTGTTTTTTTTTTACCTCAGTTAGCAGTGAACTGGAATATAGAGAGCAAAAAAGCCCGGCAAATTAGCACTTACATAAAAATATTTTAGGATGATTCGCTCTCTCAAATTTGGAATCACTTTATTTAGGCATTGCATAATTTACCTGAGTTTGGTCTTTAGCTGCCGCAAAAAAGTGATAACTGGCGATGGTTTTAGCTCCGACCTCGTTAATCTAGTGCGCGGTAAAACGTCAGGCAATTTCTGTTGATAAATAGTTAAACAAACTCAATCAGCCATTGCCCAAGTTCTAACTTAACCTCAATCTTATCAAATCAAATATCTAGTGGCAGGACAAATAAATACCTGATTAGATTATAACCTGTTCCTCTCATCTGATGGCCTTAACATGAATGTAAGCTGTACTTCTGATATGATAACATTAACATGATTAAAAGAATTCAATTTGTTAATAAAGGAACAGATCCCCCTCGTCTACATAATCATGTCCTAGTTTCCTACATAAGGTTCCTTCTATTCAATAATTGTAATCTACTTTTACTTATTAAGGGAGTGGAAACAAAAATAAAGTACTTTAAAAAAGGTTTGAACAAGGTCCGCAATTTATAGCAGCACTCGATGGATATTAATGATCCTGGATTGATTGTGAGAACGTAGACTTATTTTCTGATAAAAAGTCCTATTTATGAGTAAAACATATCGTTCATCATATATCGTTTTAAAATTATATTCTGGCTATCGTTAAAAACTCCTAAAGCAGAGAAATAAACGGTTACCTATTCTTATTTTTGATGCGGTTTCATATCTTCTTAAAATTAAGTGTGGACTGACGTTTGAAAATTTCAATTTCGGTACATTCAGTGTGTATCGCTCTAAATGTAAAGATAGAAACATATTCTTAATTTCATTTTCTTCCATATTGGAACTTTGCATATCATATGAGTCTAAATATCTTGTTCTACCTTTTTGTTGTTTTGATTCTTTTCAAGCGTAGTTTACTGTGTCACGTGTTCAGAATATATTATTCAGTCTGGCCTTTGGTTCTTTTTTACCTCAGTTAGCAGTGAACTGGAATATAAAGAGCAAAAAAGCCCGGCAAATTAGCACTTACTGGTTTTAGCTCCGACCTCGTTAATCTAGTGCGCGGTAAAGCGTCAGGCAATTTCTGTTGATAAATAGTTAAACAAACTCAATCAGCCATTGCCCAAGTTCTAACTTAACCTCAATCATATCAAATCAAATATCTAGCGGCAGGACAAATAAATACCTGATTAAATTATAAACTGTTCCTCTCATCTGATGGCCTTAACATGAATGTAAGCTGTACTTCTGATATGATAACATTAACATGATTAAAATAATTCATTTTGTTAACCCCTTCGACGCTCATGACGAGCTCAGCTCGTCATGAGTTATGCCTCTCGTATGCTCATGACGAGCAGAGCTCGTCATGCACTGCGGGTTTTTAAAAAACTCAGCGCAGCACGGAAATCTGCACCGCACGCATGCGGTTAATAAAGGAACAGATCCCCCTCGTCTACATAATCATGTCCTAGTGTCCTACTTAAGGTTCCTTTTATTCAATAATTGTAATCTACTTTTACCTATTAAGGGAGTGGAAACAAAAATAAAGTACCTTAAAAAAGGTTTGAACAAGGTCCGCAAT
Organism: Lissotriton helveticus; assembly: GCF_964261635.1. NCBI lineage: Eukaryota > Metazoa > Chordata > Amphibia > Caudata > Salamandridae > Lissotriton > Lissotriton helveticus. The sequence continues at coordinate 1,503,428,230 of NC_136065.1, forward strand.
TTATAGCAGCACACGATGGATATTAATGATCCTGGATTGATTGCGAGAACATTGACTTATTTTCTGATAAAAAGTCCTATTTATGAGTAAAAACATATCGTTCATCATATATCGTTTTAAAATTATATTCTGGCTATCGTTAAAAACTCCTAAATCAGAGAAATAAACGGTTACCTATTCTTATTTTTGATGCGGTTTCATATCTTCTTAAAATTAAGTGTGGACTGACGTTTGAAAATTTAAATTTCGGTACATTCAGTGTGTATCGCTCTAAATGTAAAGATAGAAACATATTCTTAATTTCATTTTCTTCCATATCGAAACTTTGCATATCGTATTAGTCTAAATATCTTGTTCTACCTTTTCGTTGTTTTGATTCTTTTCACGTGTAGTTTACTGTGTCGCGTGTTCAGAATATATTATTCGGTCTGGCCTTTGGTTCTTTTTTACCTCAGTTAGCAGTGAACTGGAATATAGAGAGCAAAAAAGCCCGGCAAATTAGCACTTACATAAAAATATTTTAGGATGATTCGCTCTCTCAAATTTGGAATCACTTTATTTAGGCATTGTATAATGTACCTGAGTTTGGTCTTTAGCTGCCGCAAAAAAGTGATAACTGGCGATGGTTTTAGCTCCGACCTCGTTAATCTAGTGCGCGGTAAAACGTCAGGCAATTTCTGTTGATAAATAGTTAAACAAACTCAATCAGCCATTGCCCAAGTTCTAACTTAACCCCAATCTTATCAAATCAAATATCTAGCGGCAGGACAAATAAATACCTGATTAGATTATAAACTGTTCCTCTCATCTGATGGCCTTAAGATGAATGTAAGCTGTACTTCTGATATGATAACATTAACATGATTAAAAGAATTCAATTTGTTAATAAAGGAACAGATCCCCCTTGTCTACATAATCATGTCCTAGTTTCCTACATAAGGTTCCTTCTATTCAATAATTGTAATCTACTTTTACTTATTAAGGGAGTGGAAACAAAAATAAAGTACTTTAAAAAAGGTTTGAACAAGGTCCGCAATTTATAGCAGCACACGATGGATATTAATGATCCTGGATTGATTGTGAGACCGTAGACATATTTTCTGATAAAAAGTCCTATTTATGAGTAAAAACATATCGTTCATCATATATCGTTTTAAAATTATATTCTGGCTATCGTTAAAAACTCCTAAATCAGAGAAATAAACGGTTACCTATTCTTATTTTTGATGCGGTTTCATATCTTCTTAAAATTAAGTGTGGACTGACGTTTGAAAATTTCAATTTCGGTACATTCAGTGTGTATCGCTCTAAATGTAAAGATAGAAACATATTCTTAATTTCATTTTCTTCCATATTGGAACTTTGCATATCGTATGAGTCTAAATATCTTGCTCTACCTTTTCGTTGTTTTGATTCTTTTCACGCGTAGTTTACTGTGTTGCGTGTTCAGAATATATTATTCGGTCTGGCCTTTGGTTCTTTTTTACCTCAGTTAGCAGTGAACTGGAATATAGAGAGCAAAAAAGCCCAGCAAATTAGCACTTACATAAAAATATTTTAGGATGATTCGCTCTCTCAAATTTGGAATCACTTTATTTAGGCATTGTATAATGTACCTGAGTTTGGTCTTTAGCTGCCGCAAAAAAGTGATAACTGGCGATGGTTTTAGCTCCGACCTCGTTAATCTAGTGCGCGGTAAAACGTCAGGCAATTTCTGTTGATGAATAGTTAAACAAACTCAATCAGCCATTGCCCAAGTTCTAACTTAACCTCAATCTTATCAAATCAAATATCTAGCGGCATGACAAATAAATACCTGATTAGATTATAAACTGTTCCTCTCATCTGATGGCCTTAACATGAATGTAAGCTGTACTTCTGATATGATAACATTAACATGATTAAAAGAATTAATTTTGTTAATAAAGGAACAGATCCCCCTCGTCTACATAATCATGTCCTAGTTTCCTACGTAAGGTTCCTTCTATTCAATAATTGTAATCTACTTTTACTTATTAAGGGAGTGGAAACAAAAATAAAGTACTTTAAAAAAGGTTTGAACAAGGTCCGCAATTTATAGCAGCACACGAATGATATTAATGATCCTGGATTGATTGCGAGAACGTAGACTTATGTTCTGATAAAAAGTCCTATTTATGAGTAAAAACATATCGTCATCATATATCGTTTTAAAATTATATTCTGGCTATCGTTAAAAACTCCTAAATCAGAGAAATAAACGGTTACCTATTCTTATTTTTGATGTGGTTTTATATCTTCTTAAAATTAAGTGTGGACTTGCGTTTGAAAATTTCAATTTCGGTACATTCAGTGTGTATCGCTCTAAATGTAAAGATAGAAACATATTCTTAATTTCATTTTCTTCCATATCGGAACTTTGCATATCGTATTAGTCTAAATATCTTGTACTACCTTTTCGTTGTTTTGATTCTTTTCACGTGTAGTTTACTGTGTCGCGTGTTCAGAATATATTATTCGGTCTGGCCTTTGGTTCTTTTTTACCTCAGTTAGCAGTGAACTGGAATATAGAGAGCTAAAAAGCCCGGCAAATTAGCACTTACATAAAAATATGTTAGGATGATTCCCTCTCTCAAATTTGGAATCACTTTATTTAGGCATTGTATAATTTACCCGAGTTTGGTCTTTAGCTGCCGCAAATAAGTGATAACTGGCGATGGTTTTAGCTCCGACCTCGTTAATCTAGTGGGCTGTAAAACGTCAGGCAATTTCTGTTGATAAATAGTTAAACAAACTCAATCAGCCATTGCCCAAGTTCTATCTTAACCTCAATCTTATCAAATCAAATATCGAGCGGCAGGGCAAATAAATACCTGATAAGTATGCCGAGTCTCGTGGATAACCGCAACGTCTATGCCAATCGGGAAACGGGCTTGTCATGTTTATAGATGTATTTATAGTCTATGGTATGTTTGGCTGTTAAGTTTCAAACAGATCACGTGTCAACATGGTTGGCAACGTGTGTATGCTTCCCGTATTGTTGGCGACGTACATCTCATTAACTCCATGTTAAATTGAAAGCAAAAACAGACTCATTGTGACTCGTTATGGTCAGGGAAAGCAATCCATCCCGCAGTTGATAAAACATTATCAAATACAATTTTTAGTGGGTCATAGTAACTTATTGGCTATAAGAAACAATATAAAATTTCTACCACTTGAAAAAATATTCTTACGTGGTTGACAACGAATATATATTTTATCATCACACCTAATTCGCCATGTATGTTAGTGTACACAATTCGCGTGTATACTAAGAGTAGATTCTTTATGATTGTGACCCATCTATCAAGTGGCTATATAATATGCGCCTCGATAGTAAGCTCCATATATAGCGCCATAGCCAGATAAGTGCGCAAGACACAAATTATTTTGTTCATATTTCTTAGTTTTTTTAAGCTATTTTTATTTCTAGTATTAAAATACAGGTAACTTGCTACGTTCTATGGGATATATACGGTTACATTATGGCATTCTCCCATGGAATGTCACAATTTAAGCCTTTTTTAAAAGTATCCAGGGAAAATATCCAGAAAACTTCGCTTTTTTTACGGATTTTCTGGCTGCCTTTCTGTTCTGGAGTATCTATTTTTTCAAGAATCCTCCATCTTAAGTCTTCAGGGGTATGATTTTGTTCAATAAAATGTTTAACCAAAGGGGCTGTTATTTTCACAGTTCTTATTGCAGAGCGATGCTCACTTATTCTGGTTTGTATTGCCCTGGCTCTTTCCGCCACGTATCCTAACTGGCAAGGGCACAGGATAAAATAGATCGGGTTCTGGGTTTTATAGTTCCACATACTGGTTGCTTTAATATTGAAACCATTGTGGACCCATGTTTCACCTTCAATTATTGAGTCACACGATCTGCATGAGAAGCATTTTACTGTCCCTCTGACCTTTAACGATAGCCAGAATATAATTTTAAAACGATATATGATGAACGATATGTTTTTACTCATAAATAGGACTTTTTATCAGAAAATAGGTCTTTTTAAATGTAATGTGTATCGATGAATGTATTTCATGTATCCTTATTTGAGGATTTTTAAACGCAAAACTTAAACACTGTAAACCTTTCCTTGTTCTCTCTATGAAAATTGTTTTTATTATTATTGTCTTTTCTACTTTATTTGGTAGATAGTGGATATTTTTTCAAAAAATAGGTATGGTGCCATTTATTAATGTCTAAATTGTAGATTGCCTAAGTAATGTAGTTAAGGCCATGGAAATTGGTGGCTATTTCAGGGTCCCGTATTTGGAACACTGCATTAACATTGTTGTTCAAGACTTTCTAAAAAATGAATACAAAGTCAGCAACTTACTGGCCACCTGCCGAAGAATATGCACACATTTCAGCCATTCTTTTAAAGCCCAGAATCAGTTGAGGGTCATTCAACATGAGCATAAAATGCCAGTCAAAGCACTCATCTAGGAGGTGCAAACATGTTGGAACTCAACTTATTACATGCTTGATCGTCTGTTTGAACAGTACATACCACTCAATGTTTATGTCATGAAAAGTTTGAGGGATCCTACTGTGAAAGGCATGACCATTGAGATGGGCCAATGGGACCTCGTTAAATGCCTGACAGAGATGCTACTTCCTTTTGAGGTCTTCACATGTGAAGTCAGCAGGGAGGACTGTACTATGAGCCAAGCTATCCCATTGTTGCACATGCTAGAGCAGGAGTCTCCAACCGGTCGATCGCGAGCTACCGGTAGCTCGCCGACCCTCTGAGAGTAGCTCGCACTGCTATCTAATTATTGGGAAGTCATATAAGCATTGTATTTTGTAACCCTTCATTGTCTTTCACAGCTATCATCGCCCTTGCTCTCCCCCACACAAACCAGCAGCTCCGATTGGCTGAAGTGAGCTTGGCTGGGGTGGGGCGGGCTGAAGAACGTGACGTTCTTCCTCTTAGTCATGCTCACCCTGTCATTTCCGTGCTGGCACCACACTTTGGCAGCCTGGAACTGCACATCGCAGCCAGGAACCACACTTCGCATTTGCTTTCGATCTGGGCCTCCCGTAGCAGCTGTGAGTTAAGTGGGCCCTTAACCAAGCAGTTGCAGAGTCTGCAAAATCGGGCAGTTATGAGTTAAGTGGGCCCCTGACTCAGCTGTAGCGGAGTTGGTAAAATCGAATGAATGCATGAAAGGCCCTTTGATTTTAACATTGGCTGCCTCTGCGCTTTAGATCTGCCTTCAGTAATAAAGCGCAGTGGCAGGCAACGTTAAGATTAAAAGTCCTTTCAGGCACTGGGCAGCCGATGTTCAAATGCAAGTTTCTTGCCTGCACTAATCCGCTTTCACTGACTAAACCACGCTTTCATTTACCTTCGCATATTAGTCGGTGAAAGCGGCTCAGTGCATGCAAGTACCTTTGATTTTAACATTGGCTACCACTGTGCTTTACATCTGCATTAAGGAATAAAGCACAGTGGAAGCAGAGGTTAGCATCAAAGGTCCTTGCAGGCACTCTCCGTTAACACGGTGGCAGCCAATGTTAAATCTAAAGTGCTTGCCTGCTCTAAACAGCTTTCACAGTCATGCAAAGGCAAATCTATAGTGCAGTGTAGAAATCAGTGAAAGCCTTTCACTGATTACTACACCGCGCTATATATTTGCCTTTGCATGACTGTGAAAGCTGTTCAGAGCATGCAAGGACCTTTGATTTTAACATCGGCTGCCACCGTGTTTTAAATCTGCCTTACCAGTAATATAGCACAGTGGCAGCCAATGTTCAAATTAAAAGTCCTTGCATGTTCTGTGCTGCTATCGCCAGGGCTGGGTCTAGGGCGGCGCGACTGGTGCCACCAGGTGCTGACTTCATGTGGTGTCGCCAATATTATGGAAAAGCACCTGCTGCTGTGTTCCTGGCCTCCAGCAAATTTAAACCAACTATAAAAATGTCAAATTAACTGGGTGATGCATGTACTTCCTGGAAAAAGAGAGAGATTGGGGGTTTATGTAATAATCTGTAAACTTGTAAAGGAAGTCTTTACTCGTTGTAAGGTAGCACAGAGGGTTAATATGCTTGCTGCAAAGTACGTGCAGATCACAAAGTATATATATAACGTAATATCAATAGGTCAGTGGGTTACTACTTTTGTCAGAGAGACCATATTGTTGCTAGCTCTGAGTTAAAATCTTGATGTAGAATAGTGAGCAAGTAACTGTTATCAAACAGGTGCATGAAAACCACAAGGCTGGCTGGACCATTATGATTTCCCCATTTTTCATTAATGTAATGTTGTATAATAGGTTCATTTGGTTAGAAATTATTGAAGAAAATCCCTCAACCTTAGTGTTAGGTTTTAAATTCTATGTTTCTGCCTATCCTGGCCAAGCACTCTTAAACTATTCTGCCTACCAGTATGGATGACATGTATGACTCCTATACCTTCTTGTCCTCTGTCTTATGTAACATTTCACTGATTGTCTCTGTGTAATCTGTGCGATGTAAAGTGTTCTGAAACCTTACACTGGTAGGAGCGGCGCTATAAAATGAATTAAATGCATCTGAGAGAAAGTGGTTATTAAGTATTTTTTTCAAACCACAGTATGGGTTCTGAAGAAATTAGGCTTAAAGTCAATGAAACTGGGCGTGGGGGGGTCTCTCGGCAAAATGTGCAAGTTGCTTGGGGTTTAGTAGCTCACAACGATTTTCACTAACCAGAAGTAGCTCTCACTACACAAAAGGTTGGAGACCCCTGTGCTAGAGCAACAGCTAAAGGAGGTGTCTGAAGTGTAGACAGGTGTGGATGACAAACAAGATGAATATTATTTGGCGGACTCCTTAGCTGTTCGCTTATTTGACAATACAAGGATTTAAAATAACATTGTGTCACATCCACATAACATTGCTGCCACAATTTTTGATCCACGGTACAAAGTATTTCTGAACAGTAAGGCAGTAATTCCTTTTTCAGAAGTGGATATTGCCAAGTACAAAAGTTTGATAGCTGAGCAAGCCATTGACTTTGAAAATGAACATCTGGTAATTAGAGCCCCCCGCCCTAGGCCAGAACAAGTACTACAGCGCAGATTCCAGAGTCAAGTTCTACTTCTGAGCCTTAGGGCAGTGCGTTTTCCTCCCAGCAGTAACCGACACCAACACTACCAATAATAACAACAACAGCAAGAACAGGATCATCCACGGTACAATCGGCAACTGATTGGTTTCTATGGCAGGGGTATGGTAAGTCCAGTGCTGATGCAAAGGCAAAAGAGGCCGAGCACATTGGAGCACCCCAGAGCATTGAGCAGATGTATCTGGATGACCCAACAGAGGTCTCCATGGATCGAAACCCATTGGTGTATTGGTATGGGAAAAGAAGCCAATGGACAGTGCTCAGCAGGCTGGCGATGAAATATCGGCTTCCCCTGTCGCAAGTGTCTCTTCCGAGCGTGTTTTCAGTGCTGCTGGTGCCATTGTAACTTTGAAAAGGACCGGTCTCTCTCCCAAAAGTGTGGAGAGGTTAACCATGATCAAAATGAATCAGCACTTTATACCACCGGACTACAAAATTCGTGAATCACAGGAGGAAGAGGAGAGCGACGTCGATGATATAAATAGTGTGTTACATGACCTACTTCTGTCCGAACCACCAGAGTTTGAGGACGAGCTACTCTTCCCTGACAACTAGGCTTTCAAATTGTTACTTTCTTCCTTCCTTTATTTGTGTGTGTATCTGTCTTTCTGGTTCAAATCAAATATTAACAAACCCATCACCACAGTCTTCTCTTTTTATATCCCTATTAGGGTTGCACGTCTATGCATTTAACTGTCCCCTCCACTCCTCAGAGTCCTGCTCCATCTTCCTGACTCACCCTAAATACATTTCCATCAAGCCAGACAATGGATGGAGATGGAGAATAGTACAAGAAATTTTGCCTCTAACAGTCCCTCCATAAGAAGTGAAACATGACTATAGCTATCCTGTGTTTTGTTTCCGAGCCGAAACTCATCACTGTCTGAAGGCTACCGCCTCTGTCTGAAGGCAACCACAACTCTTCTCTTCACTGTCAGAACTTGGACAGGCATCCAAAAGTAAACTCATCACTGTCAGAAGGCTACAGCCTCTGCACTGGCAGGCGTCCAAAGCTTATCACTGTCAGGACAGAAGGTACTTGGCAGAGAAAGACAAGACACTTCAAAGAAACTTGCTGACATTTCTGCAAAATCAATTGACCAATAACTACTACCAAAGCCGCGCCCCATCACAGCGCTGACCATGTGAACCAAAGTGCCACAGCTGAATAAGAAGAAAACCGAAACAGCGACTAACAACACTCAAAATGAATGTGGAGTAATGAGGCCACTGCCTCGTTAGAAAAAAAACACACACCTGTCTGAACTAGGAATCTTATCTGACAGCCAAAGAGAAGGGCAAGACAGGTAACGATTAGGGGTGGGCGGAATTTGCGTAATCGCGTTATGCAAATCTCTCCGAAACGGTACAAAATCTCTGCGAACACGTGGAATTGCTTGTTCGTGATACTTTTTTACTGTTTGCGATCGCTGTTTGCATGCTCAGGAGGAAATATCTAGCGAACATGCATTTGAGAAAGCGAACAAGCTAAGAATTTTGTGAAGTCGCGGAACGCAGAATTTTGGGCAATTTCGCGTTCTCTGCGGAATTGCGAAATTACCCAAATTCTGCAAATTCCACGAACGGAATGGAATTTACCGCCCAGGCCTAGTAACGATTAATGAATGATGGCATGCATTGCTTTAGATGCTTGCGGACTCTGAGCAAATGTGCATGAAGTCGAACTCTACTTTTAAATCTACAAGGTAAAAGTGACTCGAATGACAGTTAATGTTTCCTTGTTGTTTAATAATAACCACTTTGTATTCCTAATACTGCAGGTGCAGCAGGCCAATGTCCGTTGCAATTTTTTAATATGGAATATATATGGACTTAATCGGAGTCCTTTACCCTGTGCTATACTGAGAGAAACAACTCACACTTACCTTACCAATCCGCATCAGTCAGGCAGTGACACCAAAGATTTTTCTGCGGAGTGTCCATGGAAGGGAGGACCAAGAGGAATGACGAGATTCAACTCCACAATTTGACCAGGGTAATACAATAACTTTAGTATCATTCATCATTTGTCTTTTAATTAATGTTTCTCTTCTATCATTATGATTGTGTGTTTTGTTGTTCTTTGTTTACTAATTGATCCCTACAACTATTTTTTCTTTGCTATCCTTAAAAGTAAGCCCGGTACAACATGTAATTTGGGTCTCTCTGAGGGCATACACCCAGGCAAGGCAAAATGAATATTAATACGCTGCTGCCCTCCACTGTCTAATTGTCTAGTAGTAGTTAGTAGGTACTACTCATTATCATTATCAAGTTATCTTCATCATCATCATGCATGCATTTCTTTTTTCTCCCTTTATAGATTTATTGGATAAGATCATGGTTGTCTGGCAAGACTGTGTTTTGCTTTTGTTGTGTCCATGCATACTGTTTTTCTTTGTCAAACCTTTCCCTTAACCCCCTTCCCATCCATCCATTCATCAAGCCCTTACCCTCTTCCCCCAGGCTGTGTGATTTATATTGAGATGTGATGTGACTACATTAAATGTACACCAACAATCACACGCTTGCTGGGGCAGATGTGGTGAAAGTAACACTAATTCAATTTGAAGGCAGAGCGAGGATCTTCTTCTGCTTACCCACCCATGCTCAGTCTATGTGCAAGCCAATTTTTTTCCCAAAGGGACCTAATACATCATAATTAATTGCCGGCATTGATTGGATTCATCAGCAACATCCTACTACACAGCAGTAAAGGTTACGAATTATGATTGTGTTAAGTGACTCTCTCGACACAACTACAGTTTGTAACTTCTTGTACTAGGCTGTTCCCACCGCCATTATGTTTTATTTACTTCGCTCTACTACTCCTCCCAGAGTCCAGCTAAAGTAACTGACTGTCTCATTTTCTATTTTTGTAAATGCTACTGCCAGTGTCTACTACTACCACCACAACCATGGCATCTCCATTCTCTTCGGAAACCCAACCTGCATCGGATTCGTCATGCAGCCATCGCTGTGCCTAAATTAAACATCAATCACAGGTAAGAAAAGAAGTTTGGAGGAGGTATAATAATGGACTAGGACTAGAGGAGAGAATGACAGTACTAGTAGGACAAATCATTCAGTGAGGGGGACCGCATCCATCTGTTTGTGTCTTACAAAGTCAGCCAATTATTTAAATCAAACACTGGCTGTGGCCCTGCAGCAGCAAGGAAACAGTGTGACGCAAAACAGTAACCCCACCCACAAAACATTAACCACATTGTATGTAAAGTATAAATATATATAATCTAATCCCCTAACAAAAATAAACTATGTAACAAATCCCACAACACCTGACCCACCCCTCCCCCTAACTCCAACCAATGTCCAAAACTAAAAAGTCACAAAAATCCAATGTCCAATTGTCCATATAAAGTAAAACCCAAAGCCCAATTCCCACCCACCAAAGGAACCTATAAAAAAGGTGCAATTAAACAGGGCCTTTCTTTAGTGGCGGGCTCTTCGGATGTCGATCTCCAGGACCTTGACCCTCTTTTTGAACTCCTCTACCTCCTCCTCCAGTTGCGCATTCCGGAGGAGCATGCGGCGCGCATATATGCCCTGCAGTAGCATCCACAGGTGGGGCAGCAGTAGTGCTGGATATTGTTGGTGTGCGGAGGTGGGTGGCTGCCTGACCGCGGCACCGTACTACAGGAGGGGCCTGGCTGGGACCCGGGGCATTGGAGGAGGCTGCAGCTGCTGCCACCTCCTCCTCCTCCGCCAGAACCACCAGTCGCCGGTACTATTTGCAGATGACTTCCAGCTTCCGGTGCCGGGCCATGGCTGCCAACTACTTCCTGGTTGGTTTTGGAGGAGCTACATCAAAAAAAAAAAAAAGACTATTGCCAATACTCTTAGCAAAACAGTAACAGAAAATTAATTGAACACATAGTGGCATAGTAGCAGTAGCACTAGCAAGCAGAGTATATAACATTTGTGGTATGTATCTGCCCTCCCGCTTCCTCAGACTCTAACATTTGTGAGAGTTTTAGGCATTTTACTAGCACTATGGATTCCAGTACACAGTACACCAGTCTTGTTTTTCTCTCTAGTTTAGCGAAATTACATAACCTTGTTGTAGCCAGCCCAGCATGCCAGCTCAGTCAGCTTGCGCCCAAGACAAATATACTCGAGTCATGACACATACTCATGTTAGTTTTATTTACTAATGTCTGCAGGTGGGGAAGCTAGTATTTTTCTTTTACGGGTGGCACTGGCCATACTCTCTCTGTTACATCATGGGCAATTGCTCGATTTCACTTTCACCCTGCCCTGACTACTACAAAAAGGCAGATTATATATCTGCTGCAATGAGCATTACTTATATATGGGACGACATGAGGTACATTGTTTTGATTGATTGTGTAACCAACAGATAGGCCACCCCCCATGGCAGGCTGGCTGACACACTTGAAAATAAATTAACATAGGTAGGGAGTGGCCATCGGAGTCGGAGGAAGGCGCTCAATAACTACATACATACACAATATATATAATAATATATATATATATATATATATATATATATATATATATATATATATATACGTATATATATTATCTACTGGCGATAGCTAGTAGGTATATATAGTTAGGACCTAGCTACCATAGGAAATCCGCAACATTCTATTGGGAATAACTTTGGCGCCGGTTGAGGAATTTGCGTGTAATTTTCCAAAATTTAGGCCAGCTCTGCTCCGCTTCTTCCCTGGAAGTTTCGGGGGTATTCTTCATGTGGGGGCCGAGAAAAAAGGCGTTCCCAAACTGTGTTTTCCCCATGTTAATTTCTATAGGACGAATAGACAAGGCTACAGCCCGAACCGCTGAATGGAATTACACCAAACTTTGCAAAATTGTAGGGACTGGTGCGCAGAAGTGCTTTTTCTATATTTGGTGAAAATTGCTCCAGTGGTTTTCATGAAAATTAACTTCAAAACCACATATATATCTATATAAGCTTACTGTAAGCGTACTGTACTCTGTACCTTCCCGAGTACGAGCTGCATTCTGATTGGCTGCCAATGTCTGTCAACACTCCAAAACAGAAATTGTTGGCAGCCATCTTGTACCTCTGTAGACTGAGGCACAGAAAAGCTGAAAAACAAACATGTAGAACTCAAAAAGGGTAGAAGCACCCTGACCCCCTAGGCCTGCTCCGGGGGACCCACAAGGACCCCCAAGGCAAAAAAAAAAAATGTTTTCAAAATTCAAATTCTTCATCCAAGAAGTGTTGGCAGCCATCTTGGGACCAATATACATGCTAGCACCTCATTAAAAAGCATTGCAGTTAATAGAAAGTTTTAGGACTTTAGTTACATTATAAATCATTTGTTGATGGTACCATACTCATTTTAGGAATTGTGGTGTGTTCTAAGGGGATTTTACCATGTGACAAAGCCTTCTGCTGGGATATCATGAATCATGTTTGAAAGAAAACTATTATCTCATGCTTTTCCCACGGTGGTTCGGAAGGGGATCTATAAGCTAAACTGAAAGCATATTTTCTGTAAATTCACATTATCTTTCTCAGTCATGTGAGAATGAAGTCTGACATTCTCAGTAAAACATGTATATCCAACAAGGACAGAGACTGTCAGTTGATTCCTTTGTGTTCTACTGCAGCTTCCTAGAATGTTTTAGAGAACAACTAGAGCACTAACAGTCCTACTTATTACAAAGGTATGGCACACCTGAAGCCATCTTGATTTGAATAAAGTGATAACTCTTAAAACATTTAATTTAAAAAGGAACAAAATGAGGGGGTATATTTTGCCATAGAAAGTATGATTCGTGCTGCAGAAAGAACAATTAGGGCACATTTTGAGTGACTTCTCAAATCCTCTTCTATTCCATTAAAAAATTCTGACATGCAGTCTCCCAAGATGGCCACCAGAGAAAAAAGACCCCAAATGTAGCCCAAATATCACCCAGATGTAGCCAAAGTATAGCCCAATGACAGAATGTCCCAGAGTGTTCTAAAGAACAACTAGAGCGCTAACAGTCTTACTTAAGACAAAAGTGTGGCACACCAGAAGCCATCTTGATTGGAATGAAGTGGTAAGTCTGAAAACATTTAATTTAAAAAGGAACAAAATGAGGGGGGTTCATTTTGCCATAGAAAGTGTGATTAGTGCTTCAGAAAGAAAAATTAGGGCACATTTTGAGTGACTTCTCAAATCCTCTTCTATTTCATAAAAAAATTCTGACATGCAGTCTCCCAAGATGGCCACCAGAGACAAAAGAGCCCAAATGTAGCCCAAATATCACCCAGATGTAGCCCAAGTATTGCCCAATGACAGAATGTCCCAGAGTGTTCTAAAGAACAACTAGAGCGCTAACAGTCTTACTTTTGACAAAAGTATGTCACACCAGAAGCCATCTTGATTGGAATGCAGTGGTAACTCTTAAAACATTTAATTTAAAAAGGAACAAAATGAGGGGGTATATTTCGCCATAGCAAGTATGATTAGTGCTGCAGAAAGAAAAATTAGGGCACATTTTGAGTGACTTCTCAAATCCTCTTCTATTTCATTAAAATATTCTGACATGCAGTCTCCCAAGATGGCCACCAGAGACAAAAGAGCCCAAATGTAGCCCAAATATCACCCAGATGTTGCCCAAGTATAGCCCAATGACAGAATGTCCCAGAGTGTTCTAAAGAACAACTAGAGCGCTAACAGTCTTACTTATGACAAAAGTATGGCACACCAAAAGCCATCTTGATTGGAATGAAGTGGTAAGTCTGAAAACATTTAATTTAAAAAGGAACAAAATGAGGGGGTTCATTTTGCCATAGAAAGTATGATTAGTGCTTCAGAAAGAAAAATTAGGGCACATTTTGAGTGATTTCTCAAATCCTCTTCTATTTCATTAAAGAATTCTGACATGCAGTCTCCCAAGATGGCCACCAGAGACAAAAGAGCCCAAATGTAGCCCAAATAGCACCCAGATGTAGCCCAAGTATAGCCCAATGACAGAATGTCCCAGAGTGTTCTAGAGAACAACTAGAGCGCTAACAGTCTTACTTTTGACAAAAGTATGGCAGAACAGAAGCCATCTTGATTGGAATGAAGTGGTAAGTCTTAAAACATTTAATTTAAAAAGGAACACAATGAGGGGGTATATTTTGCCATAGAAAGTATGATTAGTGCTGCAGAAAGAAAAATGAGGGCACATTTTGAGTGACTTTTCAAATCCTCTTCTACTTCATTACAAAATTCTGACATGCAGTCTCCCAAGATGGCTACCATAGACAAAAGAGCCAAAATGTAGCCCAAATAGCACCGAGATGTAGCCCAAGTATAGCCAAATGACAGAATGTCCCAGAGTGTTCTAAAGAATAACTAGAGCGCTAACAGTCTTACTTATGACAAAAGTATGTCACAAGAGAAGCCATCTTGATTGGAATGAAGTGGTAACTCTTAAAACATTTAATTTAAAAAGGAACACAATGAGGGGGTATATTTTGCCATAGAAAGTATGATTAGTGCTGCAGAAAGAAAAATTAGGGCACATTTTGAGTGACTTCTCAAATCCTCTTCTATTTCATTAGAAAATTCTGACATGCAGTCTCCCAAGATGGCCACCAGAGACAAAAGAGCCCAAATGTAGCCCAAATAGCACCCAGATGTAGCCCAAGTATAGCCCAATGACAGAATGTCCCAGAGTGTTCTAAAGAACAACTAGAGCGCTAACAATCTTACTTATGACAAAAGTATGGCACAACAGAAGCCATCTTGATTGGAATTAAGTGGTAAGTCTGAAAACATTTAATTTAAAAAGGAACAAAATGAGGGGGTTCATTTTGCCATAGAAAGTATGATTAGTGCTTCAGAAAAAAAAATAAGGGCAGATTTTGAGTGACTTCTCAAATCCTCTTCTATTTCATTAAGAAATTCTGACATGCAGTCTCCCAAGATGGCCACCAGAGACAAAAGAGCCCAAATGTAGCCCAAATAGCACCCAGATGTAGCCCAAATATAGCCCAAGGACAGAATGTCCCAGAGTGTTCTAAAGAACAACTAGAGCGCTAACAGTCTTACTTATGACAAAAGTATGTCACACCAGAAGCCATCTTGATTGGAATGCAGTGGTAACTCTTAAAACATTTAATTTAAAAAGGAACAAAATGAGGGGGTATATTTCGCCATAGAAAGTATGATTAGTGCTGCAGAAAGAAAAATTAGGGCACATTTTGAGTGACTTCTCAAATCCTCTTCTATTTCATTAAAAAATTCTAACATGCAGTCTCCCAAGATGGCCACCAGAGACAAAAGAGCCCAAATGTAGCCCAAATATCACCCAGATGTAGCCCAAGTATAGCCCAATGACAGAATGTCCCAGAGTGTTCTAAAGAACAACTAGAGCGCTAACAGTCTTACATTTGAAAAAAGTATGGCACAACAGAAGACATCTTGATTGGAATGAAGTGGTAAGTCTGAAAACATTTAATTTAAAAAAGAACAAAATGAGGGGGTTCATTTTGCCATAGAAAGTATGATTAGTGCTTCGGAAAGAAAAATAAGGGCAGATTTTGAGTGACTTTTCAAATCCTCTTCTACTTCATTACAAAATTCTGACATGCAGTCTCCAAAGATGGCTACCAGAGACAAAAGAGCCAAAATGTAGCCCAAATAGCACCAAGATGTAGCCCAAGTATAGCCAAATGACAGAATGTCCCAGAGTGTTCTAAAGAATAACTAGAGCGCTAACAGTCTTACTTATGACAAAAGTATGTCACAACAGAAGCCATCTTGATTGGAATGAAGTGGTAACTCTTAAAACATTTAATTTAAAAAGGGACACAATGAGGGGGTATATTTTGCCATAGAAAGTATGATTAGTGCTGCAGAAAGAAAAATTAGGGCACAGTTTGAGTGACTTCTTAAATCCTCTTCTATTTCATTAGAAAATTCTGACATGCAGTCTCCCAAGATGGCCACCAGAGACAAAAGAGCCGAAATGTAGCCCAAATATCACCCAGACGTAGCCCAAGTATAGCCCAATGACAGAATGTCCCAGAGTGTTCTAAAGAACAACTAGAGCGCTAACAGTCTTACTTATGACAAAAGTATGGCACAACAGAAGCCATTTTGATTGGAATGAAGTGGTAAGTCTGAAAACATTTAATTTAAAAAGGAACAAAATGAGGGGGTTCATTTTGCCATAGAAAGTATGATTAGTGCTTCAGAAAGAAAAATAAGGGCAGATTTTGAGTGACTTCTCAAATCCTCTTCTATTTCATTAAAAAATTCTGACATGCAGTCTCCCAAGATGGCCACCAGAGACAAAAGAGCCCAAATGTAGCCCAAATAGCACCCAGATGTAGCCCCAATATAGCCCAATGACAGAATGTCCCAGAGTGTTCTAAAGAACAACTAGAGCGCTAACAGTCTTACTTATGACAAAAGTATGTCACACCAGAAGCCATCTTGATTGGAATGAAGTGGTAACTCTTAAAACATTTAATTTAAAAAGGAACAAAATGAGGGGGTATATTTCGCCATAGAAAGTATGATTAGTGCTGCAGAAAGAAAAATTAGGGCACATTTTGAGTGACTTCTCAAATCCTCTTCTATTTCATTAAAAAATTCTGAAATGCAGTCTCCCAAGATGGCCACCAGAGCCAAAAGAGCCCAAATGTAGCCCAAATATCACCCAGATGTTGCCCAAGTATAACCCAATGACAGAATGTCCCAGAGTGTTCTAAAGAACAACTAGAGCGCTAACAGTCTTACTTATGACAAAAGTATGGCACACCAGAAGCCATCTTGATTGGAATGAAGTGGTAAGTCTGAAAACATTTAATTTAAAAAGGAACAAAATGAGGGGGTTCATTTTGCCATAGAAAGTATGATTAGTGCTTCAGAAAGACAAAAATAGGGGACATTTTAAGTGACAACTCAAATCCTCTTCTATTTCATTAAAAAATTCTGACATGCAGTCTCCCAAGATGGCCACCAGAGACAAAAGAGCCCAAATGTAGCCCAAATATCACCCAGATCTAGCCCAAGTATAGCCCAATGACAGAATGTTCCAGAGTGTTCTAAAGAACAACTAGAGCGCTAACAGTCTTACTTATGACAAAAGTATGGCACACCAGAAGCCATCTTGATTGGAATGAAGTGGTAAGTCTGAAAACCTTTAATTTAAAAAGGAACAAAATGAGGGGGTTAATTTTGCCATAGAAAGTATGATTAGTGCTTCAGAAAGAAAAATTAGGGCACATTTTGAGTGACTTCTCAAATCCTCTTCTATTTCATTAAACACATTCTGACATGCAGACTGAAACATGCACTTTGAATACCAGCAGCAGGCTTCCCTGGTGAGCAGTAGCTTTACTACAGTGATATAATGAGCAACTAGAGTGCTAACATTCAGAAGTTATGGCAAATGTGTGACACATATGAATGCCTTCTTGATGGAACCAAAGTAAACAAGCATTGAAAATGCAATAGATCTCGCCCTCGTTTAAGTTAAAGCCATTCTGGTTGTAATGAGGTGGCTTTTTAGCTTTGCTTTTAATAGTATTTTTCAAACGTTTATGTAAATAACATGCATATGTATGCATATATGTATATGTATGCATGCATTTATATTTGTATTTATATAGATATGCAGATTATATATGTTTATATATGTATGTATATATATATATACACATACATATAGATAAATGCATACATATGCATATATACATGCTTTTATGAGTGAACCTCGAATAAAGCAATACTTGACTTGATATATATGTGTATATGTGTGCGTGTAGATAGACCGAGGCACAAGAAAGCAGAAAAACAAATGTGAAGAACACAAAAAGGGGGCAGGGTAGATACACCCTGACCCCCTAGGCCTGCCCAGGTGGTACCACAAGGACAAAAAAGGCCCACATTTAAAAAAAAAAAACCTGGCCTGTTTTATTTTAAAATTACCGCCCCGGGGGGACCAAATTGCGGCGGCATAGTGATAAAGAAGTGTGGGGGGTCTACAATCCCCCCAACACTGCCCCGGGGACCGCCGCCCCGGGGCAAAGCAACACAGCCCCTTGGCGCATACTGGAGGCTCCTGGTGGGCTACTTGGCCCCCAGGGACCCCCAGTATGCAAGGGGAATTAGTTCCTATTCTGCAAACACGCCAGGGGTTGCGCTGCAGAGAGGTGTAAAAAAGGTGTGGCCTCATTACACCTCTCTGCAATGCAGCCGCCGCGCGCATACTGCAGGTTCCAGGTGGGCTAGTTGACCCCCAGGGACCCGCAGTATGCAAGGGGAATTAGTTCCCCCTCTGCAAACAAGCCCGGGGGCTGCGTTGCAGAGAGGTGTAAAAAAGGGTGTGGCCTCATTACATCTCTCTGTAATGCAGCTCCCTGGCTTATACTGGAGGCTCCTGGAGGGCTAGTTGGCCCCCAGGGACCCCCAGTATGCAAGGGGAATTAGTTCCTCCTCTGCAAACGCGCCAGGGGTTGCGCTGCAGAACGTTGTCAAAAGGGGGCGTGCCCTCTGAACACCTGCCTGCAAAAATGTAGTAAATCAGTATAAAAAAATAACAATTAATATATTTAAAAATTGTCATTTAAAAAACCGTTGAAATTCAATGAAAAAACCATAGGTTTCAGGCCTTATATAGTTAGGAATTAGCATTTAAAAAACCTTGCAAATTCACTTAAAAAAACCATAGGTTTCAGGCCTTATATAGTTAGGAATTAGTATTTAAAAAACCTTGCAAATTCACTGAAAAAACAATAGGTTTCAGGCCTTATATAGTTAGGAATTAGCATTTGAAAAACCTTGCAAATTCAGTGAAAAAAACCATAGGTTTCAGGCCTTATATAGTTAGGAATTAGCATTTAAAAAACCTTGCAAATTCACTGAAAAAAACGTAGGTTTCAGGCCTTATATAGTTAGGAATTAGCATTTAAAAAACCTTTGAAATACACTGAAAAAAACATAGGTTTCAGGCCTTATATAGTTAGGAATTAGCTTTTAAAAAACCTTTGAAATTCACTCCAAAAACTATAACTTTTAGGGGTGTTATAGTTAGCTGGACATTTCACTCATTCAAAACCATTGAAATTGCTCCTATATAGTTAGTTGTACTAACCATATTTCGCGCACCCGCAATCCACTGCTGATGATGTCACATATTAGATCATTCATGACATGGTCAGTGACATCACTGATGACATCTCAAATGACATCACTGATGACATCATCCACGTGACAATCACATACACCTTTTCATACACTATTAATTTTTCATCACTCTTTGTAAAATACAGAGTATCATATTTGAATCCATTGTCACAGCAATACAAGTATCTAAAAATCCACTCAGTGATTCATAGATGTCTACACACATCTAATCACTTACCAGTAGATTCACTCATACATGCTGTCAATGAACAATAGAAAACTATCAAAAATACTTATACACCTATATCGACATTAAACAACAGCACACATCCTATTCACACATGAAGTCATCCTACTCACTTATGCAAACAATGGATCATACTTACATATTTACTTAGCAAAACACTTATACAAACACCACTTCATCTATTCATTTAGATAGTAAGTCATACTTAGTGAATTATAAAATCATTATTACAAGTATACAGTTATCCATACAGTCACTCACACAATCATTGAGTCTTATGTATACTTATTTATATACAACATCTGACACATACACTGCCTTTTATTTTTCTAGTTTGTTGGACATGTACCATTAAGAAATATATTTGCTCATCACCACACCCATAAAGAGATTCACTCACCCAAACTGTTAGAACATGTAGTTTTAACTTCATATATCTACTGAATCAACTATTCACACATCTTTGGACAGTCACACACCCCCCACCGAACCACACACACTTTCACACTCCCATACAAATACTCAGTTAACTAATCAATAACTAATATAGACTGTCACATAGCTAGTAACCAACTGTAGAATCAGTTTACACAACAACTGACAAAGTGATACAGATATTCACACAGTTTAGTTACTATCCACTATATTTAGTGAGACATTATAAATTGGTCAAGTAAACAGTCAATTACACTGCTACTAAATCCTCCATCCAAATATTTATTTATATATATCCACTCATTCTTCAATGCAAATTGCTATATATAATGCATATTTAAATAACGAAGCAAACCACATTCACTGGATGATGTCATCAGTGATGTGATCTGTGATGTCATTTGAGATGTCATCAGTGATGCCACTGACCATGTCATGAATGATCTAATATGTGACATCATCAGCAGTGGATTGTGGGTGCGCGAAAAATAGTTAGTACAACTAACTATATAGGAGCAATTTCAATGGTTTTGTATGAGTGAAATGTCCAGCTAACTATAACACCCCTAAAACTTATAGTTTTTGGAGTGAATTTCAAAGGTTTTTTAAAAGCTAATTCCTAACTATATAAGGCCTGAAACCTATGGTTTTTTCAGTGAATATATATATATATATATATATATTACCTACTGGCGGTCGCCAGTAGGTATATATAGTTAGGATTTTTTCTCTATGGGTTTTTTGAAAATTCTATGTCTAATAACTTTGGCGTTTGTGGACGGAATTGGCTGAAATTTTCAGGAAAATGTCACATTTTGTTTCTGAGCAGCCCCTGAAAATTTTGGGGGGGTTCGTCAAGGGGGGGCCGAGAAAAAAGGGGGTTCCCAAAACGCGTTTTTCCCATGTTAATTTCCATAGGGCGGTTGGCCTCACTTTTAGCCCGAACGGCTGAATGGATTTGCACGAAACTTGGCAAAATTGTAGGGACTGGTAGCCCGATGTGCCTTTTGTAGGTCTCAATATAAGTGCTGCAGTGGATTTTGAGAAATTAACGTTTAAAAAAATATATATATCTGTAACAGCGGACTGGGCAGCGGCCCAGGACGCGGACTTTTCGCGCAACGGAGCTTTGTGAAGCGAAGCTGATTGGTTCTCCGGCGTCTGTCAACATTCCAAACAGTCCGTAGCGGCCGCCATCTTGTCTCTCGGTAGGATCGAGAGACAAGAGGAGGTCAAAACAAAGGGGGAAATAACTATAAGGGGGCATAGTAGATCCTCGCTGACCCCCTAGGTTTGATGTGGAGGTTTTAAAAGGGCCCCGCGGGGCAAAAAAAAATAATAATAATAATAATCGAACGGCTGAATGGATTTGCACGAAACTTGGCAAAATATTAGGGACTGGTAGCCCGATGTGCCTTTGCTAGGTCTCAATATATGTGCTCCAGTGGATTTTGAGAAATTAACGTTCAAAAAAAGATATATATCTGTAACAGCGCTCCGCTTCGCGTAACGGAGGTTTGCGAAGCTGATTGGTCATTCTGTCACTGGGCTATAGTTGGGCTACATCTGGCTGATATTTGGGCTACATTTGTTTTTTTGTGTGTCTGGCGGCCATCTTTGGGCTACATTGGGCTACATTGGGCTTCATTGGGCTACATTCGGCTAATTAGCAAATAGCTCATCGCAAACTAGGAATGGTAAAGAATCGCTATTTATTCCTTAAAGTTCGCTATTTAGGAAATGCAAAAAACTTTGATGATACATATGGCGGTTCATCTCTAACAAGATAAGAAGCATAGGGATACATTTATGATGACTGGCGCATCACCAGGGATGTGTTAGTCATTCTGTGCCGCTGTTCCGTCACCTATGGTGTGCTGCATTTACAATGCGGCGCATCATGGGGCAAAAACAGCACAGATGCGTGATGTATCTGTGCCGTAAAGGTGGCGCATTGCTGGAGTTGTATCGCAAGTGTGATGAAGCTCCAGCAAGGGTCGGGGGTGCCCCTGTCGCAGGGTTTCTGTTCTCACACAGAACTGTGGGCAGAGGATTGGAACCTCGGCGAATGCATTGCTGGAGTTGTATCGCAAGTGTGATGAAGCTCCAGCAAGGGTCGGGGGTGCCCCTGTCGCAGGGTTTCTGTTCTCACACAGAACTGTGGACAGAGGATTGGAACCTCGGCGAATTAGGGTGTCCCAAAACTCACGTTAGTAATCAAAAACTCCTTAGCAAGCTAGGTACAGTGTCACATTGGATATAACAAACTCTCAATGTTTAGACAATCCAGAATATGAACTTATAGTACCTCAGGATACGTGGAACTCATGAACAGTCGGTCGTTATAGATTTCTTAGAAACCAGAACATGGAGTTAAGAAGAACAGATGTGTATTTGAAATGTTTATTTACTAATGCCGTCTTCTCAGGCGTAGTACCTTAGATAATAAAAGTACACATATTATCAGTAGCAAAATTACCAGCATAGTTACTAGTACATAAAAAGTGAATGGTGATAGTATGTTAACATGCTGTAAATGAATAAGAGTTAGCAACACTTATAAGCAGCCGCGGGCCGTGGAGGGAGTTACGGTGAGGCAGGGAGGCGGGGAGGGGGAGAAGCAGGGTGGAGAATACAAGTACACATATTATCAGTAGCAAAATTACCAGCATAGTTACTAGTACATAAAAAGCGAATGGTGACAGTATGTTAACATGCTGTAAATGAATAAGAGTTAGCAACACTTATAAGCAGCCGCAGGGCGTGGAGGGAGTTACGGTGGGGCAGGGAGGCGGGGAGGGGGAGGGGCAAGGTAGAGAGGGCTCCACCCTGCTTCTCCCCCTCCCCGCCTCCCTGCCCCATCGTAACTCCCTCCACGGCCCGCGGCTGCTTATATCTCACCCTCCCTAATACACATATTATATTATTTGCTAAGAAGGTCTCTTTGTGTTGGTTTAGGGCGTGCCCATACTTTAGTGTCTTAGATTTGAAGGAATCACATCAGCATACACCAGCTCTCTCTTCATGTGAACCGCATCAACTGTTGTGTATGTGTGTTCGGCAAAGCAATATAAAACCCGCCTCATGCCCAGAATTGGCAGAAGTTGCACTTATGTTATGAGTATGAAGTCGTGGAGATCAGACCTCATAACAATTCTGTATCGTGTTGTTCTTGAAACTTTAGCACTCGCTGTACAGATATAGTTTAACAAGTAAAGCAGATAGTAGACCAATAACATATTATTCTCATGTAAACCACGATGAACTACTAGGTGGAAAGCTAAAGCAACAACTAAGTGTCTTGTGCAGAAGTTGCAAAAAAGGAAAAATGGCGTTTAAACCGGTAATGAGCCCATGCTAACTTAACACGGTGTAAAGATATCCAGGACCTAGATGACACCTCCCCATGATCCGGAAACGAACTGAATAAGATAATAGAAGTGCCATCTCATGAGAGCAGATTGCAAGTTTATATGTGGACGGTCCGCAAGGTAAAGCATTAAAAACTAGGAAAATTTAATGCTAAAGAAAAATAAAACAGCCAAGTACTTTATCGAGTCTTAAGCCAATAGGCAAGGTAAATAATAAAAACTTGACAAATAAGTCAATGAATTGTCAATGAAATGCTAGTACTCAGCATATCAAACATGAAAAAGGTCTATGACATAACTGTGTATGCAAAATAAGCTGCAACAGCCTCCAATAGGAAGTCACCGTCTTCATCCGAAAACAGTTCAGCCATCCAATTTAAAAGCGGAAAAGAACATACATGCTCTCCCAGCACCGGATCCTCTATCACCATCAGAGGACAGCTCGGTGGGTTTTCAAGAAAGCTCTGTTCCAAGAAAGACTGTGCTGCCGCCAGTAAATTCCAGGGACCAAGTAGTCCATGCATCAATGCCACAGCCATAATCCTTTCGCCAGGACAAACCAACTCGTGAGTAATGATAGGAGTCATCAGCTGATTAAAGTCGACATCAGGAGAAACCGGTCCGCAGAGACACAAATCAATGGCCCAATCGAAATCACAGGTCAGGCAGTGAAATACAGGCTGGACACAGGTGAAGTAGGAGAATCGAAAAGATAATCCATATGCCGTGCTTAATATCGCCAACGGCATTGTGCCATAATATTCTAGCATGCGATTGCGGAACAGTGTCAGCAGCTGCAGGGTGTGAGGTTGCATAGGAGGGACATCCATATTTAAAAATGTAAAAAAGCACAAGAGCGTCCGCTGGTAATGCAAGTAAAAATGCCAATCCACGAACCAGAGTGGAGAAAATGGAATGAAAGGAAGCAGGGATGACTCCAAAGATTTTCTCAAATGAAGTCACGAGACCACTGGTAACAACTTTAAAAAAGTGCGCCAGGGACTTTGTGGAGGATGCGTTAAAGATAGTCGGAAACATGTTGCTGAAATTGAAAGGCAAATCTTAATTGAAAAGGGTGTGCACCTCTGTACGGGTGTTCGCTATGTGAAGTACGAAAGTTTCACGGGCCGAACTCAAGGCCACCTCTCTCTGAGACAAAAGAGCTCTTATTCTTGCCATGCCGTTGAAACGTGTCCCAAGGTTGGTATTTGTGGCCAGATTGAAAACATTTCTGCAGCAAATAACCCGTTCACTTACTGTTACGATAAAAGGAATACTTTTAATTAACTCAGAACAATCTTCATTATTGAGCATCAAATAACTACCATTTTCCAACAACTTGACGTGGGGATGATAGCAGGAACTGGCGTGCCTTGCAACACGCAAGCCATATTTGGTCGGTGTTTGTTGCATGAACCGTGTAACTGTATGTGCCTACACATTAGTGAATGATCTGGCGTCTCAGTGCATTCCTCTCCATTCAGATAAACTTCTTGATCATCTTTGAAACATCTGTATGTGTATGGAAGCGACCAGACCTCATGAAGAAAAGCACTACCTAAAGGTTCATAACGACCTATTGGTATATATTTCATACAATTTGAAAACTTATATAAAGCAAAAGGCAGCGTTATTAAACCGTGGATAAGGCATGTTGCCAAAAAAACCGCAATCCTCTGCTGATGATGTCACTGAGCATGTCATGAATGATGTAATATGTGACATCATCAGCAGTGGATTACGGGTAATAGTATCTCTAGTTTACTCCCCTATAGCTGTCTTTCTTTTAACATAAGTGTCTGTTTCCTTCCCTTATACTTACTGTTTTTGGTTCGCTTCCGGTTCGCGTACCGGCGAGCGAACTGGGAAGCGAACTAAGAGAAATAGAGGTTGGCACAGTTCCAAATATTGTACCAATTTTTTAATAACGGGGAGGTAGTTCTGAAAAGAACTTTTTTTTTTTTTTTTCTGAACATTTTTTTACTGTTTTTGAATTTTTCGGAACAGTTTTATATTTTTTGGGGTTTTTCTTGGAGGGGGCAATGAAAACGATTCATTGTAAAGGGCTCAACAGGAGCAACAAAACAAAAAAAAGAAGTATTTATTATTTTGGGCGTTTCGGACAAACATGAGCATGATTGTCAATAGCTCTGTTGATCAGAGTGATGCTTTTTTCTCCGTAGGAAATGAATCCATCGCAAAATACGCAGATGTGTTTTACATCACCAAATCTCATTTGTATATTTGGCACCATCTCCCTGCCCTCTGGTCCCGTTACTTCCGGTACAACAGATCTTCTGGCCATAATAGGGAGATTATCTAGGTCGTTCCGAAACTGTGCAGCACTGTAGTTGTTAGGATGCCACCTAGTCATATGGCGATGCATTGTGTAGTTTCCGAAACTGTATTTCTTGTCGGTCCCTCTGGACAGTCTATCTTGACATATAAGGCAAGTTACGTATCTTGCATTTACTTTTTTCTGACCTTTGGGAATTTTAAAAAATTGCCAAATGAAGTTTTCTTTCCGGTGAGACGTCCTGGGCTGCTCAGGCAAAAACTGCCTCTCTTCGTGCTCGTCCTCCTGTTCCTCTTCTTCTTCTTCTTGTTGAATTATAACTTGAGCAGGTGGTCCACTCTTCCTTGGATGTGGTGGAGGTGGTGGGGAAGCACCAGCTGAAGCTACTAAAGAAGCCATTGCTCAGTGATCACAAAGGGTCTTTCTCTCACAATGATGAAAGTCAGAGTGAGGAAAGAAGGAGGGATTTTCATCATTTGGGAAAAACAAGAGTTCTCAACCAATCAAAAGTGTTCATTTTAGATTATATGACCTAGTCTTACATCATTAGGAAACCAAAAGTGAAATGAACCAATGAAAAGTGTTATTACCAAGTCACATGACTTGCTGTGTTTACGTTAAGCGCTTTGCAGGGCCTCCCGGTTTGCTTCCAGAAACCTGCGCTTTGCGACTCGCTTCGCGTACCAGTTCGCTAACGTAGTACGTCATATGACGTATCACGCGACAACGTGAAACGTCATGCGGACGGGAGGCGTCACGATGTTGTTTTGTAACGCGGCACTTGCGGTAAAGAAACGTTTACCGGCTCGCGGTCTATTTCGCGGCATCAAGGTCAGCTAACGGGAAGCTTCCCGATTTGCGAAGCGGGAACGAAGAAAAAAAAATATTTAAAAAAAAATTTATTCATAAACATATAAAATATATTTTTGGATTTAAAGAAGAATACATTTTACAGCTACAGATATTAGCTGTTAAAAAACCAATGAAATTCACAGAAAAAACCATAGGTTATGGACCATATATAGTTAGGAATTAGCATTTACAAAACCTTGAAAATTCACTGAAAAAACCATAGGTTATAGACCATATATAGTTAGGAATTAGCATTTACAAAACCTTGAAAATTCACTGAAAAAACCATAGGTTATAGACCATATATAGTTAGGAATTAGCATTTAAAAAACCTTATTTTACTCACACAAAACCATTGAAATTCCATATATAGTTAGTTGCACTAACTATATATCGCGCACCCGCAATCCACTGCTGATCATGTCACATATTACATCATTCATGACATGGTCAGTGACATCACTGATGACATCACTGATGACATCTCAAATGACATCACTGATGACATCACTGATGACGTCATCCAGTGACTGTATAATTCTGTAAAGTTAAAATATGTCTTACATATTGAAGAATGAATGGATGTATAAGTGTCTTGATGAAGGATTTAGTAGGGGCATGGCTGACTGTATGAGTGACTGATTAAATGTGTCTCACTGAGTGCATGGGTTAGTGACTAAACTGTCTTAATTTGTGCATCATTATGTCTGTTGTTCTGTAAACTGCTGCATGTGTTGATCATTAGCTATATGATTAACTGTATGGGTTATTGATTGGTTGCCCAAGCATTTGTATGGGAGACTGAGTGTGTGTGTGGGTGGCTGGGAGGTGTGTGACTCTCTGCATAGATGTGTGAGCAGTTGATTGACTGGATGTATGGGTTCAAAAGTGCATGTGGAAACAGCTGTATGGGCGGTTGACTGTGTGCATGAGTGTATTGGTGAGTGAATGGATATCTCAGTGCTACATGTCAAAGTAAGTACATATGTAAAACACAGTACATGTGAGAGTTACCATATATAAATAACTGTGCATAAGAGCCAGTGAATGTGTGAGTGGCTGTATGGATCATTGTGAACTTGTATCCAGGATTGTATAAGTGAGTAAATATGTTTTAGTATATGTTTGAATAAGTAAGGTGTGTATAACTGTATAGTTGAGGAAATGGAGGTGTGATTGATTCTTTGCATGACTGACTAAGTGTCTGAGTAACTCCATGGATGAGTGACAGTCTATGAGTGTCTGTTTACACTGAGTGTATCTAAGGTTATATTAGAGTCTGAAGAGGTTTATCGTATTATCACATGAATGATGTCATCAGTGATGTGATCAGTAATGTCAAATGAGATGTCATCAGTGATGTCATCAGTGATGTCATTTGAGATGTCATCAGTGATGTCATCAGTGATGTCACTGACCATGTCATGAATGATGTAATATGTGACATGATCAGCAGTGGATTGCGGGTGCGCGATATATAGTTAGTGCAACTAACTATATATGGAATTTCAATGGTTTTGTGTGAGTAAAATAAGGTTTTTTAAATGCTAATTCCTAACTATGTATGGTCTATAACCTATGGTTTTTTCAGTGAATATATATATATATATATATATATATTTTTTTTTTTTTGCTCCACAGACACCAGCCAGCTGCACCCTCGAGCGGGTGCTTTTTCGAGGCGGGGGTGCACCCGCCACACAAATAGTTGCTCCCACAGACTAATCACAATTACGATGTGAATCAGAATAAGCACTCTCAGGGGGGTTTATCCAAGCCAATAGATATTTATTTGGCAAACCAGCACGGACAAGACGCGTTTCGGCGCTTAGCCTTTGGCAATTGACAATATGCCCCCAAGACAAAATCCCCCTAGGTTCAGCTTTCCAATTAATAGAGGGTACACACATGCTCCACAACACATTACTCATCAGTGGCAGCAACCATGGCATGGACCGCCTCCCCCATTTGACCCTTTTGTTTCACAGTTTGCCCATTGGAATAGATTCTGTGCGTTGGATGAGGTTGACTGACTCAATTCTGACGAAGCTTCATCCATACATCTTGATATTAATAGGGGCGAGGAGGAGGTTTCTTCAGTCACATCCTACCCCCTATGCCCTAATCTTCCAATTGTGGCGGCTGCCAGCCTGACCAAGCCAATAACTTCTGTTCGAGACAGGGTCTGTGTAGATTCCCATAACTCTAGAGATACTATTGACACTAGAGGAGAAACCATTGAGGACAAAATAAAAATTCTCAGTTGGAGTCTTGCGGGGATCCACAGGAAATTAGGTCTGCCCGAGTGGAGCGATCTGGTTGAAGCACACAAGATTTGTGTGTTTCAGGAGACCTGGAGTACTGAGCCACTCCATCGAGTTGGGTTTGTCACCTATTTTGTCCCAGCAGAAAAACCCAGGCAAGGGAAGGGGCGCCCTTCGGGGGGGCTCATTATTTGGGTAAGCATCTCTCTAAATTGCCGAATAACCTCTAAGCAGATAAATAACTCAGATATTCTGGGCATCTCTCTTTCTAATCATCGTAGAGGTTTGACCTTAGATCTCTACTATGTTTATGCTAGAGGCACTAAAAATGGTTGCACCTCATCGGTAATTTCCGATCTTGAGGTGCAGCTTAGGGACTATAAAGAAGCTGACCACGTCCTAGTAGCAGGCGATTTTAACTGCACATATGAGCCACTTCCCCTGGATGCAATCCCTGACCTAGGTGAAGAAGATAGCAGATGGGGTATTCCAACACTATCCATCCCTCCGATCAAACGTTGGACCCGTAGTGCAGTGCAGTTAAATGCACTGACTCTGGAGTTTGGGTTAAGAGCCACCAATGGTCATACATCTTCTGACCGGATGGGCGCTCCAACGTTCAACAGGGTTGGTCACACCTCGAGGATTGACTATATTTTGTTGGACTTGGGGCTCTGGAGTTCGGTCATAGACATGGTAATTATACCGACCGTGGAGAGCGACCATAATTCGCTTTCCTTAAACATCACGAATCCCTGGTTTAATGGAGTATTGTCATCACAACCTAATTGTACACACAGGGTTACTGTCTCCTCCTGTGGAAGACGCTTAAAGTGGAACAAAGTTTCCAGCAACGCTGACAAACTTTCTACCATAGAAGAGGTCCTAATAGCCTCACAAGCAGAGATCAGCACTATTGATTTAGTCACGGCAGTAGACAGAGCAACACCCATTTTTGAAGCAGCTGTAAAGGCTATAGGGGAAGTCTTTTGGGTAATATTCTTTAGGGAAGAATATGTCCCAGAACAAATCTAAAGGGATACATGACTGGTACACTGTAGCATGCAGGAAAGCTAAGACAAGGCTAATTGAGGCCGTTAAGGGCAAGTCTCCATCCCTAATACAGATAGCCAGGAAAGAACACAAGAGAACACTGGGGTTAGCAAAAAGGGAGTGGGAAGAAGCCTATTGGTCTACCCTTAAAGAAGCTAACTCTAAGAAAGATTCGAAATGGTTTTGGGATACTATAAGAGCTCGCAACAGGCCAGATAGTGACTTGATAACTTGTAATATCCCAAGTCAGGCGTGGGTCAATCACTTTTCAAAGCTTTATACCCATCATG
The DNA here is from genome assembly GCF_964261635.1 of Lissotriton helveticus. Lineage (NCBI taxonomy): Eukaryota > Metazoa > Chordata > Amphibia > Caudata > Salamandridae > Lissotriton > Lissotriton helveticus. The sequence continues at coordinate 1,503,458,307 of NC_136065.1, forward strand.
ACGACCATCTCACTCCCACTGCCTCTTGTGGTCCTGATGGGGGGGTGGTGGCTCCACCATTGCTCCCCCCAACTTGGGACATTCAGCCTAATGACTTTGATTTTACAACCAAGGAAGTGGACTACGCAATAAGTACTATTATTCCCCAAAAAGCGGCTGGTCCGGACAGTATCCCTGGTGACCTCTTAAAATCTGATATCAAGAAGTGGGGGAAACTGATCCACTCCCTACTTGTTGCTATCTGTAGGGGCGCCCCTATCCCCTCTTCGTGGAAGGGGGCTGAGGTGGTCCCTATTAAAAAAAAAGGCTCTAGAGATGACCCATCTAACTATAGGCCCATTAGCCTGTTAGATATTAGCCAGTCGGCAAGGTCCTGCTGGTCAGAATTTTAAGCTGGATAGAAGAAAATAAAATTCTTTCTGACTATCAGGCGGGCTTTAGAGTGGGTACCGGAACAATTGAGCAAGCTTTCAGACTCATGATGGTGTACTGGAAGGTTGTGGTCATAGGCAAGGGCAGTCTTTATCTCGCGTTTATCGATTTAAAGACTGCCTTTGACCTCGTACCCAGGGAGACTCTATGGAGTGTACTGGCTGACATGGGGTTGCCCCACTACTTGCTATCCCTACTTGTCAGGCTACATCAAAACAGTTTTGCCCAGGTTAGGTGGGGCCCAGGGGGGGAAAAACAAATAGTATCCCGGTTGAGAGAGGTGTCCGTCAGGGATGTGTGCTAGCTCCCACCCTCTTTTCCCTTTACATCAATGGGGTGGTTGAGCATCTTCGGAAACATCCTTCAGATGAACCATCCCTGGCTGGCGAACGTATACCAACCCTCCTCTTCGCGGATGATACGCTTTTAATCTCTAAAACCCCCATGGGCCTCCAAAGGCTCTTAGACAACTTCCAATCCTTTTGTACCAAACGAGGCCTGGTAATCAACACAAGTAAAACTAAATACCTTGTGTTGAATCCTCCCAAAAAACAAGTCCGCTCTCCTACCCTGAATGCTGAACTCTTGGAGAGGGTAGAGGTCTTCGACTATCTTGGGATACGTCTTTCACACAAAATGGAATGGACCCCACACTTGGACAAAATGCTGTTAACTCATAAGAGGATTACAGGAGCCCTACTAAAAGAACAACGCTCCTGTATAATAAGACCAATAGCTACAGTCCTTGAGATCTACTCAGCCAAAGGGGTTAGTTCTGCTCTTTATGGGGCCAAACTTTGGGGCTCATCCATTACCGACGCTTTGCCAAGATCAGAGAATAAATTTTGTAGAGCGATTATGTCCCTCCCGCAGGGCACTCCTACAGTCCCGCTAATGTTGGATTTAGGTTGCCGCCCAATCGATGACGTTGCAAAATTCCGTCCACTTTTGCTATGGGCACGCATGTGGCGTGTGGAGGAACTCAGCAGATATGCCCAAGGCCTAGCAGAAATATGTCACTACCAGGGTGGCATAAAATTAAATGGTTGAGGGATATGAAGATGCTGTTAACAAACTTGGGCCTGAATGAAGCATGGGCAAATAGAACCTCACCCCCGAAGTCAACCCTTAAGAAACTCTATTGGGACTGGATCCTTTCTCAGAGGAACACTAGTACCACTACGGGTAGACTTACGGAGGACTTCCTGAAGTTCAAAGATCAACCCAAACGGGAAGTCTACCTTGACATTATTGAAAAACCTTTTGACAGGGCTTTGTATTTCAGATTTAGAATAGGAACCCTTCCCCTCAATTCTTTTACTTCACATTGGAAATCTCGTGTGCAAACCACAGAGCTCTGCCCAGCATGCCTTGATAAACCAGAGTCATTGGCACATTTTATGTTTGAGTGCAGAGAGTATACAATTCCCAGGAGGGTTTGGCTCAAAAACTTATGTCGGCAGCTGGGCACTAGGAGCCATGCGGCTGCAATCAGGATATTAATATCTGACAGCCGTGCGACCTACGTTTGTGCCTTAGCCAAATTTTTATCGTGGGCTTGGTCCATCCGAATCAAAAGGCTAAAATTGACTGTTTAATTTTATTTTAAACTCATTGCCTAAATGAATTGTTTTATGAACTGCCTTGCAAATTCGTAAAACCTAAACGAACTAAAAAGCTAGTATCGATTGCCTACATCTTTTAAATTGATTGACTAATGTATTGTTTTGTTAATTTTTTCTAAATAAGTTAAATCTTCATTGTATGTTTACGTTCGTTTTTAAAATTGTTCTACTGTGATTTCTGTGTTGCTTTTATGATAATTTTTTATCGAAATAAAGCCTTTTGACCTATATATATATATATATATATATGTATATATATATATATATATATATATATGATGGGCTTGCAAACTACTGTGAGTCAAGGAAGTATTCTGAAAACACAACTTATATAATATTCCCCTCGGCTTTGCTACTGTGGCGCAGTTTCTTTTACATTCTCTTCAAACTATGACTCTGGTCTGTATCCAGTGGCATTCTCCACCTAGGCTATCTATGATGAATACATCCAGGCATCCATCCATTCAAAGTAAACGTCTATCATTCTTCTTAATCTCTCAACAAACCTTAGTCTGTTTCACCAACAACCACCCATGCATCCTTCTTTGCTTGCCTTGGCTTTGAGTTTGACCCAAACACTGCTGATGATTATTGCTATCCCATCCACCCATACAGTGTCGCCCACCCAGGCAGGCATCTTTTCTTTTACCTTCCACCCATCCTTCAACAACCCATGCATCTGATGATTCCTATCATACAACTTTGCATGCTTCCAACGTATCTTTCTCTGCCAGTCACATTACATCTCACACGTCCTTCCTCCTTCCACCCTTCTTTCCCTTTTTGTTCAACACATCCATCAAGGTCATCTGATCTGACTTTTAGTCTTCTCCATAAAACTTTCACAACTGAGTTGGAGTCCGATAGAGGAGGCCATTGGTTACTCAACTCACGCTGCTAATGCTATTGCTAATGCCATTGCTAAGTAAAGGGTGTTTTCTTATTGTTATTTGGCATTTATATAGCACCAAATCACCGTCAGGTCTCTTAGCGCTCAGGGGGAGTGGGTGTGGCTGCTAGACGAAATCAGGAACAATGTGTGAAACGGAATTTATACTGTGATTAGGGCCTCTCAGAACAGGAGCGTTTTAAGCTTTTTCCTGAAAAGGAGGAAAGTGGATTCCTTTTGGAACTGTTCAGGTAACTGGTTCCAAATCTGGGGGACCAGGACGGAGAGGGCTCTGCCCCCTTTTGATACAGTATTGTACGGTGGGCAGGACAGACAGCAGGCCTCAGAGGATCGCAGTGTATGGCTGGGAACATAGATCTCAAGGCGTTCTTTAATATAGGTTGGAGCTTGGCCATAGATCACTTTATGGGCAATACAGAGGCCCTTGAATTTTTCTTTTTGCCTAATAGGGAGGCAGTACAACTTGCACAACAATGGGGTGGCATGAGACCTTCTTGGGAGCCTGAAGATCAGCCTGGCTGCATCATTCAGCACCACCTGCAGTCTGTTCTTCAACTGTTGTCTAATGTTGAGTACAACAACTTCATAAGTCTGTACTAAGTCTTAATAGTACAGTGAGTGTACAGCACACCCTTCCCGCTAGTGTAATGTCACTAAGTAAGAAATATAACTTACCACCGCCCGCCGCTGCTGCTGGTTCACCCCATGTACTAGCTCCTGCAGGTGCTGTTGCTGCATCACCTGCTCCCTCCAGAATGGCCACATCACCGCTGGCCCCGGCACTGGTGGTCGGTAGTACGCCTAGAAAAAACACCTCCCCCTATTTATTCTATTTCACTAGCAAGATTGGAAAAAAAGTTTATACATACAATCATATACAACATCATATACATCACTAGTCCAAATCATGTACTAGAGTAGAGTAAGTAGACACTAGTAGTGTTCTGGTCCCTAGGGTCATTCTAGTCTACTCTACTCTTTGCAAAGTTAGCCTGAGCCATGATAACCATTTTAGCTTCATGTCTTTTGCGCAAGTAACATCACCTTGCAGCTTGTTGTGTAAGAGTGACGCATTTGAGCCCACATGAGATCATACAAGCAACTTTGTTATGGAGTTCTGGTCAGTCAGTATTGCTTAGCTATTACATGCTACACTTTTTGGCATGCCTGAGAAATGCTTGCATTATACTATCTAACGCGCACCATTTTCTCATAACAGGCGGAAGATTCCCTTCTACGAACCAGAGCTTTGCAGCGCTTATGATGTAACCAGTACTTCTACGTTCTAAGGTAAGGGGTCCCCCAGAATTTGCACAGAGATCGTTTGTCTTCGATGGACTGTAACAATGTTTATTGTTTTAATCGTATGCATTTTACCGTTGGAGCTGGCTCGTATAGTATTAGAATTGAATTGTAGAACAACATACAGAGCTTGTTAGTTGAAAATAAACCTTTTGAACTTACACATAGACTCTGTGGTATTTGGTGTGGTGGACTTACACGAGTGAGTGAGCTAATGGATGTTATTATGTTCAAGGTTGTCTAATCTTTGGGTATCTTCGAGGGGTTCGGGGACCTAATGAGAGAGTGCAGCTAGTTGGTCACGGGATTGTGGGTTCTGACTGAGGTGTGAGGAAGGTCCAATCTCCCATCACTAACATCCTATTTCCTTGTGCATACTTCTGTTTGTGACTGTGCAGAATCCCAACAAGAGTACTAGTATAAAATATACAGAACTGGGAATCAAAGCATAAATGCCTGCACAAATCTTAAAGTCCCTTATCAGTACCCAAGAATCGACGAGGTGCAGCACACGGGCTGGAGGCACAATTCCCCTATACCTCCTAAGATCAGAAGCTGATTCAACAGAACCTAGCGTGCTTCAAAAATACATAGACATATTAGCCCAGCACACTCAATATACAAATATCACAACATGCACAATCAGTGACAAAGGAGATATTTCAGAGGCGAGTCGATGTTAAGCTTCAGTTCATCCTTTATTTCTCAGTCTTTAAAATCTTTTGAAACCGCCCAGTCTTTAAAATCTTTTGAAACCGCCAACGCGTTTCGTCCAACCAGGGACTTCTTCAGGGCTTGTGAAACAAAGTACAGATATTCTGATCGGTAATCCCTCATATATTCAGGATAAATGTTTTTTGTTTTTTTTAGTTTAGTTCATGCGCTTCCTCAACCTTTATTTTCCAACACGTTTTAGCAGGTTAAATTTTCTTTAATCAGCACAGTATCCCGGATGAAGTAATTCCGGTCCGAAAACAGGTCCTCGGTAAAGTCCGTCCCACTACACGTCCGAAAAGCTCATGCGCTTTTCGGACGTGTAGTGGAGCGGACTTTACCGAGGACCTGTTTTCGGACCGGAATTGCTTCATCCGGGATACTGTGCTGATTAAAGAAAATTTAACCTGCTAAAAAGTGTTGGAAAATAAAGGTTGAGGAAGCGCATGTACTAAACTCAATTTGTTTTTATCCTGAATATATGAGGGATTACCGATCCGAATATCTGTACTTTTGTTTCACAAGCCCTGAAGAAGTCCCTGGTTGGGACGAAACGCATTTGCGGTTTCAAAAGATTTTAAAGACTGGGCGGTTTCAAAAGATCTTAAAGACTGAGAAATAAAGGATGAACTCAAGCTTAACATCGACTCGCCTCTGAAATATCTCCTTTGTCACTGATTGTGCATGTTGTGATATTTGTATATTGAGTGTGCTGGGCTAATATGTCCAAGAGTACTAGTATATCCTATCAAAAATAGTCAAATATCTGGATGAGCATTTTGTTGGTGGGAATTGTCGAGAAAGCCTCAAGATGGATTTAGAAGACTAGAAGAGGACAACCCAAACAACTGGACTCCGTGACTAGAGCTATTGGCGAATCTGAGATTTATTTAAAGCCTTTTAAATAAAGAGTGGCCAACTGGGCAAGTTTAGCTACAGCCAGACTAATAGTAGTAGTACAGAGAGTCATGGGCTCACATCCGGGGCAGTTAGAGGCAGGGATAACAACACAAATTTATTTAGAAACTGTCTCTAGATCGAAGAAAATATGGGATAAAAATAGAATTAGGAAAGAGAAATAATAGTTCGGATAAAATGAGGTGTAGTAAAAGTTAGGGAAATATAATTATTAATATTATCCACTGGAGTACTTACTGGGGCCAGCAGCAGATCCCATGGTAGAGGAGCAGTCCTGGCCCTGGGAGGCATCTTGAGGTTCTTGTCCCACCACCTGTGACCCCGTCTTCCTCCCCCTGGGTGCTGATCATGTAAGATATAATAAAGAAAGAGACAAACATTAATTATTGGTGTACTCTGAAACAAATAAAATATTTAAAAAAACGCTCAAAAATCTTTTAGGAAACAACAATAAAATCGACCTATCTCATCAGATCAACTAGAAGTATTATTCCTTGATTCACGGACCGTCTACTTATTATTTATGAACACTAATCCAGTGTTCCATCGTGAATCCAGAATACTAACTAAGCCTATGTACCACCTGAATTAGCCTACATATTCCAGCCAAGCCAATTGTTCAATAAGTCTGCATTTCAATTTTAGCCCTAAAAAATGCATAGGTGGAGGACACATGCATACATTTGTGCATATACCAAATTATTGGTTGATTGCGTCTGATGTTCTGCTAGCGACACTGCTAGCCTTACCACTCACTAAACAAGCTACAAAAGGTTCTACTAAGGACTGGGGTAAGCAGCACTCAGTGAAGGAAAGGATACATCAGGCAGACCTCTAAAAATTACCAACCAATACTAATTAAACCTATCAGTCCATCCACCACTATCTCTTCAAAGTGACAGGAGGACAAAGGAAGGACTAAAGTCTCTCTAGCAATAGCATTACCTAACTTAAGTTCTCTAAGTAAACTCTTACATAATCAGCCCAAGCGAGCGCAAAGTTGCAAACAAGTAAGAGTAGCGCTGAACACCTGTGTCCTACAATCACAGACGATTTTGAAACGTAATTTACCTGCAATGTAAGCAGCAATTTTCTTGCTATTTGGAAAAAAATGATAGACAATACTTACAGTACTAGTGTATAATATTAGCTACTCTCCAAGCCCCATGACCTCGACACCTAGCAGGTCCAGCAGGTCCTGCTCCCGGTCCAAGATGTCTGACCACTGGTGTGCCAGCTGGTTATGGGTGTGCCGGACCCCTGAGTGTCGAAACACTGCCTGGCGCACCTTTGCCCACCGACGGTGACTCTCCTGGGTAGGAAACCCGGAACCAGGTCTGCCGCCTGCTGTTAAGGTCATGGGGAGGTGGCACTGCACAAAAAAAACAAGGGCGGCCACCTCTGCCTCGCCAAAAAGCTCCGGGCCTGCACCTCTGCAGGGCGCAGTCTGCCGCAAGGCAGGTAGCTCTTGGGCGCAGGCGCCTTGCCCTTGGATCCGTTTGTACCCTTAGGCATGGTTCTGGGGTGAGCGGGAGGGGGAAAAGAAAATTTAGAAGGAAAAAATAAAGTTAGGGGAAGAAGGAGAAGCTTAAAGAAGAAAGTAATATAAAACAGTAGAAAAGTGAAAAAAACGCAGTAAAAGTAGAAATAAAATGCAAAATATAGACTTAGGGACAGAGAGGGATAGATAATAAATAATAAAGAAAAAAGATGAGAAAAACAGTGTAAAATCCTAAGGATGGCAAAGATAGAGGGAGGATAGAAAAGCATGCCCCAGAATCAAGAGCTTAGAGTAAAAAAAACAAGATGGCCACGCTCGTCGCGACCTCGTGCGTAAGTACACGCGATATTTCCTGCAAGCACGCAGAAAGCATTGCGAACACGTAAAACGCATTCCCGAACATGCAATGCACATTACGAACACGCTATGCGCGACCCGGAACAGGAAATAAGGCATCGCGAACGGGCAGGAAAAATGAAAAACAAGATGGCAGCCCCCATAGGCGACCGCATGGGTAAGTTCGCGAGATACTATCCCCAAGCAAGCAAACAGACTCCCGAACACGTAACACAAGTTCGTAATCAAGAAAAATGCATCGCGAATGGGCAGGACATGCAACTACGCATGCTCACGTAGCTACGCGTAGCTCGCGAAGCGCAAGTGCAAGTTCACGTAGCTACACATAGCGCGACTACGCAAACTACACACAGGATTACTCTAGACAAACTCTAAACATAGTTTCTAGCTCTTTGAAATAACTAGTATTCATTTGTATGGATATATTTGTAAAAAGAAACACAAGTAGAAGGACTATGGACATTTTGATGAGGGCTACACAGCCTACCAAAGTTAGTGGTAAAAGCGAACAGTTGTCCATCAATTTTTTTATTTTACCCCACATGACTTCATTGTTCAATTTCATTACAAGACCGGAGGCTACATTATGCATTATCCTTTAATAGCAACTCACACAGCCGCACTACATCACAAAGGATAAAGTTCTAGAGTCATAACAAAGGATGTAACTAGGAGATGATCTGCCTCTTTTAAAAGCGGCTCGCCAGCAGATAAGTCACTACTTTCTTTCTCTCTCATATCTTTACTTTAGGCGCTATTTTATGGCAATTTCCTTGTTTTGTAAAAGCTATTCTGTGCTTACATCTTATATCTGATGCCTTTTCCATGCTGTGTTGAGGGTACGCTATCAAATGTCGAATTGCTTATGTAATTTCTAATAGTAAAACGAATTGCTTATGTAATTTCTAATAGTACCTATCGCGGTACTCGCTATCTCCGGGGTGGCGCTGGTTCTCCCCTCTCCCACCCCCCCTCTATGGACTTCCAATTTTTGGTCGTCCTTCGCTCTCCCTCGCACCCTTCCCCTGTCTGAACCCGCAGCGTTCCCTTCGCTGCCCGCTTCTCACCGTCTCCTTACTCTCATTGCGCCTTCGCCTTTCCGTCTCTTTTGCTTCTTTTTTCCGGTTTCCCGGAGCAAGCGCCGCTTGGAGGAAGGCACCTTGGCAACGCCCGCGTTGCGTGCCTTTCCTCCCAAGCGACTTTCCTCTCCCCGGCGGCTGAGCTCGAGCACTCCTCGGCAATTTTGCCAGTTGCTCCGCTCCAGCCGCCGGAGAGACTTTTACTTATTGCGTTTAGCGGCTACAAACGCCTAAACCTACCTAACCTGCTACAAACGCTATAAATCGGCTACAAACGCTATAAACCTGCCCCAAGGCCCTTTTAACATATATTAAGCCGGATTAACTGTTTCAAAACCGGCATAACTGCCTTTACATGCCTACCCCCCCCCCCTTTACCCTGTGATATATTCCCTAATTAGATTTACAGGTCCCTCATAAATAGATTTACCCCTTACAACCAAAAAAAAAAAAAAAACAATAATAATACCAAAAAAAAAAAAAAAGGAGGAAGTGATAGAGGAAGGAGGAGATAAAGAGGAGAAGTTGCTTACTCTACCTGCTAATACCCTCTTCTGACCCTACTACACCATGTCTGACATGGATTCCGATGACGCCACTGCTAGTTCACCGGCCCCCCTTGACAACTCCCTCAAAAAATTCCTTCAGCAGGAAATTAAGGCATGTATGATGTCTTCTCTTAAAGAAGTCATGCTCTCCAAAAGACCGTGTGATCCTCAGGATCCTCCCCTACACGGTAAGAGACCCAAAAAGACCAAACATTGCGAAAGCACTGCGGGCCCTAGCGCCTCTCACAGTACAGGAGGTCTTAGCACCTCGCTTTGGATGGATGGCCATCGCGCCCCACTTGAACCTGATGTCTCTCGGGACACTACCTTGATCGGTGCCCATGGCGGCACAAATGTGTATGGTGTCCCTCGCGACACACTTTGGGATAGTGCTAACGAAAAAAGGAAGAATGTTGGTCCTGACTCCTCCTCATCCTCCTTTGATGATAATGCCTCCAAAGACCTTTCAGACGAATTCGTCTTCGACCTGGATGAGGTCCACCATGACTTTAACTCCCAACCTGACCCGGAACCCTCCTCTAAGAATATTATTCTGAATCCTGTCGGAGAGGAGATGTTCTCTCCCCTGAACATCTCTCACCCCAACAGTTCTAAATGGTTCCCGCAGGATCATGTTTCTAAATTCGTTACTCGTTGGTTGAGAAACCTTTTAGACAGAAACACCAGGAATACTATGAGGTCTGAATCCCCCAGACCTACCATCGATGAGAGGGTTTGTCAAACCCCCAACCTAGATCCTAGTCTTATCAAATTCTTGTTTAAATTAGGGCGAGACCCCAGAAAAGGATTGGAGAGAGCCCTTAAAGGCTGCCAGGAACGCCTCCTGGACGTCTTGGGACCCCTTGTTAGGATCCTTGATATGGCCGAGCAATCCCACCTCTCCTCCACACCCTTAAATACTGATCTTGTCCGAGGTTGGAGCCAGAGGGCCATCGTCCTCCTTGGCAATGCCAACTCGAGCTTAAATATCGAACGAAGAAGGTCCATTTTGAACAAGATTGACCCTAAATTAGGTGATATGGCTGAAAAAGAGCCCTCCCAGAACCCCAGGGGCCTCCTCTTTGGAGAGGACATTATCAAAGAAATTGGCAAATACGTTTCCACCTTCACCGCCCTCGACAGAGCCCAAAGTAACCTGAGGCGGGTGTTCAACAACAACCTTTTTGGCCAGGCCGGTAGAAGGGGTCGCTCTTCCGGCCGAGGCAACCAACGACCCTATTCATCCTTCAGAGGAACTGGAAGGGGCTTCTACCCCCCTAGACAACCCTTCTTTCCCCAGAGAGGAAGAGGCCCGAGAAACCGTGGCTCAAGAGGTCGAGGTACTCCCAACACCTCCAACTCTACAAGTAAGTACTACTCCTTCTTCTATCCCTCCCATAGTAGGGGGCAGGCTAAAACGGTTTTATCATGTTTGGGACTCAATTACCCAAGACCCATGGGTTTTAGAAACCGTCATGGGCTTCAAGATAGACTTCTTACAGATTCCCTTCCAGTCACACTTACCCCACCCCTTTGTCCTCTCAGAAGATCAAGAAAAGATCGTGGAGGAAGAAATCGCTTCCATGCTCAAAAAAGACGCAATAGTGGAGGTTCCCTGGTCCGATGCAAGATTCATAAGCACACTGTTTCTCGTTCAGAAAAAGGACAAGGGTTGGAGACCCGTAATAAACCTTCGAGAAGTCAACAAATTCCTAGTTTATCGCCATTTCAAAATGGAGGGTATCCACCTCCTGAGGGATCTCCTTCTGGAAGGGGACTGGATGGCCAAGTTAGACCTGAAGGACGCTTACTTCACGATTCCCACGTACAAGGAACATCAACCCTTCCTTCAATTTGCTTGGAAGGAACATCTCTACCAGTTCCAAGCTCTTCCCTTCGGCCTCTCTTCTGCCCCTTGGTGCTTTACCAGGATCATGAAGTGTGTCGTTACAATTCTAAGAGAGAGAGGTATCCGCCTCATCATTTACTTGGACGATATTCTTATCATGTCCCAATCCCATTCAGACCTCCTAAGAGATCTAGAAACCTCCATGAACCTGATAGAGAGCCTAGGGTTCATCATCAACAGAGACAAATCCATGCTCTCTCCCTGCAGAACTATAGAATTCCTCGGCTTCACTCTAGACACCACGAAATGTCTTCTCCTTCTTCCGGCCAAGAAGATTGCCAAGATCCGGAAGGAGATCAGGTCTGTTCTGAAACAAGAGTCTTTAACTCTCCGCGAACTAGCCAGACTTCTTGGGCTCCTTTCCTCGTCCATCCAGGCTATTTTTCCCGGCCCTCTGAACTACCGCGCACTTCAGAGAATAAAAAGGAAAGCTCTCAATTCAGGTCTGTGGTATGGGGACCTTGTCTCTCTGGATCCGGATGCGAGAACAGAGCTTTTTTGGTGGCTGGAGAACTTAGACGCCTGGAACGGCAAAGCTATCTTCGGCTCATCCCCGGATTTTGTCCTAGAATCAGACGCCAGTCTTCATGGCTGGGGTGCTCGTTTGGGGGACCAGGACACCGGTGGGGTTTGGACCCTATCGGAATCCTCCCAACACATAAATTTTCTGGAATTGACGGCTGGCTTATACGCTCTTATGAGCTTCAAACACTCCATCCAAGGGAGGTCCGTTGTTCTGAAGATGGACAACGTTTCCGCTGTGGCCTATATCAATCGCCTTGGAGGGACGAGATCTGCGGATCTCTCCAACCTTGCCAGGAGACTTTGGATGTTCTGTCTGGAACACAAAATCTCCCTCAGGGCGGAATATCTCCCCGGGAAATCGAACATTTCAGCAGACTGGAATTCGAGATTCCTTATAGACTTCTCGGACTGGAAACTCGACGTGAACGTCTTCAATTCCCTCTCCCACTTTTGGGGTCCCATAGACGTGGATCTATTCGCCAGCAGGCTTACCTTCCAACTTCCCAACTACTTCAGTTGGATGCCAGACCCGGGCGCTCTTGCTGTGAACACGTTTCTCCAACCCTGGTCCCACTTCCTGGGTTATGCCTTTCCTCCTTTCGCCATGATTCAGAGAGTCCTTCAGAAGGTCAGATCGGATCAATGCCCCCTGATCCTAGTAACTCCCTTTTGGCCGTCCCAAGCCTGGTTCCCGACAGCCCTGGAACTAGCATGCGACATTCCCTTTCTGATCCCAGCCTCTCCAGGCCTGGTCTCAAACGCAGACGGGGAAGATCACCGTCTTATTCTCGAGGGGAATTTGAACCTTCTTGCCTGGAAAGTGTCAGGCAATCCAACGAGCTGTCTGGACTTTCGTCGACAGCTCTCTCTCTACTCGGAGAATCCTGGGCACCTGGGACACACCTTAGATACAACAGCATTTGGAAGAAATGGTTTCATTGGTGCCTGGAAAGGAGTCTGGATCCCGTGGAGACTCCTGTCGTGAATATCGTTAATTTCCTGGTCGAACAATTTGACAGAGGCCTCTCCTATCGCTCTATTAACTGCTTTAGATCCGCAATTTCTGCTGGTCACACTCCTATCAACGGTAAATCGGTAGGTAAAAATCCTATCATTTGTAGGGTCCTCAAGAGTATAAGACTAAGGAGACCCCCTAGACCTAAATACCAGACCCTTTGGGATGTCAAGTGCATTTTAGACCTTTTTTGTTCCTGGCCAGATAATTCTTCCCTTAATAGGAAGTTTCTCTCCTTTAAGCTCGCTACACTCTTGTGCTTAATTTCCTGTAGGAGGGTATCTGACATCAGAAGCTTAGACATTTCAAATAGATGTTATGATATGTTTGGTGTCAAGTTTGAATTACTTAGAAGAACCAAAACGATGTCAGATTTTATCTTCTATCCTCGTTTTGACACCTTACCTATACTTTGTGTGGTTGCTTGCATGAAAGAATATGACGCAAGGATGTCTCCCCTGCGCCCCAATGACGCAAATCAACTCTTAGTTTCCTTTGTGAAACCTTTCAAACCTGTTTCTTCCACCTCCATTGCTAGATGGGTTAAATCTACCATGAAGCTTGCTGGTGTTGACCTCTCTAAGTTCCAAGCACATTCTGTCAGAGGAGCTATGGCCAGTAAGTCCTTCTGGTCAGGTGGTAAGTTGGATGATATTCTGAAAGCTGCTGACTGGTCAAATGCTAATACCTTTGCTCGTCATTACTGTAAGCCTATCGAGCATATGTCTGAGGTGGTCCTTCGGGGCTACGAACATGCATAATGTAGCCTCCGGTCTTGTAATGAAATTGCGATTCTCCTATTAACATGACCAGAGAATCTGGATTTCATTAAAGACACGGAGGCTGACATTATCCCTCCCTCCTCCCTTTTACAACTTGAGGAGTGTCTTTGAACTTATTACATCTTTGATATATTGTATTTGTGCATGATTTTATGAATTGCTTCAATTGGTTTTAATCTTTGCTATGCCCATGTGATGAGTTTGCTCTTCAGGCTCCTGGTTCTTACTCATTTCTTTCTTTCAGGCAACTCCGTTTAACCGGCTGGCCTTTGACTTGCTGAAGTTTCTTCTTTGATGTTTCATCCCATGAAGTTGTTTCCCGTTACCCGGATCTCTCAGTTCCTTTTGAAGTTCTTCCTGCTGCGATTCTTTTAAAAGAGGCAGATCATCTCCTAGTTACATCCTTTGTTATGACTCTAGAACTTTATCCTTTGTGATGTAGTGCGGCTGTGTGAGTTGCTATTAAAGGATAATGCATAATGTCAGCCTCCGTGTCTTTAATGAAATCCAGATTCTCTGGTCATGTTAATAGGAGAATCGCAATTTATATAGCTGCCCATATTGATTAGAGACATATATCCCCAAATAATGTATTGGATCTGACTTAAGGGCTTGATGTTTGAAATTTGAGGGAAGAAAGTCGCTATCAGTATTTAAAGTTAGAATCTCAGTTTTGTTCTGATTTATTTATAGCCCCCAATCAATTCAAATTCACTAAATTCTGTTAAGATCAGGTCTAAATTCTGACTCTCATGACTGAGATATAAAATAATGTCATCCATGAACAGCTTTAATTTTGCCATTACCAAAATCGGAGATCTAATTGCTACATTGTCACGGATTTTAATAGCCAGGGGTTCAATAAAGAAAATAAATAATGAGGGAGAAAGCGGACACCCTTGTCTAGTCCCATGGTTTATATTTACTATCCCTGCTCGGTTTTTTATTTATCACCACCTGAACCTGAGCCCCCTGATAGATATTCCAGAGCATTTTGTGCCTTGGAGGGGGACACAAAACCTACCGAGACCATAAAACAGGGCATCCCAATTGACCAGGTCAAATGCCTTTTCGGCGTCTACCATCATAATGAGTGCCGGAGTACAATAATTAAAAAGTCAATAGCCTGTATTAAAAAACCCTGTATTCGAAGACATCAACTTCCCGGCGATGAACCGAGACTGGTCTCTGTGGATTACTTCCTGTGCTAGGCGAGTGAAACGCTGGGCCCAAATATTCATAAAAATTTCGTAGTCAGCAATAAGAAGGCTGATTGTTCTATAGGAGTTGACGTTCTTGGGATTCTTACTCCTTTTCACAAAGCTAACAATAATGGCTTTTTTACAGATTGAGGTGACAGCGCCGCCTGTCTTTATATAACTAAAAAGCTTTGTCAAATAGGGGATCAACTCCTTAGCGAATGCATAATAAAATTCTATAGGCAGCCCATCATGTCCATAGGCGTTCGGTCCCACGATTGAATTCAGAGCTGCCAAAATTTCAGCACCTGATATATCAGGTTGAATCTGTTCCACAAGTTGGACAAACTCAGGAGATTTATGCCCTAAAAGTAATTCTGTATTGATTCGTGCCTGATCTCGTATTTAGTCCGGTAGAGCTGTTGATAATGCTCCATAAAAACTTGCGCAATCCCATCCCTATGCGCCAGCACACCTCTGGTCTTGGGATCTACGACCTCTGTGATTAAGGCTGCTTCCTGTCTGTTCTTAGTTGACCCGGCTAACAATTTACCAACCATTTGGCTTTCTTCATATACTCGTTGTTGAAAAGTCAGCGAGTTGTTGATTTCTTCTATTAAGAAAAATTCCCTTAACACTTTTTTAGCCTTTTCAAGCTGATTCGCTGCTACCCAATCTCCCCGTAGAGGGGCGTTTCTCTGATTCAAGGCATTATCGACTGCCTGCTGGAGTTAAGCTATTTTAATACATCGTGTTTTGGACTGAGCAGCCACAAAAGCAATCATATGCCCACGCACAGCCGCCTTGAACGTCCCCCAAACTGAGAATCGTTCCGCTGTCCCCTAATTGATCCTAAAATAATCATGTATCCACTTTCTTAAGCCTGCTACCCATTGGTGACCTAGGAGAAGAAGACGATCCATCTGCCACCTGGATCTCGTCCTCCTCCCCTCTATGATTTCTAGAACTAGCTTAATAAAGGAGTGGTCTGAAAATGAATTAGCCACAATTTCTGCCTCTATGTAATTTAGGGACTGAGATGTTAAGAAAAAAATCAATACGAGATGCTGTCTGAAATTGACGGGAGTAGTATATATAATCGCAAGCTACCTGATTGGCTTTACGCCATGGATAAATCAGCTGATAATCATGTCTTATGGCATCTAGGACTTTTTTAGTCTTTGGCTTCAGTTGCTTCTTATTTTTGTTGGAAGTCTCTTTTCTCAGGTCTTGGATGTAGTTAAAATCCCCTCCAAAAATGATCTGTCAGGGAGCTCCACTGAGCAGATCGTTAACCTTAATCAAAGCTGAGGGATCATCCATAATTGGGCCATAACAGTTAACAAAAAATGTAATGCACTCCCATTTAGCCATGACCCATTACCATTCTCCCTGAGGATCTCTCCGGACTTGGACAAACTCCCATACCACACTTCTATACAAGTAAATAGCTACTCCTCTCATAGCCAGCCCGGCTGACGCAAAAAAGGCATTTGAGAAGACTCTAGGGAGAAAAAGTGTAGGTGAATTTGTTTTAAGGTGAGTTTCTTGGAGAAAGAAAACTTGAGGCGTAAGGATGCCAGCCATCTTATGAGCCCTCCATATTTTTGTTTGTTTAGCATACCATTATCTGGGTGATGCACCGTTACATCGCAACTTTTACAACGGGAGTCTTTTACAACGGAACTTTTACAACGCAGGATCCATTACATCGGATGGCATTACATAGCAGATGCTATTACAACGCATGGCATTACATCGTAAGTATAGGTAAGTATTTAATTTTTTTAAATTTTATTAATATTAATTATAATTAAATATATTTATTTATGTTTTTTAATATTATTAATTTATTATTTATTATATTAATTAAAGTAATTTATAAAATAAGTACAGGTGTACAGGGGTGTTTTTAGGTTTCAGGGTAGGGTTTGGGTTTTGGGGTACAGGGGTGTTTTTAGGTTTCAGGGTAGGGTTTGGGTTTTTGGGTACAGGGGTGTTTTTAGGTTTCAGGGTAGGGTTTGGGTTTTGGGGTACAGGGGTGTTTTTTGGTTTCAGGGAAGGGTTTGGGTTTTGGGGTACAGGGGTGTTTTTAGGTTTCAGGGCAGGGTTTGGGTTTTGGGGTACAGGGGTGTTTTTAGGTTTCAGGGCAGGGTTTGGGTTTTGGGGTACAGGGGTGTTTTTAGGTTAAATTAAATTAATTATATTATATTAATTACATTTCTTAATTAAAATAATTAAATTAAATAAATTATTTTAATTAATTTAATTTAATTACAATTAAAAAAATATTTAAATTAAATTAATTTCATTATATTAATTAAATAAAATTAATTACAATTTTATTTTTATTAAAATTAATTTAAATAAATAGATTTAAATTTATTAAATAAAATTAATTACTATTTTAAAATGTATTTTAATTCAATTAATTAAATTAAATTAATTAAATTAACTTAATTACATTTTTTATACTTACCTATACTTACGATGTAATGCCATGCGTTGTAATAGCATCTGCTATGTAATGCCATGCGTTGTAATGGCATCCGATGTAATGGATCCTGCGTTGTAAAAATTCCGATGTAACGGAATGCGTTGTAAAAAACCGCGATGTAGTGACACCAATCCCATTAACATATACCAACATAATATGACATTTACTAACCATTTCTATGATTTAAATTGCGACAATGATCATTCAAATTCAAAACCCTGTTTTCCTCTTCCTTGTCCCTTTTGCTACTGCTTTTTTTACTGCCATACATCCCCCAATACCACCCTCCCCCATACAACCCCCTCAAGAAATGTGTAAACCCCGCTGGCCACATCTCACCTCCCCTAATTCGCTATCGGGTGCCCTGGTGCTACACCCTGGGTGACCCTCCCCCCCAGCCCTGGAAACTCTTAGCGTCAAACTGTGTACATTTTCATTTGGAGGAAGAGATCTCTTTCAGCAAATCCTGGGCTTCCTCCATATTGGAGAACATATGGAATTTCCCTCTCATGAGGACTCGAAGCTTGGATTTCTGGGCTATAGAAGCTTGCACCCCTCGAGCTTTAAAAAGATATAATAGTTTCACAAATTCATTGCACGTGCGTGTGGCTACCATAGACATATTAGCAAATATCTGACATTTTGAGACCTCACTGATGGAAAATTGTCTCTGCTGTATTGCCTTACCCAGAATCTTCTCTTTAATGCAATAGTCAGCAAAGTTAATCAAGATAGTAAATAATAAATAATCGTAAATCATACGTTCTTATATAGCGCCTTTTCACCATAAGGTCTCAAGGCGCTTGCTTTGGGAACCCGTCCTGGCCTTTCCCTGCGAGATTACCCCTACTGGGCATCCCCAAGGTGAAGACCAGGCATCCCATTGCGGTGAGGCTGTAGTGGAGATTAAGCAAGCTATTGCCCAGAGTTGCAGAGTGTGAACCCACGATTCGAGTAGGCACCGAGGCGAGAATTATCGAGTCCGTGGACATTTTGAGCTCAAGACCCTGCCGCGACACTTCTCCACATGGGATCTTTGAATTGGGCAGAGGTTGTGAGGGAACTTGATGTGCCTTTGTTATGGTAAGGTCTTGAGTAAATTCGGGCAAGAAATTCTTCTCAATAAACAACTCAATCCATTGAAGAGTTTGAGATCCCTCACTCCCCTCAGGTACCCCAACTATACATAGGTTCAAACGTTGAGAATGATTTTCAGGTTCCGTGAGTTTATTCTCTAGAATGATTTTATCATTTGCTGCCTCATTTACTCTCAGGAACATAGTGTTCATTTGATCCTCCAACAAGGTGATCCTTGATTTGGTTTCTTGAAGTATAGCTGGAAAAGTAACCACCGCCTCCTCGATTTTTCTACGACGCAGGTGGAGGGAGGCTATCTCATTCTCTTGGGATTTCTTCATTTCTCTTATCTCCTCCAAGATAAGATTCATTATGGTCTTTATGTCGATCTGTTGAATGTTCGCTCCTTATGTTGATGATTCGGACCGGTCCTAGCTGGCCTGAGAATTCCGAACCGGCATTACTAGGCATCTGGAGCTGTGTCCGGGGCTGAATCTGGGCCTCCGGCTGTTGCACTATGATCTCTTCAGGAGGTGACTGAACCAGCGCCAAAGCCTGAGTCTGTGGCGTTGATGGTATAGTCTGACTGTGCAGCGGTTGACCAGACATTTGTGATACCAGAGCGTCTATAGAAGGAGACTGCCCAGGCGCCTGCGCCCGTGGTAATGAAAATAAAGTCTGCCAGGGGCATACCCTCTGGCCCCCCTCTAAAGGTCACTGCAGTTTTGCTGTAGATTTGGCCGGAGCCGGCTGAGGTGCTTTTGTTTTGGAGAATAACAGAAAATCTTTGGAGTTTTTCATTTCATCCTTATTTACATCTGCTGTAGACTCGGCTGCCTGTTCCTTCTCCACACTGGTTGAGTCGTCCAACTTTCCACCTGTTTGCTTCTGTGCAGCGGGATCTCC
Source organism: Lissotriton helveticus (assembly GCF_964261635.1). Lineage (NCBI taxonomy): Eukaryota > Metazoa > Chordata > Amphibia > Caudata > Salamandridae > Lissotriton > Lissotriton helveticus. The sequence continues at coordinate 1,503,477,603 of NC_136065.1, forward strand.
TCCCTCCTGGTAAAACTCAGATGGCTCTTCTTCAGAGCTCTCAAAATTTGAATTTAGGCCAGGTTGATTTGGAGTATGCTCAGCTCTGGCCGCTGATGTCACCGCTTTTGCCTGGCTAGGCGCGTTTTGGCTTTGAGCCCTGCCACAGAGTCAACTTTTGCAATAGTGTTCACCTGCTTCAAAAGTTTTCCCATTTTCACTTGGATTTTGGGTCTAGTCCGTGAGGTATTCAATGCCCCAATTAACAAGCAAAAGTCTTGCTTTCCACCCAACAAATCTAGACCTTGAGGGGGGAGAGCTGCCAACTCTAAGACCGGTCCCCGGAAGCTTGTTTCCTTTCCAGTGAAGAATTGGCTTGGTAGTTTGGTCTGCCCTGTTCCCACGATGCACTGGGCCAGGGACAGACTAATTTGCATATAGCCAGGTTCTGAACTGGGATGGTGCAGTGAGCTAAAAAACGGTGATGGATCAAGCCCTGATCTGTTGACTGGGTAGGAGTGTTCTGATTAACTCAGATGCTCTGTCCATCACCACCCCCTTTTTGTAATTATTTTGGCCACCATGAGTGTGGAAGGGTATGCTCAGACATGAGTCCCTTGCTCATTGAACCATCAGGATTCAAGAAAGCCGGGCCGAAGACAGCTGTAATGCCAGAAACCGGTCCCCGGAAGCTTGTTTCCTTTCCATTGAAGAATTGGCTTGGTAGTTTGGTCTGCCCTGTTTCCACGATGCACTGGGCCAGGGACAGACTAATTTGCATATAGCCAGGTTCTGAACTGGGATGGTGCAGTGAGCTAAAAAACGGTGATGGATCAAGCCCTGATCTGTTGACTGGGTAGGAGTGTTCTGATTAACTCAGATGCTCTGTCCATCACCACCCCCTTTTTGTAATTATTTTGGCCACCATGAGTGTGGAAGGGTATGCTCAGACATTAGTCCCTTGCTCATTGCACCATCAGGATTCAAGCAAGCCGGGCCGAAGACGGCTGTAATGCCAGAAACCGGTCCCCGGAAGCTTGTTTCCTTTCCAGTGAAGAATTGGCTTGGTAGTTTGGTCTGCCCTGTTCCCACGATGCACTGGGCCAGGGACAGACTAATTTGCATATAGCCAGGTTCTGAACTGGGATGGTGCAGTGAGCTAAAAAACAGTGATGGATCAAGCCCTGATCTGTTGACTGGGTAGGAGTGTTCTGATTAACTCAGATGCTCTGTCCATCACCACCCCCTTTTTGTAATTATTTTGTCCACCATGAGTGTGGAAGGGTATGCTCAGACATGAGTCCCTTGCTCATTGCACCATCAGGATTCAAGCAAGCTGGGCTGAAGACGGCTGTAATGCCAGAAACCGGTCCCCGGAAGCTTGTTTCCTTTCCAGTGAAGAATTGGCTTGGTAGTTTGGTCTGCCCTGTTCCCACGATGCACTGGGCCAGGGACAGACTAATTTGCATATAGCCAGGTTCTGAACTGGGATGGTGCAGTGAGCTAAAAAACGGTGATGGATCAAGCCCTGATCTGTTGACTGGGTAGGAGTGTTCTGATTAACTCAGATGCTCTGTCCATCACCACCCCCTTTTTGTAATTATTTTGGCCACCATGAGTGTGGAAGGGTATGCTCAGACATGAGTCCCTTGCTCATTGCACCATCAGGATTCAAGCAAGCCGGGCCGAAGACGGCTGTAATGCCAGAAACCGGTCCCCGGAAGCTTGTTTCCTTTCCAGTGAAGAATTGGCTTGGTAGTTTGGTCTGCCCTGTTCCCACGATGCACTGGGCCAGGGACAGACTAATTTGCATATAGCCAGGTTCCTAACTGGGATGGTGCAGTGAGCTAAAAAACGGTGATGGATCAAGCCCTGATCTGTTGACTGGGTAGGAGTGTTCTGATTAACTCAGATGCTCTGTCCATCACCACCCCCTTTTTGTAATTATTTTGGCCACCATGAATGTGGAAGGGTATGCTCAGACATGAGTCCCTTGCTCATTGCACCATCAGGATTCAAGCAAGCCGGGCCGAAGACGGCTGTAATGCCAGAAACCGGGCCCCGGAAGCTTGTTTCCTTTCCAGTGAAGAATTGGCTTGGTAGTTTGGTCTGCCCTGTTCCCACGATGCACTTGGCCAGGGACAGACTAATTTGCATATAGCCAGGTTCTGAACTGGGATGGTGCAGTGAGCTAAAAAACGGTGATGGATCAAGCCCTGATCTGTTGACTGGGTAGGAGTGTTCTGATTAACTCAGATGCTCTGTCCATCACCACCCCCTTTTTGTAATTATTTTGGCCACCATGAGTGTGGAAGGGTATGCTCAGACATGAGTCCCTTGCTCATTGAACCATCAGGATTCAAGCAAGCCGGGCCGAAGACGGCTGTAATGCCAGAAACCGGTCCCCGGAAGCTTGTTTCCTTTCCAGTGAAGAATTGGCTTGGTAGTTTGGTCTGCCCTGTTCCCACGATGCACTGGGCCAGGGACAGACTAATTTGCATATAGCCAGGTTCTGAACTGGGATGGTGCAGTGAGCTAAAAAACGGTGATGGATCAAGCCCTGATCTGTTCACTGGGTAGGAGTGTTCTGATTAACTCAGATGCTCTGTCCATCACCACTTCCTTTTTGTAATTATTTTGGCCACCATGAGTGTTGAAGGGTATGCTCAGACATGAGTCCCTTGCTCATTGCACCATCAGGATTCAAGCAAGCCGGGCCGAAGACGGCTGTAATGCCAGAAACCGGTCCCCGGAAGCTTGTTTCCTTTCCAGTGAAGAATTGGCTTGGTAGTTTGGTCTGCCCTGTTCCCATGATGCACTGGGCCAGGGACAGACTAATTTGCATATAGCCAGGTTCTGAACTGGGATGGTGCAGTGAGCTAAAAAACGGTGATGGATCAAGCCCTGATCTGTTGACTGGGTAGGAGTGTTCTGATTAACTCAGATGCTCTGTCCATCACCACCCCCTTTTTGTAATTAACTCTAAGACCATCAGACTGAGAAGGGGGGAAGGAAGAAGCAAACCCAGAGGCTGACAATACAAACAACCCCTCAACCTATTCTGGCGGCTGAGTCAGCTGAAACAAATATTGGCTGGCAGGCTCACCTTTGCAGGCCGACTTTATCCTTACTGCACGTCACCGTAATTACAGGCATAGGTGCCAAGATTTCACCGGTCACTAATTACCAAGGGGGCCATGGAAGGTTCAATTCTGTGCCGCTTCACCTCACGCTAGTTTCCGCCCATCAGCCTCCAATCAGCAGGAATCGAACACCTGCGGACGTGGTCTTTAGCAGCATCCACCGTTGCAATGCAGGTTTTCCCCGTAGTGAGCCCCGTTCAAGATGCCACCTGCCGCCACCAAAAATGCCATAAACGTCAGGTCACTGACGCTCAGGTGCAGGAATCTGCAAGCTCCCTTGCGGGGGGGAGGAGCAGCAGTCACCTGTGGCTACGCGGAGGCGGGGTTGTCCGCCAGTTTACATTATTCTCAAGGTTTTGTATTATACAGTTGGATGCTACGGAAGAAGAAAAGCAGCATTAGTGGGAACTTCAAAGGTCAGCAATTGCCACTCAATACATTCTGTTGCCTTCTGTTGCATTGTTTTTCAGAAAAGTACAATTTGAAGTGAAAACAATATCTTAGTGACGTTGCATAAAGTGGGATTAGGACGAAACATAAGGACATGGATGTTTGTAGAAGGAGATCGGGCAAGAAGAGAAATTATGCAGAGGCCGAACCAGGACAGGGAACACAAAGGTGGCTCTGTAGAGCTGTCTACGGTTCTCTAGTGCACCATCAGCAGTAGTGCCAAGTGCCCCTAAAAGCACGGAATGCTTACCAAATGTTACTGACCGACACAGAAAAATGTCACTTGTGGTCAAACCCTAGCAACAAATCTGATGAAATGAGTTTTTTTCCTTTGAAATATGCAAATTAAAAAACCCTCAATGGACATCGAAAGGATCCAAGGAATTAGCTTATGATCTTAAAAGCAATGTACGAGTCCATTGCATTGGGGTATCTTTTCTTAAAAGAGTGGATTTTCTGTAGCTTTTGGCCTATTTCCTTTTCATTGCTCTTGGCTGCTTAGGCATTACCAATTATAAATCAACGCGGCACTTCCCGCTCGATTTCGTAACTCAGAGAGAGACGCCTAGCTATCCAGGGATGGTACCTGAACATGACATGGCCGCTGTTTCTTTGAAAGGTTTGCATTAAACTAAAAGTCTTTATTTTACACAATGAATAAATGAGACTTTCAAGGAGAGGGTTTGGAAAAAGCTGAAACTCTGCTGTCACTGGCAGGATGGGAAGGAACTAAGGAGAAGATCTTGCACTCTTTTCCACACCTACCCCCGGAGAGGTAGGCCTGTCCTAAAAATAAAAGGAATGACAGCTTCAGCAGAGGCTGGTGAGGAAGACCTGACACTGGGATACAGACACGTTCCCATCTGGGTCCAGAGTTTTGACCATGGGGTCAAAACTTGTGACAGGATGCTAGTGAGGGCAGCTCCCTGTCTGCCTTTAAGTAGAGCAGTAGCGAAGAGCACTGATACATCTGGCAGTGTGACAGGAATTGCACAGCAAGGTTTGTGGTCCACCCAAAAAAAAGTTTATAAAGTTCACTGAAAACACTAGTTTTTTGTTTAATCATCCCTCGATTTTCAATACTTAAATTTAATGCTAGAATTTTAGTTAAGTTTCCAGGTTCCAAGAGGCAGATGTTTACCTATTCTTGTTTGCCATTCAAATTAAAAAAGAAAAAGAGATTAGATAATGCGCTCTATGAATAAATCAATGTCAGAGCTGGCCTATTTGTCAGTGTTCACAATGTTAGTATTGCTAAGTTCTTTTTGCATTTAAAAATAGTCTTTTTGTAATTGGAATATAATTTACATTACCTTCCCAATTAAATAAAATGTTCAAGAAATATATTTTAAAGAACATCTGAATCAACTGCAATGGCACTGTACCAGCATCTAAAAATGTAATGGGTAGGTCAACAGCTTGCCTGAAAGCTTACTATACTAACAACACAGACGAACATCCATTCCTAAATTAAAATGCCAATGCAAAGAAAAATGTTTCAATATGTTTTAATCAGCATAGAAATCCAGAAAAGTCTCTCAGACAAGAAAAAGTTCCGGAGGTTTGCTGCTTTTAAAATATAGATTTTCCACAGCAACATGTTGTGGAAACTCTTGCAGCAACAAATAACAGATCCATCTGCTCTTTGTTTTTTTATAATTAAGTAGAACACACTTCTTTCCTACAGTTAAGGCTGTTAAGACCTAAGACCTATTTTCTTTTTCCTACCACCTCCTGGTGTTCTAAGTCATTAAATACTATGGTCTATTTCTCCGTCTGAAATACTGTACCTAGATTTACATTAATCCTATAGAAAACATATGCCTGGAATCTGCTTAGCAGCGGGCTCCCAGCCACTGATGGAACTAGTCGCAGCTCAGAGCTTTGCAGCTACAGGAACAGTCTGTATGACTGAGAACCAATTTTGCTCTGGAACCAAGATACTTTGAAGTATTTTTTTGCTACATCAAATACAGTTTGAAATGAGAGCATAGCTTGTGTACTGCTGAAACATATTTCATTTATGATTAGTATTATTTTACGTGTGCAGGGTACCCACGTATAAAAAGACCTATCTTTTTATGTGCATAGTCTCCGCACTCATGAAAATAATACTCGTAAAACCCTTTGTGAATAGCAAACAATCGTAAACTTACATGAAAGTGTAAGTTTAGCTTTGTAAATTAGACCCTCAGTGTTTTATGACTTCAATATTTTATTCCGTTTAACTCTGCTAAATTGTGATTTTTTGATGAGGAGGATAGTCTCTAACCACTAGGTCACTGGAGACTCTGGAGCCGAATTAACTTGATAGAAGTTTTGCGGTGATCAACTATTGGGGTTCAGGTGATTATTGGAGTTCGGCTCCCACACACGGGTACAACAGGGTTACCTGTTGATAAACTATATACAGGCTATCTCTGTATCAGGACGTCAGAACAGAGGCGGCCGGCAAAGGAAAATATGTTGAGTGGCGGTGCAGGGTGGGGGCGGGGCAGGGCAGGGTGGGAGGGAGGGGGTTAGGTTGACAGACAATGGAATAGGTATATTTAAATCAATCAATAACAGCTATTCCGTCATCTATCGGCTTTCCCCATGCCACGCCCTGTCCCACCGCCTCACCTCGCTTACCTGTGCAAACTGCCGCTCCCTCAGAAGGTTAACATATTGAAAACATTCAACTGCTGTCGTAAACAAGCAGACGTAGCGGATTATATAAATATAGTTGGCAATATTAGGCACTTTAGACTTTAGACTATGACATTGGTCTTACCACAGTATTCAAATAGACCAATTGTTACTGGACACAAGAAATACCTGGATACGCCTCTCAGATCTAGAACACCAATACGTTTCCTGGGTTCGGTGGAACAGACCTTGTAAACATCTATATTATTTTCAAAATATGATTTTTTATGATTTTCAAAAGGCATTGGGAGAGAAATAAACGTAAATAGAATGGTTATAAACTAAAAGAAGGGAACAACTAAGGTGCAAGGATTAGCACAGTATCTAACACTGAAACTAAAGATGTTGCAAAATATCAGTTTTCTATTGCTTCTGCTAAGTATCATGTACAGGAATAGAACACCTCTAAAGCTTGAAGGGCTGCAATGCAGGTCTATGATTGGCTCTCTTCTCAGTAAGGCCCCTAAAGTGTCTGCCTCTTAGCCCAGCCTCCAAATGCCTATCCTCCAACTAAGTCTACCTGTGTCTGTTCTTAACAGTATAAGACACCATTTTTGAATGCCTTCTCTGTTTACTTGTTCTTCCCTTTCTTTTCTCCATGCTTTAATGATCACTCTGTTACACCCTCACTTTGGGTACTATCTCCTCCCTCATTCCTAGGGATAGGATTTCTAGGTAATTGTTTATGAAATCCTTTGAAAAAGTGAAGACCGTGAAAAGTGAGTCCAATTCTCATGATCTTTTGGAAGTATCATACCCCTTCCATGTAATTAATTATTTAGCATTACTCTTCTTACTCTGGAATCTAAACTTGCTTCAAACTTTGCATGCCCTTGTGCCACTGTTGATGATGGAAGAATCGATTCTTGAAACTCTCTAGGCGCCTTTATCCTGGAAACGTGACCAACAGGATGAATCTTCAATTTCTCTAGTAGATGTAAAGTGACTGCAATTATATCTTTTCTATCTTAAATGGATACATATTACCTTTTTGTGTCAAATTAAGATGAGAACCTGGAATAATCAAATGAGTAGTGTAAACCCAGACTTTATTCTCATAAGGGTACACAGGTTCCTGATCTCTACCAAACCTCTTTTAATTAGCTTTGTCCAATAATTGATTCATAACTGAAGTCTTCTAATGAAACACAATTATGTTAAAAGAGACTGCACAGAGGGAACATCTTTTACTGAAAAGGGCCTTCTCTGTGTCGCTATCCGTAAGCACAATAAAATCGGGCAAGCCAGGAGGAATGCAGTTATAGGAAAATTCTACAAAAGGTGTGCCACTCATTTCGATTTTCTATAATAAAACACAAATATTCTTCACAATGGCCTGACTCAAACTCCCTGTTTGTGGATCCATCTGATGAAGAGATGAGAACTTTAAGGTGTGAAATTTAGGGAATCACATCTATTGAATAAAGTATTTCAAATCTTGAAAACACATCGGGAAACTCTGGCAGTAAAAAGTTTAGGCAACCCATGAAGTGGAACTATGTCGCCCGGAAAATGCACTGATAATCCCCTGGAGTGCTTTCATAAGTGCCATAAACCCTCTTTCCTGTGAATTTAAATTTTTCAAAGTGTCTGAAAACACCAGAATGCTGCCTATGCAGATAACAACATATGTCTATAGGATATCACAAAATAAATCATTAATAAAATGCTGAAAAGTGACAGGTATTTTCCATAAGCCAAAATCACTGTACCAGGTACTTGAAAGTGTCTATACCTTTTCTTAAAAGCTGTTGTCCACTTGATGGAGCAAGGTTGCACAAGTAAAGTGACTTGCTTGTATTCAGCCCTCTCGAAAATAACTAATATGTTTTGTTATATTAATATTGCATTACACAACATTTCTAGTATCTAGTGGAAGCTTAACAATGTGCTTTACTAACTATAATCCGCTTGCATTAAAATGGCTGCTCCTACGCGGGATTTTCTACTGCACATGCGTCTGTCACATTCATGTGACGTGACGTGCTATCTCTCTTGGTGGGAAACCTTTGCTTCTGCGCAATAGAACTACGATGGCTGCTCTGGGTCCAAACTTGTGAGAAGCTTGCATCGCTGCTTTTGCTGAGCTGTCTGTTCTGCTTAACCTTTAATGCAATAGTTAAAATAAAACAATGAGAAAAGAATAGAGATAAGTGGTATACAGTGCATTCATTTATTCTGTGTCTCTAAAACTGTTTCTCTTCTATTTTTGCATGTATCGCATTTGGGCCTGAAATGTATTTCTGAACTCCATCTTTGGAGAAACTACGCCTGCGCAAAGAAACTCAATCCACTGAAGCCAATGGCATTGAACCAGTGCCAGAATGACCTCCTCATGGGAAACAACCTTTACAACGCAACTTTTGGAACGCACTACCATTACAACAAAACTTTTACAGCGCAACATCCATTACATCGCATGCCATTACAACGCAACCATTACAACGCATGACACTACAACGCATATCACTACAACGCATGCCATTACAACGCATACCATTGCAACGCATAATATTACAACGCATAGTACCCTTACACTATCCAACACTTACCCTACTGTTGCACCCCCTGGAGTTAGAATAGTAATTTTTACCCCTACACTATCCAACACTTACCCTACTGTTGCACCCCCCTGGAGTTAGAATAGTATTTTTTACCCACACACTATCCAATACTTACCATACATGCAATATAATGTTATGCGTTGGTATGGTATGTGTTGTAAAGGTAGTATGCGTTGTAATGGAATGCGTTGTAAAGGTAGTTTTAAAAAATACGTTGTAATGGCATGCGTTGTAAAGGAATGCGTTGCAATGGATGTTGCGTTGTAAAAAATGTGTTGTAAAGGTATGCATTGTAAAAGTATGCGTTGTAATGTCATACATCCCCTCCTCGCCTGCCAGAGGAAGCTGCATTGAATACACTGTTAAAATATTGAATGTTATTGTTACATTCACTGCCGGGTGGAATAAAAGTACATGGGAAGATAAAGTCATGGGAGGGAACATTTGAATACATGATTGACAAGTTACCTCATATCAATATGGTGGATGACTTCTCCTCGTCTTCTGACCAATACAATTGTGGGATTCACACATTGGCAACATTTGGGGGTGGTACACTGACCTGAAAAATAGTATAACTAGGGTAGGCGTAGTTAGTTAGATTGACCGACTTGTCCGAATAGCTGACCCAATGCACTCAATAGGTGATCGAGAGCACAGGGGCTGGCGGAGCACTCTGTCACAAGTTTCAATAACCCAATCGGTGTTTTGGGAAGGAGTTCGATAACCTAATCGGGGTTCGACTGTTACCTGCAAAGAGGGGTGTGACGCTGGCATTGCACTTTAGCTGTGGGTGCCAGTCCTAGCCTGAGGTGGTCATGTCCTGATTCAATTTGGTCCATAACCAGCCCTGATTCTGATCTGTACCTGTTCTTTCTTGCTGGCACCTGCACTTTGGGATTCTAATCCTTTATCTCAGCTCGTAGCCAGGGTTGGTCTTCACACCATTCTAGGTAACTATAAAGTGTGGGTTTGTCATTGTACTTTTTTTCCCTTCTCTACCCTCCCTTTGTCTAATGCTTAAGATTTTCTTCCAAATTATTGCATATGTTTGTTTCAAACTTCATTATTCTAAATAGACAAGAAATGACTGATTTCATGGTTTCAAACATCTATTTTTGAAAATACCTTTAGTCCTTTCAATTAATCAAATAAAACAGTATAAGAAAATGTCTCCTTTTGCATCATTACTCCCAGTTTTTGGGGCTGATGCTGCTGGATATTTAACTCTGTGCACTGGGACTCTGCTAACTAGGCCTGTGGTACTGAAATTCCGGGAACAGTGTCATAAACATCGCCGTATCATGACGATTTTGGTATCAGCAGACCGATAATGACGAGTATACTATATACAAGCATTTTCATCGTATTCGAGTGGCGAGACCACCCTGAAATCAGGGATTCCGTCCTGAACCCTCGGGTTCCATTTTGTGCATGGCAGCCATCTTGTGGTTGCCCTCACATAGGCCGATGACTAAGGTCGAATGAATCTTTTGGGACACGTACACCTTTTGCTGACTTCTGTGTGACCTGGGCAAGCTGACTCCACTGCCCGAAGCCAAACCTGTTCGGCCAGTTCCTTTCCCAGTGGCCCAACGAGATTAGGATCAAGGCACAGCATACCATAAACCCTTCATTGCACACAACTATGTCAAATCTTACTCACACCTGTCTCTGTTCCTTTCTTTATGGCCTGCTTTACGATGAGGAGGTGCCCGATTTTATTAGGGGTCCGTCCGATATCTGATGAAAAGTGTTGGGCCTTGCCGGGTAATTGAGTATGGGCTGAACAAACTGAAAATGGGCTTGTCATCATGAATCTGCTTCTCTTTGTCATAGAAATATGTGAATTGTCAACTGTAAAATAAGGAATGTTTGCCTAAAGCATAATATTTTGTATAAAAAGGGATGGCTGGCTTTATAAGGTTGAGCAGTCTCCTGAGAATATACACCGTGTTGTACTTCTAGGATACCTGTTACTGGCTGCAGCCAATAAATTTGATCTTTGAAGTCACCAAGAAGTCTCTGCATTTCTGTAGTCTGAGACAGGAGAACTCGAAGTCTTTGGGTGTGTTCCCTGGCACCACTGGGTTCTTAAAAACCCAGTACTTCAGTTGGCGCCCAATGTGGGGCGATTTCAGCGGTACCGGACCAAGCCAGAGGTTCGTGAGGAGCTTCGTGTGAAATTCTGGAGGAAGGCCAACCACTTCATCGACCCCTGTATGTCGTCGTGGTCCGAAAGTCTTTGCTGCGAGGTTCCCCGCTTCCCAACGGCTACGAAGGACTGCTGCCCTGACTATCGCCCTGTCTTGGACCCTTTGATGATTTGTAGAGCGAGACGATAGACGAGGCTTCTGGTGACATCAGAGATACCTCAGTTAAGTATGAGTGGAGCGTCTCCCAGTCCTTTTTTTCGGTTCTTAGTTTTGGGTATCCCCTTGGGATCTTTGATTTGGAACTTGCAAGTACCAAAGCCGAGGGGCTCGTGTATTCACGAGACTATCGTATTCGATAATCCTTTGAAGTTTGAAGCTAGACTAGAGAGCGAAGATGCCTGGTCTTAGCAGACTTGGAAATTTGTTTTGTCTTGGTTGTAATAGGGATTCCCGATTGGAGGACTCGTGCCCGGTTCCTCCGATTGGAACTCCAACCTATGAGCTTTATGTGAAGCATGGCGTAGTCCCCATCACATATAATGAAGTATGGATCCGATACACGAAAAAGGACGGTGTCCTAAAGTGGCCCCAATATGGTAGTTTTGACACAGAGATTTTAGCTAATCTAGAGGTTAGACTTTTTAACCTCTTCCACGCTCATGACGAGCTGGGCTCGTCATGAGGTAGCCTCCTCGCATGCTCATGACGAGCCCAGCTCGTCATGTAACATGCGCTTTACAACATCTCAGCGTGCGAGCGGAATTCCGCCCGCACGCATGCGGTTAAGAAGAAAGCCCGGCCGGCGATGTTTGACTCTTTCCGCCTATGGCGAAAGGAAGCCAAACAGAAAGAAATTAAATTAGCAAAGAGGAATAAAAGAGAAAAGGGTATCTCGATAATGCAAGCTGCTATGCAGTATAAAGATAACGAAGAGGAACAAGCAAGTGAGCAGTTGCACAGGCAACGTAAAATAGTGATTGATAAATGCTACCCAGTTTTGTCACCTCTCCAGCAAAATGTAGCAAAAGAACTTGAGAAAGACCCTCTAATGTCACATTTATTGAGTTCGCCACCCCCCTATGCGCAGAGTGCTACTGCACCTCCGCAACCTTTAGTTGTGCAACCTCCGGTTGTTTTGCCTCAGGTTCTTCCACAGCTGCCAGCTCCTCTTCAGTTGGCTCCTACTGCTACGGCGCAGCCCCCTCAAGGGTCGCCGACTTTGCTACCTGCTCCGCTTTTGCTCACTACAACTTTGCCTACCTCTTCTGATATACCTCCTGATACTGCCTCTGCGTCTGCATCTGCGTCTGCCTTGCCTCACTCTGTTTTTCCTCCTGTTCTTTCTTCAACTTCTCCTTCTGTTCGACAGAGAATGACTGACACTGTTGCTAGCCTCCTATCTCCTCTCTTTGGGGAAGCAAGTATGAACCCTGTTTCAACGCGCAAACAGTTGCGTAGTCAACGGCCCGACTCTAGAGAGCAGGAAACATTGGATTATTTGGCACATACATGGGTTACTGACCCCACAAGATATGAGCTAGAGTCTGTTATGGATGTCTTCCATCAGTGGGAAGCACCGAAGCAGAGACACGTTTTTGAGAAAATGTGTGCTTTTCTTTGTGCGGATTTGGAAGATAATGATTTGGAGCCCAATCCACCTGAGCTGTGCCGTGTACGATTCGAGTTTGCGAAAGGCGCGATTGTGGGTCCCGATGTCGAGAAAGCAGTAGCGACATTGTTGTCATTCCGGAATGAGGATATTTCTCGATCGTTGTTTGAGCCTGATCCCTCTGTTAGGAGGAAAGCGAGACAATATGCAATGAGAGAATTTCCTCCAGTGTGGAAGGAGGCAGTTCAGGCTGATGCTGGTCTTAATATTGTAGCTGTGCCGGCTCACTTTCAGCGTGTTTGGGTACATGTTCCTTGGAAGCGAGCTGAAGTTTTGGCCCATAAGCAGACTTTACCTGACCCCCGTAAAAACCCTGCAGGGTACTATAAGGAATTATCACAGACCGCAGACTCATGTGTTATGAATCTAGCTGATATAGACATGTTGTTTGGAAATGTGGTTCCGCAGCCATTATGGGGTTTGATTCGCCAAACAGATCATGCGCAGGAGTTAGGTGATACCTGGGTTAATATTGCTGCTGCAGATGGCCGATAAGTTGGTGGTGCTAAACCTGAGCCTTTAGTTGCAGAACTTCCTGGCAAGATCGTTACTTACATGAAGACTTTAATGCATGCAATGCGTGTGAATTGGGATAAATTGTCTGCATGTAAGCAGAAGAAAGAGGAAATTGTGTCTGATTTCTTCACTAGGTTTGAGGAAACGTTTATCGACCACAGTGGTCAAGATATGAGTACAGAAGGTGGTCAACGGTTGTTCGTTGACAAGTTCGTACATAATTTGCTTCCTGAATTGTGTAAGAAATTGAAAGATTCAGAGAGTTCTTGGGCCGTTTCCTCTTCAGCACAGAGATTGGCTACTGCACAGTATTACGAAAATAGAGATAAAGATGAGAAGGATAGAGCAGACAAGAAAACTAAAGAGTTAAAGAGAAAGGTTCTTTTACAGCAAGCTTATCCGCCCCGTAATGGTCAGCGTGATTATCAGCAACCTCAGCAGTTTCAGAGAAACTCGCAAAGGTTTGAGTTTTCTCAACAACGTTTTCCTGTAGGCCCTAATCAGTGTGCATATTGTAAGGAAGAAGGTAATTTTAAAAGTAGTTGTCCTGTTTTGTTACAGCGTATGAATGGTGTTCCTAGCGCAAGAGGTCGAGGTGTTCCACAAGCATCTAAAGGTAGAGGACGTGGAGGTTTCCCCCAGAACGCACATTCCTTTCCCCCACAAAATTCAATGAATAGTTTTGATCAACAGAATAACGCGTCTGGTAGGACGACTCAGTACTATGCTGATGACTACTATGCAGAAGATGAGAATATGGAAGGTAATGATTGCTAGGACAGCCATAGACAAAGAGAGGGAGTTGTTTCAGTTCCAGTAGATCAGAGTGGACCTTACGTTGAGGTGATTACATCAGGTGTCTCAGAGCCTTTTCTGTTGGATACTGGTGCTACAAAGAGTTCTATTATGCACTCTAAACTCCCTGGCGCACCTTTGTCTGGCGAAATGAATGTTTCAGTAGGTTTTTCTGGCGCCCCGGTTAGGAACCCGATTTCTAGTCCTATGTCTCTTTCTGTTGGACCTTGTGAATTCGAAGCACCCCTTATTCTGACGACGGGTTGTGGTGAGAACTTGTTAGGATTGGATCTGTTAAAAAGATTGTACGCAACATTGTATTGTTCTCCTTCGGGAGTGCAACTTACACTGGGTAAGAAAGTGGTCTCCTCGATGTATTTGTCGAAAGATAAACTTCCGGCAGAACTGTTTTCTCTTCCTGATTCTATTTGGGCTACTGGTCCTAATGATGTGGGTCGTTTGGAGATACCGCCCTATGTTGTAACATTAAAAGCGAATGTTAAAATGCCACGTATTCCCCAATACAAGATCTCTAGTGAAGGTGAAAGAGCGTTGCTAGCGATCATTCATGACTTGATTGAGAAAGATGTAATTGAAGAAACAAGAGGTAACGTTTGCAATAGTCCTGTTCTGCCTGTTTTGAAGCGTACTGACCCTTCTCAGCCACCCGTTTACAGATTTGTAATCGATCTTAGAGAGGTGAATAAAATCGTTGTGCCACAATTTCCGGTTGTTCCTGACATCACTGCCCTATTGACTATGATTCCAGCTTCTGCGACTTGGTTCTCGGTGATTGACCTTAAAAATGCCTTTTTCAGCATCCCGATTGCCGAGGAGAGTAGGGATATTTTCGGCTTCTGTTTAGGAGGACGAAGCTTCCGGTTCAAACGCGCTCCCCAAGGCTATTGTGAGAGTCCATCAATATATAGTCAGGCTTTGAAGACACAGCTTGACACAATTGTTTTACCTGATGGCGCTACCCTTATTCAGTATGTTGACGATTTGCTAGTCGCTGCAGATACTGAGGAAATTTGTAAAGAAGCAACGTTGTCGTTGTTGCGTCATTTGTCTGATTTACATCACAAAGTGTCACTTTCGAAGTTACAATATTGTCGACAAGAAGTGACCTACTTAGGTCATCTCTTGTCGAAGGAGGGAAGGAAACTGACCCCAGAAAGAATTCAGGCAATTGCAAAATTGAGTGTGCCAATGACACAGAGAGAAGTGCGTGCTTTCTTGGGTATCATGTCATATTGCAGACAATGGATACCAAATTTTTCTTTGCTGGCCAAACCTCTGGTGGCATTGACTTGTAAAGACACGCCAAATCCCCTTCCGTGGTCTGAAGATTGTCAGAAAAGTTTTTCCGAATTGCGTGATGCATTGTGTTCGGCTCCTGTGTTGGGTACCCCCGACTACAGTAAGCCTTTTACACTGTATGTCCATGAGAAAGAAGGTTGTGCATTGTCAGTGTTGACACAGTCTTTTGGGGACAAGCAACGTCCATGCACGTATTTTTTGTCGACTTTGGATCCGGTAGCTAGAGCGTTGCCGAGTTGCCTGAGAGCCACAGCGGCAGCAGCTGTTTCTATTCGGCAGTCTGCTGGTTTAGTGATGAATAATATGTTGATTGTAATGGTTCCACATGCAGTTGACACTTTGTTAAACAGGACCAAGACACAGCACTTAACTAGTGCTCGATTGTCAGGTTACGAGTTGACACTTTTAGCGAGTCATGTACACATAAAGAGATGCAACACGTTGAATCCAGCTACGTTGTTGCCAATTGTAGCAGAGACAGATGTTTCTGAACAGCATGATTGCTTTCTTGGGACAGAAGCGGAAACGAAAGGGAGAGTAGATCTTAGGGACACTCCTCTTGTGAAGTGTGATGGTACCTTATGGGTGGATGGTTCATGCTTCAAGCTTCCGAATGGTGATACGACTGCAGCATATGCCGTTACAACTTTGCATACGATTGTTGAAGCTGCACGTATCCCACATAATTCAGCTCAAGCAGCAGAGTTGATTGCACTTACGAGAGCGTGTGTATTATCAAAAGGAATGAAAGTGACTATATATACTGACAGCCAGTATGCATTTGGTGTGGCTCATAGTTTTGGACGATTGTGGAAAGAGAGTGGGTTTTTGACTTCGCATGGAGCCAAGATACAGCATGGTCAGTTGGTGAATGAGCTTCTTGAGTCACTTACTTTGCCGTTGCAAGTTGCGATTGTGAAATGCAGTGCACATAAGAAGGTTACTGATGATGTTGGTCGTGGCAATGCATTTGCTGATGAAGTCGCGAAAGAAACAGCAAGGGATGTGATGAGCCGAATGTATGTTGCAGGTCCTGCGAGATGGGTTGGTGACATTGGAATGTGTGAAGATACGATAGAGAGTGTGAAGTCTATTCAAGCTGAAGCTACAGAGAAAGAGTTGAGTGTGTGGAGAGAAAGTACGGGTAAATTGGATGCAAATGGTTGTTGGGTTGAATTGTCAGAACATTAGCGATGGTTGTTACCCGATGCATATGTGCTTGCAGTGGTTACAATGGCCCATGGGATGGCTCACATCAGTGTGAGAGGGATTTGTAAGTTGTTGGCTCCAGTATGACAAAATGCTAGAATTCCTTAGTGTGCAGAGAATGTGGTCAAGAATTGCATGGTGTGCTTGAAATACAATCCTGGTAGGGGAACTCCAACTCCAGCTGGTCATTTTGCGCCTCCAACGTACCCGTTCGAGGTTTTGCAGCTAGATTTCATCCACATGGAGAGGTGCAACAACTTGAAATACGTACTCGTTGTTGTTTGTGCCTTTTCAAGATGGGTAGAAGCATATCCCCTGAAAGACAATACTGCCCTATCCACAGCTCAAGCCCTTGTCAAAGAGTTTTTCCCTAGGTTCGGCTTACCGAGAATGGTCTGGAGTGATAATGGGAGTGAATTTGTGGGTCGAGTGATGAAGAGAGAATGTGAAGGGCTAGGCATACGCCAAAGGTTTCACGCTGCAAATCCCCCCCAATCAGCTGGACTAGTAGAGTGCTACAATGGCCCGTTAAAACTGAAACTGGCCAAAATACAAGTGAGCTCTGGTCTTAAATGGCCTGATGCGTTGCCATTAGCACTTTTATCGACAAGAATGACTGTGCACTCATGAGTGGGACTTAGTCCGTACGAAATTGTGTTTGGCCGCCCGGCCAACATATGGGGAGTGCCTAGGCCGACAAAATTCAGTGAGATTGAACACCCTGTACTGCTTGATTACTTGTATGATTTGACGGCTAAATTGCGTGTTTTACACCAACAGGTTCACGATACTCTGCCTCAGGACTCTGAAGAACCAGGACACGCTATTGATCCTGGTTCGTGGATGCTGGTCAAAAACTTCCAGCGGACAAACAATGATCAGCCCCGTTGGACCGGCCCCCACCTAGTCCGTTTGTCAACGAGATCAGCCGTGCGAGTGGAAGGGAAGAAGAACTGGATCCACGGCGTACATTGTAAGAGGGTCCCTTTGCCTCTGCCGTACGACCGGTGGGTCCAGGAGGGTATTGCTGACTCTGAGACTGAGACTGTGCCTCGTTTTCTGCCTTTCAGCGATGCACGTGTAAAAGGAACAAATTCTGAATGTGAAAGTGACAATCTTTTGCAAGAAGCCGTGCCACCGTCAATTCGATTGGACACTACCGAGCCTGAACTTTTGTTCCAAGACCAGACATTATCTGGAAAAAGTCGTTATAATCTGAGGCCGAGAACTATGGACAAATAAATATTTTTCTTTACTATTTTTGAAAAGTGCAGCTTTCTCATCTGAGAAACTTTTTTATTTTTGTTTTTCGAACTACCATCCGGGTTCAGCTGTAGGGTCGCGGGCGACAAGTCTTTGGAGTGCAAGCCGAAGACACAAGGTCGACGGTTCTGGTTGGTTCTTGGGCGTTTCCCTTGGACTGACAGGCGCATTCCTTAGCACGGAACACCCTACCTCCGCGAGCAGCAAGGTTAGAGGATGGAGTTTTTCAAGATGGAGAGACCTGCCAAAGAGATGAACTTTAAAGCCAAAATATGTATGATGATGACCAGAAAGCGCTTTTTGATATTATGCATTTTCATGTTGTTTAGAGTAATGATGTTTTTAATAGGATATGTTTTATTCTCTTTTCGAGTGACATTTGCACCCACTGCACAGCCCATGCCTCCTTCTACTGTTTCCTCACATTCTTTTCACCCTTTTCCTGAACATGAATCCGTTAGGAGATTAGAGTTTATCAATAACTCCTTCGTTCAGCTTTTGCACCAACACCAATTAGTAGTGAACAAGACTAACGGTTGGGTGTGTGGTCTTATGCCTCATACTACTGATAAAGGTATCCCTTATCTGGTCCTGCCTTTCAGCCATAATGGTTCTGTGTGGGCATACAGAACGATGTTCATCTATGCTCATGAAGTCCACCCCCTATGTTCTGTAAAAGATAATCCAAAGAATAGTGCTCTAGTTAAGTGGTATAGTAGATATGATTAGAGAAGCTACTTCCTTTGAGACTATCCAGAGAGATGAGACACTAGCGTATATTGGATGGAACGTGACCGGATATGGAGTTACTCTGAGTGAAAACCAGCGAGCAAAGAGATCCTCCCCGATTTGGATTGTACCCCATCAGGGTCACCTATGTCTGCAAGGTAATGGCAAGAATCCCGGAGCTCAGTTAGGGAAGAGTATCTGCACTGAGACATATGTTTTTGCAACTCAGACTTCCCCTTCGTTCCTAACAGCTAGGGGTACCTATTTCATCTGTCATGATAGAGCCTACACATGGTTGCCCCCTGACTTCTCGGGCACATGTTTTGTTTCGTTCCTGTTGCCTCCAACCTACACAGCTGCGGCAGATTACCACAAGACAAGGGTACTTAGAGGTGTCTTCAGTAAGGAAGATACTGCAGGACAAGAATTGGGAGATTTCGTGAAGTGTTTTCTGCCGTTTTGGGGACCCATGGTTAACAGCAGGAACATAAGGCAATTAACGAGGGTGGTTGAATCCACCGTAGTTGAAACTGCCAGTGCCATTAGTAACTTGACTGCTGAGCTCCAATCGGATCGTCTTATGACTCTTCAGAACAGAGTTGCGTTAGATGTCATACTTGCAGACCGAGGTGGGGTATGTAAAGTGATCCAATCAAGTTGCTGTGTTTTCATTCCAGATAATGCTCCAACAGTGTACCAGGCCATTTCCAAACTACATAAGATCTCTGAATCTATTCATGTGGATAACGGAGATTGGTCGTTGATGGGGTGGTTCTGGGAACTGTTATCCGCCTGGGGATGGAAAATTCTGATGGTCATTGGGATGATCTTAGCCATTCTTTTCCTGTTCTGTCTATGCGTACAGTGTGC
Source organism: Lissotriton helveticus (assembly GCF_964261635.1). Classification (NCBI taxonomy): domain Eukaryota; kingdom Metazoa; phylum Chordata; class Amphibia; order Caudata; family Salamandridae; genus Lissotriton; species Lissotriton helveticus. Next base: position 1,503,496,954 of record NC_136065.1, read on the forward strand.
TCCTGCTATATGTGGCCTCTGTGCTGCATTATGTGTAAGGAAACCTGTATCGAGAGATGAGCTAAGTAATAGGATGATGCTACAGCAACATCTCAATGATTTTATGAATATAGACCTGGACTCAGATTAGCGTGAGTGGAGGTTAATTGCCTATGTAAGGGCAAAAGGAGGATCTGTGGTACTGAAATTCTGGAACCGTGTCATAAACATCGCCGTATCATGACGATTTTGGTATCAGCAGACCGAGAATGACGAGTATACTATATACAAGCATTTTCGTCGTATTCGAGTGGCGAGACCACCCTGAAATCAGGGATTCCGTCCTGAACCCTCGGGTTCAATTTTGTGCATGGCAGCCATCTTGTGGTTGCCCTCACATAGGCCGATGACTAAGGCCGAATGAATCTTTTGGGACACGTACACCTTTTGCTGACTTCTGTATGACCTGGGCAAGCTGACTCCACTGCCCGAAGCCAAACCTGTTCGGCCAGTTCCTTTCCCAGTGGCCCAACGAGATTAGGATCAAGGCACAGCATACCATAAACCCTTCATTGCACACAACTATGTCAAATCTTACTCACACCTGTCTCTGTTCCTTTCTTTATGGCCTGATTTACGATGAGTAGGTGCCCGATTTTATTAGGGGTCCGTCCGATATCTGATGAAAAGTGTTGGGCCTTGCTGGGTAATTGATTATGGGCTGAACAAACTGAAAATGGGCTTGTCATCATGAATCTGCTTCTCTTTGTCGTAGAAATATGTGAATGGTCAACTGTAAAATAAGGAATGTTTGCCTAAAGCATAATATTTTGTATAAAAAGGGATGGCTGGCTTTATAAGGTTGAGCAGTCTCCTGAGAATATACACCGTGTTGTACTTCTAGGATACCTGTTACTGGCTGCAGCCAATAAGTTTGATCTTTGAAGTCACCAAGAAGTCTCTGCGTTTCTGTAGTCTGAGACACTAGAACTCGAAGTCTTTGGGTGTGTTCCCTGGCACCGCTGGGTTCTTAAAAACCCAGTACTTCAGGCCCCAGTGCATGACTTCTGATCCCTAACACATGTCCCATATGGCTATGCTCCTAATCAGTATATTTAAGTTACCTAGAAATCTCTAGTAAATGGTAAAAAGTGTACCCAGTGCCTGTAAATTCAATGCCACTAGTGGACTGCAACACATATTGTGCCACCAACATTGCAAAACAGGACTGCAGGCCTGCCATCAGTAAACTGGTTGTGTAGGTTTAAACTGCAAATTCAACATGTCAAAATAACCCCTTTGAACAGGCGCTATTAGTACGTCCCTCCTAATAAAGCTTTTATGACCAATAAGGCATGTGCATGATATTTAAAAGCAAGACATGTAAAGGTTTATTGAAAAGCATGTCTTTACAGTGACAAGACCCAAAAGCTATTTTCGCTTTAGCAGGAGAACTGTTAATTAAGAAAACATTTGGAGTCAGTATTAAAATTATTAAAATTAAATAATGTTATCCCTGCCTAAGAACCAGCTACAAACATTCTTATAACAAATCCAATTAATTGGTAAAGTCGGATTAGTACTAAATATTTTACAAAAAGCACTTTTAAAAAGTCACCTTTTGCCTGCCTCTAGAAGCCCATTTAAATGAGCTTTCTACTCTCATCCTGGAGCTGAATAGCTTTTTGATGAGGTGTGCACTGACTCTCTGAGCTGAAACAAAGGCTTTGTGCATGAGGAGATGTTCTGTTCCTCTGACAGGATGCCTATCTGGGCAGTGCCCAGGAACTTAATTATTTTCAAACAGGCCTACCATGTCACAGGCAGATGTAGCTAACACCTGGACTTGCCCCTCTTTTGTAATTTTAGCTAGGCAGGCACCAATTACAGTGGTATAGGATAGATCCCAAGAACAAGTTTGAGTGACCACACTGGAGGGGTTGCTCATTTTACTGGGCACACCTCTAGGGTGGACACAGGAGCTCTTCATAAGGGAAGAAAGGTTATACCATCTTGATTTTAGGTAGAGAGGGGAACTGTTGGACTGTTTGTAGTAGGACACACAGAAACTACTGCAAAAGTGGGTAGGGTTACCCCTGGGACCTTTTCCCTGTTTGTTAGGAATGAGCCAGGAGTCGCCCTCATCCACAGACTAGTGTCAGCCATAAATCTGGCACAACTGGGCACCCTCTTCAGAACACTCTGGAGCCCTTGGAAGACAAAAAAAACGGACTGTGCCTGATGTTAAGACCTGTGACGAGAATCCTAGAGGGCAAGACCAGCTCCCACATGTACCCAGGACAAAGATGTGAACTCCAAGGGTCAGTAGGCTGACTTCCTCTTAAGGTACAGGGATACAAAACCTGTAAAAAGATCACTATCCTTGAAGAGTGCAGCTGATCAGTTTTCAATGGACCTGCCCTGGACCCTGCTAGTGGCTTCAGTAGGAGTGAGTACGTGACACTCATTTGATTTTCCTGAGGTCCTGCAACCCCTAGCTGGTGTTAGAATACACTCCTCCTACCTTACACTGAAGGTGGGGACATAGAAAGAGTTTGGCAACTTTCCTACCAGAGAATTAACATCAAAGCTACATCAACTGAGCTTGAACCCTTCACCGGCTCCTGCCTGCAGCCTTGCTCTGTTGAGGGAATCCTGCGTGCCAAACAGGTGTTGAAAACCGACCACTGATTATTTCATCAGGACCAATCGCCGATCAGCACCCTATTGATGCTGAGGTAATTTTGTTCATGAATTCGTGAACTTCGACCAATCTGAGCCTGTTTGCCTTTATCGATGATTGTATTGGGACCCATCCTCCAGCAACCCTTTACCTTTGAGCCCTGTTTAGATCCCATTGGCCCTATGACACATCAATGTCTAGAACTGTTTCTAAGAAACAAAGGTGACTTTTTGACGGGGTGAAACCAGATCCTGTACCCAATTGGCAATCGACCATAGACGGTCTTAACTTTTAACTTTACTCCCATCTAGCATGATCAATTACCCACCGTTGGCGCGTTGCACTTTTTGGATCTATTTTTATTTAAAACTTCACAAGTTTATATCTCTGGGTTCCCTTATAGGATTTCTGTTCATTTCATGTCATTTTGTTGATTAATGTTTTTTGTTCTATAATATAGAGTAGGACTTTTATTGTATTATGCTTCTCAACTTTTCGTTTTCGTAATTCTAAATGCTTTACACATCTCCTTAGGTTAAGCCTGTCTTCTCTGTGCCATAGCTACCAGGGGTTTGGCTCAAGTTTAAATTACTGAAACCTTTACTGGACCTAACAAGAACAGTAACATTATTGTTTGTAGTGGTCGACCATTTAATCAATTAATAATCCACTTTCTCACAAATAGGATGAGGGGTAGTGAATATTTGTTTCCTATAGTAATTGCTCACTTTAGTTAGCACACCAATGGTACTCAACATCCGGAAAAGGGGGTGAAGAATATTGCGGAAGCAGATGGGAGACTGAGTGCTGAATAAAACGCTCCTGTAAATGTTCATCAAACTATTCTCTTAAAACAGCAACTTACTTGGGTGTCAGTGGCTATATTCTATACACACACAGTAGAAGCTACCCTGAAGTAATGGTCACTTACGTTATGTAACCATATCCCAACAAGCACTATATAGATAGAGTGCTAGGCATCTCCAAAAATGTTAAGGACTGTCCTCACACACCACCAGATGTTATGCTTCAACATAGGCAGTCCTCGCTCTCTAAAAACCTGGTTTGGTAGAGAGCGGGCCTACACCTGAAGACAGGGAGGCACTTCTAATCATTTAAGTGGGGAACCATGAAAAAGTGAGTTAAAAACCAATATATTACCCCAAATCACATTTAATCATAAGGTATTGCTTGGTATTAAAAGCTGGAGTGTGGGGATTTGGGGAGCTATTATCACAGCTCCACTATTGTAGTGTAATTGACATATTCTGCCATGGGGTGAGAAGGTGTAAAAAACCTTAGCTTGTGGAATGAGGTCAATTACACTAATCACAAAGCTTATAAGAAAGTTATTGCTGTGCTCTTTTCCAATTAAAAGCACACCCATAATTATTATTGTTCCCTACGAAACAAGGGGCTTCTTCTTTAATGGTTTAGACAGTAAACAGTTAAAGGTTATCTTCATTGTAGTTAAGGTCTTGGACAACAATGCTGATGGCAATCGACTGATGATAACTTAAAATATTCCTCTTTCCAATTTGGTTAGGAATTGTGTGGTTGAAGACATGACATACCCAATACTTTTGGGAATACAGGTGTTGCAATGATATAAAAGTTCAAAGATTTCCCATGTTCTTTCTCCAAGGGCATCATCAGTGGTGATACTTCCCAAAAGTCATATCCTAAAATTAATTGACTACCTTCAGTTCTCTATATTGGCTCTGTTTTGTCCGTGTGCAAAACTCAGTGTCAATAAAACTGAAAGATGCCTCAAAATCCACCTTAGCATTGATCTTCTTCAGACCTCGAAATTTGGTAAAGTGTATCAGTAGATGGAAAATATGTTTCTTGGTTAGAAAATATTTTATCATTGAGACTCACCCCTAGAGTTAGCAGGTCTCAGGAGGGCTCTTAAGATTCTTTGGCAAAATGTACATTCTTACTGCAAAGCAAATACAGTATTTCCTACCTTTGTTTTTAGGTCTCGCCTATTCTATCCCGTTAGGGATTGAATAGGCGAGAATATAGTAAGCGGTTCAAAAAGTCTACCAAACTGCGGATCGCGTACAGTTCATGTGAGGCAGGCGTGTGAGGCAGGCGCGTGCACATCATCGCCATCCACATTCCACACCATGCCTCGGCATCAGACTTCAAAGGAAGCCGCTCGCACACCACCATTTGTCTGAGCCTTGGCATCAGACTTCAAAGGAATCCGCTGCCAAGCCGCTCCCCCACGCCCCCAATCAGGCTTCAAAGGAATATGCTCCCGCTCCCCCCCAGCCACAGCAATACCGAGAGCTTGTTTTCAGAAGGGTTTCACCTAACGAAGGATAGGTCGGGAGAAGGGTTACAGACCCCTGAGCTGCTGGAAGCGAACAGCATCAAGCAAGCCAGTTTGGGCATCGTGTTCACTCATGTCATTATGTTGTCAGTTCCAGTTGGCGTGGTCTTTATTACCCATCACACACAGCTCATAAAAACTACACAGACTTAAAAGGCTTCCCGTCCCGCACGTACGCACGCATGCACGCACTCATGCACGCACTCACTCCTGGTTTTTTAAAACTTTTTTTACAATTAACTTGTTTGGCTAAGAGGCTTACATGCATACTTTCGACCCTTCTTTACAGCTCAACACACAATCTGCCCCTGCTCCACAGCCTCTCCTCCCTCCTACGCTGCTCCCCCTAATGCACACACAGCTCACACCACTTTGCCACACCTCACAGACCCCCTTCCCTGCAGCTCAACACACAATCTCCCCCTGCTCCACAGCCTCTCGTCCCTCCTCCGCTGCTACCCCCTAATGCACACACAGCTCACACCACTTCGCCACACATCACAGACCCCTTCCCTGCAGCTCAACACACAATCTGCCCCTGCTCCACCGCCTCTTGTCCCTCCTCTGGTGCTCCCCCTAATGCACACACAGCTCATAACAACTACACACAATTAAAAGGCTTCCCGTCCTGCATGCACGTACTCCCGGTCTTTTTCTTACAATTAACTTGTTTGGCTAAGAGACTTAAACGCACACTTTCGACCCTTCCCTGCAGCTCAACACACAATCTGCCCCTGCTCCACAGCCTCTAGTCCCTCCTCTGGTGCTCACCCCTAACGCACACACAGCTCACACCACTTCGCCACACCTCACAGAACCCCTTCCCTGCAGCTCTACATACAATCTGCCCCTGCCCCACAGCCTCTCCTCCCTCCTCCGCTGCTCCCCCCTAATGCACACACAGATCACACCACTTCACCACACCTCACAGACCTCCTTCCCTGCAGCTCAACACACAATCTGCCCCTGCTCCACAGCCTCTTGTCCCTCCTCCGCTGTGATAGAGCGCGCGGGTCACCCGACTATAAATTTACCATACTCACCTGGGCCCATAAACAATTACATATTTCTTAAATCAGGTAACCTACGCTCTAGCTACCAGATATTTTATCTACTAGGTCCTATACCATTGACTTACCAATCCTTATCACTGGTACCTGTAACCTATTGGATCAGGGAGTTAGTTTAAATTAGGTAGCAAATAACATATGCACTCATATAATAACCACAGACTCGGGAAAGTTTTAAACTCTTTATCTAAACTTCATAAATGGTAATGATCCAAAGATTGAACTCAATAAGACTCTCAATAACGAAAATCAGAAATAATGTACACCTATGCAACAGATATATTATGCCACTCATTTAGCAATTTAAATGGAAGGTAAGAACAAGGAACATGCTATTTAAATTTAAAACAGACTTACACAATTTGTCTAAGGGTGGGAAAAAAGAAGGAACATGCTAAATAGCACAGCTTTAAGCAATTATCAAAGGGTGGGTATGAAGAGGGAACATAATATGCAATCACAAAAACAATTTGAGCATATAACTATAGGGAAGGTAAGAAAATGGAACACACTATTAAATCAAATGACGATTTTATCATTTAAAAGGGAAGGGTAAGAAAAGGAACATATGCAATCAAAGCTTTTATCGATTTAGGGAAGGTAAAGAGAAGGACACACAGAAATATAATGACGATACCGACACAGATTTATATATACTTAGAAAGGTGTGAAGACCAACCCTGGCCACGGGTCAGTTACGGACAGAATCCCCAAATGTTGCAGTTGCCAGTAGGCCAGTAGGTGCAGATCAGGATCAGGACAGGATAAACCAGATCTGGATCAGGACAGGACCACCAAAGGTTAAGACCAGCACCCGCAGTTCAGTTGCAACGCCTGCGCCATTCCCTCTCTGCAAGTAATCAGCCAAAACCCCGATTGGGTTATCAATTTCACCGACAAAGTGCTTCGCCAGCACCTCAGTTTCCCGGACCCCGTTTGGGTCAGCGAATCTTCTGACAGAGTGCTCCGCTGCACCTCTGTTCTCGATTACCTATTGAGTGCGTTGGGTCAGTGACAGGTCAGCTATTCGGAAAAGTCGGACAATTTCTCTGGCTAAACCTACGCTAGTTATACTATTTTCCAGGTCAGTGTACCACCCCCCAATGTTACAAGTGTAAGGATCGCCAATTTCGACTGGACAAAAGAGGAGAAGAGGTCGTCACACCACACCAAATATGAGACTTTTACCATCTTTTATTCAAATGTAAGTTCTCGCCCATCAAATTCAGGTTCTCATGAGGTTTTATTCCACCCAGCAATGGATGTTCTATTGACAAATACATTGTTTAACATTGTATAAATGTGGGTTCACAAGTCCACGTTCCCAGGAGCATCTTCTAGTCAGTCAGTTCCTTGGCCATAGTCTAAAGATCACTGTTCCAGAGACTTGAGATTTTCGCGCAGTCGCAGTTTCAACAAATATGGAGTACAGTATTACAAGCCAGGCCAGTTTTCAAAGTGCGACATGAAATGGAAAAGAAACAGTTTTAGAACACAGAATAAATGAATACACTGTATACCATTTATTTCTACTCTATACCCATTATCTTAAATTTTAACTATAGCATTAGGGTTAGGCAGAACAAACAGCTTGGCGAAAGCAGCAGTGCAAGCTTCTCGCATGTGAGAACATAGAGCAGCCATATTAACAGTAGTGCGCAGAAGCGGCAACGAATACGTCATGTCATGTGAGTATGACAGACGCATGCGCAATAGAAACCCTCGCGTAGCAGCAGCCATCTTAGATGCAAGCGTATTATGATTAGTAAATACATAAGCAAGCTTAACTCGGACACCCAATGTTGAAGTAAAATATGCTCGCCCTAATGCACACACAGCTCACACCACTTCGCCACAGCTCACTGACACCCTTACACATAGCTCACACCACTTTGCCACACCTCACAGACCTCCATCCCTGCAGCTCAACACACAATCTGCCCCTGCTCCACAGCCTCTTGTCCCTCCTCCGCCGCTTCCCCCTAACGCACACACAGCTCATAACTACACAGATTCAAAAGGCTTCCTGTCCCGCACACACGCACTCACTCCTGGGCTTTTTTTTTACAATTAACTACTTTGGCTAAGAGGCTTACACACATACTTTCGACCCTTCCCTGCAGCTCAACACACAATCTGCCCCTGCTCCACAGCCTCTCACAGAATAAATGAATACACTGTATACCATTTATTTCTACTCTATACCCATTATCTTAAATTTTAACTATAGGATTAGGGTTAGGCAGAACGAACAGCTTGGCGAAAGCAGCAGTGCAAGCTTCTCGCATGTGAGAACATAGAGCAGCCATATTAACAGTAGTGCGCAGAAGCGGCAGATTCCCTCCAAAACAACGAATACGTCATGTCATGTGAGTATGACAGACGTATGCGCAATAGAAACCGTCGCGTAGCAGCAGCCATCTTAGATGCAAGCGTATTATGATTAGTAAATACATAAGCAAGCTTAACTCGGACACCCAATGTTGAAGTAAAATATGCAAAATTAGTAAAACAAACAAGTTGGTTACTTTATTAACGTTATTCGAGGATCATGAATACAAGCAAGTCGCTTCATGTGCGAATCCTTGCTCCATCAGCTGCTCCACCCTAACGCACACACAGCTCATAACAACTACACACATTTAAAAGGCTTCCTGTCCCGCACGCATGCACTCTCGGTCTTTTTCTTACAATTAACTTGTTTGGCTAAGAGGCTTACATGCATACTTTCGACCCTTCCCTGCAGCTCAACACAGAATCTTCCCCTGCTCCAGAGCCTCTACTTTCACCTCCGGTGCTCCCCCTAACGCACACACAGCTCACACCAGTTCGCCACACCTCACAGACACCCTTCCCTGCAGCTCAACACACAATCTGCCTCTGCTCCACAGCCTCTTGTCCCTCCTCCGCTGCTCCCCCTAATGCACACACAGCTCACATGACTTCGCCACACCTCACTCACCCCCTTACACATAGCTCACACCACTTTGCCACACCTCACAGACCTCCATCCCTGCAGCTCAACACACAATCAGCCCCTGCTCCACAGCCTCTTGTCCCTCCTCTGCAGCTCCCCCGTAACGCACACACAGCTCATAACAACTACACACATTTAAAAGGCTTCCCGTCCCGCACGCACGCACTCCCGGTCTTTTTCTTACAATTTACTTGTTTGGCTAAGAGGCTTACACACATACTTTCGACCCTTCCCTGGAGCTCAACACACAATCTGCCCCTTCTCCACAGCCTCTCCTCCCTCCTCCGCTGCTTCCCCCTAATGCACACACAGCTCACACCACTTCACCACACATCACAGACCCCCTTCCCTGCAGCGCAACACACCATCTGCCCCTGCTCCACAGCCTCTTGTCCCTCCTCCGCAGCTCCCCCCTAACGCACACACAGCTCATAATAACTACACACATTTAAAAGGCTTCCCGTCCCGCACTCACCCACTCCGGTCTTTTTCTTACAATTAACTTGTTTGGCTAAGAGGCTTACACGCATACTTTTGACCCTTCCCTGCAGCTCAACACACAATCTGCCCCTGCTCCACAGCCTCTAGTCTCTCCTCCGGTGCTCCCCCTAAAGCACACACAGCTCACACCAGTTCGCCACACCTCACAGACCACCTTCCCTGCAGCTCAACACACAATCTGCCTCTGCTCCACAGCCTCTTGTCCATTCTACGCTGCTCGCCCTAATGCACACACAGCTCACACCACTTCGCCACAGCTCACTGACCCCTTTACACATAGCTCACACCACTTTGCCACACCTCACAGACCTACATCCCTGCAGCTCAACACACAATCTGCCCCTGCTCCACAGCCTCTTGTCCCTCCTCCGCCGCTTCCCCCTAACGCACACACAGCTCATAACAACTACACAGATTTAAAAGGCTTCCTGTCCCGCACACACGCACTCACTCCTGGGCTTTTTCTTTACAATTAACTACTTTGGCTAAGAGGCTTACACACATACTTTCGACCCTTCCCTGCAGCTCAACACACAATCTGCCCCTGCTCCACAGCCTCTCTTCCCTACTCCGCTGCTCCCCCTAAATGCACACAGCTACCACCACTTAGCCACACCTCACAGACCCCCTTCCCTGCAGCTCAACACACAATCTGCCCCTGCTCCACAGCCTCTTGTCCCTCCTCCGCTGCTCCCCCTAACGCACACACAGCTCACACCACTTCGCCACACCTCACAGACCCCCTTCCTTGCAGCTCAACACACAATCTGCCCCTGCTCCACAGCCTCTCATCTCTCCTCCGTTGCTCCCCCAACGCACACACAGCTCACACCACTTCGCCACACCTCACCGACCCCCTTCCCTGCAGCCCAACACACAATCTGCCCCTGCTCCACATCACTCACAGACACCACCACATCACTCAGGAACACCACCACATCACTCAGGAACACCACCACATCACTCTGGGACACCACCACATCACTCTGGGATACCACCACATCATTCAGGAACACCACCACATCACTCTGGATCACCACCACACCACTCTGGGACACCACCACATCACTCTGGGACACCACCACATCACTCTAATGCACCACCACATCACTCAGCCCAACCACATCATCACTCAGCACCACAACACCATCACTCAGCACCACCACAGCACTGTCCTTGCTTGCTACCAACAAGCATTGCCATAGCCAATAGGACTCGCATTAGGAAAGTGTAAGCTATTGGCTTTGTGAATAACAATGCTATTAATTTATATATTTTCACAGCCAACACATATTAAAAAAATTGTCATTTACAATACCAATAGCTCACACTTTCCTAATGCGAGACCTATTGCATTGCAAATGCTTGTTTTCTGTGGGGAGTAATTTGAGGACTGACACAATCTGCATGACTTATTCACAGGTATTTTCTAATTTAAAATGACTTGAAGTGTTAAATCAATTAAAGCATCACACGGGTTAGGTATATGAACCACTAAAGCCTAAGCAGTCTTCAGGTTATTTCGTAAGCCGTTTTAGATGACAGCGATAGTGGGTTCATTTATCCAGTTAGCCACTGCTCTCAGTTGTTAAAAATTACTCATATAGACCACAATTCATTTAGTATCATGACACAATGTAAGTAATACCATATGTGCAATTTGCGTGTTCTGACCTCCATCATACACGTTTGAGAAGGTGTCAAAAATCCATTAAAATCTCCAAGAAGATGACTGGTCCCATTAAATAAGGGTGTTTCCCACTGCAAGGCTTCATTTGGAAAGGACAAAATCATGAACTCTACTTCTACAAAAGCTTGGGCCCATTAAAGAAATTGATTCGACACTGAGCAATAAGGGTCTGAAACTTCGCTTTTGGAGGATTGAAATCAAAATCCATATTCTAATTTGGGCCTTACAATCTGTCAAGACTTAGGTATGATGCAGGTGTGGTAGAGTTAAAGATGCCAATGCTATTTCCCCGATTTGTGACACCAAACCCCAAAACACTACAACAAATCCCATAAATGTTGTGAGATTCCGTGAGGAAAACAGGTGTGGAAAGGAGAAAAAAAGCATAAGATGTCCACATCTTTGGCAATGCACACGCCTCTCCGGGTTAGCATGGGTACATTGATAATACTGGATGAGATAGGATATAAGGGCATTGATGAGCCATGACCTTAGATGCATAACATAAGGAAAGTATTCAACAATGACTTTAAGTAAACAGAGGCAGAGATTAGGTACTGGTGAAATGTTGGCAATAATGGGTTATTTAGAATATAGTTTTAGTGTTACCATAGTGCTCAAACAGGTAAACTGATGACCAACTATGTGCCTTGATAATCCGTGCAGATCTTTGAACACATGCAGGTTCCCTGGCCTCAGAGCAAGATACCATGTAAACATCCATATGATTCTCAGAAGCCAGGGTAGAGGAATAAATATTGAAAGTGAGGGGGAAACATCAAAGGTGCAAGGAAGTGGATTGTGTTCAACACAATGGCAGGAGAACCCTACTATTGAATACATTGGCAGGCATCTGTTTGATATTGCTACTAAAACTTATCTTCTGCAACAAAGAAATACCCTTACTGTGTAGAGAGCTGTGATACAGCCTCTGTGATTACCTTTCTTCCCATTGTGACTCAGAAAGTTCCTCCTCAGGCACAACCTCCAACTGCCTCCATAGTCTCCAACCTAGTCTACATGTGTCTGTTCTTAAGGGTACAAGACGCCTTCTTTGTATGCCTCCCTGTTTTATGTGTTCTTCCCTTTGTTTTCTCCATGCCTTCTACAGACAGTCAGATCTTTTAATTTATGACACTTTAAAACATTTTACTTACATCCCTTGCTGAATCACACAGGGAAAGACATTCCTTGGAGAGAGAATTGCAACTACCAGATCTGCAGCAAACAGAAGTTGGGACTTAAAATAGCTGATATGCGTATTTGGGGCTTTTAAGATTGGTGTTTTCAGAACTTTCCTGCCAACCTATCCTTTCACTATATTGAGGGGTGACTGAAGGACCATTACACTGCACCAAAGATCTTGATTGGTAGCAGATCAATGTAGATCTTAATTCTTGCTTATTGCCTCTGTTCTATGAGTGCATATTGCGTTGACGTTCAAGGCTTTTATGGAAAATATTGATATACACTCTCTTGGTTGATAGTGTTATCCTTTTGGATACATAGGTGTAGAAAATTACTGGGATTTGCAATTTTAAAGATGCTTGACATTCTATTATATGTTTTTGAATCTGAAGAACTTTGTAAATTTCGCTCTCAGGGAATACTTACTAATATAACAAAGAACTTGGCACAGAAGCTGAAATATGAAAAAGACATCTTTATTAAATACAATTAAGTGAGGCTGCGTCACCCAACTGCCTTAGCAATTGAATGAGGTAGTCTCCTGAATGGTCTCAGCACAGACCTTTTATACCATTTATTATGCCCTAGGCACACATTTTCTCTTTGAAGTACATTATTGTTGGTCACTCCCAGGACGTGCACACAAAGCACTGTATGATGACAAACCCACTTTTCAGTTTGTCCAGCCCAAAATTAATCATCAAACAAACCCATAATAAACATTCTTCTTTAGACAAGCTGGACAAGACTCATAATGAAAAGGCCCGCAGCCCACATCATAAATTGACCATAAAGAAGGAACAGAAACAGATAGGAGCAAGGTAAAGGGGTGTGTGCGTGTACAATAAACATTGCAATGTCCTGCTCTTTGATCTCTATCTGACCAGCTGCCTAACAAGGAACTGGCTCAACGAGGTCAGCCTCGGGCAAGGGAGTCAGCTTTCGCCAGGTCATGCAGGAGTCAGCGCAAACCCATGCTAAGGTTATGTCCTTAAATACTTGTTCTACCACAGTGAGGGCCTACTGTAAGGGCAATCCACAAAATGGCTGCCGTTCACAAAATGGAAGCCAAGGGTACCAGGACGAAAATGACGATTTCGAGGTGAAATCGTTACTGTAATATGACGAAAATGCTTGTACATAGTGTACTAGCCATTCTCGGTCTTTTGATACCAAAATCGTCATGCTACGACAAAGTTTATTACACGAGTCCAGAATTTTCAGTACCACAAATCTTGGATTATTCCTGTGCCTGACACAATATTTCCCATGAAGAAAGTTGAGAAATGCAGTCGGGAAAGAGACCTTTAATTATGCTGGCAGAAACATAGGAACAACAGTAAAACACATGACATCTAAGAAGAATGGTCCTCAACCCTGACAAAAGAGGTTCTATAGAGTTCCTTATTGGCTTTGCAAGCAACATTGAGTAAATAATTCATTAACTATCTCATACCTATGAAAACAGAAATGACAGTGGTGTTTGCTTTGCATTGAATATACAGTCAATAGGTGAACAAGTCAACACCAGTGAGTAGAACATTGGAACCTTGGCGATTGCCCTTGACAAAACTCAAATATCAGTAACTAAAATAGTGCAGGAGATGAAGGCACTACTAGAAAAATTTGATGTCCTGAGACATCACAAGAAGTGATATAATATCTATATGCAAAATGCAAAGGAGTCAATCAACGGATGGGGAAGTGAAAATCTTTTGTGCTCAACTATTTTGAATCAGCTGGTACTCATGAGATTGGCAAAGTACGAATGCATAGAATGGGTGTTCTCAGGGAGTCACAGAGTACCAAAATACCAATATTATAATAGCTTAACTCTTTTCCTCTTCTATGAAAGATAACATATTGAAAGAAGCCTGGAAATCTTACTCAATCACCTTCAAGGCTAGCTAGATTTAATTATACCAAGATCACTCTGAATAAAAGCAGGGCCCTGATTCTAGTTATGACAAAATTATGGTGATGAAAAATGAAATATCCTTCTTTTTTTCATTTGTGATCTGGTTTACGCTGAACTCTGAATACCATGTGATAGGACTCCTGGAAGAGGAAATATTAAATCTGGGTTTGATGAAGGAAAGTGACAAAGTGGTGGGTGTGTATACTGTAGACCCCCCCACCCAACCTATGGAGCAAATGGTATTGAGCTGAACGAGGATGAAATGAGGTAACAAACACCCACCAAGTCCTTGATGATTGGCTCTGAATGCATAATCTAGACCACTCAACGCCTTTTTGTTATTGTACATACAATGATAATTGATCTGGTATTGCTATCATGCTTCTCTTACTTGCAGCATTTGACACCTAAACCACTTCTTGAATTTGATTTATGAGTCATGGACGTAATTGAAGGGAGGAATCTGGCTTCAGGTCTAGAATCACTAACACACTGGAGGTACTTCTATTCCCTACCATCGGATAGGCCTTGTAGCAGTATATAATCATTTGAAAAATTATGGGGTTTTTTCTTGGCGGCATAGTTTTTGGGGAGGGGAATGGGAAATTAGTGCAGGACTCAGGAATGGACACTGTAAATGTATTGAAAATACCCAGAACATAATTAAATATGCTTGATTCAAGGGATCCTGTACTGTGCGATTTATCCCTAGCTGGTTTGTGGTATGATCGGTTACATGGAAGTCAGGGGACTAAACCACCCAGTGAAATTATATACAATATGGAGACCTTTGATATTGTACAAGCATCTAAAGATAAGCGAATAATATAACGTAGATAGACTAAACCCGGTCTACTATTTTGCTTCCACAATGCAGGAAGTTGGAGGGGAAATGTTCGCTTTGCACAGAGATATTAATTTTGAGGGGGGAGAGGTTGATGGAGACACTAAGGTGTGTTTCTAAGTATTTATCTTTGGAAATCTTGAGGGGGTGAGACAATGCTAGTTGTCTCACGTGCTACCCATGTAAACAAGCAGTATTTATTCTCTGTCCTAGACTTCATCTGGAATAAAATAATAGGTGAACAAATATGTCTGTATGCCCATAAACTTACATTAAATAGATTCCAACAAAATAGGTACAAAAGCTATGGGTTACCTAATATATCCATCCAAGAATTGGACCTTTTGGAAAGCTGGCAGACTTTCTACCCTGCGGACAGGGAATAAACCTTCTTTTCACATTCTCATAGAATCTTCTCCGGAATAAATCTCATGTGGAGTACATGCCACTAAAAAAACAGACACAGGTTCATCACCTTTTCTGATCACTTCCAAGTTGTACAGAATTTTGGCATATAAATCCTCGGAGAGAAGAGGGGTGTGAAGCTTTGATGCTTTGAAGGATCAGGTTATGCTGAGGCTTTGTAGGCTCAGATTCAGGATTATTTCAAGCAGCTGAACGATAGCATGGACGTGTCTATTGCTTCATAGTGGGGTGCTTTTATAGCATTCGTGTGGGAGAGTGTATAGCTGCAAATATGATGAATGTGGTCACTGACAAAAGAAAGGTTGGCGAGAGACCTTAGAGAAGAGAAAGAACAGTATAAGGAGAAGGGTAATATAAACTTGCTCCAGGAGGTCACAACCCTGATGGTAAACTCAAACTATAGCTTTTGCTCAATGCACTAAAAGTGAGCACTATTATGTATTACGAGCTTACTTGAAAAAACCATTAAACTGGGTAAAATACCAGTAGCAATGTTTTTGCCCAAATGTCCAACTTACCAGCTAAGAGCAAAGTAAAGAACAGACCTTGGGGGAATTTTCTGTAAGCTATATAAAAGGCAACCAGAACATATTGACCTGGGCCAGGTGGGTGCCATTTTCACTGATCTCTTCCTTCTAGCAACAGAGTGAGACAATAAGAAAGCCAATTTCTTTCTTGGAAGTGATGGAAGTAATCAAGTGGTTACAATTGCATAACTAATGAGGACAGACAGACACACAAGTACTTTTTATAAAACTGTTGGTGCTTTGTTGGTGACCCAATTAGCTCGTGTTAGTAACTTTTTCTTGGAATTGAGATTAGTGTCTTCTTCTATGAAGGCAGCCCAAGCTCTCATTCACAGACCAGGCAGACTTGCTGACATTTCCACATCATGTAGATTATATACTTGTTAACTGTTGATCTCAAAATATACAGTAAACTTCTAGCCAACAGCATTGAGAATTACATACCCTTTCTGTAATGATCTGGATCAATCTTGGTTTTTAAAATGCAGACAACACTTTGACAACATATGTTTAGACTTTCACCTTGTGGAGAAGTCAAATAAAAGAACAATGTTACTGTTCATCTTATCTCTTGAGACAAAAAAGGACTTTGACCAAGTAAGCTGGTCATCCCCATGTGACATATTCTTTAAGGTGGTTAATAGGTCCAAATTTGCAAAAATACTTTTGAGTGAGTTACGTAGACAAATGTATCTATTGTCGGTGAAAAATTGGAAAACTTCATATCGAAGAGGGAAATAAGACAGGCTTGTCTATCCTCCACCTCCTGTATGCCTTGTTGGTCAAACTGATGGCCCTAAAATTAAAAGGCAGTCATAAAGGTGTGGTGAATGCAAATTAATACATTACATAATTAAATACACCCTTTTCCTCATATTATGTTCCTCACTTTGATGAATCCTTGTGAATATCTTGTATGTGTTCTGGATATTTTGAGGAACTGTAGCTTGACCACAGGATTTAAAGTGAACCTTGATAAATCAGAGTTGTAGGACATTGGGTTTGGCCTAAAGATAAAGAAAGGAATAGCTTTGTTTTCTCTATTTAGGAGGACTAATAATACAATCAAATATTTAGGATTTACCCTGTGCTGCAGTAGTCTATGTAAAGGTATTTATTCCCTTAATCCCTTATATCAAAGTAGACCTCTTCTGCTGCCATCCCTTAACCATCTCCTGGCTAGAAATGGTAGCAACCCTGACAATGAATGTTATTCCCCACTCTTTCATACCTATTTCCTGCACTATCAGTAGCTTTTGCAACCCATAATGTGCTGTCCCTTCAATCCTTAAGCTTAAGCAAGCAGGTAGAAAAAATGGTGGACTGGGACAGACAATCAGAATTTACTGCTTGGTGGCCCAATTGACCATAGATTTCGAGTGGTTTCTCCATGAAACTGAAAAGCATTAAGAAATTACTGCTAGCGAGACTTTGGGATATCATATCACTACTGATACAGAGGAGACCTAGTGTGGGCTTTGGTTCCTGAAAAATAAGAACTCTCATTGATGTATTGGGCATAAAACCCTATGCTCACCACATTGCCCTCAGCCTTCACTCATGTTCACCAGACTTTACATTGGCATTGATAGGTGAGAACTGTGCAACCTTGAGGAGGAGGGATTGTGACTGCCTGGCAATCTTTTTAATTCAGGCAAGATTAAATCATTTGACCTTTGTAAAAGAGTATTCACCAGAAAGAAAGATTACACTATCTTAAATTACGACAGTGACTCTCTTCCCAGATAATGAGACTGATCCCTTTTGAAAGACATTTTAGGAAGTTTGAAAAAATAAAAGGCTTTCTTTTTAACCTTAATGGACTCTGGAAGACATACATAATTAAATTAAATGGCCCTGCTTTTCTAGGTAGGAAAGACACTAATAAAAGTGAAATATTGCATGAATAATGGCAGAAACTTTGTGGTGCGAGGCATGTAATGAAAATGTTGAGAACTGTCTAGAATTGGGTAATGTTATATAAAATAATATTTAATTATTATCTCAACCCCGCAAACTATAAATGCATATACCTAAATGTGGTTGTCAGGTGTTGAAAAGAGTACGGATGGTTGAAAGATGAGAAATACAATTGGTGGCCATACCAGTGACTGCAACTCTTTTGGAAGGAAGTGTTATGCCATGTCAAGAAAACTTTGGGATATCCTACTGCAGCTCAACTGGTTATTTTGATGATGGGTCTGAGTCATAGCACTATAAGAAATGTAACAAACAATGATGTGACACTAATGATGAACATTTTCAGTTAACTGGAAGAACGTTTCTCCTCCTTAATAAGTATCTGGCCAGATGTTAACTATTGCTGTAAGAGAAGAAAGAGCAAGATTTGAAAAGATCTGGAAACTGCTAATTGATCTCCTGAGAAATTGTTCACTGTTGGTGTCTGTTTGGTCTGGCATACTGGGAGTGCTTTTCCCCCTAACCTTTTGTCTTTAAACCTTCTGTTTGCTTACTTTGTTTTTTCTGGTTTTAGGACTCTGCACAATTTACTACAGCTAACCAGTGCTAACGTGCTTGTGCTCTCTCCTAAAAGCATGGTAGAATTGACTCATACAAAATTGGCATGTTTAATTTATGAGTAAGTACCTAGTAAAGTGGCACTACCTGTGCCCAGGGCATGCACATTAAATACTACTACTGGGCTTGCGCAAAAGAAACAATTGATGGACGTAATGCTGGCCAATGCAAACATTCACCCCCAGTGACAAGGATCTGGGTTAAATCCATCATTCTTTTGCTCAACACACCACCCCAGTTTGGACCCAGCCATATGCAAATCAGTCTTGACCCTGTTCCTTGTGGGAGCAGTCCAGCCCCAACTGCCAAGCCTGGTCCTCCCTGGACCGGAAACAAGCATCCTGGGACTGGTTTCAGTGCATAACCCATCATCAGCAAGGCTTGCTTTAATCCAGTGGTGTAGTGAACATGGGAGCCACGTCTAGGCATACCCTTGCCACTTAGGGCGACATATGTAAAAGAAACAATTAATGGACTGAATGCTGGAGAATGCAAAACTTCACCCTCAGTCAAAGGATTTGGGTTAAATCCATCATTATTTTGCTCACCACACCACCCCAATTTGGACCCAGCTGTATGCAAATCAGTCTTGATCCTGTTCCTTGCGGGAACAGTCCAGCCCAAACTGCCAAGCCAGGTCCTCACTGGACCGGAAACAAGCATCCTGGGACCGGTTTCAGGGCATCACCCTTCATCAGCCAGGCTAGCTTGAATTCAGTGGTGTGGTGAGCACGGGACCCACGTCTGAGCATACCCTTTCCATTTAGGGCGACATATGCAAAAGAAACAATTGATGGACAGAATGCTGGCCAATGCAAACATTCACCCTCAGTCACAAGGATCTGGTTAAATCCATCAGTCTATTACCACATCACCCCAGTTTGGACACAGCCATATGCAAATCAGTCTTGACCATGTTCCTTTTGGGAACCGTTCAGCTCGAACTGCCAAGCCAGATCCTCACTGGACCAGAAACAAGCATCCTGGGACCGGTTTCAGGGCATCACCCTTCATCAGCCAGGCTAGCTTGAATCCAGTAGTGTAGCGAGCATGGGACCCACATCTGGGCATACCCTTCCCACTTAAGGCGACATATGCAAAAGAAACAATTGATGGATGGAATGCTGGACAATGCAAACATTCACCCCCAGTCACAAGGATCTGGGTTGAGTCCATCATTCTTTTGCTCACTACTACAGGGCCTGCAGCACTGATTATGTCACCCACTTAAGTAGCACTTTAAACATGACTCTGGTCTGCCATGGTAGTCTTTGAGGCTGTTGTTAAACTGCCATGTCGACTTGGAAAAATAAACATTTTACCAGACCCAAACCTTAATTTTTAATAGATATAACTCACCCCTAGGGCATGGCCTGATTATCACAGTGGGCAGATTGTAGTGCATTTAAAAAGTAGGACATGTACTTTCATGTTTTACATATATTGGTACTAAAAGCTCTCAAATTAATTTTTCAGTTCTGTAAGGCCTGCCTTTCCCGTAGGATAACATTGGAATTGCCTTATTACATTTAATAAGTGATAATTTGCAAATGGGAGCAGGTGACCAGTTCATGTTTGGTGTCCTTGGAATTGCAATGAAAAATCCTCCCTCATGGTGAAGTCGGATTTTAAATTACAAATTTGGAAATGTCGCTGTTTAACTGTTGCCATTTTCCTTCTATAACATTTGAGGGGCTGATTCCGATCTCGGTTGGAAAGCACTCCAACCGAGCCGGATCCGGGGTGTTTTCTGACTGAGCCGGACTCCTGCAGTCCGACCGAGCGAGTACGATGCGGCCGTATGCTGTCGGACTCGGTTCGGTCGACTCCCATAGAAGTGAATGGGAGCCGATCGTATGATGCATACATGGGCTCACATTGACTGAATGGGTACGGTGCAGACAAGTGCACCCCCTACAGTGGGTATGCATTGGTGCCATCCGCATTGTATATGCCTGTGTTGGGCAGATTGTGTCCGAGTCATAAGGCTGCAGGTAACAGGGGGTCCAATGCGGACCCCCAATTCCCAACTCCGGGAGCTATTGCGAGCCGGAAGCTCCGACTCGATCCGGCTGTCCGAATCGAGCATCGTACTGGCTCGGTCGGAATTCGCCTCCATTGCGCGCCACAGTTAGCTTGCAGCCAAGCCGTATGGAGTGGTTCGGACCCGGAAATGATTCGGACGGAGATTTCACGCTTCTTCGCATCGTACTTCGACGTCGGACCCGTGTACGAACTGGACGGAAATTCAACCTCCGAATACGATCCGCTAATGCCGAACCCGATTCGGTTCCCTTCCGACCGAGATCAGAATCGGCCTCTGAGCGTCTAAAGCCTGTCTCTGGGTTGCATGACTGGATATAGCAAACAGTGAGGCTTTGTGTATTCCTCCTAGACAGCCACACACAATACAGAGCTTAGGTGTGCCTGGGAGGTTCACCACTGGCAGGATAGGAGGACTGGTCAGGCAGGATGCCTGGGGACTTCAAAGGGAAACCACTAGAACCTTTTCCCACTCCAAAGGAAGACTCAGATATAAATATTGCACCCCAGACACCAACCCTTCAGTACACTTCTGCGCTTGTTGATGCTCTGTAAGGCAGAAGAACTGCTGTGCTGCTGAAAAGAGATTCACTATGCTGTACTGCTGCTTCGAAGTACTGTTGCCTTGCTGTGCTGTTCAGCTACCTGCAGCCCTCCTGCCTGAGCGAGAAGGACTGGACTTGCATCTTTTGAACCCAGGACCCAGAGTGACTCCAAGGGCTAATTGTCTGACCTCTTGACTAGAACCTCGGAGACAGAAGGCTTCAACAACCTTAGCTCCAGCACCTGGACTCTGCAATCTGTGAGTTCTACCCTGCCACCCCAATCCTAGACCCTTGGAAGTGGGTTTAAAGATGCTCTGCCAGCCAATCTGTGGACTCAGCAGAACCGAGACATTACCACTGCTGCAAGGTGTGATTCCGAACAGAATCAATGCATCACCTCTGCCACAAAGGTACTCCCAATGCAAAGAGCTTGCATTGACATCACAGCTGTATGAAGCTTCACCGACACAGGCCCTCAAATTCCAAATCCCTCATCACTGGCAGGCTCAATGGCAACACAAGTTCTTGCACCGCCTTGGCTGCACAACGCCTCCTCGATGCTGGACTTTGCATCGCACGCCCTCATCGACTGGATCCTCAGCAATTATGTAGGGCCTCACATCGTAGCTCTGCAGCTCCTCAGAACTGACGCATCTCTTTGGCTGCGCAATGCATCCTCGACATGGGACCTTACAATGCTCTGCACCCATGATTTAAGGTGTTCTTTTTCAGCGAGCCTACCTTTGTCCTTGTAGCTGGACGGCGGTCAATTGCAGTCAGCCTGAACTTGTGACTTTGTCCCAGTCCGGCACAATCAGCTGTCCCCAGTTGGCACTTTGTGGCTTTTTTGCACTATTTTCACTTGCATGTTTAAAATGGCATATCTCTGGTTCTACTGATTGGATATGTGTTGTTTTGGTCCTTTGTTATTTATTAAAATGTACTCTATGTTTGTAAATTGGTGTGGGATTTTCCTTTGGCTTCCAATTTAGAACAGTTTGAAGTGCTGCATAATAATACTTTGTACATTGCCCTTAAGTTAAGCCTGACTGCTCTGTGCCTAGCTACCAGGGGGTTGTGCACAGGTTAATGTGTGGTTTGCCTGTGCTTCCCCCTGACAAGGATTCTGTTTCCTGCTTCAGCAGGGTTTAACCCTTTCCAACCAGTAATCCAATTTCTTACAGTGTCAATCCCTATTATATTGCAATCTCTGATGCTGTGGTGGAAACCTTGATGTGCAGTGCTAGAATACAAGGCTGTTGATAATCATGATTACATTGCAAACGATCCAAAAAAGAATTACATTTGTTTCTATTCCTCTGCTTTATATGACTGCATTTGAACTGGAAGGAAGGATAGGATCTTTCCTTTTCTGCCCAAGGGGAGGAGTTGAGGTAGACATCCAGCGTGCTTTAATACAGAAAACTGCTAATAAGAGTTCAGTTGGTGGTATTATTCTCCTCTCTCTGTGTTGTCGTTAATTACACAACTAATACAAATATATAGATATATATTTTTAAAAAGACAACACTTTTAATTAAACACCTTACAGTTATAATTCTCTAAACTAAAGGTCTAAATTTAACTTTTCAAGCCACTAGCAGAGGTGAATAAAGTTATAGCTAATTATATATACACATTATAATCTTGCTCCCCTATTTAAGTTTAAAACTTCTTTGCTTATATGTGAAAATTCCTATAAAACTAGCTCTTGCAAGAATTTTTTTTCAGTATGTTTTTGCAAGAGCTTTTTTCTGCAAAGTGTACATTTTATTCGGAGGTATTGCCACAACACCAACTTTTCTCTGGGTTTTTAACCTGCTATCGTCCTTTAAACAGCAGCAGACCATCCTTAAGGGTGGAGGGGCCACTCCTACACACCTTTTGGTCAACATAAAGAGTGTCTGTCAGGCTCAGCAAAGGTCAGCCTGAGAGACACTCTTGAATTTCAGGTCAGGCAAGCAGGAGCTGTAAGTACAATAAACGCTCAAGCACCTGGCTGGCTACGCTGAACTTAGCCGGGCTAAAGATGACACAGCTCCTGCCGGCTTGAACTCTTCAGCCTAGCAAAGTGTTCTGAAGCCCTTCCCTCATGACAGGGAGGAGTGTCACTGACAGCCTAAGACCTGGGACATTCAGTTTTAAGTCTTGAAGTACCCTGGGCAAAGAGTCTTACACTGACACCTAGTCACAGAGTGGAGGGAGGTCAGCAGTCTTACTGACCCCATTCCACTCGGACGAGTGAGGAACTGCAGCATCCCCTCATTGCCTGATCTAAGGTTAGCCAATGAGAGGAGGCATCAGTCACAACCCTCCTGGAATCTCTGAGGCTTCCTTCCAGAAAGTTTGTAAGCTTTCTCTTGAACTCTAGGACTCTGATCTGGAGGGCTAGAGTTGGACTCTTAATGGCCCCTTAAATTGGGTTCCAACTGGCCATTCCAAAGATTAAATTAGTAGTCATAAATTATGCCACCCATTACTATCTGAAAAGTGTGTTTAGTTTGAGTTGTGATAGCCACATAGTCTGAGCGACTAAAGTGATGCCAACTTTCGTTAAGGCTAGAAGGGACAAGCTGAGAGTATTTTACATGCCGTTCACTGACTTACACCCTAAACAAAGTGACTTGTGGAACAGTAGATCACAAACTGAAAAGACATGTTTGGTAACGGAAGAACACATGAGTAATAAGGGTGTGAAGCGAGAGTCTTGCATAATGGAATGGGCCTTAGCAAACTTAAGCTTTCCTCTCAACATTCTGGAATCGATACTATAGGCCAGTGGTTCTTAACCTGTGGTCCTATGACCCATGGGGATCAGTGAGGTCTACTCAGGGGGTCTGTGACTGTTCTACACAATTAAATATTATTAAAATTAATACATTATATACAAAACAGGAAGCAAAAAGGAAAATATGAAAACTTTTTCTTCATTTGATTGTTAATTAAACAGACAAAAATTAATATTTGAGCATTTGATTAATAGTTGTTTTTGTAGTTTCGTGTATTGTTTTGACGTTCAAATCATAGAAATTGCTGAAGCTGTGGATCCCTGGCTGCAATAATGATTCAGTGGGGTATCCTCAGAAATATAAAGGTTATCTGAGAGGATTGGCAAAATAATAAAACCCCATGCAACCCTCACATAAAATGTCAAATTATTCACTCTTGCTCGTGACCGCCCTGAACAGGAAAAATACCATAAAAATGTGGAGGCCAATGGCTGAAACATGGGTGCAACCAGTCACAAACTTTGACAGAGTAGCAACTTGGGCTGATAGTTGAGGCACGTTGCTTATTAAGCCACTTGGGACAAGTAGACTGAATGCAGTTCTCTGGAGCATGCAGGCGAGGTGAATACACTCACTGATATGAACTCTCCTAGAAAGCTGCCAGGATCTCTCATGTGACAGGATTAAACACTATCTTGACAAGGGGCCATAGGGCAACCACCAAAAGCCCCAGATGAGAAAGAAGAGAATTGTAAGCCTCTGCTGATCTGTCGCATTTGATAGAATAGGACGGTACAATAGAGGTATCTCCGATTATACAGCTGAATATATGCGGGAACTACAGGTTAGTTGCAACATCTCTGTAATTTGTTTTCATTTCAACTTGACCTCACCAGAGGTGAAACCACCACATTGATATTGTGAACATGGATAGCACTAATGCGGTGACAATATTCCTGCCAGGAGCCAGCTGTATATTACTAAACACAGGATGAGGGAGACTTTTAAGGGTGAAGTAGACAAATTGCTGAAGCTGGGGGCATTTGAGCACTCGAATGTTCCATGGTGTAATCTTGTGACCGTAGTCCCAAAAGTGACCCATCAATGGGGTATTGCTGAATATTGAATTTGTGGTGACTACAGGGGACACAAGCCAAATGCTTTGGGCATACCTAAATTAGGATTGTGAGATATTATGTAATTTTTTCTGGAAATTATATGCATTTTTCTTAGAGGATATTCCATGCTTTTGACGACCACGCCCAATAGTAAATCTGCCTGTTCCATTAAATCACAAAGAAAATTACGAGAAAAGACCCTCAGAAGGGGCATTGGCTCTCATGACTTGGATTTATTGTTTTACGCATCAAAGGACGGCCTCATCTCGGTCAAGTTTGCAGGTGAGTCAGGGAGATATAGCCAGACGTTGAGCAGATGATCCGGCAAATCAAGCGGGGAAAGACATCTCATCCTAACCCCGAGGCCTGCAGCATGCGCTCTCCGTATTCTCTCTCTGCTTAGGACGTCACTTGTTTCCAGTTGCACGCTGTCGTAGGCCTCTGTTGTTTTACAGATGCCCATGATAGGTTATTTCTGTTAGCCTCATTACAAAGTCTGAAAATGTTTATGCAGCACACTTACAAACGCTTGGAAACCATGACAGCCAGGCGAGCCGCGGCACTGTAAACAAGGTTAACAGATTGGCAGCGTTCAAGAACTTGGCGCCTTCAGCGCTTAGCGGGGCCGTTGTTTTTTATTTCATCTCTTTTATTTTTGCGAGCTGCTCTTCCTTTTGTCTCCGGCAGGAAGCTGTTATTTTTTTTTTTAATGAAAGCCAATTCAAACCTTTGCGTGGAGCTTCTTTCATGGTTAAACAATACGGGCCCTCATTACGCTGTGCATTTTTCTATCAATTGCAGATGAGGAGACAAAACACTGGCTGAAATGGAGGTAAAACACTTCGACAGAGAGCAAATCGCCTTTCAACCCGATGAATGCTAAACGCAAACCCTGTGTTCTCTGTGACTCACCTCTTTGTTCTATACCTACTGACTGGTGAAGAGATTCGTATAGTGGGTACAAAGGAGGTGAGGAGAGCTGTCACATTGGGATTTAATTCGTTTTTTGTTTAATTTTTATACACAGTGCTGGTGCTGCCGCATGCAGGGACATAACTGGGCATGGGGAGAGGGCAGATGGGGAAAATAAGACTATAGTTGGGCATCTTCAGAGCCATTTTGGGACCCAAGTCCAAAATATTTACAGTGCCCTAAGCCCAGGAGGCTGCACCAGTGAGAACAGAACTGGTTTTGGCTGGTTACAGACACTCTCTGCCTTCAGAGAACAAAGGATTTTTGTGTATAAAAAGAGGGGCCCAGACCCATGACTTTTAGATCACTTCTGGGAAATCAAGAGGAACCTTTGCCAAGGAAAAGAGCTGGAAAGCAGAGGAGGAATACTGCCCCTGTGCTGTTTGCTGTTCTGGGGTTGGCCGGTAGTGGCTACTTGCTGCCAAGGAAAGGAGAAAAGGATGTTGCTGCTTGCTTTGTCCACCTGCTTGAGGAAAAGATCTCCAAAGGCTTGAACTGAGCTTGCCCCCTGTTCTCGAGGTCTCAGGAACAGCAAAGACCTCACCGTGTCTGTGGGCACCGCCTCTGATCGTCTCCGCAGAACGAAAGGGTAACCAACTCTGTCGTCGAGTCCGTTGCAGGATTCCGTCTCCTGAAAGCATCCCCAAGAGCAATGCCTCACTTCGCAATGCAACCCTAGTCTCCCCGACTCAGTCAACGAACTGCTGCTTGCACTGCATCCTGAGGACACCGCAGTCCGCAACGCTTTGCTATATGCCTCAAGGACATCACTGACTCCGTCGCTGCCTGACCCGCCCAGCTCCTCCGCCCCACCGTGACCTGCCAGCACCGCAGCGAGCACCAGCTCACCCTTCAACTCAAACCCTGGTCTTACCGACTCCATCAACGAGCCACTGCCTGCACCGCATCGTGAGGACACCGCCTGCTGCACCGCTCCGCTTTACAACGAGACCATGACGTTTGCCCTGACCGGATAGCACCGATGTGTTGGTCGCAACAAGAAAGGTACTGTGTCTGAGTCTGTCAACACTTTAGCTGGCACAAAATGACACGGT
This sequence comes from Lissotriton helveticus, assembly GCF_964261635.1. Classification (NCBI taxonomy): domain Eukaryota; kingdom Metazoa; phylum Chordata; class Amphibia; order Caudata; family Salamandridae; genus Lissotriton; species Lissotriton helveticus. The sequence goes on from NC_136065.1 coordinate 1,503,524,098, forward strand.
CGGCTGGAATTGTTAGACTCTGTCATATTCAGTATCGTGGTAGCCCCAGGAGGAGCTACCGTGTTTTATTGATTTACCTGAAATTTATTTTGCACAAGTACTATTTTTCAAGAGAATTGTATGTTGGATTGTTATCGTATTTGGTCTTGTTGGTTTAGCTAAAGATTTGCTATTTGTCTAAACTGGTGTGGTGTTCATTTGTAGTGTTTTCACTGTATTATTGTCTGTGTTCACAAATGCTTTACACACTGCCTCAGAGATAAGCCTGCCTACTCATGCCAGGCTACCAAGGGGAAGAGCAGGAGTCGTTTTAGGAGTGTATCCCCCTTACACTGACTAGAACCAAACATCCATATTTGGACAAAGGTACCTACCTCTGCCAACTAGAGACCCTCATTTCCAACATTGGTGGTCAGCGGTGAAGATCCTGGACTTGCATTTGTGATTAACATACAGTGATTGGTATACACTACTAGCATAGTGCAGACCATTATGTGAAAACATACTTTTACTGAACTTTTCCCTTGGATTGTTTTTTTCTGCAAATAAAAGAACTGCCAATTTTGTCATCATGAGCAAGCCAGCATCCATTGCATACATTGATATCGAATTTGAGGAAGATATGGGGGAAACCCACACTGTGTCTCAACTGAAAGCTAGCAGCAAGAAATCTAAAGTCTCTGTGAAAAGCCTCCCCAGGAAGGATGACTACCAAAAGGTGCCAGTAGGCAGGATGAGCAGCCTCTGGTGGAGGCTGATAATGTGAATGAGCAACATGAGGGGCAAATTAATCTGCCAGGAGGGAGGGTACCTTCCCTGGATGACAGCAGTGTTTTTCAAAGGGGTCTGTCTCCAGAGGAGTTGGAGGACAGAGAGAGAGAGATAGGGTGCATGAGATGGAGCTTGCTAAGCTCAGGCTGGGAAACGAGGGTGACATGGCAGAAATTGGCCATGGAAGAAAGAAGATGCTTTTAGAGCATCATAGAGTGTTGAGAGAGTTGGATCTGAAAGAAAAGAGTTTAGAGATCAATCCCTCAGGTGGCAGCACACCATCAGTGCCTGGGGAAGGAAAGGTATACATTCCCAAAAATGTTATTAAGGATTTTATGAAGCATGAGGACATTAGTCAATGATTCAAGGCCTGTGAAGTAGCAATGAGGTCCCACAGGGTCCCTGAGAAAGATTGGGGAGTGGGGTTGTGGGGCCGCTTTGTCAGTGAAGGGAAGGAAACCTTGCTGAACTTGCCCACTGATGCGCCCATGAAGGAAGCCTTGATAGCCAGGTATGGATTGATCCCAGAGCTTTATAGGCAGAAACTTAGAAACTGTAGGAAGCTGGAGTCAAGTACCTGGGTTGAGTATATGTCCTATTTTTGCAGAGCACTGGAGGGTTGGGTGAAGGGTAGCAAGGTGAATGATTTTCAGGGGCTCTATGATTTGGTTGCGTGGGAGCACTTGTCAGATAATTGTTTCCAGTGCTATGCCAGTACCTGATTGACAGTAAGCTGACTGACCCCAGGAAGCTTGCTGTGGAGGCTTACCGCTGGGTCAGCACCAGGGTCCACAAAGGTTGTGTGGGAGACTCTGCCAAAGATGGACAGGCTCCACAGCAGAAGAGTGGGGGGAGGGGCAAGTGTAAACAGAATGAGTTCCAGAAAAGGCTCCGAAGTAGTCCCCAAGAGAACCAAGGTAAGGTTTCCCAACCTCCCACTGAAAATAAGCCATGGATTTCCAACAGTTAAACCTGTTCAGAGGGGTTCCGAGGCATGTTTTAGTTGTGGTCAGGTGGGCCATTTCTAAGGGGATCCTAGGTGTACCAACTTGGTTACCACCACACCCACTGGAGCACCGCCCTGGCAAATGGCTAGTGTAGTCCTGGAAGGAGTAGTCGGGTGCCCAAGATGAGTGGGGTCCCGTAGAAATGTCCTTGGTCTCTTTAGGAGACAGTAAGATGGTCCCAAGAGCTCAGCTGCCTGATAGCACTAAAAAGTACAGGCAGTGGGTTACCATCAATGGCCATATTATGGAGGCTCTGAGAGACGCCAGTGTGACAGTTGTTAGTAGTCGGCTGGTGTCTGAAGAGCAGGTGGTGCCAAACGCATTCTAACCAGTAGTTGACAAATCAGAGTGCCTCTGCAATGTGGCACAGATTCCCTTTGCGTGGGGGGGGGTCTCAGGTACCTTGAAAGTACCTGTGAGGCCAGCAATGCCTATAGACTGTCTGCTGTGCAATGATTTGGAGAGCTCCCCTTGGGCGAAGGTAGAGCAGAGGTCTTATTTAGAGATGTTGGGCCTGCCTGAGTGGGCTTGTGTGACCATTCAGTCTATGGCAGCCGGTAAGGGCATTCAAGAGAACCTGGAGCCTGAAAGGGGGGCCCAGGTGCCTGCCAGGAAGAGAAGAGGCAGGGGGTGCAGGAAACCGCCCCTCAAAGTTCCCACAGTCCAGGAGGAGGCAGACCCTGAGGGGGATGCCCCGGAGCCTACAGGGGAACAAGTGGCTTTACTGAGGGACCTGACTGAGCTGACCCTTTGGCAGCAGGAAGGAGGCCCCTCCAGTGAGGAGTTGTGCAGGGAGCAGCTGGTGTGCCCTTCTTTTATTGGTTTGAGGCGGCAGGTTGAAAACCAGGCAGCAGGCGCTCAGTCCAGATCACATTGGATATACTGGGAAGGGCAGGATTATGGGTCTTGGTGAACCAATGAGGTGTAAGTGGGATGTCCTCTAACCATGCCTTTGTTTGCTTACAGAGAGGTACCACAGAAGTCCTTAGGGATCATTCCCTTTGAGTTCCTGTATGGGCATCCTGTAAGAGGACCTCTAAGTCTGGTGAAAGAAGGCTCAGAGACAGCACCCAGTAAACCTCCCCAGTATATATATAGCTATATGCTGGCCTTCAGAAACCAGCCTAAACGCTTTGGACAACTTGCTCAAGCGAATCTGGAAGCCAGCCAGGAGGAAATAAAAACGTTTGTATGATCAGAATGCCACTCTGATTGAGTTTCAGCCTGGACAGAAAGTGTGGGTCATGGCCCAAGTGGAGCCTTGTGTGCTCCAAGATAAGTGGACCGGACCATTTGAGGTGGTAGAGCGCAAGAGTAATGTCACCTACTTGGTGGACTTGCAGTCTCCAATGAACCTTTTGCAGGTCCTGTAGGTAGAGCACCTACATCCCCACTTGGAGAGGTCCAAAGTGGGCATGCTGTGATGGAAGAGGAGACTGAGCCACTTCCTGACCTCCTGTCTGCGAAGGAGCATGAAGGGTCAGTGGACGGTGTAAACCTCTCTCCCACCCTGACTCCTGTACAGCAGAGTGACTGTCGCCAACTGTTAGGGCAGTTTGCTGCTCTGTTCTCCCTGACCCCGGGTGTCACTTAGTGGTGTGTCCATGAAGTTGACACTGGGGACAGTCCTCCTGTTAAGCACAACATTTGCAGAGTATCTGACAGGGTCAAGGCTTGCATAAAGGAGGAGGTCTCCAAGATGTCAGCACTATGGGTGATTGAGCCCTCAAACAGCCCTTGGACCAGCCCTGTGGTCTTAGTCCTAAAGGCTGCCGCACCCTGTGCCATGACAGAACTGCGGTTCTGTGTGGAATACCGAGGGCTCAATTCAGTCACCAGGATTGATGCGCACCCTATCCCCAGAGCTGATGAGCTCATCGATCGGTTGGGAGCTGGCTGGTACCTCAGTATGTTTGACTTAACGCCTGGGTACTGGCAGATTGCTTAAACTGATGGGGCAAAGGAGAGGTCAGCATTCTGAATGCCAGAGGGTCATTACCAATTCCGGGTGATACCCTTTGGGTTGAAGAATGCCCCTGCCACCTTTCATAGGTTGGTCAACCAGGTGTTGGCTGGGTTGGAGGATTTCAGTGCTGCCTACCTGGATGACATTGCAGTGTTCAGTGCTACTTGGGAGGAGCATCTGCACCACATCTGGGAAGTGTTGAAGGCTCTGCAGAGGGCAGGACTCATGATCAAGGTGAGTTAGTGCCAGATCGGGCAGTGTTCTGTGGTTTACTTGGGAAATCAGGTAAGGAACAGCCAGGTGGCGCCCCTTCAGCCCAAGATTGATACCATTTTGGCTTGGGAACCCCCCAAGACCCAGACAGATGTGAGAGCCTTTTTAGGACTCAAATGGTATTACAGGAGATTTGTCAAAGGGTATGACACCATTGTTGACCGCTTGACAGAGTTGATTCCTTGGAAGAAGCCAACAAAGGTGAACTGGACTGACGCAAGCCAGGAGCCTTTTGATGCCCTGAAATCTGCCATGTGCACAGGGACTGGGCTTAAGGTTCCCAACTTCTCAGAAGAGTTCATTGTGCAGACAGATACTTCAGAGCATGGTGTGGGGGCTGTGCTCTCACAGCTAAATGAGGAGGGCCTAGCCCACCCCATATTCTTCATTAGTAGGAGGTTACTCCCACGGGAACAGAGGTGGAGTGCAATTCAGCATGAGGCATTTGATGTGGTCTGGGTGCTGAAGAAGTTGAGGTCCTACTTGTTTGGGACTCACTTCCAGGTTCAGACAGACCACAGGCCCCTCAGATGGTTGATGCAATTGATGGGTGAGAATCTAAAACTGTTGAGGTGGTCTATTTACCTACAGAGGATGGACTTTACGGTGGAACACTGCCCATATACAGAACACGCCAATGATGATGGTCTGTCCAGATTTTTCCACTTCAGTGAATAGAACTCCCAGGAGGGTGGGTAGTTCTCCCCACATTTCAGCTGTAGGGGACACATGTTAGACTTGGCACCATTCTGCCTTTGCCTCCTGTTTTTTTGCTGTGTGTTGGACTTTGTTTTGTTGGTCTAGATGCTTTGGGCATTTTGCCATTTCCTTTCAGTGGCAAAGTGCTCCCTTTGTAAATTGTTGTGATAGATTAGTGATTCCATGATTGACATATTTGATTTACTAGACCCTAGTACAGTGCACTATGTGTGCCCAGGGCCTGTAAATCAAATGCTGCTAGTGGCTGCAGTACTGATTGTGCCACCCACAGAAGAAGCCTGTTAAATGTAACAATGGCCTGCCATTGCAGAGCCTGTGTGCTGTTTGGGGGGACTTCCATGTCAACCTGGCAAGTGCACACACTTGCCAGTCCCTAATCCTTCCCATTTTCTACCTATTAGTAAGTATGGGCGAATTTGCGTTCCGCATAATCCGCGAATTCATGCGAATTTGCGGATTTTTTTGGGCGTGTTCGCGGGGCTTTTTGTGTGTTCGCGGGTTGCTTGCAGCGCATCGACCACAAAGTTACCCATGCGGTCGTACATGGGCGTGGCCATCTTATCCGCGTTGCGTATTTCCGTTTCCGGGCGCTATTTGCAAGCTCGCGTTGTGCGCGGGGCCCCATTACGTGTTCACGTGCGTTTTTGCGTGCTCGCGGGGGAAATATCGCGCAAACTTACCCACGTGGTCCTCAATGGGCGCGGCCATCTTGTTTTTCATTCATTGCTATAGTTCTGGGCATGCTTTTTCAATCCTCCCCTAATCTTTGCAATCCTTTGTTTCTTTGAACTTTTTTTTAAATCTTTTTTACTCATTATCTATCCCTCTCTTTCTCTACATCTATATTTTGTGTTTTTTTCTACTTTTGGTTACTTTAAAGCTATTTTTTTTTACTCTTTCCTTTCCTTTACTTTTTCCCCATTCTTTCCTATTTTTTTTCAGCTGTCAAGGACCATGGCAAAGGGAGCTGGGAAGAGCAAGGGGAAGGGTCCCGCACCCAGTACCCGGCTCCCATGCGGGCGCTTAAGGGGGGAAGAGGTTATAGCCCGGGAGATTTTCAGCGTGGTGGAGGTGGATACACTGATTTTCTCTGTTCAGTGCCACCTCCCCAAAACCGTCGCGGCAGGCGGCAGGCTCGGTGCCGGGTATGGGCTCCAGGAGCGTCGCCAGCTATGGGGGAAGGTGTGCCGGGCCATGTATCGTGAGTCTGGGGTCCGGCACACCTACAGCCAGGCGATGCACCGCTTTGTCCGACGTCCTGGACCGGGAACACGACCTGCTCGACCTGCTAGGCGTCGAGATCCCTGGGCTTGGTGAGTAGTAGTAGCTATTTAATCACTACTCTGTTTTCCCCTGCTCTATGTTATCATATTGCAAATGTTTTTTTTTTTCCAAAGAGCAAGAATGCTGCAGATTACATTGCAGGTAAATTATGTTTCGAAAGCGTCTGTGTTTGCAGGTGCTGGCCTGCTCACTGGCGGTGCTACTATGCTTACTTGTTTTCAATTTTGTGTTCATTTGGCCTGGGTGATGATTATGTATCAGTGTACTTTACAGAACTGCGTAATGCTAGACATTAGAGACTCAAGACCAGTCCTTCCTTTGTACTCCTGCCACTAAGAAGAGATAGTGGTGGTGATCATGACAGACTGTGTCTGTCACTTCGCGTGCTGTGGAGTGCTGCCTGCCTGTCCTAGTAGAACCTTTTTGTAGTTGGTTTAGTGAGTAATATAACTTTCCAAGTAGACGGTCCGCGAATCCAGCAATATCCTAGTAGACCACATCAGATAGGTCAATAAATTCAGTGCAATTGTTGTCTATTTACCCAAAATAATTTGTTATTGTTTTTTCAAAATGCTTGATGTGGTTGACAACAATCATCCATGTTTGTGTCTTTCTTTCATGTTGTACATCAGCTTCCCCCAGGGGCAAGGGGACACAGGAGGAGGTAGCGGTGCCGGCAGAGCAGGGACAACAGCAGGAAGGCCAGGATCGGTCCGGCGAGGGCTCCTCTGCTGGCCCCAGTACGTTTTCCTGTTAATATTAATAATTATACTTCCCTATCTTTTACAGCACCTGTATTTTTCCGAAAGTTCCTCATTCTATTTTTTCCTAAATCGTCTTTGATCTTCTTGTAGACTGTTTCTAAATTCTTATCCTGCCTCTAGTATGACTCCCTGTTATACTACTAGATTATTATTAGTCTGTCTGTGTAGCTAACTAAACTTGCACAGTTGGCAAAAGGTGTTAAACAAAACTCCTATTCTATTCAGCAATAGCTCTATGCACTGAGTGCAGTCCTCTGGGTTGTCCTTATTGTCTATTGAAGTCTTCTAAATGTTTATGCTTTGACAATTCCCAACAATAAAATGTCAATGGCCAACAAGAATAAGATACTAGATACTTTTTGATTGGATAGGAGGACAATCCATACTACTACTGTTGCAGGGATTATTCTGCACAAACAGAACTATGGACAAGAAAAAGGGCATTGGTTATAAATTATAATAGGCGCAGTTAGACTTTCCACATACCTCAGTCGTAACAGAAGTTGAACCCCAAATCTCCTTACTGACTAGCTAGTGTGTCAGAGTCATTATTTAGCTCCCGAATGCAGCGATGATTTAACCCCCATGATTATACAACCCAGAGCATAAGACTACGGAGACAGAGTCCCGACTTCTCTGAGCCATGGACTCATGCTTGCAAATTTCAAACCCTTTTGCTCACTCACTCATGACCAAAAACCACAGAGTCTATGTAAGTTTTAAAGCTTTATTAAAAGTAAAAACATTTATTAAAATCAACTTCATCATATAAGATAAACGGTGAAGGATTCAAAACTGAAAAGTGGCTGATTTCACACATTAATTGTGGGAGAGCCCTCACCTGGTTGGAACTTCAAGTCTTCTTTGTGGGGATGAATCGTTGCTGACTCCATGTGATGATGATCTGATCTTGCTCTTGTTCTTAGAAGGGAAGCTTCTGTCTGTTTTGAGAAAAATGGTGCGTGTTAAAAAGCAAGCATTCATCAGTTGTGCCAAAAAGTGTAGCAAGACATGTTACAGCTAAGCATAAATAAAAAAAAACCTTCCCTGAAGAATGGGAAATTTGTAGTTTAGAGACTAGAGAATCACAAATTATTAAATGTGTTTATGTAGTACTAGTAAAAAATGTTAATTCCTAGACAAAATAGGGAGTGGTGTATATGGCATCTAAGAATATGAAATGTATTTTCTAGACCGAACATTGGCACAGCCATCCACCATTGCCAGGGCCAGCGCGGAGGTGGGCACTCCTGGAGCGGAGGCGGTGGAACAGCCATCCGGAACTGCTGTGGGGGATGCCAAGGTAGTGGCGGGCAGTGGTAAGCTATTATATTCCTTACTTATTGAGATTGCAGACTGCAGAGTGTGCTCTCTGCATGGGCGTATATGTTATACAGTACAAGTACACTTTACTGTTAAGAAGACTTACAAATTTAGAAGTAAGTTTTTGTCAACCAGGTAGAAGACATTCACCCTTGACTTCGCATGAGCAATAGCACTAGCGGCGGAAGTTGACAAGTAACCAATGGCCTCCTCTAAATTTGACTTCAACTCAGCTGTGAAAGTTTTATCGAGAAGCCAAGTCAGATCAGAGATGAACTTGATGGATGGGATGAACGAAAAGGGAAAGAAGGGTGTAAGGAAGGACGAGCGAGTTAAAAGTAATGACTGGCAAAGAATGATAAGTGTTTTTGAATGCTGGCCGAGGTGGCTGGGAATATGATGCATAGCTGGTTGAAGGCTGAAGCAAGGATGGGTGGAAGGAGAAAGGGAAGAAGACTGCCTGGGTGGGTGAAACAGAAACTGTATGTGTGCGCAATATATCCTTTGCTTCAAATTCAAATGCAAGTCAAGCATGGATGCATGGCTGGCAGTTTCCAAAATAAAATTAAAAGGTTGTTTTTCCCGTGAGAAAAAAGAAGGTTTGTCCAGTTGAGACAGTAAGAAGAATGATTGACATTTACTTTGAATGGATGGATGCCTAGATCATGGTACTATCTTACTTATAGATAGCATAGGTGTATGTACACAGAGTAGACGGTCACTGGATGAAGTAAGTGTTACTTTGAAGAGCATTTAAAAACGCACCCGCACGTCCGTTCCAGTGTAGCAAAGGTGAGGAAAAGAAGTTGTAATTTTTCAGAATACTACCATGACTAGTAACAGTAGTTTGCAAGCACAGCATATATCCTGCCATTTCGGGGGCCACTCACGACCTCTGTTAATAATTTTATTACAACTCTGTCATTCATGTGTGGCCTATCAGTGTTCACTCAATAAAAAACAAAACATCCTATATGTAAGCAAATATCCTGTGAAGGGATAGATAATCATATTATTTATCTTCTTCATTTTCCTTTTCTAGTAGTCATTGGCACTGCAGGGTGAAAGTTAAATTAATTAAGCAGTAGCCCTTGTAACAGAGTATGGCCAGTGCCACCCGTAATAGAAAAATAAGAGCTTCACCACCTGCATGTACTAGAGTGGTACAGTAACGCAAGTCTGTGTCATCATGGCTTGCGTTTTTCTCGGGTGCAAGTTGACTGCGCTGGCATTATGCCGGCTTCCAGAAGTTTACGTACCAATTTCGCTAAACAAGAGAGAAGAAGAAGATGAAGAAAAAGACTGGTGTACTGTCTGAGTCTAATGTAGTGAGTCCATATAGTGCTAGTAGAATTGATTCCTGAAACTTCCACTAATGTTAGAGCAGAGCCCTACGAAGTGGGAGGTTAGATAGATACAGGCCACAAATGTTATGTACTGGGCTTGCAAGTTGCTAGTGCTACTTTGACACAACTTTCTGCTGAAATATTTTGTGTTAATCTTAAAGAGCATTGGTTACAGTATGTTTTTCTTTCTTCATATAGATGCTCCTTCCAGAGCTGGCTGGCTAGAAGGGCCCGGCAAAGGAAGCTGGAGGCGATTGTCGCCGAATATCGGCTGCTGGTGGCCCAGGAGGAGGAGGAAACGCAGTCTCAGTCTACAACATCCACCACGACTGCTTCATCCTCCTCCGCGCTCCCTGGGTCAGCCAGTCAGTGCAAGCCTCCAGTGGTACGGAGCCATGGTACCGCAGCCACCCACCACTGCCAAGCAGCCAAAAAATCAGCTGCCCCCCACAGCAGGTGCAAGGTACGCATCCACCGCCTAACCCTCAGGGTTCCAACCTTGAGCAGGAGAGGGAGAGAGTCAAAACCCTGCTCAAGAACCTCCACAGGGAGCAACAGGACCACCTGGCCAAAGGACACCGCCGGCAGCAGCAAAGGAGGAGAGACTGTCCCTTGCCCCTTTTTGTAAAGACTTTTGGGGGGGTGGGAATTGGGAGTTGGGTTTTTTGGACTTTGGGGACTTTTTTATTTCACGGACATTCTTTGGGGTTAGGGAGGGTGGTGGGTCGGGTCTTGCGGGATAGTTTATTTTTGTTAGGGAGAAAAATAATTTTTTACTTTCAACTTAAACATAGCATACGCGTTTTTACTGTTTTGCTGGGGAGGTGGGGGGGTTAACTGTACGTTTGTTTTCCTGAAACTTAACTGGCTGCTTGATTCAAATTGTCTGAGTAATCGCCCAAATGTTTACAAAAGTAAGTGCCACTCACAGAGTTAGTGAATTCAATTGTCCTACTACTTTACTAGTACTACCGTCAGTCTCTCCTCTCTCCTCCTACTACATTATTCTTCCTCCCCCCAAACGCTTATCTTACCTGTGATTCATGTTTGAGAATAGGGCTAGGCACAGGGCTGGCTGCATGTCAAATGGCGATTAAGGTTGGCAATCCTGGGCGGAAGAAATGGCATCGTTGTGGTGGTAGTAGTGGTGGTACACAGTGGCAGTAGCAGCATATAAAAAAAAAGAAAATGAAACCTTGAGTGGCCTGAGCGGAGCATTAGAACAGTACGATAGATAGCACAGTACACAAGAACAGTGCCATAATTTAGCCTAACAAATGCTAAAGTATTCAAAGTATAACTACTAGTTGTGTGGAGTTTGGCTTTGGCTACTACAAGAAATAGTACTGAAGGTGAAGGACACAGCAGCGTAATCATTCGCCACGTGTAGGAGGAGGATATTCTTGATGATCAATCCAGTTGATGACGCCCATGAAAATCAGATTTGATTTGCAAATAGTCATGGGTCTGTGTCAAGATGAGTAAGAATATATCCTCGGATTCCTTCACCAGCCTTGAAATCAATTTTCTGTTGCTTTGACCTTATCCTCCCCAGCAAGTCTGTGGAATTATTGTTGTCATTTAGTCACAGCTCAATGAAAACCACACAGCCCGGGGGAAGAGGGGTAGGGTTTGAAAATTGGATGGGAATGGGGTTTTTTGGGAAAGTTTTGTGGCGAGAGGAAAAAAAAACACAGCATGGACAAACAACAAATGAAGATAAACAAATCTTTGGATACGAAGATATCCATAAATCTTTTAAGGGACATAAAGGAAGTGCATACACTACTGCATGCATGAAGTTGATTGCTAAATGGATGGTTAGGTTACTAAAACTAAGTAGTACTTTCCACAGCTTACTAACTATGAAGAAACAATGTGACAGTACAGGGCTGCAGTAATTACGCAATTTCACTTGCCTATCTGCCCTCAGAGAGAAGAACCACTTAGTACATTAAATTAGTTTAAAAAATAGCAAAGAAAAACATATGCAATGACTGGAGGGATGAAATGAAGCAGAGAGCAAACAAATGCGCAGAGTCACACTCATAGAAGTTCACAGCATTAACATTAATTAAAAGATAAGTAGAAATGAAGATGGATACTGTAACTGTATGTTGTAGTTGTCCTGTTGAATTTGGGAAGTTGCATGTATCCAGCCATTCCTCTTATTTGTGGTACTCCTCCATTCCATGTGACGCTCCGTCGATCAATGTTGGTGACCAGAAGTCACCTTGTCCACTGCCTGCCTGGCAGATGCGGAATTGCGTATCGCTAATGGTAAGCCTGAGTTCATTGTTTTTCCCATTGCACAGGGTAAAAGCCGGCCTGTCATTGTTGATGGAAAAACAGAAAGTGATATTAAAAAACCACGGAGAAAAAAATATAAGGTACGCTGTATAGTGCAAAAATAACACTTTCAGTTTCAGAGTCGACAGTACGTACTCTGAGTCTCCTTTTCAAGGATAGTAATAATTAGAAAGTATGGGCGAGTTTGCGGATCTTTCCCCTCAAGCTAGGTGCAAACTGCTATTTTAGAACAAAATTAGACCTTCCCAGCAGTGCTCCCAGACCCCTCAACCCACCCCCAAAAATGTAGAACACACCCAAGCAGCCCCCCAAAAACATGCAATACTACTAGGCCTTAGTTTAAATCGTGCCAAAACGCTCTCTGCAACGAGACCCAAACCCCCCTTTTCCACCATGGATTTTCTTCAACCACCTGCAATCAAAATTAGAGCTTCCCAGCAGTGCTCCCAGACCCCTCAACCCACCCCCAAAAATCTAGAACACCCCCAAGCAGCCCCCCAAAAACATGCAATACTGCAAAAAAAATAAAAAAAAATTCCACCATGGCTTTTCTTCAAACCACTTGCAATCAAGATTAGACCTTCCCAGCAGTCCTCCCAGACCCCTCAACCCACCTCCAAAAATGTAGAACAGCCCCAAGCAGCCCCCTAAAAACATGCAATACTACTAAGGGTGGGCGTAGTTCGCGAAGTAGCGCTACGCGAAACTACGCGAAGTGCACTTCGCACTACGCGAACTTCACGTAGCACTACGCGAGCTGCGTAGTAGCATGTTCGCACTGTGCAAGATGCATTTTCAATGATTGCACAGTGCAAACAAGCATCCGGCACTGTGCAATAATTGAAAACGGCATCTTGCACAGTGCGAGTTGTAGTTTTCTGCCACTGGAGTAGATTTTTACTTGAGCTGCAGCTTTCTCAACGCGAACTGGTAGTTTCTCATTGCGAGCGGTCGCGAGCATGCACGACCACTCGCAATGAGAAACCTGTCCTCCCCGCGTTAAGAGTCTCGCCAAGATGTAATTTTGCTTGCTCGCGGTCGTGAACATGACGTTGAGGACCGCGAACAAGCAAAAAATTATCGCTGCACTACGCTACGCTGTGCTACGTGTGTTTGCACTGGGCTACGTGCAGCTCGCGTAGTGTGAAGTTGCGCAAACTTCGCAAACTACACGAGCGTAGCGTAGTGCTTCGCCCAGGGTTAAATACTACTAGGCTTAAGTTTAAATCTTGCCAAAACGCTCTCTGCAACTAGGCCCAAACCCCCCTTTTCCACCATGGATTTTCTTCAAACCACTTGCAATCAGAATTAGACCTTCCCAGCAGTGCTCCCAGACTCCTCAACCCACCCCCAAAAATGTATAACACCCCCAAGCAGCCCCCCAAAAACATGCAATACTGCTAGGCCAAAGTTTAAATCGTGCCAAAACGCTCTCTGCAACTAGGCCCAAACCCCATTATCTACCATGGATTTTTTTCAAACCACTTGCAATCACAATTAGACCTTCCCAGCAGTGCTCCCAGATCCCTCAACCCACCGTCCAAAAATCTAGAACACCCCCAAGCAGCCCTCTAACAACATGCAATACTACTAGGCCTAAGTTTAAATCATGCCAAAACGCTCTCTGCAACTAGGCCCAAACCCCCCTTTTCCATCATGGATTACTTCAAACCACTTGCAATCAAAATTAGACCTTCCCAGCAGTGCTCCCAGACCCCTCAACCCACCCCCAAACATGTAGAACACCCCCAAGCAGCCCCCTAAAAATATGCAATACTACTAGGCCTAAGTTTAAATCGTGCCAAAACGCTCTCTGCAACTAGGCCCAAGCCCCCCTTTTCCACCATGGATTTTCTTCAAACCACTTGCAATCAAAATTAGACCTTCCCAGCAGTGCTCCCAGACCCTTCAACCCACCCCCAAAAATGTAGAACACCCCCAAGCAGCCCCCCATAAACATGCAATACTACTAGTCCTACGTTTAAATCGTGCCAAAACGCTCTCTGCAACTAGGCCCAAACCCCCTTTTTCCACCATGGATTTTCTTCAAACCACTTGCAATCAAAATTAGACCTTCCCAGCAGTGCTCCCAGACCCATCAACCCACCCCCAAAAATGTAGAACACCCCCAAGCAGCCCCCCAAAAACATGCAATACTACTAGGTCTAAGTTTAAATCGTGCCAAAACGCTCTCTGCAACTAGGCCCAAACCCCCCTTTTCCACCATGGATTTTTTTCAAACCACTTGCAATCAAAATTAGACCTTCCCAGCAGTGCTCCCAGACCCCTCAACCCACCCCCAAAAATGTAGAACACCCCCAAACAGCCCCCCAAAAACAAGCAATACTGCTATCCCCAAAACATGGCAAATCGCGCCTTGACAAAAAATTGCTGTTTTCAGCACTTCCACTACTTCGATCCTCTTGAAACTTACCAGGACACTTGTTCTAGAGATTCCCAAGAATCTCAGCAAAGCAGAACAAAATCGATCCACTGGAAGGTGTACGACTAGTTTTCTCCCAAACACACGCACCCGCAAAACACCAAAAAAAGGCCAAAATCTGGCCAATTCTGGACCAAAAAACGCCAATTCCCCTAAAACTTTGCCAACATCATTATGAACGAGCCTGCATCGGGCCCTTAGCCCTAGACTCCGTGGGAACCCTACCAAATTAAACCCAAAAACCCATGTAAACTGCACTGAACCCTAAACTCTAGGTATGCTTTGTCTGTCTGTGTCAAAGAGCCTAGGTATGCTACATCAGGTTGCTTCACTCAGTGGTGCCTGCCTAGACTGTCTGGATGGCCCTGCCGCAAGCATGGGCCAAAAATCCATTACGCTCAAGAATTTGCGAATTTTCGGCAAATTCGCGAGATTCGCGGCTTGCGAATTTGCCGCCGAAAAACAGCAAATTTCGCAAGCGGAACAGATTTTTGGCCCATGCTTCCGGCAGGGCCTTGCAGACGGTCAAGGCAGGCACCTCTGAGTGAAGCAACCTGATGTAGCATATCTAGGCTCTTTGTCACAGACAGACAAAGCATATCTAATTGTATGCAGCAAGCCACATAGCCCCAATTTTACATGAACTGCTGTCTGGACTCTGCCTGGCATAACAACACTTCACTGCCTCGACCTCTCCATACCACGACTAGACAGACATGTCGTTCTGCTGTAGTCGTTGTTGTAGACTGGTTTACCTGTTTGCCACTCACGAATTGGCCATAGTTCTTCCGTAAACCGACGCTGATGATCCATCCATCCCATTGAGTGACTGTAAAGAAAAAATATATATTATTTAATCAATCATCATGGTATATTGGCAAACAGTAAGTCCAAGGACATTTTGCATATTGGAAAATGCAACGTAGTGGCCCCTGCATTTGAAGTACAATTTGAATTAAACAAGGTAAAAAAAACAGCAGAGTAGACTTGAGTTACATTTAGTGTGTAAAAGATTAAATAATAACAGAAGACATATGATTCATTTCATGCACAACAAACAAACAGCAATTGCTTTCATCAGAGCCATACAGCCATTGCTGTCCACCGCATGCCATCTTCTTCTCATTATTCATTACCTGTTCCACTTTTTGTCCGCATCTTCTTCTGAAAGTGAGGGCCCACAGGGCAGCCTCTCCTGTCAATTTCAGAAGTAACTGTCAGCAATCAACAAGCATGTAGTCAGTAATTCCAGTCCCACTTGAGGGGACTCGTCTACGAAGACAAAGTTTCTTTATTCTGCGTAATCCAGCCATCTGCCTTGAGCGAAATGTATAGGGGGAGTCTGGAGGAGGAGGGTAGAGGAGCATGATTGAGTTGTGAACTTGTGAACCTCAGGAATGCAGACTGCGGCACCTTCAAATCAATAAGGAAATAAGATGAAGACAGTGCTGCTGATGGACTTGTTGTGATTAGGTGATTAGAGGTTTGTTGTGGTAAAAGTTGCAAAACAAAGAAAGACACACAGGAATAGAAGTGAATAAGGATGAAAAAAAGGAAGTCATTTTCAGGCCTCGGTGTCAGGGAAGTAGAGCTCGTCCTCAATCTCTATGAATTGAGACGGGAGTAGGTCAGCTAACAGAGAAGAACTTCCGTCACCTAAGTCGGTGTCCTCTTCTTCCTGCGTGCATTCACGTATTTTGTAATCTGGTGGTATGAAGTGCTGATTCATCTTGATCAGTGTTAACCTCTCCACATTTTTGGGTGAGAGGCGGGTCCTTTTTGAAGTTACACTGGCACCAGCAGCACTGAAAACACGTTCAGAAGACACACTTGCGAGTGGGAAAGACAAATAATTTAGAGCCAGGTTGATGATCAGTCGCCGTAGAGGCCTTTTCCCATACCAATACAGCAATGGGTTCTGATTAACAAAGACCTCTGTTGGGTCATCCAGATAGGCCTGCACCATCGACTCAAGGTTCTCCAGGGTTGCTCCACTTTGCATACCATCTGTGGCCTTTGCATCACTGGAACGAGCAAACCCTTGATGAGTTAGCCAATCCGCTTCCGACAATATTATGGCTGGGCCTGGTGCAGGTGAGGATGATGATACGGTTGCTGGTGTCGTTAACGGCTGTGAGGGAAACTGACTCCTTTCTGCCACAGATTCAGAAGTGGAACTTGACGCCAGATGGCCTGCTGATTCAGTAGTACTTCTGCTGGCTCCTTCAATTTTCTGCCGCTCTTTTCCGAACCGAGTGGCTGACAGAGCTAGCCAATGTTTGTACTTTGAAACATCTGCTTCATCAAAAGGAATGAATGCTTTGCTGGCCACGGCCTTTTTGTACCGTGGATCCAGAATAGTGGCACAAATGTAATGTTGTTCTGTATGTATGTTTTTAAGTCTTACATTGGCAACTAGGCGGCTTAATAACCTCTCCGCCAACTGATATGCGTCTTGCTTTTCAGCATCATCTCGGAACGTTGAAGACACCGCCTTCAGTTGGTGCTCTAGCATGTGCAACAATGGGATAGCTTTGCCCCTGCTGACTTCACGCGTGAAGACCTCAAAAGGACGAAGCATGTCTGTCAGGCTTGCAACTAGCTTCCATTCCTCCAACTCTAGCCTTATGTCTTTCATAGTAGAACCCAGTGCAAAGACATACTCATTGATTATCCCCCACTGCTCAGACAGACGCTCAAGCATGTAGAAGGTTGAGTTCCAGCGTGTTGCCACCTCCTGGATGAGTCCTTTGACTGGCAGTCTACGTTCATGTTGCATGCTCCTCAGCTTCTTCCGGGCCTTAAAAGAATGGCTGAAATGTGTGCAGATTCTTCGGCAGGTGGTCAGTAACTTGCTGACTGTGATTTCTTTTTTCAAGAAATCTTGCACAACAATGTTAATACTGTGCGCCAAACACAGTACTCTGAAATAGCCACCTTGCTGCATGGCCTTAACTATATTACTGCCATTCCCCATGGAAACATAACCAATCATGCGATTTCTTGGATGCAGCCATTCATAGACCTTCCTGTCAAACTCCTCCAAAAGGTTAGGTGCAGTATGAGATTTCTCCATGGCAAACATGGCTACTGTTGCATGTTTCCGAGTAGCTTGAAAAACTGTGTCCGTGTCAACACCTGCTTTTAACTTGTCTTTAACCCCTGCAAAAGAGACCCAGTGTGCAGTGATGCACATGTAATTAAGGGCTTGGCAACTGGTCCACATGTCTGTTATCAGGTGGATAGTGTGAATAGCACTCTTCTGAATAGCTGCGCCAATCACCTCCAGCACATCTTCATGTAGTGCTGGAACAGCAACTCTGGCAAAATAGGACCGGCTAGAAACCTTCCATTTAGGGCAGACTGTTGCCACAAATTCTAGAAAACCCACCCTTCCACGAAAGAAAAAGGGAGAAGGTCCAGCGCTAGCATTTTAGCCAGCTTTGCGTTATACAGACGTGCCGTTGGGTGGTTGCGTTCAAATGGCGCATCCAACCAAAACATGCTTCTAATGGTGGGCTGGACCGTTTTACGTGATGATGATGATGCAGACTTCTTCAAACCAGTTAGGCTCATTGATGTACTTTTTCGCATTGGTGTCTCTCCAAGACTCTTAGTGTGTCTCATAGATGTTGCTGGGTTAGAGGGTGTGGGCGCTACCACTGCAGTGCTGCTGCCAGGGGTACTGGGTGTACCAGAAAAATGTCTGTCGCTTCTTCACTTCACCCCTGCACGATCAGCCCCTCGTCATCATCAGATGCAATATGAATGGATACATTTGGATTTGTTGTACGTGTGGTTTCCCGGGTCTTGCTCATGTGCGCCTCTCAAATGATAGTGTGGTGTTTTTGGAGATGACCTCTCTGGCCTCTGGTACCATAGTTGGTACCAAGCTTACCCCAACTAACTACAGCTTTACAAATCGAAAAAACTACCATGTTTTCTGCCTTTTTGCTAACACTAAAAAAGTCCCAAACTGGGGACTGGAGATGTCTGCTGGTGGTGGAGGTGCTACTTTCAATGCCAGATGAAGTGGAGGATGAGCGTGGCTGAATTTGACTCTGTTGTGCACTTACAGCACCACTACTTGAGGTAATGGAGGTCGAGCTGGATGGAGGTCCCTGCCGGACCTTCTGATGAGAAAATATGGAAGCTGTAGGTAGTGTTGGTGTAGTAGTTAACTGCATTGGTGGTGGTACCAGTGCCACACCGCCCACATCACGCTCAGCAGCAATTCGGGATATGGTAAAAATGTCTGTCTGCTGCATGCCCGCTGGGCCTGGAGTGACGACTGTGATGACTGGGTCGTCGTCAGACTGTTCATCAGCAGCAGAATACAACACTTCTTGTTCGTCGTCATCACCCATAAGTGGAAGCCTTGCGGGAACCTTCATTTTAGGCTAAGCTACCTTTGTCGGCTCATGACATGCCTCACTCTCAGACTGCATTGGTGGGTTCCAATCAACATCAAGATCATCAGAAGGAACGGGGCTTGAAGAAGAACTTGTAGCAGCCCTCCCTGACCTATTTCTTGCTGGGGACCTGGAAGACAATGGATCACCATCAGGAGGAGTGGCTTCCTCGGACGATACCTCCTCTTCAATCTCGATTTCCTGATGTGCCCCAACTTCTGGAGGAACAAGCATTGTGGGCAGTTGTTCCGCTCCATGCGCCTCTAGTTGCGCCTCTCGATGCGCCTCTCGATGCGCCTCTCGATGCGCCTCTCCTTGCGCCTCTACTTGCGCCTCTACTTGCGCCTCTCCTTGCGCATGTACTTGCGCATGTACTTGCGTCTCTCCTTGCCCATGTACTTGCGCTTGTAGTTGCACCTGTGGTTGTCATTGCGACTGTGGTTGTTGTTACACCCGGCGTTGATTGGATGCTACTTTCTTGCGATGAGCCAACATCAATGGGCGATGGTGATTGAACAATTAAAGTGGCTGCCTCTGCAACACTCATGGGCTTGGACCTAACTCGGCGTGGTAGCACTGAGCCCAATGAAGCGGAGGTGCTGCTCCCAGCTGGGTCCCCGGCGGACACCGCTGCTGCTGCAGGCGTAGTTGTTTTTTCCCAAAAAAGGTGTTTGTGGGCACACCAGTCTCCTTGGTAGGTGGTGCCACTTGCTTCTTCTGTTCCTTCCTACTGGCAGTGGCACTGGCAACTTTTTTCGTAGAGGCGCTATGGACACCTTTCTTTGGGCCCATCTTCTTCAGATGTCAGAACAGCAGGCCGCAGTTGCACGAGTTGCAGAGTTGTCTGTGGCTACAGGTGACGTCACGTGACGTTGTGCTGCCCACACCACTGCAGGACTTCTTCCTGGCACTGGTGGTTCTCTTGTGCACCTACAAGCAAAGGAAGCCAGAGGAACATCAGTTAAACACCCCAAAAAGTCAAAAAACACACAAAAATCACCACAATCCAATGCCATCCATGCCCTCAATGATGTTTAAATTCAAGACACCCCACAGAAAGACTTGGTCCATGCACCACGCACTACTACTGGGCATAATGGATGAATGCAAGGCAAACTGGGTGCAGGCCTGAGCACACTGCCTGGCTTCAAAATGGTCCCTTGACCCCCACCCACATGGCCAGGACCTGCCTGGACCAGGCCTCAAAATGGCCTCCACTCACATGGCCAGGCCCCAACAACACCCCAAAAAGTCGAAAAACACACACAAATCACCACAATCAAATGCCATCCATGCCCTCAATGATGTTTAAATTCAAGACACCCCACAGAAAGACTTGTTCCATGCACCACTCACTACCCCTGGGCCTACTGGCTAGTGAGGCATTACAGGCACCCCAAAATAAAAAAATTTAAATTCACATATAACAGTGAGCTAAATTTCCATGACATAAATGAGATTTAAGTTAAAAAACTCACAGAAACAGTTGTATCATGCACCCATGACTAACCCAGGGCCTACTGGATACTGTGGCTACCCACAATATATTTTTTTTAAAGTTGTGAAAAAGTTTTAAAATTGTAGTTGCAGCAACTGCCATGCCCCAAACAAACAACACCAACTTACTTGCAAAATCTCAAATCCAAAAGTGATCCAAACTCCAAAGTCCCCAAAGTCCTCAAATACAAATATCCAGCAGCAGCCACAAAAAGTAATCCTTCCAGCTCCAGATCCAAATCAAAAGTGACTAGGACATGGACAAAGCACTAGGAGGACCCTGCTGGACAGGAACAGGAAGTTGGATACTCTGGGGCACTTCCTTCCTCCCACCTCCCCCACAAAAATGGACTCCTTGCACAAAAAAGTGCAGCCAAATGTCAGTACGAGGAGTTATTCTGATCAAAATTATCATTTTCAGAAGGTTTATGCTGCCTGCGGTGGTTTTCTTGTGCAGAAGTGCAATTTTTGCAAGTTCGGGAAAGCGAGCTGTTCAAATCTCCCACCGGAAGTCAGCTGCGTGCCGCATCGACGTGTTCGCAATTGTTTACTCCCGCGATGCGTGATCGAGGGCCCTTATGACGTACTCGCGTTGTCGAACTCTCGCTGTGCAAGATGGCGGGCCACGATGACGTAATCGCGGTCGAAGAACTCTTGCGCCATCACGCAGCAAGATCCAAAATGGCGCAGCACACGCAAACTGGGAGAAAAAAACTCGGCGAACACAGAATCACGGTAAGTCAACGACGCGCGCACGATATTGTATTTTTCAAGTGCGACCAAGCAAAAAAATCCGCCAGCTTGCGAATTCACAGATTTTTGGGCAAATTCGTGGGATTAGCGGACCGCAAAATTGCCAAAAGTCCGCAAATTCCGCGAACGGAATGGATTTTGCTCCCACGGTTACATATTAGTCACCCCTAAGGTAGGTCCAAGGTACCCCTTTGGGCAAGGTGAAGTGTATGTGAAAGGTAGGACATGCCCTAGTGTATGTGGTATGTCCTGATAGTGATTTACTGCCAATTTCGTTTTTCATTATTGCAAGGCTACCTGTTCCCATAGGACAGATTGGGGAGTTTGTTTATAAACTCTCATAAACATCACTAGGGGTGGGCGGACATTTCGGTTCCGCCGACAGAATGGGCGGAGTTTTGCCCCTTCCGCCTTCTGAAAGAAGGCGGTGAAACGGGGAAAATCTCCGCACACTCGGGGGGGCGGAACAGAAGTTGTCCGTCCGCCTCCCGCCCACCTCCCGCCCGCCTCCCGCCTGCCTCCCGCCCGCAATATTAAACATTGTTTAAAGCCTAAAATAAGATTTAATAACACTTACCTTATCGTGGGAGCCTGCACATGCGCATTCCTGGTGAGGAATACGCATGCGCAGGCTCCCACGCATACACAGTTTCAAGAAGAAGGCGCGATAGACCAGGAAGATGACCCAGCGATAAGGAAAGTGTTATTAAATCTTATTTTAGGCTTTAATCAATGTTTAATATTGCAGGCGGGATGTGGGCGGACAGCGGGGGGCGGGCGGGTGTCACGTAACGGAAATTTGCGGAGAGGCACGGATATTGGTTCAATCTCCATGCCTCTCTGCGAAAGTCCCTTCCGCGACTTCCGCCCACCCCTGAACATAACTGACCCTGGGAACAAGGAAGGAAAATAAAGTTTAGTATGCCTGAATGTTAAAAGAAGGGTGATTTTTACATTCTGTGTTTGAAAATACCTCTTTTAGAAAGTAGATATTTTCTTGCCTTACCATCCAGTGTGCCTCTGCTCGGTTTGTGTATTGCATGTCTGGCTTTTGAATGACGGGCTGAAGAGGGGCAGTGGCTTCAGAAGTCTGATGAGTCATGGCTGGGCTGAATAGACCTGGCCTGCATTTAGAATAGGGGGAGGAGATTTCCTTTCACCTGAATGGGCCTGGTCTGCCTTCCACAATGCTGTCTCCACCTCCTGCCAGGAAGCTGCACCAGTGAGAACAGAACTGGGTTTGGCTGGGGACAGACACTCTCTGCCTTCAGAGAAGAAATGATTTTTCTGTGTGAAATGAGGTGCCAAGACCCCAGACGTTTCGATCACTTAAGGGAAATCAAGTTGAACCTTTGCCAAGGAGAAGATCCGGAGAAGCTGAGGAGGAAAACTTTCATGTGCTGTTTGCTGTCTGGGGTTGACCCACAGTAGCTACATGCTGCCAAGGAAAGGAGAAAAGGTCTTTGCTGCTTGCTTTGTCCCCCTGCTTGAAGAAAAGATCTCCAAGGGCTTTAACTGAGCTTGCTCCCTGATCTAGAGTTCTCAGGAACAACAAAGACCTCACTAGGTCTGTCTGCACCATCTCTGATCGTATCTGCAGAAGGAAAGGGTAACCAATTCTGTCATCGGATACTTCGCAGGATTCCGTATCCTGAAAGCACCACCAAGAGCAACGCCCCGCTTCGCAACACAACGCTGTTGTCCCCGACTCCGTCAACGAGCCGCTGCTTGCACCATGTCCTGACGGCACCGCAGTCCGCAATGCTTTGCTAAATGCTGCAAGGACATCACCGACTCCGTCGCTGCCCAACACGAACATTGACCGGCTCTGTAGCCGCACCGTGACCTGCCAGCACCACAGTGAGCCCCTTCTCACCCTTCAACGCAAGCCCTGTTCTCACCGACTCTGTCAACGAGCCGCTGCCTGCACAGCATCGTGAGGACACCGCCTGCTGCAATGCTCCACTTCACAATGCGACTGCGACGTATGCCCCGACCCGCTCGCACTCACATGTTGGTCACAACAAGATAGGGACTATGACCGAGTCTGTTGACTCTTTAGCAGGCCCGAATCGACACAGTCTGCTGGAATTGTTATACTCTGTCGTATTCAGTATCGCTGTAGGCCCAGGATGAGCTACCGAGTCAGAAGAACTGTGTTTTATTGATTTACCTGCAAGTGAAAGGTTATTTTGTAGAAGTACAAGTTTTCAACAATTTTGTATGTTGGATTATCATCGTATTTGGTCTTGGTCTTAAGATAAAGATTTGCTATTTTTCTAAACTGCTGTGGTGTTCATTTGTAATGTTTTCACGGTATTACTGTCTGTGTTCACAAAGGCTTTACAGACTGCCTCTGAGATAAGCCTGCCTGCTCGTGCCAAGATACCAAGGAGGTGAGAAGGGGTTATTTTAGGAGTGTATCCCTCCTATCCTGACTAGAAGCAAGGTCCCTATTTGGACAAAGGTACCTACCTCTGCCAATTAGAGACCCCCATTTGTAACACAGTCCCTATAGACATAAGCCTTGTGCATATTTATTAGGACCTGCCGGATGCACACCATGGTCTATTTCTAATCTTTGCACAACCTATCCTGCAAACCCAGGTACAGATTTACTATTGATTAGCCTGGATGCCTACAGGATAGTAAGCAGTACTTTACTGTACAAAGTAGTGCATATCAGTGCCAAAGGCAGCATAAATCGATGTTGAAATGCAAATGGAATAGAGTTGATTTGTGGGCAGCTGCAAATGCCTTTGACTTATGTTCAATTAGACCCATGCTAATCTATGCAAGGGATGCATTACAGGAACACTGCAAACTCCCTAGAAATTCATAAACAGCCATATGTTCTAAAGTAGCATTACCTGGGTTTGTGTAGAATCCTTGAGCCAAATAACACCAGATGCCAATAATGGGCAAATAGATCATTAGGTTATATGTCATTAGCATGCAGTTCCTTTTAAATATATTGTTCCACAAAAATGCATTAATTTTGCTCAATAGCACTTTAGAATACTGTACAGTCCTGAACTGGTCAATTTTTTTAACAAATCATGGTTCAGCAATCTCTTAGGGCTTCCACTCTCTCTCTGTAGTTTAGAAGCTCTCTTATTAGACACATTTACATAAACAAAACTGCACTGTCTCAATCTTTCAGTGACAGCATTCATATAATTTGTAACTCCATCACCCCTGCTGCACCCGTGAACCCCTCCCTTACTTTTTTATTTTAAACTTAAACTAATTGGGGCCTATTTACAAATGTAAACTCACACATGAGTAAATCTACCCCTGTATATTTACTCTTACACATTCCAGTTACTTCACTACTTTTGGCTATTTAACATTTTCAAGTGTAAAGTTACTACGTCTAGTTACTTGAGTGAAGAAAAATAATACCTGCCTGGATACCCTCATGTGTGATTAGCTGTGCTCTACAAATCCTGGTTGATTGATTGATTACATATGACTGGTTTACTGTCCAACAACGGCCCTAAAATGCTTTAGGTAGTAGTGGGAATAGTAAATCCTATCATTTTAGCGTCCAACACCATCCCAAAAATGGTTTAGATTGTAATGTGAATAGTATATTATATTTCTTTGGTGTGCAAACGTTTTTGAATACATGTATTACATTTTAGTGTTTTAAAAGTTTTTTATTATCTTTGTGTTTTGTTTACTAGGAAATGTAAGTTTTGCATGTATATGTTTTAGAAAAGTGAAGAGTGTAGTTGAATGTGGTTTGGTATTTGTCTTAGAAGAAGTAAATATATTTACTGCAGTTAAGCCTGATGACCTGGGGAAATTTGCCGTAAATTGGGCAGAGAAATTAGGCACCGCCCAAGGGGAGTTTCAGGATTCTCTAGATCTGGGACGGACTATACTTTACTCAGCTACATTACAAGCACAACATTACAAGACGGTATATTCCCTGTATCACACACCTGCAAGAATAGCCCAGAGGGGGCACATCAGGTACTACCTGCCCTCGCTGTGACTCCACTTAGGCAGATATAATCCATATTTTTGCTACCTGCCTGCAGTTGTACACACTTCATAGGGCGGTTGAGAAGTTCCTTGACACTTCTTTGGGGATTAAAACTACCCTCTCAGCAGCTTTGATCATCCTTCGGGTTAAGGAAGAGGCGGGGGGCCCTCATGAGGAATTTTTATTTATGGCTATGGCGGTACTGCGCATGTGTATGGCTAAGACATGGCTAGATACAGCGCCTCCTACCCTTCACCTTTGGCTAGCCAGGCTGCTTGCCACATATAACTTAGAAAATGCAATTTATGCAAGAAAAGGTCGAAAGGGTAGAATACTCTGGAAGAGAATCTGGAGACCCATTGAGCAGTGGAAAGAGGGCTTTAACAGTATACGTTAGGAATGATGGTCTCCTTTTCCCCCCTCACAGGTGTCTCTTTTCTTAGTAATAGTATTTCCTTTTTTTTGTTTTTCCCTTTTCTTTTCCCTGTTTCTTTTCGCTTTTTCTTTCCCTTTTTATGTGGGTCTCTTTAAATTGTATACATTGTGATGTGTAAGTTATGTAAAAGGAATGTATATCATGTATATAATGTAAGGCATTCTGCTGTGCGCTGTGTTGTAACACTGGGAAAATTATAAAATCTTTTAATAAAAATATATATTTTTTAAAAGAATAAGTGAATATACAATTTCATTAATTAATGTAAATGTTATTTATATATTTGTAATATTTTTTTGCTTGTACTTTTTCAAAATGTATTTTTAACATATACATTTCTTATACCTACAAAATGTGTTGTTATAACTTAACTTTTATATATATGTGCATATGCATTTAATAGTTACAAAGTTTAATGTAAATTTTACTAATACATTTTATGTCATATAGATATTACTTTATTGTTTTACACATATTACATATTTGTTTCTTCACATATGCATTTTTTGCCAAGCATATTGTTAGTGAACATTTTTGTAACAATATGTACATTTTTGCAAATGTATTAATATTATTGCTTTATAGTGTATATTTTATAGTTCTTTTCGATCTATGTGTTACATATGCATTGGTATTGGTATATAATGTTTTCATTATTACCTTGTAATACCTTCTTTTTTATAAAAAAAACTAGTTTTTTTATACATTTACTTTAACTTTGGAATTTAGTTTTGTAGGAAAAGATATTTCTTTGGTACCCATTTGTTTGACTGGTATCTTTATTTTGTATTTTATTTACCTCACTATTTGATGTTTTGGTTCTCATCAGTAGTGGGTGCCTGCTGCTTCTCAGCTTATAGGATAAGTCTAATTGTATGTTATTTTTAGGGTTTTAGAGATGCAAATGTGGGTAGGTGTAATTCACAAAGTAGAGAGTTTTTGTTTGTAGTGTTTGTGTTGTTTAGTATAATGGGGTAGTCCTTTTTAATAAATGGTATAGTGTAGTTAGTTTTAGTAATTATTGTGGTTATGTTAATAATGTTTGTGATGTTGTAATGATTTTGGGTTGAATGTACTCTGAGGGTGGGTTTTTTGTGGTTTATGTCAGGTTATTTAGTCCCGGTGCAAGACTTTTCTTATTTTTGGATGCATTTTCTTTTTAGAAAAGCAATTTTTGTTACATTTTATCCAAAATTATTTTTACATTTTCATTTTTTTTTTTCTGGAGTGTTTTTTTGCTTCACTTTTGAGTTTGTTTTTTATGTTTTCTTCGGAATATGGCTAATTCTTTGGATTTATTTGTGAACAGTTTGGGCCCGATTCAACTGAGACGAAAGTCTAACTTTACAACTTTCGGTATTCACAAAGGGCATTTATGAGCAGTAAAGTTAGACTTTTGCCAAATTCACGCTGGGTGCACGAATCCGTCGGAAACATTTAAAAAAAAGAAGTGCGGGCTCCCACGCTTTGTTTTTTATAAGCCCCTGGGTGGGCCAGGTCCTGGGGCACTGTCAAAATAATTAGCAGGGGCCCATGGGGGGCCCTGAAGCCCTGGGGACCGCTACCTCCCAGGGGCTTAGATAATTATATGCAGGGGCTCGTGCCCCCATAGTCCCGGAGACCACCACCTCCCATAGGCTTTTTTCTCAAATGTGTGGGGGGGGGGGGCAGCCGCCTCCCTGGGGCTGTATTCAAAATAAAATTGTAGGGGGCTTGAGCCCCCCCACACTGCCCCATCTTCCCAGGGTATTGAATATCTAAATGCGGGGTCCATTGTGGACCCACCGGGACTACCACTTCCCCGGGGCTTAAATTAGTTGGGGGGCACTCGGTCCCCCTCCTGGAACCCTTCATAGCCCTGGGGACCGGCACCCCACAGGGTCAGCTCCTTTAATGTTCCAGGGTGCCCAACCCAGGACATTGCCATTTACAATGACAGGGCAGGAGCCGTACGGCTCCCGCCCTGTCTTTGCAAACACTGCTCTCCAACAAGCAAAGCAGAGCAGAATTGGTTTTGGGCATGGGGAGCTGCAAGTTAGCGGCTTCCCTTTCCCAAAAGCAATGCTGGCTCCCGCAAAATGCGGGGAGCCGGCTGGGACTGTGGGGGCATTGGGGCTCCCCCCATAGTCCCCAATGTTAAGGGCCGGTCCCGGGGGATGGGGTCCACAGGGCCAGAAGTGGCCAAGGGGAGGGGGGCCATGCTCGTGGGGCGATGAGGTCCTCTTGTGTCCTGAGGGCCTCAGGACTAAAGTGGACTTAATCCCGCGAGTACTTAAGAGGTAGGCTAGTTGGCCCCTAAGGACCCTCAGCAGCGAAGGCTTCGATCCCCATCCAAGAGTGCTTCCTTCTTTCTGCACCTCTCTTGCTTCTTTCTGCACCTCACTTGCCTCTTTCAGCACCTTTGTTGCTTTTTCTACAGATCTCCAGCCTCTTTCTGCACCCCTCTTTTCTCTTTCTATACCCCTCTTGCCTCTGTCTGTACCCCTATTCCCTCTTTCTGCACCTTTCCTGCCTGTTTCTACACCTCTCTTGCCTGTTTCTGTATCTCTGTTGCCTCTTTCTGCACTACTCTTGCATCTTTCTGTACCCCTCTTGCCTATTTCTGCACCTCTGTTGCTTCTTTCTACACTTCTATGGCCTCTTCCTGTACCTCTCTTGCTTCTTTCTACACCTCACTTGCCTCTTTCAGCACCCCTGTTGCTTTTTTCTGCGGTTCTCTTGCCCCTTTCTGCACCTCACTTGCCTCTTTCAGCACCTCTGTTGCTTTTTTTGCTGTAGATCTCTTGTCTTTCTGCACCCCTCTTTTCTCTTTCTGAACCTCTCCTGCCTCTTTCTACACTCCTGTTCCCTCTTTCTGCACTTTTCCTGCCTGTTTCTGCACCTCTTTTACTCTGTTCATTCTTTCTGCACTGTTCTTGCTTCTTTTTGCACCTCACTTGCCTCTTTCTGTACTTTTCTAGCTTTATTCTACACCTCTGTTGTTTCTTTCAGTAATCTATTGCCTCTTTCTGCACTTCTCCTCCTTATTTCTGCATCCTTTCTGCTTTTTTCTGTTCCTCTCGTGCCTCTTTGTGCACCTCTCCTACCTCTTTCGGCACCCCTCTTGCCTCTTTTTGCACATCTGTTGCTTCTTTCTGCACTGCTCTTGCTCCTTTCTGCACCTCACTTGCCTCTTTCAGCATCTCTGTTGCTTTTTTCTGCAAATATCTTGCCTCCTTCTTCATCCCTGTTCCCTCTTTCTGCAGCTTGTCTGCCTGTTTCTGCACTTCTCTTGCCTCTTTCTGTACCTCTGTTGCCTCTTTCTGTACTGCTCTTGCTCTTTCTGAACCCTTTGCATCTCTTTCTGCACCTCTGTTACTTCTTTCTGCACATCTCTTCCTTCTGTCTGCACCCCTCCTGCCTTTTTCTGTACCTCTCTTGCCTCTTTTTGCACCTCCGTTGGTTCTTTCTGCACTGTTATTGCTTCTTTCTACACCTCACTGCCTCTTTCTGCACTTCTCTTGCTTCTTTCTACACCTCTGTTGTTTCTTTCAACACCTCTGTTGCTTCTTTCAGAAGTTCAGGGGCGTTATAGTTAGGAATTAGTATTTAAAAAATCTTACAAATTCACTGAAAAAAACATAGGTTTCAGGGATGTTATAGTTAGGAACTAGCATTTAAAAAATCTTAGAACTTCACTGAAAAAAACATAGGTTTCAGGGACATCATAGTTAGAAATTAGCATTTAAAAATCCTTAGAAATTCACTGAAAAAAACACAGGTTTCAGGGACGCTATAGTTAGTTGGACATTTCACTCGTACAAAACCAGAGAAATTCGGCTGTTATAGTTAGTTGAGCTAATTATAACTTGCGCCCCGCAATGCGCTGTTGATGATGTCACATATTACATCATTCAAGACATAGTCAGTGACATCACTAATGACATCACTAGTGATATCACTGCTGACATCTTCCATATGATAATCTGATGTACTTCCTCATACCCTAATATAACCTTTGATACACCCACTCTTAAATAAAGACAACCATTTTCGAAACCATAGACACACCAATACCAGTTACTACATACCCGCTCACTGATTCCTATGTCTACACACACATCTACTCATTCACCCATATAGTCACTCATACATGCAGTCACTCATCAATACAGTACTATCATATGAACTCATACACCTATAGAGACACACCACCACTCATCCATAGAGTTACTCAGACACTTAGTCAGTCATGCAAAGAATCAATCACACTCCCATTTACTCACCTATACAGTTTTACACACACCACCTCACTTATTCATGCAGATACTAACACATACCTCTAGCTAGATCAAACTAATTTCACTTTCAAATCAACATTCACAAACCACTTCTAAACGAATCCGTCAACAACCCTCTTCTAATCGCACACCATGAAACTCTACTCACAACACACACAACCAAATAAAAACTGCTCGGAATAAACGAGCGCCACAATGCCATACTAGCGGCAGAGAGCGCTATGCAAATGCCCATAAGCTAAAAGATCACAAATGACTACATTACCAAAGCTTTTTCATTGTTTGATGTCATCACTCCTGTGCAACTATTCATCACTTTCATCGTCATTTCTGTGAAGGACATGTTTACATGTCTCCGTTAAACCGCGCCTCCCTCTTCACCTCTCACCCAGACTGTGCACGTTTTAAATCATTGCAATAATCAACATAATATTATTTAGGCCACCAATAAAATGAGAAAGAACGTCAGAGAAGCCAAAGTGGGCGTCGATGGGATGGCTCATACAACGCGGTACGATTCTAGGCACTTTCACATCAAAATGATACGTTCGTAGCTGTGGCGAGCAGGCTAATGGAAGCAGTGACACTTGGCAGCCAATGATGAAACGAATTTAGAAAAGACTAATATTATTCGCCAAAGATCACAAGTGCTATGGGAATTCACAAGGGCCTATTATCAAGCCCATTATCGCCGCTTTACCAGGAGTTTCCTGCCGATAAAGCGGCGATAATTTGATCGCCTGTTCTTGATAATATGCCCCATAGTCATTTATATGCTACAAAACTCACATATACTGTCTTTGACATATGTAGTTACTCACACATGTACCATTGAGACATCTATTCACTCATCAACACACCCATACACACTCACACCCACCCATATAGCCCCTCACACATGCAATCTTGAACCCATACACCCAGTAAATCACCCACTCAGACATCTATTCACAGAGTCACACACTCCCCACCTACCCACACAGACACCCAGGCACCCATACAGATACTCATACAACCAATCAATAACCCATTTTGACCCTAATATTGCTACTCACCAACCCATGCAGACGCTGACAAACCAACTAACAGACTGATACAGACATTCACACAGTTTAGTCACTAACCCATGCATTCAGTAAGACACGTTTAATCACTCACTTATACAGTCAGTCATTCACCTACTAAACCATCCATTCAGACACTTATACACCCACTCATTCTTCAATACACCTTGGCATATATATAAAACATATTAAACTTTACAGAAACACACAGTCACTCGATGATGTCATCAGTGATGCCATTTAAGATGTCATCAGTGATGTCACTGACCATGTCATGAAGGATGTAATATGTGACGTCATCAGCAGTTCATTGCGGGGGCGTGAGCTATAGTTAGCTCAACTAACTATAACGGCTGACTTTCTCTGGTTTTGTAGGAGTGAAATGTCCAACTAACTATAACGTACCTGAAACCTGTGTTTTTTCAGTGAATATATATATATATATATTACCTACTGGCGGTCGCCAGTAGGTATATATAGTTAGGATTTTTTCTCTATGGGTTTTTTGAAAATTCTATGTCTAATAACTTTGGCGTTTGTGGACGGAATTGGCTGAAATTTTCAGGAAAATGGCACATTTTGTTTCTGAGCAGCCCTTGAAAATTTGGGGGGGGTTCGTCCAGTGGGGGCCGAGAAAAAAGGGGGGTCCCAAAACGTGTTTTTAACATTGAGTTTTCCATAGGGCGGTTGGCCTCACTTTTAGCCCGAACGGCTGAATGGATTTGCACGAAACTTGGCAAAATTGTAGGGACTGGTAGCCCGATGTGCCTTTTGTAGGTCTCAATATATGTGCTCCAGTGGATTTTGAGAAATTAACGTTTAAAAAAAGATATATATCTGTAACAGCGGACCGGTTAGCGCTCTGGTTCGCGGACTTTTCGCGCAACGGAGCTTTGTGAAGCGAAGCTGATTGGTTCTCCGGCGTCTGTCAACATTCCAAACAGTCCGTAGCGGCCGCCATCTTGTCTCTCGGTAGGATCGAGAGACAAGAGGAGGTCAAAACAAAGGGGGAAATAACTATAAGGGGGCATAGTAGATCCTCGCTGACCCCCTAGGTTTGATGTGGAGGTTTTAAAAGGGCCCCGCGGGGCAAAAAAAAAAAAAAAAAAAAATAATTGAACGGCTGAATGGATTTGCACGAAACTTGGCAAAATATTAGGGACTGGTAGCCCGATGTGCCTTTGCTAGGTCTCAATATATGTGCTCCAGTGGATTTTGAGAAATTAACGTTCAAAAAAAGATATATATCTGTAACAGCGCTCCGCTTCGCGTAACGGAGGTTTGCGAAGCTGATTGGTCATTCTGTCACTGGGCTATAGTTGGGCTACATCTGGCTGATATTTGGGCTACATTTGTTTTTTTGTGTGTCTGGCGGCCATCTTTGGGCTACATTGGGCTACATTGGGCTTCATTGGGCTTCATTGGGCTACATTCGGCTAATTAGCAAATAGCTCATCGCAAACTAGGAATGGTAAAGAATCGCTATTTATTCCTTAAAGTTCGCTATTTAGGAAATGCAAATAACTTTGATGATACATATGGCGGTTCATCTCTAACAAGATAAGAAGCATAGGGATAGATTTATGATGACTGGCGCATCACCAGGGATGTGTTAGTCATTCTGTGCCGCTGTTCCGTCACCTATGGTGTGCTGCATTTACAATGCGGCGCATCACGGGGCAAAAACAGCACAGATGCGTGATGTATCTGTGCCGTAAAGGTGGCGCATTGCTGGAGTTGTATCGCAAGTGTGATGAAGGTCCAGCAAGGGTCGGGGGTGCCCCTGTCGCAGGGTTTCTGTTCTCACACAGAACTGTGGACAGAGGATTGGAACCTCGGCGAATTAGGGTGTCCCAAAACTCACGTTAGTAATCAAAAACTATTTAGCAAGCTAGGTACAGTGTCACATTGGATATAACAAACTCTCAATGTTTAGACAATCCATAATATGAACTTATAGTACCTCAGGATACGTGGAACTCATGAACAGTCGGTCGTTATATATTTCTTAGAAACCAGAACATGGAGTTAAGAAGAACACATGTGTATTTGAAATGTTTATTTACTAATGCCGTCTTCTCAGGCGTAGTACCTTAGATAATAAAAGTACACATATTATCAGTAGCAAAATTACCAGCATAGTTACTAGTACATAAAAAGTGAATGGTGATAGTATGTTAACATGCTGTAAATGAATAAGAGTTAGCAACACTTATAAGCAGCCGCGGGCCGTGGAGGGAGTTACGGTGAGGCAGGGAGGCGGGGAGGGGGAGAAGCAGGGTGGAGAATACAAGTACACATATTATCAGTAGCAAAATTACCAGCATAGTTACTAGTACATAAAAAGCGAATGGTGACAGTATGTTAACATGCTGTAAATGAATAAGAGTTAGCAACACTTATAAGCAGCCGCGGGCCGTGGAGGGAGTTACGGTGGGGCAGGGAGGCGGGGAGGGGGAGGGGCAAGGTAGAGAGGGCTCCACCCTGCTTCTCCCCCTCCCCGCCTCCCTGCCTCACCGTAACTCCCTCCACGGCCCGCGGCTGCTTATATCTCACCCTCCCTAATACACATATTATATTATTTGCTAAGAAGGTCTCTTTGTGTTGGTTTAGGGCGTGCCCATACTTTAGTGTCTTAGATTTGAAGGAATCACATCAGCATACACCAGCTCTCTCTTCATGTGAACCGCATCAACTGTTGTGTATGTGTGTTCGGCAAAGCAATATAAAACCCGCCTCATGCCCAGAATTGGCAGAAGTTGCACTTATGTTATGAGTATGAAGTCGTGGAGATCAGACCTCATACCAATTCTGTATCGTGTTGTTCTTGAAACTTTAGCACTCGCTGTACAGATATAGTTTAACAAGTAAAGCAGATAGTAGACCAATAACATATTATTCTCATGTAAACCACGATGAACTACTAGGTGGAAAGCTAAAGCAACAACTAAATGTCGTGTGCAGAAGTTGCAAAAAAGGAAAAATGGCGTTTAAACCGGTAATGAGCCCATGCTAACTTAACACGGTGTAAAGATATCCAGGACCTAGATGACACCTCCTCATGATCCGGAAACGAACTGAATAAGATAATAGAAGTGCCATCTCATGAGAGCAGATTGCAAGTTTATATGTGGACGGTCCGCAAGGTAAAGCATTAAAAACTAGGAAAATTCAATGCTAAAGAAAAATAAAACAGCCAAGTACTTTATCGAGTCTTAAGCCAATAGGCAAGGTAAATAATAAAAACTTGACAATTAAGTCAATGAATTGTCAATGAAATGCTAGTACTCAGCATATGAAACATGAAAAAGGTCTATGACATAACTGTGTATGCAAAATAAGCTGCAACAGCCTCCAACAGGAAGTCACCGTCTTCATCCGAAAACAGTTCAGCCATCCAATTTAAAAGCGGAAAAGAACATACGTGCTCTCCCAGCACCGGATCCTCTATCACCATCAGAGGACAGCTCGGTGGGTTTTCAAGAAAGCTGTGTTCCAAGAAAGACTGTGCTGCCGCCAGTAAATTCCAGGGACCAAGTAGTCCATGCATCAATGCCACAGCCATAATCCTTTCGCCAGGACAAATCAACTCGTGAGTAATGATAGGAGTCATCAGCTGATTAAAGTCGACGTCAGGAGAAACCGGTCCGCAGAGACACAAATCAATGGCCCAATCGAAATCACAGGTCAGGCAGTGAAATACAGGCTGGACACAGGTGAAGTAGGAGAACCGAAAAGATAATCCATATGCCGTGCTTAATATCGCCAACGGCATTGTGCCATAATATTCTAGCATGCGATTGCGGAACAGTGTCAGCAGCTGCAGGGTCGGAGGTTGCATAGGAGGGACATCCATATTTAAAAATGTAAAAAAGCACAAGAGCGTCCGCTGGTAATGCAAGTAAAAATGCAATCCACGAACCAGAGTGGAGAAAATGGAATGAAAGGGAGCAGGGATGACTCCAAAGATTTTCTCAAATGAAGTCACGAGACCACTGGTAACAACTTTAAAAAAGTGTGCCAGGGATTTTGTGGAGGATGCGTTAAAGATAGTCGGAAACATGTTGCTGAAATTGAAAGGCAAACCTGTGTACGGGTGTTCGCTATGTGAAGTACGAAAGTTTCACGGGCCGAACTCAAGGCCACCTCTCTCTGAGACAAAAGAGCTCTTATTCTTGTCATGCCGTTGAAACGTGTCCCAAGGTTGGTATTTGTGGCCAGATTGAAAACTCCCTATGTTCATGTGTGGGAGGAAATAGAACATTTCTGCAGCAAATAACCCGTTCACTTACTGTTACGATAAAAGGAATACTTTTAATTAACTCAGAACAATCTTCATTATTGAGCATCAAATAACTACCATTTTCCAACAACTTGAACGTGGGGATGATAGCAGGAACTGGCGTGCCTTGCAACACGCAAGCCATATTTGGTCGGTGTTTGTTGCATGAATCGTGTAACTGTATGTGCCTACACATTAGTGAATGATCTGGCGTCTCAGTGCATTCCTCTCCATTCAGATAAACTTCTTGATCATCTTTGAAACATCTGTATGTGTATGGAAGCGACCAGACCTCATGAACAAAAGCACTACCTAAAGGTTCATAAAGACCTATTGGTATATATTTCATACAATTTGAAAACTTATATAAAGCAAAAGGCAGCGTTATTAAACCGTGGATAAGGCATGTTGCCAAAAAACCCGCAATCCTCTGCTGATGATGTCACTGAGCATGTCATGAATGATGTAATATGTGACATCATCAGTAGTGGATTATGGGTAATAGTATCTCTAGTTTACTCCCCTATAGCTGTCTTTCTTTTAACATAAGTGTGTGTTTCCTTCCCTTATACTTACTGTTTTTGGTTCGCTTCCAGTTCGCGTACCAGTTCGCGAACTAGGAAGCGAACTAAGAGAAATAGAGGTTGGCACAGTTCCAAATATTGTACCAATTTTTTAATAACGGGGAGGTAGTTCTGAAAAGAACTTTTTTTTTTATTTTTCTGAACATTTTTTTAATGTTTTTGAATTTTTCGGAACAGTTTTATATTTTTTTGGGTTTTTCTTGGAGGGGGCAATGAAAACGATTCATTGTAAAGGGCTCAACAGGAGCAACAAAACAAAAAAAAGAAGTATTTATTATTTTGGGCGTTTCGGACAAACTTGCATATGATAGTCAATAGCTCTGTTGATCAGAGTGATGCTTCTTTCTCCGTAGGAAATGAATCCATCGCAAAATACGCAGGTGTGTTTTACTTCACCAAATCTCATTTGTATATTTGGCACCATCTCCCTGCCCTCTGGTCCCGTTACTTCCGGTACAACAGATCTTCTGGCCATAATAGGGAGATTATCTAGGTCGTTCCGAAACTGTGCAGCACTGTAGTTGTTAGGATGCCACCTAGTCATATGGCGATGCATTGTGTAGTTTCCGAAACTGTATTTTTTGTCGGTCCCTCTGGACAGTCTATCTTGACATATAAGGCAAGTTACGTATCTTGCATTTACTTTTTTCTGACCTTTGGGAATTTTAAAAAATTGCCAAATGAAGTTTTCTTTCCGGTGAGACGTCTTGGGCTGCTCAGGCAAAAACTGCCTCTCTTCGTGCTCGTCCTCCTGTTCCTCTTCTTCTTCTTCTTGTTGAATTACAACTTGAGCAGGTGGTCCACTCTTCCTTGGATGTGGTGGAGGTGGTGGGGAAGCACCAGCTGAAGCTACTAAAGAAGCCATTGCTCAGTGATCACAAAGGGTCTTTCTCTCACAATGATGAAAGTCAGAGTGAGGAAAGAAGGAGGGATTTTCATCATTTGGGAAAAACAAGAGTTCTCAACCAATCAAAAGTGTTCATTTTAGATTATATGACCTAGTCTTACATCATTAGGAAACCAAAAGTGAAATGAACCAATGAAAAGTGTTATTACCAAGTCACATGACTTGCTGTGTTTACGTTAAGCGCTTTGCAGGGCCTCCCGGTTTGCTTCCAGAAACCTGCGCTTTGGCACTCGCTTCGCGTACCAGTTCGCTAACGTAGCACGTCATATGACGTATCACGCGACAACGTGGAACGTCATGCGGACGGGAGGCGTCACGATGTTGTTTTCTAACGCGGCACTTGCGGTAAAGAAACGTTTACCGGCTCGCGGTCTATTTCGCGGCATCAAGGTCAGCTAACGGGAAGCTTCCCGATTCGCGAAGCGGGAACGAAGAAAAAAAAATATTTTAAAAAAAAATTATTCATAAACATATAAAATATATTTTTGGATTTAAAGAAGAATACATTTTACAGCTACAGATATTAGCTGTTAAAAAAACAATGAAATTCACAGAAAAAACCATAGGTTATAGACCATATATAGTTAGGAATTAGCATTTACAAAACCTTGAAAATTCACTGAAAAAACCATAGGTTATAGACCATATATAGTTAGGAATTAGCATTTAGAAAACCTTATTTCACTCACACAAAACCATTGAAATTCCATATATAGTTAGTTGCACTAACTATATATCGCGCACCCGCAATCCACTGCTGATGATGTCACATATTACATCATTCATGACATGGTCAGTGACATCACTGATGACATCACTGATGACAACATCCAGTGATTATGTGTTTCTGTAAAGTTTAAATATGTTTTACATATTGAAGAATGAGTGGATGTATAAGTGTCTGAATGAAGGTTTTAGTAGGTGCGTGATTGACTGTATGAGTGAGTGATTAAATGCGTCTTACTAAATGCACGGGTTAGTGACTAAACTGTCTGAAAGTGTGCATCAGTATGTCTGTTGTTGTGCAAGCTGCTGCATGTGTTGATCAGTAGCTATATAAGTAGCTATATGGGTTATTGATTGGTTGCACAAGTATTTGTATGGGAGACTGAGTGTGTGTATGGCTGGCTGGGAGGTGTGTGACTCTGTGCAGATCAATGTGTACTTGTATCAGTGATTCTATAAGAGAGTAAGTATGTGTTAGTATATGTTTGAAAATGTAAGGTACTCTATGTTTAACTGTGTAGATTAGAAAATGGAAGTGTGATTGATTCTTTACAGGACTGACTAGGTGTGTGAGTAACTCCATGGATGAGTGGCAGAGTGTGAGTGTCTGTATAGGTGTATGAGTGCATATGATAGTGTTGTAAAGATGAGTGATTGTATGTATGAATGATTGTATGGGTGAATGAGTGAATGTGTGTGTAGACGTAGGAATCAGTGAATGCGTATGTAGTAACTAGTATTGGTGTGTCAATGGTTTCAAAAATTATACTCTGTATTTAACACTGGGTGTAACAGAGGTTATATTAAAGTTGAGGAGATGCATTGTATTGTCACATTAATGATATCATCATTGATGTGACCATTGATGTCAAAAGAGATATCATCAGTGATGTCATTTGAGATGTCATCAGTGATGTCATCAGTGATGTCACTGACCATGTCATGAATGATGTAATATGTGACATCATCAGCAGTGGATTGCGGGTGCGCGATATATAGTTAGTGCAACTAACTATATATGGAATTTCAATGGTTTTGTGTGAGTGAAATAAGGTTTTCTAAATGCTAATTCCTAACTATATATGGTCTATAACCTATGGTTTTTTCAGTGAATATATATATATATATATATTCACTGAAAAAACCATAGGTTATAGACCATATATAGTTAGGAATTAGCATTTACAAAACCTTGAAAATTCACTGAAAAAACCATAGGTTATAGACCATATATAGTTAGGAATTAGCATTTAAAAAACCTTATTTTACTCACACAAAACCATTGAAATTCCATATATAGTTAGTTGCACTAACTATATATCGCGCACCTGCAATCCACTGCTGATCATGTCACATATTACATCATTCATGACATGGTCAGTGACATCACTGATGACATCACTGATGACATCTCAAATGACATCACTGATGACATCACTGATGACATCTCAAATGACATCACTGATGAGATCACTGATGACATCATCCAGTGACTGTGTGTTTCTGTAAAGTTTAAATATGTTTTACATATTGAAGAATGAGTAGATGTATAAGTGTCTGGACGAAGGATTTAGTAGGTGCATGACTGAATGTATGAGTGAGTGATTAAATGTGTCTCACTGAGTGCATGGGTTAGTGACTAAACTGTCTTAATTTGTGCATCATTATGTCTGTTGTTCTGTAAACTGCTGCATGTGTTGATCAGTAGCTATATGATTAACTATATGGGTTATTGATTGATTGTCTAAGTATTTGTATGGGAGACTGAGTGTGTGTGTGGCTGGCTGGGAGGTGTGTGACTCTGTGCAGATCAATGTGTACTTGTATCAATGATTGTATAAGAAAGTAAGTATGTGTTAGTATATGTTTGAAAATGTAAGGTGCTCTATGTTTAACTGTATAGACAAAAAAAATGGAAGTGTGATTGATTCTTTACAGGACTGACTAGGTGTGTGAGT
Source organism: Lissotriton helveticus (assembly GCF_964261635.1). Taxonomy (NCBI): domain Eukaryota; kingdom Metazoa; phylum Chordata; class Amphibia; order Caudata; family Salamandridae; genus Lissotriton; species Lissotriton helveticus. The sequence continues at coordinate 1,503,563,198 of NC_136065.1, forward strand.
AACTCCATGGATGAGTGGCAGAGTGTGAGTGTCTGTATAGGTGTATGAGTGCATATGATAGTGTGGTAAAGATGAGTGATTGTATGTATGAATGATTGTATGGGTGAATGAGTGAATGTGTGTATAGACGTAGGAATCAGTGAGTACGTATGTAGTAACTAGTATTGGTGTGTCAATGGTTTCAAAAATTATACTCTGTATTTAACACTGGGTGAAACAGAGGTTATATTAAAATGTGAGGAGATGCATTGTATTGTCACATGAATGATATCATCAGTGATGTGGTCATTGATGTCAAATGAGATGTCATCAGTGATCTCATCAGTGATGTCATTTGAGATGTCATCAGTGATGTCATCAGTGATGTCATTTGAGATGTCATCAGTGATGTCATCAGTGATGTCACTGACCATGTCATGAATGATGTAATATGTGACATGATCAGCAGTGGATTGCAGGTGCGCGATATATAGTTAGTGCAACTAACTATATATGGAATTTCAATGGTTTTGTGTGAGTAAAATAAGGTTTTTTAAATGCTAATTCCTAACTATATATGGTCTATAACCTATGGTTTTTTCAGTGAATTTTCAAGGTTTTGTAAATGCTAATTCCTAACTATATATGGTCTATAACCTATGGTTTTTTCAGTGAATTTCAATGGTTTTTTAATAGCAAATATCATAAGCTGTCGAATGTCAAGTACGTGGTAAGTGAAAACATTTTCGTGTTTATGCACACTGATCTGCTTTGAATGGTGCCCCCCCCCCCTCATTTCTATTAGGAGTACTCTCTCTTTGCAGATAGTGAAAGGTAGTTAACGCAGGTCTTTGCCCCCATTGTAATCCGTCGTGCCTGCTTCTCTCTCCATTTGATTGATTGTTATCCAAGTATTTACTGTTTTAGAATTAGTTCTCTTTGGTTCATTCTCTATTTACAAACAAACACAGAGTCGCAATACTCTGTTTAGTCTTTGCAGATAACGAAAAATCGTGTAAAAAAAAAAGAAAAGGAATCGAGCAAAATCAGTAGGCCACTAATGGGATCTCTTTTTGACCTCGCTAAAATAGAAACATTAGGAACAACCCCTCATGACAAATACAAAACTAGTGAGATGAACTGAACTCCACACAATGATGGCTGCAAAACAGCTCGGCTCCGCCACCCACCCCGCCCAAAATAACGATAAAGAACGGCTGCCATGATTGGTTGCGGAATGACCACGACGGAGCTACGAAATGGTGCTGCTCTCATGCTAACCCCAGCTTCAGTCTGAAACATCCAGAAACACTGTAGACTACCAATTCGATCAGTTCCGGTAGCGCCCCAATGTAACCCGGTAGAGAAGAACTAGCTCTCCCCTCTTTGACTGATGGTTCTTGTTGCCTGTCCCTTCTGTTGTCATTTAACAGAACTATTTAGCCTGCTGAAAGGGGTTGTGTTCCGACCGCTGGTTGGTGGAGACATTTTGACTATATTCTGTACCTGCGTTGTCGCGTAATGCGTCATATGACGCGCCGCGTTAGCGCATCCGGAAGTCATCCGGGGCGCGCAGCGCGTAACGTAAGCATAACAAGTCATGTGACTTGTTAATAAAACTTTTCATTGGTTCATTTTACTTTTCTTATTGTAATGATGAAAGGCTTGGTCATATGACCTAAAAATTACGCTTTTCATTACTTCCGAACATTATTTTTTCTTAAATATATGTTATAATGTTCCAGGCTAATGTACTTTCCCGGAAATTTTACAACTGTCCTGCAAGTAAAATATATTCTTTTTTCGAGAAAAAGAGCGTTTCTTCGTCCCATGACGGAGCCGTTGAGCAAAAGAGGGTCGACCTGCTGTCTTAGTCGCCGATACGCCTGAATATGAGATTCTTATCGATCACTTTATGTTGCAGGAATAGAAAACACAACAGCCCTTGACCATTTATCTTTACTGCGTTCCTTCGTATTATACCTTTTACCCTTCATGTAATTGGTCTGCTTTATTTCACTTGCCTTTTAATGATTCTAAAACAGTCACTATTATTAAAAACTTTACCAATGTATATACTACTACCATGTTTTCTTTTAAAAACCTTTATTGTGAAAATTTCATTATACAAATACGAGCCTATAACCACGTGGGCCTGCCACAGAGCAAACTGTAATCGTATATGATGAATAGACATTTACACTGTAGAGGAACGTAACGGGCGGGCCATTAGGTTGCAAGAACTAAGGTGTCTAACAGTTACGGAATCGGTGGACGTACATTTTATAATTAAAATACGACAGGGCCAGTTACAATAAAATTATCTAGATATACATTTGCGGGCAAGTACCATGGGTGACGTTAATTCGAACTTTCAACAGTACAGTAATCAATAACGCATCAGAACTTAATATCAATAGGGATGTCGAAATATTCAATCAATTCTCGTCCCCGCCCGCCATGTGCTTCAAAACTGCATACGTATCTCGTGATTTCAAGGTTCTGCAACCAGTACACAACAAGGAGTTACGAGTCCCATTTATTCCGGCGCCATTTTGGGCGAGGACGGGCAGGTCCAGGATATAGTCAAAATGTCTCTACCAACCATCGACTATGATGATGTTCATATGCTGTATTTATTAGAGTAACACTCATCTGTCCACATGAAATTAATTTGCCACAATCTAAACATGTCATTTTAATCTTTCCAAAGTTCTTCTAAATATTTGGGACCGTTTCCCTTGCCTCTGAAGCTCTCAGTGCCACTTCTTTGATGAATGTACTAGCAGGTCAGGGGTTCTCCTCCAAATCTCTCTTTTATGCAGCACTATAATTAATTGGTGCCACCTCTCCATATGACGATGCATGGTATAGTTACCACAACTATATTTTTTTTCGGTTCCTCTGGAGAGTTCATCGTGGCAGATGAAGCGTGTAACGTACCGGGCATTTACCTTTTTTTGCATGTACAGGAAAGGAAAAAAAAATCGAGCGTCCGAGTTCTAAGGTGTCCCAGGGCCATTTTGGTGGACCAGGCCCAAATCCAAAGAACAGCCATCTCACAGGCTAATGGGGCGACCCACGCTGAGTTTCAGCATTGTAGGATGACCACACAAGTACAGCAACTTGCTAGACATCACCTCGGTGCCATCCGGATCTCGGCGCCCCACTGCAGATGAAGTGCCTCTCAACTATGAAACCACCACGGTGACATCCGGATCTTGGCGCGTTGTGCTGCCTTCGGCCTATTCGCACATCGGTCCGCTACTGACGCCATCTCACAGGCTAATGGGGCGACCCACGCCGAGTTTCAGCATTGTAGGATGACCACACCAGTACAGCAACTTGCTAGACATCACCTCGGTGCCATCCGGATCTCGGCGCCCCACTGCAGATGAAGTGCCTCTCAACTATGAAACCACCACGGTGACATCCGGATCTTGGCGCGTTGTGCTGCCTTCGGCCTATTCGCACATCGGTCCGCTACTGACGCCATCTCACAGGCTAATGGGGCGACCCACGCCGAGTTTCAGCATTGTAGGATGACCACACCAGTACAGCAACTTGCTAGACATCACCTCGGTGCCATCCGGATCTCGGCGCCCCACTGCAGATGAAGTGCCTCTCAACTATGAAACCACCACGGTGACATCCGGATCTTGGCGCGTTGTGCTGCCTTCGGCCTATTCGCACATCGGTCCGCTACTGACGCCATCTCACAGGCTAATGGGGCGACCCACGCCGAGTTTCAGCATTGTAGGATGACCACACCAACTTGCTAGACATCACCTCAGTGCCATCCGAATCTTGGCATCTCAACGCCTAGTGGTATCTTCCATACAAAAAATATTGTTACGCTGCCTTTGGCCCCATTCGCACATCAGTCCGCAACTTAGACATCACCTCGGTGCCATCCGGATCTTGGCATCTCAGCGCCTTGTGGTGTCAGTCAGAAAATATTGTTGTGCTGCCTTCGGCCTATTCGCACATCGGTCCGCTACTGACGCCATCTCACAGGCCAACGGGGCGCCCCACGCCGACTTTCAACATTGTAGGATGGCCACAGAAGTGCGACAACTTACTAGACACCACCTCGGTGCCATCCGGATCTTGGCGCGTTGTGCTGCCTTCGGCCTATTCGCACATCGGTCCGCTACTGACGCAAACTCACAGGCCAACGGGGCGCCCCACGCCGACTTTCAGCATTGTAGGATGGCCACACCAGTGCGGCAACTTGCTACACACCACCTCGGTGCCATCCGGATCTTGGCGCGTAGTGAAGCTGCAGCAGCTGCAAATAAGCTTCAGACAGTGTTACAACCGCTGCTCAGAACTCTCAACTATGACACCACCTCGGTGCCATCCGGATCTTGGCGCGTTGTATTGCCTTCGGCCTATTCGCACATCGGTCCGCTACTGACGCCGCCTCACGTGCCAACGTATTTTCTCCGCATTTTATACCCTATGCCGCATAACAGGTCATGTGACTTGTTTATAAAACTTTTCATTGGTTCATTTTACTTTTGGTTTCCGAATGATGGAAGGCTTGATCATATGACCTAAAAACAACACTTTTCATTGGATGAAAACTTTTTTTTTCCCCCAAACGATGAAAGCCCCACCTTGTTTCTGGATGTTTCAGACTAAACTGGCGTCAGCATGAGAGCACCACCATCTCGTAGCTCCGTCGTGGTCATTCCGCGAGCAATCATGGCAGCCGCTCCCCACCAGAAGCCTGCAGGAGTCGGGGCCCCCAAAACTTTTGATGAATTCTCAAGGCGGAGGGGACGCTTTCGAGAATGGGGTCCAAGACCTAGCAGACAAGCGTCCGATTTCCAAGGTGTCCCAGGGCCATTTCAGTGGACCACGCCCAAAAAGGAAAGAGCCTGCCGCCATTTTGAGAGTCCTGTGGCAGCCGCCTATCGCTGCACCGCAAGAGTGGGTGCAACTCAGCTGAATGGCGGATTTTGACACAGTGGACCAAAAGCGGACGGAATGGCAACTGAAACGGTAAAGGGGCGCCCCACTAAAACAGATGAGACTCCACCTGGAGAGGCCCGTTCACGCCGCCTCCCCCGGGGCGCTCCACGCCGTTATTCGGAGCAGCATTGTAGGATACCAAAACCAGTGCGGCAACTTACTGGACATCACCTTGGTGCCATCGTTCTGCTGCCTTGGAACTATTCGCACAACAGTTTGCTACTGATGACCCACCCCCCGCGACGCCCCACGCCGTTATTTGCTGGGTGGCAACTTACTAGACATCACTTTCGTGTCATCTAGATTTCGGCGCGTTCTGCTGCCTTGGAACTATTCGCACAACAGTTTGCTACTGATGACCCACCCCCCGCGACGCCCCACGCCGGAAATCTGGACGTTGTGCTGCGTTGGGACTATTCGCACAGCCGACCGCTACTTCGTTGTTTTTCTCTAAAAATGTTTATATGTTATTACTATTTTTGTTTTCTTGTATATATTTATAAATTATTAAAGTTTTATAATCTTACTACTTTGTCGGAGTGCTATATATTTTTAATGTGACACATAATTGTAAAAACTTTGATGTACAAAGAGTCATCCCTGGAATCTTCCGCTTCACGCTCGGTCCCCTCCCCAATCACAATACAGGATGGTTTTCAGATAATAGCAACGCTTCTGCTGTGACGGATCTCATCGAGTGTGGGCCTTGATCTACTATAACTCCTTTGAAGAGGGGTGATTCTTTACAGCTGTGGCCATAAACTACATCTGCAGGGCTAGCTGATAGCCTAGGACCGGCCTGGACAATCGGACACAGAGGAAAAGGAGTGTCAGAGGGTGCGGTAGTGAATAGGGCGAAAGGGAGGTGTCGGGCGGGCACAGGGTGTGATTCTCAGGGAAGAGCAGCGCAGATGGGGGGAGGTTTATTACCCATGCATAAGACAGAGAGCGGGGGTGACCACTGCCTGGGTGAGATGCTTGCGAGGGTGGGGAGCCATGCTAAGGATCGACAGCGTGCACAGAGTGGGTCTGGTCAAGGCATCTAAAATGGCTGCCGTGCACGACAAAAGTGTGGCATTTGAAAAAAGACAAGATGGCGCACACAATGTTTTTCAACAATTCCTGATTTCCTTCAAATCGAACGTTAACAGACGTTGGGGCATATTACCAAAGTTAAGCGATATTTATCCCTAACGATGCATTGCAAAGATTTTTTTACCGTCAGAAATTATCGCAGATAAACCTTGCTATTATCAAGGTTTATCGCAAATACGATAAAAAACGAGCGCAATGCATTAATATCGCTGAAAACTCCGCGATATTCATGCATTACCGAGCTAATGCTCTTAGCCATGTTATCCACCTCCCATTGGATAACATGGCTAAGAACTGCTCAGGGCAGCTGTTACTTTTTGGAGATATTCGCGCTTATCTCGAATATTTCCAAAAGTTGATAATAGGAGATAGCGATGTTAGCGACTGTTTCCAGTCGCTAACATCTTGGCATGCCCACTTTGCATGTCATTAGTGATAAATATCACTCACATGCAAAGTGGGACCCAAGATGGTCGCTATCTCCTACTAGCCGTCGCTAACTGGTGTTAGCAACAGCTAGGTAATACAGATATAATTTTATCTCCGCGAAGCGGAGCGCTGTTACAGATATATATCTTGTTTTTGAACGTTAATTTCTCAAAATGCACTGAAGCACATATATTGAGACATAGCAAAGGCACATCGGGCTACCAGTCCCTAATATTTTACCAAGTTTCGTGCAAATCCATTCAGCCGTTCGATTATTATTATTATTTTTTTTTTTTGCCCCGCGGGGCCCTTTTAAAACCTCCACATCAAACCTAGGGGGTCAGCGAGGATCTACTATGCCCCCTTATGGTCATTTGCCCCTTCGCTTTGGCCTCCTCTTGTCTCTCGATCCTACCGAGAGACAAGATGGCGGCCGCTACGTACTGTTTGGAATGTTTACAGACACCGGAGAGCCAATCAGCTTCGCTTCGCAAAGCTCCGTAACGCGAAAAGTACGCGAAGCGGTGCGCTGTTACAGATATATATCTTTTTTTGAACGTTAATTTCTCAAAATCCACTGAAGCACATATATTGAGACCTAGCAAAGGCACATCGGGCTACCAGTCCCTACAATTTTGCCAAGTTTCGTGCAAATCCATTCAGCCGTTCGATTATTATTATTATTATTTTTTTTTGCCCTGCGGGGCCCTTTTAAAACCTCCACATCAAACCTAGGGGGTCAGCGAGGATCTACTATGCCCCCTTATAGTTATTTCCCCCTTTGTTTTGACCTCCTCTTGTCTCTCGATCCTACCGAGAGACAAGATGGCGGCCGCTACGGACTGTTTGGAATGTTGACAGACGCCGGAGAACCAATCAGCTTCGCTTCACAAAGCTCCGTTGCGCGAAAAGTCCGCGAACCAGAGCGCTGCCCGGTCCGCTGTTACAGATATATATCTTTTTTTAAACGTTAATTTCTCAAAATCCACTGGAGCACATATATTGAGACCTACAAAAGGCACATCGGGCTACCAGTCCCTACAATTTTGCCAAGTTTCGTGCAAATCCATTCAGCCGTTCGGGCTAAAAGTGAGGCCAACCGCCCTATGGAAAACTCAATGTTAAAAACACGTTTTGGGACCCCCCTTTTTTCTCGGCCCCCCCTTGACGAACCCCCCCCAAATTTTCAAGGGCTGCTCAGAAACAAAATGTGCCATTTTCCTGAAAATTTCAGCCAATTCCGTCCACAAACGCCAAAGTTATTAGACATAGAATTTTCAAAAAACCCATAGAGAAAAAATCCTAACTATATATACCTACTGGCGACCGCCAGTAGGTAATATATATATATATATATATATATATATATATATATAGATTCACTGAAAAAACCATAGGTTATAGACCATATATAGTTAGGAATTAGCATTTAAAAAACCTTATTTTACTCACACAAAACCAATGAAATTCCATATATAGTTAGTTGTACTAACTATATATCACGCACCCGCAATCCACTGCTGATGATGTCACATATTACATCATTCATGACATGGTCAGTGACATCACTGATGACATCACTGATGACATCTCAAATGACATCACTGATGACATCACTGATGACATCTCAAATGACATCACTGATGACATCATACAGTGACTGTATTTTTCTGTAAAGTTAAAATATGTCTTACATATTTAAGAATGAGTGGATGTATAAGTGTCTGGATGAAGGATTTAGTAGGTGCATGACTGACTGTATGAGTGAGTGGTTAAATGTGTCTCACTGAGTGCATGGGTTAGTGACTAAACTGTCTTAATTTGTGCATCATTATGTCTGTTGTTCTGTAAACTGCTGCATGTGTTGATCAGTAGCTATATGAGTAACTATATGGGTTATTGATTGGTTGCCCAAGCATTTGTATGGGAGACTGAGTGTGTGTGTGGGTGGCTGGGAGGTGTATGACTCTGTGCATAGATGTATGGGTTCAAAAGTGCATGTGGAAACAGCTGTATGGGCGGTTGACTGTGTGCATGACTGTATTGGTGAGTGAATGGATATCTCAGTGCTACATGTCAAAGTAAGTACATATGTAAAATACAGTACATGTGAGAGTTGACATATATAAAGAACTGTGCATAAGAGCCAGTGAATGTGTGAGTGGCTGTATGGATCATTGTGCTCTTGTATCCAGGATTGTATAAGTGAGTAAATATGTTTTAGTATATGTTTGAATAAGTAAGATGTGTATAACTGTATAGTTGTGAAAATGGAGGTGTGATTGATTCTTTGCATGACTGACTAGGTGTGTAAGTAACTCCATGGATGAGTGACAGTCTGTGAGTGTCTGTTTACACTGAGTGTATCTAAGGTTATATTAGAGTCTGAAGAGGTTCATCGTATTATCACATGAGTGATGTCATCAGTGATGTGATCAGTAATGTCAAATGAGATGTCATCAGTGATGTCATCAGTGATGTCATTTGAGATGTCATCAGTGATGTCATCAGTGATGTCATTTGAGATGTCATCAGTGATGTCATCAGTGATGTCATTTGAGATGTCATCAGTGATGTCATCAGTGATGTCATTTGAGATGTCATCAGTGATGTCATCAGTGATGTCACTGACCATGTCATGAATGATGTAATATGTGACATCATCAGCAGTGGATTGCGGGTGCGTGATATATAGTTAGTACAACTAACTATATATGGAATTTCATTGGTTTTGTGTGAGTAAAATAAGGTTTTTTAAATGCTAATTCCTAACTATATATGGTCTATAACCTATGGTTTTTTCAGTGAATTTTCAAGGTTTTTTAAATGCTAATTCCTAACTATATATGGTTTATAACCTATGGTTTTTTCAGTGAATTTCAATGGTTTTTTAATAGCAAATATCTATAGCTATAAAATGTATTCTTATTTAAATCCAAAAATATATTTTATATGTTTATTAATAATTTTTTTTAAATATTTTTTTTGTTTCGCTCCCGGTCCGCGAACCGGGAAGCTTCCCGTTAGCTCAATTTGATGCCGCGACCCGGTCCGCGAACCGGTAAAAAATCAACTTAGTGACGGTATCGCGTTTCCGCGTAATGCGTCTTATGACGTACTGCGTTAGCGCACCCGGAAGTGCCCCGGGGCGCGGACCGAGGCGCGAAGCTCAGCGACCCGGAAGCTAACCGGGGCGCGTCGCGAAAGCGCGACGTATCGCGTTGCCGCGTAATGCGTCTTGTGACGTACCGCGTTAGCGCACCCGGAAGTGTCCCGGGGCGCGGACCGGGGCGCGAAGCTTAGCGACCCGGAAGCTAACCGGGGTGCGTTCCGCAGCGCGTAACATGAGCGTGAGAGGTCATGTGACTTGTTAATAAAACTTTTCATTGGTTCATTTCAATTTTGGTTTCATAATGATGTAAGGCTAGGTCAGGTGACCTAAAAATAACACTTTTCATTGGTTGAGAAGTATTGTTTTTCCCAAATGATGAAAACCCCTCCTTCTTTCCTCACTCTGACTTTCATCTTGGTGAGAGAAAGACCCTTTTACTTTATAGAGAAATGGCTTCCATTGTTGCTTCAGCTAGTGTTCCCCCACCACCACCCCCACCTCCTCAAGGGAAGAAAGGACCACCTGCTCAACCAATGTTTGAAGAAGAGGAAGATCAAGAAGAGGAGGAAGAGGAGGAAGAGCCTGAGTTTTTGCCAGAGGAGCCCAGGAGGTACAATAGAAAAGAAAACTACATCTGGCAATTTTTTAAATTTCCAGCAGGGCAAAAAAAAGTCAATGCCAGATATGTGTTTTGCCGTATTTGCAACGATCGACTGTCAAGGGGCACTGACAAGAAATACAGCTTCGGCAATTATACGATGCACAGGCATATGAGTAGGTGGCACCCAAATAATTATAGTGCTGCCCAGCTTCGTGATGAACAGCAAAATCCCCTGGCAATGGTGAGAACATCTGCTGTCAAAGAAGTATCGGGACCAGAGGCGAGGGAGGTGATCCCGAACATTCAAATGGACATGGGGGAAGTAAAGCAAGTGTGCGTGTGGTGCAGCCAAACACTTTGCTACCGAGAAAGTAGCATTACTCTTATAATGAGAGCTATCAAAAATCATGTTTGCCCGAAACGCCCCAAAAAATAAATTCTTCTTTTTTTCGTTGCTCCTGTTGAGCCCTTCTCAATGAATCATTTTTGTTTCCCCCCTCCCCCCCAAAAAAACAAAAAAATTACAAAATGTTCAGAAAAAACAAATAAAATATAAAAAATGATCAGAAAAATAATAAAAAAAATTTAAAACAACAAAAACCAAAAAAAAAGTTCTTTTCAGAACTACCTCCCCATTATAAAAAAAATTGGTAGAATTTTTGAAACTCTGCCAATCTCTATTTCTTTTACTTCGCTTCCAGTTCGCACTCCGGTACGCGAACCAGGAGCGAACCCAAAAATTTTTTTTTAAAAAAGAACAGTAAATATAAGGGAAGGAAACAGACAGTTATGTTAAAAGAAAGACAGCTACAGGGAGTAAAGAAAACATACTGTTACCCGCAATCCACTTCTGATCATGTCACATATTATATCATTCTTGACATGGTCAGTGACATCATCAGCAGTGGATTGCGAGTAACAGTATCTTTTGTTTACTTCCTATAGCTGTCTTTCTTGTAACATAAATGTCTGTTTCCTATCCTTATACTTACTGTTCTTGTTTTAAAAAAATTTTGAGATCATTCAGAAACAGTAACATTAATAGAGACAGAATGAGTGAATAATAATGAAGAAGTATGAGAAGAGAGGGACTGAGAAAAATACTGGAAGGAGTAGAATAATTAAGTAATAGAGAAAGGAATGAGAGAAGTAGCAAACGCAGGAAAGTAAGGATTAAAGAAATGAAGCAGTAGAACTAATAGATGTTAAATGTGATAGATTAAATGATTGATTCAGGATGACGATAAGGTGTGTCCTCTCCAAAATTTTGTTTAAGATGAGGCCTACTTAGGGTTGCATATCAAATTTATGCTTGTTGAAGAATACAGAGGAGATAATACATGTGAAGGCCTACCATTGAAGTAAAACATGTCCACTTCACTCTTGAACAACGGCCAGACCTCTTCTGTGTCCATAGACAGACCTAAAGTTCATCTGCACAATGTCATCCGTAAACTTAGAAAACACAAGTAATGTAATTGAAAAACGTGGAGTTTCTTTTGCTCATTTCAAAATCACATCACCTGTGTTGCCTTTGCTTAGGTATCTCATAGTGCAGATGTAGTTCAGCATATGAAACAGTACGCAGAAGTGCAGCAGTGTATGCATTAATACATGTGAAGGCCTACCAATAAAGTAAGTCATGTCAACTTATTACATCATTCATGACATAGTCAATGACATCATCAGCAGTGGATTGCGGGTTAAAAGAGTAGAAAACATTTACCTTATAATTCTTGTTAACTTTTTCAAATATTTTTTCATACTTTCAATCTGTAAAAGAGAGAAGAAACATTTCAAAAATATTAAAACATGTATTTAAAAATTTGAAAAGACAAGGGAAAAGGTTCAAGAAGAAACAGTTTTTCAAAAACTTTGAGATTTACAGAAGCCTCTGCTGCTATACGTCCCCTACACAATCCTAAAGATATATATTTTAAACAAACAGTATCTTGATGCTGATGAAGTGAGGCCTATTTTGGAACATGGTGCATCTTTTGCACTGCTGATGTCTCACAATAGTGATGCAATAGCAGCGCAAAAAAGATGTAAAGCCATCATAAAATTGTGTCTAACATTTTAAATGATTCTTTCAGGATACAAATAAGATGTGTCCTTTCAAGAGGTTTCTTTAAGGTGAGGCCTATTCAGTTTTCAAAAAAAACAGTACCCAGAAGTGCAGCACTGTAAGCATTAACTTTGACACTTACAGAAGCCTCAGTTTCTCCATATCTACCTCACATTTCTAAATGTATATCATAAGTACAAAAAGTAGAACATTAATTATACATGTTAAATGGTTTATTTTTGCTGTTCTCAGAATGTATCAAATTTCACTAAAAACAGTGACTTGAAGGTATTCATCATGTAACAGCGGGGAAAAAAACACAATCAAAATGATTGTGTTTAAAAAACCCATACAACATCAGAAATCAAAATTCAGAACTCCTTAAAGTTAACTTACTTTCCATGACGTCCAAGGATGTCCTATGAACAGCTTACACTCTTTTGTGCTGTTATTACTTTCAGCCCGCCACTTTCTGAAAGAAAATCTCCATCGTTTTTAAAAACACGTTACATGCAATAAATGACTTCTTGCTCTCTACCACAATTTTCCACAAGGCCAAATCTGGTCAGAGCCATTTATAACTCTTGGATTTCTTGTAAGCCAATCCCGTCATTTGGCATTTCCGCAACTTTCAGAATTAAAATGTTGAAGATCATTTTCACATTCCTGGAATAGTAATATCTTCCCCTTCTTGCTCAGTCATGTTCTACATTTCCTATGACACTGATACTGCTTACTATGAAGCAGACTTACACTACCTCTATGACTACTACAATTATTTAATTCTCTACATCACTTTTAATCACAAAGCAATGTAAAACAGTAGACAGCATTGCAGACTTACATTCCCTCTACTCCATGTTTTGATTGGCTGCTTCAATTAGCTTATAAAAAGAAACAGTTTTTCTGAACTCATTGAAAGTGCACGTATTTCTCCATGACGTCCAGTCCTATGGTTAGAAGTTATGTCTCTGAACTACACTTATCCTCAAGGCCAAATTGTGTAGGAGCCATTAGAACTTCTTGAAATTCCACAGAGCACACCCCGAGATTATTTCCCTAAAATTTTGGTTTTAAAAACACCAGGTAAGAGTTTTTAAGGTCATACGGCAATTTTTTTTTGAAAATTAAAACAGAATCATTGCAGAATGACCCATTTCTAGACTTTAAATAAGCTGTGTAATGTCCTGATGTTATTGAAGGGCCGTCATGATATATAATTGCTGCAGTTACAAAAGTCCTTCCTGAATCCTGATATTGACAACTGCGAAGCTACAAAATTTTTAATTAAAGTTGTCAATTTTGTTCCATCAGGCCTACATCGTTGGAACATTAAAATGACATACTGGCCATATGTTCGTATAAATAATGTGGACATCATTTCAGATTTACATTGGCTACACTCCATGTTGTGATCAGCTGCTTTTACTAGCTTATTAAAGGAGACTGATTTACTGTCTGGCAAAGTTAAATATATAAATCTTTCTGAGTCTACACTAGTAGTACTTGATACCATACAGTTCTCGCAGTCATGCTGCCATTGATAAGAAAGCCCAAACAGCTGATCTACATCTACACCTTCAGCATGTAATACATCAAGCATATACATTAAAAACTCCTGACAATCTTGCTGAATATTTTGAGAGAATTGTGTTTGGCCTGAACATCTGTCTAACAGATTTCGAATTTCAGACACACTTTCTATGTTTCTTCTATCAGTGCTACATTTCTCTAACACAGAATTTAACAAACTGCAAAATCTTTGATCAGAATTGACCACAATCTCTTCTTTTACATTTTTTAGAGAAAACAAAACATTAACCACTACATTAGCATAGCAGTTGACACCAGAACTGTTTTCAAACTGAAAACCAACAACATCTTCAGCAGAATCCTTTTTGTTTCTGCTTGTAATTTTAGGTTCATTGACTTTTTGTCTTTTTGCTACAACCTCCCCAGTATTGTTCTCATTTCTTCGTTTCCGGCCTACCACACGTTTCTCAAACAAAGGATACTGAGGCAAATGTGGCGCATACTCTCTTCTTAACCTATTGTATTCCTTAACACAATCTAGATCCGCACAAATGTTTGTGACATCACACTCAATCAAGTACAATCCCGATAAAGTTCTAACTCGTGACAATGCCACATATGCCATACCCTCCTTGAACACAGAACTGCCAATATTCACCAATGCACTGTCTACACTTAAACCTTGCGATTTATGGATTGTGACCGCATATGCCAAGCAAACAGGAAACTGCTTACGGCGAACATATAAGTCTTTTACAAGCAAAAATCTAGCAGAACAACGAGCAATTAGCTGTACTTCCTCAATGCCATCAAATTTAATTTTTAAAAATTCAATTCCATCTCTATTTCTGTATTTCACAAAATCAACAACATTACCCATTGATCCATTTACCAGACCTCTTTCAACATGTAAATTCCTTCTTAAAATTATACGGCAGTTCAAGCACACATTCAGAGTCTTTTCAAAACCTGCAGTTTTAGATATACTCTTCTCTAATGAATCCAATTTTGTTTTCAGATTCTCAGACAAAATAATTGTTGATCCCATATGCTCTACTCTATCAATAGCTTCCAGTTTCACAATCTCTTGCTTTTCTAAATGCAACATTTTGTTGTTAAATTTGGCACATTCTGCAAGAGTTGGCATCAAACATATTCCAGATTTCTTCTCAGTAATTTTCTGAAAAATATTCTCAGGCACAACATCTTGTTCTGGATATAAATTTGACAGTAATCGTGCATGTAAAGCTTCTTTCCCATGCTCGGTCACTTTTCCAATTCTAACATCTTGTAGAATAGTCTTGTAAACTTCATCCTTCGCCTGACGCATATTTTCATGCAGTTCAGCATAATTGAAGTTTAACCATATATTGACGTTGCCAATGCTGCCTAGGCACTTCCTGGTATCTTCATGCGTGAGCATTTTGAACACAGGTTGCCCTTTCACTGGTGTCAGCTGCAGAAGATCTCCGAAAACAATGATGTGTTTGCCACCAAATAACACATCATACTCTGTTTTGAGAATTTCTTGCATCCTCAAATGCACAAAGGCAAGCATGACATTGGAAACCATGCTTACTTCGTCAATGATAAGAAGTTTCATTTTCCTCAAGATTCTTGAAACTTCAAAACAAGCATCTCCAGATAGCTTGTGATATTGTAATTTGTTGTCATGCTCCACTGGCAGCATCAGTAAACGATGTAAAGTAATCCCTTTAATATTATGTGCTGCCAGTCCAGTTGGAGCAGTGACAACACAAGACAGCGATGACTCTGTCCTTTCCTGCAAATAGCATGAAATTGCTTTAATGAGGAAACTTTTTCCAGTTCCCGCTTCTCCACTCACGTACAGTCGGACAGGCTTCAACGACGTACATGAGCACTCTTTCTTATCATGACTTAATCCATGATCAATTTGCATGGTAACTTCGTCATATATTTTCCTCTGCTCAACGTTGAGTTGTCTTTCCAACTCTTCTAAGTTAACCGCATCCTCCTGAGCATGTGCCATGGCTCTTTCCACTTCATTCATGGCAGTGGCAGCTTCATTTTCGATAACAGGTCCTCCTAGTGGATCCTGACTCAATGAAGCAGAACTCTGACTGTCCTGAGAACTGTGTCTGGCAATCTCGGCTGCAATCGTTGCTTCCTGCTCAATTTCCGCATTCAACATTTCTACATATTTGGGAAAAGCAGGACATTCTATGGTCTCCTTGGCGGCATTGAAAGAGTCTTCGTAACAGAGGAAATCTCCAAGCAGTTCCTCTTCTGCACGCCAAGGCTTGAAAAGTTGCAAAAGTGCTAAATAGAAAAACTCCTTTTTTTCAGGAGATTCGCCACTCAATTTTCGATGGTTTACCAAGTGGCATTTTCTTTGCTTGACCAGACATCCCTCACTTCCTATTACAGCATACACTCCTTTCTCAGTATCTTCTTTGATGTTCCTCTTGAATATGTAATTTTGCAGAACCTCATACAGACAAACATTCTCGAGGTGACTGCTTTGATTTGGATAATATGTATCCAACATGTTTGTCTTCAAAATGTCGGTACTGTTTGGCTCCTTTTCCGCCAAATACTCAATTTCCCGCACAGGTTTGAGAACTCGATTACGCGTTGCTGCAAGACCAAGACTCGCCCAAACGATACTCCTGGACTTGGCATAGAGACTTGCTGAAGACAACCGGTCAGAACATTCGTACGCTCCGATTTCTCGATGCGACAACATCTTCAGACTGAAACTGTACAACTTCTTGCTGAGGCTCTTTTCATGGGAAATGTCCTCCCACATATCCTTCAATTCTGTCTTCTCTTTTTTGGTGATGTAAGACGTCACATACCGAGCCACAGCCATACAGTTATCAGCCACAAACTGTATATCCATGTTAGCATTCCACATGGACAAAATCACCGGGTTGTAGTCGTTGATGTACTTGGACTCTTCGTTCCTCTTCAAATTGTAAGTGTTTTTAGGTGATTTCTTCATGACATTGTGTCGCAGCGAAGACATCAAACTGTTTACTCTTCCTTTAGAAATCACCGGTCGTGGAAAGCCGAAACGACATTTAGTGTAGAACTTGTCCTTGTTTCGGAATTTACGACGGCAGTACTTTCCACATCGATGGCTTTGGAAACGCAGAACTTTTTCTCTTAGGCTTTTCTTCTCCTTTGCGTTTGGTACAGCACACGTAGAATACTGTTGGATGAAACTCATCACTGAGTCTTCTGGATCCGTTCCAAATTTAGGTGCATCCTTGATCCACAGCAACATATGTATATGAAGAGCACCTCTTGCTTGGTACTCCTTTCTCCAGAAGAAATCCAACACCTCTCCAAGAGGTGGATTCTTCTTATTCATGATGAAAGACATCATAGCTTCAAATCTATGATTGAAGTACCTACATACATTGACTGGATCCAAAGAGCACAGTTCTCCGGGTGTCTTGAATTCGATGTTATCTACGTTAGCATTTGCCTCTCGTAGAAATTCAAGTAAGTCTTCCCAGCCATACTCGGCACAGCTCAGAGTGAGGAACCATGTGGGAGTACCTAAGTTCCTCAACATACATTTTAAATCACCATGACGACGGTACCAGTACTCATTAGTACCACGCTGACACGCCATGAGATTAATCAGGTGAGAATCCAAAATACTGTCTTGGACATTGACTTTATCCATAAAGTCACTTGCCGAGATGTTTTGCATGTGTATACCACTTTTCAAGATGTGGTTCACTGCATATGACAGTCCAGACAGATCGCTTTCAAACAGGAGATGAAACAAATAAGGAATGCATTGTCGAAACCTAGCATCTCCTGCTTACAATCGCAAAGTCCGGTATTCAGAAGCAGGAATTTGATGAGGTCGCTCATCATATCTTCCTCCCTGACCTGTTGGAAAAAGCTGTGGGAAACACCGAGCTTCCAAACTTTCCTCCCAAACACTAATGGGACTCCCTTTGGCTTGTTTCATTTGAAACAACTCAATAGCATTCCCCATGACTTCCTTGGAATGCAAAGGATGAACACTATAATGTTCATATATTTCTTCACTAGTAGAGGGTTCTACTTTCTCAATTTGACCAGCACACAAATCGCTATCCTCTTCCTCACTTACTTCCTCTTCTGCAACATATACATTCTTATAGTATTTATTATTTTTTTTCAAATACAATGTTGCCTTTTTAACTTTCCTAACATCTACTAAATCTTGCCATATTTTCTTATTCTTTGTCGGAACCCCATTAACTAAGATAACCAGAGGTTCCTCTTCCACTTTTTCTACTCCAATTGTGTTAATGTTTTTCTTCAAATCTAGAGGCAAATAAACAACTCTTCCCTTTAATCCTCTCTGTAAATATGATGGAGGCAATTTCCCTGTCTTTGGCTCCATTCTTACAATAGCCTGAAAGGGATGGATACTTTGAATCAAAATAGATTCATAAGTATTTAAATCCTTCAATTCAGAAGGAATCTCAACCAATTCCAGATTATTATGAACTGCTCTAGCAGGCATCTTGTTTTGATTTAATTTGCAACAACAATAACTACACACACGTTGATCCAATCCCAAATCAAAACAATTTTCTACCATCAAGTATGTTGCGAAATCCTTCCATTCACTATTATTTTCCCTTTCACTTTTTGCATATAAATCCACTAACTTAGTCTGATTCTTATAATAAGTGCGTCGACAACACACACAAGTGAAATTAGGCCTCTCACTTGATTTCACCTCAAACGTCGCAATTTCCCTCTGGAAATTATCTGTACTGGAAACCTGTACACTATCTTCCACATGACCCTCTTCTTCTTGCTCAATTTCAACATTCTCCTCTTTACTTCCAAAGTAACAAAACTCAATTTCTTCACATATATTCTTCACATCTATTTCAGAACCATGCAAAAGAGCAGCGCATAATTGTTTAAGCATAATTGCTGGACTCTTAGCATAATACAACATTCTAACTAATTTCCTCACTTTATTATGATGCACTGCTAGCATCCTGAAATGATGAAAAACACTCTGGCATACTCTCCTGGAAAGACAAGCCAGTGAATGACCATGCAAACCTGTCACTTCTCTTACTCTGCAAGGATCTAATTCTTGCAACAACCTTATTTTCTGCTTCAAACTTTTCTTATTAAATGACCGTACAAAATCACAAAGCAAATTGATGGAATCCTGTCGCACACTGCAAATACTACTACACTTCCAGGTGTACACAGGACCCTTAGCACGTCTTCCTAAAACCTCATTACCTAACACCTCTTCTGCCTCTGTTGTCACAAGTTTTTCTTTTTCAACTGGACAACCATCTTTCACTTCATAAGCACGACCACTGGTGTCAACTGCATGCACCAAATCATTATCCTGGAAATAACTCTCCTCATTAAAAAATGCCTCACAGCTTGCACTATGCATCCATTCTCCAGAAAAAACTTCACAAAAATTACTACGATTAACTATTCTCTTCCATCTACTATTTCTTTTGAAATCATAAATTGCCTTGTTTAGCTTCCTAATTCTATTGATTATCAAAATAAATAACTTACGTTTAATTTCAAATGCCTGATCAATAACTTTCTCAACTTTTTTTTTTCTCTTATAAAAAACCAGTTTCTGTTGACCTTTCTTAATATTTTTTAACAAATTGCCAATGATCCTGTTGCGGAACATTCGTTTACGAATCTCCCTAAACTGTTGTTTCCTTCTACTATCATGCACAGAGTTATCTCTTGCTCTAGCAGTAACATTTTTCATTGGCCTTTCCTTTCCATTTCAATTCCTTCTCGTTTTATGGACTGAAACATTTTCTGTAGTAATATTTTTTTTACTACACATATTTCTTATGAAATATTTTGTGCTCTTACCCGGTGCTTTCTTCGTGACTTGACAAATCTTTTTGTTAGAGGACTGCTGCTTATTTTCTTTCACCTGCTGTCTTTGACGTTTTGCAGCCTTTCTCTGTCTTTCTATTGTTGGCATGGTGAAATCTTGAAATGATCTGCAGTTGAATCTGTGGTAAAATATAATAAAAAATGTTATTAACCATTATTACCAAACAGTAAAACAATAACAGTGATCAAAAACTTAAAACACTACTTGACATTTTAAATAGAAGATTTTTTAGTCCTTGCAAATTTACAATACAGAAATAGCAGAAAAGAAATGACATTTATATTTATGTTACCTGTGCTATTTTATATGTGAATCTGATCTAATTTTATGAGCATATTTTAATATTTTATTGAAGACACTACACATAACCTGCTTTTGAAGGTGTCTTTATTTTTAAATTAAACGGTTTACCTTTTTACTTTTTATTAATTATAAATTTTTAAAATAAATGTTTATATTTCCATAGGCTCAAGCAGGTCAGCTTCCCATCCTATGTCATATAATTCGGACAAATCTGCATCCTCATCACGCTCTTCTTCATCCTCAGGATTTAAATCATCCAAGGGATCAACATCCACTGATGTTTCAATTACAAGTTCAATGATGAGGTCAAAATCAACTGATTGCAGATTGTCGCTCATGTTGAGGTTGTCTTTATCTTTAAAGAAAGATAACAACAATGAGATGTTGCAGAGTAAGAGACAAATCTCAGAGATTATAATAGTAAAATTGTTTAACAAGAGTAATATTTTGCAGCTATTATTTAGCCATGTCCATCAATGCTGAGCAGGTGAAGACTATGTCTAAATTTTCAGTGAACAGGACTCATCTCTTCTTAACCTTGGATAAGCCTCACCGACTCTGTGTGTCCTGCACATACTTAAATGTAAAGGGGCAGATTTATGTTAAATGGCACATCCCCAGGCATGCACCAGTTAACGTGCACCACTACTCTGCCACCCATGGTGTGCCGTATTTACAATCAGATAGGAGAAAGCTTCGTCAAAACCCTGCGCCTGCTTTAAGCAGGCATAGGTCTTGACGCAACATTGTGGAGATGGGGCACCCCTGAGCCTTGCTTGAGCTGCATCGCACTTGCGATACAACTCCAGCAATCACTACCTTTACAGCACAGATACGTCACGCATCTGTGCCATTTTTGCCCCATGATGCCCCGCATTCTAAATGCAGCACACCATGGGTGGCGGAACAGCGGCGCAGGATGACTGACACATCCCTGGTGATGCACCAGTCATCATAAATCTATCCCTAAGCTTCTTATCTTGTTACAGATGAACCGCCATATGTAGCATGAAACTATTTTGCATTTCCTAAATAGCGAATTTTAAGGAATAAATAGCAATTCTTTACCATTCCTAATTTGCAATGAGCAAATTGCTAATTGCAAGTTACCCATTCATTTCCATGGGCTAGGAGGCTCATAGGAATGATGGTTGCAATTTGCGATTAGCAATTAGCTCATCACAAAATAGGAAATTTTTCAAGCGTGCAGGGGTATCTCAAGAACACCCTGCTACACCCCTGAAAAAGAAATTTGGGGGCATATGGCACACATACATGCCCTAAGGACATGTATAGGCGTCATATGGCACCCTTTGTTTTTTGGAAAAAAATGCTTTTTGAAAAGAATTCGCAAATTACCACAAACTAGAAGTTGGTGGTAGTTTCCAAATCCTTAATATCATTTTTTACATATTTTTTGTTTGATACATTGCATTTAAGGAATCGCAAAATTTGCAAATCCTTCAGTGCAATCGCAAAATAAGGAATAGCAAATTTTGAATTAAGGACATTTTAAGTAATTTCCACATGTGCAGTGTTTTCAAATTATGATTTGAAAATCGTTTTTGGGGAAAAGTAATGGTTAAAAATGTATGACAAGGACATAATGGTGTATGCTTCTCTATAAGGCATTTCAGTGTCTCTGATGTCATTTTTCCCATATTACATTTTAAGACCTTTCCCCATAGAGCACATTCCTTGTAAATATGCTCCCACCTGTGCATGGTGAATTTAGATTTTGACTGTTTGAGTCACATAGCCATGTTAAAAGTCACCCCAAAAAATTGCAAACGCTTTAAAAAAACACATTCATGTGTCTTAAGGACATTTTAAGTCATTTCCCCGTGGACAGTGTTTTGTAAGTGGCACAAAAGAGGCATACACCTATCATAAATCTGTCCCTAGCATTTTAAATGATTAATTCAGGATGACGATAAGGTGTGGCCTATCCAGAGGTTTGTTTAAGGTGAGGCCTACTCAGGATTGCAGATTAAAGTTACGCTTGATGAAGAATACAGAGGACATAATACATGTAAAGCTCTACCAATGAAGTAAGTGATGTCCACTTCATTGCGCCAGTCATCATAAATGTATCCCTAAGCTTCTTATCTTGTTAGACATTAACCGCCATATGTATCATATAACTATTTTGCATTTCCAAAATAGCGAATTTTAAGGAATAAATAGCGATTCTTTACCATTCCTAATTTGCGATGAGCAAATTGCTAATTGCAAATTACCCATTCATTTCCATGGAGCAGGAGGCCCATAGGAATGAAGGTGCAATTTGCGATTAGCAATTAGCTCTTTGCAAATTAGGAATTTTTCCAAAGGTGCAGGGGTGTCTCAAGAACACCCTGCTGCACCCCTGAAAACGAAATTTGTGGGCATATGGCGCACATAAATTTTAACAACATTCCTTTACCTCAAAAACGATTTTCAATTCATAATTTGAAAACACTGCCCACAGGGAAAATACTTAAAATGTCCTTAAGACACATGAAAGTGTTTTTTTATTGCCTTTCCAGCATGGTTGGGTCACTTTTAACATGGCTATGTAACACAAACATTTAAAATCTAAATTTCCCATGCACAGGTCGGAGCATATTTACAAGCAACTTGCGCCACAGAGAAAGGTCTTACATTAAAATGGGAAAAATAACATCAGGGACAGTCAATTGCCGTATAAAGAAGCATACACCATTATGTCCTTGTCATAAATTTAAAAACAATTCCTTTTCCCCAAAAACGATTTTCAAATCATAATTTCAAAACACTGCACATGGGAAAATTACTTAAAATGTCCTTAAGACACATAAAAGCGTTTTTTGATTGCCTTTGCAGCATGTTTGTATCACTTTTAACATGGCTATGTAACACAAACATTCAAAATCTAAATTTTCCATGCACATGTGGGATCATATTTACAAGCAATTTGCGCCACATAATTCATAATTTTCTCCTTAAAGCACACTATTCTCTATCTAAATTAAAGAAATATTTTCTCACCTTAGCAAATACTTTGAGTTTGAAAACAGTCTCAGAAACACACCAATTTGTCTTCAGCAGAGCAAAAGGTATGCACTCCAGAGTCTGCAGCTATCAAAAGCACAGAAATGCTGTAAATCTTCACACATATCTCTCATGTCACCCAATCAAAACTCTTCCCTCACTTTTTTTCAAATGAAAACCCTTCCCCCCTCTGCCATTTCATGCCTTTTCTGCATGGCAACCACCTCATTGGAAGACTTCTGGTGTTTGCAAGTTCACACAACTTTGTTGCAATTGAACTCTGAACTCTCAGTGCACCTGCATATCCAGTGCATTCTTTCATTTAATGATTTTTTATTGACCATTCAAAATACATCTTTCAAAGAACACATCCGTGCACCCTAACTTTCTGTTTTCAGCAATCAAAATCCACCAATCACTGTTACTGCTTCATGAACACAGAAACTCCACAGTTTTTTTCATTTTAAACTCTCATTTTTTCAACTGCCATTTCATTGCCACACTTCATCTGACTGCAGGAGAACCTTCTCTCACCATGTTTTCTGTCTGGATTGTTGGACATAGTTATATTCACTGGGCTCAAAGGTACGTTGAAAACAGGAATTTACCTAACCTCAATTTACAAGATGTGGAAATTAAGTGGTTTGGCCACAGAGGATTAAAATGTCACCAATTGATACCATTGGTGAAAACCTTTATACATTTGCCCAAACCTGACCTGTTAATTGTGCACTGTGGAGGTAATGACTTGGGCACTTTGACTGGGGTAGGTCTGGAAATGCTTTTAAAGGACACCTTTGAGCAATTGATGGCACTTTTTCCTCAGACTGCCTTGGTATATTCAAATATATGCCAAAGACAGAAATGGAGGTGGTCAAACCAATTTTGTCCACAAATTGAGAAGTCGAGGAAGCATGTAAATAAATCTGTTTCAGCTTACATGAGAGACCATGGAATGGGCTCCCTGTACAACAATAACTTGCGTTACTACATGCAAGATATCTACAGAGGAGATGGAGTTCACTTCTCAGATGAGGGCAACAGAGTTTTCACTCTGAATTTAAGAATGTGCATTGGTACCTACTTATAAGTACCTAAATGTACCATAAACCCAAAAGCTCTTCTCAGAGCTACCCTACATCTAATCACTCACAATTATTATTTTACTCTAACATTTTTCACTAATTTTCAACAAAGTACGCTCCCCGGGGCGCTACCCGGTACGCGAACCGGGAGCTAACCTCGCGAAATTTTTTTAAAAAATGGTTTTTTTCTGCACATATAAGCCTCCTCAGCCACCCTCACAAAACCTAGGGTGTCAAGATAAGTCTACCGTGCCCCCTTCTACCCATTCTGAACATTATTTGCCCTCCATTTTGTATCTTAATTCGACCGAAACACAAAATGGTGGACTCCCGTAACGCTTAAGGTTCGCGTACCGGGGCGCTCACCGGTTCGCGTACCGGGTCGCTCCCTGGGAAGCGCACCATCAAAAAAGGTGGGAAAGTAGTTCACAGAAAAGCCACTGGAGACAATTTCACCAAATATAGATTAGCTCATACTACATACCAATCCCTACCATTTTCACAAATTTGATTGGAATTCCATTTAGTCATTTAGCCTGTAGACCTCTCTAAATACCCTGAGGTAAATTACTTCACAAAACACATCTGAAGTGTTGGAATTGACAACCAATGAAAATGTTACTTTCATTTTCTACTTTTTTTACCTGACATTTCATTGGTTATATACCTGAATATATATAAAGGAAGAGAAGAAAACACAGCCATTTTGACTACTACTTCTTGCTGTACATTTCAATAGTATTTTCACTAATTCCTTCAACTTCTTTCTAAAGGTAAGTTTTTATTTTTAAAACTGAAGTATATTGTGCACTATAAGTTAATATGGTAAACTTTTTCTGATAGATATATACTATCCCTCTGTAGTAGTTATAGATTTAGAGAGACTTCTCTGTTATAGTTATGGATGGAGTTAGGCTTCTCTTGTATAATTATGAATTTACTTACGTTAAATCACATACACTTTTTAAAATTCCTACTTCCACTCTGATACTATACACTGCCCAAAGATAAATTCACTGATAAAAAATGCCTATCTAAAATTATTCCCAACATTGCCCTATCTCTACTAATATATATTTTTTTAATCCAAATTTCAGGCAAAATGGAAGGCGAAAACCAAGTTTCTTTTGAAATGGACCTGCAAGAGAGCAGCCAAGAATTGATTGATACAATTGATCAAATTGACATTGAATTTTTCGATGAAACTTGGGACAATGAACTACTGCAATGTGTACAAGCAGTAGATAACCTCCTTGCAAATGAGGACATTTTACACCCTCAGAGACTACAATGTATATTCCATGATAATTATGAAATTTCTGACAATGAAATGTTAGAAAGTTTAATAAATTATGAAACACAATCACAATAAAAAAAAATGCTTACAAAATAAAGAAAATAAAAAATAATCAACAAAACCAACAATCAATTAACATACTGCATTTGAAAAGTCTCTCATTCTTTTTTCATTGTAGTACGCTGCCCAGAACGCTTCCCGGTTCGCGTACCGGGCGCTACCCACGCAAAAAAAACAAAAAAAAAATTATTTTTTTTTGCCCCGCGGGGCCCTTTTAAAGCCTCCACATTAAACCTAGGGGGTCAGGGAGGATCTACTATGCCCCCTTATGGTCATTTCCCCCTTTGTTTTGGCCTCCTCTTGTCTCTCAATCCTACCGAGAGACAAGATGGCGGCCGCTACGGACTGTTTAGAATGTTGACAGACACCGGAGAGCCAATCAGCTTCGCTACGCGAAGTTCCGGTACGCGCCCCGGTCCGCGAACCGGGGCGCGGACCGGAGCGCGCTTACAGATATATATCTTTTTTTAAACGTTAATTTCTCAAAATCCACTGGAGTACATATATTGAGACCTACAAAAGGCACATCGCACTACCAGTCCCTACAATTTTGCCAAGTTTCGTGCAAATCCATTCAGCCGTTCGGGCTAAAAGTGAGGCCAACCGCCCTATGGAAAACTCAATGTTAAAAACACGTTTTGGGACCCCCCTTTTTTCTCGGCCCCCCCTTGACGAACCCCCCCCAAATTTTCAAGGGCTGCTCAGAAACAAAATGTTCCATTTTCCAGAAAATTTCAGCCAATTCCGTCCACAAACACCAAAGTTATTAGACATAGAATTTTCAAAAATCCCATAGGGAAAAAATCCTAACTATATATACCAACTGGCGACCGCCAGTAGGTAATATATATATACGAACAGATGGTGACTGTTTTCCCTGCGTCTCCTGTTGCAGCTGCTCCTTAAAGAAATGGATCCAAATTTTACCAATCTTGTGGCTTCTTGTATATATACAGTGGTTTTGTTGTCCTTTGTCTATGACCATGTAAAACTTCAACACACCAAAAAACTTTATTAATATGTCCGATGAGCGGTGAGGTTAACACCGAAGAAGGCTACACGCCGAAATGCATCTGTTCGCTTGGCAGAAAACGAGTAATTAAATGTTTGCCTTAACGTTACCCCACGAGTGCAGCTTTTCTTTGTTGGATACGAAGAAACTTGGAGCTTGATATATATATATATATATATATATATT
This sequence comes from Lissotriton helveticus, assembly GCF_964261635.1. Lineage (NCBI taxonomy): Eukaryota > Metazoa > Chordata > Amphibia > Caudata > Salamandridae > Lissotriton > Lissotriton helveticus. The sequence goes on from NC_136065.1 coordinate 1,503,589,852, forward strand.
CACTGAAAAAACCATAGGTTATAGACCATATATAGTTAGGAATTAGCATTTAAAAAACCTTATTTTACTCACACAAAACCATTGAAATTCCATATATAGTTAGTTGCACTAACTATATATCGCGCACCCGCAATCCACTGCTGATGATGTCACATATTACATCATTCATGACATGGTCAGTGACATCACTGATGACATCACTGATGACATCTCAAATGACATCACTGATGACATCATCCAGTGACTGTGTGTTTCTGTAAAGTTTAAATATGTTTTACATATTGAAGAATGAGTAGATGTAGAAGTGTCTGGATGAAGGATTTAGTAGGTGCGTGACTGACTGTATGAGTGAGTGATTAAATGTGTCTCACTGAGTGCATGGGTTAGTGACTAAACTGTCTTAATTTGTGCATCATTATGTCTGTTGTTCTGTAAACTGCTGCATGTGTTGGTCAGTAGCTATATGAGTAACTATATGGGTTATTGATTGATTGCCCAAGTATTTGTATGGGAGACTGAGTGTGTGTGTGGCTGGCTGGGAGGTGTGTGACTCTGTGCAGATCAATGTGTACTTGTATCAATGATTGTATAAGAGAGTAAGTATGTGTTAGTATATGTTTCAAAATGTAAGGTGCTCTATGTTTAACTGTATAGATTAGAAAATGGAAGTGTGATTGATTATTTACAGGACTGACTAGGTGTGTGAGTAACTCCATGGATGAGTGACAGAGTGTGAGAGTCTGTATAGGTGTATGAGTGCATATGATAGTGTTGTAAAGATGAGTGATTGTATGTATGAATGATTGTATGGGTAAATGAGTGAATGTGTGTGTAAACATAGGAATCACTGAGTGCGTATGTAGTAACTAGTATTGGTGTGTCAATGGTTTCAAAAATTATACTCTGTATTTAACACTGGGTGTAACAGAGGTTATATTAAAGTGTGAGGAGATGCATTGTATTGTCACATGAATGATATCATCAGTGATGTGGTCATTGATGTCAAATGAGATGTCATCAGTGATGTCATCAGTGATGTCATTTGAGATGTCATCAGTGATGTCATTTGAGATGTTATCAGTGATGTCATTTCAGATGTCATCAGTGATGTCATCAGTGATGTCATTTGAGATGTCATCAGTGATGTCATCAGTGATGTCACTGACCATGTCATGAATGATGTAATATGTGACATCATCAGCAGTGGATTGCGGGTGCGCGATATATAGTTAGTGCAACTAACTATATATGGAATTTCAATGGTTTTGTGTGAGTAAAATAAGGTTTTTTAAATGCTAGTTCCTAACTATATATGGTCTATAACCTATGGTTTTTTCAGTGAATTTTCAAGGTTTTGTAAATGCTAATTCCTAACTATATATGATCTATAACCTATGGTTTTTTCAGTGAATTTCAATGGTTTTTTAATAGCAAATATCATAAGCTGTCGAATGTCAAGTACGTGGTAAGTGAAAACATTTTCGTGTTTATGCACACTGATCTGCTTTGAATGGTGCCCCCCCCCTCATTTCTATTAGGAGTACTCTCTCTTTGCACATAGTGAAGGGTAGTTAACGCAGGCCTTTGCCCCCGTTGTAATACGTCGTGCCTGCTTCTCTCTCCATTTGATTGATTGTTATCCAAGTATTTACTGTTTTAGAATTGGTTCTCTTTGGTTCATTCTCTATTTACAAACAAACACAGAGTCGCAATACTCTGTTTAGTCTTTGCAGATAACGAAAAATCGTGTAAAAAAAAAAGAAAAGGAATCGAGCAAAATCAGTAGGCCACTAACGGGATCTCTTTTTGACCTCGCTAAAATAGAAACATTAGGAACAACCCCTCATGACAAATACAAAACTAGTGAGATGAACTGAACTCCACACAATGATGGCTGCAAAACAGCTCGGCTCCGCCACCCACCCCGCCCAAAATAACGATAAAGAGAGGCTGCCATGATTGGTTGCGGAATGGCCACGACGGAGCTACGAAATGGTACTGCTCTCATGCTAACCCCAGCTTCAGTCTGAAACATCCAGAAACACTGTAGACTACCAATTCGATCAGTTCCGGTAGCGCCCCAATGTAACCCGGTAGAGAAGAACTAGCCCTCCCCTCTTTGACTGATGGTTCTTGTTGCCTGTCCCTTCTGTTGTCATTTAACAGAACTATTTAGCCTGCTGAAAGGGGTTGTGTTCCGACCGCTGGTTGGTGGAGACATTTTGACTATATTCTGGACCTGCGTTGTCGCGTAATGCGTCATATGACGCGGCGCGTTAGCGCATCCGGAAGTCATCCGGGGCGCGCAGCGCGGAACGTAAGCATAACAAGTCATGTGACTTGTTAATAAAACTTTTCATTGGTTCATTTTAATTTTCTTATTCTAATGATGAAAGGCTTGGTCATATGACCTAAAAATTACGCTTTTTATTACTTCCGAACATTATTTTTTCTTAAATATATGTTATAATGTTCCAGGCTAATGTACTTTCCCGGAAAATTTACAACTGTCCTGCAAGTAAAATATATTCTTTTTTCGAAAAAAAGAGCGTTTCTTCGTCCCATGACGGAGCTGTTGAGCAAAAGAGGGTCGACCTGCTGTCTTAGTCGCCGATACGCCTGAATATGAGATTCTTATCGATCACTTTATGTTGCAGGAATAGAAAACACAACAGCCCTTGACCATTTATCTTTACTGCGTTCCTTCGTATTATACCTTTTACCCTTCATGTAATTGGTCTGCTTTATTTCACTTGCCTTTTAATGATTCTAAAACAGTGACTATTATTAAAAACTTTACCAATGTATATACTACTACCATGTTTTCTTTTAAAAACCTTTATTGTGAAAATTTCATTATACAAATACGAGCCTATAACCACGTGGGCCGGCCACGGAGCAAACTGTAATCGTATATGATGAGTAGACATTTACACTGTAGAGGAACGTAACGGGCGGGCCATTAGGTTGCAAGAACTAAGGTGTCTAACAGTTACGGAATCGGTGGACGTACATTTTATAATTAAAATACGACAGGGCCAGTTACAATAAAATTATCTAGATATACATTTGCGGGCAAGTACCATGGGTGACGTTAATTCGAACTTTCAATAGTACAGTAATCAATAACACATCAGAACTTAATATCAATAGGGATGTCGAAATATTCAATCAATTCTCGTCCCCGCCCGCCATGTGCTTCAAAACTGCATACGTATCTCGTGATTTCAAGGTTCTGCAACCAGTACACAACAAGGAGTTACGAGTCCCATTTATTCCGGCGCCATTTTGGGCGAGGACGGGCAGGTCCAGGATATAGTCAAAATGTCTCTACCAACCATCGACTATGATGATGTTCATATGCTGTATTTATTAGAGTAACACTCATCTGTCCACATGAAATTAATTCGCCACAATCTAAACATGTCATTTTAATCTTTCCAAAGTTCTTCTAAATATTTGGGACCGTTTCCCTTGCCTCTGATGCTGTCAGTGCCACTTCTTTGATGAATGTACTAGCAGGTCAGGGGTTCTCCTCCAAATCTCTCTTTTATGCAGCACTATAATTAATTGGTGCCACCTCTCCATATGACGATGCATGATATAGTTACCATAACTATATTTTTTTTCGGTTCCTCTGGAGAGTTCATCGTGGCAGATAAAGCGTGTAACGTACCGGGCATTTACCTTTTTTTGCATGTACAGGAAAGGAAAAAAAAATCGAGCGTCCGAGTTCTAAGGTGTCCCAGGGCCATTTTAGTGGACCAGGCCCAAATCCAAAGAACAGGCCGCCATTTTGAGAGTCCTGTTGCAGCCGCCTGTCGCTGTAGCATCAAGAGCAGCCGAAACTCAGCTGAATGGCAACTGAAACGGTAAAGGGGCGCCCCACTACAGCAGACGAGCCTCCACCTAGGAAGGCCCGTTCACGCCGCCTCCCCCCCCCCTTCGGGCACCCCACGCCGTTATTCGGAGCAGTATTGTAGGATGGCCACACCAGTGCGGCAACTTGCTAGACATCACCTAGGTGGTAACCGAATCTCAACGCCTTGTGGTGTCTTCTATTCAGAAAACATTGTTATGCTGCCTTCGACCTATTCGCCGCAAGTGCGCACACAACTCAACTGCATAGCTTGCTAGACACCACCTCGATGCCATCCGGATCTTGGAATCTCAGCGCCTTTTGGTGTCTTCTCTTCAGAAAATATTGTTGCGCTGCCTTTGGCCCCATTCGCACATCGGTCCGCTACTGACGCCATCTCACAGGCTAATGGGGCGCCCCACGCCAACTTTCAGCATTGTAGGATGACCACACCAGTACAGCAACTTGCTAGACATCACCTCGGTGCCATCCGGATCTCGGCGCCCCACTGCAGATGAAGTGCCTCTCAACTATGAAACCACCACGGTGACATCCGGATCTTGGCGCGTTGTGCTGCCTTCGGCCTATTCGCACATCGGTCCGCTACTGACGCCATCTCACAGGCTAATGGGGCGCCCCACGCCGAGTTTCAGCATTGTAGGATGACCACACCAGTACAGCAACTTGCTAGACATCACCTCGGTGCCATCCGGATCTCGGCGCCCCACTGCAGATGAAGTGCCTCTCAACTATGAAACCACCACGGTGACATCCGGATCTTGGCGCGTTGTGCTGCCTTCGGCCTATTCGCACATCGGTCCGCTACTGACGCCATCTCACAGACTAATGGGGCGCCCCACGCCGAGTTTCAGCATTGTAGGATGACCACACCAGTACAGCAACTTGCTAGACATCACCTCGGTGCCATCCGGATCTTGGCATCTCAACGCCTAGTGGTATCTTCCATACAGAAAATATTGTTGCGCTGCCTTTGGCCCCATTCGCACATCGGTCCGCAACTTAGACATCACCTCGGTGCCATCCGGATCTTGGCATCTCAGCGCCTTGTGGTGTCAGTCAGAAAATATTGTTGCGCTGCCTTTGGCCCCATTCGCACATCAGTCCGCTACTGACACCATCTCACAGGCCAACAGGGCGCCCCACGCCGACTTTTACCATTGTAGGATGGCCACACCAGTGCCACAACTTGCTAGACACCACCTCGGTGCCATCCGGATCTTGGCATCTCAGCGCCTTGTGGTGTCTTCTATTCCGAAAATATTGTTGCGCTGCCTTTGGCCCCATTCGCACATCGGTCCGCTACTGCCGCCATCTCACAGGCCAACGGGGCGCCCCACGCCGACTTTCAACATTGTAGGATGGCCACACCAGTGCGGCAACTTACTAGACACCACCTCGGTACCATCCGGATCTTGGCGCGTTGTGCTGCCTTCGGCCTATTCGCACATCGGTCCGCTACTGACGCAAACTCACAGGCCAACGGGGCGCCCCACGCCGACTTTCAGCATTGTAGGATGGCCACACCAGTGCTGCAACTTGCTGGACACCACCTCGGTGCCATCCAGATCTTGGCGCGTTGTATTGCCTTCGGCCTATTCGCACATCGGTCCGCTACTGACGCCGCCTCACGTGCCAACGTATTTTCTCCGCATTTTATACCCTATGCCGCATAACAGGTCATGTGACTTGTTTATAAAACTTTTCATTGGTTCATTTTACTTTTGGTTTCCTAATGATGGAAGGCTTGATCATATGACCTAAAAACAACACTTTTCATTGGATGAAAACTTTTTTTTTTCCCAAACGATGAAAGCCCCACCTTGTTTCTGGATGTTTCAGACTGAAGCTGGCGTCAGCATGAGAGCACCACCATCTCGTAGCTCCGTCGTGGTCATTCCGCGAGCAATCATGGCAACCGCTCCCCACCAGAAGCCTACAGGAGTCGGGGGCCCCCAAAACTTTTGATGAATCCTCAAGGCGGAGGGGACGCTTTCGAGAATGGGGTCCAAGACCTAGCAGACAAGCGTCCGATTTCCAAGGTGTCCCAGGGCCATTTCAGTGGACCAGGCCCAAAAAGGAAAGAGCCTGCCGCCATTTTGAGAGTCCTGTGACAGCCGCCTATCGCTGCACCGCAAGAGTGGGCGCAACTCAGCTGAATGGCGGATTTTGACACAGTGGACCAAAAACGGACGGAATGGCAACTGAAACGGTAAAGGGGCGCCCCACTACAACAGATGACACTCCACGTGGAGAGGCCCGTTCACGCCGCCTCCCCCGGGGCGCCCCACGCCGTTATTCGGAGCAGCATTGTAGGATACCAAAACCAGTGCGGAAACTTACTGGACATCACCTTGGTGCCATCTTTCTGCTGCCTTGGAACTATTCGCACAACAGTTTGCTACTGATGACCCACCCCCCGCGACGCCCCACGCCGGAAATCTGGACGTTGTGCTGCGTTGGGACTATTCGCACAGCCGACCGCTACTTCGTTGTTTTTCCCTAAAAATGTTTATATGTTATTACTATTTTTGTTTTCTTGTATATATTTATAAGTTATTAAAGTTTTATAATCTTACTACTTTGTCGGAGTGCTATATATTTTTTATGTGACACATAATTGTAAAAACTTTGATGTACAAAGAGTCATCCCTGGAATCTTCCGCTTCAGGCTCGGTCCCCTCCCCAATCACAATACAGGATGGTTTTCAGATAATAGGAACGCGTCTGCTGTGACGGATCTCATCGAGTGTGGGCCTTGATCTACTATAACTCCTTTGAAGAGGGGTGATTCTTTACAGCTGGGGCCATAAACTACATCTGCAGGGCTAGCTGATACCCTAGGACCAGCCTGGACAATCGGACACAGAGGAAAAGGAGTGTCAGAGGGTGCGGTAGTGAATAGGGCGAAAGGGAGGTGTCGGGCGGGCACAGGGTGTGATTCTCAGGGAAGAGCAGCGCAGATGGGGGGAGGTTTATTACCCATGCATAAGACAGAGAGCGGGGGTGACCACTGCCTGGGGGAGATGCTTGCGAGGGTGGGGAGCCATGCTAAGGATCGACAGCGTGCACAGAGTGGGTCTGGTCAAGGCATCTAAAATGGCTGCCGTGCACGACAAAAGTGTGGCATTTGAAAAAAGACAAGATGGCGCAGACAATGTTTTTCAACACTTCCTGATTTCCTTCGAATCGAACGTTAACAGACGTTGGGGCATATTACCAAAGTTAAGCGATATTTATCCCTAACGATGCTTAGCAACGATTTTTTTACCGCTAAGCATCGTCAGAAATTATCGCAGATAAACCATGCTATTATCAAGGTTTATCGCAAATACGATAATAAACGACCGCAATGCATTAATATCGCTGAAAACTCAGCGATATTCATGCATTACCGAGCTAATGCTCTTAGCCATGTTATCCACCTCCCATTGGATAACATGGCTAAGAACTGCTCAGGGCAGGTGCTAGCTTTTGGAGATATTCGCGCTTATCTCGAATATTTCCAAAAGTTGATAATAGGAGATAGCGATGTTAGCGACTGTTTCCAGTCGCTAACATCTTGGCATGCCCACTTTGCATGTCATTAGTGATAAATATCACTCACATGCAAAGTGGGGCCCAAGATGGTCGCTATCTCCTACTAGCCGTCGCTAACTGGTGTTAGCAACAGCTAGGTAATACAGATATAATTTTATCTCCGCGAAGCGGAGCGCTGTTACAGATATATATCTTGTTTTTGAACGTTAATTTCTCAAAATCCAATGAAGCACATATATTGAGACCTAGCAAAGGCACATCGAGCTACCAGCCCCTACAATTTTGCCAAGTTTCGTGCAAATCCATTCAGCCGTTCGATTATTATTATTATTATTTTTTTTTTTTCCCGCGGGGCCCTTTTAAAACCTCCACATCAAACCTAAGAGGTCAAGGAGGATCTACCATGCCCCCTTATGGTCATTTGCCCCTTCGCTTTGGCCTCCTCTTGTCTCTCGATCCTACCGAGAGACAAGATGGCGGCCGCTACGGACTGTTTGCAATGTTTACAGACGCCGGAGAACCAATCAGCTTCGCAAACCTCCGTTACGCGAAGCGGAGCGCTGTTACAGATATATATCTTGTTTTTGAACGTTAATTTCTCAAAATCCACTGGAGCACATATATTGAGACCTAGCAAAGGCACATCGGGCTACCAGTCCCTAATATTTTACCAAGTTTCGTGCAAATCCATTCAGCCGTTCGATTATTATTATTATTATTATTTTTTGCCCCGCGGGACCCTTTTAAAACCTCCACATCAAACCTAGGGGGTCAGCGAGGATCTACTATGCCCCCTTATGGTCATTTGCCCCTTCGCTTTGGCCTCCTCTTGTCTCTCGATCCTACCGAGAGACAAGATGGCGGCCGCTACGGACTGTTTGGAATGTTCACAGACGCCGGAGAGCCAATCAGCTTCGCTACGCGAAGTTCCGTTACGCGTAAAGTCCGCGAACCGGAGCGCTGCCCGGTCCGCTGTTACAGATATATATCTTTTTTTGAACGTTAATTTCTCAAAATCCACTGGAGCACATATATTGAGACCTAGCAAAGGCACATCGGGCTACCAGTCCCTACAATTTTGCCAAGTTTCGTGCAAATCCATTCAGCCGTTCGGGCTAAAAGTGAGGCCAACCGCCCTATGGAAAACTCAATGTTAAAAACACGTTTTGGGACCCCCCTTTTTTCTCGGCCCCCCCTTGACGAACCCCCCCCAAATTTTCAAGGGCTGCTCAGAAACAAAATGTGCCATTTTCCTGAAAATTTCAGCCACTTCCGTCCACAAACGCCAAAGTTATTAGACATAGAATTTTCAAAAATCCCATAGAGAAAAAATCCTAACTATATATACCTACTGGCGACCGCCAGTAGGTAATATATATATACGAACAGATGGTGACTGTTTTCCCTGCGTCTCCTGTTGCAGCTGCTCCTTAAAGAAATGGATCCAAATTTTACCAATCTTGTGGCTTCTTCTACCGAGGGCTAAAACTCTACGTTAGGATATTTGCGGCTGGAGCCCAGTCGCGGAAGAAAGCCTGCCGCTTGCTGCGGACCCGTGATGGCACCCAATAGTGCATTCAGTGTACGGGGGATTGGTGTCCAGAAGCAGCTGACCACAGACAAGAGGACACCCAGAGCAACATTCTCACCAGCCCACATGGGTTTTAATTATTCATTTATTAACTGCCACAATGATGAACTCACACGAGGTAAATGGTGTATGCACTACAAGACCCAGAAGGCCATTTCATCTGACCATGCCCTTGGAGGCAGGCTTTATTAACTACGAGTGCATACTGCATCATCATTGCCAAGCAGAAGCCATTGAAGAAGGGATAGACTCCCGAAACCGGTCTGGCTGAATACGAACAGATGGGGACTGTTTTCCCTGCATCTCCTGTAGCAGCTGCTCCTTAAAGAAATGGATCCAAATTTTACCAATCTTGTGGCTTCTTCTACCGAGGGCTAAAACTCTACGTTGGGATATATATATATATATATATTACCTACTGGCGGTCGCCAGTAGGTATATATAGTTAGGATTTTTTTCCTATGGGATTTTTGAAAATTCTATGTTGAATAACTTTGGTGTTTGAGGACGGAATTGGCTGGAATTTTCTGGAAAATGGAACATTTTGTTTCTGAGCAGCCCCTGAAAATTTGGGGGGGTTTCGTCAAGCGGGGGCCGAGAAAAAAGGGGGGTCCCAAAACGTGTTTTTAACATTGAGTTTTCCATAGGGCGGTTGGACTCACTTTTAGCTCGAACGGCTGAATGGATTTCCACGAAACTTGGCAAAATTGTAGGGACTGGTAGCCCGATGTGCCTTTGCTATGTCTCAAGATATATGCTCCAGTGGTTTTTACGAAAATTAACTTTGAAAAATATATATTGGGCTACATTGGGCTATATATATGTTGGAGCCCAAATGTAGCCCAATGTAGCCCAATGAAGCCCAATGAAGCCCAATGTAGCCCAAAGATGGCCGCCAGAGACAAAAAAAAACAAATGTAGCCCAAATATCAGCCAGATGTAGCCCAACTATAGCCCAGTGACAGAATGTCCCACAGTGTTTTAAAGAACAACTAGAACGCTAACAGTCTTACTTATGACAAAAGTATGGCACACCTGAAGTCATCTTGATTGGAATAAAGTGGTAACACTTAATACATTTAATTTGAAAAGGAACAAAATAAGGGGTTTCATTTTGCCATAGAAATGTTATATATATATATATATATATATATATATAATATATATATATTTATATATATATATTCACTGAAAAAACCATAGGTTATAGACCATATATAGTTAGGAATTAGCATTTACAAAACCTTGAAAATTCACTGAAAAAACCATAGGTTATAGACCATATATAGTTAGGAATTAGCATTTAAAAAACCTTATTTTACTCACACAAAACCATTGAAATTCCATATATAGTTAGTTGCACTAACTATATATCGCGCACCCGCAATCCACTGCTGATCATGTCACATATTACATCATTCATGACATGGTCAGTGACATCACTGATGACATCACTGATGACATCTCAAATGACATCACTGATGACATCATCCAGTGACTGTGTGTTTCTGTAAAGTTTAAATATGTTTTACATATTGAAGAATGAGTAGATGTATAAGTGTCTGGACAAAGGATTTAGTAGGTGCATGACTGAATGTATGAGTGAGTGATTAAATGTGTCTCACTGAGTGCATGGGTTAGTGACTAAACTGTCTTAATTTGTGCATCATTATGTCTGTTGTTCTGTAAACTGCTGCATGTGTTGATCAGTAGCTATATGAGTAACTATATGGGTTATTGATTGATTGCCCAAGTATTTGCATGGGAGACTGAGTGTGTGTGTGGCTGGCTGGGAGGTGTGTGACTCTGTGCAGATCAATGTGTACTTGTATCAATGATTGTATAAGAGAGTAAGTATGTGTTAGTATATGGTTGAAAACGTAAGGTGCTCTATGTTTAACTGTATAGATTAGAAAATGGAAGTGTGATTGATTCTTTACAGGACTGACTAGGTGTGTGAGTAACTCCATGGATGAGTGGCAGAGTGTGAGTGTCTGTATAGGTGTATGAGTGCATATGATAGTGTTGTAAAGATGAGTGATTGTATGTATGAATGATTGTATGGGTGAATGAGTGAATGTGTGTGTAGACGTAGGAATCAGTGAGTGCGTATGTAGTAACTAGTATTGGTGTGTCAATGGTTTCAAAAATTATACTCTATGTTTAACACTGGGTGTAACAGAGGTTATATTAAAATGTGAGGAGATGCATTGTATTGTCACATGAATGATATCATCAGTGATGTGGTCATTGTTGTCAAATTAGATGTCATCAGTGATGTCATCAGTGATGTCATTTGAGATGTCATCAGTGATGTCATCAGTGATGTCACTGACCATGTCATGAATGATGTAATATGTGACATCATCAGCAGTGGATTGCGGGTGCGCGATATATAGTTAGTGCAACTAACTATATATGGAATTTCAATGGTTTTGTGTGAGTAAAATAAGGTTTTTTAAATGCTAATTCCTAACTATATATGGTCTATAACCTATGGTTTTTTCAGTGAATTTATATATATATATATATATATATATATATATATATATATATATATATATATATATATATATATATATATATATATATATATATATATATATATATATATATATATATATATATATATATAGGAATCCAGCTTTCCACAATGTGCTTGCTGCACAGAAAAACACGCAGACAGCCGAATCAGCACTCCGAGGCAGAAGATGTAAGGTTGCTGTATTTTAATTCATAAGGTGGGTAAAAAATGCCATCAGACGCGTTTCGGGCACGTCCGTGCCCTTGCTCACTGATACTTAGCAAAGCGAAACACATTCATTTAAATTTAGCAGTTTGGCGCCAAGGTTCACATTTCGTAAACAAAGAGGAAGGACTAACAAAAATACATGGGCTCCTATACAACCTATAATGTGGACGCCATTTTGTAATGGTAATTATACATAGATAAATCAAACATTATCTCATATGAACAAAGCCAGACAGAGTTTAAATAATTCGCATTATATACATTCCACTAAATGGTATGTACATTTTATCAACGATCATATTAAAGGCACAAATGCCTCAATTGTATATATGCATTATGTAATCGATGGATCAACATTTCATCTGGCCTTCATTATTTTACTACAAACAAAAGGCGTCTGCGCCACATGTATTCGAGAGGAAGGATGTGAATGTAATTTGAATTTAAATACACGGGGCATAATTGATACCATCATCTAACTACCTACAGCGGACATGTAACTGTACAAATGCATATGTCTATTCTTATACTTCAATGGAATAAACCACTGTGTCATGAAATTATTCATGCTTGTGACTTTCACATTATGCACAGCGGATATATCTTGGTAGGTTAAGTTTCAATCATTCCTGTATCTCCATGATCCATTGTAAATTCATTTGAATGAATTAATGTAGCCACCAATACATTCTATACGGTTCTCCCCTTGATAACTTATTCAAAATTACAATATGTCACCCATTTCCTCCAGTCAGTCCTCTTCTTTTGACATGGCCTAGCCATAAATGATGTGCGTCGCCTAATCGGGTGCTTTGGAAGTGAAAACTAGTGCTAATAAAGAAAACAGAAAGAAATTAAATGTAGTGCAAATGTGCTAAAGTGCATATATAATCTCTACAACTTTCTAAAAACGATAGTAGGGTTTCATTCCTAGGCCAACTCATTAATCATTATATGAACTTTAGAAGATACAAATATCTACTTCTTTAGTGTAATAAAAATCCGCGACTCATATATATACACTGGGTGTTGATGTAATTAGCCAGAAGCCAACTCATAGCCCCTCTTTAGGATATACTCATAGGAAATTATTCAGGTCTTCTCCCATATTGAGACCTCCTGGGGTCTTACTGTTGAGCAACACTATATAGCGTGACTCTAACTGCCGCAATTTTTTCTCATAGTCCCCTCCTCTTTTATTAGGGACTACTGCGTCTATGACAAAGTATGTTAAATGTGCTAGGTTTTTGTCATGTACAGCTTGGAAATGCCGAGCTACTGGGTAGCTCTGGTCGGCATGCACAATGGCGCCCAAATGCTGCAAGATGCGCTGATGTACTGGCAACTTCGTGCTGCCAACATATTGTAAATTGCAGCTACATGTAAGTACATAAACAGCCAGTTCCGATGCGGCACGTGTAGTGGTCTCTTAGGGATATTGGGTTAACCTCAAACGGGGTTGTGTAACTTCATATATATATTTATTTGATATCGTCGTGACTACATGGGCAAAGTGGAACTGTTGTTTTTCCGAAGGATTGGATGTTCGCGACCTGACGCCCATATTCCTGTGACTGAGATGCTGCTGTCAGTGGGCGGTCCAAGACTTCTTGGAGAGAGATAGGTACTGCCCTTCAGTCTCCAGCCTTAGTTCCTGCGGATGGGTAGGCTGGAAGTAGGGGACCCAAGGTCATTTATTTCCTGTATTTTTGCCGAACCTGCTCCCTGCACCACTGGATTTACCATCATGCTTCATTCTGGGACTAGCAGTTCTGACATTTAGACTGCGGTAATGTTCCGCAAGAAAGATGTGGTGCAGGGGTGCCCTTCGTCATTGGACAAGGAGGGGCCTATGTAAGACACCTATTAGGAGTCTCGGCATTGAACTAAGGCATTTGAAAAAGGTGTACAGCTGTCCAGCTTTTCAATAAAAGACCAAAGCAAACCCTGTTTTGTCCTCTGATCTACTCTGAAGCGAGTAGGTTTGGTGTGATATATATATATATATTACCTACTGGCGGTCGCCAGTAGGTATATATAGTTAGGATTTTTTCTCTATGGGTTTTTTGAAAATTCTATGTCTAATAACTTTGGCGTTTGTGGACGGAATTGGCTGAAATTTTCAGGAAAATGGCACATTTTGTTTCTGAGCAGCCCTTGAAAATTTGGGGGGGGTTCGTCAAGGGGGGGCCGAGAAAAAAGGGGGGTCCCAAAACGTGTTTTTAACATTGAGTTTTCCATAGGGCGGTTGGCCTCACTTTTAGCCCGAACGGCTGAATGGATTTGCACGAAACTTGGCAAAATTGTAGGGACTGGTAGCCCGATGTGCCTTTTGTAGGTCTCAATATATGTGCTCCAGTGGATTTTGAGAAATTAACGTTTAAAAAAAGATATATATCTGTAACAGCGGACCGGTTAGCGCTCTGGTTCGCGGACTTTTCGCGCAACGGAGCTTTGTGAAGCGAAGCTGATTGGTTCTCCGGCGTCTGTCAACATTCCAAACAGTCCGTAGCGGCCGCCATCTTGTCTCTCGGTAGGATCGAGAGACAAGAGGAGGTCAAAACAAAGGGGGAAATAACTATAAGGGGGCATAGTAGATCCTCGCTGACCCCCTAGGTTTGATGTGGAGGTTTTAAAAGGGCCCCGCGGGGCAAAAAAAAATAATAAAAATAATAATTGAACGGCTGAATGGATTTGCACGAAACTTGGCAAAATATTAGGGACTGGTAGCCCGATGTGCCTTTGCTAGGTCTCAATATATGTGCTCCAGTGGATTTTGAGAAATTAACGTTCAAAAAAAGATATATATCTGTAACAGCGCTCCGCTTCGCGTAACGGAGGTTTGCGAAGCTGATTGGTCATTCTGTCACTGGGCTATAGTTGGGCTACATCTGGCTGATATTTGGGCTACATTTGTTTTTTTGTGTGTCTGGCGGCCATCTTTGGGCTACATTGGGCTACATTGGGCTTCATTGGGCTACATTCGGCTAATTAGCAAATAGCTCATCGCAAACTAGGAATGGTAAAGAATCGCTATTTATTTCTTAAAGTTCGCTATTTAGGAAATGCAAATAACTTTGATGATACATATGGCGGTTCATCTCTAACAAGATAAGAAGCATAGGGATAGATTTATGATGACTGGCGCATCACCAGGGATGTGTTAGTCATTCTGTGCCGCTGTTCCGTCACCTATGGTGTGCTGCATTTACAATGCGGCGCATCACGGGGCAAAAACAGCACAGATGCGTGATGTATCTGTGCCGTAAAGGTGGCGCATTGCTGGAGTTGTATCGCAAGTGTGATGAAGCTCCAGCAAGGGTCGGGGGTGCCCCTGTCGCAGGGTTTCTGTTCTCACACAGAACTGTGGACAGAGGATTGGAACCTCGGCGAATTAGGGTGTCCCAAAACTCACGTTAGTAATCAAAAACTATTTAGCAAGCTAGGTACAGTGTCACATTGGATATAACAAACTCTCAATGTTTAGACAATCCAGAATATGAACTTATAGTACCTCAGGATACGTGGAACTCATGAACAGTCGGTCGTTATATATTTCTTAGAAACCAGAACATGGAGTTAAGAAGAACACATGTGTATTTGAAATGTTTATTTACTAATGCCGTCTTCTCAGGCGTAGTACCTTAGATAATAAAAGTACACATATTATCAGTAGCAAAATTACCAGCATAGTTACTAGTACATAAAAAGTGAATGGTGATAGTATGTTAACATGCTGTAAATGAATAAGAGTTAGCAACACTTATAAGCAGCCGCGGGCCGTGGAGGGAGTTACGGTGAGGCATGGAGGCGGGGAGGGGGAGAAGCAGGGTGGAGAATACAAGTACACATATTATCAGTAGCAAAATTACCAGCATAGTTACTAGTACATAAAAAGCGAATGGTGACAGTATGTTAACATGCTGTAAATGAATAAGAGTTAGCAACACTTATAAGCAGCCGCGGGCCGTGGAGGGAGTTACGGTGGGGCAGGGAGGCGGGGAGGGGGAGGGGCAAGGTAGAGAGGGCTCCACCCTGCTTCTCCCCCTCCCCGCCTCCCTGCCTCACCGTAACTCCCTCCACGGCCCGCGGCTGCTTATATCTCACCCTCCCTAATACACATATTATATTATTTGCTAAGAAGGTCTCTTTGTGTTGGTTTAGGGCGTGCCCATACTTTAGTGTCTTAGATTTGAAGGAATCACATCAGCATACACCAGCTCTCTCTTCATGTGAACCGCATCAACTGTTGTGTATGTGTGTTCGGCAAAGCAATATAAAACCCGCCTCATGCCCAGAATTGGCAGAAGTTGCACTTATGTTATGAGTATGAAGTCGTGGAGATCAGACCTCATAACAATTCTGTATCGTGTTGTTCTTGAAACTTTAGCACTCGCTGTACAGATATAGTTTAACAAGTAAAGCAGATAGTAGACCAATAACATATTATTCTCATGTAAACCACGATGAACTACTAGGTGGAAAGCTAAAGCAACAACTAAATGTCGTGTGCAGAAGTTGCAAAAAAGGAAAAATGGCGTTTAAACCGGTAATGAGCCCATGCTAACTTAACACGGTGTAAAGATATCCAGGACCTAGATGACACCTCCTCATGATCCGGAAACGAACTGAATAAGATAATAGAAGTGCCATCTCATGAGAGCAGATTGCAAGTTTATATGTGGACGGTCCGCAAGGTAAAGCATTAAAAACTAGGAAAATTCAATGCTAAAGAAAAATAAAACAGCCAAGTACTTTATCGAGTCTTAAGCCAATAGGCAAGGTAAATAATAAAAACTTGACAATTAAGTCAATGAATTGTCAATGAAATGCTAGTACTCAGCATATGAAACATGAAAAAGGTCTATGACATAACTGTGTATGCAAAATAAGCTGCAACAGCCTCCAACAGGAAGTCACCGTCTTCATCCGAAAACAGTTCAGCCATCCAATTTAAAAGCGGAAAAGAACATACGTGCTCTCCCAGCACCGGATCCTCTATCACCATCAGAGGACAGCTCGGTGGGTTTTCAAGAAAGCTGTGTTCCAAGAAAGACTGTGCTGCCGCCAGTAAATTCCAGGGACCAAGTAGTCCATGCATCAATGCCACAGCCATAATCCTTTCGCCAGGACAAATCAACTCGTGAGTAATGATAGGAGTCATCAGCTGATTAAAGTCGACGTCAGGAGAAACCGGTCCGCAGAGACACAAATCAATGGCCCAATCGAAATCACAGGTCAGGCAGTGAAATACAGGCTGGACACAGGTGAAGTAGGAGAACCGAAAAGATAATCCATATGCCGTGCTTAATATCGCCAACGGCATTGTGCCATAATATTCTAGCATGCGATTGCGGAACAGTGTCAGCAGCTGCAGGGTCGGAGGTTGCATAGGAGGGACATCCATATTTAAAAATGTAAAAAAGTACAAGAGCGTCCGCTGGTAATGCAAGTAAAAATGCAATCCACGAACCAGAGTGGAGAAAATGGAATGAAAGGGAGCAGGGATGACTCCAAAGATTTTCTCAAATGAAGTCACGAGACCACTGGTAACAACTTTAAAAAAGTGTGCCAGGGATTTTGTGGAGGATGCGTTAAAGATAGTCGGAAACATGTTGCTGAAATTGAAAGGCAAACCTGTGTACGGGTGTTCGCTATGTGAAGTACGAAAGTTTCACGGGCCGAACTCAAGGCCACCTCTCTCTGAGACAAAAGAGCTCTTATTCTTGTCATGCTGTTGAAACGTGTCCCAAGGTTGGTATTTGTGGCCAGATTGAAAACTCCCTATGTTCATGTGTGGGAGGAAATAGAACATTTCTGCAGCAAATAACCCGTTCACTTACTGTTACGATAAAAGGAATACTTTTAATTAACTCAGAACAATCTTCATTATTGAGCATCAAATAACTACCATTTTCCAACAACTTGAACGTGGGGATGATAGCAGGAACTGGCGTGCCTTGCATCACGCAAGCCATATTTGGTCGCTGTTTGTTGCATGAATCGTGTAACTGTATGTGCCTACACATTAGTGAATGATCTGGCGTCTCAGTGCATTCCTCTCCATTCAGATAAACTTCTTGATCATCTTTGAAACATCTGTATGTGTATGGAAGCGACCAGACCTCATGAACAAAAGCACTACCTAAAGGTTCATAAAGACCTATTGGTATATATTTCATACAATTTGAAAACTTATATAAAGCAAAAGGCAGCGTTATTAAACCGTCGATAAGGCATGTTGCCAAAAAACCCGCAATCCTCTGCTGATGATGTCACTGAGCATGTCATGAATGATGTAATATGTGACATCATCAGTAGTGGATTATGGGTAATAGTATCTCTAGTTTACTCCCCTATAGCTGTCTTTCTTTTAACATAAGTGTGTGTTTCCTTCCCTTATACTTACTGTTTTTGGTTCGCTTCCAGTTCGCGTACCAGCGAGCGAACTAGGAAGCGAACTAAGAGAAATAGAGGTTGGCACAGTTCCAAATATTGTACCAATTTTTTAATAACGGGGAGGTAGTTCTGAAAAGAACTTTTTTTTTTATTTTTCTGAACATTTTTTTACTGTAAGGTTCCCGATTCGCGAAGCGGGAACGAAGAAAAAAAAATATTTAAAAAAATAATTATTCATAAACATATAAAATATATTTTTGGATTTAAAGAAGAATAAATTTTACAGCTACAGATATTAGCTGTTAAAAAACCAATGAAATTCACTGAAAAAACCATAGGTTATAGACCATATATAGTTAGGAATTAGCATTTACAAAACCTTGAAAATTCACTGAAAAAACCATAGGTTATAGACCATATATAGTTAGGAATTAGCATTTACTAAACCTTATTTTACTCACACAAAACCATTGAAATTCCATATATAGTTAGTTGCACTAACTATATATCGCGCACCCGCAATCCACTGCTGATGATGTCACATATTACATCATTCATGACATGGTCAGTGACATCACTGATGACATCACTGATGACATCTCAAATGACATCACTGATGACATCATCTAGTGTCTGTGTGTTTTTGTAAAGTTTAAATACGTTTTACATATTGAAGAATGACTGGATGTATGGAAGACTGAGTGTGTGTGTGGCTGGCTGGGAGGTGTGTGACTCTGTGCATATCAATGTGTACTTGTATCAGTGATTGTATAAGAGAGTAAGTATGTGTTAGTATATGTGTGAAAAGTATGGTGTTCTGTGTTTAACTATAGATGAGGAAATCGAAGTGTGATTGATTCTTCACAGGACTGACTAGGTGTATGAGTGCATATGATAGTGTTCTAATAATAACTGACTGTATGTATGAGTAATTGTATGGGTGAATGAGTGAATGTGTGTGTAGACGTACGAATCAGTGAGTGCGTATGTAGTAACTGGTATTGGTGTGTCATGATGTCATCAGTGATGTCATTTGAGATGTCATCAGTGATGTCATTTCAGATGTCATTAGTGATGTCATCAGTGATGTCACTGAAGTATGGTGTTCTGTGTTTAACTGTATAGATGAAGAAATGGAAGTGTGATTGATTCTTTACAGGACTGACTTGGTGTGTGAGTAACTCCATGGATGAGTGGCAGTGTGTGACTGTCTGCATAGGTGTATGAGTGCATATGATAGTGTTGTAATAATAAGTGACTGTATGTATGAGTTATTGTATGGGTGAATGAGTGAATGTGTGTGTAGACGTAGGAATCAGTGAGTGCGTATGTAGTAACTGGTATTGGTGTGTCATGATGTCATCAGTGATGTCATTTGAGATGTCATCAGTGATGTCATCAGTGATGTCATTTGAGATGTCATCAGTGATGTCATCAGTGATGTCACTGACCATGTCATGAATGATGTAATATGTGACATCATCAGCAGTGGATTGCGGGTGCGCGATATATAGTTAGTGCAACTAACTATATATGGAATTTCAATGGTTTTGTGTGAGTAAAATAAGGTTTAGTAAATGCTAATTCCTAACTATATATGGTCTATAACCTATGGTTTTTTCAGTGAATTTTCAAGGTTTTGTAAATGCTAATTCCTAACTATATATGGTCTATAACCTATGGTTTTTTCAGTGAATATATATATATATATATATATATATATATATATATATATATATATATATATACATCAATCAATCAATCAATAAATCAATCATCGCATGTGTAGAGCACACTACATACCCGTGAGCATCGCAAGGCCAGTTACGCTCTGGTTTCTCTCTCCGAGTTGTGGAGCCATAGCTGCTGTACGGCTCACTAAGATCAGCCCAATGTAGTTGAGGGCAGATCGTCTCGCCAGCCACCTCGTTCTGGCAAACTGCCAGAAACAGTGAGCTGCCTGCGTTTGTATCGGGAACATAAAAGCCAGGGAAAAGCCAAGGAAAATCTTTACCAGCCTCCTTAGGAATATCTCTGTAATGGTAAACTACTGTGAATGAACCCCGCTACTGCATCACCTCAATCAAAGCAAATTATTACAGTGTCTCTCTGAAATACACGTTTCACCACATAAATATTACAGGAAGCTGCAGGTTTACACAATATCAATTACTACTAAATAAGCATTTTATCATTTCAGGAGCCTTGTTTTGCAGGCATGTATTTCATATTTAATGCATTTTTTAATATTATCGTCACAACACTCTCTATGTTAGCTATATTTAATCTCTCGCAACACGTAAATACATGCATGTGTAATTATCATTGTTTATATCTATGTGTTTTTGTATTATCATTTTACAACACTCTGCATGCTTTTACAATGCAGTAAGAGGTCTTAACATGTCTTCATCAAAAAAATAATTTGTGTAATAATCTTTTAATAGTGAGAATTGACAAAGAGCAACCGTCATTTACCATTTACACTCCATCAATACCAATTCAAGCAGCCGACCCACACACACAAGCCTCCACACTACCAAGGACCCACCTACAATAACCACCATCTGAACTTCTACAAACAATCAAGAAGACAATAGTCCTCCTCCATGTCACTTGCCCATATTCCCCGCATCAACCAAAGCAGAAGGGGAGGACGTTCCTTCTCCCACATTGCAGCAAAGGCCTTCGAATAGCCGAATGGCCCACAAGATCTGGCTGTTCAAATAAGCCTTCGGGGCCTGCAAGCACCTGGATACACTATCGGATGATTAGCCACGCTTTATGAATCCTGATTGATTGATTGATTGAAGAAGTAACTATGGATTGTGCATTGGCCATGCACTGCTAATTACCTCACATGTTACATCACTCATGACATGTTCTATGACATCATTGATAACATCACTACAACATTTGAATTAACATTATTGATGACAAAACTATGCATGATGGGGGCACAAGTTATAGTTACTTTAGGGCACGAGTTATAGTTACTTGCGATAACTGTAACTGATGACTGAACAGGAATTTAAAAAATGAGTGACTAAATCAATTGAAGTCACAATTAACAGAGTGGGTAATTGAGAAAAAGTTTGCTCATCAGATTAAGTGTTGTTAGGAAGGGAAGGCATATGTGATTGTACAGACAGGACATAAGTTATTTGACATGTGGAATGTATGTCATCATACACCAGCAAAGTTTAATCTTTGATATGGTGAATATAATGTAATGTTTGTTAATTTCGTACAGCATGCTTTTTTTGTATTCCTTTAAAACATTTCCATTATATTCCATATAACCACCAGCTGTTGCTAAAATAGTGCTGACTTGTTATCTACTTGGCAATTTGTGCCAGTATCAGTGATTTCAGCTATAATGTTATTGAAGATGTGACACATGATGTAATGAGTGATACCATTGTGGATGCAATGGTATTAGTTATGCCATATCTGAGGTCATGAGAGGTGTATGGCAGATGTAGGGTTTAAGGCTGCATGTTTACCTTAAATGGCAATTTTCAAATGTTCTGGTTTTATGTAACAGTAATGCAACACTGTGACTATGTGGTCCACTTGCTCTACCTTAGCTGAGGGTTTATTTGGTGAATTCCCAGTGTTTTGTATTATATCAGCCTTCTATCACTCTGTTCATTTTTTGGCCTTGAAATGCTTGTTAAGGTATTTGAAGAAGGCTCCAAAACAATGATTGTGAAAGAGCACACATATTAAATGCAGGCTTAAACCAGGGGGGGGTGGGGTATTAAGCTTGCATTCAATGTTTGCGCCCCCCCCTTTCCGGATTCCAGACTCCTTATTTTACTTCCTTAATTAAATTAGCTTTTTGATAGAGGTAGGTGGACTTGTCAGTCAGTCAGAAATACTTTATTCGGTTCATTGCAAAAACCATAAAAGTGTACTAAACATCAGAAAGTCAAGACCAGAATTAGGAAAAAGAAAAATTTGTGCAAATTTGCAATCCTTACAGTACAATATCATGTTTAAAAACATTCACTAACGAGTTTAGGTAACAGAGATTTTCTACAAATATCACAATTTAAAACCATTAAAACACGGATAAAAACAAATTGCTCAGAGAAAATTCATTATTCATTCCACTATATACACTGGGTCCAATTGATTTTCCTCTTAAGTCTTATAGCTATTGTCAAGAAATTCGCTATATTGAAAATCTCCCAGGTGTTAGACAACAGCTATAGGTACAAAAGGGCCGGTTTAGTTTGTCTAAAGCCCTTGCCTATGATAAGAGGAATAATGAACCTTTTACGAATTGGGCGAAGATATTCACAAAAAAAGATAAAGTGCACAGTGTCCATAATTGAAAAACCATTGCAAGAACAGATCTTCAAATCTCTCTCTGTAGTCCATCCTGGACGTTCTGTAAGGAGAAGGTGAAATTTGTTCAGTCTGAACTTTGTCAATAAAAATCGATGGTTAGTATTATTAACAATTCTTAGATAGGGTAACATTTTACTTGACGTTATTAACAGCTGATGAGCCCTTACTGTAGGTTTACACAGCTCCTTTTCTTCTCTGGCCAAACCTGCCATCAACTTATAAGTGTCTTTTACCCATTTCACATCCCCCTTCATCAATTTATTAGGCTGTTCAAACAGTTCCGGGCGACCCAGTTTAACTGCTAAATTTAACATAATTCAGCCAAGGGATGGTGTTACTATGCTCAAGGGCTAGACAATCCCTAAGGATCTCGTGGTTCAAATCTAATTCACGGTTCAGACAGATTGAAATCCATTTTAATAGCGGGGCTATCGCTATGCGATCTTCTAAAAATTGCACTCCATACTCTTAATGAGCGATAAAGCCAGGGGTTGACTGGGGTACAGATAAAATAGATTTCAAGAACTTATCCTCAGCCACCTGCAAGGCCTTTACATATCAGCTCCATACATGGCTAATGACATACATTTGGCATCGTATATCTTCAACACAGCTTCCAACGGCTTCACCCCCAATTTGCGAGCAAAACCCAGGACAGCCACGATAGATTTAGCAAAGAGATTACTCTTTGCAGCGAATTGGGGCAACCATGAGGACTTATCGTCGAAAATAACCCCTAAGTATGGGAATCTTGAGACCCTAGATAAAACATTCCCTTCACAGTGCAAGGTCATAATTCTTTTTGGTTTACTGCCCACAATCATTATGTGTGATTTTGAAAAATTCACACTAAGATCCAGCGCTTTCATAAAACCAGCGAATGCATTTAAAAGACTTTGCAGCCCTACAGCTGTGCGTGCTATAAGAGCGGCATCATCAGCATAAAGTAATGCCGGAATAAGATGCTTGACTGCCCTCGGGATATCTTTGCACGCCTTAATTAAAACACTCCCTAAGTCGTTAATGTAAAGGGTAAAAAGTAGGGGGGCTAAAATACAGCCCTGCCTGACCCCGTTAATGATCCCAATCCTACCCGTACAGTTACCCAAGCGATCATATCTGACTGTGGCCGAAAGGTCCCTATGTAGGTCAGCAAGGAAGTACACAATGTTCTTTTCTATGCCAAGCTTAAGAAGCAGACTCCATAGTTTGGACCTATTCACCTGGTCAAAAGCCGAGGAAAGGTCCATGAAGGCTAAATATAGCGTGCCCCTGCTGGCAATTGTGTATTTCCCAATTAATAGTTGAAGGTTATGGCTTTGGTCTATAGTGCCGCGACCTTTCCTGAACCCAAATTGTAGGCCTGAGAGTCTGTTAGTTTCAGCCAACCAGTCTGTAAGTTTACCTAAAACCACCCGACCTAATACTTTCACAGCGGAATCAATGAGGGAGATCGGGCGGTAGCAACTAGGGTACCCTCTATTACCTTTCTTAAAAATGGGCACGATCACAGATTCAGACCAAGTACCCGGGATCCCAGATTTACATACCCTATTAAAAACATTGGTTAAAACTCTAGACCAGTTCTCGACATCTGATTTAAAGAGGTCAGCTGGGACGCCATCAGGGCCTGGAGCCTTCTTACTAGTCATCTTTGTGATGGCGTCTGCTACCTCTGTCACAGTAACCACTAAAGTATAGGGAACCACCAAAGGGGCAAATATGGTCACACCCCCTGGGTTTTCCCCTTCATAGACTGACTTGAAATGAGAATACCACAGCTGTTCCTGGATACCACAATCCATTGGATCATTGCAAGGGTCACTAAAAAAAGGTTTATTTACAACAGCCCAAAACTTAGAGCTATTTTTTAGAACGTCTACAGAGGTTAATTCTTCCCAGGCCGCTTCCCTGATTTCCCGCCTTCTGACTTCCAGTGTGTTTTTATAAGCTTTCCTCAGTAAGGCTACAATGGCCCTGTCCACTGGCTTGCATTTCAGGGCGGCCGTCAGTCTTTGATTGGCTAAAGAACATTTTTGATCAAACCACCCCGTCCCAGCAGGATCCTTCGCTTTACCTGAACGTCTAAGATCAGCTGCGACCTGGTCACAGATTTTTACGTAAGCCTCTAAGACCTCCTCGTTCCCTGCTTGCACATTCATACACATCTGTAACTCGGTTCCTACTTTAGTTGATAAGTTATTTAGGAAGTCTCCAGGTACAACTCTACGCCATCTAATTCTACGTCCCTGGTCTGTCGGGCAGATATCATGCTTATCTGTCCTATTGTGACCTAAATCCGTTTTTTTATCAGATTCATGATGTTAACAACCACTGGGTTATGGTCGCTAAAATGTGACCAAACCGCCTAATAGCCATGTATTTTATCCCCCAGCGTAGAACTGATGAAGATATAGTCAATATCTGAATGTTTTCCATTCCCTTTAAAAGTAGGTATCCCCCTATCCACTGTTGTTGGGAGCATTAAACCGTTATCTGCAAGAATATTTTCAAGGAGAACTCCTTGCACGGAATGCTCAAAATGAGTATCCCCTAGCTCTATGGGGCCAAATTTATCTAGTTCCAGACAATTGTCCGGGCAGCCATGTATATTGAAATCACCAAGGACTATAAAAAAACATTGATTTTTATTTGCCTCTTTATAGTCTGCCAAAAAAGATTTAACGTTTCCAGGTGATCAGTCGTGGTATCTCTGCCAAGCAGTGTGGTGATCCTGTGTCTAATTGGGTATGGGTTCCAGGGATAGTAGCCGAGATCAGTGTAGCCAACCCACCCTTTGCTCTCCCCACGTTAGATTTATTTATTTATTTATTTATTTATACCATTTTTAAAGCGCGCTGTTACCGGGCGGTGTCCTGGCGCTGAAATGATATGATTTCTCCCCTAAGTTGGTAGTTGATTTTTAAAGGTCAAAGAGCCAAGTCTTAATGCTTTTCCTGAAAGTGAACCCTTAGATGGTTCCGCAGGGATCATATGGGTAGAGTAACCATCCAGACTAAGGATATTCTCTGTATCCCATGTTTCCTGCAGACCAATAATGTCTGCCACACCAATAAAGTCTCTCCAAGTCGGATCGTCTATTTTATTTTTGAGGCCGGCAATATTCCAGGTAACAAACTTAATGTTTGCACCCAGCACTAGTTTTGCCGTCCCGTCTAAAGGACAATTTTTACTTGCTGGGGTGTCCAAACTAGGAACTATCGGGAGGTAGGTGGACTGGATAAGGGACAGTGCCATCTTTTAAACCAATCCTTAAGAGTGGCAAAGTATTTGACGCACTTAGGGGCATATGTACAAGGGGACTGTGCCACTAAAACGTCACTTTTTTATATGGTCTGGTGGCACAATGCCCTGCACCATATTTACAAAGCAGCATTAAGCTACTTTCCATGGCTTAACATTGCTTTGTAAATAAGGTACCCTTTCACGTAGGTATCTGCGTGCAATGAGGGTGCAAATGGTGTTATTGTGGGCGTTCCACCCCATCATCCATTGCTTTTCGATGCGGCCCCAGATTTAGAAAGATATGTAAATGTATGGCAGCGCCAAAAATTAACACTATGCAAAAGCAGGCATTAGAATGGCGCACCGAGGGGAAATACTTTCATTTCTCCTCATTTTTGCTTTTTCTATGTGTGCTGCATTCTGCAGCACACATTTTGTACCTGTGCTGCATTACGCAGCAAAATGCCAATATTGGTGTTTTTGTCACATAAACAGTCATTAAATAATAGTGAATTGCTACTTCTATGTGTGCTGCAGGATGCAGCAAACATATAAATAGCAATATGCCATTATTGATTGTGTGTGTGCAGGAATGGACACTTATCTGCAGATTAACAGTCTTCGCTGCAATGCAGGCACCCTTGCACTATGGCACAAGGGTTTCTGTGTTGGCATTAGGCAGCTTTTTTTTAGAGCCAGTGCAAGGTTAAAGACATGGGTGCACCGTATTCTTGTAAATACGGCACAAACCTGCATTTTCTTAAATAACTCAGCACTGAATTTGCAGCCATTTCCTTCTATATATCGCCCAAAATGTCTCAAATAAAAAACCCGCTCTGTCAAAGTGTCAAAGGATGGCTCTCAAACTAATACTAGATGAACACAAGTTATTTGCTGATGTCCCATTAGCAAATAAAATCTATAACGCAACTCCTTAGAATCATTTGTTATTAACTCTCTCCTCCACATTAATCTCTGTGTGTCGCAGGATGCAACAGTGTGTCTTGTTATTGGGATTTTCATGGCATTTTTGTAATGAGAAATACAACATGTCACTAGGACTGCCTTTAGTTTAGTCTAATGCCCTTAGCTTAGATTAATCTAACTGTGAATCAATAAATTAAGGTTCAGGGCTTTCTGTTCTGAAACAGATTGAATATGTCAGTCAACCACCAATCAGACAGTAACAAGTAACATCAAGATAGCAGATTTTAATTTTGGGCACATAAGTTTGCAAATCTGAAACATAAGTGAGCCTCTGGAGGACAGTGTGTATTACAGGTTGACAGTAATTCTTCCTACATTCCATATGTTCAGTTTAAGCCCCAGGGATTACTTTTTCTGATGGGATCCTCTTATTAAGGGTGGCCCACTACTTTGGGCCCTCTCATGAAACTGGCAAATACATGTTGGTTTGGTGCTATTACTATGTGCTCCCAGTTTACTAGAAATTTCTCAGGAAATGTCCCCATATACTTCAGGCCTTTTGGACTGCTCTCTGACTGAGAGGCATCCCAGCGTGAGTCTTTGAATTCTTACCATGACTGTAACCCAAAACCATACACCTAATTCTCTCTTTCCACGAATGTTTGTAGAATTATTTTGATATTGGATACTATATTATTCACTGCCCACTGCTAATCTTGTCCCATAATGCTTTGCAGGGCCTTTGGTTGGGATTGTTTTTTGCCAATAACTGTGCTTGGGGTGGTCCTCAGAGGATGGGACCACCACTGAAGTTCAACAAAATGTGCTTTTTGTTTATGCTCTTTGTGTTCAAGGCATCTGCTTGGTCCTCTCCCTAGGTTAGGGGGGACCCCACAATCATCAGCTCTCTCATGGCCTAATGTTTTAATTATAAAAGTTCACTCTTGTGAATTGATTATAAGCTTTTAAGCATGTAAAATAGCTTTTTCAAAGCATCTGAGATTGTTGTTTATTTAGCTGCTACGCTACGTGATTAAGAACAGTTTTGGTACTGTACTACGTGTGTAGTGCGAATTAGTACAAACTTTGCATGCTCCGTTAGCGTAGCGTAGTATTATGCCCAGGGTTGGTAGTCATCTCTAGCCCCACCTCATCACTGAGAGCAAAGAAAAGGTGATGAAAGTTTTGTAATTGGTTTACTGAGAAGAGAAAAAAAGAAAAAACCCACACCCAACAGTCTGATGGGGAAGGGGTTCTTTGGAGCAACTATAAACTGGCTAGGCTATCCTATATCTTTGACCCTCCTAATGAATTTCTATAGCCTCTTGCATGCTCCAAACCCGTTTAGTGTTACAATAATGGGGATGGTCTCCCTAGTGTTTCTGGAGGCTTGGGGCAGAGAGCCGTGTGACCTCCTGCCATTCCTTGCATTTTTCAACCCTTGGGTGGGCTCCTCAGGGGCTTTAATGGCTTGAGTAAGGGGGTCACATGCTGCCTCCCCTTCATTGTCGGAATCGGCACCAGGGGATTTGATTCCTGGGACCTCAGGAGCCTCGAGAAGGAAGGCTGCACATCCGCCCATCCCTTCCATGGTAATTTTGCCCCTAATGGTGGGCTCCCGGGGTGTTTAATGACTCAGGGAGGGGGCCGTGTGTCCCTCTTTCCTTTATTGTTGAAATCATCCCTAGAGGATGGGCTCCCCAGGGCCTCTGGAGGCTCGAGGGAGAGGGGTCGCACAGCCCTTCACCTTCCATATAAATTTAAACCCTTGGGGTGTGCTCCCCGGGGCTTTTAAAGGCTTGAGGAAGGCCCCCTCTTTTTGAATACTGCCCGGGGATGGGCTCCCTGTGGCTGATAATTGATGAATGCAGTGCAGCCACCATTTTCATTTTCCATCCTGCAGGATTGCAGCATGTTTTCCTGATTTACTTTTGTTTTTGACCTGGGGGACCTCTTGGTGCCCCATGTGGCCTAAGGGGTCAGGATATCCCTACCCTGCCCACTTAGATTATTTTACTTTTTTTTACACAGAACAGGGGATGACTGCCTGTTAGTAGGCCCAAGGGAAATAATGCTCCCTGAGCCAATCAAAACTCTCAACTTTTAAACTGGCGCTCCCCCGAAAGTCTCTCGAGACTCTTGCAGACACAACCATCCAGCTTTACAAATATTTTTTATGCTTATTCACTCAAAAACTACTGAACAGATTTACACCAAATCACAATAAGCACAATCTGCTTACCATGCCCTAGCTTCCTACCAAAGTTGGTGTAATTCCATTCAGCAGTTTTTGCTGTAACCCTTCTTAACCCCTTGCATGCTGTTTTAATTCTCTCACTGTGCAGGAGAATTAACGAGTGCCCCCGGCCGTCCTTAGCACACGCCCACCGTGACGTAGGACGGCCAGGGGCAGTCCTGAGCACCGAAGGGGTTAAAGAAGTCTATGTAAAAATGTATGGGGAGTTTGAGTTTTGCGGACCCCTTTTTTCAGCTCCCGCTTAACAGATCACCCCATTACATTCCATGCACAAGGTAGTCACCACGTAGCACCTTTTTAGAAAGTTTCATGATAATTCACCAAACCTTGCCAAAGTTATTAGCAACACAAAAAAGACTTTTCCTATGGAACAGCTGACCTAATTATAGCTATATGTCTATATTCACTGAAAAAATAAAGGTTTCAAGGAAGTTATAGTTAGGTCAGATGTCACTCATACATAACCAGTGAAATTCAGCAGTTATAGTTAGCTGAGCTAACTATATCTTACGCCTGTGCTATGCACTGCTTATGACCGCACATATTACATTCCTCATGACCCTAGGTCATAGCAGGAGCCGGCCCTGGGGGGTGTTGCTCCCAAGGGCCACATAGGGCTCCAGGAGAGGGGCCACACAACTCCCCTCCTACTATTTGCCCCTTCTTTTTTTTATAAAAAAGGAAAGCCATGGGAACATGCTTCCCCCCTGGTCCATATTTAACTTAGCCCTGGGGAGGTGGTTGTCCCTGGGGCTCAGGGGAGTCCACAAGGAACCTCTGTGTTTTGACAATGAAACTCCGGGAAGGTGGTGGTCCTTGGGGCATAATAAATCCTAAGAAGGGGCCACCGAGCACCCCCCACCTTTTCTAAAAAAGAAGCTCACATGCCCCTGTTCCTGCTGCAAATGTCCTTTTTTTTTGCTTTTTGGCCCTGTTGGGGCTACAGTGGGACCCCAAGACCACAGTTAGGGTGCCCAGGGTATTTCAACCCTGCCCATGTTTCTTTAAAAAAAGATTTTTTTGTGGTAGTCAGCTGAAACCGATTTCAAAGATGGCTGACAACACTTTCTGGTTGAAGTGTAAGCAGATTTGAGCATAGGGACTGTCGGATCCTTGGAGGATCCATATCCCTATATATTTAAATTTCGATTCTGTTTACTATCTCAAAAAAATACTGAATGGATGTACACCAATTCATAAAATGATCGCTTTCTGAAGAAACAGGGACCTTTCTGTGAAATTTGGTTTAATTCGGTTCAGCAATTCCGGCTGTAGTCGAGTCTAAAATCCTTATGGGACTTTGCATTTTGGGACCCCTGCTTTCATGGCCCCCACTTAACAGATCACCCTGAAAATGTTAACAACAGCAGCTGGAGTTAGCATCGAAATAATTATGAACATTTTGCGAGGATTCGTCAAATGGCATCAAACTTATTGACAAAACAAAAACCATATTTCAGATGGAAACAATGTCCTAACTCTAACTACCTAGTCGGAACTTCCAGTAGGGAATTCATATCCATATCTATAATTATATAACCATATCCCATATATAAATCCATATCCCAGAGGCAGTCGCTAAATTTGGCAGAACGCTAAATCTTGCTCCAGAAAGCATGCTTTTAGTTGTAAATCCGTTCCGTTGTTTTTGAGAAAAGAAGGCTCAAACTCTTTATATATTTCACACCGTGGAGGGTCCAGGAAGGATCCACAAGCCCAACCATGCATTGTTTTTGGCTGGCTCCAACCTAAAGGAAAAGTTGCGGCCTCAATTTTGGGACTCAGAGATTTAGTCCCAGATTCTTAGAAAATAAAACAAAAATTATATAAGGGGCAGCCTGACCTCTCGGGCCTTGTGGGGGGCCAAAAGTAACCCCTGGGGTAAAATAAAAAAAAGATTTTGGGGTTTCTTCCGTGGATATGCGTATTCACCACGAACCCAGGGCAACACCCCAGGGGATTTACAGTGGTTTCACAGATCCATGGAACTCCCCCAATAAATAAACAAAAGGTGTTGTTGGCCCAACTGCATGCTGCACAGAGTCAAAAGCTGTGTGTGGCATGAGTTTAGGCAGGCCAGGCCATGCGCCCAACCCCTCGGCGTGCACTGTGATGGACATCTTACTTTATGTAAAAAAAGACTGGAAATTCACAGAAAAAATAAAGGTTAAAGTGACTTCACTTTAAAAAACACTTCAGTCTTTATTACAAGTACTTGAGTCCCAGGGACAGCCGTACTCGCGGTGGCAGTCCGAACACGCCACACTGTGGGGTTGCCCACAGTATTGCGAGTGTGGTAGTGAGAGTGCCACAAGACTGCTGTGTATGCTGAGGATCCAGGATCCCGCAACATTGACACAGTGGTCAGGGAGCTACAATATGTTGGTGGTGCTGCTGTGGCACCGCCGTGAATATTATGAGTTACCTGTCTGCCGCCCCTTTTAAGGCAGTGAGCTCGTCCTGAAAAGGGTGGCGGAGAGGCAACAAAGGTGGCAATAGCCGTACCCCCTGCTGCTCCTCAGTCTGCGGGTGGCACAACATGTGCCCCCCTATATTTGCAATGCGAGTTCCTGCATGGTTTGCATTCATGCCACAACGTGAAAGAACGTTCAGTTGGTGCTCTCACAGCGGCAGTCTGCTTGTTGGTATCTCTCATAAGCTTAACATACCACCACTATCAGACCGCCACTGCTACGTCTGCCCGCCATGGAGTACACTTGTAATCCGGCACGTAATCCGGCAGGCAGGTGTCACATGGCCTTGGCCGTCCTCCAGCTGACAGTGCAGTGGTGGCACCATTGTACTACCACCAAAGTAGTAATAAGGCCCTTAGAAATTCACTGAAAAAAGAAGGCCAAAGGGATGTTATGGTTAGGTGAAAATGTCAGTTAATACCTGCTATTTTAAACAAATAAAACCAATGAATTTCGCAATTATAGTTATATAAAGTAACTACAGCTTGTGCCCACAACTTACAACAGCTAATTGCCTCACATATTACATCACTCATGACAGGCTCGATAACATTATTAATAACATCACTACAACATTTTAAATACCATTATTGATGACAAACGTATGCATGGCTGAAACCTAAGTTATAGTTACTTTAGTGCATGAGTTATAGTTACATGAGATAACTGTAACTGATGACTGAGCGGGGATTTAAAAAATGAGTGACTAAATCAATTGAAGTAGCAGTTAACTGCTTAGGTTATTGAGCATCAGAATAAGTATTAGGCAGTGAAGGCATATATGATTGTACAGACAGGACAAAAGGTTATTTGACATGTGGAATGTATGGCATCATACACCAGCATATATTCATCTTTGACAGGGTGAATAAAAAGTACTGTGTTTTAGTTTTATATTGTTTGCTTTTACTTGTAAACCTTTTAAACATTTCCATTATATTCCATATAACCACCATCTATTGGGGACATAGTGCTGACTTGTTATATACTTAGTAAGTTTTGCCAATACCAGTGATTTCATCTATAATGGTATTGATGATGTGACACATGAAGTCATGAGTGATGCCACAGCAATGTGATGTTATTTGTTATGTCATATGTGAGGTCATGAGAGGCATATGACAAATGTATGGGCTAAAGCTGCATGTGTACCTTACATGGCAATTTTCCAATTTTCTGGTTTTGGGTAACAGTAATGCAACACTACAACTAAGTCACTCAACTGCTTTCCCTCTACCTTAGCTGTGGGTAAGCTAGGGTTTAATCAGTGATTTCCCAATGTTTTGTGATATATCAGCTTTCTATCACTCTGTTCAGTTTTTGGCCTTGAATATGCTTGTTAAGGTATTTGAAGAAGGCTGCAACACAATGGTTGTGAAAGACCATACATAGTGAACGCTGGCTTGTCATGTAGATAGTCTTTGCCTTCACACTGTGTTAAGTTAGCATGAGCTTATTAGAAGTTCAAACGCCATTTTTCCTTTCTGCTGCTTCTGCACACGGCACATATTGTTATTAATGCTTTGAGCCTAGTAGAATATTTTACTTCACACAAGAATAATGTTTTCCTATAGTATCAACTTTGCTTGGTAAGCTATGTCTGCACAGTGAGTGCCAAGGCCTTCAAGGTTATTTCAACACAATGGTTGTTGTTCGGTCTGATCAGCGCACGTCCTAGACATAACACATATGCAGGTCCGGCCAACTCTGGCTTTTGGCACGTTTAAAAATGCACTGCGCAGAGCATGCATACACACTTGATGAATATTCGCATGCAGAGAGCTGGTGTAGAAGATGATGTGATCCCTTTCTACTAAAACCAGAGGTATGGGGCCGCCCTTCTAAAACCCAAAGAGACCTTCTGTAGATATAATAAAATATACTAGCAAGGTAGGGTAAGACTGAGGTGTCATTTAGCCTTCTTCCCTTTAGCATTTTAACATGCTTTCTCCCTTTGTATTTTATGGAATAGTAATTATGCTGATAACCTTGTTGCTTATAATATGTTTGCTTGTATTAGCTAAGATACTGCGCCTGAGAACTACGGCATTAGGAATAAATATTTCAAACTTGCACATGTCTTAATTTACTCCTCGTTCTGGACTGATATGTTAGTATAAAGAAAGAGTGTTCATGTGTTCCACGTTACCTGAGGTGTTCTAAGTCCATGTTCTGGGTTGTCTAATCATTGGGGGTATGGAAGAACCAATGAGACACTGATTGCTATTCTGGTAGGGGATTTTGGATACTAAGGTGGGTTTTGGTACACCCTAATTCACTGAGGTTCTAAGTCTCTATGCACAGTTTTGTCTAGGAGCAGAATCCCTGCAACATGGCGCCCAATCGTTGATGGTCTTATTACGTGACATATGAGTAGTGCTTATATCAGTCCTTAACCCCCTTCACTATTGTTTCCGGAAGACAGTGGTGTCGGACAAACCTACCTATAGGTACATAGGTCTTTTCAAGCTTGAATCTTTTCAAATGGTTTCCTTTTGAATTAATACCCAGTTGTGCTACGTACTTTTTTGTTGTACCTCTTTCTTACTGTGTCACTATGGCTGACGTTGACACACCGCAACATAGTCCAATTGC
The DNA here is from genome assembly GCF_964261635.1 of Lissotriton helveticus. Lineage (NCBI taxonomy): Eukaryota > Metazoa > Chordata > Amphibia > Caudata > Salamandridae > Lissotriton > Lissotriton helveticus. The sequence continues at coordinate 1,503,623,869 of NC_136065.1, forward strand.
GGTTCGCAATCATTTGCAGGCTTATAACGTTGGGTTAGAAGGCATGGCAGTTATTATGGTAGTGAGTGCGGAAGTAGCTTATCCTTACAAAATTTTCTATTAGTCGGTGACCTTCCCTGCTGTGAACACAAATACTGGTGTGTTCGATACTTATACTGCTACTGCCGTGCCTCAGGAATATGTTCCATATAGAACACAGAAAGTTCTGATTAATGCTTGGCAGCACCGAGTTTGGTTTAATGGAGCCCTAGCCCACACTTTGTTAGTCTCAAGGTTAGGTCCTTTGTCCAGTCCAGGCGCTACCTGGCATGTTTTGGCTGGATTTACACCGCATCCTCGACATGGAGCGGTTCCCGTTGCAGATTTACGGCTGCTACATACAGTCGCAATTAGTGTAATTAGATCGTTAGTGCAATACATAACCCGCAATCTCCCGGGCGGGGCCCCGGGTACTACGGCGCTTCCAGCCGGACCGAGCGGTATGAAGCTTAGTCCTGTTATGGTTAATGCAGTGATGGGCAAGCGCCCCCAGGATAAGGATGATATGCCTTTCTGGCTTGCCGAGAAATTTGACCATCTGGAAACAGTATTTCCTAACACGACTCCTGTTGAAAAACACAGGATTCTGACAATTAGTTTGCCGAAAGACTTGATACCGGAAGCATGTGACTGTGAGTCTTGGGGTAAGATATTTGCGGCGGTGTATACGAGGTGCTTTGGCACTCCGTCAATGACCGTCCTTCCCTCGGTCATTAAGCGTGTTCAGGATGAGCACGGACCTGAGGCAGCGGTTGAATTGGGTATGCGGCTATGCGGCAATTTTGACTTAGTTTCCGATCTCGTACTTGCGAATGTCAAGGGAGATGCAGTAAGCTTTCAGGTGTCTAATGCTTTGCAGACTGTTTCCGATGCCGATAAACCCCACCAGTTACTGAGAATTATTACGGCGGATCATAAGACCGTGGGCCGTAATAGTTTGGGTGTCAATCCTTTCTCTACAAAAGAGAAAAAACAACCCCAAGGGCAGAAGTCGGAAACTGACGACCAGCCCAAGGCTAAGAAGCAAAATTGGCCAAAAAAACAAAAACAGGGTAAACAACAGCAACAGAAACAGGGGTCACGTCCTGCATCACCAGTGCCTGCACCTACAGAACGTGTTTATGACGTGCGCGATCGCGCGGCGATAAAATCGCCTGATCGTTTTCAGGTTTCCGAACAACTCTCTCCTCGTTCTTTTCAGGACTCATCGGCCTCATTGACCGGTGGTGGAGGAGGCAGCAGAGGTCAGGGGGGCCAGCAGGGACGCGACCAGCCCCGCCAGAAAGACAGTAAAGGCAAGCAGGACGATTCAACACCGAAAAGACCCCAGTTTCAGAAAAAGAAAGTTGCCGCTTTAACAGCGAGATATGCCACAGATAGTGAGAACGCAGCTTCGAAATCTGACATGGGCGCTGATTTTGTTAGACAGCGCGGTGGAGATTACCATAGTGCGAGAGGCCCTGCGTCCACTACTGAAGGGGACAGCGACTGACCAGTATGTTGTTGTGGAGACAGCGGATACCAGAGTAGCTCCCCCTGATAGACTTTATAACATTGTCCTTTTAATTGAAGGTGACATACAAAGTACCATAAAAGGGGTATTTTGGGAAAATCTTACGACTACCTATGACATTTTGTTAGCGGAGGCTGACTGGCCCCCACCTTTTGTGCTCGCGGCTCCAAGAGGGGAGAAGGTAATCCTCCCTAGTTTCGCGCACACTGTCTCAAAGGATCATGCGCTTAAATTTGCAGACAAGTGGGCTAAAGCCCTTGCGCCGGCTCTGTACCATACTCACTGTTTTTGGGTTAAATTTTCCCCACACCACGAGATTCCCCTACGGTCTATGCCACAGCCTCAGCCTCAATAGCCCATCCGACGCGAAGCTAGGGCTTCCGTTGCGGAAATCCTTGAACAATTGGAATATCAAGGTGTAATTGAAACTTGTGTGTCACCGATGAAGAACCCTCTTTTTACTGTGATCAAGCCAGACAGCTCGTACCATTTGGTTTTGGATTACCGGCATTTGAACTCGCATTGTTGTGCCTGTGAAGTACAGAATACCCACGGCTCTGCTTTAGTGGACGGTCTTGTGCGAAAACTGTTTAAAACCACACTTGACATTTCCAACTTTTTTTTTCCCCACAATTTGGATGGTCTTAGTTCCCAATGGACCAGTTTTACAAGTGGTGGCAAACAGCGCCAATACAAATGTTTACCTATGGGCTATAAGAATAGGTCAGGCATGTTTGCTGCCCGTATAGTCTCTCTCTTGTAGAGAGTGGACACGGATGCGTGTTCGTATGTGGATGACATATATATCACTGACGACGAGCTTTGGGTGCATCTGTGTCGCGTTGACCGCATAATTTGTAACTTTGCGGACTTTGGTTACAAATTCAACTTTGCAAAGTCTCACATTGCAGAGTACACAGTGTTGTTTCTGGGCTACGAGCTCAACAATGAAGGTCGAGGATTGGCTCCTCACTTCTTGGAGAAATGCGCACAAATGTGCGCTTCTACAACTCTGAAAAAGTTACAGTCCTTGCTGGGATTTTTGAATTTCGGGCGTACATACATTCCTGAATATGCCCAGCGTATCAAGCCTTTGTATGCTTTGATACAACCTACTTTTACCAAATCGTGCTGGCTGCCAGAACATTCAGCTATTTTGCAATCATTGTAGGCTGATCTTCTAGAATCTAAATTCTTACTGACTCGTGATAACCACACCAACCTGGTGATAAGAATATTCCCTGGGTCTGTGGGTTTCACGTACCTTACTTTTAACGAACGAGACACATTACCTATTGCTTATAAGTCACACTTGTACACTTCGGCTGAAATGCGTTTTTCCACTGTGGAAAAAGTTTTTACAGCAGTGCAAATGGCGATTCTTATGGAACGTGCACTGTTGCAGGGAAAATGCATGTTGGTTGTTACCCTGTATCCTGCATTAGAGGCAGTGACAAAAGCCAGTGTACCGAATTCTAAGGCTTTGCACCCATGGTGGACACAATGGGCAGCATCATTGATGTCTCCGATGTCACTTTTATTTTTGACGCCCCCCTACTGTCGCAAGAGTTTTTGAAGTATAAATTTGTTGGGAAACAAACTTTACAACACAACTTTTACAAAGCACTACCATTACAACAAAACTTTTACAACGCAGTATCCATTACACCGCATGCCTTTACAACGCAACCATTACAACGCATGACACTACAACGTATACCACTACAACGCATGTCATTACAACGTATACCATTACAACGCATAACATTACAATGCATAGTACCCTTACACTTTCCAACACTTACCCTACTGTTGCACCCCCTGGAGTTAGAATAGTAATTTTAACCCTACACTATCCAACACTTACCCCACTGTTGCACCCCCCTGGAGTTAGAATAGTAATTTTTACCCCTACACTATCCAACACTACCCTACTGTTGCACCCCCTGGAGTTATAATAGTAATATTTTTACCCCTACACTATCCAATACTTACCATACATGCAATGTAATGTTATGCGTTGTAATGGTATGCATTGTAAAGGTAGTATGCGTTGTAATAGAATGCGTTGTAAAGGTAGTTTTTAAAAATCTGCTGTAATGGCATGCGTTGTAATGGAATGTGTTGTAATGGATGTTGCGTTGTAAAAAATGTGTTGTAAAGGTATGCCTTGTAAAAGTATGCATTGTAACGTCATACATCCGAACTTTTTCATCCTGCTCCTTTGGTTATGCGGCCTTTGGAGGATTTCCATTCTATCATTTACTCTGATGGTTCAGCGCAAGTTGCGCATGGGTCTAAGCACGCATACGTTTCAGCTTGCGCCATTGTGGTAGGTGCCATGGTGAATGGTGAGTTCAAGTCCAGAGTCGTGCACACGCTGACTTTAGGGGACTGCACCGCACAATTGGCAGAGCTTCGTGCTCTGATGCTTGCATTGGAGTACACTGATCCTAGTGTGACGACGCTTATTATGAGTGATTCTTACTACTGTGTCCAGTCTTACACCAAAAACCTGTTTTTTTGGATTCCGAATAATTTTCGTGGTTCCAAGGGTAGTACAATAAAACATAAAATGATCTGGGTCCGAGTGGCTGAGCTCAAAGAGCAGTTGCCACTCGTGTTTGTAATTCATACTCTCGGTCATCAGCGCGTGGGAGTTCACGCTGTTGGCAATTCTTTGGCCGATGAGGCCGCAAAGTCAGCAGTATCGACATATTTGGTTGCAGCAGTTACACGTTCCAAAAGTAAGATTGATGATGATATCCTGGCAGACATTGCTGTGACTGAGAAGGGAAGTAAATATCCTAAGGGGTTCCCTTCAAAGTATACATACCACTTAATTCCTGATAAAGTTCCTTATGTGAAAATACCTGACCACGGTGAGAGGTTAATTCCCAACGCGGACCGCAGGCCAGCGCTGATTACAGCTACCCATGAAGGTGTTGCGTCTGCGCATGCGGGTGTTTCGGCTACTGTTTCCCAGTTACAACAACGTTTCTGGTGGCGGGGACCGTACAAACAGACGCGTGATTATGTCCTTCAATGTGACATTTGCCAGCAGATTAAACCTTCAACTGCTGCCCGTCCGCCACAGACACAGTTGTACATTTCTAATAAACCACTTGGTTGTTTTTACTTAGATCACTGCAGTCCTTTTTCTTCTGATACTGCATATAAGTATATCTTAGTCGCAGCGCTGATTCATGTACTGTCATAAGAGACTTGCGTGTCTTTTTGGGGATTTTTGCCTGTGGTACCTTCCATTCGGATCAGGGTCTGCCTTTCGCCTCTAAGGCGTATAAGGATGTCCTGACTTTGTTGGGGGTCCAAGTCAAGTTTTCGTCTCCATACAGACCTGAGGGTAATAGTGTTGTGGAACGAATGAACCGAGATTTAAAGCAGTCTTTGACAGCTAGAGTTATAGGCACTGGCAGGAACTGGCTGGCCCACCTCAATAGCGTGCAGCGTGCTCTAAATAATCTCCCTAGAAGGTCTCTGGGTGGGCCGACCACATACGAAATGCTCTTTGGTATCAAGATGTTTGTACCGGACCTTGACGGTCTAGACCAGGCGGCTGTTGCTGCCTCCTTTGACGTAGATGAACATTGCAATGTTTTACAGAATATACAAGAGAGGAGAGACAGTCTTGCAAAGGAACATTTGCCCTCCACCTCGGGATGATGCGTTGCAGATCCGGGTAGTTGGCTGGCTACCCTAAGTTGGAGACCTTGTTTGAGAGCAGATCGAAAAAAAGAAAGAATGTGGTCCCTCTTATCAAGCTCCAGTTCCAGTGCTTGGTCTGAAGGGCACAAGAACAGTCATTTTACCACCAAGGGGCTGGCCCACTTTTTTAAAGTTGTAAGCTGTGGCCTTGTAACTTCTTTTCAAACTATATTCGGTGTCTTCCCGGCTTTCTTTCATTTGATTTTTTCCAGCCTATTTGGTGGATTTCCCTTACTGTTGGCTCTGGCAGCTGGAGTGCTTTTGCTGTTTTGCTTGTTTCAAAATGGATGCACATCCTGTGTTACAAGACGAGCTGTCTCGGCTGGGGCGGCTTCGCGCCCGAATGCTTGAGTATTATGGAGCGCTGCCTCTTGCGACTTTGAGTGCAGCTTATGGATTATCCTTTCGATTTTCCTACTTTACATGCGTCCAGACTGTCTTTCATTGCCTGAGTTGCGACTTCGAATGGGCCCTGGATTTGTGTCTCTGCAATACGGTGTCTCCCGATGCGGATTATAATCAACTTATGAGCCCCTTAGTTGCTCATGAATTGCTTTGTTCTGATGGAGGGATTATGGCCTTTGCAGCGGTGCATGGAGTACTGGGTCATTGGAATGTGTTCGCAGCGGCGCAATATTTCTTGGCACGCAGCTTCCTTGAAAACCCAGCGAGTTGTCCTTTGATGGTGTTAGAGGCTCCGGTAATTGAGGAACATGTATGTTCTTTCCCCTTGTTAAATTGGATGGCCGAATTATTTTCGGATGAGAACAGTGACTTCCTGTTGGAGGCTGTTGCTGCATATTTTGCATATTCATTATTGGAATGAGATGTATCTTCTGTCTCTCTTCCGTGACCGACGCCACTTATTGGACATTGGATATTTTTTTACTTTTTCATCAATTTTTTGGGCCCAGACCTATTGGCTTCACTATGTACAAAAGCTACATTTTTTTATGACATTGAGCTATTAGCAAACTATGAGGTTTTTCCTTCACCATTTTGTCTGTCCTCCTTGTACAAATTGGAGACTTGTTCTGACTATTGTTGTTGAACTCTGCATTCCTAAATTTGCCCCCTTTTCTTATCTTCTCTTATCTTATCCGTGCTCGGTTCAAGGGAGGGTGTCATGTAGATAGGCTTTGCCTTCACACTGTGTTAAGCTAGCATGAGCTTATTAGAAGTTTAAACGCCATTTTTCCTTTCTGCTGCTTCTGCACACTGCACATATTGTTATTAATGCTTTGAGCCTAGTAGAATATTTTAATTCACACAAGAATAATATGTTTTCCTATAGTATCAGCTTTGCTTGGTAATCTATGTCTGAACAGGGAGTGCCGAGGCCTTCAAGGTTATTTCAACACAGTGGTTGTTGTTCGGTATGATCAGCGCATGTCCTAGACATAACACATATGCAGCTGTGGCCAACTCTGGCTTTTGGAGCGTTTAATAATGCACTGTGCATAGCATGCATACACACTCGATGAATATTCGCATGCAGAGAGCTGGTGTAGAAGATGATGTGATCCGTTTATACTAAAACCAGAGGTATGGGGCTGCCCTTCTAAAACCCAAAGAGACGTTCTGTGGATATAATATAATATACTAGCAAGGGAGGGTAAGACTGAGGTGTCATTTAGCCTTCTTTCCTTTAGCATTTTTACATGCTTTCTCCCTTTGTATTTTATGGGATAGTAATTATGCTGATAACTTTGTTGCTTATAATATGTTTGCTTGTATTAGCTAAGATACTGTGCCTGAGAACACGGCATTAGAAATAAATATTTCAAACTTGCACGTGTCTTCATTTACTCCTCGTTCTGGACTGATATGTTAGTATAACGAAAGAGTGTTCATGTGTTCCATGTTACCTGAGGTGTTCTAAGTCCATGTTCTAGGTTGTCTAATCATTGGGGGTATGGAAGAACCAATGAGGCACTGATTGCTAGTCTGGTAGGGGATTTTGGATACTAAGGTGAGTTTTGGTACACCCTAATTCATTGAGGTTCTAAGTCTCTATGCACAGTTCTGTGTAGGAGCAGAATCCCAGCGACAGGCTTAAACTGATGTGTGTTGGAAAGTGGGTTAGTAGCAGTGGTAAATATACATCTACCACTGGCAATACCGCCACTAGCACGGTCTAGGGTTCAAAATAGGTTTCAGAAAATTATTTCCATTCTCACCCTGAGTAGCTTGGCTGCGAGCAGGCAGTCTTAACCTAGGAGACATGTATGTTAAGCATTTATAAACACCAATTCACTAAATAATGAAGACACCGCACACAATAAAATTCCCACACCAATTTATAAAAACAGAAAATATTTTTATCTTTAACATGACACCAAAAAGTCACAAATTCAATATAGGAAACCGGAGTTATGAATTTTTAAAGATTAAACACTTTGTAGCACTTAGAGACCAATAGCGCCACTCTGGAACATTTGATCATGCTTGACTGTGTCAAAGTCACACTTTCAGGCTGACAGCGATGGAGCCCTCTGCGGGTACAGTGAGTGGGATGGCCCTGGTCAAAACTGTACCTTCGGACGTAGAAATAATTCTGGAGCTTTTTCTACCAGGGTCTCTTGATGCTCTTCACTAGTCCGGATTCAGTGAGGGTTCGCTGGCTTAACTTTCAGGTAGCTCCCAGTCAAATACTGGAAGTCAAATCTTTAGAGCTGTTCAGTGGGAAGAACCTGGAGTCTGGGCCAGGCCCTGGTTCAAGGTGGCCGGCTTGGCTCTCGCGGTTGAGCCAGTCACCGTATGAAGATTTTTAACAAAGTTGATCCAGACGTCTCCAAACTTCTTTCCAAAGTTCCTCTTGAGAGACCAAAGTGTCCAATACATAATCCAGGGGTCTGGAAGCTCCTAAATGGTCTTGAATGTTTCGGACCACAATTCTCACAATGCACCTGGACAAACCCCTTACAAGTCCACTGGGCGCACTACAGGCAATGGACTCTTGGCAATGATGATGCAGTTGAGCTCTGATAGCCTGTAGCTTGCAGGGAGTCCATTCTTTAATCCTTTAGAATCAAGGTGCAGCCACAGGGGTGTAGCTCCAGATAGTGCATTAGGCGCTGTCAGTCAGAATGCAGCGCCTGGTAGTGCAAATCAAGTTTCCAGCATGACAATCCTTCTTCTTCTCTTTGTTTCAAGCAATAGATCTTATAGGCTCTGCACCTCTAATATATTTATTCAGTGTTCTCAGGAGTCAAGCAGGAGAGCACTCCAGTCCAATGGGGTGCAAGGCAACACCCTAGAGCAGTGGTTCCCAAACTTTTTCAACCCTTGGCTCCCTTGACCTATTGGCCTTTGGTCGCGGCTCCCCATGATGTCACTATATTTTTATTCAGGTGCGTGGGGGGGGGGGCTGTAAGCCCAGCCTCGGCTCACTACCTTAGGATCTTTTGGAGCAGATATTTCAGTTACCCTAGTAAAGAGCCATATGTAGTTCCTTTTTTTTTTTAAGGAGTCAAGGGAGGAGATTTCCCTGATGCTCCTTAGATATTGTCTGAGTTATATAGCACGGGGAAAGCGCATGACTACATTTGAAGACATGATAAACTATTCTGATGAAAACACGATATCTTGCTGAGCCAATGAAGAACCCCTTGCCCTCCATAACATGGTCTCGTCCTCCTGAGAGCAAATGAACAACAGCAGTTGAGCTATTTGAAGATCATGGACTTGTAAAGCAGGAAGACTAGCAAAGACTGAATAACAGTGGTAGTAGGTGATGGCTCTAGAAGCAGTTAGCAACGATGCTGGCTTCAAACAGAAGTATAAAACATGGGCACAATTAACTGAGTTATGTGCACCTGGCTGTTATTAGCCTTCCTGTAGCAATGATTAGAGACAGACAAAAGGACAAGCCCTGTCTAGAAACTTCTTCACCTTGAACAACATAAACTGCAGTCCCACCTTTGCCCCTACCATCCACTGAACAGCAGCGTCCCAGAAGAACTTATTAGAATCACTTTACTAACAAGGCTTTCATTTACTTTCTAAAAGGGTGGCCTTTCCCCATTCTCCTTCATGCTAGTGTCTGTGTCTCTGAATTCCAGCCACTAGCAGGCAAACAATACATGCCACTGTCTGGGGAAGCTGTATCACCCCTCCATCTTGCTCTGTGTTGAACAAGAGGCCATCCAACATAGATCTCACTGGTCCCAGTCCAAAATTCTCACCGCAGATGCAGGCCCACGAACATACATGCTCCAAGCAGTTGTTGCATATACACACACTGTATGCACACATCAGAACAAGAACGTGATATCAGAACAAGTATCTAAGGTTCACATAAGAGCAGAAATCTGCATGTGAAGCGTGGGTAGACTACTTTCTCCTTGGCACAGATAAAAATGTCTGGTCACTCAACCGATTTACAAAAGCTAGGCACACTGCCTCCATCTCTCTGTGTAACTTACCCAGAACATGCAAAGAGGTTCTACACTTGCTATGAGGGCGATCATTGTGCACCCCTCAAAGTCACAACATAGGTTCTGAACCTTGCATTACCATGAACACGTTAGGTACACCCTAGATTAGCAGGATACCAGAGCTAAACAAAATCACAATATTTGTTTCACATGCAGCCAGGCACACACAGTAGGGGTACACATGGCTTTGCTATGCGGGTAACACTCCCATGCCAACAACCACCATGTTACTAACTTCAAGCCACTGGGCACCCAGTTGACAGGTGTTGGAGGTCTCTATGTGTTTCGAAGGACAGTGCCAAAGTGTGGCACCGAAAATGTGATGTACGACACAAGGCACTGAAATCTAAGACTACCCTTCAATATCATGGGGAATAATGAAAAATAGAAGTGACACAGGGGGAAAGGTAAGGTTTAAAATTGTGGGCATAGAAAACAGTGCTAAGCACAAAGACATGTGCTGGCCACAACTGAGATATGATGGACGCAGACTAGTAAGGTAGGGCTGGTGTGTGGGGAAAGGCTTGGGCTGGAGTTTTTATTTATGTATGTAGTTTTCTATACCTCAAACGTGGCCATAATATTAAAAGTGATTTACACAAACAATTGAAAAGTTACAAGATAAAATAAGCCAATCACTCTTAACCCCAGAAAGGTATGTATGACTTAATTGGTGACATAAAGTAAGAATTTAGTTATATACACGAAATAATATAAAACATAAACATGTAAGTACCTGGAGTGAAAGATCTGGTATTACAAACATTTTTGTGAGGAAAGCAACTAAACTCTTACCCGTCCAGACGTGCATAAAAGGGCTAAAAATGGGTCAGAGCGTCTCTCCAGTATAGCACACATCAAGTGTAATCACAAATCGAGGGAGGCTCTGGGCCCTCAGACATCGAGATGTGGTTGGCTCAGGGTTATTCACCTTTAAAGGGGGCCTCTGGGATGTTCACACGTGAAGGGGGTCTTTATCTTGCATTATCGCAAGCAGACAAGTGGCTGGCTCTGGAGCGCTCACACTTCTGGAGGTGCATCTCGGGTCTTCCTCACACATCTAGGGTGGCTCTGAGGTGCTCTCATTTAGTCGGTGGGTCGTTGGCTCCAGGGGGGTTTACACTTTGCGGTGCCTCTTCTGTACTCGGCCATGCTTTGCAGTTTTCTTTGCTCCTGCCCCTCGCTCGTACAGCCTATGCAGGGGCACTTAGGGCATGGGCAGTTCTCTGCAGCCAAACCTAAATCCTGCAAAGAGCCATGGCTGACGGACCTCACCAATCAGCACGACAGTTTTAAAATCCAAGCCCTGTGCAGAAACTAGCCAAGCTGGGCCCCTTCTCGCCACTTCAAGCAAAGAAATCAGCGGTCCAGCCCGAATGTGAGGTATCAGACAGTGAGAAGAGGAATATCTGGTTTAATTTAATTTAAATATTTGTAAAGCACATGTGGGTTACTGGGGTACTTTTTTTCTTGCGCTAGTAGTTTTTCATAAATTGAGATAGGAGTCATTTAAAATAAATATAACACATACGTTTTCATCGCTCTATTGAAACCTTCATCCATCCGAGTGGTGGTGCACATTAGTGGGAGGGCGTACACGGTGGACTTAGAAGTGAAAAGGAATATGGAAAACTCTGGAGGGAGAGGGAAAACGCAGGGTTGTGTGTGCAGAGGGAAGATGCGGTCAATTGCTCGTACATCTTTAAAAACATATTTCATCATTAATATTTGCAAACTGCCCTGATGGTGAAGGTAACAAGTGCATTATTGACGGAGCAGCTCTGTCAGAAGGTAGGTGAAGGTATTTCACCTCATTACAACTTGAAGGACCAGGGGGTTGGAGAGGTTTCAGTCACTATGTATGCAGTGTGCTTTCTGTGATAAATTTAATTTTGACTCTGGTTAGCAAAATATTACGCACTCATATTTGTTTCTGTTCCTCATGTAACCCTTTAGCAATCCCGTTTAGGCGGATGTACACTGACACCAATTAATGGGAAAATCTATCAGCAAGGGGGAACAAAAGCAGTCCCGTGAAAGCGGAGGCTCTTTATTGCATTGTGAATCATGTTGTGTGCTGGGCCAATTTATGATTCAGACGCCGACAGGTGGGGATGACACTGTCAAATGGATTACTCGCAAATAGTTAATTGACAAACTTCGTGAATTACATTTTATACTTTTCCAACATGCCCAAGACATGCGCGGCGCCCCTGGCAAGTTCTAATGGCGTACGGGGGCGCCGCGGCGCACAGTTTGGGAACAACTGCCCTAGAGGATGACCAAGTCTTCCAAAGTGAGGCATAATCTTATCCCAGAAAGAACTATTCCTCTAAATTGAAGATGGCTGAAATCTCAGCAGAGGAGTAAGACCGACCTCCAGTGTGGCTGATTCTCATAGCTCATCTCCCCCTAAAATCTGGAGATTCCTTTCTTAACCCTGCTATCTGGCTTGGCCAGATGGGATGGAGTAGGCAGACCTGGCCTTCCTTGCCTGTCTTGTTCCTCCCTTGAAACTTCATGCTTCACGACCCCTTCCCTCAGCTCTGGCATGCCTGAGTAGCAGAGATCTCTCCAACAGATAGCCTTCTCCTAATGAGCCACTTATCACTTTATCAAAGCAGCCTGGTTATTCCTATTAACTCTAACCAATCAAAGGAGACTGCAGGAAGGCTGAGGTTTTGCTTGCAGACAAGAAAGTCTTATAACTTCATTTCTGTGCATTTTAAAATAAATCCAACAATGGCATATTGTTGGATTTATCGATACCATTCTCTTGAGTCTTTGAATGATATTCATGTAATTCCTAGTAATAGTTATGCATTCATAAACTACTGCAGTGTTATCCTATGTGGCTGGAAATCTACAATGGGGAAAATGAGATGTGTAATTTTTCCAACACCACGACATATAAAACATCTTTTATAAGGGTCCTGCTTATAGTTGCATGCCCCCCACTCCTGGAACATCTAGTGGAGACCTTGGGGGTTCTGAATAGGCAAATATAATGTAGATCCACACTCCACTGTGCTCCTAGCATTAACATCGATTATGGGTGGCACTTTACTACAGTAGGGAAAGTGAAATGTACAATTTCTCTATCCCCAGGGCATATACAACATCTTTTATAAGGGCCCTCCTCATAGTTACCTGACATCCCTCACCCCCCACTTTTGGGACACCTAGGGGAGACCCTGGCAGTACCTATTATGCAACATTATTGTGGACTATCACTCGTTAGGTGCCCATACCACTAAAGTCGAGTTTGCAGTGAATTTACTTTTAAAAGCAGTGCTGCAACACAGGGCGGCTTTTAAAAAGACCTCAGGTGCTCTGCAGTGTCCACATGCAAGTGGAGAAAGGGCTGCTGGCCTATAAACTGCTGTGGCCTAATGTATAGTAGGGACTTATTGGTAGGTTTAATCACCCTGTCTACTAGGAACATAGAGGGTAGGTCATGCCAATTGTAAAGGTAGCCTAATATATGGTGCTCACTAATGCATGTGGGCGTTTTCACTTGTGTATTCAGCATAGCCTTTGCCCTGGGCCTGGTTATACAGAGCCCAGGGAGAGTCAGAGTCAGTTACCACTAGTAAAAATCAGCAAACAAAGAGTGTAGAACAGGGCAGACTGGATAACTTTGCAACAGGGGGTTTAAGCCAACATTCAATATGTGTGCCCCCCCCCTTTCCGGGTTTGGGGTTCGGGGATCCTTATATTACTTCTGGACAGATGTATGACTCTTTTCTGGTTCTGCAAATGGGAGATCCTCCTGTTTGAGACCGCATAAAAGGGTAATGGCACGTACAAATGCTATTTTGCGAGTCACTGACTCACAAAATAGCATTTACGACTCTCGCTACTTGGAAGGGGCGTCCCTTCCCATTAGCGAGTCACCATGCCCTGTACTAATATTTTGCGGTCCCAATTGGTGGGTCGTACATCTGGCCCTTCATTGGTTAAATTAGCTTTGTGATAGAGGTAGGTGGGCTTGATGAGGGATAGTGCCATCTGTTAAACCAATCCTTAAGAGCAGCAAAGCATTTGACGCACTTAATGTCCCAGACCAGAATCAGCTATGTAAAAGGGTCTAAGGATGACTCTCAAACTAATACTAGACAGACACAAGGGATATGCTGATGTTCCATTATCAAATAAAATCTATACTGTGATCCTGCTGAATCATTTGCTATTAACTTTCGCCTCCACATTAATCTCTGTGTGTCACAGGATGTGACAGCGTGTCTCGTGATTGGGATTTATGTGGCATTTTTCTAATGAGAAATACATGTTACGTCTGATGACTCCCTTTAGTTTAGTCTAATTCTAACTGCAAACCAACAAATTAAGGTGCAGTTGTTGTCTGTGCTTTCTGTTCTGAAACAGCTCAAACATGTTAATATTTCACCAATCAGACAGTAACAAGTAACATCAAGCAGGCAGTTTTAATTTTGGTTACATAAGTTTGCTAATCTGACACATAAGTGAGCCTCTGGAGGGCAGTGTATATTAAAGGCTGCCAATAATTCTTCCTACATTGCATATGCCCAGTTCAAGCCCCAGGTGATACTTTTTCTGATGGGATCCTGTTATTAAGAGTGTGTGGTAGCTAGTGTAAGGTTCATTATTATCAGTATTCCATCTGCGTAAATTCTATGGGCCAGATGTACGACCAAGTAAATTGCGCCTCGCTAATGGCGACTCTTTTGTGAGGCGCAATTTACGAGGTGCAATTTACTATGTCCAACAGTGTTTTTCTCACTGTTAGCGATTCCCAATGGGGTCGCAAATAGAGAGGCTCATGAATATTAATGAGCCTCTCGTAATTTGCGGCCCCATTGGGAATGGCAGGCCCTCCACTACGAGCCTGGTGGCTTGCTGGGCTCCGTACACCATCACGTCTGGGACTGCTTTTAAATAAAGCAGTTTTTTTGTTTAATGCAGCCCTTTTTCCCTAGAGGAAAAAATTAAAATGAAATGTTTTCGTTTCATTTTTTAAGGGCAGGAAGTGGTCCCTGGGACCACTGACTGCACTTAAGAAATATTTTCCCCAGCGTTTGCCCTTTTGTGACCCCATTACCACCCTCATGAAGAGGGTGGTAATTTGCGAGAGTATTGCGACCTCAATTGTGGTCACAAAACATTTGTACATAGGGTTGCGCTCGCTTTTAGGAAGGGAACACCCCTTTCTAATAGCGACTCGCAAATAGGGTTTGTACAAACCCCATGCCATTTGTGCATGCCCAAACGGGTTCGCAAACACGTTTGTGCATGCAAAAATAGTCGTACATCTGGCCATAAGTTCCCTAACTAAGTTTTGTTACCGTTGTGTATCTTTGTATTCATTGGCTGTGCTTTGTGATATGCATGCATTTCTAAGGGCCCAATTATGACTTTGTCACATTTGCTCCAGGTCTGCACCGGCACAGCTGCGCCAAAGCCTTGCAAAGATCACCTGCCTTATTATGAGTTGAACTCGTGTAAGGAGGACAGTTCTTTGCCCTTCCAATGGTGGTGCCTGGAAAACAAGCACAGCAATGGGAACAGCAAAAAAAGTTCCAGCACACCATGGATAGTGATGTCCATGCCATGCTGGAACTTTTGGGGGAATAAAGACAGGGGGGGCACAACATGTATGTGTACCCAAGGTGGGGGCACAGGGACCCTGTAGGGCCCCCTTGATTCCTGCACCACTATCCTTTTCATGGTGCAGGAACTCGTAATATGCTCAGTAGGACTGGTGCAGTCCAGCTGAGCATTTTACATTGTGGCTCAGCTTTGCCATTGCCAGGCAAGAACTGTTCCCTGGCCCAGCCGGTGGTCCCCCATGGTACGTCTTTGAAAGTCATAACCCAGCAGACGGTGGACTGCCCCTGCTAAACCACCACGAGCGTGGACCACCCCACTCATAATCAGGCCCTTAATTTGAGGCTCGGATTCTTATTCAGCTTGGGACCAGCATCTGATTTGCTTGGATGCTCCAATAAATACTGCACATAAATACACTTATCGTTGTAACTGTAATTCTTCCTACTGCATATTTGCGATGATCAGTCAACAATCCGGGGGGAGTATCCACTCCTTATTTCTGACCAATTTGCTGCTGTTGGAGGGTGAAATCGTCGGTGTCTATAGAGGAGTTGGTAGTTGCTGCTCAGCTTGCTGCTTCAAAAGAAGTGCCAATTTTAGTGTCATTTCTATGCTTCATTGGCACTGACAGTTTGCGGTTTTGGGCAAACTTGAACAAGTTACCCAGTGTGAGTGCTTCCGCTCCAGACCCTGCCAATGTTACTTTACATCTCTTACACCACAGAGTGCACAGGCACTGTCCACACAAAGGCATTCGTCTATATCAGCAAGAACACATGTAGGAAATGCACTTAAGAACTTCATGGCAGCCATATTTGGGAACCACATTGTCAATTGAAACATGGTTTACATCGTACACGCTCAACACGGTTTGTGTTAAATGGGTTGAGATTTAGTTTTTGGTCAATTAGTTGGCTGTAAATTCAACGCAACATTGGCCTCTCATTTAAAGGTTGGAAAACAGTATATTAATTAATTCTTGAATTTTTAAGCTACAGTTTCAGAACATTTTTGCACCGTTTGCTGAAAGTCAGTCTGCAATGGCCAATACCAATTGTGACAATCCCCCACCTGCATTTTTCAAGAGTCCCAATTAACCTAGTATGAAATGGGATTAATGGCTCAGACTTTTTAATGATTATCTTTTGGCAATTAATGGAGTCATATTGCCAGCTCAAAGGAAGAAAGCTTTACTATTAAATTTGATGGACACTGATGCTGGGGATATTTTCAAACACTTACCTGCAATGGCACCATTACAAGGAGATGAAGCAGGGGATTATGGGGCATATTCCAAAGGAGTTATCGACAAGTTAACAGCATTTTATCGCAGCCAAAGTGGCGATAAATGTATAGCCCCATGCACAAGCTGGTGCTAACAGCCCATATCACCAGTTTACCTGTGATAGCAGCTGCAAAAAACATCGCCAGAGATGACTCCCGCAACTATTGCTAATGAGATGCAGAGTAGGCGTTCCCATGCAAAAAATCTGTGACAACACCCCTCCGCAACATTCTCAACGACCAGCCAGATTGGCAATAAGATCCCAAAACAGGCGATAAGGCGCATTAGCAGGAGGAAATTAACACCTGCTCTGACCTGGTGTAAACGTGGACGACAGCCTGCACCACAAAAGGGAGCCCAGTCCAGAGCCACACCTGAAGGGCAACAGATGACATGGAGCCACTGATCATGTAGGCCGGACACCCAAGAGGGCCACAACACCCACCACCCCCACCCCCACCATAGCTGGCTTCCCGCATGTGTGAGGGCGCAATTGACTGCACACATGTCCTACATGTGCCCCCTGGCAACACTGCACACAATAACCGCAGCAGAAAGCACACATATTCCATAAATGTGCGGGCAATAGTGGATCACCAGGGAATCTCCACCAACGTCAACGCCAACCACCCAGGCAGTGTGCATGATTCCCACATCTTTTGAAAGTCCATCATCAACCACCGCTACCAGGATGGCACCTACGGAAATGCACTGCCCGTTGGCAAGTACCAAATGAATACACCATGCACCTCAACTCCACAATCATGCAACTCACAACACTGGGAATGCACCCGTTACAAGCTCACATACAACATGCCAAACAACAGGCCTAGCCACCAGATACGACAGCACAACTTACTGTGGGAACCTGGGCTAGCCATGCACATGAGCCATAAACGGCATGGCACCTCAGTCACACGATAATAGATTGTGGAGAGAGTTGGGAACCAGGCATGTGCGAATGAGCCAAGTGACCCATGAATGAGAATGTGCACAATGCTAAGTTTGGTGTGGATGTGATGGCCAAACTGCAGCATGCTGACCACACACATATCCATGTCAACATACCCGCTGGTGTTTGGAGTGGAGTGGACAGTGGGTGCAACCATGTCACCCCAGCCAGTGGGGAGGCTCGTAGAAATGTAGCTTGTTATGTCACCGCTGAAAATGTGAGCGGAGTGGGCTGGCCCGCTGTACACCAGGCCAGCATAGGGGTGTGAAAAAAAGGCACGTAACTCTGGGCTTGGTCCTCTTCGCGAATGCCTAACATGTCTGCCAGGGCGGTGCCTCTCACCCCGCCATGAGGCCGACACCGTGAGCAGTGTTGCCTGTGATCCTGTGCACCTGCTGCACCCTGGGCCGCTTGTCCCCAAACCAGTCTTGTCCTCCCCTGTACACCTAGGCTTCAATGCTCACCTGCCGACACTGGCGTGTGTCGAAGAAGGCCCACCACGTGACGGTGCAAGCTTCAAGCCCGAGGCCCTGGCAGCATGCTCATACCATCACAGCCTCAGCAACACAGGCCCGCAGTTCTCCTTTCTCGTTGACGTACTGCCGGCATACATAGCGGACTAGTAGGTCACACATTTGGAACTGAGTCTTGATTACACCATGGCAGAGAACAATATTTATGACGGATTCTATGTCACTATACTCCCTTCGACGTGGTGCCACCATGTCTGTGCATAGCATACCAACCACACGTGGCTGTGGGCCCACGTGCACTACTGACCTCGGGCCACACTGCGCTTGAGTAGGTGAGACATTTGGAACTGAATCTTGATTTTTCAATTGCAGTGTACATACCATTGCACGCAAGGAGAGGTGTAAGAGGATAACGCGTTTTAGTCAGGAGGAAAAAAGGATCATCGTTATGGAGGTGATCGAACACTACTGATAATTGCCTGGTGTCACTAACTCTGTGCATCCCGAGCCAACGACACGTAGCTGTGGGCCACTGCTGACCGCTGGCCTCGGCCTACACTGCGGTCGAGTAGGTCATACATTTGGGACTGATTCTTGATTTGGCAATGGCGGAGTTCATATCATTGTACCAGCATCATTGCAGACTTCATCCCCTTTCAGGCCCGGTGACACTAAGTCTGTTTACCGACATTCATGGACTCTCTCTGGTTGAACTTTGGTGTCGTCTGAGTCCATGGACTGAGGGCTGTCTTCATACTCATGTGGCTGATACCGAAGTGCTGGTAACAACAAGGCTGTAGCATTCCACTTCTCAATTTGCCGCTTCTGGATGGCTTCTGCCCTCTGCATAATGCCATGGAGGACACCTTCCACTGTCCATCGCAACCTTCCACCACACTCACCTTGGACATCGATGAGGACCCGCTCAGTCCGCGTGGCCCTACCTCACTGCACCGCAAGTCACCGTCCTGTGGTGGGGTGCCTGTGCCAGCCGCAGTGCATCCGGGGCCACTAACTCTGTGCAGTTCAAGACATGGACCCTGTCTGATAGAATATCATATGGCCTCTGAGACGATGGCCTTGAGGTCATCAACACCATGTGTATGTGGCCCTGAACTGTCCGATGCCTCTGGCCTCAACTGCAGTCCACCAGGACTGACACATCAAATCCAGTCCTGACCGGCCCGACGTTGCATCACCGCAGGAGGCACACACCACCACTGCCAGGTCCACCTCTGACTGCCAACTGCCAGAGTCAAGACATTCGTACTGACAGACTGACGGAGTTGCTCACACCTGTCGTGGATGCCATCATCTGCCTGATACCCTGCTCAGCACTCCAGATGCCACTAACTCAGTGCACATATTGTAAAAGGACAAGGAGACCCAATTTGTAATTGGTCAGGGACCTTTGGATAATTTAACTTTTTTTACAGCCAGTGGTCCCAAGACAAAAAGTAGTTGAAAGACAATAAATATAGACCCAATCATTCCTATATTGTAGAAATCTGTCCAGTCGGACAGATATTTAATGTGCAATTAATTCAATATTTACAAAGAGTAAACAAGAAGCAGTTTTAAGTGAGACACAAGCCTGTATCCAACTTTAGCAAGAAAGACGTACAACATAAAGCGAAGGGTTCAGGCAAGGGAACATTTTTCTTTTAAGTACATTTTTCATAGAACAAAACAGAATATACAGTAGACACCATTACATGAAAATTAGGACATTTTAAACAAGAGTATAAGGTGTACAAGGTATTGATGGCGTTTCGCTCCCCGAAGAAAAAATTGGGATCATCTTCAGGACATTTCAATAAGCATGCCTGTTTACATATGAATCAATTGCCTGGGTCAATGGCCCAGCTGCCTTTTGGGGCAAGATAGAGAATGACCAGAGTGGGACCATTTAAATAAAGGTCAGGGTGCAGGTACGAGGGATGACGTACCGGAAGGCTGAGACCGTGTAGCAGGGTTCAAAGGTGATGATAGTTCAAGTTGGAGCAAGCCGCTTGTGTGGACTTGAGTAGGATTCTTGTGCCAGTGCAGTTAGGGAGATCCAGAATGTATATTTAGCAATTTAAACCAAGCCACGGATGTGGTCTTGAGTAGAGTTTCGGAACAATGCGTCTCCAGTCTTCAGTCTGTCACAACATGTGTGTAGCCGGTCTTTCCACTAACTCAGTGCACGGCAAACCATGGACCGTTTCTGATTGAGTTTTGTGCTGTGGTGTGGTTACGGCGCAATGTTACCTCAGGTAGTGTGGGAGACCTGGGACGATGATGAGGAAGATGATGCAGGTGTAACACGCCCCACTGCAGCAGCATCAGGTATATACCGAAGGGACACAATCCTGGACAATTCCTTCACATGAGCGTGCTCAGCTCTAGTGCCCCAAACTCAGTGCACTGCAACTCACAGACACTTCTGTTTGCATATTGGCTGACCTCTGTACTTGCTCCGGCTACCTCCATGATGCTCTGCAGTTGTCTCTGTCATGCTGGCGTTCAGTCTCCGTTTTAATGGTGTTCACTGTTTAAGTTGTTGCCATCACCAACCACTACATGAGGGCTTGCTTACACTCACCACACACACATCCAGCATAGGCGTCACTGTACATGGGGCCCTGCCAATAAAGGGGCCAGGCACACGTGCCCGTAGCCAGTTCCACTAACTATCTGCGTATGTCCGTGTGGTCATAATGCATACATGAGGACCCGGGCCATACTATATTACATTGTGCTGTATACAGCGGATGCAAACATGTCACCGCAGGCAGCGGGTTAGACCCTGGACATGTTGCTTTGTCATCACCCACTAAATATGTAAGAGGAGTGGACTGGGCTGTCGTACTCAGGTCCAGCCTGGATGTGTGAATGATAATTGTGTGCCTCTGGACGTGGTTCATTATTGGAAATGTGCAAATGAATGTGTCTCTGTCGCAGTTTGGGTCTCCTCTGTGGGTTGTAGGTGGTCCCTGATGGGACTTAGACACCCACATATGTGATCTAGTTCGGCTTCCATGGGTTCGGACCCCACCCGCACCTGTTCGCCCACCTCCTTTTGGCATTCTGACAACTGGCATTTGAATGTGATGTGTGAATCGGTGAGGTGTTGGGAGCCAGCCGTACTTGTGTGTGCTTCCTGCTGTGTTGGCTGTGCAGGGGCTGGTGTCTCCTCTATATAGCTTGGCTGCCCTGCTCCTAGGGGTGGGTTGCCTACCATGTCCAAGAGCTGTTGTAGGGCATTGGTGTCGAAGGTGTGGTGGTCCTCTCCAGCATCACTGATGGGTTGTCTGCTCTCCTCGAGGTGTCCGTCTGCAATGTGAAGGGGAGATGCATGTTGATATTGTGTTGACATGTATGTTGGTGCATTGTTCTAGTTTACATCGGTTTTATCCACACTGTGTGTGGGAGGGTATACTCAGACGTGAGTCCCTTGCTCATTGCACCATCAGGATTCAAGCAAGCCGGGCCGAAGAAGGCTGTGATGCCAGAAACCGGTCCCCGGAAGCTTGTTTCCTTCCCAGTATAAGAATTGGCTTGGTAGTTTGGTTTGCCCTGTTCCCATCATGCACTGGGACAGGAACAGACTAATTTGCATATAGCCAGGTTCTGAGCTGGGATGGTGCAGTGAGCTAAAAAACGGTGATGGATTAAAACCATGATCTATTGACTTGGTAAGAGTATTCTGCATCATTCAGAAACTCTGTCCATCACCATCCCCTTTTCCAAAATCGGTTTTATCCACACTGTGTGTGGGAGGGTATACTCAGACGTGAGTCCCTTGCTCATTGCACCATCAGGATTCAAGCAAGCCGGGCCGAAGAAGGCTGTGATGCCAGAAACCGGTCCCCGGAAGCTTGTTTCCTTCCCAGTATAAGAATTGGCTTGGTAGTTTGGTTTGCCCTGTTCCCATCATGCACTGGGACAGGAACAGACTAATTTGCATATAGCCAGGTTCTGAGCTGGGATGGTGCAGTGAGCTAAAAAACGGTGATGGATTAAAACCATGATCTATTGACTTGGTAAGAGTATTCTGCATCATTCAGAAACTCTGTCCATCACCATCCCCTTTTCCAAAATCGGTTTTATCCACACTGTGTGTGGGAGGGTATACTCAGACGTGAGTCCCTTGCTCATTGCACCATCAGGATTCAAGCAAGCCGGGCCGAAGAAGGCTGTGATGCCAGAAACCGGTCCCCGGAAGCTTGTTTCCTTCCCAGTATAAGAATTGGCTTGGTAGTTTGGTTTGCCCTGTTCCCATCATGCACTGGGACAGGAACAGACTAATTTGCATATAGCCAGGTTCTGAGCTGGGATGGTGCAGTGAGCTAAAAAACGGTGATGGATTAAAACCATGATCTATTGACTTGGTAAGAGTATTCTGCATCATTCAGAAACTCTGTCCATCACCATCCCCTTTTCCAAAATCGGTTTTATCCACACTGTGTGTGGGAGGGTATACTCAGACGTGAGTCCCTTGCTCATTGCACCATCAGGATTCAAGCAAGCCGGGCCGAAGAAGGCTGTGATGCCAGAAACCGGTCCCCGGAAGCTTGTTTCCTTCCCAGTGTAAGAATTGGCTTGGTAGTTTGGTTTGCCCTGTTCCCATCATGCACTGGGACAGGAACAGACTAATTTGCATATAGCCAGGTTCTGAGCTGGGATGGTGCAGTGAGCTAAAAAACGGTGATGGATTAAAACCATGATCTATTGACTTGGTAAGAGTATTCTGCATCATTCAGAAACTCTGTCCATCACCATCCCCTTTTCCAAAATCGGTTTTATCCACACTGTGTGTGGGAGGGTATACTCAGACGTGAGTCCCTTGCTCATTGCACCATCAGGATTCAAGCAAGCCGGGCCGAAGAAGGCTGTGATGCCAGAAACCGGTCCCCGGAAGCTTGTTTCCTTCCCAGTATAAGAATTGGCTTGGTAGTTTGGTTTGCCCTGTTCCCATCATGCACTGGGACAGGAACAGACTAATTTGCATATAGCCAGGTTCTGAGCTGGGATGGTGCAGTGAGCTAAAAAACGGTGATGGATTAAAACCATGATCTATTGACTTGGTAAGAGTATTCTGCATCATTCAGAAACTCTGTCCATCACCATCCCCTTTTCCAAAATCGGTTTCATCCACACTGTGTGTGGGAGGGTATACTCAGACGTGAGTCCCTTGCTCATTGCACCATCAGGATTCAAGCAAGCCGGGCCGAAGAAGGCTGTGATGCCAGAAACCGGTCCCCGGAAGCTTGTTTCCTTCCCAGTATAAGAATTGGCTTGGTAGTTTGGTTTGCCCTGTTCCCATCATGCACTGGGACAGGAACAGACTAATTTGCATATAGCCAGGTTCTGAGCTGGGATGGTGCAGTGAGCTAAAAAACGGTGATGGATTAAAACCATGATCTATTGACTTGGTAAGAGTATTCTGCATCATTCAGAAACTCTGTCCATCACCATCCCCTTTTCCAAAATTTGTTCTAGTTTACATGCAGACTGTATGACAATGTACATTATGACTGTTTGGGAGCTGCTGCATATTTGTTGCGGGACACTGGACATTTGTACTACATGATGGATGTCAGGTTGTAAATGTATATTTCAATCTCACAGTTTCCTGCAATGTTAGATGTGATTGGCCTGTGTCTGCGCCTGAGCGGACCCAGATATATCCTCTGTTCTGCAGTGCCGGTGTTGCACCTTGTACCACATTGTCGTGGGATGTGCTGGCATTGCAATGTGTGTGTTTGCTGCAGTGTGCCACGGGGATCAGGGACTTGATCCAGTGTCATTGTGGGTGTGCAGTGTGCTACACATCATTGTGCATATGTGCCACTGTACCCATCTCCCCCCGTTCCCCCAGTCCCTGGTCGTTACTCACCCTGTTGATGTTGTGTCAGGTCCTCTCAAGCTGTGTCTGTACTCCCAACTACTTGCACCGTCTCCACACTGATGACTGTGGCCTCCATTTCTTCCAGCTCCTCCTGTGGTGCAGGACTCCCACCTCCTGTTGCATTGCTGCCTTCCTGTTGGCAGCAGGTTTGTGCTTGTTTTGGCTTTTCACATCCTGCCAGCGCCTTTTGGCCTCCTCCATTGACCTCCTCGACACTCCGACTGCATTCTCGTTGGTCTAAATGTGGGTCAGTTGATGGTAGTCTTCTGCCACCTCCGTGACACTGATCTGGTTTTACAGCAGACTGCACCCTGTCTTCCTCTTCCTCTACTCCTTGCCCTTCCCCATCCCAGAAGTTCCTTGCTGGTGGTTTGTGGGGCTTGTGGGTTCTCGTTGGTCTCTGCACTTGGGTGCATCCACGGTGCTACGCAGTTTGCTTTGGTTTAGGTGTTTTTGTTTGTTGCTTTTATAGTACATTTTCCCACATGACGCATGGGATTTGCTGGCCTGTCGCTGGTTTTCGCAGCTTTTTGTATCACAATTGGCCTCATCGCATCTTTTTTGGCGTTCGTGTTTCGCATTTTTGTGACGTTGCGTTGACTTTATTGTGGACATTTGACGAGTTGTCGTGGGCCTTTCCCATGGTACCTCCGTGTTGGGAATACTTAGTTAACACAGTGTTATTTTCCTACAATACACTGCGATATGAAGAGTTGCGTTAAGCTGATTTTGCGGTACTTATCACAAGTTCTTGAGAATATCCCCCTTTGACTGTTATTCTGAAGCATTAGAAAGGTTAAAAGAAAAAATTCAGTGAGGAGCCACATACAGTTTTGGAAAGATTTGGTTTCTACACATGCCATCAATTACTTGAGGAGTCAGCAGATATGTAGGCATCATTCCTAAGGGTTCTTGCTGCAGGTTGTGCATTTGGTGGTGGACTGGACACTTATATGAGAGATCAGTTGATTATTCAGTGCTCCAACAAAACAATTTCAGAACAGCTTTAACTTCAACACAATCCGACATAATAGGAGGCAATAGACAAGTGTGGAACACTAATAATTATTTTAAAACAATTATTGTTGACAGTACTTTGGTAGGGGTAGCAATAGTATCTATTAAAGATAGTAGTAAACCCACTGTTTCCAAATGAAAATTTCAAAACCCTTTACATCTCTTGGCAGTCGTTGTGGCTCACAAATGCATTATGCACAGTAAAATCAATTCCCAGCCAAGAGCAAAGAGTGTTTTAAATGTGGTGATATTGGACATTTTGGAATTGTGTTTCAAAGTAGCCCTAAACAGGTTTCTACTGTTCATGAACTTTGTACTGAAGCTGAGTATAAAGAGGAAGTGGTGTTGTGTGTTGGAGAGGGTGAAGCAGTGGGTGAAACTGATCAGAGGAATTATGGTCTCAGAACATTGCACAGAGTAAAGTTCTCAAGAGCAATTGGGTCATTCCTCAGTTTGCCATCATCAAAGGGAGGAAGGCACTTGAAACCCTTATTGCACATATACACAGTGTATTCCTATTGCAATTCATGGTGCGGGCGTATGGGGTATGGGTGACCCTACAAACCTCCAGAGGGAGGGGAATCATTTTTGCAGGTTATTATCAGCCCTGCATCTTCCTGCCACTTCATTTGCCACAGTGAGTTGGGCATAGGTTATTTGATTGACACTATTCAGAGTTTCCCGGCCAATCTGTGGTTTGCAGTTTAAAGTTTAGTGGGTGCCACATCAACAAAGAGTATAATGAAAGACTGTTTGGCCTTTCTGTCCCATGTTTGGCAAGCAATCTATGGAAAGTGTGGGCCAAATTGAGATGTTTCTGATTAAAGAGCCACAGACTGTTGCTTGGAGGAAGAAAGTGAATCGTTCATTTCTGGAGAAAACTGTAATATATTGTGGTCAGAGAGTAAGAAAAGGAGTGTTTTAGATTACCTGCATTTTAATTTAGGGGAGTCTATCTTTGATTATTTGTGGAACACAAACAGGAACTGGGCATAGCTTTTACTGTTTTAGGGCCAGTACAATAAAATATCTTTTATGCTTTCCATGTGGGCATCATCATGAGCTTCACTTAAGGACATGCCCATGCAATAACGATTCCAAACAAACTATGCTGTATTTTATTTTCTTTTGTGGTTTTTATATGTTATATGCACCGACATTTTTTATAATACTTATGAGATACAGAAATATATGATCTTGCATGCAGGCATACCACTTATTAAG
The DNA here is from genome assembly GCF_964261635.1 of Lissotriton helveticus. Lineage (NCBI taxonomy): Eukaryota > Metazoa > Chordata > Amphibia > Caudata > Salamandridae > Lissotriton > Lissotriton helveticus. The sequence continues at coordinate 1,503,650,022 of NC_136065.1, forward strand.
CACTCTGTCTGATGATGAATCATGCTGCTGTGTAGCTATGTTTCTTCATGCTGCTATATCCGCTAGGAAAACAATTTCAGAGGACTGATTTTTCTTTTTGTATCCATTTTAACATTTCATGGCTCATGAACTAGGATGTCTTTTTTGTATAGTTTTAGCACTTTATTGTGCGCTTTTATGGTTATTCCATTGCCCAACAAAGATAAATTGATGATTGATGATGATGAGCAGAGTAATGATGTTTGCATGATTGCTGAAGCTAGTTTGAATAATGCCATGAATTCAATACCACATGTGTTTGAGTTGGTTCATAATACGGATGTCTAAGAAGTTCATTTGTTTATGGTGCATCTCGTAGCGAAGTGGATGTGGAGTCATACGTGAGGTTATCATTGATGGTAGAGCATTACAGGTCATGGTGCATTCTGGCTCTCCGTACACTGTTATTTCAGATTCTTTTTTCCATAAAAACTGGCGAGATAAGAGTTTGAAACCCACTGATGTTACATTGTATGGATTTGGAGGCAAATAAAATATTATGAAGGGTTATTTTGTGTCTGAGATAACCTTCAGACACAAAAATATTTTTGGAAAGATGTATGTTATCTGTGGATGGATTTGAGATGGTGTGCGCGAAACTAGGGAGGATCACCTCCTCCCCTCTCGGAGCTGCGAGGACAAAAGGTGGGGGCCAGTTAGCCTCCGCTAACAAAATGTCATAGGTAGTTGTAAGATTTTCCCAAAATGCCCCTTTTATGGTACGTTGTTGGTCACCTTCAAATAAAAGGACAATTTCATAAAGCCTATCAGAGGGAGATACTCTGGAATCAGCTGTCTCCACAAGAACATATCGGTCAGTCACTGTCACCTTCAGTAGTGGACGCAGGGCCTCTCGCACTATGGTAATCTCCGCTGCGCTGTCCTGCAAGGTCAGAGCCCATGTCAGATTCCGAAGCTGCGTTCTCCCTATCTGTGGCAGATCTCACTGTTAAAGCGGCAACTTTCTTTTTCTGAAACTGGGGCCTCTTCTGTGAAGAATTGTCCTGCTTGCCTTTTCCGTCTTTTGGGCGGGGCTGGTCGCGGGGCTGGTCGCGAGACTGCGGCCACCCCTACCTCTTCCACCGCCTCCACCACCGGACGATGAGGCCGATGTGTCCTGAAAAGAACGAGGAGAGCGATGATCAGGAACCTGAAATCTATCAGGCGACCTAATCGTACTGCGGTCGCACAAGTCATAAATGCGCTCAGCAGACGCAGGCACCGGTGATGGGGGACGGGACTCCTGTTTCTGTTGTTGTTTACCTTGTTTTTTGTTTTTAGACCAAGGTTGCATTTTGGTCTTGGGTTGATCGTCATTCTCAGACTTCGACCCTTGAGGTTGCTTTTTCTCCTTAGTAGAAAAAGGCTTCACACCCAGACCATTACGGCTAATGGTTTTATAAGCAGCCGTGATAATTTTGGGTAACTGTTGGGGTTTATCGGCATCAGGGACCGCTAGCAAAGCATTCGACACCTGAAAGTTTACTGTGTCTCCCTTTATATTAGAAAGGATGAACTCGGAAACTACGTCAAATGCCCTGCATAGTCTCATTCCCAATTCAACCGCAGCCTCAGGTCCGTATTCATCCTGAACAAGTTTAATGACCGTAGGAAGGACAGCCATTGACGGAGTGCTTTAGCACCTCGTGTACACTGCCGCACAGATTCTGCCCCATGACTTGCAGTCACTGGTGCTGATATCAAGTCTTTCAGCAAACTAATTGTAAGAATCCTGTGTTTTTCAACAGGAGTCGTGTTAGGAAATACAGCTTCCAACTGGTCAAATTTCTCGGCAAGCCCGAAAGGCATATCAATCTTATCCTGGGGTCGCTTGCCCATCACAGCATTAACCATCACTGGACTCAGCTTCATACCACTAGGTCCACCTGGAAGCGCCGCAACACCCGGGGCCCCGCCCGGGAGATTGCCGGTAATGTATTGTACCAAAGCCCTAATAACCGCAATTGCGGTTGTATGTAGGACCCGTAGATCAGCAACGGAGACAGCACCCATTCGAGGATGCGGAGTAAATCCAGCCAGAACAGGCCAAGTTGTGCCTGGAATGGACAAAGGACCCAATCTAGTTGTCGCTAATGAGTGGGGAAGGGTGCCATTAAACCAAACTCAATGCTGCCAATTATTAATTGGAACTTCCTGTGTCCTATAAGGAACATATTCTGCGGGCACGGCTGAGTGAGTATATGTGTGAAATACACCAGAATTTGCGTCCACTGCAGGAAAAGTCACGCACGAGTAAAAGATCTCATCTGGGTACGAGACTTGTGCAGTCACCACCATGACCACCGCCATGCCTTCCAAGGCGACGTTATAAGTCTGCAAATGATTGCATACCGCAATGCGACTATGCTGCGGTATATCAACGTCAGCCATAACGACACAGTAAGAAAGTGGTACAATGAATAAGCTTTGTAGCACAACTGGGTAGCAATTCAAAAAGAAACCGTTTGAACTGATTCAAGCTTGAAAAGACCTATTTAACTATAGGTAGGTTTGTCCAACACTACTATTAACCCGGAAACAATAGTGAAGGGGTTAAGGACTGATACTCAAGTGTCATGTAATAAGACCATTAACAGTTGTGCACCATGTCGCAGTGATTCTGCTCCTACACAGAACTGTCCATAGAGACTTGGAACCTCAGTGAATTAGGTTGTACCAAAACTCACCTTAGTATCCAAAATCCCCTACCAGACTCATTGGTTCTTCCATACCCCCGATGATTAGACAACCCAGAACATGGACTTAGAACACCTCAGGTAACGTGGAACACATGTACACTCTTTCGTTATACTATCATACCAGTCCAAAACGAGGAGTAAATGAAGACACGTACAAGTTTGAATTATTTATTTCTAATGCCGTGTTCTCAAACGGTAATCAGACATAATATCGAAATTATTATATCGAACTGACATAATATCGAACATTAAATATCGTAGGGCAAAAATATCGAACTAAAAAATATCGTATACAAAAATATCGTAAATAGTATGTTTACAATAATATCGAAAGTAATTATATCGAAAGACAAAATATCGAATCAAAAAAATATCGTATAATAGTAAATAATAGTAAATAAATATGCATATTAAGTTAATATTTTATTGAAATCAGTTAATGTTATTGAACAAAAAATATATAAATTTTTTTTTATCTTATAATAATTATAAATACATATATATTTTTAGGAGCGGGTTATTGGGTTTATAGGGGATAAGGGTGGGGATTGTTTTAAAAATATATGTTAAAAAAGATATATATTTCTAAAATATAATATATTTTAAAAAATATTTATATAATGATTATAAAATTTAAAAAAAATATTTTAAAATTTAAAAAAAAATCCAATTTAGAAATTCGAAATGTAAAAAATTTATTTTACAAAATTTGAAAAATATATGTATTTAAAAAAATTGATAAATATTGATTATATAATTTAAATATTTATATAATTTATATAAAAAATAAAAAATTTCACTAAATACAAATAAAAATTCGAAATTCGAATTTCGAAATTTAAATAAAATATGTAAATATTTTGAAAATTATGTGTATTCATAAAGTTACCAAAATATAGATTATATATTTATTGAACAAAAAATATATAAATTTTTTTTTGTCTTATAATAATTATAAATACATATATATTTTTAGGAGCGGGTTATTGGGTTTATAGGGGATAAGGGTGGGGAGTGTTTTAAAAATATATGTTTAAAAAAAAATATATTTCTAAAATATAATATATTTAAAAAAAAAATTATATAATGATTATAAAATGTAAAAAAAAAAATTATAATGTAAAAAAAAAATTCGAATTTAGAAATTCGAAATTAAATTTTTTTTTTTACAAATTTTGAAAAATATATGTATTTAAAAAAATTGCAAAATATTGATTATATAATTTAAATATTTATATAATTTATATAAAAAATTAAAAATTTCACTAAATACAAATAAAAAATTGAAATTCGATTTTCGAAATTTAAATAAAATATGTAAATATTTTGAAAAATATGTGTATTCATAAATTTACCAAAATATAGATTATATATTTATTAATAAATATATAATGATTTGAAATATAATACAATATATAACAAATTAAAAAATAAAAAATTAATTTATACATATATTTTTATACATATTTTTTTACAATTTTACAAATATATGTATTAATAATTATAAATATTGTTAAATTTTATTATTCAAATTTTTAATTTCGCATTTTATTTTTTGATTTGTAAATTTTAAATTTCTAAAATAAATATTTAGATTTGTATAAAATTGATAAAATATATATATATTTTATATATTATTTTTTAAAAATCATTTTGTTTTATAGTCTTTTATTTTTTGGGTAAAGGGGTTTTTTTAGGGTTCAGGGTAAGTTTTCAGTTTTTGGGTAAAGGGGTATTTTTAGGGTTCAGGGTCAGTTTTCAGTTTTTGGATAAAGGGGTATTTTTTGTGTTCAGGGTCAGTTTTCACTTTTTGGGTAAAGGGTTTTTTTTGGGGTTCAGGGTCAGTTTTCAGTTTTTGGGTAAAGGGGTATTTTTAGGGTTCAGGGTCAGTTTTCTGTTTTTGGGTAAAAGGGTATTTTTAGTGTTCAGGGTCAGTTTTCAGTTTTTGGATAAAGGGGTATTTTTAGTGTTCAGGGTCAGTTTTTAGTTTTTGGGTAAAGGGGTATGTTTTTGTGTTCAGGGTCAGTTTTCAGTTTTTGGGTAAATGGCTATTTTTAGGGTTCAGGGTCAGTTTTAAGTTTTTGGGTAAAGGGGTATGTTTTTGTGTTCAGGGTCAGTTTTCAGTTTTTGGGTAAAGGGCTATTTTTAGGGTTCAGGGTCAGTTTTCAGTTTTTGGGTAAAGGGGTATTTTTAGGGTTCTGGGTCAGTTTTCAGTTTTTGGGTAAAGGGGTATTTTTAGTGTTCAGGGTCAGTTTTCTGTTTTTGGGTAAAGGGGTATTTTTAGGGTTCAGGGTCAGTTTTCAGTTTTTGGGTAAAGGGGTATGTTTTTGTGTTCAGGGTCAGTTTTCAGTTTTTGGGTAAAGGGCTATTTTTAGGGTTCAGGGTCAGTTTTAAGTTTTTGGGTAAAGGGGTATGTTTTTGTGTTCAGGGTCAGTTTTCAGTTTTTGGGTAAAGGGCTATTTTTAGTGTTCAGGGTCAGTTTTCAGTTTTTGGATAAAGGGGTATTTTAAGTGTTCAAGGGTCAGTTTTTAGTTTTTGGGTAAAGGGGCATGTTTTTGTGTTCAGGGTCAGTTTTCAGTTTTTGGGTAAAGGGCTATTTGTAGGGTTCAGGGTCAGTTTTCAGTTTTTGGGTAAAGGGGTATTTTTAGGGTTCTGGGTCAGTTTTCAGTTTTTGGGTAAAGGGGTATTTTTAGTGTTCAGGGTCAGTTTTCTGTTTTTGGGTAAAGGGGTATTTTTAGGGTTCAGGGTCAGTTTTCAGTTTTTGGGTAAAGGGGTATGTTTTTGTGTTCAGGGTCAGTTTTCAGTTTTTGGGTAAAGGGCTATTTTTAGGGTTCAGGGTCAGTTTTAAGTTTTTGGGTAAAGGGGTATGTTTTTGTGTTCAGGGTCAGTTTTCAGTTTTTGGGTAAAGGGCTATTTTTAGGGTTCAGGGTCAGTTTTCAGTTTTTGGGTAAAGGGGTATTTTTAGGGTTCAGGGTCAGTTTTCAGTTTTTGGGTAAAGGGGTATTTTTAGGGTTCTGGGTCAGTTTTCAGTTTTTGGGTAAAGGGGTATTTTTAGGGTTCAGGGTCAGTTTTTAGTTTTTGGGTAAAGGGGTATTTTTAGGGTTCAGGGTCAGTTTTGAGTGGGAATAGTAAATTATATTTCATTAGTGTCCAGCACATACTTCAATTTAATGTACACTGGAGTGGGAATAGTAAATTATATTTAATTAGTGTCCAGCACCTACTTCAATTTAATGTAGACTGGAGTGGGAATAGTAAATTATATTTAATTAGTGTCCAGCACCTATTTCAATTTAATGTAGACTGGAGTGGGAATAGTAAATTATATTTATTTAGTGTCCAGTAACTAATTGATATAAATGTGTGGATTAGTTTGGGAAGAGTTGTTAATTTATGTATTATAAAATAATATATATTATTTTTGTGTATGGGAAAAAAAACATTTTTATGATATTAATAGTAAAACACACACTTAATAAATTTTTTCAAACAACATAAATTTATTATGTATTGTATAATTTGCTGAGTAAATTATTTTCAACATATATTATTGACATTTGTGAAACATTTATATTTTTGAAACAAAAACATTATATAAATGTAAAACATTTTTTTAATGATAAAAATAAAACATAATATTGTTTAATGTCATATCACATTTTTATAGTGTTACATATGTTCTTAGTAAATACAATTATTTTAGTAATATTAATATTTAATATATTAATATTAATTATTTAAACAATGTATTTCGAGACATTTTATTTTTAACATAGGTTTCTTTATATACATTTTGAAAATTTTCATAACAAAATTTTGTAACATTACATTCAATTTTTCAAATATTTTAAATTAATAATAAACATTTTGTTTTTATATTTATTTTTATAGTTTTACTACATATTTCACAATTATTTAATATAAGGAGAAAAAAAACATTGTGTTAAATATTGTACTATTTTTGCAAATATTGAAGGTCATTTTACACAGATTCATTAATATATTTGTCATTATGGACTATTTTGTTGCTTTTGGGTCTTTTATTTTGTAACCGGGTTAGGTCGTTTTGTGTGATTTGGATGGAGAGCAGCTCGCGGTTGGGAGAAACTTAACGTCGCTTAAGGTAAGGTTTGTTTTATATGTTTTATGTGTATTTAATGTTATTTTTGAGACTAGTGTGGTGATATTTATTGTTGTTAGATTTAAGTGAGTCGTATTACAGGATTTATTATTGTTTATTAACGTGTGGTAGGTACACGTAGTTTTACCGTTTTTTTGGCTTGTTTGGAGAGTTACTATATAGATGTTTAAAGTATAAGTATTAGGAATATAATGTTAATACTAATGTTAGTAGTTGTTTATGTGTAGTTTTATGTGGGTGGGAATGTATGTTTTATATGTTTCGGTTCTAGGTGTTTGCCATTTCGGAAGGAGCGTTTTTTTCTAAGGAAGTGTTTGTTAGTTTTATTAACTACTGCATTTCTAACACTTCTTCAAACTTTTCGGTTTTCCTGGAGCGTTTATTTTATTTTTGAACAATTTTCGGGATTTTTATGGTTTATCAAAGGATCTTCGTTGGATGGATTATCGATTTATGGTACATTTGCATTTTTGCATTTTTTTTGGGAACATTTTACACTACCTGGATTATTTTGGGGGAGAAGGATTTCCTGAATTGTCTACATGCATGGTGAGTTATTTTTTTTTTAATATTTTGTGGGTGGGTAATGTATTCATAATTTTTGTTCTGTGTTATAGTAATGCATTGTAAGTAATGTGTGCATATTTATGTCAAAAAATATGAAATATATTGCATACATTTAAGAGTTTTTAAGAGTTTTGAAAATAAAGATTTTGATGTTGTTTTAATTGATAAGGTTCCATTTATATGTACTTGTTTGGTGGTATTATTTATTTAGAGTAGTGTTTTGGCAATTACGTTTAGGTATTCAATTCCTTTAGTACTAGGGTATAACTTTACTTGTTGTTCTGGGAATTTGTGCATTTGTTTGGTTTGTTTAGATGTTTTAGGGACTAGTTCAGTAATGGATTGTTCCATTCTAAACTCCTGGTAGCTTTGTTCTTTTTGAAGGCATTTAATGAATGTTTCTAAACTTGGTTTAGTTCTGCCAGTTGACTGTATAAAGGCATTGTGCCAACCTTCCACTGCGTTATTTGTTTTAGATTCTCCGTTTAAGGTGCTTTTGTAAACGTTCCACCAGGGTATTAGGAATTTAGGATTTCTTCTGTGGCCAGATCTATGGAGTCTGCCTACCCAGGTGTCTTCAAAGTAGTCCAAAAATTGACTCAGTTTTGCTTCATTTTGTTTATAAAAGGGGCTATCTATTAGAATGTTGTAGTGTTCTGCTACGTCTGTTTCTGGGACATAAGCTAGAGCAATGAGTTTTTTTATTTGATATGCAAAAGATGAGTTTGTTGCATATTCTACACTTAAGGTTGTCTTTTGTAGATGCCTCCATAGACACTGGTTTAAATGGTAGTAGCAGCCTTGAATGCAGGTTTGGGGGTGTAATTTCAATATGCTTGAAAGCATTGCTTGTTCAAAATCTAGGATTATTTTTTCTGGGGAATAGTCATTAGTTTTTTGTTTGATTATATTTAATAATTCCATATATGTGGAATTAGTTTTATTTGGTAGTAGTGCATAAAGAAGAGGTATGTTGCAGTTATTATATAGGCCATGTATGGTGTATAATTGGAAAAATGGTTTGGGACAAATGTTAAAAGTCCCGTCCATCATCCAATATTGAGTTTGCTGAAGTTTTATTAAGTTAAGATTTGTTCCATAAATTATAAGTCTTTTATCGTTGCTTTCATTGTCGTAAATGATAAATGGTTGTTTGTTTAGAGTTATGGTTTGGTTGGCATTTAAACTTATATCACTATATGTCCTTGGAGGTGTTGTGGTAGTAGTAGTACTTTTTTTTGTCCGTGCTATAGTTCTTTTTAGTGCACGAACATTTGGCATCTGTGTTGTTGCTGTTTTCGGAATTTTGGGAATTTCTTCTTTTAATATGACACTGGTTGGTTTTTGGGAACCTGTGCTTGCTTCTTTTATGTTTTCTAATGCTGTTCTAACTTCTATTTCTGTTATGTTTGGTGGGTGGTTGTGTTCCCTTGTATAAAGTACAGTTGCTTCTCTAGTTGTTGCCCTTCCATAACACTTGTTAGAATAATATTTGCAACATTTCCAATTTACTTTCAACCCATATTGTTTCTCCTGGGTATAAGTGTAACCCATGTAGCAGAGTAATAGCTTTCCTTTCTGGCTGGTCACAAATTCTGCTCCTTCAGTCATTTTGTTGTTTGTAAATCTACAAGAGATATATTTATTAGTTATGTAAATGGTAATGTTTGTGTATAAAAATAATTAATTAAACAATACTTTAGTATATACTTACAATTTGTTCAAATCTGTGAAATATTTTGATATGCTTTGTTCTTCGGTTGTTGACTGTGTTTTCTGTTTGTCTCTGATCTGTAAGGTAAAAATAAGAGTAATTTTAATGATTTGCTTTTGTAGATTTTTAGAGTTTCAGGGCCAATTTTTAAATAAAATTGGCTGCTAATAACTTTAGGATATTATAAAAATTTGTGAATATACTTACTTTGTTGCTTTTAGATAGGACGTTGGAGTAGAGTTGTCTGTTATTTCTTAGTAGAGTATTCTGTAGTAGTATCTGGGGAAAAAAAGATTTATTAGAAATGTTAGCATGTCTTTAGGTTTTTAACATTTTATGTGTTAATTTCGTTATTATATATACACACTTATTTTGTTATATCTTTGTGAATTGGTAATTTATTTTCTTGTTTTTGACAGTAGAGTTTTCTGTAGTTTTAGGAGGGAAAAAAAGTAGACATTTGTTATTAATTAGAACATGTGCTGTTTTTGGCGTTTTAACTCTTAGTTTTGTATTTGGAGGTACTTACTTTGTAAGTGTTCTTTTTGATTGTATAATGTTGTTGTTTGTTCTTTTGTAGTATAGTCTTGTGTAGTCGTTTCTGAAATACAAATTTTCCTATGTTTTAGAAATGTAAACCAGTGTTTCATTTTAAACATGTTACTAGTTAATGAAGATGTTGAATATACTTACTTAGCTTTGTGTATCTTTCGTTCTCAGAGTATTTTTCTCTGTTTGTTGTCTGTCGAATTGTCTGTAGTAGTAGTAAAACATAGAAAGGAGATATGTATAATTAGTTACAAAATGTCCTCATTTATTTGGATTTTAGCTTTTAATTTAGTGAGTCATTATACTTACTTTCTTAGTTGTATCTTTATGTTTGAGTTCTGTATTCTTGTATTTGTTATGATAGTTATCTGCAGCGTTAGAAGAGAAATAAAAAAGTATAGGATTTTAATAATATGGTTTGTATTTTATTAAAAAGATGTAACTGTGTTTTAAATATAGACAATATATTTACAAATTTTAGCGTTTTATTTAATTATAAATCAGTTGTGTGGTATATCTTAGTATACTAATCTGTAGTTAATTGAGAAATGGAAAAGTGCATATTTAGTAATTAATTTACATTTTAGTAGTAAAATATATTTATATTATTTGATTTACTTACTTGAAAGTCATGAATCAATTCTTCTAATTTTGATCTTCTTGTCGTTGTAGTGCAATTCATCCATAGATGTGTCTCCTTTCGGTTTTTTTAGCATGTGGTTTGTGTTTAATGGATAATTGTTTATATAGAGTATTGTAATTAGCAATTAGTTTGCTATTGGTTAATTTAGTATTTCTGTGTGTTTATTGGTTAGTTAGTATATTTGAAGTTCGGTTAGGATTTTCATGTTGTTAGATAAGGTTAATGTAATTTATTTATGATTACAAGTAAATAAAATAAATATTTTTAAATATTTTGGAAATATAAGTAATAATTATTATATGTTGTTGAATTTAAAAATGTATTTAAAATTTATAAATAAATCAGAGGTGTTTATTTTATAGAAAATAATAATTTTTGGTGATAGTAATTATGTTTATATACATATTTAATATTATCGATATATTTTAAATTACGATATTATTGTGGACGATATTAGTGAAATCGATATTTTAGTACTTGTGTATACATTTTAATGTGATCGATATTTATGGTCTTCGATATGTATGTAGTCGATAATTTAGACATCGGTGTTTATGTATATCGATATTATGTTTCCGATATTTTGGTATATGTATAGTTAAGTATAGGATGTCGATATTAATGCTTCCGATATATTTGTGTCGATATTTTAGTATCTCGATAATGTGTCTTTCGATAATATGTCAGTGATTCTTCTCAAACGCAGTATCTTTGCTAATACAAGCAAACATATTATAAGCAACAAGGTTATAAGCATAATTACTATTTCATAAAATACAAAGGGAGAAAGCATGTTTAAATGCTAAATGGAAGAAGGCTAAATGGCACCTCAGTCTTACCCTCCCTTGCTAGTATATTATATTATATCTACAGAAGGTCTCTTTGGGTTTACAAGGGCGGCCCCATACCTCTGGTCCTCCTAGTAGAAAGGGATCACATCATTTTCTACGCCAGCTCTCTACATGCGAATATTCTCCTGCACTGTGTGTGCATACTCTGCGCAGTGCATTATTAAACGCTCCAAAAACAGAGGTGGCCACAGCTGCATATGTGTTATGTCTAGGACGTGCGCTGATCAGACCGAACAACAACCACTGTGTTGAAAAAACCTTGAAGGCCTCAGCACTCACTGTTCAGACATAGCTTACCAAGCAGGGCTGATACTATAGGAAAAAATATTATTCTCGTGTGAAGCTAAATATTCTGCTAGACTCTAAACATTTATAATATTGGGTGCCGTGTGCAGAAGCAGCAGAGAGGAAAAATGGCGTTTAAACTTCTAATAAGCTCATGTTAACTGAACACAGTGTAAAGGCAAAGCCCATCTCCATGACAATACAAATTCCAAAATGCAAGGCTCAACTTAAATCCTTTTTGAGTTTGCTCAAGTATTGCGCAAGATTTGTTCAAATGTGTGCAGATATTGTTTTACCATTGAGATCTTTTCTCAAAAAAGGAATCAAATGGTTGAAAGGAAGCAATTATCAATATCAAACCTTAGTCTTCTTTTGTTCACAATGCAACAAATGTGGTCACTGTGGATGCCACTGGTCTTGGTGCGGCCCTGAGTCAAGCTAAGGACGGTGTTGATCGCACCATCACATTTGAATCCAGACCACTCACAATAGCCGAAGCCAGGTATTTTACCATTGAGCATGAGGCATTAGGGTGCACTTGTCAGTGGAACATTTCAAAATGTACCTACGGGGGGGGAAACCCTTGCACCTTAATATGACCATAAGCCTCTTATATCTGTGCTTCGAAAATATGGGATGTGGAAAGCTTCATCCAGGGTAGTGAGATTATTGTCCAAACACTATGAATATAATTTCACTGTTATGTGTGTACCTGGAACACAAAATGTATGAGCTGACTGTTTGTCTTGGTTGCTGATCTATCATGGTCATATCACTGTACCCCTTTTTGTACCACCAAATTTTCAACTTTTATGTTTCTTAAAGGGAGAATTCCCAGATAACAATTGAACCCAGGTTGGTTGTTTCCTAACATAGGGGCTCATTATAATGTTGGGCGGACCACAGTCCACTGACCATAGGTTGTGGTCCACCTAACATCTGCACCTGCTGTCCACCTGTCGCATTACGATGTTGCAGGAAGAGGCATCAGGCAGAGGGTCAATCCGCTGTGCTTCAACGGGCCAAAGGAGCCCATCGGAGCATTGGACGCAACATAATCCCATCATGATGGCAGAGCCAGCCTCGGCTCTGCCGTCGGGATTATGATTCCACTTTTCCACAGCCTTTCCATGTTGGACTCTCCAACATGGAAAGGCTGACGGAAAGTGACATTGAGCACCCCTAGTAGGGCCCCCCTATCCACTGGCCCTCTGCCATGGGCATGGTGGGGCACCTATGGTGGCCCCCTAAACATCCCTGCACCGTGTGGCAGGCACAGCATGGTGCCTGCCACACAGTGCAGGGATATTTACAGACATCCATTTTTCAAATGCAACTTGTGCTGTGGGCCTTTTCCGCCCACTGCACTAGTTGCCATTGAGAAATGGATGTTTCCCATTGCCCAAGGGCGGTCACATCCAAATTGTGCGGTCGGAATAGCTGACCTATGGTCAGGCGGTTCCAGTCCACTACGATGTCTGTCGTAATCTCAAACACATTGATAATTCTGTCAAAAATAATGGGGAAATAACAAGGCTTAAAAGGAAGAGTGTAAAAAAAATCACCATTTACTATTTGTGACAAAGTCAAAATCAAACTGCCAGAACATGTTCAGAAATAAGTTTTCTGATATAAGAAAAATTGTCAGACTGGGAAAAACTTCCGCTTTACTTGATAATGGTACATGGTAGAGTATTTCTAGATTAACGAATATGACTTCACCCATGCAAAGGTATGTTAATGTAAACTGATGAACCTGATATTGGAGGTGACTCTGTTACAAGGAAGGTTTCTGGTGCTGCTCAAGAAAAAACTGCTGGTAAAGTGTTGCCTGAAAGTTTGGAAAAAAGAACGAGGGATAACAGGTTACCTCAAAAGTTTGAAGATTTTGTTTTGTATTGATTTTTAGGTTTATTTTGTTTTATCTCACTCTATTTTCTTCTTTTGCTCCTTGTTTGTTTTGTTTATATAAAGAAGGGGGGCTGTTTGGTTGCTAGTGTAAGGGTCATTATTATCATTCCATCTGCATAGAATTTCATGTTCCACAGCTAAGTTTCTTTACCGCAGGTATCTCTTACCTTTGTAGTGCATGACACATGCTCAACGTTTACAGCTGTCAGTGATTCATCAAATACATAATAATCCTTCGTACTCGGCTTGGCTATTGAGTAAAATATTCTGCCCTTTGGTACCCTTTCCAGTTGGGCATCTCAGTCATGCGTGTCGCCCTCTGCATTAGCATTCTGTTCCGTTTGCGAACCAACAGATGTCTGTTCCAGCAAGTATGACCTGTAGGGTTGCCATATATAACGTGGCTTAGATACTGGGTGTTGCAGCTGAGCGTATACCTCACTGTATCGATATATCTCTCTTTGCAACAAATTATTTGTATGGCTTAGCAATCTCCTATATACACCCTGTTAACGCCAGTAGAGGCAACAGTGGAAGTCCCAGCCCTGACACTTTCGACAACTCCCCAAATACCTGAGACCAAAATCGCACCACTTTGACACAATTCGAAGCCATAGTGCAAAATCGGCCATTTGGGCCTACATCTAGGGCAGGTATGTGGGCATAGCAGGTCCATCCAGTGGACCTTGGCAGGTGACACATAGGCCCACCGTAAACATTTGAAGAGTAAAATCTTGTGTTTGTGTTTAAATGAAACCTTACTTGTTTGCTCGCATCTTATCTGCCACTGCGCCTCAGTGAGAGGGGCACCCAAGTCTCACTCCCAGACTGCACACACCTCCTCGTCCCTAGCCGGGATCATGGCCATTGCTGCTTTATACATCCTAGCCATTAGGTGCTCACCGATTGTATCTTTGATAAGTAATGTTATTGGAGGGAACTCCTGTAGTTCCAGGGGGTAACTCGGCATCAAGGGTCAAAGTGCCCTCTGTTGTCTACATAAATTGAACTGATAAGGAAAACTGGCACCCTCAAATCTTCCACCCTCCTCCCTGGAGAAGATATGTCCACATCCCCAAAGGTGCCCAGAGCAAATTTATTTAAGGTCCGTTGCATCGTAGCTTCTTTAGTAATAGGCACCTGGTGAGTACAGCAGTTGAATCCCCATACCTCGAGTCAATTGAAGCCAGGCCCAGCTTGTCGTTGATAGTGTCTGTACATCCACCGGGTCTCTTTTCAAACCTGCCGGGAGTAGTGTGGACAATGAAATAGGGTGTGCCAAGTCCACCTCAAGTCGCAAATACGGGATACGCCGGTCATAATGGAAATTGTGATGAGAAGCTACATAGAGTGACCAGGTAATATACGTGAAAATTGGGAATTCTGAACCCCCCGAGCTCATACGGGAGCGCTAATGTGCCCCAGCCAATCCTCAGCTGTCCACCACCCCACCCCACCCCAACCGTATAAATTTAGAGCATAGCATGGCAAAAAGGACTTATATAGCGGTATTGGGATATTCTGAAACAGGTAAAGGAATTGCGGCAAAACCACCATATTGATCAATGCTATTCTACCATTCAAAGCCAGGAGGAGCTTAAGCCACCTCTCTATGTTACCATCTAACTTCTCCATGGCACGACCATAAGTAAGTTGGAGTATTTGGGCCGGGTCCCTGTGAATACTTATCCCCAAATATTTGACAGAGTCCTCGCACCACTTCAAAGCCAGTCCAGTATTACAGTCGCAGGGGGCCTCTGTCAGTGGAACAATGTCAGAATTACCCCAAATTATGTGCAACCCTGATAGAGCACTAAATCGGTTAATCTCCCACAGGAGAGGACCCAAGTTCTCATCCGGGTGCCGCAGACACAAAATAATGTCATCTGAGTACAAGGTAATCAGCAGTGGTCCCATTTTGAACTGTATGCCCCTATGGATGTGATTGTCATGGAGGTGACGCACCAGTGGGTCCATCGCAGTCACGAATAACAGCAGGGATGGAGGGCATCCCTGATGCAACCCCCTCGACAATGAAAAGTGTGCCGTTAACATACCATTCACCTGGATCCGGGTTGACGGATATGTGTACAGTAGCGAACCCACCGCTACAAACCGAGGCGGTATTCCCAGTCTTATCAGTGTGGCCCGAAGAAATGGCCATTCTAGCGAGCCGAAAGCTTTCTCAGCATCCAGCAGCACTGCGGCTACTGGATGTGTAGGCGAGACCCTATGTAGCATGGCTAATAAAGTACGAAGATGCAGGGCAGTGGACCTATGTGGTATAAACCAGGCCTGGGCCTGCAAAATTAATCGATCTACTATCAGGGCCAGTCTGGTAGCCAGCATCTTGGCTAAAATCTCATAATCGAAATTCGATAAAGACAGCGGTTTATGCGAGCCGCAACTCCTTCGGTCCTTACCTACTTGGGTATGAAGGAGACAACTGCCTCACGGAGAGTGGGGGGGAGCGTACCTGCTTATATTACTTCCTGATAAACATCTATCAGATGGGGGGGGCAATGTCTGTTTAAAAGCTTTATAAAAATTACCCGTAAAGCCATCCAGACCGGGGGCCTTGGACACATCCATTAAGTCTATCGCTTGTATCACCTCCTCTGTTGTAAAGGGCTCAGCCAAGAATTCCCTGTGTGCATTCTCCAGCCACACCAACGTTATTTCATTAAAATATGCTCACTAGGATCAGCCTCTGAGGAAACTTTAGTAGTATACAAATCTTAATAATACAATAGGATTGTGGTTTCAATACCTACACAGTCAGTTATAATCTCTCTGCTGTCGCCAATTGGGCTGGTTATATACGTTGGGGTCCTGTAAGGCTGATTAATCTATCTAGTGTGCAGCCTGGGTGCTCTCCCCCCGTACCTCCTGGCAACTGCATACTTCCCCAAATAGTGCAATTCCCTTTCCGCGGCGTCATGGAATTCAGCCAGAAGCACAACCCATTGCCGCAGCCCAGAGGCAGTCTGAACTTCCCCCTTGTTCTCTATCAAGTGCTTCTAACTGCTTCTCAATCTCTGCCAAGGTGTTTTGCAGGTCCTTAAGTATGCCAGCCCCTTTTCATATACACACACCTCTTATGTATGCCTTAAATGCTTCCCATAACATCACTTTAGTGTCTACTGAGCCCTCACTACTTTCAAAATAGTCATCGATGACCTGCCACAATTTACGGGCAAATACTGAATTACTCAATGCCATCTTGGGAAATCTCCACTGCTTGGCCCTAACACCCGGCCAGGGAGTTTCAGTCTTACTGTTAGAGGGGCATGGTCCGACAGGGTGTGTGGTAGACACCCAACCTCAACCAGCCACACTGCTGCATCAGGGCTAAGTAACCAATAATCCAATCTTGTCAACGTGTTCTGTGGCGCAGCATAGTACCTGTACAGTGGTGTGTCGTGTGTAAATAATACCAAGTATCAATCATTTGATACGCCTCTAAGAATCCCAACAATATTCGTCTCACTCTTGGCTCTGAATCTGAACTGCTAGCTGTGCCATCTAACCGTGGATTCAGTAGAATATTCAAATCCCCACCCATGCACATTTGGTCTGCTCCCATCCTGTCAATATTGGCATGTAGGTCAATACAATAAAAAATTCCGGGTCGTCTATGTTTGGGGCGTATACATTAACAAACATAAGTCTTTTCCCTAACAGCCATTCCTTCACGCAGAGAAACATACCAGCCTGGTCAGCGTATGCCTCCACAGCTCTAAAGGGCACTCGCATGTGGATCAAAATGACAACTTCTCTAGAATTGGAGCTATAACTAGCAAAGTAACGATTCATGCCACAACTGGAGGCAAAATTGGGGAGGCCATGTGGCAACAGGTGGGTTTCCTGCAGGAAAGCAATGTCAAAGCTATGTCTTTGCAAATAGTGTAGCACCTGTTTCCTCTTCCGAGCATTGTTAAGTCCACGCTCATTCCAAGACATCAATGCCAGAGTATCAACAATATTTTTACCATGCATCATTCTGCATTGTTGTATCACATCTACTTTTCAACCTCACGTTCAGTACAATTATTCTGAGCATGTGTCTACAAGTTTCCAGTGATAACAAATCTGTAAATTTAACCCATCCCTCCCACATCCCTCCCATCCCCTCAGACCTCGCTAGGGGAAATCCCCATTTCCCAAACCATCTAACAATCATAATATTGAAATCAAAAAAACAAACAGTATAGGTGCCTAAGCACGGGGTGACAACGCTACGCTTGGACCCCAATATTATTTATCAATGACATACATATCAAAATTGGCCACCCATCGAGACAGCGAACACCCCAATACTCAACAAGGTAGTGAAGTTCAGATAGTACTCATCAACCATGATTATAACAATCAGTCCATCAGCTGGCTGTGAACAAATTGACACTAGCACTGGAGTTCCGTATCTCAGGCGAACAATCTGGTGTCAGGGACTTCTGGGTACGTCAAGGTACCTCTCGGGTGCGAAGAGATTCTTGCACTGCGGCTGGTGTTTCAAAAATTTGGGACCGCCCATCCACGTCTACTCTCAGCCTTGCAGGGTATAACATGCCATATCACAGCCCTGCCTTCCTCAAAGCGAGCTTGACCGCAGCAAATTTCTTACGTACATCCTGCAACATTGGCGTGAAGTCTTGGTGCATGGCGATGGATGATCCCTGCCATTCTAACATTCCTTTTTCTCGAGCCATGCACAATGCAATGTCCTGGTCCCGAAAACTTAGGAGCACGAAGGACAACCAGGGTTAGGTCGGGTTCTTGGGATGCGATGCGCTCTCTCTATCACAAATGTAGCTGTGGAGGATTCTCGGCCAAACAGTTCAACCAGCAACCCTCACAAAATCACCCAAGCGGCCTGTATTCTTTGACCCTGCCACCCCCATGATGCGTATATTATAACGCAACCCTCTGTCCTCCAAACCCTCATTCTTGAAAGCCATTCTTTTAAGCACCATTTCCATTCTTTCTATCCTTTTGGTAGTGTGCGCTACGCCATCTTCCAGATCTGAGATTCTGCCCTCTGCTTTTTCCAATTTACCCTCATACTGGTCCAGCCGGGCCCCTATTCTATCAAGCTGTTTGTCCAGTGAGTCAAAGCGCATATCTAGCGCCTTGAATCCTGCTTGTAGCTCAGTCATCAATACTTCATTACTCTGGAGGTTTGCCAGCAGAGGGCCCGTAATGTCTCTGCATTCCGCAATAGATGTACTTGTGGCATCAGATCCGCCACCAGGCTCCTCAAAGGTGAACTTTCTCTGCTTGGAGTCACTCTTTCCTATGACCCTCAGATCCGGTATATACTTTGGGTTGCTGCACGTTCCCGGGCTCGCTAGTCTGCACTCTCTAACATCCCAACATGCTCCCAGCTCAAGGATTGATCAGGCCAAGCAAAGGCAACCTCTCTCTCTATTGGTTGAGCCAACTCCTCCACTGGTGGCTGTACTGTTCATTGAACTTATCATCTACTGCTGGTACAATTATTTAACACCTACACTCTCCCTGCACCCACTTCAGTACTCTGCAGTTCCAAAGGACACGATCCCCCGTTGTGGCGCTGTACTTCCCTGCAGCAATGAAACCGGGGCATCAATTTGACTTATCTGGGCCCGTCTGTGACCGGCCCGCTGCGTGCAGCAACCCCCATGCCTGGCGGTATCCCACAGATCGTGGCCTCTCCTCAGTACCCCACCCTTCAGCCACACACAGGTGTAAGGAAGCACAAGGACGGGTACTTATGCTTCAATCTTCATCCGCGTGTCTATTATGGCCCCGGGGGGGAACAGATAATGTTCGCTCACTTGTAATGTCTAGATGTCCAGAGGGGAGTATCCCGCCATTTGCCATTCCGTTCCTGGTGCGCTGCTATCTATTCGGAGGCCGACATTAACTGGGGATTCCGGTGGAGCTCCGAGCTACGTGGCCATCTTCATCCGCGGCTCGCCATGCCCGTTTGTTGTACATCTTTGTATTCATTTGCTGAGCTTTGTGATATGCATGCATTCTAAGTTTTTTTGGGGCTCAGATTCTTATTTAGTTGTGGACCAGTCTTTGATGTGTGTGGATGCTCTAATAAAGACTCTACATAAATACACTTGCTGTTGTAAATGTAATTCTTCCTATTGCATAGAGGCCAATTGCTTTGGGCCTACTCGTGAAAGTGGCAAATACACGTTGGTTTGATGCTATTAATATGTGTTCCCTGCTTGCTTGAAATCTAACAGGAAACGTCCCCATATACAGCAGGCCTTTTGGACTGCTTTCTGGCTGAGAGGTATGTCAACGTAAGTTATTGAGTTCTCACCATGACCTGGAACCCAATACCATACTCCTAACTCTCTCCTTCCACGTATCTCCGTGTTTGTTCACAGCCACTAACGCCCTCATACCATGTTGCCCTCTTCCTATTTGCATCATCAAGTAATCGTGTTGTAAATAAAGAGCTGAAATGGGCTTCGGCGGCCATCTTGAACGAGAGCCTAGATATTGTGACTGTCGAAAGACCAAAGGGCTGCCAGATATTAATTTAGGAGTCATCTCTAGCTCCCCATCACTGACAGCAAAGAAAAGGTGTTTGTAAATTTTTAATTGGTTTACTGGAAAGAGAAAAACCAACAAAAACCCAAAACCCATCAGTCTGGTGGGAGAAGGGGCACTTGGGATTCAACTATAAACTGGCTAGGCTGGCCTGTATCTTTGACCCTCCTGACGAATTTCCAGATGCCCTTGCATGGCACATGTTACCATCCAGGGTCCAGAGCCAGTGTGGATACACATTAGACGGTTGTGGGGCAATTAAACCTGAAGATTAAGGTGAACAAGAATTTCAAAAACATATTTTTGTATACACGGATCCAAGAAATCGTACTTATTCCTAATGTAGTTATACTTGAGATTACACACGCCCCTTTTGTTGCACTTTTTCATTCCCATGGAACTCTTACAGACGTCTTTAATAATACCAGTGACTGAATGTAATAACTTATCATGTGCTCCTGTGTCTATTGGACCTGATAACAACTTTTGGCTCACCTGGAAGCTTGAGATGCCTCATTAGTCAGATTGCTGCACTCCGGAGTTTATGAAATAGAAGATGGTAGAACCAGACTACCTGCTACCCATCTCATTTTTATGATACTCTTAACTCACAACTAACGCTCATAGGCATCGGAGATGTCTAAAAATAGCTGCATGTCATCATTCATGCTGTATGCTAAGTCTGGATTTCTGACAGAAGACTCGTATAGTTCCATGCAAACTGATAAAGGTGGGAGGGATTTGAGGCTGCAGATAGCTGAGGCTTTAGAGAGAGATAGCCAGCTTTCAGTTTTGACTCGTTTCGTGATGTATGACGAGAATCAACTAGGAACTGCTCCACTT
Organism: Lissotriton helveticus; assembly: GCF_964261635.1. Lineage (NCBI taxonomy): Eukaryota > Metazoa > Chordata > Amphibia > Caudata > Salamandridae > Lissotriton > Lissotriton helveticus. The sequence continues at coordinate 1,503,670,816 of NC_136065.1, forward strand.
GCTACCATTCTGTCGTCAAGGATTTTGAGGCAAGTTGAGCGATTTGCTTTTTTAGATGCCGATGACAGGTCTTAAGAATGAGGACTTGAGGAGGATGTAGTCACCTTTATTTTGATCATTTCTGTTCATTCCTACTCCTTGCTAGTAACAGTTCTTGTTTTCATTTTTTCTGTCACTTCATTCCTAAGCTACTAAATCCTCTGTGAATGTGTACTATGCTCTTGGTTTCTATTTGCACTTTGGTTTTGAAGAGACCCCTGCTAGACTCATTGAAAACATCTATGGCATCTTGTTCACCATTCAGAATTGACTGCTTTACTCTCATACACACGCGACATATGATTTCAATAAATAAGTGAGCCTACCTGATGGGCAATGTCTAGTAATGAGTATGAGAGCCGGGATATCTATCGGGGTAAGCACTTTATAAATACATTTAACTGTACTGCAGTAATAGCTGTGTCACCCAGTCCCTGTTAAATGCTGAGCTGGATCAAATGAACGGAATGGCATTTATATGTGGCTAGATATCAATTAGAGATGTTTTAGTGCAGCCATGATAATGTAAAACGGATTCTCTAGCAAGTAAATTCTGGGTTCAGGAGAACAAAACGAACACACCATGTAATGTAATGGAGTAGGAGAGAAAATATATCTTTCGGTTTATTGAATCAAGATAAAATCTGTATTTTCCGAAAGAATGTGTTTCATTCTGAGTTCTCACTATATGAGTCAATCTTGAATGTTTTAGTGGCTTTTATTTAACTTTTCTCCTTTCAGTGTAAGCGACCTGGATCGATCTACATTTTAACAAACAGAACATTTCAAATTCAGTTGTGCTTTAAAAAACACTCCCCACCAGTGCCCCGTGGAATTTTTAATTAAATATATAGATCACTCTAGTCGGTTTTGTTTCATGCACTGTCGAAATTAGCATCCTTTATGTGGTCTCAGGCTGGTATACAAGTCACACAGGGACCAAGCTGGATTCAGAGTTTTACAGATGCACTTTCTCAGGTACTCCATTTTAAAAGCACCATTGAAACTGGAAGGGGCTGGGTTATTTAAAAACAATTGGACTTTGTTTCTTTTTTTTTTTAATATCTTTATTTTTCAACAGTCAGCACATAACATAAATAATCTTTCAATAATTCAATGATTCAATCCGAAAATATTAAGCAGGAATACAGATGTTAATACAAAGTGATAATAATAAAAAATAAAATAAAAAAAAGGCAGAGAAAGCAAACAAATAAAAAAACTAAAGTAAAGCAAGGGACATAATATCCGTATACAATTATACCAACTCCTAATCAAAAACATTCAGATATGAGTCCCCAGACAGAATCAAATTTATTCCGGGCTTGTAAACCCCTAGAATTTGGCAATATATGTTCCATTGAATATGTCTCCTTCAACAGCACCCACCAGTCACTAATATTAGGAGGGTATATACTAATCCAAACTCTAGCGATGACCAATCTAGCCACCACACACATAATCAATAATAGTCGATTTAGTTGATGGCTAAACATCCGAGGTCCTAACATAATATCTCTTGCATTTGGAAGAAAATCGATCCCTAATTTCTGAGAACAAACTTCACCTATTTGTTTCCATAAATCTTTCAATTTAGGACACTCCAAGAACATAAGCATCAAACTTGCAGCATAAAGATCTCATTTAGGACATTTTGTACGTACGTTAGATGCACCTACATGGACCCATTTGGTTATTTTCTCTGGCGTATAGTACAGGTTACAAATAGTACGAAACTGCTGTAATTGAAGATTAGTGGCATGTACAGTCTTCCTTACTATATATAAACTTTGCTCTATATCTTTTTCCGAAACCTCCTCCCCAAGTATTGTGCACCATTTATGAGCTAATTATTACAATTCCCCTTTCTATTGCCAGTAAGGATCTGGTACATGCGACTAATCCTGAATTTAGCACTGTCTTGGTATAATAGGTCCCATATATCTGACTCGACAGTATTAGTCAGTTTTAAATGCGTCAACAGGGAACTCTTGATTTGTAGATAGTTGAAAAACATATGGGCTGGTAAGTTAAACAAAGTTTGCAGTTTCTCAAATGAACCAAACCCATCGTAATCAAATAAATCCCCTAGTGACCAGCCACGGCCGGCAGTGGGAGGAAATGCAGGGCGGGGACGTGGGGAGGGGGAGGGGCAGGGTGAGGGGGGGGGGGTAGTAATGTAATGTAATTTAGGGGGATGCAGTGCACTCAACGAAATTCATTTTATTTATTTAAATGTTTACTTACCTGTAAAACTCTGTAATCCATACATTACTACCCCCCACCCTGCCCCTCCCCCTCCCCACGTCACCACCCTGCATTTCCTCCCACTGCCGGCCGCGGCTGCTAGTGACTGAATCCCAAACTCCGCCCATTGTCGTGATAAGTTATCATGAAAGATCTCTGGGAGCATTGGATTCCCCCAAAGTGGGAGTTTATCATGGTAGTAGGATTGGTCATAACTATTAAAAATAGTTTTCCATATAAAAATAGTATCCCGCACAGTCTTGAATTTTACCCTCTTGAAATAATTAGGATCAGTAGTTTTGTAGATAAACATCTTGCTGTTTTCTGCTAATAACAGTTGATGGTAGAAAGCAGAATGAGAAGAAGTTAATAAACTCTGAAAGCGAGCCGTAAAAGAAGACCAAAAGTACATCTTAAAATCTGGAAAGTCTATGCCCCCTTGCTCAAAGGGATATTTTAATAGAGCCATAGCTCTGCGTGCCGTCTTATAGCCCCATAGAAAGCTACTGAAGAGACCATCCAACCTTTTGAAAAAGCTGTTGGGAACCCGTAGAGGGATAGATCTAAAAAGATATAAAACTCTTGGCAATATCTTCATTTTAATTATGTTAGCACGGCCCATAATACCGATTGGTAATTTATGCCATTTTTTTAACAGGATAGCTGTTTCTTTAATCAATAGCTCATAGTTTAATGAAATGATCTGGCTAACCTGTGATGTTATTCTAACCCCTAAATAAACAGCTACAGTGCATAGCCCGCTTAGGCTATCCCCAGTGTTAAAATTGACCACCACCTGTGTTTTATGTACATTTAACTTATATCCGGCTACCCTTCTGAATCTGTCTGCTTCTTTCTCTATTTCTAACATTGCCCTTGCTGGTTCGGATGAAAATATAGCTAAGTCATCAGCATAAGCTGTTACTTTTAATGTATTTAAACCTTGCCTTAATGGAGTGATTTGAGGGTTAGCTTGTAATGAAAAAATAAAAGGCTCAAAATAAAGTGCAAATAAAAGAGGTGAAAGTGGGCAACCTTGCCAAGTACCCCGAAATATAGAGAATATTTCCGACTGCGTGCCTAAATACATTAGTTTAGCTCGAGGGTTGCAATATAAAGCTTGGACCCATTGTTTAAATCTCCCTCCTAAACCTGCCCTTTGCAACACTACCCATAAGAACTACGAATCCACCCGATCAAAGGCCTTTTGTGCATCTAAAAGCAACATCCCCAGTTGGATCTCCTTTTTTTTGGCATAATCAAAAGCAGAGATAGCAGTATTTATGTGAGATGTGGTCTCTCTACCTTGAATGGAGCCATGTTGGTGGATTGATACAAGTTCAATCATTGCTGGTGCTAATCGAGTAGCTAAAATTTTGGAAAAGATTTTAGCATCTGAATTAATAAGAGAGATAGGCCTATAAGAACCACACTCTAAAGAAGACTTGTCTTTCTTTAACAAAAAGAATATACGTGTCAAGTTCCAAGATTCTGGTACTACTCCATTTTGACCAATATATTGTATTAAATCCCTGAAAGGTTTAACTAAATGTTCCTGAAAAACTTTATATAACTCCAAAAGAATCGTGTCCTCCCCAGTACCATTTCCCAAGCGGAGAGCAGATATTGCCAGTATTATTTCCTCACAGCTAATATCGTTATCAATAATAGCTATATCTTCTTCTTTTAATTTTGACGAGTTTGTATTAAGAAAATACTGTTGTACATCTTGGTCATTAGCTATAGTCTCAGAAGTATATCATTTGTTATATTAAGCAAAAAATTGTTCTAAAATACCTTTTGGTTCCATGTATAAGGTCCCATTTACTGATTTCATTGCCTTAATATAGGTTTTAGCCTGATCATCAGCTACCTTATGTGCAAGTACCCTACTATATTTGTTAATTCTATTGACCATACTTTCCCTAAGTGCCTTTTTAGCAGATACCATTTGATCTATTAATTTTTGTAACAACTCATCCTGATGGGGTGAGGCAGACCAAACTGCCTTTATATGGGCCTCTTCAGCCTGTATCATAAGCAAAATATCTTGTTGTTTTTGGTCTTGCTTTTTTTTATTTTCTTGCAATATGAATTGTAATGTCAAACCACGAATCACCGCTTTCCATGTATCCCATATCACTATTGGTGTAGAAGTATCCTTATTTTCTTGAAAAAAAGTTTAAGCTGCCTATTAATAGTCTCCACATAAAGCTCGTCAGTAAGTAAATATTTTGGGAAGGTTAACGTTTTAAGCTCCCTTTCTGCAGGTGCAGCTTGAAAATTTAACATAAGGGGATTATGGTTGGAAGTTATGCGCGGACATACTGTTATCTCCGCTGTATTAACGATGCTGTAAGAAACCCACGCCATATCAATTCTTGAATGTGACTGATGCGGAGATGAATAATAAGTAAAGCCTGCCGTATTAGCATGTAAATGTCTCCACAAATCAGTCAGCAAATGTAATCTCCCCATTTCTGTTATAGCTGATCTTTACTTTTTTATTCTACGGCCAGATGTCTGTCTGCTAGTATCTTTACTGCAATCCATAATACAATTAAAGTCCCCCATAATTATCTTTTCACCTTCCCAATTTAGAAGTTCCATATTCAGTGAATCAAAAAACAGTGGTTCGTCCTAGTTAGGACCATATACACCGCCTATGAGATACTTTTTAGCTTGTATTTCTATCTGGGCCAGTGCCCACCTTCCAGCTCGGTCCATTAAAGTTGTTAGGGGGATGCAGCGAAATCCCTTTTTATTTAAAATAGCGACCCCCCTAATGGAACAAGACTGTGAAGTGCATATAATTGTATCATAGCCCAGATGGCCTAATAACTTCCGATCCTTGTAAGCAAGGTGTGTTTCTGTTAGTATTAGAAGATGCGGATTATATGTTTTCAATTCCTCACGCACTAGCTGTCTCTTGAGTTTACTATTTAAGCCAGGAACGTTCCAAATAATACATTTAATTTTACTCATCATAAGAATATTCGTTCTCCTGTTTAATATAACCATTCATTCGTTCATGTTTATTTTTTCCTGCTTTATTATAATTGTCTTAAATTTCTTTTTAGCTGTCCTGTTAAATACTTTTTTCATTTTTTCCCCCGGTCCCACCCCATGCTACCCTTATAAACCCACCCTCATAGCTTGGGGAAGGAATTACCCCCAGTAAAGGCTGCCTAACAGCAGCCAAAAGGAAGACAGCACAACCCCCAAACAGCCCCAATGCTAAAACCCCCCACCACCTGCTTATAGAAATAGACAATTGATCAACACCATCAAAACAATTCTATACCAATTCTACAAATATTCACCGGTTTAGTCTTTTCCGCCTTTCTCCTATTGCCATGTGTGAAGTGCCTTCTTAGCTTCTTCAATCACATGAAAAAAGTACGTTTCACCCCCTCTAAGTACTTTTAGCCGTGCCGGCTCTTGTAAAAAGACCTGTGCATTCAGGGATTTCATAGGTTCTATTATCCGTCACATGGACCAAAGCCTATCCATCGTTGCCCTACATAAATCTGAGCGTACGAAAAAAGTGACAGTATCAGTGGTTATAGGAGAGCTAGGACGGGCCTTTAGATATACAGCCTGACGTAACAAAAAATTACCAAAATAAATTAACATAGGCCTTGAAAACTTAGATCCCTGCCTTTTTGGCCCAAGGGGTAATCTGTGTGCCCGCTGTATCTGACTGTCCCAAACCCAATCCGCAAGATGTGGGAAAGCCTTCTGAAATAATAGCACCAAATAAGCTCTAGGGTAAGAGCCTTCTTTCCCTTCTGGAACTCCAAATAATCTCAGATTCTGCCGTCTCTGGCGATTTTCCAGATCTTCCACCTTAAGTTGAAGTTCTTTATTTGAAGTGTCATGAGTCTGTGTTAAATCTGATGTTTGTAACACAGCCGCCTCAGTTTCTGCGACACGTTGCTGAAGATCTGTCATGTCATTTACCAAAGAGTCTACTTTAGATGCTGTAGATTGGAGTGCCTTATGGATATCTGTATTATCCGCCCTAAGCTGTGAATAATGCTCCTGTGCTTCTTGCCTCGACTCTTTTATAGCCTGAAAGATAAGAGCAAACGATGGCTCAAGACTGACTCCTGTACTTAAGACAGCTTCATCGTTCACCCCAGGAGATCCTGAAGCTGAGACATTAGCAGTTGGATTCACTTGTGGAGGGACAGTGACATTTATCGTAGACATTACCGAAGGGGGAGATACATTAGAACCAACAGAATTTCCTACTGTATTATTCCTTAATGCTCTTTCACTCAGAAGTGTATCTGCCGGACTGGACCCAGAGAGTCTTGAAATCAATGATTTAACACCGCCCTTCGTTTACACCCACCGGCGGAGGGAAGTATCATTAATTTCCTTATTACCTGATACACCACCCTGTTGAGCCACTTTAGCCGGTGTGTTCTTATTAGTTCCCCTCACATGTTTGCCTTTAATTATTGCATTCTTTTTCTTGGCCCCCAATCTGGGTGTATTCTTAATATTAGACTCTAGATCAATTCTGTCTCCCTCTTGAATTGAGCTTTGAAGTGCCTCCCCTTCTTCTGATGAGCTCAAGTTTACTGAGTTCTGTGTGCGATTAAGCTCATTAGTATTATTGACCTCAGCTACATTCTCTGTTATAGTCAGACTATCACCATCCCCCGCTTCCTCTGGCGTAATAGTCTGAAATCCTACTTCTGAAACAGCATTTTCATTATTCTGATTCAGGTTCTCATTGTCCCAAGCAGCTAGTGCATCTGCCCCCTGCTCCAAGGCCTCGCCATTTTCCATACTGACTTGTTGACCAGGTATTGCCCCCATAAGCAGTACCGCGATATCTTGATTCAAATCAGTGTCTGTAATTATTTTAGATGAAATTATCTCTGCTGCTTTCCCTGAGCGAATCAGCTGAAGAATGGGCTTAACAACCTTGAAGTTGTTGGCCCGAAGTCTTGTGCTTGTAACCCCCTGCTCAGTAACCGAGTCCTCACTCTGGGTAGTCTCTAATCCTGCAGTAGGAAGTTTACCTGCCCGTGTAACACGAGCCGGTACCTTCGGAGGGGCCATTCCGAGCTTGCTGCTTCCCCCAGCCACCAAGGATAGCCAGGACTCCCAGCCGACTCTCGAGTACAGCAAGCAAAGCTGCCGTGATCTGCTGCCTTGCCTGAAGAGTCCAATGCTGACAGCAGGCGCAAGCATGAGTCATTTCACAAGCCTGTAGGTAGGTGACAAACACCAAGTAATTACTTTTGTAGCCGCGTAGTAAATGTTTGTGCTTTATTTGTGCTTCTTATTCCTTACACTTCGGTTGTCAAATAGGTAGCATCAACATCCATTAAAAGAAGAAACTGCCCTGCCTCTGAAATCCTCAGTTCTTTAACAGTCAACACAGATTGAGGGGGTAACCCCCCAGCTGTCTCCCAAATGCTGCCAGCACCAAGCGCCAGCACCGAGCAACCAGCACCGAGTTCTCTCGCTTGCGGACCGCTCCAGCAAACTCTAGCGGCACCAACGGTTCACCACAGCCCACAAGAGCCTCTGCATAACACAAGCACAAAGCTGTCACAAGGCTCGATAGCTTGTTACAATTTTTTTTACAGGTTTTTTCAAGCAAACATGAGCCCGTAACTGTCTCAAAGCTCCGTAAGTTTGTTGCAGGATTTCGAAAACGAATACAAGCAAGAAGCAACTACAGAGTTTACTCGTAGCTTAGCGTCACCAGTGCCGACTGCTTATCCCAGCTTTCACCCTTCACGCCGTTCAAAAGCTCCGAGACAACACCGAGATCAGGCAGGAAGGGATTTTCCAATTTACCATTTTTCTCCTTGCCTTTCCCTAGTTGCTTTGTTTTCAGCTAATTCCTCGTTTAATTCCGTAAGCTACTCAGCTCGATGGGGCATTTCAAATTCAGGTTTTGGGGGAGCTGCTCAGGATGTCTGTCTTCCCGGCGGCGTCAACCCGCCATCTTGCTCCTCCCCTCTCGGACTTTGTTTCTATACTGTAAACTCGCCAAATTATTGTAGGAACTCTCTATTTTCACTTGAACTACCTTTTTAAGTCTGAAACTATGTATATTATTTGTCTGAGTGGCAGAACTATTCTGCAGACTCACTTGAATACATCTACTGAAACCTCAAGGGTCACTTTTGATAAATTTGTCTGATCCAGTGGCGTCACTAGGGTTGGTGTCACCCGGTGCAGGTAACTCATGGTGTCACCCCCTCACGACTTACCGCATGGACCACCTCTGTCGGAAATGTACGTTGCTAGGTACTGTCTTGCTCCCTCTCTCTGTCTAGCTCCCTCTCTCTCTGTCTTGCTCCCTCTAGCTCCCTCTCTCTGTTTTTCTCCCTCTAGCTCCCTCTGGTTCCCTCTCTCTCTGTCTTACTCCCTCTAGCTCCCTCTCTCTGTCTAGCTCCCTCTAGCTCCCTCTCTCTCTGTCTTGCTCCCTCTAGCTGCCTCTCTCTGTTTTATTTCCTCTAGCTCCCTCTGGTTCCCTCTCTCTCTGTCTTACTCCCTCTAGCTCCCTCTCTCTCTGTCTTACTCCCTCTAGCTCCCTCTCCCTCTGTCTTACTTCCTCTAGCTCCCTCTCTCTGTCTTGCTCCCTCTAGCTCCCTCTCTCTCTGTCTTACTCCCTCTAGCTCCCTCTCTCTGCCTTACTCCCTCTAGCTCCCACTCTCTCTCTCTTACTCCCTCTAGCTCCCACTCTCTCTCTTACTCCCTCTAGCTCCCTCTCTCTGTCTTACTCCCTCTAGCTCCCTCTCTCTCTGTCTTGCTCCCTCTAGCTCCCTCTCTCTGTTTTACTCCCTCTAGCGCCCTCTCTCTCTCTGTCTTGCTCCCTCTAGCTCCCTCTCCCTCTAGCTTCCTCTCTCTCTGTCTTACTCCCTCTAGCCCCCTCTCTCTCTGTCTTACTCCCTCTAGCTCTCTCTCTCTGTCTTACTCCCTCTAGCTCCCTCTCACTCTGTCTTGCTCCCTCTAGCTCCCTCTCTCTCTCTTACTCCCTCTAGCTCCCTCTCTCTGTCTAGCTTCCTCTCTCTCTGTCTTACTCCCTCTAGCCCCCTCTATCTCTGTCTTACTCCCTCTAGCTCTCTCTCTCTGTCTTACTCCCTCTAGCTCCCTCTCACTCTGTCTTGCTCCCTCTAGCTCCCTCTCTCTCTCTTACTCCCTCTAGCTCCCTCTCTCTCTCTTACTCCCTCTAGCCCCCTCTCTCTCTGTCTTACTCCCTCTAGCTCTCTCTCTCTGTCTTACTCCCTCTAGCTCCCTCTCACTCTGTCTTGCTCCCTCTAGCTCCCTCTCTCTCTCTTACTCCCTCTAGCTCCCTCTCTCTGTCTAGCTCCCTCTATCTCTGTCTTGCTCCCTCTAGCCCCTCTGTCTCCCTCTCTCTGTTTTACTCCCTCTAGCTCCCTCTCCCTCTGTCTTACTCCCTCTAGCTCCCTCTCTCTCTGTCTTACTCCCTCTAGCTCCCTCTCTCTGTCTAGCTCCCTCTAGCTCCCTCTCTCTCTCTCTTACTCCCTCTAGCTCCCTCTCCCTTTGTCTTGCTCCCTCTAGCTCCCTCTCTCTATATCTTAATCCCTCTAGCTCCCCTCTGTGTCTAGCTCCCTCTCTCCCTGTCTTACTCCCTCTAGCTCCCTTTGTCTCCCTCTCTGTCTTACTCCCTCTAGCTCCCTCTCTCTCTGTCTTTCTCACTCTAGCTCCCTCTCTCTCTGTCTTACTCCCTCTAGCACCCTCTCTCTCTGTCTTACTCCCTCTAACTCCCTCTCTCTCTGTCTTACTCCCTCTAGCTCCCTCTCTCTTACTCCCTCAAGCTCCCTCTCTGTCTTGCTCCCTCTAGCTCCCTCTCTCTCTCTGTCTTGCTCCGTCTAGCTCCCTCTCTCTCTGTCTTACTCCCTCTGGCTCCCTCTCTCTCCGTCTTAGTCCCTCTAGCTCCCTCTCTCTGTCTTGCTCCCTCTAGCTCCCTCTCTCTCTTACTCCCTCTAGCACCCTCTCTCTCTGTCTTACTCCCTCTAGCTCCCTCTGTCTCCCTCTCTCTCTGTCTTACTCTTTCTAGCCCCCTCTCTCTCTGTCTTACTCCCTCTAGCTCCCTCTCTGTCTAGCTCCCTCTAGCTCCCTCTCTCTTGCTCCCTCTAGCTCCCTCTTTCTCCCTCTCTCTCTCTGTCTTGCTCCCTCTAGCTCTCTCTCTCTCTCTCTGTCGTACTCCCTCTAGCTCCCTCTCTCTCTGTCTTACTTCCTCTAGCTACCTCTGTCTCCCTCTCGCTGTCTTACTCCCTCTAGCTCCCTCTCTCTCTGTCTTTCTCACTCTAGCCCCCTCTCTCTCTGTCTTACTCACTCTAGCTCCCTCTCTGTCTAGCTCCCTCTAGCTCCCTCTCTCTTGCTCCCTCTAGCTCCCTCTCTCTCTGTCTTTCTCACTCTTGCTCCCTCTCTCTCTGTCTTACTCCCTCTAGCTCCCTCTCTCTCTGTCTTACTCCCTCTAACTCCCTCTCTCTCTGTCTTACTCCCTCTAGCTCCCTCTCTCTTACTCCCTCTAGCTCCGTCTCTGTCTTGCTCCCTCTAGCTCCCTCTCTCTCTGTCTTGCTCCGTCTAGCTCCCTCTCTCTCTGTCTTAATCCCTCTGGCTCCCTCTCTCTCCGTCTTAGTCCCTCTAGCTCCCTCTCTCTGTCTTGCTCCCTCTAGCTCCCTCTCTCTCTCTTACTCCCTCTAGCTCCCTCTCTCTCTGTCTTACTCCCTCTAGCTCCCTCTGTCTCCCTCTCTCTCTGTCTTACTCTCTCTAGCCCCCTCTCTCTCTGTCTTACTCCCTCTAGCTCCCTCTCTGTCTAGCTCCCTCTAGCTCCATCTCTCTTGCTCCCTCTAGCTCCCTCTGTCTCCCTCTCTCTCTGTCTTACTCCCTCTAGCTCTCTCTCTCTCTGTCTTACTCCCTCTAGCTCCCTCTCTCTCTGTCTTACTTCCTCTAGCTACCTGTCTCCCTCTCGCTGTCTTACTCCCTCTATCTCCCTCTCTCTCTGTCTTTCTCACTCTAGCCCCCTCTCTCTCTGTCTTACTCCCTCTAGCTCCCTCTCTGTCTAGCTCCCTCTAGCTCCCTCTCTCTTGCTCCCTCTTGCTCCCTCTGTCTCCCTCTCTCGCTGTCTTACTCCCTCTGTCTCCCTCTCTCTCTGTATTACTCCCTCTAGCTCCCTCTGTCTCCCTCTCTCTCTTACTCCATCTGTCTTCCCTGGATTTGTATAAACAAGAGTTGGAGCAACAGGTGGCACCGTACTGAAGAGCAAGCTGACATTTGGAACTGGTTCACTGGAAAACTGAAGACTGTGCAAGGTACTGAAAAATAGCAAACCATGCACCCTCAGATGAGCGAGGCTGCTATAGAGTTGCCTTGTGAGCAAAGAAAATTGCAGCGAGACGCTGGCGAGTGTGAACAGCATGAGGAACAGGCTTGCACAGGGAGCGACAGTAAAGGTGAGAGCAGAGGCGAGGCTGCAGTGCAGATTGGTGTCACCCCACGTGTTGGTGTCACCCGGTGCGGGCCGGTGCGGGCCGCACCCCCGCACCCCCCTAGTGACGTCATTTCTCAAACCAGCTTTTTGTGAAAAAAACAGTTTGTTTACCAGATTATGATAACACAATCAACCCTAAAAACGTCGTTTTGAGAGTTGCAAATGAAGCTCTGAACACTTTCAAAATGTCAATGATTTGATTTCTGGAATATGTGAATTATCTTGCCTAAAATGCGATTTTTGAAATGGCAGTGTGTTGTGAAGGCGTTAAAAAATGTCCAGATTTGTATGTAATGTATTTATTGCAGAACACGAGGACTAGTGTTATGTGGTAAACTGTGAATAAGAAAATGCAATGTTATTACAAAATCACTTTAAGTTCTAGAACTTTAAACCCCTGGTCTGCCAAACCTGGGCGTCCTTGCATAGTGAATAGGGAGCGGTGCTACATAAGGAACCAACTGCAAGGGCAAATACTCTGGCAGATGTCTGGTACTTACTACTTAGAGATGGGCAGGACATCTGGCAGGTATTTTCAAATGTCCTCTACCCATGACATTCTTAGTAATCCTCTGTGGCCAATGTCCCATCAACCTTTTTCAGAAGGTAAATGTATTTATACACTTTAGTAAGGACGTTGAAAGTGGCACAGCTTTTTCCATATCATATTCCTTACAGAAAAGTCAGTCCTAATTTTATGCAAACATGAGAGCATTCAAACGGTGTTCACATGCTTAGAGACTAGAAAAATAATTTTGTGAATGGTACCACCAGTGTGTGCGAGATGGGCATATGATTTCAGACATTATTTTCAAAGCTTTAAGTTGGCATTGACTACCCTAACAGGACAGAGAAAAGCTGCAGGACTATATGAAGTCATTGGGGTTGCAAGATCATCCAGACCTGCACTAATCAAGCGTGGAAGGAAATAGATGTGGCAACATTTGCTTGCCTTCTTGTGATTCTGCAGCAGATGCGTGGCTAGTTTTATGGAGCAACGATATCAGAAAATTCACAGGAGTTCTCCTCCCCTATTCATAAAGAATAACGGGAGGTGAAAGTATAAAGCGTTGCCAGCAGTTTGGAGTGAGATACAACAGAACTGACTGCAATGGGGAAATGCCAAAGTGCTGATATCAGGTTGCACACCAAATGGCTCTATAAGGTATGCAGGGATATTTGCATGGCTTGGGATATAAAGGAGTTCTAATAATAATGTAGCCAATATAATGACAAAAGGAGGTGGCTAACATATGTACATTTAAATAGGGGCTACACTAATCTACTAGATAAAGTAGGGATATTTGATGTTAAATGTTCATGGTATTTCTGATATTCATCTACTTCTATATTATGATGGCGGAGATTGCCACAATAATTACTATAATTCAGATACATAAAATTTAAGTATGACCAGTGCATAATAAAAAATCTTTTATTGGAAAACACCAACAATTATGGAAAAGTGGCCACAGTGGGATCCCTATCCATATAAAAAAACTCCCCCTGCAGATGAGAGTTAATCTGACTCCTAACAGTCATTATCTGAAAAAGCATGATTGTTTGTAGAGAGGAGTTAGATCCACCTACAAGTTTTCCTTTTTTCTGAAGAGGGTACACTACAGAACACTACTTGGGGCTTAGGAGATCTATCCGAGTGTGCCTCCCATTCCCTAGATGTGGAGTTCACAACAATGGCAGGTGAGATATCGCTCAATATTTGCAGGTGCCCTGCATCTGCCAAATTCTAATTAGTCCCCTATGTCCCTTCTTATGTCGCCAAAAGGATGTGTGTGAATGCTGCAAGCACCATCTTTAAGCTAGGCACACAAATCTGACATACAGAGAAACACGTTCTAAGTTTACACAGTAAGGGCCCGATTCACAAAGGTAACGTTCGACGAAAGTGTAACTTTACGACTTTCGGGATTTACATAGGGCATTTACTACTCGTACGTGCCCTTTGTGAATACAAAAAGTCAAGCTTTTAAAAAAATATATATTTTTATTTGTCAACGATTGGATGATACAGTATGCAAGTAAATAGATGAAGACAATAACTATATTCAATATAAGTATATATCAAAAGCAATATCGCACATGGAGAGGAAATACGAAATAAATAAATGACAGAAGGAAGAGAGTAAAACATAAGATAATATCTAACAGATGACTATTTAAACCAAATAGCTTACTTGAACCAGAATAGACATCTTTGTACATCGAATTGTATTGCCTAAAACAAAGACTCCCAAATTGTGTTACATTTAACAACTGAATGGATACCTCTTGTCTTAGCCAAAGCCTGTTCCATATTGTGCGTCTGTCTGACAACAAGCCATCAATCCATAACAGATAGGGGTTTTGGTGAAATCCACACTTGGGCAATAATCAGCCTTGCCGAAACCAACAGAAGGGCTAGTAGACCATTAATTTTGGAACCCACATGCCTACATCCCAACATATTTTCCCCTGTCGTCAGAGGTGTTTCCAACCCCAGCTTCTGAGAAAGAACATTCCAGACATCCCGCCAAAATATCATAAATTCTGGGCATTTTAAAAACATATGTTTAATATCCGCTAAATGTAGATCACATAAATACTGATGCAAAGATTTTTGCAAAAGTATTAGCAAATCGGCTTGCCCCTATAATGCCCAGCTTGGTTTCCCCTCAACAACACAGGTTTATTTAAAATAGAGATACTACTGCCCATGTCAACATGGCAGTGACAGCTTTTGATGTGGCCAATATAGGACCTACCCCATCTACCCCACTCGGTATGATTCTATTAGATGCTGAGTGGGGTAGAAGTGGTGGGATTTTCTTGGGCTATACTTATAGCTTATTGGATCAGGGGTCAATTTAAGTAGTGGATACAAGCTTTATATGACAAGCCCTGTCCTAAATTGGCATATTCAGGTTTGCTGTCATCTATATTCTCTGTGTCCTGTGGTACTCAACAGGGGTGTCCTCTTTCACTCCTGTTATTTGCATTATATATAGAGCTGTTTATTCTTGTTCTACAAAATAATCCTCAAATGAGTGCTTTTACTATTGGAGCAAACTCCTTAAAAGTTATCGCATATGCGGATGATTTAGCGGTGTTTTCCGCAGAACCAGGGAAAGCATTAAAAGAGATACCAAAGGCGGCTACTGGGTTTGGCTTGATTTCAGGGTATAAATTAAATGTAAATAAGACCCAAATTTTGCTTAATCATAAACCACTTGATTGTGTGCAGGGAGCCTGCTCAGTTGTTACTTATTTGGGGGTTAGGTTATCGGCACAAATAGAGAAAATTGTCTTTTTGAATTATGAAGGGCTGCTGAAAGCAACAGCTAAATCTTTTAAAAACTGGCATAAGTTGCCCCTAGGTATTATAGGCTGAATTAATATAGTTAAAATGAAAATTCTGCCGAAATTGTTATATCTTTTTCGTTCTATTCCACTGAGAGTCCCTAATTCTTTTTTTAAAAGACTGTAAGGTACGATAAGTAGCTTCATATAGGGATACAAGAAGGCGAGACGAGTGATAGAACGGCTTAAGCTTCCGTTCAGTCTCGGAGGTCTGCAGCTGACGGATTTGAAGATGGATTTCTGGTCAGCTTTTTTCGGATGTCTCCGTAGCCTGATCAATCCTGCTAGCACCTTCTTTTTTCATACATTTATGTTGGAGAAAGAGAGTAAAATGTTTTTGTACAGAATAACTGATCCAAATTATTTTAAAAGAGTTAAGTTCAATACTGTACGGGACATTATATTTATTTGGCGGGCAATTCTGCACAGGGGCAATATATCATTATATCACGATAAATTTCCTCTTTGGCCTAACCCTGTTCTATATTGGATATTCCACGATATGGCGGGGAAAAACTGGGCAAGCTGGGGAGTAGTATGTTTAGGTGATCTGTTTGATTATAAGGGATTTGTTTCTTTTGAGAGACTACAGATCATTCATAAACTTCCAAATCACATGTTGTTCAAGTATTATCAGACTTGGGATTATTTTTTAAAGCACCTAAAGCTGATTAGTATAATTGGTTTGGATGTTTGGCATTTTATACATGATGAAGTAGTGAAATCTATGCTCAGTAAGGTGTATAAATGGTTAGGTAGTTATAGAGTGGATGATTGTGGAAAATTGGCTAACCGATGGAGTAAGGTATTGGAGATACCAGTAGAGGCTAGTACTATTGTGCAACTCTTTAGTACTATAAAAGAAGCGGTGCATTCTACTAATCTGAGATTTCAGCAATATCGGACAATATTCCTTCTATACTACACCCCTGAAAGAATAGCTAAATGGGCATCTAATTACATAACTACTGATAGGACAACGTTCCCAAGAATTGATGTACATTTAGCAGATATTAAAGACTCCTAGCTTATTCCCAAAGTTACTTACAACCAACATTCCCCTATTATCCACACACGTAAAAGAACCTATACTTATAATACCTAAAATAAACTATACTTATGCAACATTCCAGGTCATATGAATCATATCAGAGTCATAACAAAATTGAGAACAAGCTTAAAACAAATTGCAAGGAAAAACTTCCTTCTGTAAGATCTTCCAACACATGTTAATATAAATCCACGTTCACTATTAATTAAATAGATCAAGATTCCTAGTTAGCTTAATGTTTAAATTAAGCACAAAAGGTAATAGGCCCGTGCAACTCACATCTGGTACTTCATTGAAAAAGATAAAAATCCATCAGTCAATTGATCACTCATGCATTTCTTAATATGTTATCTCATGTTAACATTTTTTAGAACTAAATAAAGTGCAAGCAGATTCCAATGTAGCAATCAGGCATAATAATTCAAAGCAAACATACACTGAATAATAGCTACAAAAAGTGCAATCGTGGCTCTGTTTCACCGTATCATCAATCAGTGATTAATAATGAAAGACAACATCAATAGAATATAATTCCAGGCCTGAAGTTTCACAAAAGGCTCAGGGTCCTTTCATGATATTGTTTGCACACTGCGCTGAAAATAAATCAAAGGATGATAATCTTAGGTAGGTTATTCCCTTCTCTTCCAGTCCCATCTACCTGAACATTTTAAACCTAGTCCCCTTTTCTACTGGGGTCAACACTTTGCGACCCTTGGCAAGTTTGGGGTCTTATCAGGATTGGGAACTGGTATGTGGTGAGCCTGTTGTTGAAAAGAAGTGTAATGGTATTGCTTTTAGGATAATTTGTAGATAAAAGGTCACCCAAGGGGCAAGTGATTCAAAAAAGAATGAAACTTTGTTGAAGTAATCTGTAGAACGGAGCTAAAGAGTTCTCTGAAAAAGGCAAAAAGTCATTAGACAAATCTTGGCATTTGTAAATTCACTGGCATGTGCACGGAATGGTTAGGTTAGTAAATGGGTGTAACTTTGCGTCCTTAATGTATACATTTAAATAGGGTGTAGGACAGTGCCCTTTATTTTAAGGCTGGCCTCCAAAAATAGAATTAGTTTGTATTAGAAATGTTGTGATGTTGTGTACATAGAGTTCAGGTGATGGTCTTCCTTCTATGAGCAGGCTCACTGTGATGCTGGCAGGTGTGGAATTCCAATGTTATCATGATACATTTTGGCAGCATGTATGCTTCGTGGAGACAGTCGGTGAGCTTTTTTCAAGAAGTATAGATTCTTGCTGTCGGCATCTTGGTCAGTGTCCATTGGCAAGCTCTTCTTTGGGCATCAGATATCCACTTGGGCCAGGGTGGTTACGCAGTGACATTGTGGACATGTGTTCCTGGGAGTGTGGTCTTTATTTTAGAGCATACATACTACCAGATGGTGTTTGAAGTGTGAAAAACTTCACAATTATAACATTATAATTGGTGATCGCAAATTGTAACCTGTTCATTTATGTTCAATATGATATATTTGTAGCTCAAATTAGATTGCTTAAATTCAGTGATTTCATTAAGTCTAGTGCACATGATGCTTAACCTTGGGCTAGCTGCCTTTCAAAGCAGTGGTGACTCCATGTCATACTCAGCGGCACTTGGATATGGGGTAATTACTTCCAATACAGTCCACCTCGCTTCATGTGCATCATGGTTGCACATTAGGATATGATTCACCAATGGCGCTGTTTGTTTTTTGCAGCAGATACATGATTTGTTCTGGCAACTCCTTATGTGATCTCATCTTCGTGATATTTACTTTTTCACATGAGCAAAGTATTGCATACAACACATTTCTTGTTTTGCCATTAAAAAATGTGTGAGTCCATTTCTGATTGCTGTGCTGGAAAATGATGTTTTCTGTGGTTTGATTACATACTGAGCATGTACTACATTTGTGGTGTCCATGAAGCAGTGTCAAATTCTAGAGTTCATAAAGTGTCCTTTTGGGGGAGTTTCACGTATCACTTAGGCTCTTACCTGTTGATTTCCTAGGCTGCAATTTCTTTTAAGAGCAAACAGTGGTCTTTCAGGTTTGCAATCCAAATTGTACAATATATACCAGATTTGGGTCACATTTCCTTTGAATTGATTGATTCTAGGACAAGAGGTAGACACACAAATTATTCTTCTCTGCTCTGTTTTTTTTAATTTCTGCTCCGGAATACCCTTTTAAATAATTCGTAATCAATTGTTTGATATCATTATTCTTTTAGTTTGACAGAAAGTGCTTTAGCATGAGAGAAATAATCTTTCTCATGTGACCAATTAGGGCAAATTCTCAAGAACTGGCCATATGGGAGGTTATCCAGCAGGCTTCTGGGATAGAAAGTTTGATAGCTGAGACTACTGTTGTTATCAGTTTTTTAATAAAGTGGTGTACCCAGTGTCTTGTTAGTTTCTCGTATTTCTATGCATTTGAATGTAATACACTTGATGTTGTGAGTCTGATTGTTGAGCCAGTTCAAAAATAAATCCAAATCCTATTTACTTTGGGTCCAAATACAAAATATATTGTCAATGTTGTGTACTCATGTTGATATATTTGTTGAAACAAGGTTATTCTGCTACACATTTTGTTTCTTGTACTGCACCATAAGCAGAATAGCCATCTGTGGGGCGAAGAAACAACACATCGCATTGCCTTTTACCTGAAAGAAGAGGTCCTTGTTGAACAAAAAGAAATTGTTCTTGAACACAAATCTGGCCAGGGTTAAAATGAAATTTGATGATGCCTGATGTGTCTTTTCCATTAGTTCTAAGTATATTTCAAGCACTTCCAAATCACCCTCTTGTAGTATGTTTGCATATAGCGACACTACATCAAGTGTAACTAACCATTGTGACTCCCTGTTAAAGGATTTACCTTCAATTTTTGAAGGAAGTCTGTAGTACCTCGAATGAAAGATTTAACCTGGGGTATAAACGGTTTGAGAAGTATCCATACGTGTGGAAATTGCTTCTAAAAGAAAATTGCATTCCAATATGATTGGTCTAAGCAGGCTTCCATGATATATCATAGCTCAATTCTATGACAAGAAGCACCGACATGGTAGCATTTTCTATTCATTCCACTTACAGTAGCTTCTCCCACCCATTGCTCAAGCTTATCCAAGAGTATTATATCATCAACCTTTGCCCCGCTATCTAAAAGAGCTATAAAGGTTTAGTAGAATCCCCTTCTTGAAATTTGAACGGTGCACAGTGACACAACATGAGTCTGGGATAACGAAGGTTGCAAACAAACTGTAAAAAGCATGGCTAATGAATGTTTCCAAAATGACAGACCTGCTCTGAAAACAATAATGGGAATGCCATTCAGTACTGAGATGCTGGGAGTTGATTATCTCTCTATCACATATTGTTCAATTATAATAGGTGTAAAAACGGGAAACTGGATTTATTTATTTATTTATTTTTTGCAATTTATTAAGCGCAACGTATACCCGTAGGCGTCTTGGCGCTAGGGAGAGCAGATTTAAAATTAACAAGAACATAACTCTAGTCCTTAACTAATGCACAGAATACAGTTGTAAAGTTTGATTAAATCAAATATTTAGAATGCATACAACTGTAAAATGTTTATTTACTCATACTAGGGCTCAATAATGGCTAAAGCAATGCTGCTGTAAGAAGCAGCCTGAATTAAAAATGCTGAATGCGCATAAAAGATTTGCTTCTTTGCCACACCATGAACTTTTGTATTAATGAACAAATAAGTTGTTCTCGTAGAATCCCTCCTACATATAACACAATTTTCTCAATTAATGAGGTAATGAATATTTCAGTATTGAAGTTTAAAATGTGAATTTGATTTCCGAACCTATTTTTGTTCCCCTACATGATGGTCCTGCAGAAATGTTTTCTTTTCATTGAATAGATGTTTACATTTTTATATAGTTTACTAGTTAGTAGCTGACATTAGAGAATTATTTAACATCATAAATATGTGAAAAAGTCATCCTGAAGGAAGCAGAGCCTATGTGGCAGTTTAGTAGATAACATATTATTGAGAGTGTAACATTATCATTTAAAGATAACTGTGTTTGTGTGAGAAGATGAGAAGTGATCCTGTTCAGAGGAGTGCATCGAACACTGACTGGCTGACAGAAGTCGAGATGGGAATCACCTTACAAATTCATTAAGTGTGCTCTATAATAGTGTGTGTTCCTAGGGTAGGTTACTACTTACCACTTTTTCTGACAATTTAACCCACACTCTTTAGCCAGTTAACCAGACCCAGACATTTTTGCATTGAGACTCTACTGAGTTTCTTGAGCTACACTTTATGGGAAGTTCTTGCTTTGATATTTGTTATCTATTTTATCTATTTTAGCTGATTTAAATGCAAAACTTTTATGCTTTCTCCCACCCTCATGATTTAGAACCCTTCATGGTCTCTGACTAACTACATTTTCTAGCTGATTCTTAGCATAGGGACACACTGCTTAATGGAACCCACGTTGCTGTAATATTTTTACTGAATTGATTAACCAGTATTGATTTTATATTTCTGTAAAATATTGAATATTGATATTAATCCAAATGTAATTTCTGATTTTCAGTACAGAGTATCTACTAAAAGATTAAATGAATCAAACCCTTTGAAACTTTAATAACTTTTGTTATTGACTAAGATATTTAGAATAGTTATTGTGATTATTATTCATGAATTATTTTGACCCTCTCTCTCTCTAAAACAACAGCACAGATTAATTGCTAGGAGTGACAAAGTGACAGGGGTTAGCCCTATATTTGGTAAACCGTGTCTTCCAATCCCTGTTTTCACTTTAACAGCTCCCAGGAGTATATATCTTAGGAGAAATCTGGTGATGAAACAAATGACTATATTATGTCTGTATCATATTTTTTAGTTTTCCTATCCAATTTGTTTACTAAACCTTATGGAGCAGATTTACGAGCCCTATGCGCCACTTTTCCGTTGCTTTTAACATGGGAAAAGTGACGCAAAAGTGGCACAAGGGGCTTGTAAATCTGCCCCTATATCTTTTTGGAACCATGAGACCAAGTCCATCCAAAACATCCACCTAACTTTTTGAATAAAAACTTTCCTTGGCAGCTTTAATTTCTATTTTACAATATATGTGTGGGTTTGTACAATGATGCACAAATTCCATATGATGCGGGCCTCTCTTTATCAGTTCATAATGTTGGAAGTCAATTACTTTCGCTTTTTTAGTTTTGTGTCAACACATTTTGGCTGAGCAGTTTGCATCCTACTTATAATTAAAATATTTCTGGGCCATTTTATTTACAAATTCCAACAGACCAGAGAGTATCTTGCCCCGTAACACAATTTGAGCACTATCTTTTTATTATTATTTGAGGAAAATATTGGTCCGCTGAAATTTTCCAAACAATGATCTTGCTTTCCAGCTTAACTCCGTTAAACATTAAAGTGTCAGAAACCCACTCAGAAACACCAGCATGTTTAAACATTGAAAATTATATATTCTTCTGCATCCAGGAGTTATATCTACCATAACTGTCTCAGGTTGATCCATCTGCCTCGTGAGTTAAGCAGCAATGATTTCTACTGAACTACTTCCTTCCTTTTGAAACACCCTTCCACTTCCCAAAATATTGAAAGATTTATGGAACATATACTTTAATTACCAAATGAGGCCAATTACTGGACAAAGCAAATTAGATCTTGCGCTCAAAACTAAATGTGCTATCTCTCTGGATCTAAAAGTGATCCTTGAAACCTCTCTGCAAAACTAACCGTTAGCAAGTATTTTTACAGTTGTAATAAACTCTATTGCAATTATATTTACACTTGTAGTTGACCACCAATACCCTCAAGATGGATCATCAGTGCAATATAATGTGAATACATTCTGATATGTAATGAGGTGTGAAAATTAATGCTATCTACAGTGTTAGGAACAGTGCTACTGGTTAATTGCATGTGTGTGCGAGAATAGGACACACTCTTCTATATCTTCTCTTTATATAAAATGAAGAGTCTGACAACTATTAGTGGTCTCTTGTGATAAATGGACACCCTCAGCAGATATCCGGAATTGTCTGCATTCTTCATCACTATTGCCAATATTTCTGATAGCTTTTATCTGTCAGTTCTCTTCAAATATTACCTTCTGGTGAGGACAGCCTCCTGGTTTTATATTATTTTAAATCACACAAGAAAGTGTCTTATTGCAGTAGGTGCTGACAGCGAAGAAACTCTTTTACCAACATACTCAAAGTATTCTATTTTCACTGCCTTCACTTGTAAGAATGTTGCAATGTTAGGTTCACCCTCTAAAGGACACAAATACCTTTGCTATAGTGTCTAAGGGATTAGTTAAAAACTCAGTGGTCCCTATTGATTTAACAACTGCAAAACTAGAATTCCCTCTAGGTTCCTTCCCACTATAATAGAGGAGTTTTCGCGGAGGGCAGATTACTACCCATGATTAGAGATGAATGGCATATGTTTGAATGTATAACCCCTGGGCAGATGCATTTTAAGTTAAATTTTATCCCCTATTTTTGAGGGCCAAGTCTGGAAGGTGGGTTTTTTGAGCTTTGATGCAATCTTTTCTCTCTGATTTTTAGAGCTTATCATGTGATCTCTATTTAGAAATTAATTCCGCAAGGCCTTCTCTTTTTATATTACATCAATGACCAGAGAAAGATGTCTTCACCAATGATCCAACTCATAATCAGTCTCCCTTCACTGGAACTGATAACTAATCACAATAATATTTGCGCATTTGACAGACTTGGCTTAGGACAAAAGTTTAAGTGAGTAGCAGGAGACATTTTACTTACTTCTGGCACTGCATCCTACTGACTTATTTCCCCCCAAATCAGCATTTTCTTAAATATTGTTCTAGGTTTCTCAAAGATCAGATATTTAAAAGGTAATTCTACTTCATTATTCAGATGTGAGTGCTAAGACTCCTCTTTCTCAATGATCTGGTGAAAAGTGCCCAATTGTTCAAATTCATTGACCAAAGCTGATGTCCAACAATGAGGACACAGTGGAAGGGTAAAGCACTTTCATTAAGGGGAGAGGCTGAAGCAAATACAGTTGATTTTACTGCCATCCTTCAAGCACCACTTGAAATATACTCTGGAAAGTACTGAAGTTATCTAAGGTAGTACAAAAGCAAAGATCTGAAGTGCCCACAGCTTTTGTGCTTGATGGTGATTTACTGTTTATATTTGACTAAATATTCAAATTTAGTTTTCAAATTAAGCAGACAATAGCCTATATTCTGTAGAATTTCAATCTACAAGTACATTTATGTTGCTTACTATTGCAATACATCAGCAATTACTTTCAATAAAGCAGTGATTGCATCAAGTGTACAACAGATAGAATTCATGTTCAAATGTGGAGGTTACTTCCTCTTCTTTCCATACTCTAGGAAGAATAGCATGTTATTTTAAAGCATCAGTTACTAAGGAACCTGGTGAATGCCTTTATTGTCTACATTAGTTAAGGGGGGAATTAATTTTCTCTTTATGCTGGGACTGGATCTGCTGAGAGTTAATTGTCTTGCCCTGAGAGAAAGTGAAGTCTGATCACTGTCCACGAGGATAGTTATTGTCCTCATTAAGACTGTATACATCAGCCCTCGGGTCCCTTACATTGTTATCTAGCCAAGCGTAAGTTGTGAATTTAACAACACATTTTACACACTAACGCCTTCTGGTGTTTGTAGACATGTTTATCTGGAGTCGCAGAAGCATTAACATGTTTATCAAACACTTGTAAGGAAGCTGATAGCTTCACTATGATGGATATGAGGCTTTATAGATATCCTCTTACCTAAGAGTTCACACTGCATCAGGACATCAAGTGTTATCGGTCAGTATGCAACATGTATTTCCAGCCCTCGCACTCTGAAAGATCACCAGTCAACACATCAGCGATGCAATTCTCACGCTTAGCATGCTGACATGCTCCTAATGCTCTATGTCCTTAAGTTAGTTGAAGTAGGCAGAGGAAGTATGATATGGGTGCTGGCTGCGAATGGAAAAAGAAGACTGCAGTTCTGCTCTGGCACCACCTTATGCTTCCTACTTCTCACAGCCAAGAGCACAAATCAAAACAGGTAGGCCACAAGAATCATGGCTAGAATATTGTGGTGTTCAAAATGCCCTTGTACTTAATTTTGAAGATAAGAATATTATTTCTTGAGAGGGTGTGCCTAAGACGCCGACCACGATGGCCACTCATGACAGTTGCTCCAAACCGAGATTGCAATTCCAGCTAAACCATCCATCCACTGATTCGTCCCAGCTCGAGGCTATACCACAGTTAATAGAGCGGTCTGCTGGGAGAATGTGGGTGGTTTGTCTCATCTCCCATCCTAACTATGCCCGTCAAGCAGAGGACCCCTCTGAACAATAGGATCGCAGGCCGAGGAGGCCCGGAGAGTTGCGGCAGAGATTTCGTAGAGCTGCATGAGAGTGACATCTTGCAGCCTGTGGCTGACAGCAGAGACAGTGAGGAAGATGGTAGAGACCCGAATTGGAGGGGCGGCCGGTCCGGTGAGTCCCTTGGCACCTACGAGAAGCTGAGAGTGAAACCAGAATTCCCACCTGCGGCCAGGAGTAACTAGGGTGTAGATGAGGCAGGGAGTGGCTTGTTGCCTATAAAGGGAGCCCGGGGATCTGCCTGGTGCACAGTGGAGACATGACTGGACTGAAGCCCTCTGAGGCCAGATTCAGTGGCCCATCTCTGGGGATGAGAGGTGCAACCACTGGGGGTACTTGCTACAGCTGCGCTGTGCCAGTGGTGACAGGTGACAGTGAGAGACTTTCTCCCTTGTGGTCGGTGCCGGGCGGAGACCCCTGGTACCTACGCTCAGCTGGGACCCCTGAAAAGGGATGTGAGGAATGCTTGAGGCACTATGATTATTGTCTAGCTCCTAGGAATCCCCAGGTCCTGTGCATTTTGGAAACCTAAACTGAGGGCTTGGTGTCACAACCGCTTCCGGACACCCTCTCAGGATATGTCAGCCGTTAGACCAGCTAGCTCTACAGTGCCACTACCACCCCCCTGTATCTTACAGGTGTGTAGGTAGTTTCTGGCAACCACTGAACATGACAGCCCTGATTTCTCAGGGATCGTGGAAAACAGTACAGTATTTTTCGCTCAGTCACTCATGCTTGCTTACTCTCAGAAAATACACTGGATGCCGATTAGGACATTTAAATAAGTATTTATTGCTCCAGCATCAGTCTTGTGTAAAACATATTTGATGCGATAATCAGGAGACAGAAGCCTACAAAAGAGATTGCTATTACCAATGTAGTAAATAGTAGATACATGTCTACCCTAGTGCTAATAAGATGAACATAAGGAGTTAAGATAAAAACAGTAGCACTAGCATATTCCGAAAATGTGTGCCCTAAGTAATTTGCCTAAATGTACCTAGCCTAGATCTGTATGTGTAGCATGTATATACATATATGTATCCAAGAATCCCCTAGGGAAGAACCATCCCCCTCACCTAATGGTTGAGAATGGAGGACCCCGGCTCTGCTTCGAGGATAACACCCTGCAACGGATGTCAGAGCGCTGCATTTTAATGATTCAGCATGCAGGACCCCTTGCCAGTTTGGAAGGAATTCTCCGCTAATTTGCAAGGTGGGAATAAGGGTCTTACATACTAGAGTGGTTTTTCAAACAAATTTGATCATACACAGCTGGCTGTTGGCCAAGGATGACCCTTATACAGAATATTTATGCATTGCCAGAGGCCATGTTTATTTACGTCAGGTACAGGGATTAGGATAGAACACTAAGAACTGGTGTCAAAGAGACAGGAGCAAGCTACTAGGTAAAAGATCACCTGTTTCAGAATCGTTATAGTAATGTGGATGGGACAATGTATGTGAAAAGGGGTATACAGGACAGGACTAGCCTAAACGACATGACACACACTCCTCATCAAAAGGTCAACAGGGTCAGCTAAATGATAATAAGGCTAAAGCCATAAAAAGCATAAAAATCATTCATGACTAAGATCCTAAAAAGCAATTCTTTAAAAAGCTTCAAAATAGTGTCCATAAAAAAAAACAATTTCAGCTAAAAGCATTCAAAAGGTCCTCTAGACTGATTATTATTGTACAATGCACCCTGAAAGTCATTATGCTAAGTAGAGCACAGAAGTAAAAATAAAACTAAATCAGTTTCGAGATTCAATTTAGTAAATGTTTAAAAAAATCGCCAAATGTTTCCCAGCGAAGGAGAGGCCAGATTGTTTATGAATCCTGCTCTGAAGACTCAACATCGCTGAACATCGTATTCGCAGGTGGCAATCCCTTCAGAACTTCCAGTATCATGTCTAGTGAGCAACTATGGTCATCTCTGGTTCCCACAGCAGCCACCGTGGAAGAATTAGATACCTGCACGCCTGGAACCAATGCCTGTACCTCTGGAGCTGAACCGATTTCCCTTCCAACAGGAACGGAAGCATCCCTTGGAGGCTCTAGATGTGCTGTCATCAACATGGGAATACGCTGTGGACAACTGTACACATAGGCCTAAAAGGGCTCCAGGAGCACTTCTATATCCGTCAGTGCAACTGATGGAAGTGTCAGACACAGGTCCAACACAGAGCCAAATCCGCAGAAGAGGCAACAGAACACCGAAAGGACATAGTCTAGCCAGACGGGTCTAAAAGACAGGTACCAATGCTCACTCATCTCTCGAAACTGAGGTGTACCCAGGTAGAACACCATACGCTCATGAAAACGTAATTCCAGCAGTGTTCTCTCTATGTCTTGAGGGATTGAGACATCAATTTCAAAGCAATAGGATTAAAATCAGGATGCCCGCTACTTATAGCAGGACCAAAGGAAGCACTCCAAAAATGCTTCCAAGTACGGAGCGCATGAAAGCTGGAATTACTCAGAAAATGGTCTGAAAGGTCGTTAAGAGATCTGATCCAAGATGCTTAAATAGGTGTACGATCCCACTCGTATCAGACATGTTAAAGATACAATGAACCATTTCTACAAAATGGATCGGGAAGTTCATACGGACCAGGGCCTGTATCTCTGCCACAGACTTTGCAAGCTGGAGATCAAAATTCTCTTGGGCTGAAGTTAAGGCCACATTTTGCTGAAACAACATGGCTTTTAGTCTGCTCAGCGAATCAAACCTTATAATGAAAACATTCAATGAAGGCCACAGTGGTGCCTCCCTAACTGTGTGAACTGGTGAAACAATACTTGCTTACAACAAACAACTCTGAGGTTTACTGTGACTAGATATGCAATGCCTGGTGCCATCCCACAACAGCCTGGATCTTTCAGCATTAATTAACTCCCATTCAAGAGCAACTCGAAAACTGGACGAATCACTGCAGCTGTGGAGCTTTTCAAGTAGTAAGATAAGTTTGCTTTTGAAGCATTACACGCTCCATGAAGCGAGACCTCCTCACACTCAAAAGATCCACTTAAAGCCCTCTCATAGTCTGTTCCACTTCAGAAAACTTCAGTGTCCTTATATCGGCAAATATATCTGTACGGTAACTCCCAGGTTTCCTGTATGTACCCTTCACTCAACACTTCATACCAGCCGGCTTGGAAATATCTGAGGCAGTATTGGAACTGGAATGTTGTGATTGACAGCGTGATATAGCCATGAATTAACCATTCCGTAGACGGTGACTCAGCTACTGTAAAAGGTAACTTCTCTAATTTTTCAGTGAGCAGCATGGTGTACTGTGCATCTCTGCGAGCCTTGGTCAATTGTCTGTCGATCAGATTATAAGCCAAAAACAAATTTGAGCCGCTAATGTACCTTCATGGCACGTGGCTAGACCGCAATGATTGTAGCGTCCACCTTAAAAGCACAATGGAACATATTTGAGATTGCCCATGTTGTAGAATAGACAAATCTTGTTCCAGTATGTCAAATGCGGAGGACACAATGTTCCCTATTGAATAAATCTGTGAGGAAAGTGTGGTTATTCCATTGTCTACCACAGCCAAGGCCCTTTCGAGGTCAAGTCTATCAATCTCACGTAATCTCTCAGCAGCATCCTTTTGGGAGGCTTTCCACAGTTCATTGTAGATGTCATATAAGAAGCATTTTTTAT
The DNA here is from genome assembly GCF_964261635.1 of Lissotriton helveticus. NCBI lineage: Eukaryota > Metazoa > Chordata > Amphibia > Caudata > Salamandridae > Lissotriton > Lissotriton helveticus. Next base: position 1,503,699,106 of record NC_136065.1, read on the forward strand.
GCGCTTTCATGGAACCTATCAAGAAATCCCTAAGATCCATGTTGTCTGCTAGAAGGGACAAGTGTTTTTTCACCTGTAATAGTGTTGAGGCTTTTAGCCATTCTAGGCACAACTTCATAACACTGTAAGAAGTCACTAACCGTGGGATGTCTGTGTGTACATAGTGTGGGTCGGGCCTGTGGATACTAAACCCTCTGGTGGTATCCTTCAATCTTGATTGACACCTATTTGTGTCGATAGGCCAAACCAACAATCCCTTCCAACTAGGAGCTGATGAATTGTATGTACCATTCTGTATCCTTGCACACAGCATATCCTCACTTATCAGTGTGTCATTCTATAAACCTTCAATAGGTGTGGGTAAAGGGATGCATGGTATTTTCAGGTCTTTTATTTTTGCAAACCAGTAGCAGGTAGTCTGGTGTACTGTTCTGTTCAGGAATATTATCTGTAATGGTATGAGGCAGACTCTAAATAAAGCCTCTGTTCCCTGAACCTGCCAATCTTTCATCCCCCAGATGGATTTTGTGTCTATCATGTCCCTCCAATAGTCGAAACCTTGTGTAGACAGTTGGGATATAAAAGGTGCTGAAAATATGAGCTTGATGTTTGTCAGCATAATTTTCTTCACAGTTGCATTTGTCTGTACTAACTTATCGTAATATGACAATGGGTCTGATGTATTGAACCCTGAAAGATATGCAGATTTCTGTGCGAATGTGACAGAACTACCTTTTGGTGGTGTCTGGCAATGTTCCCATTGATGGTAAGTGTTAACAGTGCGTAGGACACTAGCTCTGTGCAAAAAGTGATGACCATAATACTGTTAACAATACTTACTGTTGAAGTCAGGCGTATCTTTGTACAATTCCCTGTAAGAAAACACAGCAGATTGTTCTAAATCTGAGAGCATAGTATTTACAGTCTCAATGTCCCAATCATAAGAGAGTTTACTCGGGGTAATGAAATCATTCAATGACATTTTAAATACATGTGGAATTTTCAAATGTTCAATAGGACCAAATATATCATATAAAACTCCATCCCAAACTATACCATCTGGTACTGGAACTGGTGTAATGTTCACTTGGGAAAGGTCTCTTTGTTCACGATGTGATGACGTATGAGGTTTCAGGACCAAGTTCACAGGTTGTACTGCAGAGCGATGTGGGAGGTAATGTCCATTCAAGAGTAGAACAAAGACAGGTACCATGCCAATCCAAATTAACAGGAGCAGGATCTCTAATGCAAACCAGAGATGCAACCCAGGGGACACAAAGTAAGTCTTTTTCAGCCAGAGATAGATTTGTCAGAATTTTTCTTTCTTGGAAATGGGTGGTGTTTGCTTAGGTACTTCTATCAAAAAGGAGGGAAGAGGATTTTAGGTCCATTCAGTTCCCCTGATTAGATCCAAAGTTAATCAAAAAAGGAATGGACACTAGTATCTACTAAACCATTGGTTCAACTATGACAACCCTCATAGGCAGCCTGATGCAGTCGATGCGGTATATCTTTTATCCGCCCCGTCAGGTGTCATGGCTTATTCATAGGGAAGTCAAAAAGCGTGTGATATGCCCCCCTCACCCGAGGCTACCTCTGGTCCAGGTAGAAGTGTCCAGGAATAATAGGGAGGGAAAGAATTATTTTAAAAAACAGTGTGTCTCCCAAAAAATTTTTAATGAAAAAGGTTGACACTGTCGGTTAAAAATTGTCGATATATATGTAATCGGGTAACTAGATTACCATATATCTATGTATATATGGATGCGTCAACATGTTTCAGCTCTTTGGACCCAGCCGGGTCTGTAGAGCTTTCGTCAGGACAAAAAGACAAAAAAACATAAAAATGAGGTACTCACACAAGTCGTGTAGGTTCCTTTTGCTATTTTAGCGTTTCTTATTTAGTCACCTGGAACATAGAAACACAAACAATACAGTGCAATAAGGTGTGTTCGTTATGATGATTAGGCATAATACTTTTCTTAAAGCACACACACTATAATTACTAGTGGAACAATATGCACCTAAATTTTTAGCTACATAAACTTTGCGGAGGAGAGAGCAGAGGAGAACAGGTTTTTAGTATACATACAGTGAGGAGGTTACTAATATATAGCATGTTGTGGCGGTAAAGTAAGAGGGAGACAAGTGGAAGTCTTGGTGATTAAACTCTTTTAAACGTCTATTCTGAATGTGCGCAGTATTGTTTAGCATTTACTTGCTCTGTTATGTGGCATTACGGACACGCGGTAAAAATAATTCTGAACAGTACCTTAATAGGTTCTTTTGCAAACTTCAACAGGGATTAGAAGTCGCTAGATGTGGTCTTTGCTAGAAGGATATTACCAAATTTGTTAGAGAGTCATAAACTGGCCTTCTTACCCGTATGATGTCGTCTTTGATAATAATTCTTACCCACGCGGACCGCTTTTAGGTCCCTGTGCTGACTCTGCCCCTGGTTACAGGCGGGGCTCAGCTTCCTGGTCTTATGACAGTAAGACTTAACACAAAGGAAGGACTCCGATGTCAGACCTTCGTCCCTCCAAGATGGATGCCGCCTCCGAGTATAACACGAAGATTTCTAACACACAGGTTTATGGACCTGATGTATTCTTTTTTTTTAAATAAACACATTGTTTACCAAATTAAATAAAGGGCACAGACAGTGGTCTGTCGTATTGGCAAGATGTCAACTCATAACTAGATGATTATGTCCATGAGTTTTTTTGTTCATTGTGTGTATTTTGATGTTAGTATTCCAGTCATTTTATACCAGATTTGCGTCACAATTATCTAGACCGAGTGGATTGTTTTTCGTTCCTGCCATAAAACGAATGGTGTTCCTCATGGAATGTTAGTAGAACTGACTCCAGGGAATATTATCATTCATCCCTGATAGATGGGTGCCCAAACGGTCCACCCACCTTTGTTCTTTTTCAAACAGAACTTGCTCTGCATTGTTGTTCTTGTCTTGTAGCATTTCAAGTACTGTCCAGCTCAAGTCATCACAGGTATGTCCCGCTTCCACAAAATGTGTGCAGAGCTTAGTGTTGTTTCTCTTCATTCTCACGTTACTCCGGTGTTCTCCAATTCGTAACTTGATTTTCCTACAGGTCATGCCTATATATTGACGTTTGCAAGGACAGGTGACCATGTAGATTAGATGCGACGAATTGCAATTGGTGTGTTGCTTTTGAGTCCATTTGAAGGTCTCTGTCAATTGGAGGGTTTTGGTCGGTTTTGTGAATTTACATACACCACAGGTACCGCATGGGTAATGTCCAACGACAGGTTCCATCCTGGCGTCTCTTATGACAGTGTGGGGTTGTTTCATTTTGGGTCTTGTGTGGACCAAAACGTCTTTAATGTTTTTAGTTCTCTTATTGGCAAATCTTGGTTTTGGCCAATCAAATTGTCCGGAAGTAATTATCTGCCAGTTTTTTCTGATGAGATTCTGTACATCATAAGTAGCTGGACAATAAGTGGTAACACAAGTCACCAAGTCCTTTATTGGTTCTTTTTTATTGGTTTGCAAAAGGCATTCGCGTGGCTGATGTTTAGCCCTTTTCATACATTTTTTGATCACTGACGGTGTGTAATCCCTTAGTTTTAATTTCTGGCTCAGTTCCATTGCTTGTGTTTGATAATCATTGTCTTTGCTGCAGTTCCGTTTGTGGCATAGAAATTGGCTGAAGGGGAGATTATCCCGCAGTGGTCGTGGTAGCTACAGTACGAGAGCAAACTGTTCTTTGCCGTGGGTTTTGTGAAAGTTTTTGTCTCCAACTTCCCATTCTCATGAAAAATGGTTAGGTCCAGGAAGGCTATACTTTGGTTACTGGAGGCGAAGGTGAACTTTAGCCAGCGATCTCTTGCATTTAACCATTCCATGAATTTCATCAGGTCTTCTTTGATATCCCAGATCAGCAGGACATCGTCAATATATCGTTTCCATTATTTAATACTGGAAACGAAGGGATTTGTAGTGTTGAGTACCCAGTTTTCTTCAAGTTGGCTTACATAGAGTCCTGCCACCGAAGGAGCGCAGGCACTTCCCATGGAAGTTCCATGGCTTTGTAAGAAAAGTTGTCCATTGTACTCAAAATAATTTTCTTTTAGGACTAGACGACAACATTCCAAAATGAAATGGCGAGGGGTTTTGTGTGGCCAGTCTTGGCTAAAAAGAAGATCTTCCAACATTTGTAGAGTATCCTCCTGGGGCAAGCTTGTGTATAATGCCTCAACATCCAGGCCTACTAGCAGCATTGTGTTCGGATTGTATTCAAAGTCCGCAATTTGTATCAGGAAGTCTCTAGTATCTTTTAAATAAGTAGGAGTTTTTTGGACCAACTTTTTCAAGTACTCATCTACAAATTTTGAGAGGGGCTCCAACAGTGATCCGATGCCCGAAACAATGGGGCGTCCTGGGGGGGGGTGACTTGTTCTTATGTGTTTTTGGTAACGTATAGAAGAATGGTAATTTGGGGCTTTTGGGTGTTAAATATTCTGCCTCTTTTTTTTAAATCCATCCACTCACTTCTGCTTCGTGTACCATGATAGCGATGGCATTAGTCAATCTGTCAGTAGGGTCTTCTTCAATTTTTTTGTAGAAATTCTCGTCAGATAGGAGTGATAGTCATTGTTGGTTATATCCTTCTTTTGATAAAATCACAATTCCACCTCCCTTGTCTGCTGGTTTTATGACAATATGAAAAAATGATATAACCAACAATGCCTATCACTCCTATCTGACCAGAATTTCTACAAAATACCATTCTTCTATTCGTTACCAAAAACACATAAGAACAAGTCACCCCCCCCCAGGACGCCCCATTGTTTCGGGCATCGGATCACTGTTGGAGCCCCTCTCAAAATTTGTAGATGAGTACTTGAAAAAGTTGGTCCAAAAAACTCCTACTTATTTAAAAGATACTAGAGACCTCCTGATACAAATTGCGGACTTTGAATACAATCCGAACACAATGCTGCTAGTAGGCCTGGATGTTGAGGCATTATACACGAGCTTGCCCCAGGAGGATACTCTACAAATGTTGGAAGATCTTCTTTTTAGCCAAGACTGGCCACACAAAACCCCTCGCCATTTCATTTTGGAATGTTGTCGTCTAGTCCTAAAAGAAAATTATTTTGAGTACAATGGACAACTTTTCTTACAAAGCCATGGAACTTCCATGGGAAGTGCCTGCGCTTCTTCGGTGGCAGGACTCTATGTAAGCCAACTTGAAGAAAACTGGGTACTCAACACTACAAATCCCTTCGTTTCCAGTATTAAATACTGGAAACGATATATTGACGATGTCCTGCTGATCTGGGATATCAAAGAAGACCTGATGAAATTCATGGAATGGTTAAATGCAAGAGATCGCTGGCTAAAGTTCACCTTCGCCTCCAGTAACCAAAGTATAGCCTTCCTGGACCTAACCATTTTTCATGAGAATGGGAAGTTGGAGACAAAAACTTTCACAAAACCCACGGCAAAGAACAGTTTGCTCTCGTACTGTAGCTACCATCCACGACCACTGCGGGATAATCTCCCCTTCAGCCAATTTCTACGCCACAAACGGAACTGCAGCAAAGACAATGATTATCAAACACAAGCAATGGAACTGAGCCAGAAATTAAAACTAAGGGATTACACACCGTCAGTGATCAAAAAATTTATGAAAAGGGCTAAACATCAGCCACGCGAATGCCTTTTGCAAACCAATAAAAAAGAACCAATAAAGGACTTGGTGACTTGTGTAACCACTAATTGTCCAGCTACTTATGATGTACAGAAACTCATCAGAAAAAACTGGCAGATAATTACCTCCGGACAATTTGATTGGCCAAAACCAAGATTTGCCAATAAGAGAACTAAAAACATTAAAGACGTTTTGGTCCACACAAGACCCAAAATGAAACAACCCCACACTGTCATAAGAGACGCCAGGATGGAACCTGTCGTTAGACATTACCCATGCGGTACCTGTGGTGTATGTAAATTCACAAAACCGACCAAAACCCTCCAATTGACAGAGACCTTCAAATGGACTCAAAAGCAACACAACAATTGCAATTCGTCGCATCTAATCTACATGGTCACCTGTCCTTGCAAACGTCAAGATATAGGCATGACCTGTAGGAAAATCAAGTTATGAATTGGAGAACACCGGAGTAACGTGAGAATGAAGAGAAACAACACTAAGCTCTGCACACATTTTGTGGAAGCGGGACATACCTGTGATGACTTGAGCTGGACAGTACTTGAAATGCTACAAGACAAGAACAACAATGCAGAGCAAGTTCTGTTTGAAAAAGAACAAAGGTGGGTGGACCGTTTGGGCACCCATCTATCAGGGATGAATGATAATATTCCGTGGAGTCAGTTCTACTAACATTCCATGAGGAACACCATTCGTTTTATGGCAGGAACGAAAAACAATCCACTCGGTCTAGATAATTGTGACACAAATCTGGTATAAAATGACTGGAATACTAACATCAAAATACACACAATGAACAAAAAAAACTCATGGACATAATCATCTAGTTATGAGTTGACATATTGCCAATACGACAGACCACTGTCTGTGCCCTTTATTTAATTTGGTAAACAATGTGTTTATTTTTTTTAAAAGAATACATCAGGTCCATAAACCTGTGTGTTAGAAATCTTCGTGTTATACTCGGAGGCGGCATCCATCTTGGAGGGACGAAGGTCTGACATCGGAGTCCTTCCTTTGTGTTAAGTCTTACTGTCATAAGACCAGGAAGCTGAGCCCCGCCTGTAACCAGGGGCAGAGTCAGCACAGGGACCTAAACGCGGTCCGCGTGGGTAAGAATTGTTATCAAAGACGACATCATACGGGTAAGAAGGCCAGTTTATGACTCTCTAACAAATTTGGTAATATCCTTCTAGCAAAGACCACGTCTAGCGACTTCTAATCCCTGTTGAAGTTTGCAAAAGAACCTATTAAGGTACTGTTCAGAATTATTTTTACCGCGTGTCCGTAATGCCACATAACAGAGCAAGTAAATGCTAAACAATACTGCGCACATTCAGAATAGACGTTTAATAGAGTTCAATCACCAAGACTTCCACTTGTCTCCCTCTTACTTTACCGCCACAACATGCTATATATTAGTAAGCTCCTCACTGTATGTATACTAAAAACCTGTTCTCCCCTGCTCTCTCCTCCGCAAAGTTTATGTAGCTAAAAATTTAGGTGCATATTGTTCCACTAGTAATTATAGTGTGTGTGCTTTAAGAAAAGTATTATGCCTAATCATCATAACGAACACACCATATTGCACTGTATTGTTTGTGTTTCTATGTTCCAGGTGACTAAATAAGAAACGCTAAAATAGCAAAAGGAACCTACACGACTTGTGTGAGTACCTCATTTTTATGTTTTTTTGTCTTTTTGTCCTGACGAAAGCTCTACAGACCCGGCTGGGCCCAAAGAGCTGAAACATGTTGACGCATCCATATATACATAGATATATGGTAATCTAGTTACCCGATTACATATATATCGATAATTTTTAACCGACAGTGTCAACCTTTTTCATAAAAAATTTTTGGGGAGACACACTGTTTTTTAAAATAATTCTTTCCCTCCCTATTATTCCTGGACACTTCTACCTGGACCAGAGGTAGCCTCGGGTGAGGTGGGCATATCACACGCTTTTTGACTTCCCTATGAATATGCCATGACACCTGACGGGGCGGATAAAAGATATACCGCATCGACTGCATCAGGCTGCCTATGAGGGTTGTCATAGTTGAACCAATGGTTTAGTAGATACTAGTGTCCATTCCTTTTTTGATTAACTTTGGTGTTTGCTTAGGTTCACTTGGATCTGAAGAAAAGTCATCAAAGTTGATGTAGTAGCCAGGCGCAGTATGATCTATCTTTGGTAGCTCAGCAGAGTTTGTAGAACTGGCAGTTGCTTCTTGTGAAGGTACATTGATGTAGATTTCATTATTGGGTCAAATTGCAATTTGCGTTTCATTACTATTTGGCTGTATTTTACTTCAACTGGTGTGTTGAGGTGTGCCTGGCCCTTCCTAGATGACTCAGAGCTGAGCTGAATGGGGCTTAGATGCTTTTAGAGTAGTGGGAGGAGATTTCGTTGCATATGAATAGGGCCTGTATCCCTTGCACAATGCTGCCTCCACCCACTCTGGTCATACTACACCAGTGAGGACATAACTGGTTTGGACTGGGATCTGAGCCCCATGCTCAAAAAGAACATAGACATTTTGGGGTATAAGTATTAGAACTAAAATTCCAGAACTTTAGACTACTTCTGGAATCAAGAGGAACCTTTGTCAATGAGAAGAGCTGGAGAAACTGAAGGAGGAGTATTTCCCCTTTGCTGTGTGCTGTCTGGGGTTGACCTGCAGTAGCTGTTTCTGCCAAGGAAAGGATAAAGACTTTGCTGTGTGCTGTGTCCCCCTGCTTGAGGAAGATCTCCAAGGGCTTGAGTAGAGCTTGCCTCCTGTTTTGAAGTCTCAGGGACACAAAGACTTTGCCCCCAGCTCCCCTGAGCTTCCTTGCTGGGAGTTCTGACTAACCCAGAGCTGGCGTAGTGCAACACGCGGAGTTCCACACAGTTGGAAAGAACCTCTGTGGAACTCGGCTCCACTCTGCTCAGCTCCACCATCCCTAATGTACACGCAAGACGTACAATGTAGGGGTTTACATCGACGTTGGACAGCGAGAACGAGGAAGGAGAGTGAGCCCATGGCGAGGAGGAGGAAGACAGAGCAGGTAGCTTGCCTTTTAAAAATGATAATTGCATTAGGGAGGGTGGAGGGGGCGGCTAACTCCGCTCCACCACGAAGTTGGAGTTTTGCCTGTAATCCGCGTTCTCAATGAAGCACAGAGTAGATAAAACTCTGTAAACTCCACTAGTGGAGCAGAGCTACCCGCCGGGGCATAGTTCTGACCTACCAAGAGGTGCCTGTAACGTGTTGGGTCTATGGAGGTTTTTCCTGCTGTTGGGAGCTGGAATAGCAACGCAACTACAAGAAAATCAACGCTTCGCTCTTCTTGCCGCTGTTTTTCCAATGCAGCACCGCTGTGGGAGAAGAATCTCCATGCATCGCCGTGCAGCTGCAGAAACTGAAACAGCTCCTGTTGCCACTGCAAGAACTAATGCATTGAGAAACCGCAGCTGAAGAAACCGATACGGCACCACTCGACGCCGCCACATTGATCGCTGAAGCATCCCGGATTTTCACACATTGTACCTGTGCAGCAAGATTTCCTGATGCTTCACATGTGGACCATAAGCGTCTAAGAATTGACGCATCACTTCCCCCTACAGACAGGATTCGACACATCATTTCTCCTGCGTGCAGCAGAACTGTCACATCGCCTAACCATGGTCTCAGGAAGTGACGCATCTCTTTGTTTCTCGACGCTTCCCATCTTCACGTCCGTTTTGCCTTGTGAATTTGGTTGCAACTATAGGTACCTTGAGAGAAATCACGCATCCATTGTTTTCTACGGGCCAAGTTGTTTGAAACCTTTTTAAAGTCATATACCTTTTACATGTATACTGGACTTTTGTTGTTTTGGTCTTGATGAGTTTAGAGGAAGATACTTTATTTTTCTAAAGTGGTGTGATGTCCATTTGTAGTGTTATCACTGTATTACTGTGTGTTTTGAGTACAAATACTTTACACATTGCCTTTGGGATAAGTCTGCCTGCTCATGAACAGCTACTCAGGGGGTGAGCAGGGGCTATCTAAAGTGTATATCCCCCTTACCTAACTGGAAGCAAGGGTCTGTATTTGAACAAAGGTACCTACCTACCTCTGCCAACTGGAGACCCCATTTCTAACACCCCCCATTCCTCCCACAGGTAGCCTGTCAGACAGGGCTCTGATGAAACGGGACCTGTGCACTTCCCGGAGCTGATTTGAAGTCACCCCTCACTTTAAAGGCACATTTGGATATAAGTATTGGGGCTCCTACCCCTAGCAAACCAGTATACTACTGGGCCTGTGAAGAACTCTGCCAGGAGTAAAATCTGCTGTGCTACAAGAATTGCCACTCTGCCTGACTGAATGCTCCAGGGAACTGCTTCACTGCTGTGCTGAGTTGTCCTGCTGCCTGCTGATATCTGCCTACTGAGGACAAGGACTGGACACATCTCACTTGAACGCCTCCTGTTTTCTGAAGTCTCAGGGACATGAAAGGTGTCCTGCAATTCTCCTGATGCTGCTGGATTCTGCCAGCTGCCTTCCAACTCTCATCTATCTTTGCCTAATGTGCCCACTTCAGTCCTGAGCCTCAGAAATAGGTTGCAACCTATGTCAACACAGCAGTGACTCATCACCCTCAATGTCGAAGCAGCGGCTGCTCAACAACAGTAAATTTACAGCTGGTGTGGCTCGTGGCTGATGGACAGCTAGGCTCAACATCAACGCTAGGCCTGCATCGCAAAGGGGTTTGACGTCGAAGCTTCCATTGATGGTGCAGATTGGCACCAACGTTTGCTTCTATCCACAGATCATCAATGACGCATCTTCTCCTCCACTGGAGTCTCAACATCGACACTTTGCTCTATCCAGGGTAATTTGTCAGTGGGACTTGTCTGAGTCCGCTAGTTTGCCTGCCCTCCATCGCAGTAGACTTTAATTTTTGATCTACCCCAGACTAACGTGACCTCAGCAACCTTCTAGCACTAATGACTTCTAAGCACTACTTTTGGTTTATTCTTTAAAATTTCATAACTCTTGTTCTGCTTCTTGGATGTTTCTCATGTTGGTCTTTCATTACCCAGATAAATAATCTCTATTTTTCTAAAGCTGTGTGGAGTCATTTTGTGGTGTTTTCAATGCTCTTTGCATCACATCAACTAACACTCATGAAGCTCTCCATGCTCCTCGCTACCCCCTCCAATGCAAACGGGAGCCTTGGCAAAAAATTTAAGCTGGTAAAACATCAGCTGGACTAACCTGGGACTATATCCGACCCGTGCTCAATCGCGGTCGGCCTAAACATTTCACTCTGCCCTAGTCCAGTGTGACCAGATAGGCGTAGTTGGTGCTTTCTGCTTTTAGGTTCTATTTTACAGTTTATTCTTTAAAAGTTCATAAGTCTGGTACTACTCCTTGGAATTTTGGCATTTAGGTCTTATTTTATTTTTTAATTTAGGATCTATTATTCTAACCTTGTGTGGGATATTTTGTGTGGCGTTTTTCACTGTTTTACTGTTTGGAGGGTTACAGAAATACTTTACACATTGCCTCTAAGATAGGCCTGACTGTTCTGTGCCAAGCTACTGTGGGGAGCACAGGTAAATTAGGGGTTTGCTTGCCCCTTACCCTGACTAGGACTGTGGTTGCTGCGGTTGCTGCTTGACCAGGGCTCACACCCGAGTCAACCAGTAACCCAATTTCTAACATTGTTGATCGGTTGTGGGATAGGACTTGTATTTGTGCAGTGCCATACAGTGATTTGGTGTACAATTCCATCCCATATCTAAGACCAATTTTTGTTTTAAATTCTCCCTGATTTGCCTTTTCCTTTCCCAAAATAATTTCAACTCTACCTGGCTGTTTGTGTCTGTTTGAGAGTTTGAGTTTATCAATGTGGAGAACTACACTGTGGCTCAGATCAAGTAATTTATCCAGGAGACGGGGCTGCTAACAAAAAAGAGCTCCAAGAAAGCAGATCTCCAGAAGGAATTGAGGCCCACCAGTCGCCAAGAGATGATGAGAATAAAGAGGTGAGTTACGAAGGGTCAGAGCAGGACCCAAAGGAGGGTCTTACAATGTAACCTGTTGAGGATGGGGTTAACCTACTCCCAGGATTGGGAATCCCTCCCCTTGCAGGGAGCCCTGTGTCTTACAGGACCTGACTCTTGAGGAGTTGGAGAACAGGAGGGAGGAAAGGAAGCTAATGCTAGAGCAGACCAGATTAGAGCTGGAGAAGGAGACAAAGAAACTGGCAATGGAGGAGATAATTAGTTTTGAGTGTTTGGCTCATCAGCGGAGCCTTAAGGAGCTCGATATCAATGCCAGAGAGGCGGAGTCCAACAATGATGGTGGTAGCATTTCTTCAGTGCCCTCTGGAGACAACAGGGTCCATATTCCTAAAGGTCTGCTTGCTGACTTATCTGGGAGACAATGTTGACAAGTGGTTTGAGATTGCCTTAGAGATGCACAAGATTCCTGAGGGGTGTTGGGGGCTAGTCTGTAGGGGCATATCACTAGTAAAGGGAGAGAAACCATACTGGCCATAGAGAAGGAGGACAGAATGAGGTATCACGAAGGTAGCCCTTGCCATGTAATATGGCCTTATCCCAGAGAAGTACAGCCAAAAGTTCAGAGACAGCCAGTAGATGCACCGTCCTGGGTGGATATTGTGCATAGTCGGCTCACTGAACCCATGGAGCTTGCTAAGGAGGTGGAGGATGGCTCAGTACCTGGGTCCATAAGAAAGTATATGGGGGAATCGCCAAAAGGGTAGGCAGAGTCCCCATCGGAAGAAGGAGGGGAAAAACATAAACAAACAAAGAGTTCTCTAAAGGGCCCAACCTAGTTTCACAGGTCAGGACTCCCAAACCCCAACTGAAAAAGAGATGGTTTCCTGACAATAAGTCTTCTGGAGAGGCACCTGATTGCTATGAGTGCCAACAGGAGGGGCATTTCAAGGGAAATGCCAAGTATCCTAAGCGGGCATAGTCCCCCACTGGTGGTCAGTCACTAGGGTTGGCTAGTGTAGTGCTTGGTGAGGAGATAGTACCAGTTAGTAGGGGGGCAGTGTAGAGGTTACCCTAGTGTCTCTGGGTGATGGCAAGATGGTGCAGAGAACTCACATGGCCAGTAATACTAGGAAACAAAGACAGTGTGCCACCATCAATGTGCAAAGGGTGGAGGCTCCGAGAGACACTGGAGTCAGCATGACAACCATCAGATGTCATCTGGTGAACTCAGAGCAAGTCATCCCTAATTTATTGCACCAAATTTTGCAGCTGACAACCATCTGGTTCCCTTTGAATGGTGGGGGGTCTCAGATTCCTTGAGGCTAGCCCTGAGTCTGTCCATGCCTCTGAAATGTCTGCTTGGCAATGACCTGGAACACTCCATCTGGAAGGAGATGGAGCTCAGGTACCAATTGGAGATATTAGGGTTGCCTGAGTGGGTGTGCCTGACCACATGGTCCATGTTCAGACCAGATGGTAGTCAGGAGGAGCTGGTGACTGGAAGAATGGCCTGTGTGTGTGTCAAAAAGAAGGAGGGTAAGAGGTGTGGGAATCCGGCCCCTGAAACTACCACAGTGCGGGAAGAGGCTGAACTGAGGTGGTTGCCCCGGAGCGCATAGGGGAGGATCTTGCTACCCTGGGCAACCTACCTGAGCTGGCCAACTGCCAGAAGGAAGAGGGTTCCTCCAGGGAGGGGTTCTGTAGGGACAGAGGGAATGCCCTACTCTTGTGGGCCTACAGCAGATGGCTGAGACACAGGCAGCTGGAGACACCTCTGGTGATCTCCTGATTTACTGAGAAAATGGTCTCCTGAATATCTTCCTACTGAAGCTGGCTCATGATGTGCTCCTGGCAGGTAATATGGGGCAGAACACGACCTTTGGCAGGCTTGTCACCAGCTTTTACTGACTTCAAATTAGGAGGGCCTCAGATGCATTCTGCAGCCCCTGTCCTCCTGCCAGGCCAGTGGCAAGGCAGAAGGGAAGTGCAAGGCTCCTGTTGTTGGTACCTCCTTTGAAGGGGTGGGCATCAATATTACTGTGCCTGTGGACCCCAAGTCAGCCATGGACAACAGGTTCATCCTGGTCTTGATAGAATATGCTACTCGGTACCGGGTAGATATCCTTCTGTGTTAGAACCGGCAGTGACTGGTCGGCCCAAGAGATGCCCCCCAGCCAGGCAGAACCTACTATTCCCTTCAAGGGCAGGTGATTACACTCACAGTATGACATGTGCTCACCCTTGGGTAGCTTGACACTGAGCAGTCAGACTTATATCAGAGGTAATGTGTAAAGCAAAGGGACAGCAGTCATTCACAATAAGTACACTGAGGATCACAAAAGAGACTTCACACAGGATGTATGTAAAACCATTTATATTAAACACAAATATTCAATCATTATAACATTTACATCATATATGTTTTGGACATAAAACACATTTGGAAATTTAACTAGCCCTACTAGACCCACTAGTTTTGTTATGCTATCAATAGTATGCCGCCTGTGGAAAATTCCTAATCTAACTCTCCACTACCAAGTGAGAGAGAGAGCACCCTAATGCAGTGCATAATATCAAAATATGTACATACATAAAATTTGAGTAGTTTTTAGCAGCATCACCGGCCAGAGCTACGTGGATAAAGCCAATGTCAAATGCATTGTGCTTTTGGTATACAATCAATTTGTAAAAGTAGCACCACCGACCAGTGTTGTGAGTCCCAGGTGGTCTGCACACGATCACACCCGCTCACACACTCACTCTGCATTGAGACATGGTGCAGCAGGTGTCAGCCAGTCTGTATGGAATGCTCTTACGCACTCAGCACCCTAGTGAGGTGCCACTGGTACCCAGCAAGTCAATGGTTGACACTCTGCAGACTACGTGGCCCAAGCATCCCTCCACCCTCTAGTTGACCCCAATTGTCCTACATCCTCGGATGGAAGATAACCAACCCCATATTTCAGGACACTGGGCTGCAAGCAGCTGATGTCACACTTAGTCTGGATCCTCGGTAAGCAGGTGGGAATATGTAGCAGGAAGTAGATGTAAACAAGTTGAGTTTGCTGCCAGTCAGGAAATTCACCCACAGGTCTCAAAACACAAAGGAGTCAGGCAGTCTCTTGACTCACCTCTGAAATGTCTTGGAAGCATTCCTTCAACCTAATCAATCTCTCTTGCTACTACCTGGTGCCAAGATGTCTTCAGGGGGAGCAAGGTGTGGAGAGGACAGTTGGTCTGCTGCAATGAGGGTCAAAAGTGAACAATCGATTAATGGGGAGTAACACATGGGAGCCACTCGATAGGAGGAGGTGCCCTGATCAGTATACAATGATCCGTGTCGTGCCCAGGCAATCCAGGCACAGCATCTGGTACATGCTGGTTTGAGTTGCACGATTCACTTCAAATTTCAAATTACTATAAGTTGCAATTTTGTACCTCCCTGGAAATGAGGCACAATATCCAATGCATGATGATACGGGTTGCACCAGACCAGTCTGGTCACATACACAGGCGCAAGTTCAGCAGAGCCACATGAGGTTGAATGAGGCACTATAAGGGGAACACCCCCACCTCTGAGGGTCGCACCCTGTGTATTGGACACCATATGCAATGAGCATGCAGGTGTTGTGTCGCATGAGAGCGATGCGGTACGAAAGATGACATGGGCCATGCAGGGTCCTGCAACTGGTGAATCCGCTCACCAACAACTAGATGATTATGAGTGTCAGGGTCCCTGCTGTACAGTAACCACACACCTTAGATGTGGGCAAAATATCTGGGGCTCCGCACCAGAAAATCCAGTTTCCAGACACAAGTTTTATTTTCACTCTCACACCACACTACCACTTGGGATTCATTAGTCGATGTGGTCATTTGAGAGGGCACCGCTCTCCAGGTGTCACAGGGAGGTGGTGTAGGTCCCTCATGGGAGATCTTTGCAGTTCCTGAGCTCTCCTGGAGAACAGGAGGCCTGCGGTCATGCCCTCTGAGAGCACACTTCAAGGTGACACACTTCAGCAGGTCCTCATCCCAAGCCAGCCACTATTCATTCAGCTATCTTCCATGTGCACAACAGAATACTCTGGCAATGCGCACAACGCAGTCCGGGTTTTAGGGTCCCATGTCCTGTTAAACATATCTCACCCTTTGCTGAAGGATGTCACCAGTATTTATACTATTGTGTGTATTTGAAGTTCAGGGTGGTCAAATGACCTCCCTTTGAACCATAGATGTCTCCCCTAAATTGTTGGTCTGTCTGCCATGGGGCCATTGAATGCAGATCTTGATCTTTAGTGGGGCCATGATCCATTCCCTAGAGGCTGTGTCAACACTTCTCTATCCCATTTGGCCTCCAAGCGGCAGAGGTCTTCCGTACTCATGGTATGCCCATTGTTTATGGCTGTCACTTTGGTAATGCATAGATGTGCTCCCCAATCCCTGATGTCCACTGGAGGCCGGCTCCATAGTGCACAAGACTCTTGGAGCATAGATATGTCCATATTCTATAAGTGGCATTTCTAATCGAATCATCCCAAAACCCTCTTTACCAATGGAAAGGGTTTGCATGGCAAATCCATTGATAGGAAACATCATGAGGAAGCAATATCAACCACTTCCATACGTTGACCTATGGGGGGACTTGGAGCAAAAGGAAAGAGAGGTCCAGACCCGAGCTCCCAAGACTAACGTTATAATCACTGGAGGGTGACTGTTCTTGAAGAAAGAAAATTTGGCCTATTTAGTTTTTAGGACAGGTGGAAGAGACTATCTCATTGAGTAGGTTGGAAGTGAGACATTCTAAAAGTGGGGGAATTCCTCCTTTTGGAAAAAGCGTCCTCACACACCTCTGCGGCTGTCATGCTTCATCATCGGGTGTTGCTCCTTGTGGGGGTGGCGCTGCAATCCCATATGGGCCCCGCTTGAGGGCTCTTTGTCGGAGTTCTTTTCGGAGAAATGCCGCAGTGGTAAGTGCGGGTGTGTGGGGGGGAGAGATGAGTGAATTAAAAATACTGCACTGGTACCCTAAAAAACTTTATTCAGGGGTCAATGTAGCATAGTTAAAACAGGTGACAACAAAAGGCCTCTTGATTAACTTTATCAGAGGGGTGAGTATTTTCCTTCTGGTTATTGTCAAGGTGAAAGTGATATGTTTCATCCCATTAATAGGTCCCTAATGGATCCTTTAGCGTTTCATCAGGACCATGAACGAAGTTAAAAAATAGGAATCTGAAACAACAATGCTCAGTAATCCTATGGTACCTATATTCAGGTTTATTGTCTGGGCGTCATTCAAGCAGTGAAGGGCAGGTTAAACTGCGTTCCTTGGGAGGCTCCGTAGTCCTCTTCATTCCGTGCTCCACGCCAATGAGGCCAGCCTTTCTACTTGTTGGGGTTGGATTCAGGAACTACAAGTGGGTGTTCCTCTCAGGGTGCATTGACGCCCAGACAATAAACCTGAATATAGGTACCATAGGTATTACTTAGTGTCATTGTCTCAGATTACCCCTCTGATAAAGTTAATCAAGAGGTCTCCATTCTGTAACACAGAGGGGCACTTCCAGTTCTGGGTAATGCCCTTCACCTCTGCCACATTTCAGAAGTTGGTCCACCAGGTCATGGCAGGGTTGTAGTGTTGTATAGCTCCTATATATCCTTATATCGTGTTAAGTTAGCATAGGTACGTTTCAGATTTAAACGCCATTTTTCCTTTCTTGCAACTTCTGCACACGACCCTTAATTGTTGACTTAGCTTTCAACCTAGTGGTTTGCCGTGGTGTATGTGAGAATAATATGTTATTGCTCTGATATCAGTCTTGTTTAATAAACCATGTCTGCACGGAGAGTGCTGAAGTTTCAGGAGCAACACGATATGGAATTGTTATGAGGTCTGATCTCAACGCCTTCATAGTCATAACACAAGTGCAGCCTTTGCCAACTTGGGCTTGAGGCGGGATTGATATTGCTTTGCACGAGAATTGTTAACACACTTGATGCGGTGCACATGCAGAGAGAGCTGGTGTATGCTGATGTGATTCCTTCATGCTAGGACACTAAGGTATGGGCCCGCCCTAAAACAACCCAAAGAGACCTTCTTAGATAATAATATAATATATGTGTTAGGGAGGGTGAGATATAAGTGTTGTTAACTCTTATTCATTACAGCATGTTAACATGCTGTCACCATTCGCTTTTTATGTCTTAGTAACTATGCTGATAATTTTGCTACTGATAATAAGTATACTTGTATTATCAAAGATACTGCGCCTGAGAAGACGGCATTAGTAAATAAACATTTCAAATGCACATGTGTCTTCTTTACTCCATGTTCTGGTTTGTAATGATAATATAACGAAAGAGTGTTCATGAGTCCCACGTACCCTGAGGTACTGTAAGTTCATGTTCTGGTTTGTCTAAACATTGGGTGTTTGATATGTCCAATGAGACACTGTAGCTAGCTCGGTAAGGGGTGAGTTGGTTGCTAAGGTAAGTTTTGGGACATCCTAATTTGCCGAGGTTCCACTCCTCTGTGCACAGTTCTGTGTGAGTACAGAAACCCTGCAACATGGCGCCCAACGGTTTCGGTTGTCTTATATCATGACACTCGAGTAGTTTATCATTCATGCCTTAACCCCTTCACGTCCGTTTCCGGAAAACGGGGTGTCGGTGAAACCTACCTATTTTTTGAAATAGGTCTATATTCAAGCTTGATTCTTTCTCAAACGGTTTCTTTGAATTACTACCCAGTTGTGCTACAAAGTATTCTTTGTTTTTTCTTGTTTCCAATTCTGTGATGGCGGCAGCGGTGGCTATTGCGCAGCATAGTCGCGTAGCGGTACGCAACCATCTTCAGACGTACCAAGTCCCAGTAGATGGGATGGCTGTGATTTTCGTGGTATGTGCAGATCCGGCGTTTCCTTACGAGTTGTTTTACTCTTGGGTTACGTTTCCGGCTGTGGACGCTAATTCTGGTTTGTTCCACTCCTACACCGCCTCGGATGTTCCGGCTGAATATACGCCGTACAGGGCATTGGAAATACCTATTGATCATTGGCAGCATCGAGTTTGGTTTGATGGCGCCCTCCCCCACTCTATGTCCCCTGCGAGGTTAGGCCCACTCTCAATTCCAGGTACTAATTGGCCTGCGTTGGGTGGCTTTACCCCGCACCCGAATCACGGAGTTTGCACCCTGGCAGAAATTCGCAGGCTGCATGTAGTTTCCATTTCCGTGATTCGTGCTTTAGTGCAATACATCGGTCGACATCTTCCTGGTGGTCCCCAGGGGGGTGCGGCCGCTCCCATGGAACGAGGCGGAATGCGTCTCAATCCAGTGATGGTAAATTTGGTTTTTGGTGCGCGTCCAGTTGACAACGATGACTTCCCATTCTGGCTAGCAGAGAAGTTTGATCAACTGGAGGCGGTTTTTCCGAATTCTACTCCTGCTGATAAACATAGAATGTTGACGATTACTCTACCGAAGGATATTACTCCTGAACTTGCTGACTGTGACAGCTGGGGAAAAACATTTGCGGCAGTTTATACAAGGTGCTTCGGCACCCCGTCTATGACTGCCCTGCCTGAAATCGTTCGACGTGTTCAGAATGATCACGGTCCAGAGGCAGCGGTTGAATTGGGTATGCGCCTGTGTGGTTCTTTTGAGATTGTAAGTGATCTCATTCTCTCCAATGTTAAAGGAGATGCAGTTAACTTTCAGGTGTCGAATGCTTTGGCTGCTCTGCCCGATGCCGACAAACCCCGCCAGTTAGCAAAAATTGTGGTGGCCGCTTATAAAACGATTGGCCGCACAAGTAGAGGTCTGAAATATTTTCCAGTGAAGGAGAAAAAACAACCACTGGGACAATCTGCAGTGACAGATGCCCAGCCCAAGTCCAAGAAACAAATTTGGCCTAAAAAACAGACACAGGGGAAGCAGACAACGCAGACTCAGGGGACTTTTCCTGCAATACAAGCTCCTGCGCCACCCGAAAAAGTTTATGATTTGCGCGACCGCGCGATGATTAAATCACCTGATCGTTTTCAGGGTTCTGATCAACGCTCTCCTCGTTCCTTTCAGGACACATCGGCCCCGAAGACCGGTGGAGGAGGAGGGGGTGGACGTGGACGTGGTGGCCAACAAGGACGTGGCCAGTCCCGCCAGACGGACGGCGCGGTGAAGCAGGAGGATTCTACGCCTAGGCGTCCGCAGTTTGCGAAAAAGAAAGTCGCAGCCTTAACAGCGCATCGATATGCCACAGATAGTGAGAACGCGGCTTCGGAATCTGACGTGGGCTCTGACCTTGCTGGACAGCGCTGCGGAGATAACCATAGTCAGAGAGGCGCTGCGTCCACTACTGAGGGTGACAGCGACTGACGTCTACGTTGTGATAGAAACAGCGGATACGAGACTTGCTCCCCCTGAAAGACTATATGAAATTGTCCTGTTAATTGAAGGTGACATACAGCGTACCGTTAAAGGTGTATTTTGGGAGAATCTGTCTTCTACATATGATATTTTACTTTCGGAGGCTGACTGGCCCCCACCTTTTGTGCTCGCGGCGCCGCGAGGGGAGGAGGTAATCCTACCCAGTTTCGCGAACACTGTCTCGAAAGAGCATGCGCAGCATTTTGCAGAAGAGTGGGCTCGGGCTCTCGCGCCGGCTCTGTACCGTAACCAATGTGGTTGGGATAAATTGTCGCCTTGCCACGAAATTCCGTTGCGGTCTCAGCCGCAGCCTCAACCTCAATATCCCATTCGGCGTGAAGCAAAATCTTCCGTCGCGGAAATCCTTGAACAATTGGAATATCAGGGAGTTATTGAAACGTGTGTGTCACCGATGAATAATCCCCTTTTTACTGTGAATAAACCTGACGGATCATATCGTTTGGTTTTGGATTACCGGCATTTGAACTCGCATTGCCGTAACTGTGCAGTACAGAATACCCACGGCTCTGCCCTAGTGGATAGTCTCGTGCGTAAGCGTTTCAAGACAACGCTTGACATATCCAATGGTTTTTATGCCCACAGATTGGACAGCTTTAGCTCCCAATGGACCAGTTTTACAAGCGCTGGAGTCCAAAAGCAATTCCGGCGTCTTCCAATGGGCTACAAGAATAGTCCTGGTGTATTTACCGCTCGAATTGTCTCTATTCTGGAGGCACTCGACCCTGATGCTTTTTCGTATGTGGATGACATATATCTCACAGACGACGATATTTGGGAGCATCTGTGTCGTGTAAATTCTCTTGTTTGCAATTTCGCTGACATGGGTTACAAATTCAACTTTGCAAAATCGCACATTGCTGAACACACAGTGTTGTTTTTGGGCTATGAGCTCAACAATGAAGGTAGAGGTTTGGCTCCTCACTTCTTGGAGAAGTGCGCACAATTGCGCGCACCAACAACTCTGAAAAAATTACAATCATTGCTGGGCTTTTTGAATTTCGGCAGAACTTACATTCCGGAATATGCCCAGCGTATCAAGCCTTTGTATGCTTTGATACAACCAACTTTCTCAAAATCATGCTGGCTGCCTGAGCATTCAGCCATTTTGCAATCCTTGCAGGCTGATCTGCTCGCTTCTAAATATTTACTGACTCGTGATAACCACACCAACCTGGTCATAAGAATAATTCCTGGGACGGTGGGTTTCACATACCTCACTTTTAATGAAGGTGACACAGTACCTATTGCTTACAAGTCACACTTGTACACCTCGGCTGAGATGCGGTTTCCCACCATAGAAAAGGTTTTAACTGCTGTACAGATGGCTATTCTAAAGGAACGAGCTCTGTCACAGGGGAAACGCATGCTAGTGGTAACACCCTGTCCTCATTTGGAGGCGGTCACGAAAGCCAGTGTACCAAATTCAAAAGCTTTGCACCCTCGGTGGATTCAGTGGGCTGCGTCATTGTCATCCTCGGATGTCATGTTTATTTTTGACGCTTCCTTACGGTCGCAGGAGTTCTTGCAGTATGAATTCGTTCACCCTGCTCCTCTGGCGATGCGACCATTGGAGGACTTCCATTGCATCATTTACACTGATGGGTCGGCGCAGGTTGCGCATGGCTCTAAACATGCCTACGTTTCCGCATGCGCCATTGTGGTCGGTGCTATGTTGAATGATGAGTTCATTTCCAGGGAGGTACACACGTTGCCCCTGGGCGATTGCACTGCACAATTGGCAGAGCTTCGTGCTCTCTTACTAGCTTTGGAGTACGCAGATCCAAGTGTTACTACTCTAATTGTAAGTGATTCTTACTACTGTGTCCAGTCTTACAATGAAAACTTGTTCTTTTGGATTCAAAATGACTTTCATGATTCCAAGGGTAGCACAATAAAACATAAAATGATCTGGGTTCGAGTGGCAGAGCTTAAGGCTATGTTGCCACTCGTTTATGTGATTCATACTCTCGGTCATCAGCGCTTAGGAGTTCACGCTGTTGGCAACTCGCTTGCTGATGAAGCGGCGAAATCAGCAGTATCTACATACTTAGTTGCAGCAGTTACTAGGTCTAAAACCAAGATTGATAGCGACATCTTGGCAGCGATTGCTGCCTCTGAGAAGGGAAGTAAACATCCTGCGGGATTCCCTTCGAAGTATAAATACCACTTAAGTCCCGAAAAGGTTCCTTTTGTGACAATTCCTGATGTTGGGGAACGGCTGATTCCCAACTCGGATCGCAGAACAGACTTGATTACAGCGGCTCATGAAGGTGTGGCGTCTGCGCATGCGGGCGTCTCAGCCACTGTAACGCTACTGCAACAACGTTTCTGGTGGCGGGGACTGTACAAACAGACGCGTGATTATGTCCTTCTTTGTGACATATGCCAGCAGATTAAACCTTCAACTGCTACGCGTCCGCCTCAGACTCAGTTGTACATTTCTAATAAACCACTAGGCTGTGTTTATTTAGATCACTGCGGTCCATTTTCATCTGATACTGCGTATAAATACATCTTAGTAGCAGTTGACTCATGCACACGCTTCGTTTGGGTATGGCCACATCGCAGCGCTGATTCCCGGACTGTCATCAGAGATTTGCGTATCTTTATAGGGATTTTTGCCTGTGGTACCTTCCATTCGGATCAGGGTCCGGCTTTCGCCTCTAAGGCGTATAAGGATGCCATGACTTCGATGGGGGTCCAAGTCAAGTTTTCGTCACCCTACAGACCCGAGGGTAATAGTGTAGTTGAACGAATGAACCGTGATTTAAAGCAATCTTTGACAGCCCGAGTTATAGGCACTGGCAGAAACTGGCTGGCTCACCTCTATGGCGTGCAGCGTGCTCTTAATAATCTCCCTAGAAGGTCTCTGGGTGGGCGGACCCCATACGAAATGCTCTTTGGCATCAAGATGTTCGTCCCTGACCTTGACGGTCTAGACTCGGTGGTTCGCGCCACTTCCTTTGACGCAGATGAACATTGCAATGTTTTACAGAATCTACAAAAGACGAGAGACACTCTTGCAAAGGAACATTTGCCCTCCACATCGGATGATGCGTTGCAGATCCCGGTAGTTGGCTGGCTACCCCAAGTTGGTGAACTGGTTCGAGAGAAGATCGACAACAAGAAAGAGTTTGGTCCCTCCTATCGAGCTCCGGTCCCAGTGCTTGGAGTGAAGGGCACAAGGACAGTCATTTTACCACCACTTCCAGGTCGTAAGGAAAACAGGTTTATTTCTATTGACAATGTCAAGATACACAGAGTGGCCGATTCTTCTTAGCATGACACCGGCTGTTTCCTGTCCTTCCATTGTGAGAAATTCAATTATGACCACTGCTTCTAATAATGAACCTGAGGTGGCCATCGAATTACCTGCTGTTTCCAGTCCATTATTGAATAATTTACAAGGAACTATCCTTGATGAGACAGACTATACATACCCCACTGATTTGTCCATGCCTGACCTGCAAGCTCGTTTAGCCACGGAATCCAGATTTTCATTTGACTCTGCTTCCCTTGCCTCGAAAAAACCCTCTAAAATTGCATTATATGCTAGCCTGTTTAAAAAACATTTTTTGATACCTCCTTGGATATACATTTGGCTGGTCCTTTTTTCAGTTTACCTTTTTATGTCAATTGGTTTTGTGTTTTATTTTTTTCGGATTATGAATGGACACTATGTCGAGGAGAGAACTTGCATTACTCATTTGAATGGAACTTTGGCCCCACTTTCCTCTTCACATTCTACACACAGATTAAAAAGAGACTTGACTTTGGTTAACATCACAGCGTGGCCTGTTCTGGATGGAATCGCGTGGGATGCAGTTCGTTTTCAGATTCATGGCCCAACGGAAGTCGTTAATGTCCCTAATGTACTAAGAGTTAATATGGGGGATGTGGTGAAACTAAACATTCGTTCTGATGATTGGGATGTTAATGCTGTGGAAAGTTTGTTTTCTGATTTGAAATATTATGCTGCTTTTGATGCTGAGGATTTATATTTAGAATCTGCTAATTATGGTGAATTGTTCTGTTACCAACATTATGGCAATCACTTCTTACACAAGACATCTTCCCGAAGGGATGCGGTTAATTTTACTCAGTGGGAACATTGCCCAGCACCAACACAAGGGAGTTCAGAAACGTTTCTTAAAAAGTATACTTATTTCACTGACTTTAATCAGTCCAATCCCGAGTCCTTTTATTTTAAATTTCACAAACAGCCACTGTCCAAGGTTCGACTTACAAATACAAAATTGTTATATTCAAAGGCCTTCCTGTATCAATTGGTTACTGGAGGGTATGAGTTATGGAAGGATACCATAGACCTTAAATCAGTTTGGGGCTCAAGGGCCTGGCAGGTACAAGGCACTGAGGCTTTGCACCGTGCATGTCTCATCCCAAATCATATGTGGTTTTTAAATGAAACCATTTCCCAGACCACGTGCTTTGGATTGGCTACATCTAAAAGGTTAAACACCCCGTCTTTCCCGGAGTTGGAGGAATATGAGAATTGGAGTAATTTTACTGAATTGTCCATTAGAGAAATACAGGCTCTGCTTCTGAATTCCTCCTTTAACATTTCCAGTATGAATCCCAAGGGTTGGCTGCTTTGGCACCGTAGTGCTGATTCTTGCCAAAAAAGATTTTTAAATATAACTGACGGTTTTAAGACTGTTAGATCTGATCCCCGTTTTGATTTGAGTCATACTGTCACCTCTTACTCTGTGGGCAAGTTGTGTCAAGCTTGGCTGAAACATTCAACTTTACCTGCGGTTAAGTATCACCTTTCCAAACTGAATGCAGACGTGGATTTGAATGATTTCATTAAGGGCCCAGCTAGTGGCAGGTCGAAACGCTGGTTATATGGTGTTTACAATGAAATTTGGAAACTCTCACAAATTGAGGCTGCTTCACGCCTTAGGGCTATTGATCAGGCAAATCTTGAGAAAGTTCTTGCAGTTGTTGACAATAGCATTAACGTGCTTTCCTCAAGAATTTACACTTTGGATAATATTGTGTCGTCTGTTGTTGATATTGTACATGATGAAGTATCTGTATTATACCATGGTCAAAATCAATTACGTTCAATCATGCAGTTTGCATGGACACTACAGACTCTAAAAATGGGTAAAGTTCCCTGGGGATACATGAACGTTTCCTCTTTATTTGCACCGTTTAATTTGACAGACAGACAACGCTTGCTTTCAATGCGTGATGCTTCCTTTTCTATGCTCCATATTGAAAGATTGGAATCTTTACCTTTTTCTGTGGCGGAGACCACTGCTGCTACGTGGCTTATCCACGGTTTAATAACGCTGCCTTTTGCTTTATATAAGTTTTCAAATTGTATGAAATATGTGCCAATAGGTCGTTTTGAACCCTTAGGTAGCGGTTTTCTTCATGAGGTCTGGTCACTCCCATACACATACAGATGTTTCAAGGATGAACAAGAAGTTTATCTAACAGGGGATGAGTGTACTGAGACGCCAGATCATTCTTTAATGTGTAGACACATACAGTTACACGGTTCATGTAACAAGGACAGACCGAATATGGCTTGCGTTTTACAGGGCACGCCAGTTCCTGCTATCATCCCCACGTTTAAATTGTTAGAGAATGGTAGTTATTTAATGCTCAATAATGAAAACTGTTGTGGTTTAATTAAAGGTATAGCTTTCATAGTAACGGTTA
Organism: Lissotriton helveticus; assembly: GCF_964261635.1. NCBI lineage: Eukaryota > Metazoa > Chordata > Amphibia > Caudata > Salamandridae > Lissotriton > Lissotriton helveticus. Next base: position 1,503,724,967 of record NC_136065.1, read on the forward strand.
GTGAGCGAGTTATTTGCTGCAGAAATGTTCTTTATCCTCCCACACGTGAACATAGGGAGTCTTCCATTTGGCCACAGATACCGACCTTGGGAGCAGAATTCAGCGGCATGGCTAGAATAAGAGCTCTATTGTCCCAGAAAGAGGTGGCCTTGAGCTCGGCCCGTGAAACTTTCGTGCTTCACATTGCTAACACCCGTACGGAGGTTCAGGCTCTTTTAAACACTGATTTGCCTTTGCATTTCGGAGCCATGGTCCGTTCTATCTTTAACGCATCCTCCACAACGGGCCTAGCACATTTTTTTAAAGTTGTTAGCGGTGGTCTCGTGACTTCCTTTGAGAAGATTTTTGGAGTCATCCCTGCCTTCTTCCATTCTATTTTTTCATCCTTATTTGGAGGGTTCCCATTTTTGCTTGCATTAGCGGCTGGCGCATTGGTGGTTTTCTGCCTTTTTAAATATGGATGCCCTTCCTGTGCAAGACCACGCACAGCTACTACTGACGCGGTTTCGCAACCGCATGCTTGATTATTATGGCACACTGCCGTTGGCGACTCTAAGCACGGCGTTTGGATTATCTTTTCGGTTCTCCTATTTCACCTGTGTCCAGCCTGTATTTCGCTGCCTGACCTGTGATTTCCTTTGGGCCATTGATTTGTGTCTCTGCGGACCAGCATCTTCTGACGTCGATTTTGATCAACTGATGAGTCCTATCATTGCTCACGAGTTGGTTTGTTCTGACGAAAGGATTATGGCCTTAGCGGTGGCACATGGACTAATGGGTCCCTGGGATGTGTTGTCGGCAGCGCAAAATTTCTTGGAACTAAGTTTTCTTGAGAACCCACCGAGCTGTCCTCTGATGGTTATAGAGGATCCGGTGCTGGATGATCACGTATGTTCCTTTCATCTTTTAAATTGGATGGCTGAACTGTTTTCTAATGAGGACAGTGACTTCCTCCTGGAGGCTGTTGCAGCTTACTTTTCATATACGATCTTATCATAGACACTGCCTCAGATTCGCATGCTGATTGATAGCATTTCCTTGATTTTATTGACTTTTGGTCAAGACATTTTATTTTTGCTTGCCTATTGGCTTGAGCCACATTATATTTGTGGGCTATTTTTTAGCATTAGTTTTTATTATTGAATTTTTATTCATGCTCGTTTATAAATGGATTCTGCTCTCATGTGATGGCACTTCTGTTACCTTATTTTAGTCCGTTCTCGGATCATGGGGGGGTGTTGTATAGCTCCTATATATCCTTATATCGTGTTAAGTTAGCATAGGTACGTTTCAGATTTAAACGCCATTTTTCCTTTCTTGCAACTTCTGCACACGACCCTTAATTGTTGACTTAGCTTTCAACCTAGTGGTTTGCCGTGGTGTATGTGAGAATAATATGTTATTGCTCTGATATCAGTCTTGTTTAATAAACCATGTCTGCACGGAGAGTGCTGAAGTTTCAGGAGCAACACGATATGGAATTGTTATGAGGTCTGATCTCAACGCCTTCATAGTCATAACACAAGTGCAGCCTTTGCCAACTTGGGCTTGAGGCGGGATTGATATTGCTTTGCACGAGAATTGTTAACACACTTGATGCGGTGCACATGCAGAGAGAGCTGGTGTATGCTGATGTGATTCCTTCATGCTAGGACACTAAGGTATGGGCCCGCCCTAAAACAACCCAAAGAGACCTTCTTAGATAATAATATAATATATGTGTTAGGGAGGGTGAGATATAAGTGTTGTTAACTCTTATTCATTACAGCATGTTAACATGCTGTCACCATTCGCTTTTTATGTCTTAGTAACTATGCTGATAATTTTGCTACTGATAATAAGTATACTTGTATTATCAAAGATACTGCGCCTGAGAAGACGGCATTAGTAAATAAACATTTCAAATGCACATGTGTCTTCTTTACTCCATGTTGTGGTTTGTAATGATAATATAACGAAAGAGTGTTCATGAGTCCCACGTACCCTGAGGTACTGTAAGTTCATGTTCTGGTTTGTCTAAACATTGGGTGTTTGATATGTCCAATGAGACACTGTAGCTAGCTCGGTAAGGGGTGAGTTGGTTGCTAAGGTAAGTTTTGGGACATCCTAATTTGCCGAGGTTCCACTCCTCTGTGCACAGTTCTGTGTGAGTACAGAAACCCTGCAACAGTAGAACTTCTGTGCTGCCTATCTGGATGACAGTGCAGTTTTCAGTTCTAGCTGACAGACCAGCCACAACTCCACACTCCACAGAACCCTCATTTACAGACCCCCAGGCCCCCTTCTCCGCCACCATCACCGACCTCATTGCACCCCACGCCATTGCCTCAATGAACTACATTCTCATCGGAGACATGAACTTCCACCTCGACAACCACAGCGACCCCAAATCCACAACCCTTTGTGACAACCTTGCCAACATCGGACTCAAACAACTTGTCCCCACACCAACCCACAGAGCAGGACACACCCTCGACCTCGTCTTTGCAGCAGGAAACAGCATTCACTTCAGCCACACAGCACAACCCCCGAGGACGGACCTCCAATGCGTACATCTCAACATTGACAAATCCAAGGCGCCCCAACCAGCCCCACACCCACCACAAAGGAACTGGAGCAAGATCACTGATGAGCAACTGGACCCCGCCCTCACCCAAGACAATCTGGGCACCTGGCATCTGACGCCAACGTCCCAGCCAGGGAACTCCACACCTGGATCTCCAACTGCGCAGACGAGCTCCGCCCGCCACGCAACCCCAACAAACAGTGCCCCAAGCAAGCCGCCTGATTAACCACTGACCTCCTAGAAGTCCGATGCACTTACAGATGTCTGGAGAAGAACTGGAGAAACACCATGACACCCGAAAACTACACCACCTACAAGGATGCCATGACAGAGTACCACAACCGAATCATAACCACAAAGAGGACTTTCATCCACAACAAAATCCTTGCCAACTCCACCAACTCCAAGGAAATCTTCAGTGTCATCCAGGACTTCACCAACCCTGCAGCCAAGCCACAGACATCACCCCATCCCAAGATCTCTGCGATAAGCTCGGAACCTACTTCCACCTCAAGATCAAAAACCTCTACGACAACTTCATTGACCATCTACTGGATGCCACAGCCGGCCCACCCCCCAGACACACCAGCCAGCCCACTATCTCCTCCTGGATGCCTATCACAACCACAAACACCACCTTGATCATGAAAGGCATCCACTCAGAAGCCCCCACCAACCCCTGCCCTCTACACATCTACCAAAGGGCTGCCACTGCCATCGTACCCGAATTTTATCACATCATCAACATCACCTTCGAAACAGGCCCCTTCCCAGCCGATTGGAAACACGCAGAAGTGAGGCCCCTGCTCAAGAAATCCACAGCTGACGCTACTGACCTCAAGAAATACCGGCCCATCTCGCTCCTCCCCTTCGCAGCCAAAGTAGCATAGAAAACAGACAACAAGAAACTGACATCTCATCAAAGACAACGCCGTCCTCGACCCGTCCCAGTCTGGATTGCGAAGCAACCGCAGCACCGAGACCACCCTGCTCGGCTCCACAGAGGACATCCACACCCTCCCGGATAACGGTCACTCCACAGCCCTTATCCTACTCGACCTATCAGCAGCCTTCGACACCGTCTCCCACTGCACACTTGTCACCAGACTACACGACCCCGGCATACAAGGAACAGCCCTAGACTGGATCGGATCATTCCTCACCAGATGAAGCCAAAGAATCAGACTGCCTCCCTTCATCTCTAAGCCCATGGAAATCACCTGCGGAGTCCCGCAGGGGTCATCACTAAGCCTGACCCTCTTCAACATCTACATGGCCCCACTTGCTGCCATGGTCTGACAACATGGCCTCAACATCGTGTCGAATGCTGACGACACGCAGCTCATCCTCTCCCTCACCACAGACCCCACCACTGCTAAACTCAACTTCCAGAAAGGAATGCCGGACATCGCAGTCTGGATGACCAACAGCTGCTTAAAGCTCAACGCCGAGAATACAGAAGTCTTCGTCCTCGGAAACAACCCTTTAGCATAGGACAACACCTGGTGGCCGAACGCCCTCAGAAGCCAACCGACCCCCTCGGACCAAGCCAGAAACCTCGGCATTGTAATCGCTCATCCCTCACCGTGAACCAACTGGTTAATGCCGTCACCTCCAGCTGCTCCAACACCCTCTGCATCCTCCACAAGACCTTCAAATGGATCCCCTTGAGTCAAGAAAGATGGTCACCCACACACTCATCACCAGCAGGCTGGACTATAGAAATACACTCTATGCCGGCATAAGCAAATGCCTACTCTGCAAACTTCGCATACAGAACACCGCCGCCAGACTTGTCCTTGGCATCCCCCGGTACAAACACATCAGCAAACACATACGAAGGCTCCACTGGCTCCCCATGGAGAAAAGAGTCACCTTCAAAATCCTCATTCACGCCTACAAATGCCTACACAACATGAGATCCAAATACCTCAAGACAGAATCAACTTCCAAGTATCCTAAAGATACCTCCGATTCTCCAACTTCGCACAAGCCGAAACCCCACAAATCCACAGAGCCAGGACAGGCAGAAGTTCCTTCTCTCACATTGTGGCCAAGACCTGGAACGAGCTCATGGCAGACATCAGACATGCCCCCTCCCTGAGCACCTTCAGAAAGACCCTCAAGACCTGGCTCTTCAGCTAAGCAGATCTGCGCCCCCCTGCCCCTCAGCACCTTGAGACCCTCACGGCTGAGTAATGTACTTACTAACCCCTGATTGATTGATTGATTTCTGGGAGGACCTGTGCCACCTCAAAGAAGTGATTCAGGCTCTGCAAAGGGCAGGCCTGACTGTCAAGGTCAGTAAGTGCCAGATAGGGCAGGGTTCTATGGTCTATTAAGGTCACTAATTGAGTGGAGGCAAAGTACAGCACCTCAAGGCCAGGATTGAAACCCTTCTGACTTGGGAACCCCCAAGACTCAAACAGAGGTGAGCCCCTTGTTGGGTCTCACCTGTTACTACAAGAGATTTGTTAAGGGGTATGGCACCATTGTTGCAACCTTGACAGAGCTAATGTCCAAGAAGCAGCCACATCATGTGATCCGGAAAGAGGCATGCCATAATGTTTTTGACATACTGAAGCAGGCCATGTGAACAGCACCTTTGCTTAAAGCCAATGAACCAAGAACTTAGTGTGCAGACATATGTAGAATGTCTGGGTCTCTGTCTGGATGTCTTCTTTTTTGCTTGATTGTATGATCTTTTGACTCTAGGTATGCAGTTGGTAACCTCTCCAACTGCAATGGCTAGGGGTCACACTCATTATAACCCGCTGTATCTTTTTTATTCCTATGCAAATCCTTTCTTTTTCTCTAACTCTGTAATGCTGTCTCTTAATTCATTTTTTACTTCTCTTTTTCGGTGGCAAGCAAGCTAATCCATATGTGATTTCTACACCTATAGCACCTGCTAACTGTATTCTTGTCATCTGTGCGCAGGGGAGGAAACTGTTACTTCTGTGAAAGGGACAAGACTAAGGGTGAAGCAATATGAGAGGAAAATGTACTTGACCCTCTGGCAACACACCAGAGGCATATACATGTTTAAAAAAATTGTTTTTTTGGGAACAGGGGGTTTGTTACAGAAAAAGTTGGTATCCTTCTGTCATGTTTGGCATGGATATACTGCTGACAAGCTTGGCTTGCAATTTCCTGATGATAGTACTTTTGATCTGTATAAGTTGAGGTATTTGCTGTTTTTTTAGAGGTGCTCATCAAGGGCAAATGGACTATTTTTACTGTGGTGTAATGCAGCCTTACTAAGATATGATCAATCTGTTTTTGCTAGTTTGCAAGACTCTAACAAGATGTTTGAAGAGAAATTGCATGTCATTAAGCAAGAGAGTGAGAGGGATTTAGGGTTTTTTAGCGCACAGTCATAGGTTGCCTTCCAGGCCCCAGTCAAAGAGAGAATCGAGACTGCTTCCATATAATATTGTATTGCGTGGCCAACTGACTGCTATGCTGTTAATCAATTCAGGGACTAAGGGTGTTCACTCAGAGGAGGAGGGGTGTTTTGATGGGTCATAGGAGGTATCATGGGGTGGAGAGGTTTCCTTTTCAGGGGATGGGAAATGGTGTTGAGGTCGGCGGGAAAAAGTGGTTGGAAAAAGGAAAAAGACCACCAGTAAATTAGCACCCCTTTGGGCATTTCCATCAACTAATGGGCAGCACACCACACTGGTCCATGTCCCGTGTATCACTTCTGACCTCATGCATTGGCAGCAGAGTTTTCCCAAGTTTAGAGATTATTCCCGTGATTGTATTAGGCGATTTCAAGCTATTCTTAACACACATGATCCAAACTGGGCCGATTTTTAAATAATGTTAAACACCTTTCTAACCCCAGCTGAGAAGAGCACAGTGGCTGCCCAAACAGTCAATGCTCACAAGGCAGATAATGGTACCCAGGTGTTGCCAGTACAGGACTCTGCATGAGACATACAGACAGCAAATAGTGCACACCTGACGGTCTTAAGGAAGAGCTCGAGGGAGCTTATATGGGCTATGGGGAAGACACAGGAAAATGTGATAATGTTCATCTATGCATGCAAATAGCATATGAGCACCCGGCTGACTTTGTCTCCAGAGTGGTAGAAACCCTTAGAGCACACAGGGCAGTACATCCAGAATCAGCTGACTTTGTGCAGTTAGTGGACGGAGTCCATGTTAGAAATTCCCTCCACTACATCAGAGGGTAAAGGAAGAGCACAGTGTGGGGTTGCAAGGTATGGTATTCCCACACTCATTTCCATAGCTGCTCATTTGCAGCAAAGAAAGTTGAATGACAAGTTTGAGGAAGAGGATATAAACGGTAAAGTCCTTGCACTTCATCTTAAAAACTTGCCGACTTCAATAAAGGGGCCAGGGATTGAGCGCAGGAAATGAATCCAGGACAGACGGGATGGCCAGGAGTTTTCAGGCAATGGCGACCAAGCCCAGAGGATTAGTGTAGGTATCGCCATAGGAAGGGTCACTGGGTGAGGTCTTGTCCCAAGAAGAGCAACAGAGACCCTAGTCCCAATGGACAGATTGTACTCGAACCCTTGTTCGAATAGTTTACTAACCCTAAGTTACCCAACACAAGAAATTTCAATGTGATGGACCCCTATGGCTTCTGATAATGTTCTTTTCTCCCCGAGGTGTCTTGCACTATGATGCCTTGCTATGTGTTGCGCTCCCAAGACCCTCAGGTTACAGTCATCATTGATGGACATCCACATAAAATGCTGCTCGGCCCTGGGACATCACTCAGCTCTTTGGCGGACGGGCAAAAGCAACCATCAGGTGATAACACTGTTGTTTTGTTCACGCCTTAGCTGGCACTCCCATCTGTCTCCCACGGTCTGAACCTCTCTCTGTCTTTTTTTTGCCCTCTTGAAGACACATGTTTCTTCTTAGCCCTCAAGACTCAATCTTTCTAGCCTTGACCTCCTCTATAAAAAGATGGCCACAATGTATTGTGATCCTAAAGAAATGCACCTTTTTCTCGAAAATGATAATGTGCACCCTTTGTTCTATACTGGCCACAGGCTCACCTGAAGATTCTGGACTTGGCATAGTGTCCTACTTGAACTGTGTGCCTGCTTACTTATGGTCTAAACTCCCAAATGAAATTAGGGCTGAACTGCACTAGTCCTCTTGAAATTGCTGATCGCACTGACTGCCATTTCCATGCAAACTGCTGTACCCTCTCCCCATGGACACCATAAAAGACATACGACCTATTATTGAGTCTCTTCTGCAGAAGGGGATTTTGGTTCCTTGTACTTCACCATGTAACACCCCTATGCTCCCTGTGAAAAAAGCCCAAAACTGTGCCAGATGGTTCTCCACGGTACTGTTTTATGCAGGACCTTAGATATGTCAACAAATGTGTTATCCCCGCAACTCAGTGGTCCCCAATCTGGCTACTGTTCTTACCGCTATACCTGCAAATGCATCCCACTTTATAGTGGTGGAAATTTGCTGTGCCTTAATCTCCTTCCCAGCCCACCCTGATGCAGTTACTATTTATGATCACTTTCAAGATTCTCCCTCTGTGTTGGACTGCACTCCCCATGCAGTATTTTGAAAGCTGCACCATCTTTTTCCAGAAACTGAAGGGAGATCTGCAAGATATTGAACTCCTGTGGGGGATCGGGAATATATGACGTTGCATCGCTGTGTTTACACCGCGATACCTTTACAACACAGGCATTACAACGCAAGTCGTTACAAAAATTTGCGTTGGAGGGCGCTGGATTTAGGAATAGTATGATTTACTATTCCAACGGGAAGGGGTTGGAATAGTAAATCATACTACTCCTTAGGTTAGTGCGCCATCTACTGCAGGTCATTGTAATGTCTTTCATTGTAATACCCGCGTTGTAAAGGCATTGCGGTGTAAACACCGCGATGTAACCGATGTTTCCCCGCCAGACCCAAGTCTGTCAACAAGTGGCAAGAATGACAGTTTTCTTTTTCTGCTGGAGTTTGCAGATTGTGAATTCGAAATTTCACTCTCATTGCCAAACCGTTGTTTGCACTGATTGCTGATAGTGCACCAGAACGGCTACCGTGGACACCTTCAGGAGAGGAGGCCTTTACTATCCTTAAGCGCGCATTGGCCTGTGCCCCTCTGGTAGGCCACCCTAATTATCAAAACCATTCACTCTGTACTGCCATGAGGGTCAAGGAGTGGATCTGGTGTCCTCAAACAACTCTTTTCATGAAAAGAAGGACCAGTGGGCTATTATTCTGCCCTCCTGGACCCAGCGGCGCCACTCAGCCACCATTGTAGAGTGAGTTGCTTATATTATCCGAGGACACCCATTGACTTTTACAGTCCCACATGCAGTTGCAGCACTACTTCTCCACTCAAGCACCCAGCATCTTTCAGTCCAGAGCCAATCACACTATGAACAGGCTCTCCTTGGAAACACAACTATAACAATGGCTAAATGCACCACTTTTAATCCTGCCACCCTTCTCCCCACTGTGGAGGATGGTGAACCTCATGACTACAACCAGGTAGTGGCCATTACTATCACACTGCGTCCAGACCTTACTGACACACCCTTGCCAAATGCTGTTTCTATTCTTTCACTGATGGTTCTGCTTTCCAAGATGAGTTTGCTGCTTTGTGCGTTGGCTATACTGTGTGTTCACAATCAGCTGTGATCGAGGCTTCTGCCCTCCCACAAGCTTGCAGCACACAGGTTGCTGAGTCGGTTGCTCTCACAAGAGCATGCAAGTTGTCAGCTGAAACTCGTTTCACTATTTACACTGACTTTTGTTACACTTTCAATGTTTGTCATGCTGCTGGTCAGCTCTGGTAGAGGAGAGGATCTCTCACATGTTCTGCTTCTACAAATACTCCCATTGTATTTATTACGGCTCTGCTTGATGCTATCCATCTTCCTGCTGAAATTGTAGTTGTTTCTTGTCATTCCCACACTAAGAGGCAGTCACATGTGGTCCTCAGTAATGCTTGTGCAGATGCTGATGCATGCTATGCAATGCTGCAAGGGGCTCCTGCCACATTCCCTTACCTAGGTGCTTTGTAGAAACCCTTATCAAATCCACTTTCTGATATTCTGGTAATGCAAAAAAGAGGCCACTCAAAAGCTTATCTCATTCTGGATTTCACAAGGTTGTACACTAGACCCAACTTCACAATTGTATGTTTCCCATGACTGCAGGCCAGCCATTACTCTAGTGTTCCAACGTCAGCTTGCACATACATTCATTTCAATGTCACACGTACACGGGGGAATTGCATAAGAGATACTGAAAAATTGGTACGCCCCCAGGATACACCAGATAGCTAAGGAAGTGACTCTTAACTGCATCACAATTAGGTGAAACAACCCAGGATAGGCTCTGATGCAGCAGGGATTGAGAGTTAGGCAGTGTGGCCAAAGCAGCATTTGCAAATTGATTTCATGGCCTACTAGCCTCAAAAAGGCTTCAAAAATGGACTGATAATGGTTGATAAAATGTCATGGCAGGCGGAGGCCTTCCCATGTAGAAAAGCAGATGTCATTACCACAGCAAAAAAACTTTCTGTACGAGGTTATTGCTTGTTTCAGTCACAGAATCATTGAACTTAGACAATGGCCCACATTTTGTAGATCAAGGGGCATATTTGCAAGCCTCTTGTGCTGCGGGTGTGTTACTTTTTGTGCAACACCGACAGCACAGTGTGGTGCTCCATAGTTACAAGGATACGTCAAGCCACCCTGCATGGATTTTCGTGTTCTTGTAAATACGGCCCCTTTTCATGCAGCACTTTGTGGAAAAGGCGCATTCCATGAGTGTTGCTGTGGGTGTTTCCATGGAAAACCCCTGGATTCTGCCAATTCCCAGATTTCCAAAGTTTTGGAAACTGCAGAATACGTCATAATTCTACTCCTCCCCAGAGGAGGCATAAGGAGGTGCAATAAGGAGAAATTCTTTTATTTTTCCTAGTTATTTCCTCTTTCTATGTGTGCTGCATTCTGCAGCAACAAAGATAGAGAAAAACACCTCTCCTGTTTATTTTTGTGGAGAAAGGTATCCCTTCTTGCATAAAAACAATCATCCCCAGAAGGCAGGCACCCTTGGATCACGGTGCAGGGGTGCTTTCATTGGCACATGGCAGCCAATTGTGTCCCAGAGCAGAGAGCTCAAGGATACATCATATTGTTGTGAATATGATGTATCCACTTGGCTCCGAAAGTAACACAGAGTGGCGCAGCCAAATGGCTTGCAGTACTGCGCTACGTTACTTCACTGTAGATATGGCCCAAGCATTTAAATACATTCTTAAGTGTCTACAGATTTCTGAGAGTTTGCACACTCCTTATCATCTCCAATATTCTGGTTGTATAGATACAAATAAGGAACAGATCAAGAACAAACTAGCAAAAATATGTCAAGAGACAGGACTCAGATTTTCAGATGCTCTACCTGTGGTGTTCATGAACATCAAACTCAGCCCTAATAAAAATCATGGGCTAACTCCCTAAGAAATCCTTCATTGGGGGACCATTTCCTCACCAAGAGCATTTCAGACTACTCTATGTTTCTCTTATGGAAGGGGAGGAGGACTTGGTGCAGAATTGCTGAGGGATGCAAAGAGCTTACATCAAATATCATGATCTTGATAAAAGTGACCAACCTCTCCCTCTTGCAGCCCATGCTAAAGATCTGTTGCTAGGTGACATAGTCTGCATTAGAGAGGCCAGATGGAAAGACTGCCTTGAGCTAAGGTAGAGCGCACCCTGCTAAGTTCCCACACTGCAGTCAAGGTGGATGCACACTCAGCCTGGATTCACCTTACTCACATCAAAAGGATGTGGCCGAGTGGAGTAAAAACAGCAAAATCTCATAGAAAGGTGGTAGTCTGCACCTGCCAAAAACTAAACTGAAGAAGACACTGCAGTGCAGGTTTGGGAAAATGCCTCAGAAGCAGACAAAAAAGACACAGCATGGCATGGCTGGGAAACCACCTCAAGAGCAGACAACAGACGAACAGTAGAACAAACAGACAACAGTGGATCAGTGCAAGAAAAAGACAATCCCGAACCAGGAGAAGAAGCAGATGAGAACAAATTAGTTACAACTTTATTTCATCGATACTCAGTGTACTGATATTGAACATTAGATGGGCATCACTTATGTAAACAAACTCTACGAGAACTGAATTTTTACATATAATTGTAGTTAGTATAATACCACACTTAATCTAAAATGATTTGGCAGGAATGTATGGAGGTGCAAAGGTCATACCCCACGGGAACTTAATTTTTGCATATGACACAACATTCTCAAACATTGAGAACCCCGGTTATTGCATCTTAAGACACAAAGTGGTTGACTCTTCAAGAACTAATGGAGGACCTACGATCCCCTGGGATCCTAAATGTAAATGTTGCTGTGTGGTAAAAAATGTTTAACAGGTACAGGTGGGGTGCGCAACGGTTGGTTGGCAGGTTGAGACACACTTCCTGTCACTAGGAGGTGAGGGGGGAGTACACAGGTGCTCTGCAAGTTGGGGGGTCGGCAGTTTTAAGTCCACGTTGCAGGGAGGGGAGAGGGATTGAAATGCTATGCTAGTTAGATTAATATTTTTCCATGAGATGACACATTTGTTACACGGACACACACACATGTCTTATGCTGCGGGGTGTAGCTAAACAGGACTTCTCTTGGGTGGCTCCAATAGCATAGGTAAAGATCCCTCCAGCTGCTCCCCACTGCGCTCAATTGCTTATCGACAGAGATGATGTTCCTTCCGAGATCGCCCGACCCCCGGCTGACCATCCAAACATTATTGATGCAAGGCACTATAGATATGGTACAAATGTCCGATAACTTTAAAATCCTTTCTTGGAATGTGAACGGGTTGGGGGACAAAATTAAAAGGAGAATAGTGCTGCAATACCTATAACGCCATTCACCCGATATAATCCTGTTACATGAAACCCACATACAGGGCACCACTTATTGTGTACTCAATAGATGGGGCTATAAATTGGTAGCACTTGCAAGCTACACTAGGGGTTCGAAAGGGGTGGGTATCCTCTTGCTAAAATCCTTTCCATTTACCATACAGCACATACGAGGTGACCCGCTTATTAGGAGACTTAAGTGGACTGTAGATTGGGAATATATAATCTCCCTATATGCAGATGACATTATTCTCTATTTGGCAAAGCCTTACTCCTCCCTAGATTGGGCGCTCCATATTTTAAACCTGTATCAAAATTACTCAGGTTACATCATAAACTGGGATAAATCGCTGCTATATGTCCTCTATGGCCCAAGAACGAAGCTTCCTAGAGCGTGCACAGCAAGAGTGGTAACAAAAGGATTAAAATAGTTAGAAATGTAAATCACTAGGCACCCCGTGGTCTTTTATGAATGCAATCTACTCCCCCTCCATAAGTCGCCTTGGGGAGGATGTCCAACATTGGAGGTCTTTGACTCTGTTGCTGTTAGGGAGGGCCTCGCTATCAAAATGATGGTGCTGCACACCTTTTTATATATTTTACAAAATACGCCCTATTTGGTCTCTCCCACATAGTGGTTGAAGCAGAGGTATGGGCACTTCTTTGGGATGGAGGGACTCCTCGAATAGCGCCAACCAAATTGACTAAAAGCTGTTATGATGGAGAGTTCGCCCTGCCAGCGCTCCAGTATTATTACTGGGTAGTGCAACTTACAGTGGTCAATCAGTGGGTACATACAGCACACGAAGAACCGGCCTATAGAATGGACAGACACTATATGGGGTCAAGGGGATCTTAGGGCCATATTTGGAGGCAAACTAGAAGCACCAGTAGCCACACCAATATTAAGCACAATAAAGATATGGCACACAATGTCAGTGGCTCTAGAGTGGCAAGAAAAAATTACCCAGGCCATTCCACTATTGTACACAGCAAGGTTGGGACTTCTTGCGAACTACCCATGTTTTGACAAATAGGACCTTATTGGCCTCTCAAGGATCGGGGGACCTGTGGGTGAATGGGAAGGTTAGGTCCTTTGTCGACCTTCAGAAGAACTATGAGTTAGTATCAGGCGAAACCTTCTGCTATATTCAAGTAAAGCATGCTCTACAACTGACCATTCCAAAGGGTTCTGATCTCCAAGTCTCCTCTCCTCTAGGGGACTTGAGTGATGAGGAGTGGTTGGAGGCACTTGCATTCCCCCAGGGGGTGGCCATACGATCCTGATTCAGATTGGTCCAACTAAAGATATTTCACAGGACATATTACACATGCACAACACTAGTAAAAATAGGCAAACTTAAGGAAACGCATTATGCAAGGAATTGAAGCCAAGAGGGCACATTTCTACAACTGTGGTGGAATTACCCATTCATTCAGAAGTACTGGATGACAATTGTAACATGCATGACAACACTGTGTGGTAAACAGGTGGAGGCTTCGCCTTGATTGCGTTTACTAAAAATCTGGGAGATAACAAATCTATTTGGTTGGGCAATGACTGTGGGTCACATTAGGCCTCATGGTAGCCAAATGTAACATAGCTAGAAAATGAAGGGTGGAGGTGGGACCCGAATTCTGAGACTTGGAAACTGATATGGATTGGCGCATGCAAGCGGAGAGAGTAATGTACAAAGGGAGAGGTTGCCCAAATAAATGAACCAAGCTTTGGTGAGGCTTGAAAGAAAGTAAAGGGATGCTCTGTCAGCTGGTTGGAAGGCTTCCCAGTTGGAGAGAATCTGAGGATACTGTGGAGATCTGATAGTGGGGGGATGGTTGAACAACGTGGCAGAAATTGGGTAAAAATGTCCTGATATGTATGGGACATGTAATTTTGATCTGATGCTGGCTGAGATAACTACTGCTGTCATGTGTTCTTTTGTTCTTTTTCTCTTTCCTTTTTCAATAAAAAAAGTTTTCTCACCCAACTCTTGCTCACAACTACATGAATGAGACATTTAGTAAAATTGCTGAGCGTTATTGACATCTTTAAGAAATATGCTGACTATAACATCGTGTTCATCCAGCTCCTCATCTCATGGTAGATCAAATGTTGGAACACACAGAGGTTATTAAAAATGCTCATATTATATGATGACATATAGACTTTTATGAATGCTGCTTCCGAAATCATTAATAGTTGCTTTCATATTACTGACTAGCCATTGTTCCACACATCAACTTCATAGTGCATCCTTTAACTTAGGTAAGAGGGTTCTCCTGAGAACCTTTCCTAATGTAACAAATGCTGTAATAATTCTATCAATCACGGCAACAGGAGTACAGACTGTGGGAATCGGAATGAGAAGCATTGTGTGACTGATGACATCAATTCGTGAACTATTTTCATTGGAGATCAACAGAGGAGGCCTCAGAATTGTCACGAAAGTATGAACCTATATTGATGAGTGTTACTAGCTAGTTGTTAATCACTTTTATGCCATACACCTCATTGCCTTTTAATTCTTCCAACTTTTCCTGTGGTCCTGTTGCTGGATCTTTTTCTGCTCTGAGACTCTTCTTTATGGAGAGGTGAATTCCTTTTACTATTATCCTGAGGTGAATTATTCTTTTTCATTTCTGATCTTTTTGGGTTATTAGTGATCAATGATACTGCAGAGATCACACTGTTATGTACAGTTATTTCTGCAGCTGTAGGGAACTTGGCTGATTTTCCAGAACTACTCTATCTTCAGAGGAACTCTTCTTGGGTTCTATTTAGAATAGGTCCTTTAGTTAGTTATGGGTTTTCTTTATTGAACACTGTGTAGTTTTTTTAATGCTGATTTCTAACCAAATCCATTTTTATATTTCTGTAAACCTATTGAACTGAATAAAGATAATTATATATTCTAACTTTATGTTAAAGAAAGGTTTTCGAAACCCTCACCAGCCTCTTATTATTGACTAATCACCTAAAATCTAAATGTCATTGATGTGTTGATTATTTTGAAAGAGTTCTAATTCGCCTGTGGTGGAAAATTTCCATCAACCTCTCCGGAGTCGCAAGAATTTTCCAAGGCAAGATCTGTAAGTGGGTGTATATGAAAGATTGAATCAACTTGGTGAGTCCTTGGGCTCTTGCAGTTTCTGGTAGCAGAGTTGCTGGTTAAACACCAAGGGGCAGATTTACAATCCCCTTACGCCACTTTTGCATCACGTTTCCCTTGTTAAAAGTGACGCAAAAGTGGCACAAGGGGCTCGTAAATCAGGCACCAAGAACAGAGCTCAAAATTAGAACCCATATTATATTTAGGTAATTCCTGATTCCAGTTTCCAGTGTCCAAATCCAAATGGAGTGATGAACAGTTACAGTCTCTGCAGTTGCAGTTTGGAGTTGTAAGTATAAATAGGGAGAACAATGTTGTGGTTGTGGGAGTAGAGTAAATATGCTTTCCCTGTAGATTAATCCCAAATAAATTACAGGAATAGTATTAAGTGATTGTTGTAGTGAAGAAGTTGATTTCATGCTTCATGAAGATGCAAGATCCCGCAGTATTAGTCTTGTTTTGCAAAGAGATCAGTAGATGCGGTCTGTGAGGTACTATCACTTTCATCAGTAATTACAGATACAAACACTGATGATTGATTGACTTTGTTAATGTTGGTGAAACCTTATTCGGCACCAGGGTGAAGCTGAATTAATTGGATTGAATTTTCGCTGGTCGAGAAGTCACTTGTGATTGTGGATTCCTCTTGAGTGTATGTAGATCTAAAAAAAAGTCCTTAGAAAAAGAAGAGTTAAGCAAAAAGATTGATCAGAAAAGTGTTTTAAAATAGTGAAAAAGAAAAATTGTAAAGGAGGGTGTATTCTGCAAGGAGTCAGAAGTTGATGTCATAGAATTTCGCGCTGGGATTTGCTGGTTGGTGTGTTTCGTGCTGTCATTGGTTGATTGGTGATCTGTGCAGCATGCGTATTGGATACTGTCTATTTGAGCATTGTTCACGGATTAGACAAAGGAGTTACTAAAAATTAAAGTTGTTATTTGATTGGCAATTGGAAATTCTGCCGAATATGGAAAAAAAACATTTGGTTTCACAAACGATTCAATAAATTGGGTTGAAATTATATTTTTAATGGACTTTATGAACTCTGTGAAGGGGGATTTTACTGTTCCTGCTCGGAAAAGTGAGGGATCGTCTGCGGAGGTTACTCTAGCATATATAACGATTAATGTTCATGGGTTAAATACATGTTTATAGCTAAAACAATGGATGAGGGTTACGAAGGAGTTTTTTCTAGATTTGGAACCTTTAGCACTAGGATTTTAGATTATATCAGGGGAAAATGGTATGTAAAGAAGCCACCACCTCGCCCCATGACATATGAAGCTTTACAGAACTTGGAAAAGATTGTGACGTAAAAGAAAAAGGAAAAATATCAAGCGAGATCACTGAAAAAATATGCTAATGCTCAATGGGACAAAGAACCGCGTAGGCAGAGGAAAGGAATTATCAAGGGAACCAGACTTTACCCAGTTATTACACCAGGGATTAAAGAGAAGGACACAGCAAAGCGCGAAGAGGAGGATTCAGATAATGATTCAGGAGATGTGATATTGGAGGAAATGCTGTCACCCAACTGCCTCCTGTAACCCTTACAGATCCAAGAGAGATAAGTGTTAGTGCTAGTCAGACTGTAGCTACTGCTCTAGAACTTCCACATCCACATTCCATTGAACAACCTTTGTAGGTTTTGCACATTTTTCCAACTATAGTGAGACAACCAATAACTGTGTCCCCAATTGACACTGACCCAGTTGTGTCACCAGTGAGTATTACTGCACCACTCCAAATCGACAAAGGCTCAGAGGTCACGACCACTTCAGTTGTTGATATGCCAACAGCTCAAATCACCCAGTTAGTACTGTGAAAGTCTCAACAAAATTTACCAGCCTCAATAGATGGAGAAGGGACTTTGGTCTTTACGACTCCTTTAGGTTCTGGTGAATCAACCGGAAGTGCAGACGAAGGGTTACCAGCTTGGAAAGAAGGGCAGAGGCTACAAACCTCTGAAAGATGCACAAATCAAAAAAGACAAACCTCTAGATATTCCTATATTTAAAATTGATCTGAGGAATTAATTAGAGGGTGCTTAGATGTTGATCATTTGGACCAATATGGGAGACCTGATTGCATCTGTGTAAAGAGATTCCTCGCAGAGCAGCAACCAGACACAATCATTTGGCAGGAGTAGCAACGAAATATGAGGGAATGGAAAAGAACAAAGCAGTAAGAAATTTCCTGAAAGGGTAAAATTCCTCCAAAAGATATTTATTGGTTGAAAATTAAAAGAATGACCCAGTAGCCAAAGGAAACAGTTCATGAGTATTTCGAAAGGTTGTTGCAGGTTTTCAAACAGCACAGTGTAAGTACATATCCTAATGAGGACATGGGATTTTTATGGGCACAATTCATTCTAGAGTTAAAGCCTGAGATCAGTTCGTATATTACGCAGAATGTAATCTGTTGGCAAACAAAATCACTCGATGAAATTCTGATTTGTGCAAAATATTGCAGTGACAAATTGGACATGAAGCAGAGGAAAATAAAGGAGAAAAGTATGTTGGCTCAAACTGAGTGTGATCAGAAAGGGTTTCAAAATCCTTTGTTGGCTGGTCATAAAGGTATGATGCAGGGAGAGGTTGCTCCACAAACTGGGTTTGCAGCGAGTCCAAATAGCATGTGAATGTCTCATGGAAGAGGTAGAAGTGTTCCCACAGCTGTGGGATCCAGAACAGATGATGCTGCCTTAAAGAAAGTTCTTGTCTGTCACATTTGCAATAGGGTGGGGCAATGGAAATGAAAATTATGATCAAATCCCTACAATATTACAGGACAAGCACAGAAATATCAGTAAATGACAGGTCAGAGAATGCACATATGGCATATGCTAAACTCAATACAGAATCACAGCCAAATGGTAGCCGTTATACCGGGTCAACTCGAGAATCCCAGAATGAACATAAACCAGATGCCTAAATTAAATCTATATCAAAGTTAAAATGCAATGTCACAAATGAAACATTTGAGTCAGGATGTGTAATGGCAATTTCCTTTGTTTGAATTGATCAGTACATCTCTAATAATTCACAATAACGGTGCCTGAGAGAGCAAGAGGATTGTCTACTTGCCGTAGTCCTAAAGGTAGACCAAAATGGCCCATATGTAGATACTAACATCTATGGTCAGGATGTGTCATTTTTGATTGACACAGGAGCAACCCGATCCACAGTTAGAACTGTGGAAGTTTCAGACTTACCTCTCTCGAGAGGAACAATCCAAGTAGTTGGGTAATCAATAAACACATGTTAAAGCCAATTTCATAAGACATTCCAGTCAGAATAGGGACATTTGAAGAGAAACGTTGATTTGTGGTTTGTGACTTAAGCCCGGTGAACTTGTTAGGAAAGGCTTGTTGTATAAACTAATTTGCACAATTTATAGCATACCTGACAGTGCTGCATTTCAGACTCATGATTTGGATGTCGATTTTTAATTCCTTAAACTAAATGCTGACACAGGAATGTTTACTTTGCTCATTGCTGCTGAATTGCCCAAAAATCTTAGATTGACTGTAAATGCTGAAGTCTGGGATTTTACAGGAAAGGATATTGGACTCATAAAAGGTATAGAACCAGTATGGGTCCAAATGCAATTTGCTTGAGAGCGTCACCATACCCATTGACAGCTTGGACAATTGCTGGGATATAACTTTTAATTGAAGTCATGCTTCAGAAAGGCATTCAGAGAGAACGTATTGGCAGTCCCTGTAATTCACCAATAATGGATATCCAAAATCCCAATTGAAAATATAGAAAAATGCAGGATTTGAGAAAAATAAATGATATTGTAATGCCTTCTTTTCCCATTGTGCCAAATCCTGCTACTGTGCTTTTCCCAAATTCCCTGTACTGCAAAATGGTTTACTGTCATTGACTTGTGCCATGCCATGCTTTCGTCTCAGTGCCCCTGCATGAAGATAGCCAGTTCTTATTTTCATTTGTGTCCTAATAGAGAACTATCACTTGGTGCCACGTCCCTCAAGGGTATACAGAAAGTCCTTTTATTTGTAATCAGATTCTAAAGAAAAATTTTGAGTGTCTGCAAATGCCATGGTACTCAGCTTTAATCCAGTATATTGACGCTTTGCAGGTAGCTTGAAATATGCGAGAAGCTTGCAAAAATGACACCATTGCATTTTTGAATCATCTGGCAGAAAATGGACACAAAGGGGCCTATTAGGATGGTGGGCGGACTTTTGTCCGCCTGCCACCCTAGCGGTGCTGGGACCGGCTGCCAGTGGTGTGGCAGTCCCACACCAGCAATTAGGATGCCTCCACCACGGTGGCATCACCCATGCACATCATTGTGGTGGGCGGTGCACACTGCACCGCCCGCCACAATGCTGTGGGTGCACCTTGTGCATTTGCATGCACAACATGGCAGGCACTGCGCGGTGCCTGTCATGTTGTGCATGCAGATGCTGGGCGGTACCATAGGTACCCCCCATGAGCACGCCCCACCTCCCCCATCACCCTGGGGGCCCGCAACAGGCACCCAATGGCAAAGACCGCAAGCCGTTCCATGGCAGGAACGGCTGATCTCCACCTGAATCTTAATATGGATGGCGGTGTCTTGCAGACACCGCCACCATATTAGAGATGTTTTCCGCCCGGCAGTAAAGCGGCACACAGTCTTTCCGTCCACCGCTAACCCCCCCACCATCGTAATATGGCGGGGGAAATGAAATGCAGGCGGAGATAAATGTCGGGTGGATTTTAGTAAAGCAGTTGTCATGATTTAAATACCATTGATAGGATTTCATTTAACACCTGATCCAGAAACTTCTAGAATTAATGTTTTAGATTTATAGCTCAGAATCTTTGAGATGACACCTTTATTAAAACTTTCACAAATGTAAAAAAGGAGGATTATAACATGTTACTAATGTTTACTCGATTAGTGCACGGATTCACACATTTTTTATATGTTAAGGATTGCTATGTTTGTGCACATTTGCCATCTTCAGTTTCAGAAGAAGTCACCTACTGTCACCTTCCTATGTCTTATGCAATCTCCTGTAATATCTTGTTTTCATTAGTACATAGGTGAGGACATTTCGAACATTTTTATTCAAATTATGATTTAGTA
Organism: Lissotriton helveticus; assembly: GCF_964261635.1. Taxonomy (NCBI): domain Eukaryota; kingdom Metazoa; phylum Chordata; class Amphibia; order Caudata; family Salamandridae; genus Lissotriton; species Lissotriton helveticus. Next base: position 1,503,745,664 of record NC_136065.1, read on the forward strand.
TTGTCATAAACGCCCTTAAGAGAGGGCATGAATTTTCACTCACAATGGAAAACAATGGACTTAGCTTACACCCCATAGGAATACAATGGACACATCTTGCAAAGCCACACTATAAATGGTGTAGAAGAATATAAAAATAATTTGACCTGCTTAGTGCATCCTGAAGAAAAAGATTACATGATGGCCCTAGGGGAAAGGTACATGAACATAGCAAAGGCTGCAGATCAAATGGGAGATGTGTTTGAAAATGTGTGGAAGAAGGAGGAAATGAATTCAGGTAGAAAAAGATATGTGCAAAACTCAGAGTGGGCATACAAAGTGAAAGTTTGCTTTTATAAAAGACAAACACAAAAATGACAAGACACGTAGGCACTAGTAGTTGTGAATACAATTTTGTATTATTAGGGGGAATTTGCCAAATTTTAAAGGGAGACGAAAACCTGATTCCTGAGATATACTATATTCGTGGACAGAATGCGTACTCCTTGCTACCTGCTGATTGGGAATGAATATGCTATCTAGGTATATTAAATCCAAAAATGTATCATGTTACTTGCATAGAAGCTTTAACTCTAGCACCATTGCACAGACATAAATGCAATACAGAAAGCAGAGCTTCCTTAGTGCGAGTGATTCCACCAGTAGGAGTAATACTAACTGGTGAAATGATTAGGACCACTGCGCCTCTCACCAGGCCTTGTCACCCCCTTGCTCCTCCTGCCGCCTCCTGCTCCTGCCTGCCAGCCTTGCCAGCCTTGCCGCCTTTTTTCGCCGCAGACGCCCCCCAGTCCCCCCGAGCGGCCCAGCCTCAGCAGAGCCGCCGGCTCGCCACTTTCCTGCCGCAGCTCGCCACAGGCCCCGCCCACCACCGGCCCATTGGCCGAGCCGCTCCCGCCGCCCAGCTGACCCGCCCTTTCGTCCCCCTTCTTTTGACGCCCCCAAAGCGACCGCGCGCAGCGGGAGCACCGATTGAGCGCCGAAGGTGCGCCAAAGGTAAGCCCGTCTACACCCGTCCGTGCCTGGACCGCGCCCAGCGCCAGGACCCCTGGCCCCCGCAGACACCTGTCCACCCGCCGGACGTACGACGCCGCCACCCTCAACGCACTCAACGCCGGACGAATCCCAGGATGCTACCGAGCCACCCCGAGACGCACCCACGGACCCTTCAGCTGCAACGTCTGCAAGTTCACCTGCATCCGGACCAGCAATACTCCTGCACCAACCAAGACCAAGACGAGCAACAGCAGCAGCCACCGGAACCCGCTCCATCCACAGACACGCCATCGAGCTCTGGAACCTGCTCGATACCACAGCCCCTGATGTCGCCTTCCTCACGGAAACCTGGATGAACGCCTCTTCAGCACCCGACATTGCCATCGCCATCCCAGACGGCTACAAGATCATCCGAAGGGACCGCAGCAACCAGACCGGAGGAGGCATCGCCATCATCCACAGGAACACCATCCGCATCACGACCAACACCGACGACACCCTCGCACCCGCCGAGCACCTGCACTTCCAGGTCCACATCAACCCCAAGACCACCCTCAGAGGCACCCTCATCTACAGACCCCCGGGACCACGCACACAATTCAGCGAAGACATCGCCGACTTCATCATCCCGCACGCCCTGCTCTCCGCCGACTACATCCTCCTTGGGGATCTCAACTTCCACCTGGAGAACAACAACGACAACAACACCACCACCCTGCTGGACAACCTCGCAAACCTCGGACTCAAGCAGCTGGTGACCACCCCCACCCACTACGCCGGACACACACTTGACCCCGTCTTCTCATCCTGCAAGGACATCGCCTTCAGCCACGCCACCGGACTCAACTGGACGGACCACAGCTGCGTCCACTTCAGCTTCAGAAGGACCACGATCCACCACCACCAGCAACAGGCTGCACGCAGCAGCTGGAACAAGATCACAGCCGACCAGCTCGCGACTTCCCTGAGCAAGAACCCACCCACCAGCGCAACGAACCCAAGCCAGGCGGCCACCAACCTCGCAAAGTGGATCAGCAACTGCGCAGACGACCTTGCCCCTCTGAAGACCCCGCCTAGCAGACCCGGTAGCAAGAAAGCCCCATGGTTCACCGAAGAACTCAAGAACTCCAAGAAGAACTGCCGAGCCCTCGAGAGAACATGGCGCAGAGACCCAACACCGGACAACATGACTGCCCTCAAGCTCGCCACCCGAAAACACCACCAACTCATCCACGCCACCAAGAAAACCGCATTCAAGGAACGACTGGACAACAACGCACACAACAGCAAGGAACTCTTCAACATCGTTAAAGAGCCCTCCAACCCCAACGCCGGAAACAACGACATCACCCCTTCGCAAGACCTCTGCAACTCCCTTGCCTCCTACTTCCACAACAAGATCGCGGACATACACAACAGCTTCAGCACTCAACCGACGCACGCCACGACTGAACCACCGCTCCCCACCACCACCCTCTGCACCTGGACCCCGATCAGCACCGAAGACACCGTCCGCACGATGAACTCCATCCACTCCGGATCTCCGACCGACCCCTGCCCTCACTACATCTTCAACAAGGCCGACGCTGTCATCGCACCCCACCTGCGGGACATCATCAACACCTCCTTCGACACCGCTACCTTCCCGGATAGCTGGAAACACGCCAAACTCAGCGCTCTACTAAAGAAACCATCAGCGGACCCCACCGACCTCAAGAACTACCGCCCCATCTCGCTGCTCCCGTTCCCTGCTAAAGTCGTCGAGAAGACCGTCAACAAGCAGCTGGCCGCCTTCCTCGAGACGAACGGATCCCTCGACCTCTCGCAGTCTGGCTTCCGGGCCAACCACAGCACCGAGACCGCCCTGATCGCAGCCACCGATGACATCGGAGCACTGCTTGACAACGGAGAAACAGCAGCCCTCATCCTCCTAGACCTCTCCGCGGCCTTCGACACGGTCTGCCACGGTACACTAGTGCAGCGCCTCAGCAACGTCGGAATCCAGGAGAAGGCACTGGAGTGGATCATCTCCTTCCTCGCCGGAAGGACACAGAGAGTCCGCCTCCCCCCGTTCAGATCTGAAGCCACCGAAGTCATCTGCGGAGTTCCTCAAGGCTCCTCACTCAGTCCAACCCTCTTCAACGTCTACATGAGCCCCATCACGGACATCGCACGCCAGCACAACCTCAACATCATCTCCTACGCCGACGACACCCAGCTGATTCTCTCCCTCACCAACGACCCCGCCACCGCCAGAGCCAACCTTCACAAAGGGATGAAAGAGGTTTCCGAATGGATGAAGAACAGCCGCCTGAAACTGAACTCAGACAAGACAGAAGTCCTCATCCTGGGATCCTTACCCTCCGCCTGGGATGACTCCTGGTGGCCCCCCGCCCTAGGCAGCGCACCCAAACCAACAGACCACGCACGCAACCTAGGCTTCATCCTGTACTCCTCCCTCTCCATGACCAGACAAGTCAACGCCGTCTCCTCGTCGTGCTTCAACATCCTGCGCATGCTGCGTAAGATCTTCCGGTGGATCCCCACCGAGACCAGGAAGACAGTCACCCAGGCCCTCGTCACCAGCCGCCTGGACTACGGCAACTCCCTCTACGCCGGAACCACCGCCAAGCTCCAGAAGAAACTCCAGCGGACCCAGAACGCCTCAGCACGTCTCATCCTGGACATCGCCCGCCGCAGCCACATCTCCGGACACCTGAGAGACCTGCACTGGCTCCCGGTCAACAAGAGAATCACCTTCCGACTCCTCACCCACGCACACAAAGCCCTACACAACCAAGGCCCAGGATACCTCAACAGCCGCCTCAACTTCTACGCTCCCAAACGCCAGCTTCGATCGACGGGCCACGCCCTCGCCATCGTCCCCCGTATCCGAAGAGCCACCACAGGGGGACGGTCCTTCTCCTACCTCGCCGCCAAGACATGGAACTCCCTCCCGACTCACCTCCGCCTGACCCAGGACCACCTCGCCTTCAGGAAGCAACTCAAGACCTGGCTGTTCGAGCAGTAGCGGACCCCCCTCCCCCAGCGCCTTGAGACCCTCTGGGTGAGTAGTGCGCTATATAAATGCCTTGATTGATTGATTGATTGAAGCTAGCTAGGGTAGTGGATAAAATGGCAATTAGTACATCTATAGCATTATGCCTAATTAACACAGAATTCATTACTATACAGTCTATGGTTTTCCAATATTGACTGGCTTTAGACATCCTTCTTGCTGAGAAAGGAGGGGTTGGCCACATGATGAAGCTAATTCACTGATGTTCATACACCCCACACAAGAGTAGGAAGGTTGAAGAGTTTGCAGGGAACATATCAAATCTGAGACTTGAATTGCAGGTACTGGAAACACCAATGGCTCTATTAGGATGGCGGTCGGAAAATCACCCCACCACCATGGTAGTGGAAATCAACCATCAGCCAGCTCCGCGGCAAAACTGGCGGTCCAATTAGGAACAACTGCCCAAAAAATCTGACCGCGGCGGAACGAGGCCACCAAAGACAGCCTGTAGTGGGCGGAGCAGGCGAAAATCCATCTGCGGTGGTCGCATTTGTGGCAGAAACACACAAAACCGCCGCCAGGACAGTGGATAATCCATACGGAAAATTAGGATATCCCCGATGTGATGTGGTACGTTCCGCTGTTTTCGACCACCGCAGACTCAAACAGTGATGCATAGGAGATCCGGCAGAAAGGCTGTAGCATAGCCAGCACTGCAGAAACTCTGTGAAAAAAATGGCGGCCGTCTAAAAAACAATCACAACACAGCCACCAAGTGCACACAGCAAACTAGCCCTACCCCCAAAAACACCTAACACATCCCAATGACACACCCCCATGGCAAATTCAAAAATACAAATCCCATCACAACCCACGCTACACACCTGACAACAATACTCAAAACCAGCCCCTTCCCTGAATCCTTTGCAATACTCCACAGCTGAAGGACCCAACACCAGAGCACAAAGGAGATGCAAACCTGCACACATCACACCAGCAAAACAAACACACACACACACACCACCTATACCACCCCCACCACCCTCACAACTGCACCCCAAAACATTAGCACATCACACACCATGGCACCACAGAAAAGGCCCAAATTCACAGAGAGTTAGTTGTCAATCATGGTAGATGAGATAATCAGAGTAGAACCACAAGTGTTTGGTAGCCTGGTCCAACAGACACCATTAGCCACAAGAGCCCAAATGTAAGCAAGGACAGTCGACAAGGTCAATGCAGTAGGGGCCAACCCGCACTCCAAAAATGAAATCATGAAAGGGTAATATGACCTGAAGAGGGTTGTCAAACAGAAGAAGAACAAGAACCATGAGCTGGCTCAGACGACTGGCGGTGGCCCTCCCATCCCACCAAAAACATTCACTGCATGGGAGGAGAAGATGCTTCCCAAACTGCATCCAGAGAGTCTCAAAGGAATAGCTGGGGGAGTGCAGGCTGGTGCGGACAAACACATTTAAACCTTCACACTGCCATGTACTGTCTTGTACAACTACAAAGCTGCACCTCCTAGGCCCAAGTACATTCATATGCACCGCAATACCCAACACAGATATCACAGATGTAAAATCCACTCCATCTAAACACCCCAAAAGTAGCTTGCAACATTGCCAGGGTTGCATGTGTGCAGGCAGCCAGCACAACAACTCCTACCAGGCATCCCTGTCCCATCCCTGAGCAGGATGGAGCACACCCACCCACCCTGAAGCATGTGGCAGCCATTGCAATGTACAGTTCAAACTAACAGGTAGGTGGCCATTTCCCAAGGTTGTTCTGTTTGTGGGGGGGGGGGGAGGCCTGCACTACTAATCCCACAATGCCCCCTTGTCTCCCAGCCTAGCAAGATGGAGCACACCCCACCGACCATGAAGCATGTGACAGCCATTGCATTGTTCACTTCAAAATAACAGGTAGGTAGCCATTTTCCAAGGTTGTTATGTTTGCGGGTGGGAGGCCTGCACTGCTACTGCCACCATGCCCCCTTGTTCCCCAGCTCATCAAGATAGAGCACTCCCTCCCACCCAGATGCATGTGTCAGCCATTGCATTGTTCAATTCAAACTAACAGGTAGGTATCCATTTTCCAAGGTCGTTCTGTTTGTGGATAGGAGTCCTACACTATCAATCCCACAATGCCCCCTTGTCTCCCAGCTCAGCAAGATTGAGCGCTCACCACCCACCATGAAGCATGTGGTAGCCATTGTATTGTTCACCTCCACCTAACAGGTAGGTAGCCATCTTAACAGGGAGGTCTGTGTGTATGTGAGGCCTGCACAACAACTCCCAACAGTCCCCCTTGACCCACCCCTGAGCAGGATGGAGCACTCCCTCCCCCCCAGAAGCATGTGGCAGGCATTTTATTTATTTATTTATTTATTTGATTTATATAGCGCACTATAACCCAGGGGTCTCTAAGCGCTTTGACAGGGTCCACAGGCAATTCAGGGCTACAGCAGATTTTCTCATTTAGGAGCATTGTAATGTTCACCTCCACCTAACAGGTAGGTAGCCAACCAATCAATCATGTGTTTGTGAAGCGCATCTACTCACCCATGAGGGTCTCAAGGTGTTGGGGGAGGGGGGTTTTGCAGGTTCCAGTCCGTGAAGGAGGGGGTCTGTCGAAGAGCCAGGTTTTGAGGTTTCTTGTGAGGATGAGAAGAGATGGTGTCTGTCTGAGGTGGAAAGGGAGGGCGTTCCAGGCTCTGCCCGTGAGGAAGTAGAAGGAGCGGCTGTCTGATATGGTCTTTCTGGTGCGGGTACCACGGCATAGGAAAGTTGGACTGATCGTAGGGTACTTTGGGGTGCGTGGAATTGGAGTCAACTGTTCAGGTATGCTGGCCTGGTGTCGTGGAGGGCCTTGTGAGCATGGGTGAGCATCTTGAAGGTGACTCTAGCTTCAATGCGGAACCAGTGGAGTGTGCACAGATGGTGGGAGATGCGGCAGCGTTCTGGATGTTCTACAGCTTGCGTGTGAGGTTTTTGTTTATTCCGGCTTAGAGTACATTGCCGTAGTCGAGTCTGCTGGTGACCAGGGTGTGATCGATGGTATTTCTGTGTTCGAGGGGGATCGGATCCATTTGAACTTCTTGCGTAGGAGGCGGAGGGTGTGGAAGCAAGAGGAGGAGACAGCGTTGATCTGGCAGTCCATTTTGAGTTTGGAGTCCAGGATGGTTCCCAGGTTGCATGCGTGGTCGGACTTCCGAGGGCAGGGGCCCCTAGGTGTTGTTCCAGGCGTCGGGTGTAGGCCCATGATAAGTACATCTGTTTTGTTGGTGTTTAGTTGAAGGCAGATGTTTTTCACCCATCTAGCGACGGCTTCCATGCCTTCCTGAAAATTGTGTCTGGCAGTGTTGGGTTTGTTGGATAGGGAGATGATGAGTTGGGTGTCGTCTGCGTATGACATAATGTTGAGTCCTTAGTTTCTGATGATGGGGTCTGTCACATTTCACCCTGGGCACGATAGGCACATGAAGGGTGAAGAAGGAATGAATGATCACAACTACATCGCCCAGAATGCTAAGGAAGTAGTGTCCTCTCTTTCTTACCTTTCCCTGTCTTATTTAAGCTCCTCCTTAATTGCTCTCAGGTGCTTGTCACCTGATATCGGAGTTTCTGATCCTGGCTCATTTTCCTACACACTGAGACTCTGACTCACGCCTCGAGGAACAAACCTTCTGTCCGCCTTCCCCAGCAGTATCGCCATTCCTGATAGCGCAATGCCACTCTGGAACTTGTAAGGAGATGCCCTTCCCGATTGCGCCCTGCCCGCTGGGATAATTTCTACCTTTCATGCTAAGACGTGACCCTGGTGACCCAGTAAGCGCGAGGAAGCGCTTTCATTTGTTATTTAATCCCTTCCGCGCTTGGCGGCGACATCTGTCTGTAATGCACATGTTTGCACTTCTCGAGGAAATTCCGGAAGAACTCCATGTATAAAGAAAGCGCATGGCAGCGCTGTTCTTTATTTAATTCCGTCACGCTGTGAGTGATCTTGTGCAATAACAGAGCGTCAATGCGCTGTATAGAGAAATAATACAGACGTCGTTTCTGTGATAGAATCAGAGCCGTTGAGAAGCTCGGAACTGTCCTATAAGGTTGGGGATAAAGTATGGATGAACACAAAACATCTAAAGTTTAAGGGAAACACTCGGCTGCAACCCAAGTTTGTAGGTCCTTATACGATCCACAGTGTAATCAATCCTGTAGTCATAAGGCTTCCACTCCCTTCCACTTGTCACATCCACCCTGTGTTCCATGTTTCACTTCGAAAGCCTTGTCTCCCGGGTGTCAGGTTGTCCGTGAAACCTTTACTTGTGGAGGTCGAAGGGGAGGAGGAGTACGAGGTACAAAACATCCTAGATTCCAAATATATCAGGGGAAAGGTGCACTACCTCATTGACTGGCAGGGATATGGTCCTCAGGATCGCTCTTGGGAGCCGCGTACCAATCTACATGGCCTTCTGTGGCATTTCCACATACAGTTTTCTGGGAAGCCTTTTGGACTGCCGAGACGTCGGCCGTGGAGAGGGGGTTCTATTACATTTCACCCTGGGCACGATTGGCACATGAAGAGTGAATGAGGAATGAATGATCACAACTACATCGCCCAGAATGGTAAGAAAGTAGTGTCCTCTCTTTCTTTCCTTTCCCTGTCTTATTTAAGCTCCTCCTTAATTGCTCTCAGGTGCTTGTCACCTGATATCAGAGTTTCTGATCCTGGCTCATTTCCTACACGCCAAGACTCTGTCTCACGCCCTCCCCAGCAGTATCGCCATTTCTGATAGCGCAATGCCGCACTGGAACTAGTAAGGAGACGCCCTTCCCAATCACGCCCTGCCACGCTGGGATCATTTCTGCCTATCGTGCTAAGACACAACCCTGATGACCGAGTAAGCACGAGGAAGCGCTTTCATTTGTTATTTAATCCCTTTCACGCTTGGAGCGCGATATCTGTCTCTAAAGCGCATGTATGCATTTCTTGAGGAAATTCCAGGAGAACTCCATGTATAAAGAAAGCGCATGGCAGTGCTGTTCTTTATATAATTCCGTGACGTGGTTTCTGTGATAGAATCAGAGCCGTTGAGAGGCTCAGAGCTCTTTTTGGATTACAATTGCAGTTTGTGTTGTTCTTCTGCAAGCAATTACGGGAACACAAAGACTTCTTCTTTTGAATAGTTAAAGACACAGTCACCTTTAACCAGTGGACTGCCTGGTTGCAGATAAGTACTTGGGAGTATCTGTGTGCGGTGAATCTTATATTCTCTGTATACCTTATCACTGAGGAAAGTGATAAAACGTTGCTTATTTTCTCCTATTCTTTATTTTTACATGTTGTGCCTTTTTTAAGAGGAATGCATGCGGCAGCTTAAAAATGTAAGTGTAAAGAATCACATAATTATATTGATAGAAACCAGAGTTTGTGTGGAATTTATGTATGACATGTTTTGTCTCTCCTTCAGGAATCACGGGCTATAATAGGAGTGAGGTCCACACAACTCCAAGCCAGCACTTCATTGAGCATCCAAGCTGCTACAACTTTATTGTTTCCTTTGTCCCTTTTTTCCCCTTCCCTGTTGTGACATAGTCTGCTGAGTTTGATAGTACTCGCAGGTGGTTCCACATAAGGGGAAAAGGAGAAATAGCATCATTCATCACTCCTACTGTATCCGGCCGAACAGGTTAGTGTTAACCTATATCCATGTCATGACAGGGTCGAGCGGAGCCATGTAGGGCTGAAAGATGACCCCTGGGGGACTCCGCAGGTGGTTGGTGTAGCGTCCAAGAGGAAAGGGGGTGTCTGACCCACTGCGTTCGGCCGGAGAGGAAGGAGAAGATCCATTCAAGGGCTTTGTCTTGAATCTCTGCTTCATGGAGTCTGTGTATTAGGGTGCTGTGAGAGATTGTGTTGAACGCTGCTGAGAGGTCGAGGAGGATGAGGCCTGCTGTTTCTCCTTTGTATGGTCGGGTGATGATGTCATCTGTTGCGGCAAGGAGGGCGGTTTCCGTGCTGTGTTTTTTCTGAAGCCGGATTGGGAGGAGTCGAGGATGTAGTGCTCTTCAATGAATGTGGCGAGTTGGCTGTTGATGACTTTCTCAATGACTTTCTCTAGGAAGGGGAGCAGGGAGATGGGTCTGTAGTTTTTGAGGTCAGTGGGGTCCGCTGAGGTTTTCTTGAGAAGGGGTTGATCTCGGCGTGTTTCCAGACGTTGGGGAATGAGGTGGTTGCCAGGGAGTGGTTAATGGTGTGGCGGAGCATGGGTGTGATGGTGTCGGTGGCTCTGTTGAAAATGTGGTCGGGCCGGGGTCCATGGGGACCCAGGAGTGGATTGAGTTCATCATCTTCAGTGTGTCTTCGATAGTGAGGGCTGTCCAGTTGTTGATTGTTTGCTTCATGGTGTCATGGTGGTTGGTGAGGGTTCAGTGTGTTTGTTGTCTTCATCGAAGTTGTCATAGATGCTCTTGATGTTGTGGTGGAAAAAGGTGCTAAGTTTGTCGCGGAGGTCTTGTGAGGGTGGGATGTCAGTGGACTCGCTGGAAGGTTGGGCGAACTCCTTGATGATGTTGAGGAATTCTTTGTTATTGTGTGCGTGGGTGGAGATTCTGTCTTCGACCGCTTTTTTCCGCATTTTTCTGATGAGTTGGTGGTGGACTTTGGTGGTGGCTCTGAAGTTGTTGTGGGCTTCTGTGGATTTGGTGTTCCTCCAGTCCTTTTCGAGGCAGCGGCAGGTGCGTCTGGACTCTCGAAGTTTGGTGGTATACCATCTAGCTTTCTTGGCATGGGTGTTGTTGTTTTTCTTGAAGGGGCTAAGGTGTTGGTGCTGTTGGTAATCCATCTGTGCAGGGTTTGGGCTGCGGCGTTGGGGTCATCGTTTCCCACGGCGGTAGGGGTGGAGTTGCTGAGTGATGAAGTTAGCTGGTCGTCGGTGATTCTGTTTAATTTCATTGTGGGAGCAGGTGCTGGTGTCTGTGGATGGTGGGTGTTCAGAAGGTGAAGTGGACGCATCTATGGTCGGTCCACAGGAGTTCGGTGTTGGGGCTGAAGATGATGGAGTTTCCTGTTGTGAAGAGGGGGTTCAGGGTGTGTCCTGCTGAGTGCGTGGGTTCGGGCACAATCTGGTGAAGTCCAATGTTGTGGAGGTTGTCCAGAAGGGATTTGGTGCTGGGGTCAAGTAGGTTGTCAAGGTGGAAATTGAGGTCTCCTAGCAAGGTGTAGTTGGTGGATGCAATGGCCTGGGGGGAGTTGATGTCAATGATGGATTCGGTTTAAGGTCTGTGCGGTCCAGGGGGTCGGTAGATGAGGGTTCCTCAGAGGGTGGTGGTGGGACTGCGCAGTATCTTGAAGAGAAGATGTTCCATCAGGTCTGTGGACTCGTCGGGGAGTGTGCTCAGGCGGAGGGTGGATTTGTGGACGATGACGATCCTCCTTCCGGGAGGTTGGGGTGGTCCTTTCTATAGATCTTGTATCCTTTGAGGATGGCGATGTCCGGTCCCGAGGTGGTGTGGTCCATGTTTCGGTGAGGAACGCTACGTCTGGGGTGGTGCTATCGAAGAGGTCCCAGACTTCGGTGGCGTGATCTGATGTTGAGGAGGATGCATTGCAGGGTCTTCGGTTTGGATGTGTTGTTGCGGTCAGGTTGGGCTGCTGGGTCCGTGTTCCTGGTGGTGCTGTAGGTTTGATGGCAGCAGTGACAGCTGAAGGGCCCGTGGGTGTTGTCCGGTAAAGCTAGCTTGCAGCTGGTATTGCAGCCTGGGTTGAGTGCATGGAGTGCCACTGGGTCGTAGCGTTGGCAGGGCGGAGATCCAGGGTTCCTGGTGCTGGTCACGGATGTGCCCAGATGGGCTTGCATTTGGCCCACCAGTGGCTGCCATTAAGTAGAGGTCGGGGAGGACTGGACAGCTGGGAGGCAAGAGCGGGGAGGGGAGCTCGATTGACCCGGTCCTGCTGGTCATGCTAGTGGGGAGGGGCTGCGGGGGCAGCAGCGGCGGGGAAAAAGAGGTTGAAAAAGGCAGAGAAATAGGTCACAAAGAGAGGGGAAAGTGCCAATAAGGCAGCAAAAGTACACACAGAGTGGAGTAAAGACACAGATGACGACTTGTGCTCTCTTGTCCCACCCCTGAGCAGGGTGGAGCCTTCCACCACACACACACAGCGATGTGTCACAAATTCCACCCAAGTCTGACAACAGAACAGGTAAGTAGACAGTGCATGCACCCAGCCATTCCTCTCAAAAAGCATGGTGCCATATGACAACACTAGCCCTCTCATCCCACAAAAATTCACACAGATCCAAATGCCACTTACAGTGTTCAGCCAGCTAACTAAATGTTAATTTCACAGCAACCAAAGTGTGACTCACTAATTCACAAGTCGAAGAAAGTCTATGCACAATCATGCACAGCACTGAATGCTATGTGTAAGTGTCATGGTGGCAGAGCATCAAGGACCATATGAAAACAAAGCAAGCATGGTCTGCAGTACAAATTGAGATTTGGACATGACAAGTTCAAAGGTATGCATGATATAACAATGGCTAGTCCATGGTCAGATGTAATGTTTGTCAGGCACAGTAATCAACAAACATGCTTCACATAAATTTGTTGTGGTGCTAGTCGTTAGATGACAACATGTCCTTGTAATCACAAAATATGCATGTGGCACATGGTATGTATTGACATATCACACATGGACAAGTAATGCATGTACCTCCACATCATGTCATGATGCACAGTAGTGTGCAGACATACAATGTGATAACTAGTAAACTGTATGGTGTATAACCAGTGAATAAGATACATCTAACACCAAGCTCACTTACCATTTTCCCTCTGTCCCACAGGTGACCAAGAACTGACTTCAGGCGATGACAATAGCAACCTGCAGAGCCAGTCTCCTCCCCGAAACATGGACTCTCAGATGATGACTCCCTGGATTTTGAGGACGCGGAGCTCAAAATTGGCCCATCTGGTGTGCCAGAGCCTAACAGGTCCCAGGACCACCACATCTGCAGCAACACCAACATCTACGCAGATCCCTGTTGTTACAGCCTGTACAGCCTCCACCACCACCACCACTGCTGCCTGCAACTCTCTCCCTGCCCAAGAGGATGACCACCCCACCAACTGAGGAGGGCAGGGAGAGGACGCGGGTGCCCACAGTGGTGAGGCAACAGGTCAATGGCAGCGGGGCGGGTAGGAGGGCAAGTGGTGGTCGAAGCCAACAGGACACTGGGACCGGAGCCCTGGACAACATCAGCAGAGTCACTGGGGCCTATGAATGGGCCCAGGGACGAACGGGCCAGGCTGAAGAAGATTCACGTGAGCTCCGCCTGCTGTTGAGGTCCATCGACACCCGCATGGGCCAAATTGTGGACCTCTTGGGCCAGCTAGTGGCGGTACTAAGGGACAGGCATGCGCCACAACCAACACCTCCACCTCCCTCTGGTGTCCAGCAGGATGACAGTTCACCATCTTCCCCTGCGGCCACAGAGAGGGGTGAGTCCTCAGACCCCACTGGCCCCGCAATAGAGGCCCCCCTTGCCAAACGATCAAGGGGCTGTCCCCAAAAATCCCAGGGAGGATCCTGTGGCAAAGCACCTGCCAAATATAAGACACAGAGCCAGCCATGATGGCAACCCTCTTCACTACTGCATTGACTTTCTGGACTGTCCTTCCCCCTCAGTGCCTTGTGAATGACATCAATGTGGTGACTACTTGATTGTCTCATGTACCATCACTGACAACTCACTGCTTCACTAATTACCTTATTGTAAATATTCACCCCCTGTCACATGTCCCCATTGTAAATAAACACTCCTTACACACACATGTTGTTGTGTTTGCTCCGTGTTTATTCCAGGATGTGCAGTCTTCACCATGATTACAATGTACCTGGAGTAAGGATTGTATGTAGGCAAGGAGAGGCTGAAGGAACCTAGGAAAACACAACAGAACAAGATTCACTAGTCAGGTGTTGGCATCACAGCCATCACATAACACTTGTCATCAAGGTACTCTAATCTGTACACTTTACAATAGGCAACAGTACCGACATAAACATCCTGTATATGTGCCAAACTACCCTGTGCCCGAAACATTTGCAGCCAGCACTGAGTCAACAACAGGCTGCAGTCATAAAGCTCACATACACCTTGCCAACAACAACAACATCAGCAGACAATGGCTGAGTTGTACATTGTCACTCACGTTCAAGTGAAGTAGCGGTTGATGACCTGTTGATGCAGGTCAACACCTTCCTTCTCTCCACTATCCTCATCAGTGGAGATGGGTTGGTTTGCAGGCGGGGGCCTTGGCTGCTCATCAGCATCCAGGAGCATGGGGATCTCCTTGCGCAAGGCCAGGTTGTGAAGCATGCAGCATGCAACTACAATCTGACACACCTTCTTGGGCGAGTACTTCAGTGCACCTCCAGTCTTGTCCAGGCAACAAAAACATGACTTCAGGAGACCGAAAGTACACTCCACAACACAATGTGTTCTCCCATGGGTATCATTGTAGCGGACAATACTTGGGGTCCTGGGATTCCGCAGTGGGCACAGCAACTAAGGACGGTTGGTATATGCTGAATCACCTAGGTGTGATATACACAGAGCAACTTTGTAATGTAACTCTGGCAGGGGACAGCATGTCACAAACACAGCACACTATCAGACTCCTTGCACTCACCCACAATCCATGCATGCTCCGGAAGCAGATTATCCATCCGTCGTGGCACAATGCTGTTACACATGATGTACGAGTCATGGGCCGATCCTGGGAATTTGGCACAGACGTGTGAGATGATCATATCCGCCTGGCACATCGCATTGATGGAATGGAAATGCCTCCTGTTCCTGTAGATGTGCTCACGTGCCTGTGGTGGAACCAGGCCGACATATGTGCTGTCAATGGCACCAGCAACATTGGGGATGTGCCCAAGTGCATACAAATTTCCCTTCACAGCTGCCAATTCATGCCTCCTGGGAAAGTATATATATCTGTCCTTGTAGATCAGTGGACAGGACATCACATAGCACAATGCTGAAAATGGGTTGTGACATCCCACCTGTGCTGGACACTGTGTACTGTAAGATCCTGAAGCAAAAAAATGCAGGGCCGCCGTCGCCTTAAACATTGGTGTGAAAGCACCACAATATGTCCTGCTTGGCTGCAGGTGGGGGTCCAACATAGCACATAGGTCTTGTAGAGTTGTTTGATCCAGACAGAATTTTCATATGACCTCCTCATCCTGCAAGTCTGCCAGCACTGTGAAGGGACGATGCACATTTTTCCTCCTCCTAGGTGAGATTAAAGTGGACAATAGACAATGCAATCCACCAAGAGATGTGTCTAGTATCTTACGTTTTGACAGACACAATGCAAACAATGACTAGCATCACAGTTCAGCTTACAGCACAACTTACATGTAGGGACACCCTTAGCTACACCATCCGTACAACTGTCCAGTTTTCACACAGCTTGCACCTCACAAACAATATCTGACTTAGTGAATGCACAAAGGGATATATGGCCAATGGGCAGCCTTGAGAGTAGTACCAACTGCATATGTGTGAAACTGCCACACTACTGTCTCCTACCTAGCTGCTGTACCTTCCACACCTTCTTGCGTAAGTCGAACCGTGTCCACATCAACAACACAATGAGCCCAATCTATGCGTATGCAACAAGTCTGTGCATGTGCCACCACAAGTAGACGGTCAAATATGCAAAATGGCTAGTCAGACATTCATCACTGTGAGTAGCTCTGTCCTTTCACACATTAACATGTGTACCCATTGTAGAGTCCATCACAACACTGTTCTGTGTACATGTCCAGCAATATCACTAGTGACATGTGAGGGAGTTCATGCCTATGTTTATAATCATATACACAAACATGGTGTTAGAATTGAGGGTCTCTGGTTGGCGCAAGTATTCACTTGTGACAAGCAGGGACCCTCTCCTCTAAGTCAGGGCAAAGGAATTACTCTTAGAATCAACCCCTGCTCACCCCCTAGGCGGCGTGACACGAGCAGACAAGGCTAAACCCCTGAGCACACACGGTTAAGCAATTGAGAAACACAGACAATAAATCATCACCCCACTACACAATGACACAAGACTGTTGGTTCTGTAAAAATATATCTTTATATATAAATTCTTAAGCAGGCTTCAAATGCAGTCTTAGTGTGATTTACAGGTGGTTCCAGTTACGTTTCAAATAGGCCACAGTTCTTAAATAGCAGGGACAATACTTTAGAATGCTTTCAGTCACTTTAAAATACGGCTTCCTTGTGAAAAAAAATGGGTCAAGTACACTTAGTCAAATGCCACAGTTATTCATCAGCAAGTTGTGGCATGGAAGCAATGTCCCTGGTTTACTCGTTTTGGCAATCTTTAAAAGTGGCCCCACAATGACTTGGGCAAGGCCTGCAGCGTGCTGACCATGTTCGCGGGAGTTAGTACGCCTTGTATCGCTGTAAGGTGTCCCGTAGCACCACCGGCAAATGGGCCTCGCTAACTCTCACGCGTCTCGCGTGTCATGCGTACAGCGCGGTGAGAGTACGAGACGTTCGGGTGGCTGTGCGACTCAAACTGAGCTGCGAGACGGCTTCAAGGAGTCTCGCAGTTCGAGCGCACAGAGCGGGGGCCAACAGGGGACGAGGGGTGCACGCCTCACGGACTCCGTGTCCAGAGCGCGGCGCACCTCAATAGCAAAACAGTACCTTAGTCTTCGAGGGGAGTGCGAGGCGTACGGCTGCGGGGGCGATCCTCTGACGTCACGGTGTCATCCCGGGGGTGATGCGAGCGGCGTCTCGGCCTCGGGGGTTGGCGATGCATTGACAGGGGGTCGATGGGTCCGCGGCGTATGCTTCTACCCTGAAGGGGGAGGGCCAGCTGGGTTTTACGGTGGTACAAGTGGGGCACTGATCAGGGGCTTTCAGAGAACCAAGCAGTGTCCAACGTTGCTGTGTGCGCTATGACGCGGCCAGAGAGCACGGTGCTTGGGAGGACAGGTTCTCAGAGTGAGCGGTGCAGATTCACAGCGCACTTCGCTCCTTGGCGATCAGGGCTGCAGGGATAAGCACTACATCTGGTATTTCTTCCTTCAGGGGGGGTAGTGCCCACTGGTCCTGGGGCGCAGTTCAGGGGGCAAGTTCACCAGCAAGCCCTTGGAGATCTTTTCAAGTAGAATGCACAAGTTGAAATAAAGTAAAGTCTCTTTCAGTCTTTTCTCCTCTCCTTCATGCAGCAAAGCACCCACTACAGGCCAGTCTCTCAGAATTAGAGACAGTAGTCCTCCATGCAGCTTTCCCAGGTCCTTCTCTTCAGGCAGAGCTTCTTCTTGGAACAAACAGGATCGGATTTCTTAGGAGCAGGGCTCCTACTTTTATAGGACATTTCTTTTGTTCTTTCAGGCCAGGGGGGCCTTTGCATTGTTCACTTCAGCTCTGAGTACTTTGTTTTGCCAACACAGGTTTCTGCTTTCAGTGTGTGGGGCAGGGCAGCAGACGCTCCGCAGGAGGTGGAGCCAGCATTGTGGTGACAAGTACAGTCCAGGAGTACTCTGTTGAAAGTCTTCCCTCTTCCTGGACCAGGTGCAGGGCAGAGTCATCAGCCGCTCCCCAGGGGGCGGAGCCAGCATTGTGGTGGCAGAGCACAGCCCTATTCAGAGTCAAGGGGCACTCCCATCCCCTACTCTGGTGTAATCCCCCTATTCACCACCTGTCATCCCCAGCCCTGCCACTCACACAACCCAGACAGCAGATACACATCATGGCAGAGGCAGGCTGAAATGGTTAGGCAAGCAAATGCTAACTTTCTAAAAGTAGCATTTGCAAACACAGGATAATAAAATAACCTTTACTAAAAGAAGTATTTTATTATTCTGAGTTCAGGCATACTAAACTTTATTTTCTACCATGTTCCCTGAGTAATAATTCTAGCAGCCCATCTTGGCCTAAGAGAACAGGTAGCCTTACAATAGTGAAAAACAAAATTGGCTGTGATGCACTATTAGGACATGCCACTAAGTATGGGCGAAATCTGCGAAATTGCGGTCCACGAAATCGTGCGGATTCGCGATCTGCATAATTCACGAATTTGTGCGAAATTGCAAATTTTTGTTTTTTTTGCGTGTTCGCAGGGCTTTTGGCATGTTTGCAGGGCTTTTTGCGTGTTCGCGGGCCGCTTGCACGGCGAAGTTACCCATACGGTCGTGTATGGGCACAGCACCCTCTGGTTCATCACTGCCACCCTCTGGTTCATCACTGCCACCCTCTGGTTCATCACAGCACCCTCTGGTTTACCACTGCCACCCTCTGGTTCACCACTGACACCCTCTTGTTCACCACTGCCACCCTCTGGTTCACCACTGCCACCCTCTGGTTCACCACTGCCACCCTCTGGTTCATCACAGCACCCTCTGGTTCACCCCTGCCACCCTCTGGTTCACCCCTGCCACCCTCAGGTTCAGCACTCACCACTGCCACTGTCTGGTTCATCACAGCACCCTCTGGTTCACCCCTGCTGCCACCCTCTGGTTCAGCACTCACCACTGCCACCCTCTGGTTCATCACAGCACCCTCTAGTTCACCACTGTCACCCTCGGGTTCACCACTACCACCCTCTGGTTCATCACTGTCCCCCTCTTGTTCATCACTGCCACCCTCTGGTTCATCACAGCACCCTCTGGTTCACCAGTTCCACCCTCTGGTTCATCACAGCACCCTCTGGTTCACCCCTGCTGCCACCCTCTGGTTCAGCACTCACCACTGCCACCCTCTGGATCATCACTGTCCCCCTCTGGTTCATAACTGCCACCCTCTGGTTCATCACATCACCCTCTGGTTCACCAGTGCCACCCTCTGGTTCATCACAGCACCCTCTGGTTCACCACTGACACCCTCTGGTTCACCCCTGCCACCCTCCGGTTCAGCAATCACCACTGCCACCCTCTGGTTCATCACAGCACCCTCTGGTGCACCACTGCCACCCTCTGGATCATCACTGTCCCCCTCTGGTTCATCACTGCCACCCTCTGGCTCATCACATCACCCTCTGGTTCACCAGTGCCACCCTCTGGTTCACCACTACCACCCTCTTGTTCACCACTGTAGATTATGGGGGGAAAGCACACCTGCCCAGCCTCAACTGAGATGAATTAATTTGGGGCTGGTTAATGTGTCACTGAATTTGTGCTTCAAGACTGGCACCTGCTTCCTTAGCTGTAAGTGCTTCCTGTTGCAGTTATTTTTTTTACAGGAGCATTGTGCCATACTTGTAACTATTCTCTGACCCTGCTTTGAGGGTCAGAGCAGGGTCAGAGAATAGTTGCAAGTAGGCAACTGAACTCTGGAGGGACCCCTCTGGAAGCACAACAGGAAATGGTTACAAATTAGCTTGAACTTTTGCACCTGCTAAGTGCTTTCAGTTTTCCAAAATTCGTTTCTCTGCCATTTCGCGAGATTCGCGGGGCGCGAATTCGTACGAAATCGAACTTGCAATCCGCAAATTCGTGCGAATTTGCGGATTCCATTTTTTTTGCATGTTCGTGAGGTTTTTTGCTAATTCGCGGACCGCTTGCAGCGCACCGACCCCGAGGTTGCCCATGCGGTCGTGTATGGGCGCGGACATCTTGTTTGCGTGACGTGTTTCCGTTTCCGGGCGCTAGTTGCATGCTCGCGTCGTATGCGGCGCGCGATTACGTGTTCGTGGGCGTTTTCGCGTGCTCGCGGGGGAAATATCGCGCAAACTTACCCACGCGGTCCTCTATGGGCGCCGCCATCTTGTTTTTCATTCACTGCTATGGTTTTGAGCATGCTACCTTTCTATCCATCTTACATCTTTGTAATCCAATGTTTTTCTGAACTTTTTTTGTTTTTTTTTTCTTATTATCTCTCTCTTCAATTTCCTACATCTATATTTTGTGTTTATTTTTTAACTTTTTGTTACTTTATTACCTACTTTATTTCTTTCGCTCTCTCTCTTATTTTTTTTCACACCTATTCTTCTTTCCTTCTTCTTGTGCCCAGGACCATGGCTAAGGGAGGCGACAAGGGCAAGGGGAAGGGCCCAGCTCCCCGTACCCGGCTCCCTTGCTGGCGTTTGAGAGGGGAGGAAGTTCAGGCCAGGGAGATCTTCTCTGCGGTGGAGGTGGCCGCCTTGATGGTTTTTGTCCAAGTCCACCTCCCTAAGACCGTGGCAGCAGGTTGGCGGATTGCTTCCGGTTACGGCCTCCGGGAGCGTCGCCAGCTGTGGGAGAAGGTGTGCCGGCGCATGTATAAGGAGTCTGGGGTCCGGCGCACCTACCAGCAAGTGACGCACCGGTGGAGGGAAATCCTGGACCGGGAGCATAACATGCTCGACCTGCTAGGATTGGAGATCCCTGGCCTTGGTAAGTAGCTATTTAATAACTACTTTTTTTCCTTCTGCTCTGACGGGAGAGGTGTGGCGCCGCGGCCAGGGCGACTGATGCTGGAATCTGGGGATCAGGGTTCGATCCCCGGCTCCGGCGGCAGGTTAGCCCAGCACCATGTGACTCTGGGCAATAGCTCGCTTAATCTTCCCGACGGCCCCCAGCGCCTAGAGACCCTTACGGGTGATTGTGCGCTTTACAAATGTGGATTATTATATTATGTTATATTGCTAATCTATTTTTTTCTTGAAGAGTATGAATGCTGTTGATTCGATTACATTGCAGGTAAATTAATGTTTAAATTGCTTCTGTCATTGCAGGTGCTCGCCTGGTTATTGGCGTTGCTACAATGCTTACTTGTTTGCAACTTTTTAGTCATTTGAGAGCATTACCGCGTAATGCTAGAGACAGTAGACTCAAGTCTAGTCCTTCTTTGTACTCCTGCTGCTGCCACTTTGAAAAGATAGTGGTGCATTGATACGTTGAGTATATTATTTATTACTTGTATAGGACATTTGTTAGTGGTCTGCAATCATGATGACGGACTGTGTCTGTCACGCGACGTCTCGTGCTGCTGAGTGATGGCAGTCGTAGTAGAACCTTTTTGTTGTTGATGTAGTTAGTGAATTACATAACTTTCCTATTAGACGGTCTGCGAATCCTGCAATACTGTACTACTATCCTCATAGTTGACCAGATCAGATGCAATTGATGTTAATTTGTTTCCCCGACATAATTTTAGATTAAGTACAAAGAAATCAAATATTTCCCAAAAACAATCATCCATGTTGTGTTTCTTTATTTTATGATCACCAGCACCTCCCAGGGGCAAGGCGCCGGCGGCGACAGAGACTCCAGTTGCAGAAGGTGGACAGGAGCAGTCCCTTGCAGGCTCTTCTGCTGGCCCCAGTAAGTTGTTCTATTTTTATATTAATACTTATACTTCCCTAACTTTTACAGCTCCTATTCATTACAAACTGGTTCCTAATAATTCTATGTTTTACAAAATAGTCTTTGATCTTCTTCTAATGTAGACTACTTTCTACATTCTTATCCTGCCTCTACCATCACTCTCTGTGCCACTACTATTTACAATTATGAGCCGGTCTGTGTAGGTAGCTAAGCTTGCCCATTCGGCAAACGGTGTGAAACAAAACTCTGATACAGCAATAGCTCTAGGCACTGAGTGCAGTCCTCTGGGTTGTCCTTGCTGTCTATTCAAGTCTTCTTAATGTAAGAGCTTTGACAATTTCCAACAACAAAATGTCATTGTTTACACCAAGTAAAAGGTAGCAGTTGCCTTTTTGATTTGAGAGGAGCACATCCCATACCGCTAGTGTTTCAGGGACTATTCTGCACACAAAGAAGTATGGACAAGATAAATAGGACATTGTTGATGATAGGTGCAGTTCGACTTTCGACATACCTCAGTCCGAACAGAAGTTGAACCCCCAATCCCCTGACCGACTATCTAGAATGTCTGACCAATGATTTTACGACCCAGAAGAACAGAAGAAGACTACCTCCGCGTCCCGGCCTATCTGAGTCACTGAAACATGACTGCCAAGTGCAGTAGTTCAAACCTTTCCGCTCACTCACTCGTAAACAAAAACCACACAGTGTTTGTTAGTTTTAAAGTTTTGTTTTCAATTAAGAAATGAAAACATTATTTCTTTATTTTTAATAGCGTAGTATTCTGATGGATGAAGATGACGTTAAAGTTTAAACAACATTCCCATGAATGAAATTAGTATGACTCAAACGTAATAATAGTTAACAGACACATGAAATTATTAGAATAACTGTGCGGAGCCCTCACCTTCTTTAAAGTACTTAAAGTACTGCTGGTGATGACTTAGTAATAGTTGGTGAATCGTCTGGCAGAAGGGCAATGTAATCTTCTTTCTGTAATGAGAAAAATTGTGCATGTTAAGCAAGCATTCATCAGTTGTCATAAGAAGAAGTGTAGCATTTAATGGAATAAGCATATAAAAGGTTAACACCCTCCCCAAAACCGTTACTTTTTTTCAATCCCAGTAATAAAAAATGTGTTATGTAACATTTTCTTCCATTACGAGACAAAATAGTGGGTTGTGTATGGCATCTGAAAATATGACGTTTTTCCTAGACGTCACAACATCTGATGCAGCACAGATGACCACCAGTGCCGGGGCCAGCAGTGCGGAGGGGTCCACTCTGGATGCGGCGGCGCCAACAGGAGGAGCTGGGGGGGAAGACTCAGCGACGGCGGACGGTGGTAAGTTATTATACTCCTTACTTATTGAAATTGTTTTGAGTAGGCTCGCAAAGGAGTGTATGATGTAATGTACAGTAGTACACAGTACACCAGTATAAGTACACTGTACTGTCAAGAACATTTACTAATTTAGAACTACTTTTTGGGCTATCACGGAGAAGACAGTCAACCTTGACCTTTAATAGCATTAGCGGCGGTACTTCTCTGGTAACCAATGGCCCCCTCTATTTCACTTCAACTCAGCTGGCAAGTTTTTATTGTGAAGCCAAGTCATATCAGATGTAGTTTAGGGATGTGAAGAACGAAAAGTTAAAGAAGGGTGAAACGAAGGACGAGCGAGTCTTAATATTCATGACTGTAAAGAATGGTTTTGTTGAATGCAATTCAACATAAGAAGACGGCGGTTTCCAAAATATAATGAAAAGGGTGTTAGTTGGTTGTAGATAAAAAGATATGTTGGTACATTTGAGACATTAAGGAGAATCATAGATGTACTTTGGAAGCCTAGATGTTATCTCCTTTATCCTCCTCGTCGATAGCAGAGGTGTACGATATAGTAGAGCAGACGCTGAGTGGATGAAGTATGGCCATTGGCAGTGCCACCCCTATAGAAAAGTAAGACATTCCTATCCCCACCTGCATGTACTGCTTAAAGTACTGCGAGTCTGCATCATCATGGCCTGTGTCTGTATTTCTTGGGTGAAAGCTGAGAGAGCTGCATTTATGGCGGCTATCACAAGTTCACGTACCAGTAATTTCTTTTGCAAAACAAGAGAAAAAAAGTAAAAAAGGCCTATTTTTAGTACTCTCTGACTATGTATGTAGTAGTGAGTCCACCTATAGTGCTGCTAGTGGAATTCCTGAAACTCACAGAGTCACAGGCTTACAAAGACGGCAGAAAGATACATGCCAAAATGTTATAGTGTGTTTGCTACTTGCTGGTGTTACTGAGTGTCAACCTTCCGTTTAATTATTTTGACTTTATGTTAAAGACTATTGGCTACAGTATTTTTCTTTCTTTCTTCATAGATGCTACTCCCAAAGAGCTCACCCGTAAGGAGATGGCTGTCCGGGCCAGGGCCCGTAAGCTGGAGGCTATTTGTGCCGAGTATCGGCGGTTGTGGGCTCGGTAGCATGAGGAAACATCAACATCTACATCCTCCTCCACTGCCCCCGGGTCCACCAGCCAGAAGCCTCCAGCCAAACGGAGCCGTGGGCCGACAGCCTCCCGCCGCCGCCGCACAGCAGCAACAAAATCAGCGCCCCCCCCCTCAGATCCTGAATGGTTCGTGTGCGTCGGCTATGTAGAAGAGTAGACTACCTGGAGCGGCTGGCCGAAAAACATCAGCGCCAGCTCCGGGACCTCCGCAAAGAGCAGCGGGACATGCAGCAACAGCTTGCCAAACTACGCCACCGGAGGAAGTGACTGTCCCTTGCCCCTTTTTTAAAGAATGTTGGGGGGGTGGGAATTTGGTATTTGGGAAAGGGGACTTTTGGACTTTTTGACATTGGTTGGGTTAGGGAGGGGGGTGAGTTTGGGTAATTTTTTTTATTGTTGTGCTGAAAACAACACGAATATATATTTGTTAATAATTACTTTTCTTACAAAAACACAGTATACGCGTTCATATATTATTTTGTGTGGGGGTTGTCGGTGGTTACTGGACGTTTGTTTTCTTCAAACTTACCAGCATGAATGAAACATCGAGTCCTGAAATGTACCAAAATGCAAGTAACCAAGTTAGTAAATTTAGTAGCCCTACTACTGTACTTTACTAGTAGTACTGTCATTCTCTGCTCTCCTCCCAACTTTGTCCTCCTAGCCCATTATTCTACTACCTCTCCAATATGCTTATCTTACCTGTGATTTGTGTTTGAGAATCAGGGTAGCCGCAGGGCTGGCTGCATTGCAAATGGTGATTAAGGTTGGTTGTTGACTTGAATCCTTGACGGATGCAATATCATTGTTGTGCTGGTAGCAGTAGGGGTACACACTGGCAGTATCACCATATGAAAAAAAGAGGAAATTGAACATTGAGTGGCCTGAGCGTAGCATTAGAAACAGTACAATAGATAGTACGGTATAGAACAGTTCCCTAAATTGTAGCCTAAGCAGTGCCAACGTAAGGTAAGCATTTGATTGTTCACCTCGTGTAGGAGGAGGATGTTCTTATCAATCCACGATGGCGCACATGAACTTCTGGTTGCTTTGACCTTATCCTCCCCAGCAAGTGTGTGGAATTTATTGTTGTTGTCAGTCACACCTCAATGAAATACCACACAGCTCGGGGGAAGAGGGTTAGGGTTTGAAAATTGGATGGGAATGGGGTTTTTGGGAAAGTTTGGTAGAGAGGAAAAAAACACAGCATGGACAGTCAAACAACAAATGAAGAGAAACAAATCTTTGGATTAGAAGATATTGATAAATCTTTAAAGGGACATAAAGGAAGTGCACCACTGCATGCCAGAAGTTGTTTACTAAATGGATGGTTAGGTTACTGAAAAGTAGTACTACTAATTACTGCAACTTACTAGTAACTACGAAGAAACAAGTTGACAGTACAGGGCTGCAGTCATTACGCAATTTCACTTGCCTCTCTGCCCTCAGAGAGAATAAACACTTAGAACATTAAATTAGTGTTAAACATAGCAAAGACGTATCAAATAGCTGGAGGGATGAATTTGAAGCAGAGATCAAACAAACGCACAGAGTCACACTCGTAGAAGTAAGTTCAAGTTCACAAGAATATCATTTAAAAGATAAGGAGAATTTTGGATACTGTTACTGTTTTTTGTAGTTGTTCCGTTGAATTTGTGAAGTTGATGAATCCAGCCATTCCTCTTATTCCCGGTACTCCTTCATTCCATCGGATTCTCTGTCGATCCATCTTGGTGACCAGACACACTGTCCACTGCCTGCCTGATGCGGATTTGCGGATCACTAATTGTAAGCCTGAGTAGTACATCGATGGCACAGGGTAAAAGCCTGCCTGTAATTGATGATCGAAAAAAATATATAAGGCACGCTGTGTAGTGCAAAAATTATACTTTCACTTTCAGAGATGGCAATCCCCAAAATCTAGAACACCCCACATTACCCTCCCAAAAACGTGCAGAATACTGCTGCTACCTCGCAGAGGCCTAATTTCAAATCGTGCCAAAACGCACTCAGAAATTATGCCCAAAACCCCCCTTTCCCACCATGGATTTTCTTCAAACCACCTGCAATCAAAATTAGGCATTCCAACAAGTGTTCCAAGACCCCACCCATTCGTAAAAATCTAGAACCCCCGCCCAAACACATGCAATACAATACTGCTAACCCTAACGAGCCCTAAGTTAAGAATAGTGGCAAACGCTTTCTTTAACTAGGCCAAATCCCCCCTTTCCCACTATGGATTTTCTTCAAACCACTTGCAACTAAAATCACACATTCCCACTAGTGCTCTAAGACCCCAGAACCCAGTTGCAAAAATCTAAAACACCCCCATACACATGCAATACTGCTGCTAACCCTAATGAGCCCTAAGTTAAAAAAAGTGCCAAAACGTTTTTCAGCATGGATTTTCTCCAAACCACTTTTATCCGGTATTAGACCTTCCCAGCAATGCCCCAAGACCCGACACCCCACCCGCAAAAAAGCAGAACACCCCCAAACAGGCAAAAAGCAAAAATGTAAAATCTCCTACAAATTTTCGGCCTTTTTTCAATTCTGTCTAAACGCGCTGTGCAGCTAGGTCATAACTCCACTTTTCCACCATGGATTTCCTGAATAACAAATGCAATCAAAATTAGACTGTGCCAGCAGTGCTCCAAGACCCCAAAACCCACCCCCAAACACCAGGAACCCCCCCAAACAGCACCCCAAAGACAAGCAAGTGAGCAAAAACGCAAAAACTTTTTCACCTCCGATTTTCTCCAAAACACATTTATCCGGTATTAGTCCTTCCCAGCAATGCCCCCAGACCCGTCAACCCAGGTGAAAACAAGTAGAAGACCCCCAAACAGCCAAAAAGAAAAAATACAAAAATGGGGACAGAAATTTTTAGGCACATTTCCAAAATCACTCCGTGCGCGCTCTGCAACTAGGCCCTAACTCCCCTTTGCCACCATGGATTTGCTTCAAACCTCTTGCAATCAAAAGTATCCATACCCAGCGTTGCTCCAAGACTCCAAAACCCACCCCCAAACACGAGGAACCCCCCAAACAACACCCCAAATTCAAGCAAGTGAGCAAAAACTCAAAAACGTTTTCACCTCCGATTTTCTCCAAAACACTTTTATCCGGTATTAGACCTTCCCAGCAATGCCCCCAGACCCGTCAACCCAGACGAAAACAAGTAGAAGACCCCCAAACAGCCAAAAAGCAAAAATACAAAATGGGGACAGAAATTTTTAGGCACATTTCCAAAATCACTCCGTGCGCGCTCTGCAGCTAGGACCTAACTCCCCTTTGCCACCATAGATTTGCTTCAAACCTCTTGCAATCAAAAGTATCCATACCCAGCGTTGCTCCAAGACCCCAAAACCCACCCCCAAACACCAGGAACCCCCCAAACAACACCCCAAAGACAAGCAAGTGAGCAAAAATGCAAAAACCTTTTCACCTCCGATTTTCTCCAAAACACTTTTAT
The DNA here is from genome assembly GCF_964261635.1 of Lissotriton helveticus. Lineage (NCBI taxonomy): Eukaryota > Metazoa > Chordata > Amphibia > Caudata > Salamandridae > Lissotriton > Lissotriton helveticus. The sequence goes on from NC_136065.1 coordinate 1,503,773,004, forward strand.
CCGGTATTAGACCTTCCCAGCAATGCCCCCAGACCCGTCAACCCAGACGAAAACAAGTAGAATACCCCCAAACAGCCAAAAAGCAAAAATACAAAACTGGGGACAGAACTTTTTAGGCACATTTCCAAAATCACTCCGTGCGCGCTCTGCAGCTAGGAGCTAACTCCCCTTTACCACCATAGATTTGCTTCAAACCTCTTGCAATCAAAAGTATCCATACCCAGCGTTGCTCCAAGACTCCAAAACCCACCCCCAAACACCAGGAACCCCACCAACAGCACCCCAAAGACAAGCAAGTAAGCAAAAACGCAAAAAGTTTTTCACCTTCGATTTTCTCCAAAACACTTTTATCCGGTATTAGACCTTCCCAGCAATGCCCCCAGACCCGTCAACCCAGGCGAAAACAAGTAGAAGACCCCCAAACAGCTAGAAAGCAAAAATACAAAAATGGGGACAGACATTTTTAAGCACATTTCCAAAATCACTCCGTGCGTGCTCTGCAGCTAGGCCCTAACTCCCCTTTGCCACCATGGATGTGCTTCAAACCTCTTGCAATCAAAAGTATCCATACCCAGCGTTGCTCCAAGACTTCAAAACCCACCCCCAAACACCAGGAACCCTCCACAACAGCACCCCAAAGACAAGCAAGTAAGCAAAAACGCACAAGTTTTTCATCTCCGATTTTCTCCAAAACACTTTTATCCGGTATTAGACCGTCCCAGCAATGCCCCCAGACTCGTCAACCCAGGCGAAAACAAGTAGAAGACCCCCAAACAGCCAAAAAGCAAAAATACAAAAATGGGGACAGAAATTTTTAGGCACATTTCCAAAATCACTCCACGTGCGCTTTGCAGCTAGGCCCTAACTCCCCTTTGCCACCATGGATTTTCTTCAAACCACTTGCAATCAAAAGTATCCATACTGAGCGTTGCACCAAGACCCCCCAAACCACCCCCAAACACCAGAAACCCACCCAAACAGCACCCCAAAAACAGGCAAGTGAACAAAAACTGAAAAACTTTTTCACCATGGATTTTGTCCAAACCACTTTTATCCGGTATTAGACCTTCCAATCAATGCCCCCAGACCCGCCAACCCGGGTGAAAAGCAGTTTTATACCCCCAAACAGCCAAAAAGCAAAACCTTAAAAAGTGAGACTTAGCAAATTTCGGGCCTACCTGGAATTCAGTCAGAATGCGCTGTGCAGCTAGGCCATAACTCCCCTTTTCACCATGGATTTCCTGAAAAACAAATGCAATCAACATTAGACTGTGCCAGCAGTGCTCCCAGACCCCAAAACCCACCCCAGACACCAGGAACCCCCCCAACAGCACCCCAAATACAAGCAAGTGAGCTAAAACGCAAAACTTTTTCTCCTCCGATTTTCTCCAAAACACTTTTATCTGGTATTAGACCTTCCGAGCTATGCCCCCAGACCCCTGCAGCCACCCGCCAAAAAGCAGAACACCCCCAAACAGGCAAAAAGCAAAAATGGGCCTACCTTCAATTCAGTCCAAATAGGCTGTGCAGCTAGGCCCTAACTCCAATTTTCAACCATGGATTTCCTGAAAAACAAGTGCAATCAACATTAGACTGTGCCAGCAGTGCTCCAGACCCCAAAACGCACCCACAGAAACCTAGAAGCCCCCCAAACAACCCCCCAAAAACATGCAATACTGGTATATTCAAAACATGGCAAATTGCGCTGTTCACAAAACATTGCTGTTTTCAGCACTTCCACTACTTCGATCCTCTTGAAACTCACCTGGACAGTCACTTGTTCCAGGGATTCACAAGAATCTCAGCAAGGCAGAACAAAATCGAACCACTGCGCTCTTTGAAGAAGAAGAAGAAGGTCTACGACTAGTTTACACTTAGTTTTCACCCAAACACACGTGCCGGCAAAACACCCAAAGAGGCCAAAATTCTGCCAATTCTGGACCAAAGAACACCAAAACCCCCTAAAACATTGCCAACATCATTATGAACGAGCCTGCATCGGGCCCAAGCCCTAGAATCAGTGTGAACCATACCAACTTAATCCCAAAAACCCTAGTAAATCGCACTGACTGAATCATAAACCGTAGATATGCTTTGTCTGTCTGTGTCAAAGAGCCTAGGTATGCTACATTAGGAGGATGCTTCACTCAGTGGTGCCTGCCTTGACCGTCTGCATGGCCCTGCCACAAGCATGTCCCAAAAATCCGTTCCGCTCAAGAATTTACGATTTTTCGATACTTTCGCGACATGTGGGAAATACCGAAAAACAGCAAATTTTGCAAACATAAGGGATGTTTGGCCCAAGCTTGAGGTAGTGCCATGCAGAGGGTCAAGGCAGGCACCACTGAGTGAAGCAACCTGATGTAGCATACCTAGGCTCTTTGTCAGACAGACAAAGCATATCTAATTGTATGCAGCAAGCCACATAGCCCATTTTACATGAACTGCTGTCTGGAGTGGACTCTGCCTGGCATAACAACAACAGTACACTGCCTCGCCCTCAACCAATACATACCACGAATAGACAGACATGTAGTCCTGCTGTAGTAGTTGTTGTAGACTGGTTTACCTGTTTGCCACTCAAGAATTGGCCATTGTTCATCCGTAAATCGACGCTGATGAACCATCCATTCCAGTGAGTGACTGTAAAGAAAAAATATATATTATTTAATCAATCATCATGGTATATTGGCAAGTGAGTCCGCTCCAAGGTCATTTTACATATGTTGTGAAATGCAATATAGTGGCCCCTGAATTTGAAGTACAATTTTAATCAAACAAGGTATAAAAAAAACAGAGTTGTTGACATGAGGTACAATTACTGTGTGAAAGATTAAATAATAACTAAGACTAAGCGTGAGCGGTAAATCCGTTACGCCCACGGATTTTTCGGATTTTTGGGAAATCCGCAATCCGCGTATTTTACGGATTTCCCACAAAATCCGGAAAAAAAAATCCGCGCGGACGTAACGGGTTCAAAAGTTGAACCCCCACTCATGTAACTAATTTACAATGGCGCCAGCATGCTGCCAGCGCCGTTGTAAAATAGTTACAAAGTTAGCTTGCACAGGAACCACTAGATAAAACGAAGCAGGTGCTGCTTTATTTTATCTAAGTGCTTCCTGTGCAAGCTAACTTTGTAACTATTTTACAACGGCGCTGGCAGCTTGCTGGCGCCATTGTAAATTACAACAGCAGCTCACTCAAGGGACCCCTGCGCCCTTCGGGGCGATTGCATAGTAACACACACATGGTCGCTGTAGACAACTCTCTGGCACTTTAGGAAGCTGTAGTATAGTAAAAGCACTATACATTTACCTAACGAGGTAGCACTTACTGATTATCCAGTAGAAAGTACTCCAGTTGAGTAGAGGTATGGCACAAAACGGTGGCGTCTTCTTGAATAAATATGAAGGGCAGGGTTCATTCTGGCACGATGGTCCTGGCACAAAAATTAAACCTCAACAGGAAGCACTTACAGATATCAATAAAGCATGTGCCCTAGTTGAAGCTTAAATTCAGTGACTCATTCATCAGCCCAAAAACAATCGTAAGCGTTGTCAAGGCTGGGCAGATGTGCCTTCTTCCCAAATCTACAGTCGAAAATCAGCTGTGATGCTGGATAGACTTTGCATCCTTGACTTTCACGAGCGCAATACCCAGGCACATTGTGTTCGCACGGGTTTCTGCACGTTCGCGAGCGTTTTGTACAATAAAACCCTCGCGAACTTGCAGAAACCCGTGCGAACACAAAAACAAAAAAAATACGCTAGGATCCGCGGATTTTGCGTATTTTCGAAATACGCAAATCCGCAAATCCGCAAATCCGCAAATCCGCGGATTGCCAATACGCAAAATCCGCTCATGCTTAACTAAGACAAGACATATGAATCATCATTTCATGCACAAAAAACAAACAGCAATTGGTTTCATCAGAGCCAGACAGCCATTGCTGTCCACTGCATGCCATCTTCTCAATTATTCATTATCTGTTCTACTTTTTGTCCGCTTCTTCTTCGGAAAGTGAGGGCACACAGGGCAGCCTCTCCTGTCAATATCAGAAGTAACTCTGTCAGCAATCAGCAAGCATGATAGTCAGTCAGTAATTTCAGTCCCACTTGAGGGGACTCGTCATAATCCATCCATCTGCCTTGAGGGAAATGGATAGGTGGAGTCTGGAGGACGAGTATAAAGGAGCATGATTGAGTTGTGAACTTGTGAACCTCAGGAATGCAGACTGAGGCACCTTCAAATCAAATAGGAATATAAGATGAAGACAGTGCTGCTGATGGACTTGTTGTGATTAGGTGATTAGAGTTTTGTTGTGGTAAAAGTTGCAAAACAAAGAAAGACACACAGGAATAAAAATGAATAAGGACGAAAAAAAGGAAGTCATTTTCAGGGCTCGGTGTCAGGGAAGTAGAGCTCATCCTCAAACTCCATGAATTGAGACGGGAGTAGGTTAGGTAACAGAGAAGAACTTCCGTCACCTAAGTCGGTGTCCTCTTGTTCCTGCGTGCATTCACGTACTTTGTAATCTGATGGTATCAAGTGCTGATTCATCTTGATCAGTGTTAACCTCTCCACTTTTTTGAAGTTATAATGGCACCAGCTGCAAACACAACAATGATGGACAGAATGTGGATCAATGTCACACATTCACCCCAGTCCAAAGATCTGGGCCCAAATCCATTGTTTTTCCACTCCACACCACCCTGGGTTAGACAATGGCGATAGCAAATCAGCGCTGACCCTGTGCCCCATGGGAACAGTCCAGTCCAAACTACAAAAGCCATGTCCTTCCCAGAACGGAAACAAGCATCAGAGGACCGGCCCGGATTCGAGGTAACACCTCTCTTCAGCCCGGCTAGCTTGATTCCAGTGGTCTGGAGTGCCTGGGACTCACGTCTGAGCATCCCCAGTACACTTAGAGCGGTAACTGCAAACACAACAATGATGGACAGAATGTGGATCAATGTCACACATTCACCCCAGTCCAAAGATCTGGGCCCAAATCCATCATTTTTCCACTCCACACCACCCTGGGTTAGACAATGGCGATATGCAAATCAGTGCTGACCCTGTGCCCCATGGGAACAGTCCAGTCCGAACTACAAAAGCCATGTCCTTCCCAGAACGGAAACAAGCATCCGAGGACCGGCCCGGTTTCGAGGTAACACCTCTCTTCAGCCCGGCTAGCTTGATTCCAGTGGTGTGGAGTGCCTGGGACTCACGTCTGAGCATCCCCAGTACACTTAGAGCGGTAACTGCAAACACAACAATGATGGACAGAATGTGGATCAATGTCACACATTCACCCCAGTCCAAAGATCTGGGCCCAAATCCATCGTTTTTCCACTCCACACCACCCTGGGTTAGACAATGGCGATATGCAAATCAGCGCTGACCCTGTGCCCCATGGGAACAGTCCAGTCCGAACTACAAAAGCCATGTCCTTCCCAGAACGGAAACAAGCATCCGAGGACCGGCCCGGTTTCGAGGTAACACCTCTCTTCAGCCCGCCTAGCTTGATTCCAGTGGTGTGGAGTGCCTGGGACTCACGTCTGAGCATCCCCAGTACACTTAGAGCGGTAACTGCAAACACAACAATGATGGACAGAATGTGGATCAATGTCACACATTCACCCCAGTCCAAAGATCTGGGCCCAAATCCATCGTTTTTCCACTCCACACCACCCTGGGTTAGACAATGGCGATATGCAAATCAGCGCTGGCCCTGTGCCCCATGGGAACAGTCCAGTCCGAACTGCAAAATCCATGTCCTTCCCAGAACGGAAACAAGCATCCGAGGACCGGCCCGGTTTCGAGGTAACACCTCTCTTCAGCCCGGCTAGCTTGATTCCAGTGGTGTGGAGTGCCTGGGACTCACGTCTGAGCATCCCCAGTACACTTAGAGCGGTAACTGCAAACACAACAATGATGGACAGAATGTGGATCAATGTCACACATTCACCCCAGTCCAAAGATCTGGGCCCAAATCCATCGTTTTTCCACTCCACACCACCCTGGGTTAGACAATGGCGATATGCAAATCAGCGCTGACCCTGTGCCCCATGGGAACAGTCCAGTCCGAACTACAAAAGCCATGTCCTTCCCAGAACGGAAACAAGCATCCGAGGACCGGCCCGGTTTCGAGGTAACACCTCTCTTCAGCCCGGCTAGCTTGTTTCCAGTGGTGTGGAGTGCCTGGGACTCACGTCTGAGCATCCCCAGTGCACTTAGAGCGGTAACTGCAAACACAACAATGATGGACAGAATGTGGATCAATGTCACACATTCACCCCAGTCCAAAGATCTGGGCCCAAATCCATCGTTTTTCCACTCCACACCACCCTGGGTTAGACAATGGCGATATGCAAATCAGCGCTGACCCTGTGCCCCATGGGAACAGTCCAGTCCGAACTACAAACGCCATGTCCTTCCCAGAACGGAAACAAGCATCCGAGGACCGGCCCGGTTTCGAGGTAACACCTCTCTTCAGCCCGGCTAGCTTGATTCCAGTGGTGTGGAGTGCCTGGGACTCACGTCTGAGCATCCCCAGTACACTTAGAGCGGTAACTGCAAACACAACAATGATGGACAGAATGTGGATCAATGTCACACATTCACCCCAGTCCAAAGATCTGGGCCCAAATCCATCGTTTTTCCACTCCACACCACCCTGGGTTAGACAATGGCGATATGCAAATCAGCGCTGACCCTGTGCCCCATGGGAACAGTCCAGTCCGAACTACAAAAGCCATGTCCTTCCCAGAACGGAAACAAGCATCCGAGGACCGGCCCGGTTTCGAGGTAACACCTCTCTTCAGTCCGGCTAGCTTGATTCCAGTGGTGTGGAGTGCCTGGGACTCACGTCTGAGCATCCCCAGTATACTTAGAGCGGTAACTGCAAACACAACAATGATGGACAGAATGTGGATCAATGTCACACATTCACCCCAGTCCAAAGATCTGGGCCCAAATCCATCGTTTTTCCACTCCACACCACCCTGGGTTAGACAATGGCGAAATGCAAATCAGCGCTGACCCTGTGCCCCATGGGAACAGTCCAGTCCGAACTACAAAAGCCATGTCCTTCCCAGAACGGAAACAAGCATCCGAGGACCGGCCCGGTTTCGAGGTAACACCTCTCTTCAGCCCGGCTAGCTTGATTCCAGTGGTGTGGAGTGCCTGGGACTCACGTCTGAGCATCCCCAGTACACTTAGAGCGGTAACTGCAAACACAACAATGATGGACAGAATGTGGATCAATGTCACACATTCACCCCAGTCCAAAGATCTGGGCCAGAATCCATCGTTTTTCCACTCCACACCACCCTGGGTTAGACAATGGCGATATGCAAATCAGCGCTGACCCTGTGCCCCATGGGAACAGTCCAGTCCGAACTACAAAAGCCATGTCCTTCCCAGAACGGAAACAAGCATCCGAGGACCGGCCCGGTTTCGAGGTGACACCTCTCTTCAGCCCGGCTAGCTTGATTCCAGTGGTGTGGAGTGCCTGGGACTCACGTCTGAGCATCCCCAGTATACTTAGAGCGGTAACTGCAAACACAACAATGATGGACAGAATGTGGATCAATGTCACACATTCACCCCAGATCTTTTGACTGGGGTGAATGTGTGACATTGATCCACATTCTGTCCATCACTGTTGTGTTTGCAATTACCGCTCTAAGTGTACTGGGGATGCTCAGACGTGAGTCCCAGGCACTCCACACCACTGGAGTCAAGCTAGCCGGGCTGATGAGAGGTGTTACCTTGAAACCGGGCCGGTCCTCGGATGCTTGTTTCCGATCTGGGAAGGACATGGCTTTTGTAGTTCGGACTGGACTGTTCCCATGGAGCACAGGGTCAGCGCTGATTTGCATATCGCCATTGTCTAACCCAGGGTGGTGTGGAGTGGAAAAACAATGGATTTGGGCCCAGATCTTTTGACTGGGGTGAATGAGTGACATTGATCCACATTCTGTCCATCACTGTTGTGTTTGCAATTACCGCTCTAAGTGTACTGGGGATGCTCAGACGTGAGTCCCAGGCACTCCACACCACTGGAGTCAAGCTAGCCGGGCTGATGAGAGGTGTTACCTCGAAACCGGGCCGGTCCTCGGATGCTTGTTTCCGTTCTGGGAAGGACATGGCTTTTGTAGTTCGGACTGGACTGTTCCCATGGGGCACAGGGTCAGCGCTGATTTGCATATCGCCATTGTCTAACCCAGGGTGGTGTGGAGTGGAAAAACGATGGATTTGGGCCCAGATCTTTTGACTGGGGTGAATGTGTGACATTGATCCACATTCTGTCCATCACTGTTGTGTTTGCAATTACCGCTCTAAGTGTACTGGGGATGCTCAGACGTGAGTCCCAGGCACTCCACACCACTGGAGTCAAGCTAGCCGGGCTGATGAGAGGTGTTACCTCGAAACCGGGCCGGTCCTCGGATGCTAGTTTCCGTTCTGGGAAGGACATGGCTTTTGTAGTTCGGACTGGACTGTTCCCATGGGGCACAGGGTCAGCGCTGATTTGCATATCGCCATTGTCTAACCCAGGGTGGTGTGGAGTGGAAAAACGATGGATTTGGGCCCAGATCTTTTGACTGGGGTGAATGTGTGACATTGATCCACATTCTGTCCATCACTGTTGTGTTTGCAATTACCGCTCTAAGTGTACTGGGGATGCTCAGACGTGAGTCCCAGGCACTCCACACCACTGGAGTCAAGCTAGCCGGGCTGATGAGAGGTGTTACCTCGAAACCGGGCCGGTCCTCGGATGCTTGTTTCCGTTCTGGGAAGGACATGGCTTTTGTAGTTCGGACTGGACTGTTCCCATGGGGCACAGGGTCAGCACTGATTTGCATATTGCCATTGTCTAACCCAGGGTGGTGTGGAGTGGAAAAACGATGGATTTGGGCCCAGATCTTTTGACTGGGGTGAATGTGTGACATTGATCCACATTCTGTCCATCACTGTTGTGTTTGCAATTACCGCTCTAAGTGTACTGGGGATGCTCAGACGTGAGTCCCAGGCACTCCACACCACTGGAGTCAAGCTAGCCGGGCTGATGAGAGGTGTTACCTCGAAACCGGGCCGGTCCTCGGATGCTTGTTTCCGTTCTGGGAAGGACATGGCTTTTGTAGTTCGGACTGGACTGTTCCCATGGGGCACAGGGTCAGCGCTGATTTGCATATCGCCATTGTCTAACCCAGGGTGGTGTGGAGTGGAAAAACGATGGATTTGGGCCCAGATCTTTTGACTGGGGTGAATGTTTGACATTGATCCACATTCTGTCCATCACTGTTGTGTTTGCAATTACCGCTCTAAGTGTACTGGGGATGCTCAGACGTGAGTCCCAGGCACTCCACACCACTGGAGTCAAGCTAGCCGGGCTGATGAGAGGTGTTACCTCGAAACCGGGCCGGTCCTCGGATGCTTGTTTCCGTTCTGGGAAGGACATGGCTTTTGTAGTTCGGACTGGACTGTTCCCATGGGGCACAGGGTCAGCGCTGATTTGCATATCGCCATTGTCTAACCCAGGGTGGTGTGGAGTGGAAAAACGATGGATTTGGGCCCAGATCTTTTGACTGGGGTGAATGTGTGACATTGATCCACATTCTGTCCATCACTGTTGTGTTTGCAATTACCGCTCTAAGTGTACTGGGGATGCTCAGACGTGAGTCCCAGGCACTCCACACCACTGGAGTCAAGCTAGCCGGGCTGATGAGAGGTGTTACCTCGAAACCGGGCCGGTCCTCGGATGCTTGTTTCCGTTCTGGGAAGGACATGGCTTTTGTAGTTCGGACTGGACTGTTCCCATGGGGCACAGGGTCAGCGCTGATTTGCATATCGCCATTGTCTAACCCAGGGTGGTGTGGAGTGGAAAAACGATGGATTTGGGCCCAGATCTTTTGACTGGGGTGAATGTGTGACATTGATCCACATTCTGTCCATCACTGTTGTGTTTGCAATTACCGCTCTAAGTGTACTGGGGATGCTCAGACGTGAGTCCCAGGCACTCCACACCACTGGAGTCAAGCTAGCCGGGCTGATGAGAGGTGTTACCTCGAAACCGGGCCGGTCCTCGGATGCTTGTTTCCGTTCTGGGAAGGACATGGCTTTTGTAGTTCGGACTGGACTGTTCCCATGGGGCACAGGGTCAGCGCTGATTTGCATATCGCCATTGTCTAACCCAGGGTGGTGTGGAGTGGAAAAACGATGGATTTGGGCCCAGATCTTTTGACTGGGGTGAATGTGTGACATTGATCCACATTCTGTCCATCACTGTTGTGTTTGCAATTACCGCTCTAAGTGTACTGGGGATGCTCAGACGTGAGTCCCAGGCACTCCACACCACTGGAGTCAAGCTAGCCGGGCTGATGAGAGGTGTTACCTCGAAACCGGGCCGGTCCTCGGATGCTTGTTTCCGTTCTGGGAAGGACATGGCTTTTGTAGTTCGGACTGGACTGTTCCCATGGGGCACAGGGTCAGCGCTGATTTGCATATCGCCATTGTCTAACCCAGGGTGGGGTGGTGTGGAGTGGAAAAACAATGGATTTGGGCACAGATCTTTTGACTGGGGTGAATGTGTGACATTGATCCACATTCTGTCCATCACTGTTGTGTTTGCAATTACCGCTCTAAGTGTACTGGGGATGCTCAGACGTGAGTCCCAGGCACTCCACACCACTGGAGTCAAGCTAGCCGGGCTGATGAGAGGTGTTACCTCGAAATCGGGCCGGTCCTCGGATGCTTGTTTCCGTTCTGGGAAGGACATGGCTTTTGTAGTTCGGACTGGACTGTTCCCATGGGGCACAGGGTCAGCGCTGATTTGCATATCGCCATTGTCTAACCCAGGGTGGTGTGGAGTGGAAAAACTATGGATTTGGGCCCAGATCTTTTGACTGGGGTGAATGTGTGACATTGATCCACATTCTGTCCATCACTGTTGTGTTTGCAATTACCGCTCATAATGGCACCAGCAGCACTGAAAACACGTTCAGAAGACAGGCTTGCGAGTGGGCAAGACAAATAGTTTATAGCCAGGTTGGCGATCAGTGGCCATAGATCCATTTTCCTGTACCAATACAGCATGGGTTTGTATTAGCAAAGACCTGTGTTGGCTCATCCAGATAGGCCTGCACCATCAACTCAAGGTTCTCCACGGTTGCTCCACTTTGCGTACCATCTGTGGCCTTCTCAGCACTGGAACAAAGAAACCCTTTACGAGTTAGCCAATCAGCTTCCGACAATATTATGGCTGGGCATGGTGCAGGTGAGGATGGTGATACGGTTGCTGCTGGTGTCGTTAACGGCTGTGAGGGAAAGTGACTCCCTTAGCCCAAAGATTCAGAAGTGGAACTTGACGCTGGATGGCCTGCTGATTCAGTTGGACTTCTGACGGCTCCTTGAATTTTCTGCTGATCTTTTTCGAACCGACTGGCTGACACAGCTAGCCAATGTTTGTACTTTGAAACATCTGCTTCATAAAAAGGAATGAATGCTTTGCTGGCCACTGCCTTTTTGTACCGTGGATCCAGAATAGTGGCACAAATGTAATGTTGTTCTGCATGTATGTTTTGAAGCCTTTTATTGACGACTAGGCAGCTTAATAAGTTCTCCACCAACCAATATGCATCTTGCTTTCCAACATCATCTCCGAACGTTGAAGACACGTCCTTCAGTTGGTGCTCTAGCATGACCAACAATGGGATAGCTTTGCTCAAAGAACAGTCCTCCCTGCTGACTTCACGCATGAAGACCTCAAAAGGACGAAGCATGTCTGTCAGGCTTTTAACTAGCTTCCATTCCTCCAACTCTAGCCTCTTGTCTTTATGATCAGAACCTAGTTTAAAGAAATAGTCATTGATTACCATGCACTGCTCAGACAGACGCTCAAGCATGTAAAAGGTTGAGTTCCAACGTGTTGCCATCTCCTGGATGAGTCCTTTGACTGGCACTTTACGTTCATGTTGAATGCTCCTCAGATCCTTCCGGGCCTTAAAAGAATGGCTGAAATGTGTGCAGATTTTTCGGCAGGTGGTCAGTAACTTTTTGACTGTGTTTTCAGTTTACAAGAAATCTTGCATAACCAGGTTTATACAGTGCGCCAAACACGGCACTCTGAAATATTAACCCTCCTGCATGGCCTTAACTATATTACTGCCATTATCCGTGGAAACATAATCAACTATGCGATTTCTTGTTTGCAGCCATTCAGAGACCTCACTGTTAAACTCCTCCAAAATGTTTTTTGCAGTATGAGTTTTCTCCATGGCAAACATGGCTAATGTTGCATGTTTCCGAGTAGCTTGAAAAACTGTGTCCAGGTCAACAACTGCACTTGACTTGTCTCTAACCCCTGCCAAAGACCCTGCAAAAGAGACCCAGTGTGCAGTGATGCACATGTAATCAAGGGCTTGGCAACTGGTCCACATGTCTGTTGTCAAGTGGATAGTGTGAACAGCACTCTTCTGCAAAGCTGCCCCAATCACCTCCAGCACATCTTGATGTAGTGCTGGAATCGCAACTCTGGCAAAATAGGACTGGCTAGGAACCTTCCATTTAGGGCAGACTGTTGCCACTAATTTTAGAACCCCCCCACCCCTTCCACGAAAGAAAAAGGGAGAAGGTCCAGCGCTAGCATTTTAGCCAGCTTTGCGTTATACAGACGTACCGTTGGGTGGTTGCGTTCAAATGGCGCCTCCGACCAGAGCATTTGGCGAATGGTGGGTTGTATCATTTTACGTGATGATGATGATGATGACGTCTTCAAACCAGTTAGGCCCAGTGATGTAGTTTTTCGCATAGGTGTCTCTCCCACACTCTTAGTGTGCCTCATAGATGTTGCAGGGGTAGAGGGTGTTGGCGATACCACTGCAGTGCCGCTGCCAGCAGAACTGGGTGTACCAGAAAAAATGTCTGTCGCTTCTTCACTCTCCTCCTGCACGATCAGCCTCTCGTCATCGATGCAATATCAAGGGATACCTTTGGATTTGTTTTTCTTTTGCCTTCCTCGATCTTCCTCATGTGTGCTTCCCAAATGATAGTGTGGTGTTGCTTGAGATGACCTCTCTGGCCTCCGGTACCATAGTTGGTACCAAGCTTACCCCGACTAACTAATGTTTTACAAATCGAACAAACGACCATGTTTTCCGCCCTTTGGCTAACAGTAAAGAAGTCCCAAACTGGGGGCTGGTGATGTCTGCTGAAGGTAGAGGTGCTACTTTGACTTTCAATGCCAGATGAAGTGGAGGATGGGCATGGCTGAATTTGTTTCTGTTGTTCACTTACAGCACCACTACTTGAGGTCGAGCTGGGTGGAGGCCCATGCCGGCCCTTCTGACTAAAAAAGATGGGAGCTATAGGTTGTGGTGGTGTTGTAGTTAACGGTGGTGGTACCAGTGCCACGCCGCCCATATCCCGCTCAGCAGCCATTCGGGATAGGGTGAAAATGTCTGTCTGCTGCATGCCTGCTGGGGCTGGAGTGATGACTGTGATGACTGGGTCATCGTCAGACTGTTCATCAGCAGCAGAAGACACCACTTCTTGTTCGTTGTCATCACCCATAAGTGGAAGCTTTGCGGGAGCCTTCCTTTTAGGCTTAGCTACCTTTGTCGGCTCATGGCGTGACTCACTCTCAGACTGCATGGCTGGGTTCCAATCATGATCAAGGTCATCAGAAGGAAGGGGGCTTGAAGAAGAACTTGTAGTAGTAGTAGTATCCCTCCTTGACCGTTTTCTTGCTGGGGATCTGGAAGACAATGGATAATCATCATCAAGATGAGTGGCTTCCTCGGATGATACCTCCTCTTGAATATCAATTTCCTGATGTGCCCCTACTTCTGGAGGAACAAGCGTTGTAGGCAGTTGTGCCGCTCCATGAACCTCTAGTTGCACCTCTCCATGCACCTGTCCATGCGCCTCTCCTTGCGCCTCTACTTGCGCCTCTACTTGCGCCTCTCCTTGCGGCACTACTTGCGCCTCTCCTTGCGGCTCTACTTCCGCCTCTACTTGCGCCTCTCCTTGCCCATGTACTTGCGCTTGTACTAGTTGCACGTGTGGTTGTCGTTGCACTGTGGTTGCTGAACACTCGTCAGCTGAGTTACACCCGGCGTTGACTGGATGGTACTTTCTTGTGATGAGCCAACATCACTGGTCGATGGTGATTGAACAACCAAAGTGGCTGCCGCAGCAGCACTCATGGTCTTGGACCTAAGTTTGCGTGGTGGCACTGAGCCCAATGAGGCGGAGGTGCTGCTTCCAGCTTGGTGCCCGGCGAACACTGCTGCTGCTGCAGGCGTAGTTTTTTTTCCCCAAAAAAAGGTGTCGGTGGGCACACCAGTCTCCTTGGTAGGTGGTGCCACTTTCTTCTTCTGCTCCTTCTTACTGGCAGTGGCACTGGAAACTTTTTTCGCTGAGGCGCTACGGCCAACTTTCTTTGGGGCCATCTTCTTGAGATGTCAGAACAGCAGGCCGCAGTTGCACGAGTTGCAGAGTTGTCTTGTCTGTAGCCACACGTGACGTCACGTGACGTTGTGCTGCACACACCGCTGCAGGACTTCTTCCTGGGACTGGTGGTTCTCTTGTGCACCTAAAAGCAATGGAAGACAGAGAAACATCAGTTATACACCCCAAAAAGTCGAAAAACACATATAAATCACCACAATCCAATGCCATCCATGCCCTCAATGATGTTTACATTCAAGACACCCCACAGAAAGACTTGGTCCATGCACCACTGAGTAACCCTGGGCATAATGGATGAAAGCAAGGCAATATGGGTGCAGGCCTGAGCACACTGCCTGCCTTCAAAATGGCCCCTTGACCCCCAGCACATGGCCAGGCCCTGCCTGTACCAGCCCTCAAAATGGCCCCCACCCACATGGCCAGGCCCCAACAACACCCCAAAAAATCGAAAAACACATAAAAATCACCACAATCCAATGCCATCCATGCCCTCAATGATGTTTACATTCAAGACACCCCACAGAAAGACTTGGTCCATGCACCACTGAGTACCTCTGGACATAATGGATGAAAGCTAGGCAAAATGGGTGCAGACCTGAGCACACTGCCTGCCTTCAAAATGGCCCCTTGACCTCCAGCACATGGCCAGGCCCTGCCTGTACCAGCCCTCAAAATGGCCCCCACCCACATGGCCAGGCCCCAACACCACCCCAAAAAATTGAAAAACACATACAAATCATCACAATCCAATGCCATCCATGCCCTCAATGATGTTTACATTCAAGACACCCCACAGAAAGACTTGGTCCATGCACCACTGAGTACCCCTGGGCATAATGGATGAAAGCTAGGCAAAATGGGTGCAGGCCTGAGCACACTGCCTGCCTTCAAAATTGCCCCTTGACCCCCAGCACATGGTCAGGCCTGCCTGTACCAGCCCTCAAAATGGCCCCCACCCACATGGCCAGGCCCCAACACCACCCCAAAAAATCGAAAAACACATAAAAATCACCACAATCCCATGCCATCCATGCCCTCAATGATGTTTAAGTTCAAGACACCCCACAGAAAGACTAGGCCCATGCACCACTGAGTACCCCCTGGGCATAACGGTTGAAAGCAAGGCAAACTGGGTGCAGGCCTGAGCACACTGCCTGCCTTCAAAATGGCCCCTTGACCCCTAGCACATGGCCAGGCCCTGCCTGTACCAGCCCTCAAAATGGCCCCACCCACATGGCCAGGCCCCAACAACACCCCAAAAAAACGCAAAACACATAAAAATCACCACAATCCAATGCCATCCATGCCCTCAATGATGTTTAAATTCAAGACACCCAACAGAAAGACTTGGTCCTTGCACCACTCACTAGCCCTGGCCTACTGGCTAGTGAGGCTTTACAGGCACCCCAAAATTAAAATAAAAACAACATATAACAGTGAGCTAAAATTCCATGACATGAATGAGAATTAAGTTTTAAAAAAAATCACAGATACAGTTGTATCATGCACCCATGACTAACCCTGGGCCTACTGGATACTGTGGCTAGCTACCCACCACAATATATATTTTGTTAAAGTTGTGAAAAAAGTTTTAGAACTGGAGTTGCCTCAACTGCAATGCCCCAAACAAACAACACCAACTTACTTGTAAAATCTCAAGTCCAAAAGTGATCCAAACTCCAAAGTCCAAAAAGTCCTCATATACAAATATCCACCAGCAGCCACAAAAAGTACTCCTTCCAGCTCCACAGCCAAATGAAAAGTGACCAGGACATGGACAAAGCACTGGGAGGAGCCTGCTGGACAGGAACATGAAGTTGGAGACTCTGGGGCACTTCCTTCCTCCCACCCCACCCCAAAAAATAGACTCCTGCACCAAAAAGGGCAGCCAAATGTCAATCTGAGGAGTTATTCTGATCAAAATCATCATTTACACAAGATTTATGCTTCCTGCGGTGGATTTCTTGTGCAGAATTGCAATTTTTGCAATTTTGGGAACGTGAGATGTTCAAACCTCCCGCCGGAAGTCAGCTGCGCTGTCGCGGGCCTTTATGACGTACTCGTGTTGTCAAACTCTCCCCGTGCAAGATGGCAAGCTGCGATGACGTAATTGCGTTCGAAAAACTCTCGCGATCACGCAGCATGATCGAAAATGGCGCAGCACACGCAAAACCGGGAGAAAAACAACTCGGCCGGCTCAGAGTCAACACCGCGCGCGCGATATTGTATTTTTCAAGCGCGACCAAGCAAAATAATTCGTAGCTTGCGAATTTGCGGATTATTGGGTAAATTTGCGCGATTCGCAGATCGCGAAATCCTCTAAAACTCCGCAAATTCGCCCGCAAAACGGATTTTACGTCCACGCTTACATGCCACACACATCAGGGCTTGTCCTACCTTAGGCTTACAATGCACCCTGCCCTTGGGCCTACCATAGGGGTGACAAATATGAAGCAAAGGGAAGGTTTAGAGGCTGGCAAAAGTGTGCACTTGCCCAGCCAGCATGACAGTACCAGCCTGCCCGGAGTTTCTGCAGTGGCAGACCCTAGACACATTTTAAAAGGCTGCTTCTGTGGGTGGCGCAACCAGCGCTGCAGGCCCACTAGCAGTATTGGTATTTACACGCCCTGGCACTCCTGGTGCACTTTACTGGGGACTGACAGTAAACCCAATGAGCCAATCATGGAGATCAATTATAGGTATACATTTTATATTGGGAGCACTTGCACTGCAGCACGGATTGGCTGTGGCGCAGTGCCCTGAGCAGCCAACACCAGCAAAACATCTGAGGCGCATTAGCAAAAAGTGGAAGGGAGACTCACGCCAAGGTGCCAGGTCTAACACGTGGCATGTGTCGTCATCAGTGGGGTAAAGGTTACATTGGCATTGTGTGCAAAATCATGTGCCATTCATCATGTGGCCACTGTGCACTGCTGAGAACTGCCCATTGGCCATTGACACAGAATGATGTGCCCACAGGTGCTATCAAAGTGCTCCCCCACCCAAATCACAGTCATTCTTAGCAATGTTTGGCACCCATATTGCAGTAGCTACCGCCTGGCCCCTGCTGTGTGTCACTGCCAATGCTAAAGCCACAATCGTGGTAGTAATAGTGATATGTGTATTGCCAAATGGCAGTTGGCATGCTCCACCACCCAAATCTCGGTCATTCTTAGCAATGTAAGGCACCCATATCGCGGTAGCTACCGCCTGGCCCCTGCGTTGTGTCACTGCCAATGACAAAGCCACACTCGCCGGTAGTGATAGGCATATACCCATGGTCAAATGGCTGTTGGCATGCTCCGCCTCCCAAATCATGGTAATTCTTAGCAATGTATGGCACACATATCGCGGAAGCTACCGCCTGGCCCCAGCGGTGCATCACCGCCAATGCCCATGCCTTTACAGCCAATGGGAACCACAATTGCGGTAGACTAATGCAATTTTGAAACTCGCAGTAGGCGTGCTCCGCCGCCACAGAGCCGCTCATTGGATGCAATTGAAAAATGCATGATCATGGTAGCGAGTGCCTGGCCCCTGATGTGTGTCACCGCCATGGCCCCTGCCCTACAGCCAGTAGGAACCGCAATCGCTGTAGACTCATTTCATTTTGAAAATCACGGTAAGCGTGCTCCACCACCGCGGAGCCGGTCATTGGATGCAATTGGAAAATGCATGATCACGGTAGAGAGCTCCTGGGCCCTGCGGTGTGTCACGGCCATGACCCATGTCCTACAGCCAATGGGAACAGCAATCGCGGTAGACTAATGCAATTTTGAAAATCACGGTAGGCATGCTCCGCCATTGCAGAACAGGTCATTTGATGCATTTGAAAAAGGCTGACCTGGAAAACCAATTGCAGCAGCTTAGAACCACTGAAACTGTCTCAGGGGGCTATATAAGTGTGGGAGAGAGCCTCACATATCCATAGCTACCAGAACCTGCTGCCTGACACCCTGACACCCCTAACCACCACCTGCTGCTGCTGCTGCTCCTGTCTCTAGAGCCTGCTGCCTGACACCCCTCATCACCACCTGCTGCTGCTGCTGCTCTGACCTCCAGAGCCTGCTGCCCGACACCCCTCACACCCCTCAGACTGATTTGCATATGGCCATGTCTGAACTGGGGTGGCAGAGTGAGCTAAAGAATGATGATGGATTACCCCAGATCAGTTGACTGGGGGTGAGTGCTTGCAATGTTCAACACTCCGTCCATCATCCCCTTTGGTTTTGCTTTGTTCACCCTAAGTTGGCAGGTTATGCCCAGACGTGGGTCCTTGCTCACTTTGCCACTAAATTCAAGCTAGCCTGGCTGATGATGGCTTGGTCCCAGGATCCTTGTTTCTGGTCCAAGAAATACTTGGCTTGGCAGTACGGGCTGGACTGTTCCAATGAAGCACAGGGTCAGACTGATTTGCACACGGTCATGTCTGAACTGGGGTCGTGGAGTGAGCTAAAGAATGATGATGGATCAAACCTAGATCAGTTGAATGGGGTGAGTGCTTGCAATGTTCAACACTCCGTCCATCATCCCCTTTGGTTTTGCTTCAGGCTGAAGATACAGCACACACAGCACACAACAGCAGCATCAAAAACGGTCGAGAGCGCAGACACCATCCCTCCAAAAAAACAAAGCCACCCCAGAGCGCAAAAGCCCTTCAGTCAACACTCAGGGGCATAAAGCCAAGAAGCAGGCCTCAGGCTCACATGCCTCAGAGGCATCCCCTGCCAAGGACTCTCCTGTCCCAAATACATCTCGCAAAGACAAGCAGACAGTTGCCGTGCCCGCTGAGAAGCTGGTGCCTGCTAAGAGTCCACATAAAAAGAGCTCCAAGGTTGATTCACCAACAACCTCAACTCCCATCAACACCCCTGTGAAGCAGGAAAAGGAGGGCACTGTAGGGGGTACACCTGGTAAACAGGGGATGGAGGGGCAAAGGCAAGGCCAGGCCAAGCGTACTGCTGGATCCAGCATGTCCCCGGAAGGAGGGCCACCGGCTGCACCTGATGCAGCTTTGTTGGTGAGTGTGCCTGTTGTGTCTGCCCCAGATCCCATTCCTACCAAGATAGTAAAGCCATTTCGAATCTCCAAGAAGTGGGAAGGCACCCCTCCACATTCTCCCACCCACACTGTATCTCAGGGCAGCATGACTCCACCTCCACGTGCTACCACACCACCCACTCCCAGCAGCCCTCTGGCTTCTAAAGATACTGATACCTCTACCTCAGCTGTGCCTCTCTCGCCCCAGTCCATCTGGCCCGACACTGAGCAACCTCCCAGTTTGACTGACAGCCAAGCCTGAGTCAAAGTTTCCCTCACATACCTGTCTCTTTCACTGCGGTACCTGGACTGCCCATTGTCATCCGACTAACTGTGTTGCTGACCATGGCAGGGTAAAGTCTCACCCATTTCCGGCGCAGTATCTCATGTACATACTCTGCTCCTTGGACTGGCCACTGGCATTGATGTTCAATGCTGTTTGCCACTTCCCTGTGCAGGATCTCATGTACCTCACAGTACCTTGGACTGGCCACTGGCCTTGATGTTCACTGCTATTTGCCCCTTCCCTGTCCAGGATCTCATGTACCTACTCTGCACATTGGACTGGCCTTGTGTTTACTGCTGTTTGCGCCTTCCCTGAGCAGCTTCTCATGTACTTACTCTGCACCTTGGACTGGCCAATGGCCTTGATGTTCACTACTGTTTGCTCCTTCCCTGTGCAGGATCTCATGTACCTACTCTGCACCTTGGACTGGCCACTGGTCTTGTGTTGGCTGCTGTTTGCCCCTTCCCTGTGAAGCTTCTCATGCACTTACTCTGCACCTTGGACTGGCCACTGGCCGTGATGTTCATTGCTGTTTGCCCACCATTCCCTGTGCCGGATCTCATGTACCTACTCTGCACCTTGGACTGGCCACTGGCCTTGTGTTCACTGCTGTGTGCCCCTTCCCTGTGCAGCTTTTCATGTACTTACTCTGCACCTTGGACTGGCCACTGGCCTTGATGTTCACTGCTGTTTGCCCCTTCCCTGTGCAAGATCTCATGTACCTACACTGCACCTTGGACTGGTCACCTGCCCTGTGTTCACTACTGTTTGTCCCTTCCCTGTGTACCTTCTTGTTAGACCTGGCACCTTGGCGTGAGTTTCCCTTCCACTTTTTGCTGTTGTGCCTCAAATGTTTTGCTGGTGTCTGCTACTCAGGGCACTGCGCCACGGCCAACCCGTGCCGCAGTGCAAGTGCTCCCTACTGTAAAATGTACATGTGATTGATGTCCATGATTGGTGCCTTGGATTTACTGTTAGTCCCTAGTAAAGTGCACCAGGAGTGCCAGGGCTTGTGAATGCCAATACTGCTAGTGGGCCTGCAGCGCTGGTTGCGCCACCCACAGAAGCAGCCTTAAAATGTGTCTAGGGTCTGCCATTGCAGAACCTGCGTGCAGTCTGGTACTGTCATGCTGGCTGGGCAAGTGCACACACTTGCCAGCCCCTAAACCTTCCCTTAACTTCATATTAGTCACCCCTATGGTAGGCCTGAGGGCAGGGTGCATTGTAAGTATAAGGTAGGACATGCCCTGATGTGTGTGGCATGTTCTAATAGTGAATTACTGCCAAATTCGTTTTTCACTATTGCAAGGCTACCAGTTCCCTTCTAGGCCAGATGGGCTGCTGGAATTATTACACTCTATAATCCCAGCAGGCTCAGGGAACATGGTAGAAATTAATGTTTAGTATGCCTGAACTCAGAATAATAAAATACTTCTTTTAGTAAAGTTTATTGTAATATCCTGTGTTTGCAAATGCTACTTTTAGAAAGTTAGCATTTGCTGGCCTAACCATTTCAGCCCGCCTCTGCTTGGATGTGGATCTGACTGTCTGGTGTGTGTGAGTGACAGGGCTGGGAGTTGACAGGTAGTGAATAGCCAGATGACACCTTAGTGGGTGGTGGGAGTTTCCCCTGAATGATGCATCAGGCGGTGCTCTGCCTCCACAATGCTGGCACCGCCCTCCTGGGGAGCGACTGATGACTCAGCCTGCACCTGGCCCAGGAAGGACCGAAGCTTGTCAACAAAGTGCTCAAGCTGCCCCTGTCTTCACAATGCCGGCTCCGCCCCCCTGGGGAGCGGCTGATGTGCCTGCCCTCACACTGCATGCAGAAGCCAGAAGTACCCACAACAAGTGCTCAGAGACTGGAGCAGTTATGCAGAGGCCCCCCTGGCTTGCTAGAACAAAAGAAACTGGGTATAAAAGAAGGAGCCCTGCTCCTTGTAAATTAGATCCTGTTTGCGCTACAGAAGAAACTCTGCACGAAGAGAAGGACCTGGAAGGACTACAAGGAGGAGTGCTGTCTCTGGCCTGTGTCTGGTGCCTTGCTGCCAAAGGAGAGGAAAGAAAAGACTGCAAGAGACTTTTGCTTTTAATTAACTTTGTGCCAAACTCTGCTGAAAGATCTCCAAGGGCTTGCCTGTGAACTTGCCCCCTGACCAGCGCCCCAGGAACAGTGGGCGCTACCTTCCCTGACTAAGGCATCAGCTGTGTGTGCTGCTTATCGCTGCAGCGCTGACCGAGGAAGACGAGAGCATCAAGCCCCCCCTGCACACCGTGACCGTGGGTGAGTAGATCGCCATAACAACGTGAGGCCCAGCCCGCCGCTGGCCTGAACACCGTGACGGCATCTGCACCTGGCCCCACGAGAGCAAAGTAACGGAGGACCCGTCCGGTCCAAGCACCGAAGCCTACTGGGCTCAAGCGCCGTAGATTCCCCCGCAAAGACGGACTGCCGCCCTTTGTCCTCTCCCTCGAACAGCGTCTTGCCGTCTGCCCCGCTGAACGGAGCACCACCGCGACCGGCACTTTGGCTGGGTACGTCCCGCACTTGGGGACCGTACTGCCACTGCGCCACACCCAGCTGCCGCCGTCAGGACCGAAGTGACCCCTGAGAAGGAGGGCCTGCGACCCCATCGAGCACCGCCGCCCCCCCTGGGAAGCAACGCGACGTGGGACAGCTCCCCTTGAAGCCGTCCGCTTCGGAATCCCCAAGGTACTGTGTTTTTGGCCCCCGCGGTGCGAGCGTCCTGCAACCTGAGCTCGCACCGCGCTCTGTGACCTCGGGCGCCCGGGAGCCTCGCAGCTGCTGTCTGCGTTCCAGCGCGAGCCGCCCTCGGGACAGAGACTCGCACTGCCCCTGGCCCCCGAGGCCCCGCCTGACGCTCCCTGTGGCCTAAGGCCCCCTCTCCTCGAGCCGAGCCCGAAGGGGGGCTCAGTGTCAACGCAGACCCGGCCGTGCCTTTCGCGACCCCCACGGGAAGCGTGAGCTTCGGCAGGCCGGGCCTAATTCTCACCGAGGAAGCGAGCGGGAGCCACAGAAAGCGCGTTGAGGCGCTATAAAACACTAAACCTTGCTAAACCTGGGCAGAAGGCCCAAAAGAGTGCTTATTGCTAAGAAAGACCTGTGGCAACTTAACCCAAAGTAAACTGGAACCGCTATTGAAAGTTTAAAGACTGTATTTACAAGCCTGCTTGAAATTATATAAAGAATATATATTTTTACAGATACAGTTTGGTGTCATTGTGTGGTGGGTTGGTTGTGATGGTGTAATATTGCAAATGTTTAACCCTATGTGCCCCAGAGATTAGCCTAAGACTGCTTAAGCCACACTACCTAGAGGGTAAGCAGAGGTTGTCTTGAAGGTAACCCTCAGCCCTGACGGGGAAGAGAGAGTCCCTGCTTGTCGCCAGTGCTGCACTGCGCCAACTAGAGACTCCCCCTTCCTACATTGGACGCAGCGGTGAGGATCGCAAATTTACATTTGCAGTGTTTTACCTTAGCTACTGACCATTGCATAAGTGATTACAGTCCAGTAACTTAGCCACAGACTTTTTTGATTCTTAATTTTGCTAAAAGAAGAAGATCCCTAGTGTTGAAAGCATGACTGGCACAAACAGCATTGATGGAGGAGAATCCATAGCCTCTGGTGCGCAGGAGCTGGAATGGGATGCATCAAAGCTGGATGACTACACAAAGAAGCAACTGAGTTTTTTCTGCAGGAAACTCAAGGTTCCACACGTGGGGTGCAGAAACAAACCTGAGCTCTACAAAGCCCTGAAGGCCTGGATGGAATCTAGGAAGGCGCCTGAGGATCAGGGTGCACCTGTGGATCCTGTGAGTCTGGAAAAACCAGACAGCGTCCTTAGCTTTGGCAGAGGCCTGTCGCCAGAGGAGCTGGCAGACAGACAGGCAACCAGGGATCATGAAATGAAGTTGGCAGAATTGAATTTAAAGGGCCAAATGGAGCTTGAAAGCAAAAGAATGGCTCTGGAAGAGCGAAAACTCCAAATGGAGCATGAAGTGAAAATGAGGGAGATGAGTCTAAAAGAGAAAACCTTGGATCATCCTCCCTCTGGTGGCAGCGCAACGCCGGTGCAGGTAGAGTCTAGAGTGCACATCCCCAAAGATGTAGTTAAAGAGTTCTTTAAGGGGGATGACATATGACAGTGGTTTAGGGCATATGAGGTAGCCATGTTTTCCCATCGGGTCCCTGACAAGGATTGGGGAGCGGGGTTATGGGGAAGGTTCCTTAGCGAAGGGCGGGACACCCTGCTAGATTTGCCCACTGAAGACCAGAGATCCTATCCCCATATGAAAGAAGCTTTAATGACCAGGTATGGGCTTACCCCTGAAATGTATAGACAGAAGTTTAGGGGGTGTAATAAGCGGCCTGGGAATACATATGTGGAGTTTGTGACTTTTTTTTGCAGAGCACTGGATGGTTGGGTGAAGGGTAACAAAGTGAATGATTTTCAAGGTCTCTTTGATTTAATTGCATGGGAGCACTTGTCTGATCAATGTTTTCCTGAGTTACGCCAGCACCTGATTGATAGCAAGCTGTCCAACCCGAGGAAGCTTGCTGAGGAGGCGGACCGCTGGCTCAGCACCAGGGTCCACAAGGGTCCAGTGGGAGACTCCGTCAAGGGTGGGCAGGGTCCCCAGCAGAAGAGTGGGGGGGACAAGGGAAAACAGAAAGGGTTCCAAAAAGGCCCCCAAAGTAATCCCCAAGGGGACCAACAGAAAGGTTCTCAGCCTCCCCCACCCCCAAAGCAGAATGGGGCCCGACAGGTAGACCTGTTCCAAAGGGGCCCTTCAATTGTTTCAAATGTGGTGACCCGGGGCACATAGCCAGTGACCCCAAGTGTCGCCTGTTTGGAAAACCAGCACCCACTGGTGCTCCGCCCCGACAAGTGACCAGTGTTCACTTAGGAGAAGAAGTGATGGTCCCGGGGGGTGGAGATCCTGTTCAGATGACCCTAGTCTCACTAGGAGACAGTGAGATGGTCCCTACAAACTACCTACCCTCTAACACTAAAAAATATGGGCAGGTGGTTACCATCAATGGTAGGAAAGCTGAGGCTCTTAGAGACACAGGAGCCAGTGTGACTGCAGTGAGGCATCACCTGGTGTCTCAAGAGCAGGTTGTACCCCATGCCTATTGTAGGGTTGTCAATGCTGACAACTCAGAGAGCCAATGTCCAATGGCTCAAGTTCCCTTCGAGTGGGGGGGGGTCTCTGGTACTCTGCAGGTCTGTGTGAGGAAAGCCATGCCTGTTGACTGTTTGCTAGGGAACGACTTGGAGGACTCCCCTTGGGAAAAGGTGGAGAAAACGACTCACCTGAAGATGGTGGGTCTACCTGACTGGGCGTGCGTGACCACCCGGTCAATGGCAGCCAGGAGGGGTGATCAAGAGGTCCTGGGGCCTGAAGGAGAGGCCAAGGAACCGGCCTTAGGGAGAAGGCGCAGGGTGCGCGGGAAACCGGCCTCTGAAGTTCCCACGGTCCAGGAGGAAGCAGACCTTGAGGGGGATGCCCTGGAGCCTACTGGGGAACAGATTGCCGAACTGGGGGACCTGCCTGAGCTGACCCATTGGCAGCAAGAAGGAGGCCCCTCCAGGGAGGAATTCTGCAGGGAGCAGAAAGAGTGCCCTTCTCTCGTGGGTATGCGGCAGCAGGCTGCAGACCAGGCCAATGGTGTTCAGGCCAAAACACATTATGTGTACTGGGAGAATGACCTCCTGTATTCAGAGCCTAAGGCTGCTGAACCTGGGTCAGCCCGTGTGCTGGTGGTACCCCAGAAGTTCAGAGCCTTCCTACTGGGACTGGCTCATGATGTGCCTTTAGCAGGACATTTGGGGATGGACAAGACCTATGACAGGCTTGTCACCCACTTCTACTGGCCCCAAATGCACAAGAGCTCAGATGCTCATTGTAGGACCTGTCCAACTTGCCAGGCAAGTGGGAAGAGCGGAGGGAAGAACAAGGCTCCCCTCCAACCCTTCCCTGTGGTCAGTACTCCATTCCAATGAGTGGGTATTGACATTGTTGGGCCTCTGGACCCCAAGACAGCCATGGGCAACAGGTTCATCCTGGTCTTGGTGGACCATGCCACCCGGTACCCTGAAGCCATCCCTCTGAGGACAGTGACGGCCCCCGTGGTGGGGCGTGCACTGATGGGAATTTTCTCCAGAGTGGGATTCCCTCTAGAGGTGGTGAGCGACAGGGGGACCAACTTTATATCCAAGTATATGAAGTCCCTTTGGCAAGAGTGTGGTGTAACCTACAAGTTCACCACACCTTACCATCCCCAAGGAAATGGGTTGGTTGAAAGATTCAACCGAACCCTGAAGGGCATGATCATGGGCCTGGAAGGTCCAATGAGGCGTAAGTGGGACGTCCTCTTACCATGCCTGCTCTTTGCATACCGCGAGGTGCCACAGAAGTCCCTAGGGTTCAGCCCCTTTGAACTGCTGTATGGTCACCCCGTGAGAGGACCACTGAGTTTGGTAAAGGAAGGCTGGGAGCAATCTCCCAGGAAACCTCCCCAGAATGTATATAGCTACATGCTGGCCTTCAGAAACCAAACCAGGCGCTTCAGACAACTTGCTGAGGCAAATCTGGAAGCCAGCCAGGAGGAGATGAAGCGGTGGTACGACCAGAATGCCACTCTGGTAGAGCTTCAGCCTGGACAAGAGGTGTATGTCTTGGCCCCAGTGGAACCCTGTGCACTTCAGGATAAGTGGACAGGTCCATTTGAGGTTGTGGAGCGCAAGAGCCCAGTGACATACTTGGTGGACATGAAGACGCCCAGGAATCCTTTACGGGTCCTACATGTTAACCGCCTCAAGCCCCACTTGAAAAGGTCCGAAGTGGGCATGCTGTTGGCCACTGATGATGGAATGGAAGAGGAGTCTGAGCCTCTTCCTGACCTCTTAGTGGCCTGTGAGAAAGATGGGTTAGTGGATGGAGTTAACCTCTCACCCACCCTGACCCCTGAACAACAGGAAGACTGCCGCCAATTGCTGGGGCAGTTTCCAGATCTGTTCTCCCTGGTTCCTAGTGTCACAGATTGGTGCATCCATGATGTGGACACAGGAGACAGCTTACCTGTGAAGCATAAAGCTTACAGGGTGACTGACAGGGTCAGGGCCTGCATCAAGGAGGAGGTCTCCAAGATGCTTGCTCTTAGGGTGGTTGAGTCTTCCAGCAGTCCTTGGTCCAGCCCCGTGGTCTTGGTCCCAAAGGCTGCTGCGCCGGGAGCCACACCTGAACTCCGGTTCTGTGTGGACTACAGAGGACTCAATTCAGTCACCAAGACTGACGCGCACCCTATCCCCAGAGCTGATGAGCTCATTGATCGGCTAGGGGCTGCCCGGTTCCTCAGCACGTTTGATTTAACGTCTGGGTACTGGCAGATCGCCTTGACCGATGGGGCAAAGGAGAGGTCCGCATTCTCCACACCAGATGGGCACTTCCAGCTCCGGGTTATGCCATTTGGAATGAAGAATGCCCCTGCCACCTTTGAGAGGTTGGTCAACCAGGTGTTGGTTGGGCTGGATGAGTTCAGTGCCGCCTACCTGGATGACATCGCAGTGTTCAGTGGTACCTGGCCAGAACACCTGCGGCACCTCTGGGAAGTGTTGATGGCGCTGCGCAAGGCAGGCCTCACAATCAAGGCAAGCAAGTGCCAGATTGGGCAGGGTTCAGTGGTGTACTTGGGACACCAAGTGGGGAGTGGCAAGGTGGCACCCTTGTAACCCAAAATTGCAACCATCCTGGCTTGGGAACCCCCCCAAGACCCAGACTGCAGTGAGAGCCTTCCTGGGGCTCACTGGGTATTACAGGAGGTTTGTCAAGGGCTATGGCACTATTGTGACCCCCTTGACAGAGCTGACTTCTAAGAAGCAGCCCAGGAATGTGATTTGGACTGACACCTGTCAGAAGGCTTTTGACACCCTGAAGACTGCCATGTGCACGGCGCCCGTGCTCCTAGCTCATGATTTCTCCAAGGAATTCATAGTGCAAACAGACGCTTCAGAGCATGGTGTAGGGGCTGTTCTCTCACAGATGACTGAGGAGGGCTGGGACCAACCCGTAGCCTTCATCAGTTGGAGGTTACTTCCACGGGAAAGTAGGTGGAGTGCAATAGAGCGAGAAGCATTTGCTGTGGTCTGGGCGCTGAAGAAGCTAAGACCCTACTTGTTTGGGTCTCACTTCCGGGTTCAGACAGACCACAGGCCCCTCAGATGGTTGATGCAAATGAGGGGTGAGAACCCAAAACTGTTGAGGTGGTCCATCTCCCTACAGGGTATGGACTTCACGGTGGAACACCGCCCTGGCACAGATCATGCCAATGCTGATGGTCTGTCCAGATTTTTCCGCCTTAGTGATGTGGAACTCCCTCGTCGGGGTCCGGTCAAGAGGGTTCTAGCAGGTTGCCAAGCGGGATGTGAGCGCAGAGGGCGATGTGCCAAGCGCGCTCCAACCCCCCTCCCGAGACCCATGGTGCAAGTAGCGCCCAATTTTAAAGTGCTGATACACCCATAATTTGGGTTTTTTTGGATTGAGCAAATTGCTCTCCCAATTTTTTAAGCACTTTTTTCACTTTTCCTTTTCACTTTCACGCCCCCAGGTCAGGGTGGACTATTAGAGTGTCCACACCGCCGGGGTTATAGTCCTGAAGAATGCCATGGTGAATATATACCACACTGAAGGCAGAAACATGTTGACTGATTTTAATAAATTTGTGGTATTTAGCTGAATTTAACAAAATCCTAATAACCTTGGCTTTTAAATTCAGACGCATATACCACTTACACGTGTCTTAGGGATCACTCATTAAAGTTTTTTTGATACCCTGTTAGTCACTTTTAATTTGAAAAATCTTCACAACACTTCCTCCCCACACAACCAGCTCCGCAGTCTTCCTGGCGTCGTAGCACACCGAAGAGACACTCGGTCTCTTCGGTGGGGCCCGATGATGAAGCATGACACTGACTAGGTCGGTGTGTGAGGGCTTTCTTACTCAAATAGAGTGACTGTGATCCCACTCAACTAGAGTGACTGTGATCAATACTATCCACTTATCCTTTTGCTCCACATTTCTGGTAGTCGTGTACTTGACCAGATTAGACCTCTCTTCTTTTGTTGTTTGAAGGGTAGTTCCCCCCACATTTCAGCTGGAGGGGACACGTGTTAGACCTGGCACCTTGGCGTGAGTTTCCCTTCCACTTTTTGCTGTTGTGCCTCAAATGTTTTGCTGGTGTCTGCTACTCAGGGCACTGCGCCACGGCCAACCCGTGCCGCAGTGCAAGTGCTCCCTACTGTAAAATGTACATGTGATTGATGTCCATGATTGGTGCCTTGGATTTACTGTTAGTCCCTAGTAAAGTGCACCAGGAGTGCCAGGGCTTGTGAATGCCAATACTGCTAGTGGGCCTGCAGCGCTGGTTGCGCCACCCACAGAAGCAGCCTTAAAATGTGTCTAGGGTCTGCCATTGCAGAACCTGCGTGCAGTCTGGTACTGTCATGCTGGCTGGGCAAGTGCACACACTTGCCAGCCCCTAAACCTTCCCTTAACTTCATATTAGTCACCCCTATGGTAGGCCTGAGGGCAGGGTGCATTGTAAGTATAAGGTAGGACATGCCCTGATGTGTGTGGCATGTTCTAATAGTGAATTACTGCCAAATTCGTTTTTCACTATTGCAAGGCTACCAGTTCCCTTCTAGGCCAGATGGGCTGCTGGAATTATTACACTCTATAATCCCAGCAGGCTCAGGGAACATGGTAGAAATTAATGTTTAGTATGCCTGAACTCAGAATAATAAAATACTTCTTTTAGTAAAGTTTATTTTAATATCCTGTGTTTGCAAATGCTACTTTTAGAAAGTTAGCATTTGCTGGCCTAACCATTTCAGCCCGCCTCTGCTTGGATGTGGATCTGACTGTCTGGTGTGTGTGAGTGACAGGGCTGGGAGTTGACAGGTAGTGAATAGCCAGATGACACCTTAGTGGGTGGTGGGAGTTTCCCCTGAATGATGCATCAGGCTGTGCTCTGCCTCCACAATGCTGGCTCCGCCCTCCTGGGGAGCGACTGATGACTCAGCCTGCACCTGGCCCAGGAAGGACCGAAGCTTGTCAACAAAGTGCTCAAGCTGCCCCTGTCTTCACAATGCCGGCTCCGCCCCCCTGGGGAGCGGCTGATGTGCCTGCCCTCACACTGCATGCAGAAGCCAGAAGTACCCACAACAAGTGCTCAGAGACTGGATCAGTTATGCAGAGGCCCCCCTGGCTTGCTAGAACAAAAGAAACTGGGTATAAAAGAAGGAGCCCTGCTCCTTGTAAATTAGATCCTGTTTGCGCTACAGAAGAAACTCTGCCCGAAGAGAAGGACCTGGAAGGACTACAAGGAGGAGTGCTGTCTCTGGCCTGTGTCTGGTGCCTTGCTGCCAAAGGAGAGGAAAGAAAAGACTGCAAGAGACTTTTGCTTTTAATTAACTTTGTGCCAAACTCTGCTGAAAGATCTCCAAGGGCTTGCCTGTGAACTTGCCCCCTGACCAGCGCCCCAGGAACAGTGGGCGCTACCTTCCCTGACTAAGGCATCAGCTGTGTGTGCTGCTTATCGCTGCAGCGCTGACCGAGGAAGACAAGAGCATCAAGCCCCCCCTGCACACCGTGACCGTGGGTGAGCAGATCGCCATAACAACGTGAGGCCCAGCCCGCCGCTGGCCTGAACACCGTGACGGCATCTGCACCTGACCCCACGAGAGCAAAGTAACGGAGGACCCGTCCGGTCCAAGCACCGAAGCCTACTGGGCTCAAGCGCCGTAGATTCCCCCGCAAAGACGGACTGCCGCCCTTTGTCCTCTCCCTCGAACAGCGTCTTGCCGTCTGCCCCGCTGAACGGAGCACCACCGCGACCGGCACTTTGGCTGGGTACGTCCCGCACTTGGGGACCGTACTGCCACTGCGCCACACCCAGCTGCCGCCGTCAGGACCGAAGTGACCCCTGAGAAGGAGGGCCTGCGACCCCATCGAGCACCGCCGCCCCCCCCGGGAAGCAACGCGACGTGGGACAGCTCCCCTTGAAGCCGTCCGCTTCGGAATCCCCAAGGTACTGTGTTTTTGGCCCCAGCGGTGCGAGCGTCCTGCAACCTGAGCTCGCACCGCGCTCTGTGACCTCGGGCGCCCCGGGAGCCTCGCAGCTGCTGTCTGCGTTCCAGCGCGAGCCGCCCTCGTGTCGTGTTTTGGCAGCTCCTGAGTTAGCGTTTAGCACAGCTACACGGTCTTTTCTGTTAACTTGACCAAAACGAACGGGGGCCATTTTGAATCCCTCTGACTTCCGTTTCCTATGAACACGCTGCCTCGTGGTCAGTGTGCCCTTTTGTCCTTTCTCGATACCCATGGTCACTAGTCTGCTCGGCAACAGGCTATTTTTAGTACTGGTCAAGCGCACATGCGCATTACGCACCAATTGGTCACTCTTTAGGAATGTTCACACTAACTGACCAGTGCTGTTGAAACTCCTCCCACATGTTGGCCGTGTTCCAAAAATGACCTTATATGTACCTAAAATGTGTAACTTGTAACCGCCTATCTTTTTATTGCTAATAAACTGTATAAAAGAGGTCGCGCACCAATGTTCGGTGTGCTACTTCTTACATTGCCGAAGGGTGCTGTAGGAATGTATCACCACCCCATGGGGTCCTAATAAACTTGTCTTTTACCTTTTCCAGTGTCCGTGCCAACTTCTATACTAAGGTGTTCGAGAGTTAGCAGAGTATGTAGGCCTGATTTGAACCCAACACCACAATTGGCGACCACGAAGGGACTCATCGGCGACTCGGATGCCCGAAGGAGAGGTCGTGACGAAGGTCAGGAAACTCGCCATGGACGCGTACGCTGCCACTGAGTGACCCGAGTCTCGGCACCCACGGTGTGTTTTCCCGTCCTTCCGATCTGACCTTCCAGGTGGCGCCGGTCTTCGACTGAGATTCTGATCTTGGATTGTCGTGATGTGCCGTTTTGGCTGATTTGACCACAGAACTTGGCAGTTGGACTTTGGACGTTTGAAAAGAAAATTGGTAAGCTTTTTGATTGGTGAGGTAGTCTACTGACACTTACTGTGGCTTTTTGAAACCTTGAATTTGAATTTGAATTTGTTAGCTAACGTTTTGAATCTTTGAATTTGAATTTGAATATGTGAAGTGCACCTCACATAGGCAGGCATGTAGGGATATTTCTCTGATTTCTTTGATTTGAACAGTGCACCGTGTTAGGTGGCATTTTTGTAGTATCGCGTTTTCGTGGTACCTTTTGAAACATGCCTGTTTTTAGCACACTCCGTAGGATGTGCTGTTCTGAAAATGGTACCAATTATCGATTAAGTGCAAAACAGCCGGCTCCCCCAGAGGGGACTCCAAATCGTGAAATGTATGTCAAATTCGGTATTCCACCAATAATGTATAGTACATTATGGCATAAGTATACTAAAACTGATCATGAATTACAGTGGCCGCTATATGGGTCGTTTGACCTTCGAAAGGTACAATATGTAGAGCAGTGTTTGTTTCAGCGAAGGTCTAGACAAGATATGTTTGATTGTGTGCGTATGTGGGAGAAAGAGGTGCGTGAACGAGCGAAGCGTGAGGAAGCCTTGGCGGAGAAAGTGCAGCGGAAGGCTGCACATGACAAAGCTTTACAGCTACAGGAGAAGGAATTACAGGAAAAGAAAGAGAGGGAGAGACGAGAACGCAATTTACAGGTTAATGGTCAATTCCCTATCAGGCGTCCTCTCTATCCAGTCCTTACTAATGAAACGGATGATTTTTCATTACTAGATCGTTGTCCGCCCCCGTACGTCGCACCAACGGCTCCGAGCGAGGGATCAGACGAGGATAGTGATCGAACACAGCGTACCAGGTTACATGCGGAACGAGCTGCGGAATTACGTTCATTTGCACGAAAACTAAATATTAATACTGTTACTGTTTCTGACGTTACTGAACAAATGGAACAGTGGCCTGATAAGGAACGACTGTATTTTTTAGATCAGTTTGGAGATGAAGTTGTTGAGCGGTATAGAAAATATTCTCTCGAGTTAGAACCAAAGGAGATATCCAAGGGTCGTGAGTATTTTCGTAAAGGTCTTTTTGTTCTTTCAGATGCGGACGACTTCTTCAAGCGTTTGATTGAACTGCGTAATGAGGCGACACGACTACGGGAGTTGGAAAAATCGAAGAATTCGTCTCCGTCCGGAGCGACGGGGATATCCAAAGAATGCCCTATTTTTGAAACAGATAAGATCGCTGCGATTAATGTTAGACCTATGCGAGAAGCTGCACCTTTATATGTCCCTCATAAAGGGGATGGCACAGATGATGATAAAAGATCCAAAGACGCGAAAGGGTATTTTGTATATAATTGGGTTTATACACCTTGGAATAGAGCAGATGTCATGGCGCTTAAGAATGCTTTACCTGATCCCCGTAAAAACCCTGCGGCTTTTTATGAAAATGTTGAAAGTGCAATTTCTTCATGTATCATGACGTTAGTTGATATTGATCTATTTTTCGGGTTGATATTGCCCCCTGATATGTGGAGAGTAATTCGTAGGTTTGATGACCTCACGACTCTCGGGGCCACTTGGAAAGATCTTGTTCAGGCTGATTTAGATAGAGAACCAGCATGTAAGCCGTGTCAATTAATATTAGACCTTCCAGGGGCCATACTAACAAAACTAAAGACTCTTGCTCCCGCTAAAAAGATTGATTGGACTATATTAGCCTCTTGTAAGCAGAAAGCGGAAGAATCAGTTTCCGATTTCTTCTCTCGCTTCGAGGAAGCGTTCCATGATTACAGTGGTCAATTATTGACAGAAGATACTGGCAGGCATTTATTCGTTGATAAGTATGTAGCTAATCTCCTACCGGAGATTGCGAAACGATTAAAAGCGAGTGAAAGTTCATGGACCACAGCAACCCCTGCTTCTTTATTGACTATGGCTCAATATTATGAAAGACAGGAATTGGAGGCGAAAGAAAGTAGTGAAAAGAAGGCGAAGGAATTGAAAACGAAGGTAATGTTAGCTCAGGTTCAGGCTACGAGAGGGAACAATAGAGGGGGGCGAGGATCGTACAGTAATGCTCCTCCCCCTCGCTCTGACATTTCTGTGAATCAATGTGCATACTGCAAACAGTTTGGGCATTGGATTGCAGACTGTCCGGTGTTTCGAGAGCAGCGTAATTTGAGGGGACGAGGAAGTGGGAGATCTAGGAATTATTATGGAGGGTCAAGAGGAGGTTATGGCACGAATGATCGTGGAGGATATGGAGCAAGGGGTCGTGGTCAGTCAGATTATA
Source organism: Lissotriton helveticus (assembly GCF_964261635.1). Classification (NCBI taxonomy): domain Eukaryota; kingdom Metazoa; phylum Chordata; class Amphibia; order Caudata; family Salamandridae; genus Lissotriton; species Lissotriton helveticus. The sequence goes on from NC_136065.1 coordinate 1,503,807,170, forward strand.
ATACGTTTGATAATCGCAATCAATATCAGATAAATGAGGGTGGTCCTGCTGAACCACGGGATGAGCATTATGCATAGGATTGCGTAGGATGGGGGGTGGAATCGGTTGAGGTACCAGTTGATCAAAGGGGTCCATACATAGAAGCACATGTTCTGGGTTCCACTGATCAATTTCTGGTCGATACAGGAGCTACTCGTAGCGCTTTGTCCAAATACTTGGTTCCAAGGGCTCCCCTGTCTGGCGAGGTAATTACAGCAATAGGGTTCGATGGAACACCTACTTCTAGCCCATTGTCTCAACCAGTTGCATTTCATGTTGATAAATTTGCTGCCCCTTGTCCCTTTTTGTTGTCTCCAAATACACCAGATAATATTATTGGACTAGATATGTTAAAACGTTTTCGAGCTACTATTCGCTGTGCCCCAGAAGGAGTGCGAGTTGTGTTGAATGAGAATTACCCAGACTTTGAGCGAGTGTGTTTTCTCCATGAATCTGAAGTATTGGCCTCCTTACCAAACACGTTGTGGGCCACTTCTGACACGGATGTGGGGCAGATGTTAATCCCTCCAGTACGTATTACTGTAAAGGAGGGAGTCTCTCTACCACGTGTCCCGCAATATAAGATTTCTAGAGAAGGTGAACTTGCTTTAATACACATTGTAAATGATTTGATTTCGGCAGGAGTAGTCGAGGAAGTTCCTTACAATGTTTGCAATAGCCCAATTTTACCGATCCTTAAAAGAGATACAGATGCTAAGGTTTACCGTTTCATTATTGATTTGAGGGAAATAAACAAGATAGTAGTGCCTCAGTACCCGGTGGTGTCTGACATCACCACATTGCTTACGTTGGTTCCACCGACGGCAACTACTTTTACAGTCATTGATTTGAAGAATGCCTTCTTTTCGATCCCTGTACATCCTGACAGTCGATATCTATTCGGCTTTACATTAAATAATAAATCGTACAGATTCTGTCGAGTTCCTCAAGGCTATACTGAAAGTCCTAGCATTTATAGTCAGGCATTAAAAAGACAGCTTGATTCCTTTGAATTACAAGATGGAGTGGTTCTCATTCAATATGTAGATGATATCTTACTTGCTGCAGACACGCCAGAACAATGTGAGAAGAGTACCTTTTCCTTGCTTTCCTTCCTGGCCAAACATAATCATAAAGTTTCGAAGAAAAAGCTGCAATATTGTAGACCAAAGGTGACCTACCTCGGTCATCTTTTGTCTAAGGAGGGCCGTGCATTGACACCAGATCGAATTCAAGCAATTCTAGATACTCCAGTTCCTCGCACTCAGAAGGATGTTCGCGCCTTTATAGGTTTGACGTCTTTTTGTAGGCAATGGATATTGGGTTTTTCGCATATTGTTAAACCATTGTTAGCATTGTTGTCTAAAGAGATACCGATTCCCATTGAATGGACGGATGAATGTCAGAATGCTTTTGAACAATTGAGACAAGCTCTTTGTTCTGCACCAGTGTTAGGTACACCTGACTATACGAAGGTTTTCACATTATATGTACACGAGAAGGATGGGTGCGCATTGTCAGTCTTAGTGCAGACACACGGAGACAAACAGAGGCCTTGTGCATACTTCTCGGCGGTACTCGACCCTGTGGCTCGAGGATTGCCTGGATGTTTTCGAGCAGTTGCAGCAACAGCAGTTGCGATACGACAAAGTGAGGGAATAGTTTTGTCACACAAATTGTTGGTGCTAGTTCCCCATGCGGTAGATGCGTTACTGAATCAAACGAAAACACAGCATCTAACCAGTGCCCGACTTACAGGATATGAGCTAACGTTGTTGGCACCTCACATCACACTAAAACGATGTGCAACACTAAATCCTGCTACTTTATTGCCGGATCCTGTTGCTGAGACCCAGAAGGAAGAACAACATGATTGTGTTTTTCTGACTGAGGAACAGACAAAGGGTCGTATCGACTTACAGGATACGCCATTTCCAAATGTAGATGGGGAACTGTGGGTTGATGGATCGTGCGTGAGGTTGCCAGATGGTACGACTTCCGCAGCTTATGCGATCACGACACTTAAGACTGTGGTAGAAGCAGCACGGATACCCCAAAAATCGGCTCAAGCGGCTGAGTTGATAGCCTTAACGAAGGCATGTGAGTTAAGTGCTGGACTATGTGTGAACATTTACACGGATAGTCGTTACGCTTTTGGAGTAGTGCATGATTTTGGCCTACTTTGGAAGGAACGAGGATTCCTGACTTCACATGGAGTACACATCATGCATGGAGAATTGGTACGCGATCTCCTGAATGCACTGTTATGCCCAAAGAAAGTTGCAATAGTCAAGTGCAGTGCACACAAAAAGGTGACGGACAAAATAGGGCAAGGCAATGCTTTCGCAGACCGCATTGCGAGAGAGACCGCTATGCTGCAAAATAATTTCCCCATGTATGTGGTGAAGTCACAAGCTGAGCGGTGGCATGATGCTAGAGAAGAAATACTAGATATACAGAAGTCAGCATCTGAGGCAGAACGTATGAAATGGGCCACTGAAGGAGTATTGGATGATGAGGGTTGCTGGCGTAGTAAAGATATGGAGAGATGGAAACTACCCATGGCCTATTTACAAACAATGGTGCAAATGACACACGGGCTGGCACACATTGGAGCTCTCGCAATTACTAAATTGCTTACACGAGTTTGGGAAAATGCTGACATTGCTAGCACGGCTAAGAGAGTAGTGCAGACCTGTCTGATATGTTTGCAGCACAATCCTGGACAAGGGACTCATACTCCTAAAGGTGGGTTTGTTCCACCTACTGCACCATTCGAAGTACTACAAATGGATTACATCCAGCTGGAGCGCTGTAATAATCTCAAGTATGTCCTAGTAGTGGTGTGTGCCTTCAGCAAATGGATTGAGGCTTACCCTACGAAAGACAATACAGCATTGACAACAGCTAAGGTGTTACTGAAAGAGTACTTCCCGCGCTACGGTGTTTGTAAACTTATGTGGAGTGATAATGGCCCTCATTTCATCGGGAAAGTAGTGGAATACGTCCTGAAAGGATTGGGAATCAAGCAACGATTCCATGCTGTCTTTCATCCGCAATCAGCAGGTTTAGTAGAACGATACAATGCAACTCTGAAGCTGAAGCTAGCAAAGATAGTGGCATCTACATCTCTGAAATGGCCGGATGCTTTGCCTTTGGCATTGCTGTCCATTTGATCAGTGCCACATTCCCGATCTGGCCTCACACCCTACGAAGTGGTGTTTGGAAGGCCTATGAATATTTGGGGAGTTCCAAAACCTCGTTTGATACATGATATGCCTTGTATAATGATGAACGATTATCTGGCACGATTAACAAATGATTTGCTTTCTATTCATCAACAGGTTCGAGAGGCGCTCCCTGATAACTCCACTGGTGAGGCTCACGATCTCCGCCCTGGGGACCACGTGATGGTCAAAGTCTTTGAGCGATCCAGCAGTTTGGAACCGAGATGGCATGGCCCTGAGCAAGTGCTGCTGGCTACGCGAACTGCTGTGAGAGTCACCAACAAGAAGCGGTGGATACATTCAACGCACTGCCGACGTGTCTCTCCGGATCTGGTGAGCCCTGTGGTGCTATCCGACTACAGAAAGATTTTGGATACAGAAAAGAGCCCAGCTGTCACGCCTGATGAATTGGAGGGAGCCTTCCCGGACCACGTTGTTTCTGATAAAGTGAAGTATAATCTACGCCCCAGGAAATAAAATTCCTTTTGTGTTTTTGAAACTGGTTGGTAACCGCTCTGAGGTTTGTGAAACGGAAGCCGGGAATATCAAGGGGGGGGGATCAGTTCTGCCCAGTGTAGCGACACCCGTCTTGAATCCCGGAGAACAAATCAACGGCAGCCTCGGTTCAGAACCATAGTTTTTTTATTTTTCCGGCTTAGTGTTGTTTTTGAAGAGTATTGTTTTGTGAACTATGGCATCTCCTTCGACACGAAGAGGGAGAATTCTTGGTGCTGTTTTGTTTGTCTTGACCGTAGTGGTGATCGCAGTATTAGCCTGGACTATAGAACTGTTGTTTCCTGTACGAGAACATTTGCTGCCCACCACTCCAAGTCCATCTGAACATTTTCATTTCACTCTGCCTTTTCACGAAGAAAGACATAGGCAGACTTATTTGAACAACAGCTTTATTAAGATTCTGCATCATACTCATAATATGACCAACACGTCCAATTGTTGGGTATGTGGAATGTTGCCCGGACACCAGAAGAAGGGAGGAACACCACTCATTCCTCTCCCTTTTTCTCATAATGGTTCTTGTCATGCTTGGTACACTCTTCTTTTTACTCTGCGATGGCCAACGAAAGGTGGACTACTTTTTCGGTTGAATAAAATATGCTATAACGATAAAGATGGCTATCCACACGCTGAAGGAACTAAATTCGAATGGGAAGAGTACCGTCCGGACAATGTTTCTACACCTCGCGTATATACGAATCAAAGACTTATAAATGTGACGAGCATGCATATAATAACAGTCATTGATACAAAAGCAGATTTGTGTATTAGAAATAAAGGTACAATCCCTGTAGGCCGCAGTGAATGTAATATTACACTTACCTTTGATACACCAACTGGAATTGCATTTGTAGCTTCACGTAACACATATTTCATTTGTGGAAATAAGGGATACCACCGTCTACCATTGGGATGGTTGGGAACGTGTTATATAGCATTTGTATTACCACCTGTGTTTATTGCTCCTCCCATGTATCACAATGATTATGTTTTGTACCATGATTTCATATTGAATAGAGTGAAACGAACAATAGATCTTGATGAAATAGACCAGACTGATACCACTTTACAACAATATGTAGATTTCAATTTGGGGTTATTTTCATTCGTAGGAGCTGCACTGAATAGCAGGAAGATAAGGCGGCTTACACGTGTGGTGGAAGCCGTCGCTAATGAAACTGCCTCTGCTTTAGGGAATATTACTGAGGAATTACAAATTACCAGAATTGTAGCGCTCCAGAATCGAATGGTTCTAGATGTGATACTAGCTGATAGAGGTGGAGCATGCCGCGTCATCGGAAGTAGTTGTTGCGTGTACGTACCAGATAACTCACCTTCTGTATATGATTCGATTACAAAATTACATAAAATAGCTGCTGAGATCCACCCAGAAAATGGAACATGGACCTTTTCTGGTTGGTTCTGGACCCTGCTTAGTACTTGGGGTTGGAAATTATTAACGATTCTCTGTGTTTTTATTGGAGTACTATTTTTTCTTTGTCTATGTATTCAATGTGTCCCTACATTATGTTCTGTATGTATCACAGCCTGTATTCCGTCCAAACGAGCTATTGTTAAGCAAGAGAAACTGATCAATGATGAAGTATTGAAAATAATGGCTATTAACATTGAGGATGAACATTCTGACTACGTCCACTATGAGGTAGCTTTTGCTAAACGCTAAAAGGGCCGTCTGTCGTGTTTTGGCAGCTCCTGAGTTAGCGTTTAGCACAGCTACACGGTCTTTTCTGTTAACTTGACCAAAACGAACGGGGGCCATTTTGAATCCCTCTGACTTCCGTTTCCTATGAACACGCTGCCTCGTGGTCAGTGTGCCCTTTTGTCCTTTCTCGATACCCATGGTCACTAGTCTGCTCGGCAACAGGCTATTTTTAGTACTGGTCAAGCGCACATGCGCATTACGCACCAATTGGTCACTCTTTAGGAATGTTCACACTAACTGACCAGTGCTGTTGAAACTCCTCCCACATGTTGGCCGTGTTCCAAAAATGACCTTATATGTACCTAAAATGTGTAACTTGTAACCGCCTATCTTTTTATTGCTAATAAACTGTATAAAAGAGGTCGCGCACCAATGTTCGGTGTGCTACTTCTTACATTGCCGAAGGGTGCTGTAGGAATGTATCACCACCCCATGGGGTCCTAATAAACTTGTCTTTTACCTTTTCCAGTGTCCGTGCCAACTTCTATACTAAGGTGTTCGAGAGTTAGCAGAGTATGTAGGCCTGATTTGAACCCAACACCACACTCGGGACAGAGACTCGCACTGCTCCTGGCCCCCGAGGCCCCGCCTGACGCTCCCTGTGGCCCAAGGCCCCCTCTCCTCGAGCCGAGCCCGAAGGGGGGCTCAGTGTCAACGCAGACCCGGCCGTGCCTTTCGCGACCCCCGCGGGAAGCGTGAGCTTCGGCAGGCCGGGCCTAATTCTCACCGAGGAAGCGAGAGGGAGCCACAGAAAGCGCGTTGAGGCGCTATAAAACACTAAACCTTGCTAAACCTGGGCAGAAGGCCCAAAAGAGTGCTTTTTGCTAAGAAAGACCTGTGGCAACTTAACCCAAAGTAAACTGGAACCGCTATTGAAAGTTTAAAGACTGTATTTACAAGCCTGCTTGAAATTATATAAAGAATATATATTTTTACAGATACAGTTTGGTGTCATTGTGTGGTGGGTTGGTTGTGATGGTGTAATATTGCAAATGTTTAACCCTATGTGCCCCAGAGATTAGCCTAAGACTGCTTAAGCCACACTACCTAGAGGGTAAGCAGAGGTTGTCTTGAAGGTAACCCTCAGCCCTGACGGGGAAGAGAGAGTCCCTGCTTGTCGCCAGTGCTGCACTGCGCCAACTAGAGACTCCCCCTTCCTACACTTCTCATGTACTTATTCTGCACCTTGGACTGGCCACTGGCTGTGATGCTCACTGCTGTTTGATCTTTCTCTGTGCAGGATCTCATGTACCTACTCTGCACTTTGGACTGGCCTTGTGTTCACTGCTGTTTTCCCCTTCCCTGTGCAGCTTCTCGTGTACTTACACTGCACCTTGGACTGGCTACTGGCCTTGATGTTCACTGCTATTTGCCCCTTCCCTGTCCAGGATCTCATGTACCTACTCTGCACATTGGACTGGCCTTGTGTTTACTGCTGTTTGCGCCTTCCCTGAGCAGCTTCTCATGTACTTACTCTGCACCTTGGACTGGCCAATGGCCTTGATGTTCACTACTGTTTGCTCCTTCCCTGTGCAGGATTTCATGTACCTACTCTGCACCTTGGACTGGCCACTGGTCTTGTGTTGGCTGCTGTTTGCCCCTTCCCTGTGAAGCTTCTCATGCACTTACTCTGCACCTTGGACTGGCCACTGGCCGCGATGTTCATTGCTGTTTGCCCACCATTCCCTGTGCTGGATCTCATGTACCTACTCTGCACCTTGGACTGGCCACTGGCCTTGTGTTCACTGCTGTGTGCCCCTTCCCTGTGCAGCTTCTCATGTACTTACTCTGCACCTTGGACTGGCCACTGGCCTTGATGTTCACTGCTGTTTGCCCCTTCCCTGTGCAGGATCTCATGTACCTACACTGCACCTTGGACTGGTCACCTGCCCTGTGTTCACTACTGTTTGTCCCTTCCCTGTGTACCTTCTCATGTACTTATTCTGCACCTTGGACTGGCCACTGGCTGTGATGCTCACTGCTGTTTGATCTTTCTCTGTGCAGGATCTCATGTACCTACTCTGCACTTTGGACTGGCCTTGTGTTCACTGCTGTCTTCCCCTTCCCTGTGCAGCTTCTCGTGTACTTACACTTCACCTTGGACTGGCTACTGGCCTTGTGTTCACTGCTATTTGTCCCTTCCCTGTGCACCTTCTCATGTACATATTCTGCACCTTGGACTGGCCACTGGCCTTGATGTTCACTGCTGTTTGCTCCTTCCCTGTGCAGGATCTCATGTACCTACTCTGAACCTTGGACGGGCCACTGGCCTTGTGTTGACTGCTGTTTGACCCTTCCCAGTGCAGGTTCTCATGTACTTACTCTGCACCTTGGACTGGCCACTGGCCTTGATGTTCATTGCTGTTTGCCCCTTCGCTGTGCAGGATTTCATGTACCTACTCTGCACCTTGGACTTGCCACTGGCCTTGTGTTCACTGCTATTTGCCCCTTACCTGTGCATATTCTCATGTACTTACTCTGCACCTTGGACTGGCCACTGGCCTTGTGTTCACTGCTGTTTGACCCTTCCCTGTGCAGCTCCTTGTGTACTTACTCTGCACCTTGGACTGGCCACTCGCCTAGGTGTTCACTGCTGTTTGCCCCTTCCCTGTGCAGGAGCTCATGTACCTACTCTGCACTTGGACTGGGCACTGGCCTTGTGTTCACTGTTGTTTGCCCCGTCACTGTGCAGTTTCTCATGTACTACCTCTGCACCGTGGACTGGCCACTGGCCTTGTGTTCCATGCTGTTTGCCCCTCCCCTGTGCAGCTTCTCATGTACTTACTCTGCACCTTGGACTGGCCACTCGCCTAGGTGTTCACTGCTGTTTGCCCCTTCCCTGTGCAGATCTCATGTACCTACTCTGCACCTTGGACTGGGCACTGGCCTTGTGTTTACTGCTGTTTGCCCCTTCACTGTGCAGTTTCTCATGTACTTCCTCTGCACCGTGGACTGGCCACTGGCCTTGATGTTCACTACTTTTTGCCCCTTCCCTGTGCAGGATCTCATGTACCTACCCTACACCTTGGACTGACCGCTCTTCAGGTAAAATGGGAGGGGGAGTCGCAGCCATTATCAACACCAACTTCAGGTTCAGTACCCTGCCCTCTCTCCCTCTCAATGAGGTGAATAACATAGTAATCCAACTAGATTCCACCATGGACACCTTTGTCTGTGTATTAATCTATAGGCCCCCACTTCAGATGGCTCACTTTCCCCTCGTACTTAGCGAGCAGATGGCGAAACTCGCCACCGACCACACTAAGGTCCTCCTTATAGGTGATCTTAACTACTGGTACAATGATCCCCTTGAAGGACCTTAATCTGCTGAGTTATTTGACCTCCTCACTAACTTAAATTTTACACAACAAGTCTCCTCTCCCACCCATGTGAAGGGGCACATCCTAGACCAAGTGTGGACTAATGGTATGACTACTTCAACCCCTACAATTGACCCTTGCGTCTGGAGTGATCATCATCTTATAAAATTCATGATCATACTGCCGACTCTTCATAAAATCAGAACAGTTGAAGGTGGCTATGCTAGGAAATGGAATTCCATCAATACAAAAGACTTTCTCGACCCCCTTGACCAACACTGCCCCGTCCCATGGGCAATGACATCAACGACACTGAGGCAAATCTTTCCCAATGGCTTCTTGAGGCCAGTAACAAGCACACACCTCTCAGGAAAATTAAATTAGCCCGACGTGCCGATGCCCAGAGTTGGTTCTCCTCCGAACTTAAGACCCAGAAACTGGCCTTACGCCAACTAGAGAGGCAGTGGCGATGGGAATACTCCCTCGATAAGAAACTGCTGTACATATCCACCTGGAAAGAATATATGAAGACTATCACCGCAGCGAAAGCTGCTCATTTCTCTTCACACATCCTTAACTCTAACAAAAGCTCCAAAGAAATCTTTGTTATCATGAATGAACTGTCCAACCCAGACAGGGTTCTTACAAAGGTCATGCCCTCTCAAGCTCTCTGTAGTTCTCGAAATGATTACTTTATAGAAAAAATAATTACCATCAAAGCCAGCATTCCTCTGCACTCCCCCATGTCACCCGCTACCACTATACACAGTAACGAATGCACTCTTAGTTGGTTTCCCCCCATCAGCACTCAGATTCTTCAATAGCTCCTCATGAAAGTCAAATCTGGAGCTCCCTCTGACTGCTGCCCACCTCACATACTCAAGGACTGCTTATCAGTCTATCCTGGCCCAGCACTGACGCTATTGAATGAGTCACTCCCTACCGGTCAAGTTCCTAAAGCATTTAAAAAAGCCTCTGTTGTCCCTCTCCTGAAGAAACCCGGTGCTGATCCTACACTTTTACCTAATTATTGTCCCATCTCCCTTCTCCCATTCTTATCAAAAGTGCTTGGGGCTCACGTAGCCAAATGCCTGTCAGCCTTCCTGGAAGAATCTAAATATCTTAATTCTTATCAGGCAGGTTTCCGGCCAGCCCATTCTACTGAAACCATAATCTTAGCTGTCCTCGACACTCTCCGTGATGGCGCGGATAAACGGTCTCCTCAAGCACTGGTCCTTCTGGACCTCTCCGCCGCCTTTGACACGGTTGACCATGCTATTTTAGTCGACCGTGTCAAACAAGCCGGCATTCTGGGTGTAGCGGCTTGTTGGCTCTCCTCCTTCCTGGAGGATCGCTTCCAGGCTGTCTGCCTAAGCCACTTTGTGGCCCCACCACGCAAAACCAACTGTGGTGTACCACAAGGTTCCGCTCTTTCTCCCCATCTGTTCAACCTTTACATTCTCCCCTTATTCCACTCCCTTAAAGACAGGAATCTGACAGTTTTTAACTGTGCAGATGATCTGCAACTAGTTTTCCCGATCGACAACTCCCATAGTTCCATCACTGAATTTCAGACCACTATGTTACATATTCAACAGTGGATGGACCAGAACCACCTTAAGTTAAACCCTGGGAAGACGGAAATGGTTCTTATTGGGGACAGCCTTAAATGTTGGTGTCCTCATTACTGGCCTTCATAGTTAGGTCTTTTTCCCTCCCACTCGGCCAAAACCTTAGGAGTTACCCTCAACCATGATCTGTCACTAAAAACCCAGGTTGGCACGGTCATCTCCAATTGTTTCTTTCAAATAAGGAAGATCAAAAAGATACATCGGTTCTTCACACAGGAAGCCCTGACTAAAGTGGTGGTCGCCACTGTCTTGTCTCTCCTGGACTAAGCCAACTCTGCATACCTGGGCATGCCGATCTATCTGTTCAAAAGGCTACAGATGGCCCAGAATCAGGCAGCAAGACTGATCCTGCATCAACCCAGATGGCAGCCTGCCACCCCTTTGCTGAGGTCACTTCACTGGCTCCCAATCCCTTAACGCTGTGCCTTTTAGGTGGGCTGCCTCATCTTTAAATCTCTGCTTGGTAACAAGCCCAAATTTATCAACACTTTAATATCCAGGCACACCCCATCCCGGAACCTCCGCTCTGCTCATCTCTCACTGCTCACCATCCCCGTATTCAAACGAGTCCGTCAGGGCGGCTGTAGATTTGCCACTCTTGCCCCTAGATTGTGGAACACTCTCCCGTTGGAGATCCGTTCCTGTACTGAACTAATGTAATTTAGAAAATCCCTCAAAACGTGGCTATTTGCTCTAGCCTTTAAATAAAGCTGTTCCTTAACATTCTTTGAGCCTTACAGCGTCATGAAACCATCCGGTGTACGTGCGCTTTATAAATCATTTTTAACATTAACATTAACTGGCCACTGGACTTGTGTTCACAGCTGTTTACCCCTTCCCTATGCAGCTTCTCATGTACTTACTCTGCACCATGGACTGGCCACTGGCCTTGATGTTGACTGCTGTTTTTCCCTTCCCTGTGCAGGATCTCATGTACCTTCTTATGCACCTTGGACTGAACACTGGCCTTGTGCTCACTGCTGTTTGCCCCTTCCCTGTGCAGCCTCTCAAGTACTACTCTGCACCTTGGACTGGCCACTGGCCTTAATGTTCACTGCTGTTTGCCCCTTCCATGTGCAGGGTTTTATGTACCTACTCTGCACTTTGGACTGGCCACTTGCCTTGTGTTCCCTGCTGTCTGCCCCTTCCCTGTGCAGCTTATCATATACCTCACTGTACCTTGTACTGACAACTGGCCCTGATGTTTACTGCTTTTGCCCCTTCCCTGTGCAGCTTCTCATGTACCTCACTGTAACTCGGACTGGCTACTGGCCTTGATGTTCACTGCTGTTTGCCCCTTCCCTGCGCAGGTTCTCATGTACCTCACAATACCTTTGTTCTGGCCTTGATGTTCACTGCTGTTTACCCCTACCCTGTGCAAGGTCTCATGTTACTCACTGCACTTTGTATTGGTCAATGGCCATGCTCCTGTCTACTTTTGGTGCCTATATGTGTAATATGTGAATAAAGACAGTTACTCCTGTTGTCTGCTGTGTCAGTGTCATTGCGAAATAAATGGTTTTCTGTGTAGGTATGTTTTAATGTGACACATGCACAGTATGCCACTACAACATTGCCAATGGCTTGTTATACTTTTTCAGGGTTTTGCAGGGTTGACAGGCACTTCAGTTCTTATTGACCCTGAGGCTTGTGGGTGCAATGATTGTGGTTTGTGATGAATTACTGTTGTCATGATAATTTTTTGGTCAGGTTGGCTAAATTGTACGCATTTCATGTTTGGATGCACTGCCATCATGAAGTGGGGTTCTATCCACAGGATTGCAGGCAAGATGGACAGGGCCATCTTGTCTGTGTGTTCGTTATTGATTTGTGAACAGCAGTGCTGGTGTATGGTCATCTTGTGATGGCCAGTCATCCTAGTCACATGGGTAACTTTGAATCTGTGCACTTGGGTGGTCACGAAGTGTGCAGTGTGAAGAGGGTGACTTTGTCAGTTGTGTTCATGTGTGTGTGCCCCTGCAATGGCAATTGCACACATGTGTCACCCAGGAGTTGAGTGCCTGTAAGTTTGCTTAGTCAGTCCTGTGCCTGTGATTGTGTGCACATGTGGGAGCTGTAGGTTGTTCACTGTACAGTGTGGTGGTGTGCCCTTGCACTTCTTGGGGACACCTACTTGTTGTTGGCGGCAATTGTGAGTTTGCAGAGTGTGTCACTGGCAAGTCAGTGTTGTGCATTGTTGATCAGCCATGTGTCTTGATACTGTTTGTGCTCACTGTGCAGACCCGTTCAGCCACATTGACATTGTGGGTGTGTTTTCTCCAGCATTACTGACACTTGAGGATTTTTTGGCTCCAGTATGGCATGTCGGTTGTGGAGTAATAACATCACCTATCTGTGCTTTTGATGTCTACTCATTGTGAGTGTGCACCCATCTATTTGTGTATGGGCCACTCCAGACCTGTCCACTACTGTCGTACACAACACTTCACTCTCATGACAGCTCTCCCCTAGGTTTGCCAGTGTGTGTGCCTCACCACCTCTTTATTTGTTACACTTTGCTTTGTGGTGCTGTTCTGTAAACAGGACCTATGTGCCACTCAGAACAGTTTCCAAATTGGTTACATGTGATATTCTTGTACTGTGTTGTAGTCATGGTTACTCATATACAGTTTACCTGTTTGTGCTGCACAGTTCTCTGGTCATGTTGTTTTTACTTGGGTGTCCCAGACTTGTGCATCTGTGGGTGATGGGTGAGCTGTATGTGTGTTTGCTGAGTTACTACTTCTCTTCCTGAGTGTAATGTTGTGTACTCCTGTTCTGTTTGGGCTCCCATTGCCTTACCCCAGTTTTACTGTACAGGTCTGCGCTTGGTGTACTTCTGTGTATTTTGTGTGTGAGTTTTTTGTTTTGCTGTTGTTTTTGTGTCAGCATTGGTTCAGGCATCACTGAGTGTGTGTGTCATGTTTGTGGATGCCCCCCCCCCCCCCAGGAAGGGTGATTTTTTGTCAGTGTATTGACTGGACATCCTTGGCACCATTTTGTGTGTTTGACACTGGTATTGAGTGCTGCAGGTGCGAAGTTGTTGAGGGGGTTTGTGTGAAGGATCCAACTGGTGTTTGACAGCCATGGTATGTTACAATGGGCCCTGTATGTTGTGCTGCTGGCATGCACCTGTTCAGTAGTTGGATACAGATGTGTGGCTGTACACTCTTTGACTGCAGAGACTTCCTTTCATCCCTGTGCCTATGCATGGATCGTCTTGCTGTTTCCCAGTATGGTTGCAAAGAGGTGACTGTGGTTTCATTTCACTCACTGTGCCAGCCATTTATGATTTGATGGACTACGGGTGTTGTTATATGTTCCTTCTCTTGCATGTGATGTATACATGCTTAGTGGCTAGCTCGTTGGGCCTTCCATTTGTGTCCACCTCACTTTAGCTTTCCAATTTCTTATCCTCCATTGCTACTGACATCTTGTCTGTGTATGTGGCAGTGTGTCAGTGTGGGGTGTGTCTAATTAAGTGATTGTTCCTATTCATTATGTATGTTAATTTCACATTGTACTCAGTTTGCTTGCCATAAGTGTACTGTGGGTGTGGTGTGGGGTTGTCCTGGCCCTGATCTTATGTGCTGTGTGTTCCTGTGCAGCAGGATTTATTGGGCCAGGCTGGAGGAGAAGGAATTACTATAATAATAATACAAATAAGAATGGAGATAAAAAGCAACCTCAGAAGTGAAAAGTAGAACATGGACTGGGACTAAGTTTAATAAATATTAGAATCTTGTCACCTAGAGATTATTATCACGAGGTATTCGGCTCTACAATTTTTAATTTAGAAAGTACAGAACATAAAAATGAAGGTCTACAGATGTCTGTACAGCAAACTTAGAATGAACCTATTGGCATAATAGGAATACTGAAATTATTGTTACAGTGGATTAAGAACACAGTATTAGATATCAAATACTGGAGCCCTGATGATGTCCGCATAGGACGAAACGCGTCGGCTGATTTGAATTTGTAAATGTGCTGGTCTAATATATATGTGGAAATGAACTGTGACCTTTAAAGTAAAAGTAGAAAAGGACTCGTTGAACAAGAACTTGTTGAAAAGAACTGTGATTTTGTTGAATTAAAGAAGAAGAACATTTATTTTGGAAGAACAATTTTCTGCCTATGGACTGGTTATTGAAAATATTCCAAATATTGGCAAAATTTGTTTTCAGAGATTGTTGGGCATTCCTCTTGAGTGTAATTGCTTATTTAATTTCAAGGTGGCCCGAGGGCGGTAGACCACCAGGGTTGTAGCGCCTGTTCTCAAGTTGAGAGTTTACAAAGTGTTTAGAATAATTAACTTGTGTGGCCTAGTGCTAAGCCCTTACCGCGAGTGATTCTGAATTGTAGCTTATAAAAACTTCTAATAATAAATGATGGCTTAGCGACTTTCATGAATGCTGCTTCCGAATAACATTGATAGTTGCTTTCATATTACTGACTAGCTATTGTTCACACATCAAGTTCATATCTCATACTTTAGCTTAGGCAAGAGCGTTCTCATGAGCACCTTCCCTCATGTAACAAATGCTGTAATAATTATATCAATCAGGGTGACTAAAATACAGACTGTAAGAATTGGAAGAAGTATCATATGACTGATGACACCACTTTGTGAACTATTTTCATTGGATATCGACAAAGTGTTAAAAAAGTATGAACCTATATTAATGAGCGACCCTTGACCCACCAGGTAGGTCGCTCCCCCTCTGCACAGCTCCGTCTGTGTGCCTCTGCCCCACCTGCCCCTGCGTCTGTGACTGCTGTTGTCTGTCTTCCCCCGCCGCCTGTACGTGGTCCTTGCCCGTTTTCTTTTATTCTGTACCCCTCGCTGCCCCCGTGTCTCTGCCCGGTTTTCCTTTCTGTACCCCTCACTGTCCGGTGTCCCTCTGCCCGGTTCTTCCCTTCTGTTCCCCTCGCTGCCCCTGTGCCTCTCTGCCTGCTTTTGCCTTCTGTTTCCAGCTGCCCCATATTTCTGTGTCCTTTTAGCTTTCTTTGCCACTTGTTTTTTGCTGACTTCTGTGCCCTTTGCTTTCTGTGCCACTCGTTTCCCCCTCGTTTTTGTGCCCCTTTTCCCTTCTGTGCCACTCGTTGTTTATTGATTTTGGTGCCATTTTGCCCTAATCGATGCCCTCTTTCCTTCTGTTCCCTCCGTTGTCCATCACTGCCCCCACCGCTGTGTCCCCTGCGGCCCGACCCCCTGACTGCCCACTGCCCATTTGCTGCCCCCGCCTCCCAGCTGCTCCTCCCTCCCACCTCCCCATATATGCCAGCCGCTGCACGGCCGCGTGTAGCGGCACGCCACTGGCACACTGAAGGAGCCCCTAAGGCAAGCCCGTCTGCGCCCGTCCTTGCATGGACTGTGCCCAGTGCCAGAACCCCTGGCCCATGCTCCCGCCATGACCATTGCCGCTGCAATGATGCCAGCACACTCCACGCCCTCAACCCCGGACAGATCCACATCGGCTTCAAGTCCACCCCGAAATGCACACACAGTCCTTTCACCTGCCGGAACTGCAGCTACACCAGCCTCAGAACCGACAAACCACCCGCCAAGAATGACCGCAGCCACCTGCGATGCATACTACTGAACACCTGCTCCACGCACAAACACACCGTCAAACTCTGGGACCTGCTCGACACAACATCCCTGGATGTGGCCTTCCTGACAGAGACTGCTCCACACCCAACATCACCATAGCCATCCCAGACAGCTACAAGATCATCCGCAGAGACCGCACCAACGGAGTCGGAGGAGGAATCGCCATTGTCCACAAGAACAGCATCAGGGTCTCGACTAGCACCGACGACGCACTCAGCACCGCCGAAGACCTGCACTTCCAGATCCACACAGACCCCTCAGAGGCACCATCGTCTACTGACCCCCCAGAACCTGACCCCAGGTCAGGGACTCCATCGCCGACTTCATCAGCACGCAAGCCCTGACCGCCACCGACTACATGCTCCTTGGAGACCTGAACTTTCACCTTGTGAACAACAATGACAACAACTCCACAACCCTGATCAATAACCTCACCAACGGGGGAGGAGCTTGGCGGGCATCCGAGATGGCCGCTTGAGCACAGCGCTCTCCGGACCCTCGCCGCTCCCGGCATTTTATCCTGACTGAATCCTGATTTCCTGCAAGAATTCATGTGGAGGACGTTTGGCTGATGACCCTGGCACTTTTCAGAAATCGATTTGGACATTGGATTCCTGAGATATGGTGATCTGAACTTTTGGGCTCCGCCCTTGAGGTGCGCCCGGGACGGGGTGCGGTTCTGTGGCCGTCCTGGAATCGAACAACAGCGGCAGGAGAACGAGCCTTGTGGGTCCCCCTCCTAAGTTTCGGTTTCGATTCTGTTTCGACTTGGGCCGACAGTGTGCGTGTCGTGCAGGGACTGATACTTGGAGGCAGATCGGCTGTTGGGCCTTCCTGTGGACTATTTGCTGGTTTGGCGACCTCTACCCGTGTGGTGCCCTTTTTTGAACCTTTGGTCCTGCGATTTGGTGTCGGGCCCGTTGACCCTGGTGGCTCGCCTTGTGACGCGTCTTCAAGATGGCGGGCAGAGGGGACAGGGAGACGCGCAAGATGAAAACACCTCTGCGCGGAGCTCCGGTTCAATCAAATGTTATGGACCGCTATACCCATTCTAAGGGGTCCCCCGGAGCTGCCCTGCCTGGTCCTATTACAGCGTCCGATCGAGTTTTGGAGGAGTCGGCGGAGCCCTCCCTGCAGGACATTATGGGCGCCATTTCGGGCGTGAGGGAATCCATCGGCCTACAGTACGAGGCCTTGGCCCATAAACTTGACACTGTGGCTATTGAAGTGAATCTGATTCGTGCTGATCTCGGCAAGACGAATGAAAGGGTACAATCATTGGATATTAAATCATCCAGCCTCACGAAGGACGTATCGGAGCTCCAGACGGAGGTTGGGAATCTCCGTCGGGTGAACGACTTCATGACCCGACGCCTGGAGGATTTTGAAAATAGGGCACGTCGCTGCAATGTCCGTCTGGTTGGAGTACCGGAGAACCCAGAACCCCACTCGGTGGATCTCCTGGTTGAAGATCTGGTCTTGAACCATCTTGCCCCTTCTGGTCTTACTAAGTTTTTCACAGTGGAACGTGCACATCGTGTTCCGGGGGGCAAAGGTAAGCCGGGAGCCCCGCCGAGACCTATTGTGGCAAAGCTTTTCCACTATAGAGACCGGGACGCTATCCTGCAGGCTTCGCGGGTGAAGGGCCCTGTGGCCTTTGAAAATGCCACGGTGAACTTTTACCCGGACTTTTCCCAACAAGTTCAGAGACAACGGATGGAATTTCGTGGTGCCAAGAAACGTCTTCGGGACCGGGGCCTACGCTATGCTATGCTCTTTCCCACCAGGCTTCGGGTCGAGTATAACGAGCGTACCCTTTTCTTTGATCGACCAGATGTTGTTAATGACTGGCTGGACTCCTTGCCTGACCGTCCTCCTGAGACCGAGCCCGCCGCTCACCCTGGTGGTGCCGAAGGTGGTGCGGAGATCTGACTGTTCGGCTCTCATGTCTTACTTTGAACACGTTTTCAGGAGTGTTGGCCGGCGTTCCTCTACAGCATAATTATTTTGTCTTTAGTTTGTTCCTTTTAGTTCTTGGTGTGGTCGGGGGGCGGGTGGAACGGGGGCCTTTCCTCCTCCGGGGTCTTTGTGTAGAATAGGGGTCCTAGGGCGACAGGCACACTGCAGGTTGGGGTGGCTCTTTAGCTTTTTGCAGGGGTGCAGGGTGGGGGGTGTTCCTTTTCAGTTTGGGGGAGGGGGGTTGGGAAGTTCTTTCTTTTCTGTGTGTTTTTCAAGGCAGATTGCTCCTGTGTTTGCTGCTGTTTCTGATGTCGTGCTCATGGACGTGGGGTCTTGGATCGGGTGGATGGGATGGGGGGTAGAGGGTTAAAATTCGTTTCCTGGAACGTTAACGGTCTGGGAGATCGTATTAAGCGCAGTGTGGTTTTGAAATGTATACGACGTTTATCACCGGACATTGTTTTCCTGCAAGAAACTCATTTGATTGGAAATGTTTGTTATGCAATGAATAGGTGGGGCTACCGCCTTGTGGCACACTCGGGGTTTACCTCTGGTTCCAGGGGTGTGGGTATCCTTGTTCGAACCTCCCTCCCCCTGGCAATTGATGAGGTGATTCAAGATGACCGAGGGAGGTATGCGGTCTTGGTGGGTAGATATGAGGGCCGCACCCTATCTCTCTTCAATGTATATGTCCCCCCGGGTTTGCAGACTTCTACTTTCACTGATTTGGGCCGCGTCTTGTTAGATCTCCCTAATAGTACTCTCTTCCTGGCCGGTGATTTTAATTCGGTGCTTTCCGGCCTTCACGATCGCCATCCCCCTAGGGATACTCCGGCTGCTCAGCAGTGGTTGGGTGGGTTTCTAGATACCTTTGGCCTTGTGGACTGCTGGCGACTGTTGCATCCCACTCAGCTTCAATACACATTCCACTCTGGGGCACATGGCAGTTTGTCTCGGCTGGATTATTTCCTGATGCCCGCGGCCCAGTCGTCGGCGGTCAGTGAGATTTTGCATTTGCCGAGGGGTATCTCTGACCACTCGCCGCTCTGGCTTCGTTTTGAGGTTGGGGTGGAGGCAGCGGGCCGAGTAGCTCCCATTAACCCATGGTACCTTTCCTCCCCTGAGACCCGTAGCCTCTTGCTCAAGTCCATGGATGCGTATTTCCTGGACAACGAGGGGTCGGTCTCTTCGGCTGTGTCCCTGTGGGAAGCTTTTAAAACGGTGATTCGTGGACAGGCCCTTTCCTTGATTGTTGAAGCTAAGAAAGCCGGGAAGAGGGAGGTGGTAGACCTTGAGGGGGAGATTTCGGCTTTGGAGGACGAACTGGACTCTGGTGTCACACCTGAGAAACTTCACGCCCTGGGTTTGAAACAATTTGCCTATAAATCCCTGGTCACGGACGCTGCAAAGGTGATGTTTCGAGAACAACAAGGCAGGTTATATGATGTCGGTGATAAAGCGGGTAAACTCCTAGCGTGGTTGGACAAGAAAGAAAGAGTTAATCGTGTGGTGCCCGTGATTCAGTCTGCGAGTGGTGAGAATGTGACTGACCCGATTGCTATTGTTGACCGTTTTGCCGAATACTTCCGTGTTGTGTATGCTCCCGTGTCTGTGAGGGATGTGGCTGATTCTCGTCTTCTGTTGCGTGATATAACTCTGCCCTGTGTCTCCGACTTGGACCGTATTGCTTTGGACTCCCCTTTTACGGCTGATGAGATAGCTACTGCTATCCGTTCGCTCCGCTCGGGCAAAGCATTGGGCCCGAACGGGTTGCCTATTGAGTTGTACAAGTTACGTCCCGATAAGATGGCGCCGTATCTCCGCGATATGTTTTTAGAATCCCGAGAGCGGAACATCCTTCCCTACGATCAGCGTCTGGCGACGATAGTCGTCATCCCCAAAGATGGTAAACCGCGGGACCTTTGTTCCTCATATAGGCCTATATCCCTGTTAAATGTTGAACCCAAGGTTTTGGCGAAACTTTTGGCGTCCCGTCTTCTGTCGGTTCTTGGTGACCTGGTCCATCCGGATCAATCTGGCTTTATCCCGCATCGCAACACTGCTTTGAATCTACGTCGCCTTCACGGCGTGATAGCGAGGGCGGGGCTGTTGACGGAACCGGCCATTTTGGCGTCTTTGGATGCCTCTATGGCCTTCGATACTGTGGAGTGGCCCTATTTATGGGCGACTCTTGAGAAATTCGGATTCGGGTGCGAGTTTATTAGCTGGATTAAATTGTTGTACGCGGAACCTCTGGCGCAAGTTGTGGTGAATGGTAGGGTGTCGGCTCCCTTCTCCTTGGGCAGGGGCACCCGTCAGGGTTGCCCCTTGTCTCCGCTACTGTTTGCACTCGCACTTGAACCATTGGCGGCCTGGCTTCGGTGGGAACCGTCCCTTAAAGGGATTCGTTGGGCCCCGGACTTTGAAGACCGTGTCTCGCTTTATGCGGACGATATCCTCTTGTATCTTACCTCCCCTCGTAAGTCTTTATCCGTTTTATTTGACGTTCTCGCGTCCTTTGGTGCTAACTCGGGCCTTGTAATTAACTGGACCAAGTCCTGTGTATATGTTTTATCTGGTGTCTTGCCTCCGTTGCCGAGTAGACTTCCCATTCAGGTGGCCCAGGATGGCTTCAAATACTTGGGGATTTTTGTTACTTTGGACTCGTCCCTTCGCTTTGATCGTAATCTCCTTCCCCCGTTGCTTAGACTACGTTTGGATGTTGCCCGCTGGCGTAAACTTCCCTTATCTCCTCTGGGTCGGGCGGCCCTGTTTAAAATGATGTCATTGCCGCGATTTCTCTACGCTCTCCAGAACTTTTATGATCCTATCCCTAAGACCTATTTTCGGGAGATTGAGAGTCTTCAGAGACAGCTTATTTGGGATGGGCGTCCGCGCATTGCTCTCGCGAAACTTTCCATCCCGTGGTATGACGGGGGCATGGCGCTCCCCGACATTAAGAGATATTATTGGGCCTCCCACCTGTCTGCTATCAATCACGTTATGTTTTCGCCGGGTCGTAATCCGGCGTTCGAGATGGATAAACTTCAGCTCCCGGGAGGTGATTTTAACAGAGTGCTTTACTCTCGCTCCGCTGGGCGCCATCTTGTGGGACCTACATTGACTGCTTTGACTGTGTGGCGCGCTGCGAATGTGAGCTTGGGCTGGGAAGATCGCTTGACGTTGGCGACACCGCTTTATGCTTCGGAACGTCTGGGCGGTCTCTGGTCTACCAAGGGTTTCGACCGTTGGGATGTGATTGGGATTAGTAAGGTGGGGGATGTGTATTCTAAGGGTTCTGTGCGGTCGTTTCAGGCCCTCCAGGCTGACTATGGCCTGAATGGTCGGGAGTTCTTTCGTTATCTACAGGTCAGACACGCCCTTGCTTCGGTATTTGCTCCTGGTGAGATTCCGCCTGATTCTTCCCCCCTTGAAGACCGTATCCTTGACGGGCATCTTCCTGATAGCACTATCTCCCTGATCTATAAGAAGTTGATTAATAATCGGGCCGACCTACTGGTCCGACTTCGGGAAGCGTGGGTGGGCGATGGGTTGGAACTTGATGATGAGGACTGGCAATCGGCCCTCTCCTCCCCGAAGGAGGTGGCTATTCCGGCTCGTCTCCGTCTGGTTCAACTTAAGATCCTTCATCGGGTGTACGTTACGGGACCGCGTCTGGTGGTGATGGGCTTTTCCTCCGACGGGTTATGCAAGCGTGGCTGTGGTTTGAGTGCAACTTTTTTGCATATTCTTTGGGAGTGCCCGATGGTGGCTGCTTATTGGACGGCTGTGCTTGAAGTGATGGCTGTGGTGACAGGTGTGTCCTTGCGTCCGGAACCTCGTCGCTGTCTTTTGAATGTTTGGGAACCCACCGACTATTCGGTGGCCCAGACCAGATGGGCCACCCTGGGTTATATGGTTGCGAAGCGGGATATCGCGCAACTCTGGGGGGCCTCTAGGCCCCCTGACGTCTCGAAATGGGAGGATAATATGGACTGGTCCATGTTCCGTGAGAAGACTGTCTATGTGGCCAGGGGCAGACCCGGGGCGTGGACGAAGGTTTGGGGTCAGTGGAATGACTACCGTGGCGACATTTGTACTCCTCCCCTTGTAGGCACTGCTGAGATTACCCTGTCTCCCTAGGCGAGCGTTCCTGGAACCCTTTATACAGGGGTTGTGCTGGTGTTTCCGGTTCTCCCCTCTGATCTCCTCGCCCCTCCCCACCCCCCCCCCCGATCTCCTTGGAGCTTGGAGCTCCGTTTATGTTCTCCTGCTGCTATACCCCCTTTACGTCCTTTGGGCTGACTGACAGTACTATACTTTCGCCTTGTTGTGTGCTTGTTCTTTCATATAAAATAAAATCTGTATTGTCCTGTATTTCGTGGGGAGTATTGCATTGTTGGTCGATTGTTGCCTCTGCGGGCAGGTATCTTGTATTTCGACTCCTCTTTAGCGGCCAGCCCGTGTGGTTGTAGGCCCATCCTTGTATTTTCTTGCTTACTCCAATAAAGGTTTATAAAAAAAAAAAAAAAAAAAAAAAAAAAAAAATAACCTCACCAACCTCGTACTAAAGCAACTCCCACCCACTTTGCCGGCCACACGCTCGACCCCCCTTCTCCTCAAGCCCGCACGTCTCCGTCAGCCACACCACCGACCTCCTCTGGACCGACCACCGCTGCATCCACTTTACCTTCCAGAAACCCACCATACACCACCGCACCCAACAGATCCCCCGCCGCTGCTGGAGCAAAATCACCAAATACCAACTACATGCAAATCTCGCTTTCAGCTCACCCCTCCGAACCCTCCAACACCGACGACGCTACCCACAGCCTCAGACGCTGGATCAAAGACTGCGCCAACACCCTCGCCCCGCTGAAGAAACCCCCCCACAGAGACACCAGCAAGAGGGTCAGCTCGTTCACCCCGGAACTCCTAGCCTACAAGCAAGCCTGTCGGAAACTAGAGAAGAAATGGCACAGCGAACAAACTGTGGACAACTGTGCAGCACACAAGGAAGCCATCCGCAACCACCACCACCTCATCAGGGCTGCCAAGAGAACCTCGTTCAAAGACCGCCTTGACAACAACGCACACAATAGCAAGGAGCTCTTCAACATCGTGAAGGAACTCTCCAAATCCAGCTCCAACACTAACGACATTCTGCCGTCACAAGCCCTGTGCGACTCCCTCGCCACCTTCTTCCACCGCAAGACAGCAGACATCCATGACAGCTTCAACACCCAGACAGACTCAACAGACAGCAACACAACAGACCCTCTGCACACCATCGACCACGAACCCCTGCTAGCCTGGGCCAGCGTGAGTACCGATGACTACATCAAGACCATGAGCACAATCCACTCCGGCTCTCCGTCAGATCTCTTCCGGCACCACGTCTTCAACAAAGCAAGCAGCTCCATCGCACCCCACCTGTGCAACGTCATCAGTCTCTCCCTTGAAACTGCGACTTTCCCAGAGAGCTGGAAACATGCTAAGATCAACACCTTACTGAAAAAACCCAAGGCTGACCCTATAGACCTCAAGAAATTCCGGCCCATCTCACTGCTCCCCTTCCTGGCCAGGCTCATCGAGAAACTATTCATCAAAGGAGAGGGATGAGGAATTCTTGTCCCGTTCAGTTCCCCAAGGACAATATCTTAGTAATCAATGAGAAAAGGACACTTGTATCTACAAAAAACCATTGGTTCTCTTTGACAACCCTCATAGACGCTGAAGATTGTAACGATGCGGTATATTTGTTTTTCCGCCCCTCATCTAGCGTCATGGCATAGTCATTGGGTGGTCAAAGGTAAAGTATGCCTGCCTCACCCGAGGCACCTCTGGAAAGTGTAGAAGTGTCCAGAGATCAAAATGACCCCTCCAGATGGAGAGGGTCAAAGGCCAAACTACGAGGGAATTTGTAAAAAACAGTATGATCACCAAAAGACAAATTTATTAGAAAGGGTGAATACTGTTGACTAAAATAGCTGAGTATATTCGATAATCGTGTAACTGGATTATCATATATGGTATTGATAAAAAGTCGACATGTTTCAGCTCCTGATGGCCCAGCCGGGTCTATAGAGCTTTCGTCAGGACAAATACAAAAAAAGGGGGGGGAAATTACTTACACAACTTGTGCAGTATTCATGTGCTTACGGGCAATCACGGATTCATTTTCCTGTATATTTGGAAACACAAAACAAAACATCATACTGTTCACATATGTATATTAGGCATACTAAACTGTTCATTTGTGTCACAGTCACTGACACACTATTCTAGTTGAAAGGTGCCGTTTTTCAATGTGCACAATACTGAATGCACTCAAACTTTTACTGAGCAGTGAAAAAGGTGGAAAAATGAGGGAAAAACAAAGTGGCAGAGGTTTAAGTCAGAAAACGACCGCTTAAGCTTCAATGGTGCATTTATATGTTATAACGCTGTAAAGCTTATGGTAACTTGTGCTGCTGTAGCGTAATAAGTAACATGAATCTAATTCAATTGTAATGATACACCACATTTTGTATGGCGGTTTATGAAGTATTTACGTTGAAACTACATTCTCAGCTCGATGGTAATCGTTATATGATAGTACTCTGCACCACAGACATATTAAAGTTATTGTCGGGTCATAGCGGTAGAATACCTGATTGCATGGAGAATTCCTCCTCTTCAGGGTGCTTAGAGTCGCTATTAGTCGTGGTCTAGGCTGCAAGTAATAGACAGGATGCATAAATATCATGGTGAGCCTAGGGAGCACAGCGAGTACTGCGTTCGGAGGCTCCTCACTTACCCACGTGTCCGTCCAGAAAGTGCCTGTGCTGACTCTGCCCCTGGAAGCGCCGAGCGCAGGCAGATCGGCACCTTATGACGTTACTACATAGACATAGACGAGGTCTGCAGTGTGGAAGACAGACTTGCGTCGTGATTGTAGAAAAAACACTTATTGGTGCACAGTTATCTAGGTCTGAGTGGAATGCTATCAGCGGGCCATAGATATTTATAAAAGGATTATGCTCCAGAATTAATTTGCGTAAAAAAATTAATTAATAAGGCTAGACCTAGAAGAGGTCTATGACATGGAGAACAGATTAGCGAGGTGTTACTAGACACTGCGTTAATTTGTACAAATTTAACCAGATCTACCTCAAGTCAGGTGGAAAAACTTAAAGCGGGCTCGAAATTTTCAAAAAGGTCAATTATCAGAAATTTATTCGGCCCGTTTTTGTTATTAAATTAATTCAACTGGAAGGAGATTTCCTTATATATGGTCACTGTATGTTAAGTTCACTCTGGGGGAACCAGACATAAGGTGCTATATCTCTATCCCAAGTTCAGACAAATAGGAAGGGTAATGTGGTAACTGTATATGTGTCATAAGGCTATTACCCAAACCACAAGGGGATCAATAAAAATGATGCCAAGGAATATTATCGTTCATCCCCGACACATGGGTCTTCAGACGATTCACCCATCTTTGCTCCTTTTCGAAAAGGATTTGTTCAGCATTCGTGTCTCTTTCTTGGAGCATCTCGAGGACCGTCCACCTCAGGTCGTCACATGTGTGGCCTGCTTCAACGTAATGGGCACATAATTTCGTTGTATTCTTTTTTAGTCTAACATTACTTCTGTGTTCTCCAATGCGGATTTTCACCTACCTGCAGGTTATGCCTACATATTGCTTCTGGCAGGGGCAGGTGATCAGGTATATCACATGAGTTGAGTTGCAGATTGTATGCTGACGTTGGGTCCATAGTAGTTGGTCAGTCAGTTGCAATGTTTTAGTATTCTTAGTGAATTTACAGACCCCACACATACCACAAGGGTAATGTCCAATCACTGGAGCCATATTTGGATCTCTAATGCTCAGCGGTGGTCGCCTTGTCAAGGGGCGTGTGTGAACCAACACATCTCTGATGTTTTTTGTCCTTCTATTGGCAAATCTAGGCTTCGGCCAGTTGTAAGCACCCGAAGTGATAATGGGCCAATTTTTCTTTATCAGTTTTTGGACCTCATACGTTGCTGGGCAGAAAGTAGTGACACAGGTCACAAGGTCTCTGACTGGTTCTTTTTCATAAATCTGTAACAAACAATCGCGTGGTTGGTTGTGTGCCCTTTTCCTACACTTGGAGATAACCCGAGGGGTATAGTCTCTGGCTTGAAGTTTTTTACTCAGGATGCGTGCCTGTTGTGTATAGTCACTGGTTTTACTGCAATTTCGTTTATGTCGTAGAAACTGGCTATATGGGAGATTATCTCTTAGTGGTTGAGGATGATAGCTCAGGTACGACAGGAGGCTATTCTTAGCAGTAGGCTTTGTGTATGTTTTAGTTTCCAGTTTGAACAAAGGTCTTGGGTTTGTTCCAACTCCCCCCTTAGATCCATTCAAACTTAAGTGTGAGTTATCTGAATTCTGTAGAACTCTCAAATTAAAAGCTTTCTTTGATGGATCACCAACTCAATGTAATGAAGGAGACACAACGTTACGAAGAAAATCTAAATTTGTACCCCCTACCAATGCGGTCCCATTGGAAATCTTAGCATTCGAACAGGCGATTATTTTATTTATTTATTCAAAGTTTTATATAGCGCGAACAGGATCCTTACAGATATCAGAGCGCTTCACAAAGACAGGGAAGGGGCAATAGGAGTAAACAGAGATAATGGGAACAGTATAATAGTCAGTAACATGGTAATAACATGGATGATAAAAACAAACATAAAACCAATCCATATATGATCAGGTAAGTAACATGGTAACATGGTAATAACATGGTAATAACATGGTAATAACATGGTAAGTAACATGGTAATAACATGGATGATAAAAACAAACATAAAACGAATCCATATATGATCAGGTAAGGGAGTAGTATAGAGCAGCACAAGTCATTGATCCCACTACAATGGTGTACAGGTGGATCAGTAAACCAACGTGTATCATATCTTGGTCGGTAGTAAGAGAGTAGCGTAATAGTGCCCCCAACAAGTCGAGTATAGAGCCAGGGGATAGGCAGAGCAGCGGTACAAAGCAATGCAGAGTCTCTGACCCAACATCTGTAGCGATCAGGAGATCTTGGCCAGAAGGATTGTTTTCACCTCTTTCTTGAAGAGTGCAGTGGAGGTGATTAGCCTTGTTTCAGGAGGGAGCGCATTCCAGATCCTGGGTGCCATTCCTGAGAAGGAGCGTTTGTAAGTTTTCGCTTTCCGAAATCTACGAGGTTTCAGGAGTAGATTTTTAGTACTCCTATTGGATCTCGAACCTCCTGATATAGACAGCTTTTGAGCGAGGTAGTTGGGTGCCTTGTGGTGCACGGCCGCGTGTGTCATAGTTGCAATTTTTAGCTGTATTCTGGCTTCAAAAGGCAGCCATTTTAGAGACTTTAAGTCTGGGGATATGTGCGAGTGCTTTCTAGAGCCAGTAATGAGTCTCGCGGCAGCGTTCAGGAAGGCTCTTAAGGGTGCTGTTGTGGATAGTGGGAGACCGCTGAGGGTCGCAATTCCGTAGTCTATTCGAGGGATGACTAGAGCTTGTACAGCAGTTTGGAAGTCTTTGGCCGGGAGGAAGGGTTTAATTTTCCTCAGCGTGTTAATTTGGAAATTAGCTGCTTTTGTGGCTTTGCTGACGTGCTGCTGCATGTCGAGCTTGGCGTCGAGTGTGATGCCTAGGGATTTCGCCGAGTCCACGATGGTAGGTTGGACATTGAGTGCTGTTAGGTTGTTGAGCCAGGTTTGGGTGGTGGAGATTTTCGCCGGAGGTGAGATGAGTAGGAACTCAGTTTTTAGAGCATTTAGTTTGAGGTGATTATCGGCCAGCCAGGATTGGGTGTTAATAAGCGTGGAATTCAGCTGTTTGATATCTTCCGGGGATTGTAACTTTCGGTAGAGTTGTGTGTCATCAGCGTACATATGGAATTGAACATTGGATGCTTGAAGCAAGGTGGCGAGGGGTTCCATAACGAGGTTGAACAGTGTAGGAGAGAGGGTGGATCCTTGTGGAACCCCTAGATCTGCAGGCACAGGTGTAGATAGTACATTGTCGATCTTGAACCTCTGAGACCGGTTGTGAAGGAAAGACGAAAACCATTTGAGAACAGTTCCCGATAGCCCCATTCTAGTACTTAGCAGCTCCAACAAGTTCTCATGTTTGACCGTGTCAAATGCTGACGAGAGATCAAGAAGGATGAGGAGGCAGGACTCATTGCGATCCAGAATTTGGAGGGCGTCATCAATTATGTGTGTCATAGCTGTTTCCGTGCTATGTTTCGCTCTGAAGCCTGATTGATGAGGGTTGAGGAGGTCAAATTGATCAATGTGTTTTGTTAGTTGGAGTTGGACACATTTCTCCAACAGTTTGGCCAGGGTGGGGATATTGGTGATGGGCCGATAATTGTTTAGGTCAGACGGATCAGCTGTAGGTTTCTTGAGTATAGGCGTGACTTGCCCCACCTTAAGGGAGTCTGGAATGTGTCCTTGTTGCAAAGAGCTGTTGATGATCTTGGTCCAGAGAGGGAGGAGCAAGGGGATAAAGTCTTTTACAGCATTAGCAGGTAGAGGGTCTGTGAGGTGATTAGAGGGCTTCAAAGTGCAGAGCAGTTTGTGTATAGCTTCTTCCGAGTAGGTGTCGAAGTACTGCCAGGATGCCTTGTTTTTAGGTTGAGTGTCAGCCATTCTGGTGTAGTTGGAGTATCGATTTACATCCATGATGAGGTCATTTCTTATGTTGTCAGTCTTATGTTTAAAGAAAGCAGAGAAGGCTTCACAGTGTGGGGTGTCATTTGTTGTGCTATTTGATTGTGTGGGTTGTGCCTTTGTTTGGGTCTTGATTAGCTCGAACAGTTTTCTTGGCCTATTCTTCGCTTGGTCCAACTGGCGGCTGAAGAAGTCCGACTTTGTGCGCTTTATTTTCCTAAAGTAGGCATTTCTCTTGGTCTTAAGCTTTTTGAGATGCAGTGCTGAAGGGTCCGATCTCCAGGTGCGCTCTGCCATTCGCATATTACGCCTTTCGTCATTGAGACTGTCATCATACCAGGGGTTAGAAATTTTGGTGGAGACTCTCTTCAGTTGCAGAGGGGCGACTTCATTGACTATTGTATTCATAGAGTCAAGGTAGTGGTCAGTCAGTGATTGAACATCTGAGGCACCTGAAGGGGGAAGGAGGAGGTTGCCGATGTGGGGAGGTAGGGTGGAGGGGTTAAGATTCTTCAAATCCCTTTTCCATGTTTTGGATTTGATTGGTTGAGTAGGGTTAGGTTTAACTTTTTCGTTGATAAAGAAGGTGATAATGTGGTGATCTGACCAATCGCAGGGTAGAATCGCTTCCAGTTGAATAGCGTTCTCTTTGGCAATGATGAGATCGAGTATCGCGCCTTTGTCGTGTGTTGGTTTATCGCATAATTGGGTGAGGTCAAGCGCATTGAGGAAAGTTTTTAGACTATTCACCGCAGTGTCTTTCTGATCGTTCCAGTGGAGATTGAAGTCACCCAGGTAGACTTGAGTGGTCTGCCGACCGGCGTTGGAAGTGATCAGGTCCATGACTTGTTGGGTGAATATGAGATTGTCACCAGGCGGGTGATAAATGAGATGTAAAGTACATACATTCTTAAAGGCATTGACAACTTGGATCACAATAAAAAAGTTTTCCAGAATTTGAACAGACATGAACGCCGTGCTCTAACAGAGCTGAGAGAGAATGACAATATAGTCATTAAACCCGCGGACAAGGGTGGGGGTGTTGTCATTTTGACAAAAGAAGGTTATAACCAACAGTGCCTCGCCTTGCTTTCAAATGAAACTTTTTACAAACGGCTTGATTCTGACCCCACCGAGAGGATTACCAACACTATAGCGATCATGACACACGAAGCAGAGGTGAATGGGTGGATTTCGAAGAAGGAAGCTGACTATTTAACACCAAGATCTACAAAGGTCCCCTTCTTCTATTCTCTACCGAAGACCCATAAAAACAAGTTCCCTCCACCGGGTCGCCCAATAGTTTCGGGTATTGGTTCCCTCCTTGAACCGTTGTCCAAATTTGCTGACCAATTCTTAAAACCTGTTGTGCAACGGACACCAACATACCTAAAAGATACACAAGATCTTCTGATACAGATTGCGAATAGAGATTTCGATCCAGACACTATGCTCCTAGTGGGACTAGATGTTGAATCCCTATACACGAGCTTACCTCAGGATGAAACGATGCAAATGCTGGAAGACTTACTCTTCCAAGAAGAATGGACATATCGCACCCCCCGCCATTTCATTTTGGAATGTTGCCACATGGCTTTGAAGGAGAACTATTTTGAATACAATAAACAACTGTTTCTACAATGCCATGGAACTTCTATGGGCAGTGCCTTTGCTCCTTCGGTAGCTGGATTATACG
Organism: Lissotriton helveticus; assembly: GCF_964261635.1. Lineage (NCBI taxonomy): Eukaryota > Metazoa > Chordata > Amphibia > Caudata > Salamandridae > Lissotriton > Lissotriton helveticus. The sequence goes on from NC_136065.1 coordinate 1,503,837,596, forward strand.
TCAGTCAGTTTGAAAAAAACTGTGTTCTAAACAACCAAAATCCATTCGTTTCCAGTATACTCTACTGGAAACGATACATCGATGACGTTTTACTGATCTGGGACATCAAACAAGATCTACAGATGTTCATTGATTGGTTAAACGGGCAGATAGACCGCTGGTTGAAATTCACGTTCACAGCGAGTAACAAAAGCATTGATTTTCTGGACCTGACGCTTTTCTGTGAAAACGGGAAACTGGAAACTAAAACATACACAAAGCCTACTGTTAAGAATAGCCTCCTGTCGTACCTGAGCTATCATCCTCAACCACTAAGACATAATCTCCCATATAGCCAGTTTCTACGACATAAACGAAATTGCAGTAAAACCAGTGACTATGCACAACAGGCACGCATCCTGAGTAAAAAACTTCAAGCCAGAGACTATACCCCTCGGGTTATCTCCAAGTGTAGGAAAAGGGCACACAACCAACCACGCGATTGTTTGTTACAGATTTATGAAAAAGAACCAGTCAGAGACTTTGTGACCTGTGTCACTACTTTCTGCCCAGCAACGTATGAGGTCCAAAAACTGATAAAGAAAAATTGGCCCATTATCACTTCGGGTGCTTACAACTGGCCGAAGCCTAGATTTGCCAATAGAAGGACAAAAAAACATCAGAGATGTGTTGGTTCACACACGCCCCTTGACAAGGCGACCACCGCTGAGCATTAGAGATCCAAATATGGCTCCAGTGATTGGACATTACCCTTGTGGTATGTGTGGGGTCTGTAAATTCACTAAGAATACTAAAACATTGCAACTGACTGACCAACTACTATGGACCCAACGTCAGCATACAAACTGCAACTCAACTCATGTGATATACCTGATCACCTGCCCCTGCCAGAAGCAATATGTAGGCATGACCTGCAGGAAGGTGAAAATCCGCATTGGAGAACACAGAAGTAATGTTAGACTAAAAAAGAATACAACGAAATGATGTGCCCATTACGTTGAAGCAGGCCACACATGTGACGACCTGAGGTGGACGGTCCTCGAGATGCTCCAAGAAAGAGACACGAATGCTGAACAAATCCTTTTCGAAAAGGAGCAAAGATGGGTGAATCGTCTGAAGACCCATGTGTCGGGGATGAACGATAATATTCCTTGGCATCATTTTTATTGATCCCCTTGTGGTTTGGGTAATAGCCTTATGACACATATACAGTTACCACATTACCCTTCCTATTTGTCTGAACTTGGGATAGAGATATAGCACCTTATGTCTGGTTCCCCCAGAGTGAACTTAACATACAGTGACCATATATAAGGAAATCTCATTCCAGTTGAATTAATTTAATAACAAAAACGGGCCGAATACATTTCTGATAATTGACCTTTTTGAAAATTTCGAGCCCGCTTTAAGTTTTTCCACCTGACTTGAGGTAGATCCAGTTAACTTTGTACAAATTAACGCAGTGTCTAGTAACACCTCGCTAATCTGTTCTCCATGTCATAGACCTCTTCTAGGTCTAGCCTTATTAATTAATTTTTTTACACAAATTAATTCTGGAGCATAATCCTTTTATAAATATCTATGGCCCGCTCATAGCATTCCACTCAGACCTAGATAACTGTGCACCAATAAGTGTTTTTTCTACAATCACGACGCAAGTCTGTCTTCCACACTGCAGACCTCGTCTATGTCTATGTAGTAACGTCATAAGGTGCCGATCTGCCCGCGCTCGGCGCTTCCAGGGGCAGAGTCAGCACAGGCACTTTCTGGACGGACACGTGGGTAAGTGAGGAGCCTCCGAACGCAGTACTCGCTGTGCTCCCTAGGCTCACCATGATATTTATGCATCGTGTCTATTACTTGCAGCCTAGACCACGACTAATAGCGACTCTAAGCACCCTGAAGAGGAGGAATTCTCCATGCAATCAGGTATTCTACCGCTATGACCCGACAATAACTTTAATATGTCTGTGGTGCAGAGTACTATCATATAACGATTACCATCGAGCTGAGAATGTAGTTTCAACGTAAATACTTCATAAACCGCCATACAAAATGTGGTGTATCATTACAATTGAATTAGATTCATGTTACTTATTACGCTACAGCAGCACAAGTTACCATAAGCTTTACAGCGTTATAACATATAAATGCACCATTGAAGCTTAAGCGGTCGTTTTCTGACTTAAACCTCTGCCACTTTGTTTTTCCCTCATTTTTCCACCTTTTTCACCGCTCAGTAACAGTTTGAGTGCATTCAGTATTGTGCACATTGAAAAATGGCACCTTTCAACTAGAATAGTGTGTCAGTGACTGTGACACAAATGAACAGTTTAGTATGCCTAATATACATATGTGAACAGTATGATATTTTGTTTTGTGTTTCCAAATATACAGGAAAATGAATCCATGATTGCCCGTAAGCACATGAATACTGCACAAGTTGTGTAAGTAATTCCCCCCCCCTTTTTTTGTATTTGTCCTGACGAAAGCTCTATAGACCCGGCTGGGCCATCAGGAGCTGAAACATGTCGACTTTTTATCAATACCATATATGATAATCCAGTTACACGATTATCGAATATACTCAGCTATTTTAGTCAACAGTATTCACCCTTTCTAATAAATTTGTCTTTTGGTGATCATACTGTTTTTTACAAATTCCCTCGTAGTTTGGCCTTTGACCATCTCCATCTGGAGGGGTCATTTTGATCTCTGGACATTTCTACACTTTCCAGAGGTGCCTCGGGTGAGGCAGGCATACTTTACCTTTGACCACCCAATGACTATGCCATGACGCTAGATGAGGGGCGGAAAAACAAATATACCGCATCGTTACAATCTTCAGCGTCTATGAGGGTTGTCAAAGAGAACCAATGGTTTTTTGTAGATACAAGTGTCCTTTTCTCATTGATTACTAAGTCATCGAGAAACTAGTCAACAGACAGCTAACCCGATACCTCGAAGAAAACAGAATCCTGGACCCTTCCCAGTTAGGGTTCCGCAGCAACCACAGCACCGAGACTGCCCTCATCGCCGCACCGACGACATCAGGACCATGCTGGACAATGGCGAGACCGCAGCACTAATCCTCCTAGACCTCTCCCCCGCCTTCGACACCGTCTGCCAAAACAAAACCACTTGCATGCCTCCATGCCGCAGGGATCCGAGACAAGGCACTGGAATGGATCACCTCCTTCCTCTCTGGCAGAACCCAGAGCGTCCAACTCCCCCATTCCAGTCCAAAGCCTCCGGGATCAACTGTGGCATACCCCAGGGATCCTCCCTCAGCCCGACACTGTTCAACATTTACATGGCCCCGCTCGCACACGTCGCCCGATAGCACGACCTCAACATAATTTCCTACGCCGATGACACTCAACTGATACTCCCCCCTCACCAAGGACACCATCACCGCCAAAGCCAACCTCCATGAAGGAATGAAGGCCATCGCCGGCTGGATGAAGACCAACCGTCTGAAGCTGAACTCGGACAAGACGGAGGTCCTCATCCTCGGCTTCAACCCTTCAGCTTGGGATGACTCCTGGTGGCCGATGGCTCTGGGAGCAGCCCCGACACCCACCAACCACGCATGCAACCTGGGAATCATTCTCGGCTCAATGACCAAGCAGGTCAACGCTGTCACCTGCTCCTGCTTCAACACCCTCCAAATGCTCCGCAAGATCTACAGATGGATCCCGACAGATACAAGAAAGACAGTCACCCAGGTCCTGGTCAGCAGCAGACTCGACTACGGAACACCCTCTACGCGGGTGCCCCGACCAAGCTCATCAAATTACTACAACGCAAACAAAAAGCCTCGGTACAACTGATATTCGATGTACCACGCCACAGCCACATCACCCCCACCTGAGGGACCTGCATTGGCTCCCCGTCAGCAAGAAGATATCCTTCAAGCTCTTTATCCAAGCACACAAGACACTCCACAAGACCAGTCCAGCCTACCTCAACAGACGGCTCTCCTTCTACACCCCCAACTGCCAGCTACGTTCAGCCGACCTCTCACTCACCACCATCCCACGCATCCGAAGAGCAACCACTGGTGGGAGATCCTTCTCCCACCTCGCTACCAAGACATGGAACACCCTCCCACTGAGCCTACAACAGACCCAAGACCTGCTGACCTTCAGGAGGATGTTCAAGACCTGGCTGTTCGATCAGTAGCGCCCACCCCAGCACCTTGAGACCCTTGCGGATATGTCGTGCGATTTACAAATGACTGATTGATTGATTGATTGATTGATTGAGTGTTCCTAGCTAATTGGCATTCACTTTTTTCTCATACACCTCATTGCCTTTTGATTCTTTCAACTTCTCTGATGATCCTGTTGCTGAATCTTTCTCTGCTCTGTGACTCTTATTTATGGAGAGTTGATTTCCTTTAACTATTTCCCTGAGGTGACTGATTCTTTTTCATTTCTGATCATTTTGTATTGTTAGTGACCAATGCTACTGCAAGGATTACACTTTTATTTACAGTTAGTACTGCAGCTGTAGGGAACTCAGCTGAGTTTCCAGAACTACTCTTTATAAGAAGTTCATCTCTTAATTCGCTCATCTCCAGAGGAACTCTTTATGGGTTGTATTTAGAAATGGTCCTTTACTTAGTCATGTTTTTTTTTTATGGAACTCTGTGTATTTTTGAGATGCTAAATTCTAACCAAATACCTTTTTATATTTCTGTAAACTTACTAAATTGAATAAAGATAACTAGAGATTCTAACTGTATGATTAATAAGGGTTTTTGATACCTTCACCAACCTTTAATTATTGACTGACCGCCTAAAATATAAATGGCTTTGATGTTTTGATTATTTTGAAAGAGCTGTAATTCCCCCTATAGTGGAAAAGGTATGTCATCCTCTCTGGAGCCACAAAGATACTCCATGGCAAGATTTGTAAATGCGAATATATGAATGATTGAGCTAATCTTGGCGAGTCCTCGGGCTCCCGCAATAGTTTATCACACAAAAAGAGGACTGTTGTTGTAGTGTTGTGCCCGCCTCTGAGAGCATATTCCCCCTTTGTGATGTGTGAGCCCGCCAACCCAAAAGCAGCTGTTCACAAAAAGTCTCAATTCAACCACCTCATTAATATTAGTAGTGTGGGAATTGGTATATGACTGATTGCACAAGATGCCAAATGCTGACACATAGTCCTGCAGGGTGCATCAGGCCTCTCGCTCAACATTTCTATTTGCAATGTGCCAGCATTGCAGAACCACAATGCAGAAACTGAGTGAATATTTTTGCAAAGAGTTGCAATACAATTCCTGCCTTAATAATATTAAGGAGATAGGCAGTTTGTACATGTGTGCAGAAACACTCTTTTTGTTGCAAGGTCTCTGTGCATCACTCACACTCGAAAGAAAGAAGCTGATTGCAGTGCAATGCAACTTTTTGTTTCAGCCATTCTTTTTTAATTTCATGTGAGTTGGGTGGAAGGAATGACCACAGGGAGGATGGAGGTGGTTATGTGACTAAATTGTCAACAATGAATCTGAAGACTTGAGGAAAATTAGATTTTTCTCTGTCCAGAATCTTTCGCTCCCATATCTCTTTGTTCCTTTTGTCATGTTTGATGAAAGAATCATGACAGGCTTATTAGCAAGGAGGCAGTATGAAGACAACGGAGCAAATTTGGAACAACCTCCAGCTCTATTGTCGCTTTGATAATCAAATCCGTTGTGATATGATTCTGAAGAGAAGTTGATGTGAATCAATCAACTCAGATTTGTGGAGCGCAGGTTGAGGGTATCTAGGTCAGGTTGAGTAAGGGACAGATGAGTCACAAGAGGGACGAGACAAGGCAAGAATATGGAGGTGAAAGTTCTTTGACACTAAAGAGATGTAATGGCTCAAACACACAACACAACACACAAGGTGGAGGAAGACTGGTAAGAAGGAAAGGTTATTGGGGGGCATGTGAGCTAGTGCATATGTTGTCAGCTGGACCGAACCAAGAGACTTACATTTAGATTCCAGCTTCCCCTGGTGATCAGGATAGGTGTTCCTGGAAAGTCAATGTATGACCCTGCGTATCAACTTTCTTACCTAGCAAGTTTGAGGATGCATAGATATAACCACACAACATTGTAGTCTATATTTATACTCTGGACCTTTAATGTTATAGCATTAAATGAAAAAACAATAACTTGCAAATGTACTGATTTGAATTACCTTCTTCTGTTTCAGAAGTCAGACTGTACACACAGATGGATGTTCTTGTACAGAAAACAGAATTATGCATGGTTGTTAAATTCTAAAAATGAGTGTAAATCTCAAATGCAAAGATGGTCATGATGTGAGCCTATGGATGATTGTTCTGGATTGACTTTTAGAGGCAGTAAGACATATGTGATTGGAAAATGAGGCCATGGGTCGAGAATGAATACATAGGGAGGACATTCTTGTATTTTAGCCAAAGGAAACTGATCACTAAAATCACTATTTCTAGCAAGTCACAAATGAGAAGGTTCCTAAACCCATTTGTGATTTTGAGCAAATCATTAAGTTGCAACATATGATTCAGTAAATATGGCTCAAATACCTCCTTTTGCGTTGCCCTAAAAAATAATGCTGTTTTAGCAATTTTGCAATCATTTCTGTGAATGAGGCCCCATGTCTGCTATGACTGTGTACTGACAACAAACATTTCCTCCATAGGGTACCCACCAGTCTAAGAAGCAAAAAAAATAATTCACAAAACGTGTTTGGCTACACTCCAACAATCCAGCATCACGTTTACCAAATGTTTTGCCTTCTTTAATTGGGCTTTTGAATTGTGACTCTTGTACATTTCAAAGTTCATATGTACCATCATAATTTCTAATTTCAATAGTACCTAGTCTTATGACTCAATGCATTGCAGCTAGTACAGTTATTCTGCTTTGTCACAACTCCTAATGCAGATATATATCTATATTCAGCATATAAGAGGAGTAACAGTGTTGACTTGAAAAGTGTTAAATATTCATAAATCTGATTGAGGCAGATTCCATGTCCTAGATTTACTTAGGAACCCCCGGCCCATGGTCTTTATTGCCTGGTAAAGGAGTGTAGAGGGGAGAAAACAAGTCACCAATTATACATTTGCCCTCCTTGTCCGGCTAAAGGACCACATACTCTGGATTCAGGTTTTGGTAATTTATTACAAAGCCAAAAATAACAGAATACAGACACACCTCAAAATCAGAGTATAAAGATTCATTAATACTAATACAGAACCCAATCTAAAAACATAGTTCATTCGGCACAATAGACACAGAACAATGAATTCCAGAACAAGAACACAACTGAGTATAGATAGAAGGAGGATGTGAGCACACTGCTTCACCTTCCCGCACAGTTCACCCCTTAGCATTATTGTAAATGCAGATAATTTAAAATGCTTACTTGAGTTTTTGCTGAAGTGTTTCACCAAAGTTGGGGCAGGTTAGTGCTGTCAATCTCTAGACACATGTGTTTCTGGATATTATCCTTCATCAGTAGAGATAAATACAAAATTTATCTGGGGTTGCTGAGCAAGTTGCCACAATCCTTTTAGGTCTCAGTACCTCTCACAGGCGCGCAGGTGCATCTCCAAAAGCCTGCCAGCTCAATGGCTCAAGGGAGCCTTTTCAACCAGAAGGGGGCTGGGAGCACACTACTTCACCTTCCAGCACTGTTCACCCCTTAGCAATATGGTAAATGCAGTTCACTTAAAATGCTTACTTGAGTTTTTGCTGAAGTGTTTCCCCAAAGTCGGTGCAGGTTAGTGCTGTCAATGTCTAGACACATGTGTTTCTGGATATCATCCTTCATCAGTACAGATAAAAAACTAAATTCATCTGGGGTTGCTGAACAAGCTGCTACAAACCTTTCAGGTCTCAGTACCTCTCACAGGCTCACAAGTGCATCTCCAAAAGCTTGTCAGCTCTATGGCTCAAGGAGCCTTTTCAAACAGAAGGGGGTTGGGAGCACACTTCTTCACTTCCCAGCACAGTTCACCCCTTAGCATTATGATAAATGCAGTTCATTTAAAATCCTTACTTGAGTTTTCCCTGTAGTGTTTCACCAAAGTTGGTGCAGGTTAGTGCTGCCAATCTCTAGACACATCTGTTTCTGGATATCATCCTTCATCAGTAGAGATAAAAAACGAAATTCGTCTGGGGTTGCTGAACAAGCTGCTACAAACCTTTCAGGTCTCAGTACCTCTCACAGGCGCACAAGTGCATCTCCAAAAGCTTGTCAGCTCTATGGCTCAAGGAGCCTTTTCAACCAGAAGGGGGTTGGGAGCACACTACTTCACCTCCGAGCACAGTTCACCCCTTAGCATTATGATTGATACATGAAGTTCATTTAAAATCCTTACTTGAGTTTTCCCTGTAGTGTTTCACCAATGTTGGTGCAGGTTAGTGCTGTCAATCTCTAGGCACATGTGTTTCTGGATATTATCATTCGTCAGTAGAGATAAAAAACTAAATTTAATTGGGGTTGCTGAGCAAGTTGCCACAATCCTTTCAGGGCTCAGTACCTTTCACAAGCTCACAGGTGCATCTCCAAAATCTCGTCAGATCAATGGCTCAAGGGAGCCTTTTCAAACTGACGGAGGAGGAGGATGGGAGCACACTGCTTTACCTCCCAGCACAGTTCACCCCTTAGCATTATGGCAAATGCAGTTCATTTAAAATGCTTACTTGAGTTTTTGCTGAAGCGTTTCCCCAAAGTTGGTGCAGGTTAGTGCTGTCCATCTCTAGACACATGTGTTTCTGGATATTATCCTTCATCAGTAGATATAAAAAACTTCATTTATCTGGGGTTGCTGAGAAAGCTGCCACAATCCGTTCTGGTTTCAGTACCTCTCACAGACACTGCGTCCAAACCCCTTTTCATTTGTATATCCTGGAAATAAAGAATAATCTGTACCTACTCTACTTCTAAATTGCATCCCTTCCTAATTTCCCAGAAGAATTTCTCTTAAAGGTGTCAGGACAGGTTGACTACCTAAGAAGTGCAATCACGTTAAATGGGCCAAGTAGCGTGAAGCTATGGAGCTCATTCTAAGATGCTCCCTTTCCAGAAGTCTTACCAATCTGTCCCTGTGCCTAATACAAAAAGACACAATTACACCCCTAACAGGTCACATGGTAAGTTATTCCGTGAACACCTTCCATGAGTAACTTCATACAGACTCCAATTAATTCGAAGTCTTCTCCGATGACCTTGGCTCCCAGGTCTCACCAGGCACAAAAGGTATCCTCCCTTCTCTCTGTTCAAGTTCTTAGAAAACATTCTTCTCCTCCCATGTGTCTTCTCAAATCTAAAATAGTGAGGTTGAATTCCTGCACCTGCATTAGGGGTGAAAGGAATCTTTTTACAGGCACATACATTTTAATTAACTCCCAACTTGAGAGCAAATGAGGAGAAACTAAACTTAGGAAAGGCGAAACTTAGGCCTACAATTGGCTAAATTAAGAACGTTCTTTAATCTGCACCAGTTAAACAAGCCTCGATATGAAATTATTTTTAAACAGAAAATTCATTTATTTTACCTGCTATTCATAATGCACATACATGCATGATTACACGATTTCTCTAAACACGTGCAAAATTCTGATCAGTCCTGTAAATAGCGTCACAATTTCATTCTACTCATTTTAATATGAGGATATAAACTTCATTTTAATAACACAAATTACAACAAAACAATAGAATATATGCGAGTGCAGTTTGTACATGAATATAATGCACCCATACAAATTTAAGAGCATCGAGCACTTTCTCAAATCAAATTGCTTGGGTTCCAGTTCAGGTAAAAATCTATGTTGCACGAGTACATTGTTCCCCGTGCAATGCCATGAAAACTATGAAAGCATAAACGTCAGCCCAAAAACTTGTATTGTTGCTATTGTCTAGGAAATCAATATCAATATATTTCAATTGTGTACATGAATGTATTTTCTCCATTTCTCTATTACATCACAGTTTACATGTCAATAGCAACATTTCTCATAATCCAGTGCTTAATGACTACTTCATCTTTATTTTTGCTTCAGTAATTAGGAAGTCTTTGAGACCAAGAATTACAAACTTAGGGGCCGATTAGGATGGCGAACGGATTGCCCCCTCGGGGCCGGCGGTAGTCACCGCCGGCCCGGCGGTGGCAATCCGTCCGCCATCCTCACAAAAAAGACCCCCCGCCACATTAGGATGGCTGGGGGTCCGCGGCAGACGGCAAGACCGTCCGCCGCTTTTCCGCCGGTTGCATTCGCGACTGGCAGAAAAAGTGCTTACATATAGTGGCGGTGTCTGCGAGACACAAGGCATACGGTCTTTGCTTTGGGGGCCCGTTGCGGGCCCCCAGGTTGAAGAGGGGGTGAGGGGTGCCCATGGGTGTACCTATGGTGCCCCATGCGTTTCACAGTACAACATGGCAGGCACCGCGCGGTACCTGTCATGTTGTGCTTTGAAATGCAACATGCTTTCAGCACCGCCCGCCGCAATGTTAAAAATGCGGTATGCACCCGCCACTGTGGCGGGTGCATCCTAATTTGACATACGGGACCTCCGCCCCTGTGGCGGACGGTCCCTTCCTACAACAGGATGGCGGACAGACTTTGTCCATCCGCCATCCTAATCGACCCCTTAGGGTGTGCAAAATTAAAAGTCTTGCCCAGTATATTGGATCATGTGTGACAAATACAGCCCTTCTGAAAGCTGCGTAGTTTAGGAATTTTGCACACCTTTGTCTATGGATAATGGTTTTGGTCCAAAAAACATATTGTGATAGAATCATCCTGTCAAAAACGTTGTTGCTACATGCTTTTTTTCCTCCATCAAAAAGCATTTTAGCAGTTTCTCTAACGTTTACGTTTTTTAAAACTTGAAGTTGATTAAATTTGTGATGTTCACAAAAGATTCGCAAGACTTTTGCACACTTTTGACTTAGAGGCATTTTATCCACTCAGTGTAGACTGGATGAGACTGAATATTAGTTTTCCGATCATCTGACCCTCCTCAGCAGGGCTCGGAAATGCACCCAGTCATCTACTCCAAGATGGGTGGAACAGAATGTTTGGTTGATAGACATTTCCCTCCTTCTGCGTGGGTAAGCTTATGCCGAAGAAATTCGCCTGTAGATTCCTTTATTTACAGTCCACTGTACACGCAGGAGAGCAGGTCTGCAGACGAAAACCATTTGTCTTCCCACGCCATTACCTTGGTCATGTTCCTTGTAGGCAACAGCCAGCAGTCTGTTCCAACCCACTTTGTCCCAATAGGGGTTTATATATTGGACAATAGGGGATTAAATATATTGGAAAAAGAGATCCCGCAGAAGATGAAAAAATAAAAACAAGTTCTGAATAGTAGAATAACCATCACTCAAAGGAGTTTTGTTGCTGTGTGATTTTTAGCAATTCCCAGCTATACTAAACAAGCATTGGCACTGCCAATAGGTCTCGCTTGTGGGACCTTATAAGTATTTAGTTTTGCAGCACAATATCCGATTATGCAACAAGGATATTGTGCTGCAAAACTAAATACTTATAAGGTCCCACAAGCGAGACCTATTGGCAATGCCAATGCTTGTTGCTACATGTTCCCTATTGAAAGCAGGTGGTTTGTAATTGCAGTTTGTACAGTCCGTAATGATTTAAGAATCGGACCTTCCACTTGTATTTTTCATTTTCGCAAGATGTTTGATTGTATGCTTCTTTTTACTTTGTTTTTGAAAATGTATTTTGGTATGTATTACTTGAGACTTGTGCTTTTAATCTATTTAGCGTTAATTAATGCTCGCCTACCACGTGTAGTTAAAGTAACCTCTGCAGTGTAACGTATCTAGATGAATCAATTTTCCAGGTTTCTTATCACCATTGTTGCAAATTCTACAAGTTTTAACTAATGTAAGAGGCATTTCGACCGTGGTGAAGACTTATTTATTCAAGCATCCCACACCCGCATGGCACCGAAGAACTCTGCGTCATGATGAAATGTAATTAATGTTCACTTCAATCTGGTGAGCTATTTGCCTGCCAGCTCGCAGCGTGATTGGGAATTAAGATGCTACAATTAAGAGACTGCTTCACGACGGTGTTGACGCTGATGCAGTTATTCAAGCATTGACCATTTTCAAATGGAGGTTCCCGTGCCATGCAGCTTCTATAGCTGCAGTGAATTTCCTAAAAGGTTTCTCTTCCCACTTTTTTTACCTGTTGAAAAGAAGCTGTGAATTGGCCACAGTTGCAGCTTTAAGTGCCGCAAGAAGAGGGCTACCGTAGCTCGCTGTGCCGTAGGACTCGAGCTGCACCTAAATGGTGAAGCCCCACATGGTCAACGCTTTTGGGGTTGCTTGTTCTCTTACAGAGGGGAGGCAGACTGGCAGTTAAGGGGCGGGGCCAAAACGGATTTGCAGGTGGCTAGTTTTTGTAGTGGCACAGGGAGCGAACCAGCATTGGCAAAATCTGCTCTTGCTTTGCTAATGCTTTTCGGATGGCAGTAGCTTTTATTGTTGTCCGCATTTGCAAAGCCTGTATCGGCGACAGGCATTTTTAAGTTTTAGTTCTGATCTTTCAAGGAGTCTGCACCTTGCATGACTCCGCATTGTGGGTAATTTGAAAGCAATTAAAAGCACGACTGGTTTCGGCTATTGATGGCTTTGCAAGTACGAGCGCAATTTTATAGATTAAAAAAAATTATTGTTTTTCATGTGCTGTACTAGCGCAATTTAAAAAGAATCAACTTTGGCAGAGGCAAAGGTGGTGGGAGAGTGATGGTGAAGAAAGAGAAAACTGGGTGAGCTGAAGCAGACGTGACACCGAGCTGCAGCAGATTTTAGTGTGGGAGGGTTACGAGAGAAACTAGGTAGCGGAGCTAGTGAAAGACCACAAACGTACATTCGAAGTACAGACCAGAGATGGAGAATTGAAAGCAAACTATGATCTCCATTGGAGTGCTGAGAATGACTCACGGGGAAAAAATACTAATGTAGCAAATTACAGTAAAAGCATGAAGCGCGGGAGAGTGATGGTGAAGAAAGAGAAAACTGGGTGAGCTGAAGCAGACGTGACACCGAGCTGCAGCAGATTTTAGTGTGGGAGGGTTACGAGAGAAACTAGGTAGCGGAGCTAGTGAAAGACCACAAACGTACATTCGAAGTACAGACCAGAGATGGAGAATTGAAAGCAAACTATGATCTCCATTGGAGTGCTGAGAATGACTCACGGGGAAAAAATACCAATGTAGCAAATTACAGTAAAAGCATGAAGCGCCAGCTGGCTTACCGACTGCTGAGGCAGAAAACAGACATGCGATGTTTGCAAACAGCAAGGACAATACCGTCAAAGGCTCTCTGTGAGGTCTTTGCAAGCTATGGAAGCAAATGGTGGGGGCCTGAAGGAGGAGGGGGTGCGAGGGATGGGGGAAGCTGGCTGGGGAGAGAATGCAGAGCGCACGCTGGGCGAAGCCCTTTGATGTGCTGTGAGCGGCCGGGAATTAATGATTAGGGGAGGAGAAGCGGGAAAGTGAAAGTACGGCCGGCCTGCGGCCGGCCATGAATAATTAGGGGAGGAGAAGCCCTGGCCGTGAATGCGCGTGCATGTTTGCTCACGTGGTTCACATGAACTGCATGAAAACGCCAGCAAAAAGCTGGTGGTTTCATGATGTTTTCGCCACTTGAATTCTCGCTCCGCTCTATGCGCATGCACGCATCGATAGGTCGCGAGACCTAAAAACTGAAGTCTGCCATTCAAGCCACACGTTAGGAGAGAAGGTTTTTATACAACGGCAGTGCATTCCCTATAGGTACATTTTAAAGTTAACAGATACATGCTGTCCAGTAGTCTGTAGCTCTTTAGGTCTCTATCACAACAGTCCACATTGAAGCAAGTAATGGAAACGAAGTACGGGGATATAGAGTGTTTTACATAGGATTACATTATTTTTGTTAAGGGAAGAAGTCAGGATTAGAAAGCATGTATCCTCCTTCCAAAGTCAGCAATGCAACTACTAGACCAGTCCTCATTAGTATCAGTCAAAACTTATCACGAGACTCTGGTGCCCCCGTACCTTTCTTTCAGCACATTGTTACCTTCTTTCCCAGCTCCCTCCTGCACCTCTTTGACATTTCTCATTCTGGTTAACAAACACCTGGTAAATAGGGTTGAGAAAACATTACATTTTTTTGCTGAAGATTGTTACACATTTATGAGGAGCTTGCTAAATTGAGACAGACCCCATGTCTGCTATTTGCAGATCTGAAAATAAATTGGGTGCTGTGACCTGCACATTTATAAATTGAACGTTCTGCTGCACCTGTATCTAAGAAGGAGTCCTGTAAGGTACCCTACCTCACCATTGAGGTGCGATTCTCAGCAATTGTCGAGCTGAGATACACAGCAGCTTCTGACAGCTGGAAAGCTGCAAGGTCTTCTTTGAAAAGGTGAATCCTTAAGCTGCTTGCATACCTGGTTGAGTATCTTGCTAAGCTAGCCAGCATTTCTGGATCCCCCTCATCCAGGTTTTTTGCGTCTACCTGTGTAGACATTGTGTAATACTTATTTATTGCTCTAGCTCTGGTCCTACCTTGGTTGTATGACGTTACACGCATACTTTTACAATACATTTTTTACAATGCTACATCCATTACAACGCATTCCATTACAACGCATGCCATTACAACGAATTTTTAAAAACTACCTTTACAACGCATTCCATTACAACGCATACTACCTTTACAACGCATACCATTACAACGCATACCATTATATTGCATGTATGGGAAGTACTGGATAGTGTAGGGGTACAAATTACTATTCTAACTCCAGGGGGTGCAAGAGTAGGGTAAGTGTTGGATAGTGTAGGGGTAAAATTTACTATTCTAACTCCAGGGGGTGCAACAGTAGGGTAAGTGTTGGATAGTGTAAGGGTAATATTTACTATTCTAACTCCAGGGGGTGCAACAGTCGGGTAAGTGTTGGATAGTGTAAGGGTAGTATGTGTTGTAATGGTATGCGTTGTAATGGTATGTGTTCTAATGACTGCATTGTAATGACATGAGTTGTAATTGTATGCGTTGTAGTGTCATGTTTGGTAATGGTTGCGTTGTAATGGCATGCGTTGTAAGGGATACTGCGTTGTAATGAATGCGTTGTAATGGTAGTGCATTGTAAAAATTGCGTTGTAAAGGTTGTTTCCGCCTACCTTCACCCATGGTTGTGGCCTAGCTAAGGGATATGGTCCATCTCTCTATATCCCCGGTAAATGTTTGGAGTGGGGCAAGGAAGAAGCTGTCAATTCCCTAGCCATGGTACTTTCTATTCTCGGTGACAAGACTAGTTGGGCTTTTCTTGCTCTACAGAATACGCTGGATCCTAGGGGATGGGAAGCCAGCTTTAAGGCAGTGGGCTTGGTCATTGACAGAAACACTGCTGACCCTGTTGACTTCATTCCTTTTCTCACAGTCATCTTAAATTGGGCCTTTGCATGTGGGGGCTGCGATCACTTGGCTCAACTCTCATGGCTGTACTTCTTTCATATTGCAGTGAATCTTTCCCAGCACTTTGTGCTTTTGAGTTGAATGATTTTTGTTACTGCCCGATTTGAAAGCATTATATGATGTTGTTTGAAGTGCCAAGGTGCAGCCAACATTTTATTTATGCAGGTGAAATCTCATGAAATGTGCACATTCTATGTTGCACAGTTGTTTTTCAAGTGAGATGTCTAAACACTACAGTTCATGTAATTCAGCATAAATTGCATACATCTTCCAAGCAATTTCACCAAAAATGTAAACAATGTTATTTGCCTCTGGCCCTTTCCTGTGTCAGATAAAATGGGTTCTGGTGGGAGCAAGGCCGGAATGGCTATACAGGTCATCAGGCATTTCCCCGGGAGGCTGGAAGGGTGGGGGCCAGTTTTCTTACTGGGAGTCAGTTTTATAGCAGTGCAGCAGTTTTGAAAGCATCCGTTGCAGAGTCCCTGTTGTGAACAGAAGAAATCCAGTAATCCAGGTGCAGATTAAGTAAGATGTTTTATTAGTAGTTCCATGAAGAGCCCCACTAGGAGCAGCCTTCTTGCTGCTCAGCCCTTTTTCCAACTGATCCTCTCATACATTCAGCCTTCCACTGCATCACCACACACCAACATTCCATACACCAGTCACACTGGCTGAGCAGCAGGTATAACAGTCCATTGTATATCCAGTAGTTTTCAGTCAACAATAAAATGTCAAGAGAACTCTGGTGATTAACGAACCTGCTGGAGAGAGATCGGAGTTTTGCTTAGTAACAGTTTGATTCATATAATGTAGGGCAGAGGGTTAATATGCCTGCTGCAAAGGATGTTTACCATGCAGATCACAGAACAGTATTTTATGTGCATGACTTAGTGGGTTACTGCTTTTATCACAAATACCTTTTTGTTGCTATGCAGTTCATATGTTACAATCATAATTTAGCACAGTGAGCTATGAAGTGTCATAAAAAATATGCACACAATCTACATGGTACAGGTTAAAACGTTTTTCTGAGTCTTTCATTACCCTAATGTTGCTTAAAAGGATTTGCTCAGATAACAATACATTCTTATTAATTAAGCCAACCCTAACCACAGTTGTACGTTCTGAATCCTGAGTTTGTGCTTCCCCAGACCAATCACTCTTAAAAATGCCTACCAGGATGGATGACATTGATCCTATACCTTGTAGTCCCCTTTGTTTCATGTTACATGTTCTATACAATTTACATGTGGTATGTAAAGTGCTACATCACCCTACATTAGTATGAAAGGGATGTAACGTTGTTACAACACATGCTTTTACCACGCATGCTTTTACAACGCAGGTTTTTCAACGCAAGTCGTTACAAAGACTTGCGTTGGGGGGGTGCTGGATAGTGAATAGTTTAAATTACTATTCCAACTCCTATCCCCGTGGATAGTAGGGAAGGTGTTGGATAGTAAATTAAACTATTACCTATCCTAGAGCGCCCCCAGCGCAATTCGTTGTAATGACTTGCGTTGAAAAACCTGCGTTGTAAAGGCACTGCCTGGTAAAAGTTGCGTCGTAAAGGATGTTTCCCGTATGAAAGGCGCTATTAAACAACACATGTGAGAGAGCGGCTATGGAGAGATGAATGCACTGTTGGAGGTTGATGGTGAGGGAACCATTTAAGAGCCCCAGCAAAGATTGTTGACTCCTGCTGCACTTCAGTATCATCATTTACTATGTTTTAGAGCAAATACAATTGAATATATAATGAAAAAAGTGTTGTAGAATGCATAATTTTTAACACATTTTCAGTGAACCCCCTCAAACCCTCCTTATAGTGTTCAGGCTTGTTCGCTGCACTCACTATGCACTGTACCAGGGCTGGTCCAACATTAACATGCTGCTTTGGTTTCTTAGTCCAGGTCTGGGTGGGATTTTGTCTGGATTCTCTAACATCATACATTGGTTACGTAGTATAAAGAATGACACCACCACTAACTTAGGATAAATAGCGTAGTTTATTCAGCATAGAGATCGGACGTGACTTCTCTCTCTGCCAGCTCCTTGCAACTGACCAAAATAGAATGTCACTGCTCACAAGACAACCAACAGAGCCTAACAATGTTCTAAAGCCCCATAAAGGTGTCCATTAATACAATATAAAAAATCAAGAAACTAATATGTAAAGTACATTACAACATGAAGTCTTGAGGCAGTTCTGATGAAGGGCATCTGGGGAATAGGCCTGGTTGGTTGGTTTGCCTATTCTTCTCTCTCCTTTTGGCTATTACATGATTCAGGTGATAGATAGATAGATAGATAGAATAATCTTTATTCGGATGTACATTATCCATAAAAGTACAAACATTGCACATAATCACAAACATAGTCCATCATCATTAAAAATAGAGCTCGGCGTTAAAAATTCAGTTAAAAATATGCCAAATTATCTGTATTTTTGATATCGTCAGCGGTGTTAAAGTGACAATGTGCAAAGTGCAAAGTTTCACAGAAGAGCAATTGCAAATGAGCAGATCATTAAATCTCCGATAAGTTACAATTAGCAGCATTAAATAAAAGTGCAAATGTGCATAATGCAAAGTATAAATGCAAGCGATATAAAAACCAATAAATGCTTATGATACAACCTAATCCAGCAATCATCATTTCATAGAAGAGCGTGAGCGGATGGCCATTTTCAAGAAAGTGCACGCACGATATATTATGTCATCATCGTTGAGTTGGAGAATAATTTTATAGGCAACCATATAATCCGTTATGCCCTTTGCCCTAAAAAACAGTATCAAAAGGTGCATACTGTATTTTTTATAGAAGGAACAGAAAAACGGGAAATGTAACATAGACTGTTTCCCTGGGTTACCACATGGACAGTCCAAATTCTCAATATTAGGTTGGTAACCTATAGGAAAGCTCAACAAATACTTTATTGATCCCGATCTAAGACGGAAAAGAAGGCTTCGCTCCCA
Source organism: Lissotriton helveticus (assembly GCF_964261635.1). NCBI lineage: Eukaryota > Metazoa > Chordata > Amphibia > Caudata > Salamandridae > Lissotriton > Lissotriton helveticus. Next base: position 1,503,856,072 of record NC_136065.1, read on the forward strand.
GCGTGTAATATCTTTTAAAAGGTAACTAATGGGTGAACACAACAATGGTCCGCCCTCGCCTGTCGTTAAAATATATTGTTTCACGGATGTTTTGGCTGATTCCTGGGCATGTCTTACATCCCCATAGTGTTTATACAGAATTTTGCGGATAATCTTTCCATCAATTCCATCTAATTGCTCTGGATTATTAAAGATATGGCCAAGATTGACCGCAATCAAATTCGCCCGAACTTGGGCCAACCATGGGATGTACCTGCCCTTATCGCATTTTAGGCAATCAGCCAAAATTTCCCTTGTCAATGTGGCTGCTGGGTTTTTTCCATACCTTTAGCCAAAACAGGACAGGGTGGGGCCTAATAAAATCCTCCAGATAAAACATTCTCAGCTCGTTATGGCATACAAAGGTGGACGATGAAATTGGTAGACCCAAAAGCCTCCTACAAAATCTATTCTCTTCGACCTGAATGCTTTTCAAGTTTATATGGCCCCAAATTTCAGCCCCATAGGTCATGACTGGTACGCATTGTGTCCTGTAGATTTTAAGCAGGGACAGTACCACCTCAATTCTTTTTGGTTGGGGGAGGTTTAATACTGAATGTATGGCTCTCGAGAATTTAGCCCGTCAATAGGCCAAATGTGGTGTCCAAGACCCGTTATCAGAGAATTGTAAGCCAAATAAGGGAAAGTGCGAGTGCATATCAAAGAATCTTGGCCCAAAATAATAGAGTTAAAAGAGCGTTTCTTAGGGCCACAGCACATTAAGAAAGATTTTTTAAAATTTGTGCAAAGATTCAAACAGTTCATAAAATCTGCAAATCCCCTAACTAAAATTCTCAGCGCATTTGGTTTTCGACCACTTAAAACAGCATCATCTGCATATAGTAAGGCGGGCAGTTTATTATCATTAATTATAGGAACTTCGGTGGTTTGGTTAGACAAAACATTATGAAGTTCATTAATGTATAAAATAAATACAAGTGGGGCGAGAACGCACCCTTGTCTGACATCTCTACCAACCATTATGTCTCCTGACACTGCCCCCTTCATGCTTATCCTTACCCGGGCCTTTAGATCACTATGCAGGTATGCTAAAAAATACACCAAATCTTTATCTAGTCCATAATCTAAAAGGCGTTGCCAAAGCCTTAATCTATTAACAAAATCAAAAGCGGACGAGAGGTCCATAAATGGCAGGTAAAAAGGACTGTGTCGGGTAATTGTATATTTCCCTATGATTAGATTGAGATTCAAACATTGTTCCACAGTGCCAAGAAGGCTGCGAAAACCCAACTGGCAATTATTTAATATATTTTCGTCCTCTGCCCAGGTCCTGATCTTGTTAAATAGAACTCTCCTTAATATTTTAAGAGCAGCTTGGATCAGCCCTATCTCCTTTTTTTAAAATGGGGATAATTACAGAAGTTGACCATGTTTCAGGGATTTTTGTTGTGATTAGGTTATTAAAAACATTCAATAATAAAGGAGCCCAGAACTCTGGCTTAAATTTAATAAGATCGATGGGCAACCCATCCGGGCCTGGGGCTTTATTTTCCGCACTCTGGAGTATTGCATCCTCAACCTCACTCAAAGACATTTGAATTTGGGAGGGCATAAGATTTGCCAAAATGTCTTCACATTGGAGCGGGGAAGCATATATTTTCGAGAAATAGGCAACCCACACTTCGCTAGTAATGTTACAGCTTAGGGGGGTGGATGTATTCCCAAAAGCTCTCAGGGACTTAGTGGCAGACCAAAAGTTGTTAGTATTATTAAGTTTAGCCGCGCAGGCCAAGTTATTCCAATGTTCTTTTAAGACCGTGTCTTGCCTTAATTTTATTACGCTTTTATAATTGTGCCTTAGAGTTCTGATAATGGTAGGATTTCTAGGGGAAGCTGATAAAGCTGCTCTAAGATCCCTATTAGCCCTGGAGCAGATATTGTTAAACCACCTATGATCAGATTTATGAGGGGCTACTGGTCTGGAAATCAGTTCTTTAATGCCAGCGCATAATAGAATGAAGGCAGAAACAGCCTCTGGGTTGGGGTCTACCAAGGTAAGACAAGTCTCACAGAGAGATGGGTAGATTTTTACCAGCTTCGAGAAGGTCTCCCTACAATCCATGCCCTTCCATTTAACTCTTCGGCTGTCAGTTGAGATTTCAAAATTTCCCGCTCCCAGTTCCCTTCTGATATTAGGACGTGGGGCTTCCCTTAGCGAGACCGCAATGGAGTTATGGTCACCGAAAGTAGATGCCCTGACCTCTGCCTCAAGTAAGTAGTTTTGTAAGGATGGGGATATGAAGACTTAGGGCCATATGTATCAAGAAAGTATTTTGCGATTCCTAAATAGCGATTTTTAAGGAATTGCTATTTAGGAATTGCAAAATGGTATGTATGAAAAAAATCGCCTTTTTTAAGCGATTCCTTAAGCTTCCTTATTTGCAAATTCGCATTTTGCGAATTCGCAATTAAGGAATAATTTCCAATGCATTCCTATGGGCCAGGAGGCCCATAGGAATGATTGCAAAATAATTCTCAAATTGCGAATTCGCAATTTGCTGATCGCAATTTGAGAATTATTACAAGGGTGCAGCGGTGTCTCAAAGACACCCTGCTGCACCCCTGAAATGTACATGTGTGTGGATATGGCGCACATACATGCCCTATGGGCATGTGTGTGCATCACATGCCACCATTAAAAATGCCAAATTGTGCATTTTTGGAAGAATTCGCAAGTTACCATCAACTATAAGTTGGTGGTAATTTGCGAATTCTTAACGAAAATTCGCTAGCCAAAAATGCTACATACATAGCATTTAAGGAATCGCAAAATTGCGATTCCCTAAATGCTATGGCAAAATAAGGAATCGCACAAGTTTGCAATTCCTTATTTTGGGAATGTTTCATACATCCCAAAACATGCAAAAAGGCCGTTTGCGATTCGCAAAGGCCGAATTTCTGCGAATTTCGGCCTTTGCTAATCACAAAAGGCTTGATACATATGGCCCATAATCTATGGTTGAGGCTTGTCCTACCCCTCTATAGGTGGGAAGAGGGTTAACATTAGTATTTATAGTTGCAATATCCATCACATTTAAAAAACTGCAGTTTGATAGATGGTCTAATAGCTCAGAACCTCTCTTGCAAGGGTTGTGTGGAATAGACTGGGAAGGGCTCCCAGTAATTCCTTCTCCTATTTTCGCGTTGAAGTCGCCCCCCAGGCATATCCCTGCCAGTTTATACTTTCCCAAGGAGTTATCCGGGTCCTGAACAAAGTTAAAAAGGTGAAAGAAATTAACATTTGGTGTGGTTAAAAAATCATTATTATAAAAGTTAATGAAACAGAGGGAGGCCCCCCGTTTGTAAATCAAAACTTGGAAGTTGGCATTCCCAGTTTGGATTGATTTGACTCTGCCACCTGAGGCGATACTGACCCATATTGATAAGCCCCCGAGGCTCTACCATATTTAGGAATAGGGGGAATGATATTAAAACACTCATACCCTTCAAAATATAGTTCTTTAGTTGCCCAGGTTTCTTGGAACATAAGGATGTCAAATTTATTTATCATATTTACCCAATCTTCTATATTTAATTTTGAGACCAAACCTGTCACATTCCAACTCAACACCTTCAATGCTGAGTCAGGACAGTTTATTGGTTGGGTCTGTTTCACCCCAGGGCTTTTGATAGGAGTCTCCTCAACTACCTTATGAACCAATCCAGTAGAGTGGGTTTTGGATACGTGTCAATCAAGGGTGTCTAGATCAGAGATAGCAGAAAATCTATTTACCCACTTGTGAGAAGGGCTAAAAAGTGGACGCTGTGTGGGTGGTGGTTTATAAAAGAAACCAAGGGGTAAAGCACAGATGTTTGTGGAAGAAAGGCTGTTGGTCTCTTTAACTGCTAATATGGATCCAACAGTCCTAGGCCAGGAGAAATTAATAACAATGCAATCACCCCTAATGGTTTAAAATGCAGGTCCCATCCAACTCACCCTTCGTACCATTAAAATTTCATGCATATCAGACCTCTTGTACCCTTTATGCTTGGCCATCGAGTCTACACATTTATTCCGCAGTTGTTCCCAGGACTTAACACATATGGGCAGGATGCAGGGGGTAGATTTAAAACATCCTTATTTGGTTTAACATGCCCCCCGGTGCCAATGTCAGCAGTACTCGTGCTAACTTTCGGACCGCCTTGTACATCAACAGGATTTACACTTTGGATGCATTTTGGTCGCATTGTTTTATTAGAGTCAAGGGAAACAGGCAATGGCTTTACAGATTGGGGCACTTGTTGTACCAGTTGCACATTATGTAGGGAATTTCCCGAGAGGCTAACCTGTCGATTTGCCTCATTGTGTTCCCTACAAGGTGGTGTTGCCTTGGTAGTTAGGGATTCCAGGCGGTCTAGTCGTTTCCATAGCTTGTCAACATTTTTGTCCACGAGCCCTTTAACACGATCAAACAATGTGTCAACAATAATGTCTATTGCAGTGTACCCAAGTGTGAAGTTGGAAAATGCAGTCTGCGTGAACTTTCGACTGAGTGGAATCACTTTGGGTGTCCACATCAACTAAGTTAATTGGTTCACTGTTAGGAATTGGATCTATAGGAATCATAGAGCCCTTAATCCACGTGTTTAGTGTTGTACGTTGTGAGTTCGAACGTGGAGGCTGTCTCCGTTTACATTTGGGGCAGGGCGGTTTCAGCACCTTGCTCTTCTTTCTTGTTCCACACACTTCTGGGTTAGGGGATAAATCAGGATTGGCTGTGGATAAAGATTCGGTTAAGCTACACCCAATTACAAGATCAGCAGTTATTCCTGTTGAGCCATGCCCTTCCATGCCCAACAAGTTCTCTCAGGTTGAAATTTTTGGCGAATGCACAATCTCTCTATGACTCAGTGCCTGTGTGTCACGTATATCCATAATATCAGTTTGAGCTATGCACTGAGATTTTGAGGGGCCCAAGGACAGTCTTCTCTTAGTTAGCTTATTCTCACTGCTAACCAAATTCAATGCCTGTTCTAGCATTGTGTCTATAGATGTAGTTTTGCGAGCTGGAGTAGTGGCGCAGCGTTTGCCCATAATGTCACAACCCCCCAAATTACAAAAAGAACCAAGAATAAGATGTGCCACTCACCACTGCAGGGAGCAATTAAGATTTAGCTCAAGTTGTTAGGAGACTGGCCCAGCCCAGCCCCGTACGGTCCCGGACAGCCACAGACGGCCCAACCTTTGCCCGGGCTTAGCCCGGCGCCCGCGGCACGCACGGCGGGGTGGGCTAGTTGCTTTTAAACCTTCCGTAAGCAAGGGACGAGGGTTGAGTTGTGAGGTGCCCCGCAGCGTCCTGAACCTTGCAGTCCTCGTTCTTCAGGTCCGCACAGGCAGCAGTGGTAAGTCCAAAGCGAAGCGATTCTGGTGACTTGGGTGTCTGCAGAGCTTCCTTCCCCATGTTCTTGGTAGGGGGTTTACTAGCACCCGCCTGTCTACACAAGGATGTCACCTACATTTATGGTGGGCCTAACTTTGTTGTTGTGAAAGCTCTTGGTGTGAATGATGCGTCATCTATGCAGTTCCTTCCTACCAAATACTATATGCTGCAGTGATCCTTTGGTTGTAGAGACTTGCCTTGTAGGATGGAATTGTGAAGGGACAGTGAACAATTTATTACTTCCTACTCCTTGTGTATCCAGTCAAGGTTTCTGACCCCACACATGCAATGCTGTATGATGTTGCACCTCTAAAGCAATTGGAAGGAGCATGGTTGTGCTGTGCCGGGGCATTTCGTAATGCAGTGGAGGCTGTGGTGCCTGTTCCCGGTGCCTGTTCTCGGTGGCCTGCTCCAAACTTGAATTCTCAGGCCTTTACTGTGACACAAGGGTGGGTGATTTTTCTTGCAGGTGTAATAATCCAGATTCCATTACTCCTCCGCTATAACTAGAGGACTTCCCAGGCCTGATGTTAGAAATTGTATACATCAAATCGCCACTACATACTTCACAGTCTATAATGGTGGGTTGCCGACTAGGAAAGCTCTTTGCCGGGCTGCAGGCCTTAATGGTGCTGCAGGTGCCGTTCTTGCTGTTGTCTATTTCCTGTGCGGCATGCTGAGTCTTTGTCTTCTGGACATTGTATACATACCTAGCTGATAGAAGGGTGCAGAGAAAGAATATCGATGTCAAAATATCGAATTGCACAAATATCGAGGTAAAAATATTGTTGGTCAGAAATATCACCAGAAAAAATATCGTGGTCAAGAATATCCATTTTAGGTAAGTAATATCAATGTTGAAAATATCGAAGTGTTTCATATCGTTTGCAAAATTATAATTTTAATGTTATGTATTTTAGTATATATTTTATATAAATGTGATATATGCTTTTTTGTATAAGAATTGTTTGTATTTTTATAATATGTGTTAAAACTTTAGTGGTTATTAATTTTTTGTAATTTTAATTTTGCGTTTTTCGTACTGTAGCTGGTTGTGGGTTTATAGCGGAATAGGATGTGAAGTAATATAATTATATCAAAGTATTTATCATTGTAGTAGTTATTCATTGTTTTTATTTGAATTTTGCGCTTTTAGTACCGTAGCAGGTTGTGGGTTTATAGGGGAATAGGGTGGGAAGTAATTATATAAAATGTACTTAATATTTTTTATGTATTAATATTTGTTTAATTTAGATGTTATAGTGTTAAATGTGGCAAGTATTTTTTATGCATTATTTGATAATTTGTAGTTAATCATTTTTAACTAATTAATTGGCAATTAATTATGGTGATTGTGTAAATAATTTTAGGTGTGTGTTGTGGTATGTGTAGGTGAAAATGGTGGGAAGGGTGGGAAGTAATTTATTTTTAATTGAGGATTCAATATTTAGGTGTTAATTAGTGTTAAATACTTAATTAGTAATTCATTATGGCAGTTGTGTAATTCATTTTAGGTGTGTGTTGTGGTATTTTTAGGTGTAAACTGTGAGAAAGGAGGGAAGTAATTTATTTTAAATTGATGAATACATCATTAATTAATAATTAATGTAAATTATTTAATTAATTGGCAATTATTTATGGTGATTGTGTACATAATTTTAGGTGTGTGTTTTGGCATGTGTGAATGGTGGGAAAGGTGGGAAGTAATTTATGTTTAATTGATGATTCAATAATTAGTTGATAACTAATTTAAGTTAATTAATTAGTAATTAATTATGGTAATTGTGTAATTAATTTTAGGTGTGTATTGTGGTGTTTATAGGTGGGAAGGGTGGGAAGTAATTTATTTTAATTGATGAATCAATAATTAGTTGTTAATTAATTTAAATTACTTAATAAAAAAAAAATATGGAAATTGTGTGATTAGTTTTAGGAGTGTGTTGCGTATATGATAGTGTTAAAGCATGTGTATTCAATTAATTTTTATTGTTTTTAATTTAATAATAATGTATTAATTGATTATTAATTATGGTAATTATGGAAATACATTTTAATACAACTTTTAAAGGTTTTGTTATGGGTGTGGTGCCATAGGGTAGGAAATTAAATAAAAAAAGTATGTTTAACATATTTCTTTTGTTTGTTAATATTTGCCCCTTTTTTTTTAAAAATAATTATTGTTTTTAAATGTATTTATTAATTTATTTTATATATTTGTAGCTTTTTGTTATATGTAATTTATATTATAATATGTGTTCTTTTTATGTTTAATATTTTCAAATTTATATATTTTTAGTTTAGATTTTCTATTTATTTGTATGATTTAAAAAAATCTATTGTTTAAATGTTATTAAGAATTTTTGTTTCTCTGAAATCCAGCACGTTCCCTACTGTTGCATTCACTGGAGTGGGAATAGTAATTTTTACCCCTCCTCTATCCAGCACTTTCTCTACTGTTGCACTAACTGGAGTGGGAATAGTAATTTTCATACCTTCGCTATCTAGCACTTTCCCTGCTGTTGCACTCACTGGAGTGGGATTAGTAATTTTTTCCCCTCCACTATCCAGAACTTTCCCTACTGTTGTACTCATTAGAGCAGAAATAGCAATTTTCCCTCTCCGATATTCAACACTTTCCCTGCTGTTTCTCTTACTGGAGTGGAAATAGTAATTTATACCCCTCCGCTATCCAGCATTTTCTCTACTGTTGCACTCACTGGAGTGGGAATAGTAATTTCTACTCCTCTGCTATCCAGCACTTTCTATACTGGTAAACTCATTGGAGTGAGAATAGTAATTTTTACCCCTCCCCTATCCAGCACCTGCCCTATTGTTGCACGTATTGGAGTGGAAATAGTAATTTTCCTCTCTGGTATCCAACACTTTCCCTACTGTTACTCTTACTGAAGTGGGAACAGTAATGTTTGCCCCTTTGCTATCCAGCACTTTCCCTACTGTTGCACTCACTGGAGTGGGGATATTATTTTTAACTCCTCCACTATCCAGCACTTTCCCTACTGTTAAACTCCGGGAGTGGGAATAGTAATTTTTACCCTTCCGGTATCAAACACATTCCCTACTGTTGCATTGATTGGAGTGGGAATAGTAATTGTTACCTCTCCACTAACCAACACTTTCCCTACTGTTTCTCATACTGGAGTGGAAATAGTAATTTTTACCCCTCCGCTATCCAGTATTTTCCCTACTGTTGCACTCACTGGAGTGGGAATAGTAATTTCTACTCCTCTGCTTTCCAGCACTTTCCATACTGGTAAACTCATTGGAGTGAGAATAGTAATTTTTACCCCTCCCCTATCCAGCACCTTCCCTATTGTTGCACTCATTGGAGTGGAAATAATAATTTTCCTCTCTGCTATCCAACACTTTCCCTACTGTTACTCTTACTGGAGTGGGAACAGTGAATGTTGCCCCTTTGCTATCCAGCACTTTCCCTACTGTTGCACTCACTGGAGTGGGGATATTATTTTTAACTCCTCCACTATCCAGCACTTTCCCTACTGTTAAACTACTGGAGTGGGAATAGTACATTTTACTCTTCGGGTATCCAACACATTCCCTACTGTTGCATTGATTGGAGTGGGAATAGTAATTGTTTCCTCTCCACTAACCAACACTTTCCCTACTGTTTCTCTTACTGGTGTGGAAATAGTAATTTTTTCCCCTCCGCTATCCAGTATTTTCCCTACTGTTGCACTCACTGGAGTGGGAATAGTAATTTCTACTCCTCCTCTATCCAGCACTTTCCATACTGTAAACCTCAATGGAGTGTGACTAGTAATTTTTACCCCTCCGCTATCCAGCACTTTCCCTATTGCACTCATGGGAGTGGAAATAGTAATTTTCCTCTCTGCTATCCAACACTTTCCCTACTGTTACTCTTACTGGAGTGGGAACAGTAATTTTTGCCCCTTTGCTATCCAGCACTTTCCCTACTGTTGCACTCACTGGAGTGGGAATATTATTTTTAACTCCTCCACTATCCAGCACTTTCTCTACTGTTAAACTCCGGGAGTGGGAATAGTAATTTTTACCCTTCCGGTATCCAACACATTCCCTACTGTTGCATTGATTGGAGTGGGAATAGTAATTGTTTCCTCTCCACTAACCAACACTTTCCCTACTGTTTCTCTTACTAGAGTGGAAATAGTAATTTTTACCCCTCCGCTATCCAGTATTTTCCCTACTGTTGCACTCACTGGAGTGGGAATAGTAATGTTTACCCCTCCGCTATCCAGCACTTTCACTATTGTTGCACTCATTGGAGTAAAAATAGTAATTTTCCTCTCCGCTATCCACCACTTTCCCTACTGTTACTCTAACTGGAGTGGGAACAGTAATTTTTGCCCCTTTGCTATCCAGCGCTTTCCCTACTGTTGCACTCACTGGAGTGGGGATATTATTTTTAACTCCTCCACTATCCAGCACTTTCTCTACTGTTAAACTCCGGGAGTGGGAATAGTAATTTTTACCCTTTCGGTATCCAACACATTCCCTATTGTTGCATTGATTGGAGTGGGATTAGTAATTGTTTCCTCTCCACTAACCAACACTTTCCCTACTGTTTCACTTACTAGAGTGGAAATAGTAATTTTTACCCCTCCCCTATCCAGTATTTTCCCTACTGTTGCACTCACTGGAGTGGGAATAGTAATGTTTACCCCTCCGCTATCCAGCACTTTCACTATTGTTGCACTCATTGGAGTAAAAATAGTAATTTTCCTCTCTGCTATCCACCACTTTCCCTACTGTTACTCTAACTGGAGTGGGAACAGTAATTTTTGACCCTTTGCTATCCAGAGCTTTCCCTACTGTTGCACTCACTGGAGTGGGGATATTATTTTTAAGTCCTCCACTATCCAGCACTTTCCCTACTGTTAAACTCCGGGAGTGGGAATAGTATTTTTTATCCTTCCGGTATGCAACACATTCCCGACTGTTGCATTGATTGTAGTGGGAATAGTAATTGTCTCCTCTCCACTAACCAACACGTTCCCTACTGTTTCTCTTACTGGAGTGGAAATAGTAATGTTTACCCCTCAGCTATCCAGTTTTTTCCCTACTGTTGCACTCACTGGAGTGGGAATAGTAATTTCTACTCCTCCGCTATCAAGCACTTTCGATACTGTTAAACTCAATGGAGTGAGAATAGTAATTTTTACCCCCCGCTATCCAGCACTTTCCCTTTTGTTGCACTCATTGAGTGGAAATAGTAATTTTCCTCTCTGCTATCCAACACTTTCCCTACTGTTACTCTTACTGGAGTGGGAACAGTAATTGTTGCCCCTTTGCTATCCAGCACTTTCCCTACTGTTGCACTCACTGGAGTGGGGATATTATTTTTAACTCCTCCACTATCCAGCACTTTCCCTACTGTTAAACTCCGGGAGTGGGAATAGTAATTTTTACCCTTCCGGTATCCAACACATTCCCTACTGTTGCATTGATTGAAGTGGGTATAGAAATTGTCTACTCTCCACTAACCAACACTTTCCCTACTGTTTCTCATACTGGAGTGGAAATAGTAATTTTTACCCCTCCGCTATCCAGTATTTTCCCTACTGTTGCACTCACTGGAGTGGGAATAGTAATTTCTACTCCTCTGCTATCCAGCACTTTCCATACTGTTAAACTAAATGGAGTGAGAATAGTAATTTTTACCCCTCCGCTATCCAGCACTTTCCCTATTGTTGCACTCATTGGAGTGGAAATAGTAATTTTCCTCTCTGCTATCCAACACTTTCCCTACTGGTACTCTTACTGGAGTGGGAACAGTAATTTTTGCCCCTTTGCTATCCAGCACTTTCCCTACTGTTGCAATCACTGGAGTGGGAATAAAATTTTTAACTCCTCCACTATCCAGCACTTTCCCTACTGTTAAACTCCGGGAGTGGGAATAGTAAATTTTACCCTTCCGGTAACAAACACATTCCCTACTGTTGCATTGATTGGAGTGGGAATAGTAATTGTTTCCTCTCCACTAGCCAACGCTTTCCCTACTGTTTCTCTTACTGGAGTGGAAATAGTAATGTTTACCCCTCCGCTATCCAGTATTTTCCCTACTGTTGCACTCACTGGAGTGGGAATAGTAATTTCTACTCCTCTGCTATCCAGCAGTTAAACTCAATGGAGTGAGAATAGTAATTTTTACCCCTCCGCTATCCAGCACTTTCCTTATTGTTGCACTCATTGGAGTGGAAATAGTAATCTTCCTCTCTGCTATCCAACACTTTCCCTACTGTTACTCTTACTGGAGTGGGAACAGTAATTTTTGCCCGTTTGCTATCCAGCACTTTCCCTGCTGTTGCACTCACTGGAGTGGGAATATTATTTTTAACTCCTCCACTATCCAGCACTTTCCCTACTGTTAAACTCCGGGAGTGGGAATAGTAATTTTTACCCCTCCGCTATCCAGCACTTTCTCTATTGTTGCACTCTTTGGAGTGGAAATGGTAAGTTTCCTCTCTGCTATCCAACACTTTCCCTACTGTTGCACTCACTGGAGTGGAAATATTATTTTTAACTCCTCCACTATCCAGCACTTTCCCTACTGGAGTGGGAATAGTAATTTCTACTCCTCAGCTATTCAGCACTTTCCCTACTGTTAAACTCATTGGAGTGAAAATAGTATTTTTTACCCCTTCGCTATCTAACATTTTCCCTACTGTTGCATTTATTTATTGCTAAATGTAAGTTTTAATTTTTTTAAATAATTTAATGTTTTAAATATTATAGAATCATTTTTTTATTTTAAAATATTGATATATATATATTTTGTTTTTATATAATTTTAAAGTTTACAAATTAAATAAATATAATAGTTAAATATATGTATACGTATAAATTATTATGTTTGTGTGTTTATATTTTTTTTAATTACCTTCTTTTGTTATATTTAGTTTAAATGTATATTAAATTTAATTTAGTATGTTAAAAAAATATTATTATTTGATATATCCAATATATTTTATTTTATTTGATATATATTTTTTATTTGATATTTTCTACATCGATATATTTTACTTCAATATTTTTTAATCAATATTTTTGTACTTACCTGTTTAAGTATAGAGAGTCGATATTTTGCATTCTATATTTTTACTTCGATATTTAGATAATCGGTGTTTGGCAGATCGATATTCTATCAATGAACCTAATAGAATGTCTTAAGAGGACTGCTATTTTCACCTTATAGCTGTCATGTCTGCTAAGCGAGCAACATCTAACAAGTAGGCTCAGGCGCCAAAGTATAAAGCATCTATAAAGCATCTTATGTCATCAGCGATGTCACTGACCATGTCATGAATGATGTAATATGTGACATCATCAGCAGTGCATTGCGGGGGTGCAAGTTATAGTTAGCTGAACTAACTACAACGGCGGAATTTCTTTGGTTTTGTACGAGTGAAATGTCCAACTAACTATAACGTCCCTGAAACCTGTTGTTTTTTCAGTGAGTTTCTAAGGTTTTTTAAATGCTACTTTCTCACTATAATGTCCCTGAAACCTATGGTTTTGTCAGTGAATTTCAAAGGATTTTTCAATGCTAATTTCTAACTATAACGTCCCTGAAACCTATGGTTTTTTTCAGTGAATTTCAAAAGCTTTTTAAAAGCTAATTTCTAACTATATCATAGCAGTCGCGTTTGCACTGTGTGGGATTTACTGGAGGTAACAAGAGCTGTAGTTAGCCCACAACGTCAACCTTGTGGGCCAACTACCCTTTTTAGTCCCTCCAGTAAGTCCCACACAGCAGGATAGCTAACTTGTTATATCAGGCCCTGCCCCCTCCCTGCACCACTGTGCAAACGCGCCCCCCTGGTGAGTTGTAAGTTGTGGGATTAAGTCCCCTTGAATCCTGAGGTTCCCTGGGGGTCAACTACCCACCAGGTACCTCCAGTAAGCACCACGGAGATGCGTTGCAAAGAGATGTGCAGAGGCCATGTCCCTTTCTACACCATGCTGCAAACACGGCTTCTGGTGCACTGCTGCTCGGAGGATAACATCCACTTGTCTCCTGAGGTCCTCAGGACTCAAGAGGACCTCATCACCCCACCAGCAGTGCACCAGAAGCCGTGTTTGCAGAGTGAACACCTCTCTGCAATGTAGCTCTGTGGCACTTACTAGAGGTACCAGGTGGGCTTGTTGGCCCCCAGGGACCCTCAGGATTGAAGGGGAAATAATCCCTGCACTTAAAACGCACCAGGGACATGTTTGCACAGTGGTGCAGGAAGGGGGTGGGCCTGATGACACAAGTGTGCAAACACACCCCATGTTGAGTTTTAAATTGGGAGATTAAGTCCCCTTTAATCCTGAGGTTCCCTGGGGGCCATCAAACCCACCAGGTCCCTCCAGTAAGTGCCATTCAAGTGCCCTTGAATCCTGAGGATCCCTGGGGGCCATCAAACCCACCAGGTCCCTCCAGTAAGTGCCAAAGACCTGCGTTGTAGAGAGGTGGCCCGAGGCCACACCCCTTTTTACACCTCTCTGCAATAATAATAATAATAATTGCATTTGTAAAGCGCCTGGTTACACTAGGACCAGTGTGTCCCCATGCTAAAGTAACAGCTTAAAAAACAGCGACAGCAGGGGCCTAACACAAGATCAGGTTATACCACAGGAAACAGATGGGTCTTCAAACCTTTCCGAAAAATAGACTCTGAGCACTCCAGCCGGAGACTCTGAGGACGTGTGTTCCACAGCTAAGCCACCAGATACTGGAAAGAGTGGCCAGCCATCCTAGCTCTCTCAATGCAACTCTGTGGTGCTTACTGGAGGTACCTGGCAGGCTAGTTGGCCCCCAGGGACCCTCAGGATTCAAGGGGACTCACTACCCCAACTTAAAACACACCACCGGGCATCTTTGCACACTTGTCACATCAGCCCCCGCCCCTCCCTTCCCCACTGTGCAAACACACCTGTGGCACATTTTAAGTTGGGGGATGAAGTCCACTTGAATCCTGAGGGTCCCAACTAGCCCACCAGGTACCTCCAGTAAGCGCCACAGAGCTGCGTTGCAGAGAGGTGTAAAAAGAGGTGAACCTTCGGACCACCTCTCTGCAATGTAGGCTTGTGGCGCTTAATGGAGGTACCTGGCGGGCTAGATAGCCCCCAGGCACTCTCAGAATTCAAGGGGAACTAATTCCCCACCTTAAAATGAGCCATGGGTATGTTTGCACAGTGGTGCAGGGAGGGGGTGGATTTGCCGGTTCTTTTTTTAATTTTTATTTCTATTGTTGAAGAGGGAGGCTGTCTGGCTCCCCTTCCCTGGGCCACTTTTGGCCCCGGGGACCCCATCCCCTGGGGCCTGGCAGTTTTGTTTATTTTTATAATTATGCAGAGGGGGACCGTGTGGACGCCCTCCAAAGGCCAATTATGGTCCCAGGGAACCCATCCCCCGGGCCCTGGCCATCTTTTTCCTTTTTATTTTTGGGTGGGGGTCGCATGGCCCCCCTCTTCAGGCCAATTATGGCCCCAGGGACCCCATCCCCTGTGGCTAGCCTGCTGTTTTAATTTTTAAAATGTTTAAGTGGAGGGGGGCCATGTGGCTCCCTTCCCAGGTCACTTCTGGCCCCGGGGACGTCATACCCCAGGGCCTTGCCTCTCAGTTGAGGACTGTGGGGGGAGCCCCAATGCCCCCACGGTCCTGCCGGCCCCCCCAGCTCCCCACCTCCTGCGGGTGCCGGCATTGCTTTTCCACAAGGGGAGCTGCTGACATGCAGCTTCCCTTGTGGAAAAGCAATTCTGCTTTGCTTCATTGAAGCTAGAGCAGGTTTTCTATGCAGGTTTTCGAGCCGTGCTCCCACCCTGCCATAGCAAACGACAATGTCCTGGGGGTGGGCACCCTGGGACATTGAAAGAGTCAGGCCTGGCGGGTGGTGGTTCCCAGTGCCATGAAGGGCTCCCGGAGGGGGGGCGCGCTGTCCCCCCTCCCAATGTGAGCAAAGCCCCGGGGAGGTGGTGGTCCCCGGGGCTTGGGGTCCAAAGGAGACAGACACCGCATTTGCATACTTAGTGCCCCGGGGAGGTGGTGGTGCCCAGGGTGTGTGGGGGGCTCGAGCCCCACCATACAGAATTTTTTTGGTTTTAAACCAGAAGCCCCAGGGATGTGGTGGTCTCTGGGGCTGCGGGTGGGACTGTCTGCCCCCACACAAAACATAAATAATGCCCCAGGAAGGTGGCAGTCCCTGGGGTGTTTTGGGTGGTTTGAGCACCCCCACACAGGTTTGTTATTTTTAAAAAGGAGAGCCCCGGGGAGGTGGCGGTCCCCGGGGCTGTGGGGGCCAGCTTTTACTTTTGCGCATGCCCACGGGACCTGGGCCACCCAAGAGCTCAATAATAACAAAGCGAGAAGCCCGCGCTTTGTTTTGTTTTCATTTTATTAGCAGGATTTGCGCACCCAGCACGCATTCTGCAGTTTTAAAAAAAATAATGGTTTTTGGGACCCCCTGTGCAGGACTAGGGGGTCAGAGTGTTTCTACCATGCCCCCTTTTCTTTTTTTAAACCTTTGTTTTAATTTCTTTTTGTGACATGGTTCTACCGAGTCACAAGATGGCTGCCAACAATACCTGGCTTGGAGTGTTGGCAGCCAATGAGAGTAAATCTTGTGCCCAGGAGGTTTCGCTAACCCACTGCTGCCCCAGATATTAAAACTTTTTCTTATCTGATTTTTTAGGAACTGCTTAATGGATTTGCACCATTTAACAAAAAGGGCTCTTTCTGAACCAAGGGCTACCTTTTTGCCAAATGTGGTGTAATTCCATTCAGCAGTTCGGGCTGTAGCTTTGTCTAAAGTTTTCTATGGAAAATAACATAGAGTAAACGTGTTTTGGGACCCCCTTTTTTCCCAGTCCCACTTGACGATTCACCCTGAAACTTTTAAGACAGGAGCTGACCAGAGTGCCCCACTGGTTTTGAAAATTTCGTGAAGATTCTGCAGACAGCGCCAAAGTTATTTGGAAAAGAAAAAATACTTTCTGAATAGAAACAAGGTCCTAACTATAACTACCTACTTTCGATCAACAGTAGGTAGTTATAGTTAGGACCTAGTTTCCATAGGAAATCCACAACATTCTATTTGGAATAACTTAGGCGCTGGTGGACGAATCTTCGCGAATTTCTCAAAGAAGATGGCCCGCTCCGCTCCTTCCCTGAAAGTTTTGAGGGGATTTGTCAAGTGGGGGCTGAGAAAAAAGGGGGGTCCCAAAACGTGTTTTCCCAATGTTATTATCCATAGGGCGATTAGACACGGCTACAGCCCGAACTAATGAATGGAATTACAAGAAATTTGGCAAAATGGTAGAGTCTGATTCGCAGATCACGCTTTGGCTTAAATGGTGTGAATCCATCCAGTAGTTCCTGAGAAAATCAAAAGCAAAAAAATATATATATCTAGCATTCCGAGCACGAGCTGCATGTTGATTAGCTGTCAACTGTCTGTCAACACTCCAAACCAGAAATTGTTGGCAGCCATCTTGGGACCAATATACATGATAGCACCTCATTAAAAAGCATTGCAGTTAATAGATGGTTTTAAGACTTTAGTTACATTATAAATCATTTGTTGACATTCTCAGTAAAACATGTACATCCAACAAGAGCAGAGACTGTCAGTTGATTCCTTTGTGTTCTACTGCAACTTCCCAGAGTGTTCTAAATAACAACTAGAGCGCTAATAGTCCTACTTATGACAAACGTATGGCACACCTGAAGCCATCTTCATTGGAATAAAGTGGTAACTCTTAAAACATTTAATTTAAAAAGGAACATTATGAGAGGGTTCATTTTGCCATAGAAAGTATGATTAGTGCTGCAGAAATAAAAATTAGGGCACATTTAGAGTGACTTATCAAATCCTCTTCTATTTCATTAAGAAATTCTGACATGCAGACTGAAACATGCACTTTCAATACCAGCAGCATACTTCCCTGGTGAGCAGTAGCTTTACTACGGGGATCTAATAAGCAACTAGAGTATTTTCCATAGGACGATTAGACACGGCTACAGCCCGAACTGCTGAACGGAATTACAAGAAATCTGGCAAAATGGTAGAGTCTGATTCGCAGATCACGCTTTTGCTTAAATGGTGTAAATCCCTCCAGTAGTTCCTGAGAAAATCAAAAGGAAAAAAATATATATATCTAGCATTCCGAACACGAGCTGCATGCTGATTGGCTGTCAACTGTCTGTCAACACTCCAAACCAGAAATTGTTGGCAGCCATCTTGGGACCAATGTACATGATAGCACCTCATTAAAAAGCATTGCAGTTAATAGAAGGTTTTAAGACTTTAGTTACATTATAAATCATTTGTTGATAGTACCATACTAATTTTAGGGATTGTGGTGTGTTCTAAGGTTATTTTACCATGTGAAAAAACCTTCTGCTGGGATATCATCAATCATGTTTTAGAGAAAACTATTTTCTCATGCTTTTCCCACAGAGGTTTGGAAGGTGATCTATAAGCTAAACTGAGAGCATATTTTCTGTAAATTCACATTATATTTCTCAGTCATGTGAGAATAAAGTCTGACATTCTCAGTAAAACATGTACATCCAACAAGAGCAGAGACTGTCAGTTGATTCCTTTGTGGTCTACTGCAGCTTCCCAGAGTGTTCTAAAGACCAACTAGAGCGCTAACAGTCCTACTTATGACAAACGTATGTCACACCTAAAGCCATCTTGATTGGAATAAAGTGGTAACTCTTAAATATTTAATTTAAAAAGGAACAGTATGAGGGGGTTCATTTTGCCATAGAAAGTATAATTAGTGCTGCAGAAAGAAAAATTAGGGCACATTTTGAGTGACTTCTCAAATCCTCTTCTATTTCATTTAGAAATTCTGACATGCAGACTGAAACATGCACTTTCTTTTTTTTTTAAGTTCAAGTGAAGGTTTATAGAATTAAAATTGTTGTGAAAACAATACTTCGTACAAACAGTTATATATCAATGCATAAAGGCATGAAAGAATACTTGAGAATGTTGTTAATATACAAAAAACCATCAAGGCAATAAAAATGTAACGTAGAAGATGAGATGAAACATGAAAACTTCCCTGGTGAGCAGTAACTTTACTACAGTGATCTAATAAGCAACTAGAGTGCTAACATTCTGAATTCATGGCAAATGTGTGACACGTCTGAATGCCTCCTTGATGGAATCAAAGTAAAAAACTGAAAGTATTTCCTACTGAGGAGACTGTAGTTAATTAGTAAATTAGGAAACTTCATAACAAATACATCTCACAAGATGGCCACCAGAGACAAAAGAGCCCAAATGTAGCACAAATATCACCCAGATGTATCCCAAATATAGCCCAATGACAGAATGTCCCAGAGTGTTCTAAAGAACAACTAGAACGCTAACAGTCTTTCTGATGACAAAAGTATGGCACACCTGAAGCCATCTTGATTGGAATAAAGTGGTAACACTAAAAACATTTAATTTGCAAAGGAACAAAATGAGGGGGTTCATTTTGCCACAGAAATTATGATTAGTGCCGCAGAAAGAAAAATTAGGGCTCACTTTGACTTCTCAAATCCTCTTCTATTTTATTAAAAAATTCTGACATGCAGAATGAAACATGCACTTTGAATACCAGCAGCTGACTTCCCTGGTGATAAGTATCTTTACTACAGTGATCTAATGAGCAACTAGAGTGCTAACATTCCGAATTTATGGCAAATGTGTGACACATCTGAATGCCTTCTTGATGGTACCAAAGTAAGCAAGCACTGAAAATGCAATAGCTTTCGCCCTCGTTTAAGTTAAAGCAATTCTGTTTGTAATTAGGTGGCTTTTTAGCTTTGCTTGTATTAGTGTTTTTCAAACTTTCATGTACGTAACATGCATTTGTATGCATATATGTATATGTATGCATGCATTTATATTTGTATTTATATAGATATGAATTTTATATATATGTTTATATATGTATGTATATATATATTCACTGAAAAAACCATAGGTTATAGACCATATATAGTTAGGAATTAGCATTTAAAAAACCTTATTTTACTCACACAAAACCATTGAAATTCCATATATAGTTAGTTGCACTAACTATATATTGCGCACCCGCAATCCACTGCTGATGATGTCACATATTACATCATTCATGACATGGTCAGTGACATCACTGATGACATCACTGATGACATCTCAAATGACATCACTGATGACATCACTGATGACAACATCCAGTGACTATGTTTCTGTAAAGTTAAAATATGTCTTACATATTGAAGAATGAGTGGATGTATAAGTGTCTGGACGAAGGATTTAGTAGGTGCATGACTGAATGTATGAGTGAGTGATTAAATGTGTCTCACTGAGTGCATGGGTTAGTGACTAAACTGTCTTAATTTGTGCATCATTATGTCTGTTGTTCTGTAAACTGCTGCATGTGTTGATCAGTAGCTATATGAGTAACTATATGGGTTATTGATTGATTGCCCAAGTATTTGCATGGGAGACTGAGTGTGTGTGTGGCTGGATGGGAGGTGTGTGACTCTGTACAGATCAATGTGTACTTGTATCAATGATTGTATAAGAGAGTAAGTATGTGTTAGTATATGGTTGAAAACGTAAGGTGCTCTATGTTTAACTGTATAGAGTAGAAAATGGAAGTGTGATTGATTCTTTACAGGACTGACTAGGTGTGTGAGTAACTCCATGGATGAGTGGCAGAGTGTGAGTGTCTGTATAGGTGTATGAGTGCATATGATTGTGTTGTAAACATGAGTGATTGTATGTATGAATGATTGTATGGGTGAATGAGTGAATGTGTGTGTAGACGTAGGAATCAGTGAGTACGTATGTAGTAACTAGTATTGGTGTGTCAATGGTTTCAAAAATTATACTCTGTTTTTAACACTGGGTGAAACAGAGGTTATATTAAAATGTGAGGAGATGCATTGTATTGTCACATGAATGATATCATCAGTGATGTGGTCATTGATGTCAAATGAGATGTCATCAGTGATGTCATCAGTGATGTCATTTGAGATGTCATCAGTGATGTCATCAGTGATGTCACTGACCATGTCATGAATGATGTAATATGTGACATCATCAGCAGTGGATTGCGGGTGCGCAATATATAGTTAGTGCAACTAACTATATATGGAATTTCAATGGTTTTGTGTGAGTAAAATAAGGTTTTTTAAATGCTAATTCCTAACTATATATGGTCTATAACCTATGGTTTTTTCAGTGAATTTTCAAGGTTTTGTAAATGCTAATTCCTAACTATATATGGTCTATAACCTATGGTTTTTTCAGTGAATTTCAATGGTTTTTTAATAGCAAATATCATAAGCTGTCGAATGTCAAGTACGTGGTAAGAATTTTTTTTTTCGTGTTTATGCACACTGATCTGCTTTGATTGCTGCCCCCCACCCCTCATTTCTATTAGGAGTACTCTCTCTTTGCAGATAGTGAAGGGTAGTTAACGCAGCCCTTTCCCCCTTTGTAATCCGTCGTGCCTGCTTCTCTCTCCATTTGATTGATTGTTCTCTTTGGTTCATTCTCTATTTACAAACAAGCACAGAGTCGCAATACTCTGTTTAGTCTTTGCAGATAGCGAAAAATCGTGTAAAAAAACAAAAGGAATCGAGCAAAATCAGTAGGCCACTAATGGGATCTCTTTTGACCTCGCTAAAATAGAAACATTAGGAACAACCTGTTGAAAATAGCAATGCGTATGTATATAAGCGGCGTTCATTTGTGTTCACAGTACCCCTTGTTGATTGTTTCAATCGAGCATTGAATTGTTCGAAGTTAATTCTCTTAACGATCTTCTCTACCTGCAAACGAGGAAGAATAGGAATATTCTATCTCCCTTTGCAGATAGTGAAGGGTAGGTAACGCAAGCCTTTAACACGTCGTACCTATTTCATTCCTCATTGATTGATTGATTGTCCGAACATTGACTGTTTGGGAATTAGTTCTTTTTGGAGGTATTCCCTGTTTGCAAATAAACGTAGGAAAATCTTTGCAAGTAGTGAAAGGGTACGTAATGCGGACCGTTCTCCCCCGTTGTAATCTGTCATGCCTATCTACTCCCCACTGATTGATGCACCTTTTTCACCCGGACCATTTACTAGAGATACGTCATCTGGCCCGACCAGAGAGCACCCCTAGTGAAAAGGACATATGCAATAATAACGAAGTGATCACTGTATCCTGTTAACAGAAACTTTACCATGAAACAACCTGGAAAGAAAAAAATAGGAAAACGAAAATCAGTAGGCCACTGATGAACATGAACTTTTATTAAACAACGAACAAAGAAACGATAACATAACGTAATGATAAAACCTATTAATGTCCTAGAAACAAGAAAACGTTAAAATATGCCAGTGGTGAGAGACCAGAAAAACAGTAAGAGAAACCAAATCACCCCTCGCTGTCCCACCGCCTGCCACGCCAAAAAAATCGATAGACTAGGGAAAATGCAAGTCAGTAGAACATCCACCCCCACTCTGGAAACTTCCAAGGTGGGGCAGGGTTCCGGCTACGCCCAGCCGGGAGCAGCCCATATAAGGCAGGTCCTGCTGCCACGCCTCGGCCAGGAGATCCTAACGTAGGGTGTAGCCGGAGGAGAGGCCGAGACCAGCGGGACCCGGCCAGGGGATTGCCTTTACAACGCTGAACAGTTGCAGGGGGGGGGAATGTCTCCTCGACCCTCCCCTCTCTCTCCCAGTCCGGCCGCGGTGGCCCTTGAGAGTTGCAGGTAGTCCCGCCACATGCTCTTCCGGTCCGACCACCAACGGTCGGGGGGCCGAGGCCGACGGGATCCGGCTGCAGCCGATAAACCAAGAAACCCGTTCATGGGGCCAGAGCCAGGGGCGTCCGGCCGACATCCACCGGAAGCCCGGCCCGAAGACGGACGGGACACTTCTTTCTTTTATAATGGCTGCGACAACACTGGAGGGGGATGTCTTGCACATGCCTCCGACCCCCCCCTCGTCCTCATCGCCTGGTCCGGCCATAACAAATCTCAAGCGAGACGCCGTGGGGTGCACTGGGAGGGAGAGACGGTGCGAACAGGCCTCTCCCGCCTCCCCAGGTGGAGGCTTCCCAGCTGCACCCTCAGCGCTCCAGGCGGTGGCATCCTAACAACTACAGTGCTGCACAGTTTCGGAACGACCTAGATAACGGTTCTTCCACTGTGGCCATGCTGCAACGTCTCGCCCGGCAGGGTGGAGCCCGTCCGCTCATGTGACCCCGCGATCGCCGGTAGCTGCCGAACTCTCAAAATGGCGGTCGACCTGGCAAGAGCGGGCCCAACATAAAGAAATGGCCCGGTCACTGGTTGACTCCACCACCGTAGTCCTCCACGACCTTGAAGATTCTAGAGGAGCCGCGGGAGTCTCCGACCCCCGATGGGGAATGACTGCCATGATCGCCCGTGGAGTGACGAAACTGTATCCGCGGGACGTCGGCGCTCCCATGCTGGCGCCAGCCTCACTTTGAATTACTACAATCCTGCAGACCTCACTTCCGGTGAAAGCACAGTGTGACCCGGTAGGAAAAATTATTGCACCCCCTCCCCTTTTTGACTGATAGTTCAAACCACCGATCCTTTCCTTTGCCCTTTTAACGGAACTTTGGACTGCCTCCCCCTCTTTTACATTTTCTAGAGAAAACAAAACATTAACCACTACATTAGCATAGCAGTTGACACCAGAACTGTTTTCAAATTGAAAACCAACAACATCTTCAACAGAATCCTTTTTGTTTCTGCTGTGACCCTGCTACAGCACAGGCATTGTCCCCAGCAGTAATTCTGCAATGCCGGTAAGAATAGCTGTGGTGCCTACTGGACTCACTCACCCCCGCGGCGCCCCACGCCGTTTTTTGCTGGGCGGCAACTTACTAGACATCACTTTCGTGCCATCTAGATTTCAGCGCGTTCTGCTGCCTTGGAACTATTCGCACAACAGACCGCTACTGACAAGAATATTTCATTATTGGTGCTGTCAATTTCAATAAATCTATTGGATAATTAAAAAGAAATTGCCACGGTCTCTTCGTTGTTTAAATGTTTTTACTGTTTTTGTTTTGTTGTATATATTTATATGTTATTAAAGTTTTATATTCCTACTACTTTGTTGGAGTGCTATATATTTTTAATGTGACACATAATTGTAAAAACTTTGATGTACAAAGAGTCATTCCTGGAATCTTCCGCTTCAGGCTCGGTCCCCTCCCCAATCACAATACAGGATGGTTTTCAGATAGTAGGAACGCGTGTGCTGTGACGGATCACATCGGGTGTGGGCCTTGATCTACTATAACTCCTTTGAAGAGGGGTGATTCTTTACAGCTGGGGCCATAAACTACATCTGCAGGGCTAGCTGATAGCCTAGGACCGGCCTGGACATTCGGACACAGAGGAAAAGGAGTGTCAGAGGGTGCGGTAGTGAATAGGGCGAAAGGGAGGTGTCGGGCGGGCACAGAGTGTGATTCTCAGGGAAGAGCAGCGCAGATGGGGGAAGGTTTATTGCCCATGCATAAGACAGAGAGCGGTGGTGACCAGTGCCTGGGGGAGATGCTTACGAGGGTGAGGAGCCATGCTACGAATCGACAGCGTGCAGAGAGTGGGTCTGGTCAAGACATCTAAAATGGCTGCCGTGCACGACAAA
Organism: Lissotriton helveticus; assembly: GCF_964261635.1. Taxonomy (NCBI): domain Eukaryota; kingdom Metazoa; phylum Chordata; class Amphibia; order Caudata; family Salamandridae; genus Lissotriton; species Lissotriton helveticus. The sequence goes on from NC_136065.1 coordinate 1,503,880,186, forward strand.
AGTGTGGCATTTCAAAAAAGGCAAGATGGCGCAGACAATGTTTTTCAACACTTCCTCATTTCCTTCGAATCGAACGTTAACAGACGTTGGGGCATATTACCAAAGTTAAGCGATATTTATCGCTAACGATGCTTACCAACCAATTTTTTACCACTAAGCATCGTCAGAAATTATCGAAGATAAACCTTACTATTATCAAGGTTTATCGCAAATGCGATAATAAACGGCCGCAATGCATGAATATCGCTAAAAACTCAGCGATATTCATGCATTACCGAGCTAATACTCTTAGCCATGTTATCCACCTCCCATTGGATAACATGGCTAAGAACTGCTCAGGGCAGGTGTTACTTTTTGGAGATATTCGCGCTTAGCGCGAATATCTCCAAAAGTTGGTAATAGGAGATAGATATCTTGCATGTTGTAATGCAAGTTATTGTGGTATATGGAACTCATACCATAATCTCTCAGGAAAGCAGAAACTGATCCTTTTGGGACCGCCTAAAAAGGCCTAGGGGGGGAGGAGTACTCTACTTTGCCCCCTTTTCACGTTCCGAACTATTTTATTTTACTCTCTTCTGTAATTACACAAAATACCAGCGATAAGATGCATCGGAGACACACACTGAGAGAAAGGAGGCCGGAGATGAAGAAGACATGTCAAATACACATTGGAGATAATATAGTGGCAGAAGGGAAGTAAATATGAGTAAACTTACCATGTAACATAAAAATGTTGCACTCTATACTATAAGTCTCATTTTATACTACAATCACTTCGCTACAACCTCATAAATTAAAAATAAAAATAAATAATGTCTCAAACAATTTTTGATTTCTAAATATAAATTTATTCTTCAGAATTTTCTAAATTTGAAACAACTAGTAACATGTCCTCATCAGTAATTTCCTCTTCAATCATCTCATCTGGAATCTCCTCATTAAAAGTCTGCAATGATGATTCTTGTAACTCTATGGTCTCCAAACACTCGATAAATTCGCCATCAAGAGATTGATCAAAAAAATCATTCAAGTCATCTCCTCCTTCTGACAATATTTCATTATTGGTGCTGTCCATTTCAATCAATGTAGTGGAATCATTCAAGTCATCTCCTCGTGACAATATTTCATTATTGGTGCTCTCAATTTCAATCAATGTAGTGGAATCATTCAAGTCATCTCCTCCTTGTGACAATATTTCATTATTGGTGCTGTCCATTTCAATCAATCTAATGGAATCATACAAGCCATCTCCTCCTTGTGACAATATTTCATTATTGGTGCTCTCAATTTCAATCAATGTAGTGGAATCATTCAAGTCATCTCCTTGTGACAATATTTCATTCTTGGTGCTGTCCATTTCAATCAATCTAATGGAATCATACAAGTCATGTCCTCCTTGTGACAATATTTCATTATTGGTGCTCTCAATTTCAATCAATGTAGTGGACAATTCAAAAGAAATTGCCACGGTCTCTTCATTGTGAGCCATTTTATTTTGAAATTGCTTGCTGTAAATTGCAGAAAAAAATAATCACTTTCATTTATCGTTTTTAGTAATACATAATATAAAACTAACTTCATCAAGTATTTAGTATAACAGAAGGACTGCAAATAAATAACAGAAAACATTTTTCAAATTATCTTCAAGTGTACAACATAGTTCCCCTTACAAATTAACAACTCACCTTTTTAAAAGTAGCAGAAGTGTTAGTACTGTGTAAATCAAACACCAGAAATTCACCACCAAAAATTCCTCACAAATGTACCTCAGACAGTAGTATCACAAAATGGCTGTGGTTTCCTCTCATTTGACATATATACATAACCAATTAACTTTCATCACACACAAATACAAAACCAAAGTAACATTTTAATTGGTTCTAAATTTCAACACTTTCAAATGTGTTTTCCCCATGCAATTTTCCATAGGACATTTACATACGTCTACAGCCTGAATGGCTGAACGGAATTACACCAAACTTGGCAAAATGGTACATCAAACCTAAGAGGTCAGGAAGGATCTACTATGCCCCCTTATGGTCATTTCCCCCTTCGCTTTGGCCTCCTCTTGTCTCTCAATCCTACCGAGGGACAAGATGGCGGCCGCTACGGACTGTTTGGAATGTTGACAGACGCCGGAGAACCAATCAGCTTCGCAAAGCTCCGTAACGCGAAAAGTACGCGAAGCGGAGCGCTGTTACAGATATATATCTTTTTTTCAACGTTAATTTCTCAAAATCCACTGGAGCACATATATTGAGACCTAGCAAAGGCACATCGGGCTACCAGTCCCTAATATTTTGCCAAGTTTCGTGCAAATCCATTCAGCCGTTCGATTATTATTATTTTGTTTTTTTTTTGCCCCGCGGGGCCCTTTTAAAACCTCCACATCAAACCTAGGGGGTCAGCGAGGATCTACTATGCCCCCTTATAGTTATTTCCCCCTTTGTTTTCACCTCCTCTTGTCTCTCGATCCTACCGAGAGACAAGATGGCGGCCGCTACGGACTGTTTGGAATGTTGACAGACGCCGGAGAACCAATCAGCTTCGCTTCACAAAGCTCCGTTGCGCGAAAAGTCCGCGAACCAGAGCGCTAACCGGTCCGCTGTTACAGATATATATCTTTTTTTAAACGTTAATTTCTCAAAATCCACTGGAGCACATATATTGAGACCTACAAAAGGCACATCGGGCTACCAGTCCCTACAATTTTGCCAAGTTTCGTGCAAATCCATTCAGCCGTTCGGGCTAAAAGTGAGGCCAACCGCCCTATGGAAAACTCAATGTTAAAAACACGTTTTGGGACCCCCCTTTTTTCTCGGCCCCCACTGGACGAACCCCCCCCAAATTTTCAAGGGCTGCTCAGAAACAAAATGTGCCATTTTCCTGACAATTTCAGCCGATTCCGTCCACAAACGCCAAAGTTATTAGACATAGAATTTTCAAAAAACCCATAGAGAAAAAATCCTAACTATATATACCTACTGGCGACCGCCAGTAGGTAATACACACATACATATATATAAATGCATATGCATATATATATGTGCATATGTGTGCGTGTAGAGAGAGGTAGAGAGAGGTAGAGAGGTAGAGGTAGAGAGGTAGAGGTGTAGAGGTAGAGGTGTAGAGGTAGAGAGGTAGAGGTAGAGAGTAGTAGAGAGAGAGGTAGAGAGTAGAGAGTGAGTATTAGAGAGTAGAGAGTGAGTAGTAGAGAGTAGTAGAGAGAGGTAGAGAGAGTAGCAGAGAGTGAGTAGTAGAGAGTAGTAGAGTGAGTAGTAGAGTAGTAGAGAGTGAGTAGTAGAGAGTAGTAGAAGAGAGTAGTAGAGAGTGAGTAGTAGAGAGTGAGTAGTAGAGAGTGAGTAGTAGAATGAGTAGTAGAGAGTAGTAGAGATTAGTAGCTAGAGAGTAGTAGAGAGTGAGTAGTAGAGAGTAGTAGAAAATAAGTAGTGTAGAGAGTAGTAGAGTATTAGAGAATGAGTAGTAGAGTAGTAGAGAGTGAGTACTAGGGAGTAGTAGAGAGTGAGTAGTAGAGTGAGTAGCAGAGAGTAGTACAGAGCAAGTAGTAGAGTGTGTAGTAGAGAGTGAGTAGTAGAGAGAGAGTAGTAGAGTGAGTAGTAGAGAGTGAAAAGTAGAGAGAGTAGTAGAGAGTGAGTAGTAGAGAGTAGTAGAGAGCGAGTAGTATAGAGTGAGTAGTGGAGAGTGAGTAGTAGAGAGTCGTAGAGAGCGAGTAGTAGAGAGTAAGTAGTAGAGAGTGAGTAGTAGAGAGAGAGTAGTAGAGAGTAGTAGAGTGAGTAGTAGAGAGAGAGTAGTAGAGAGTGAGTAGTAGAGTAGTAGAGAGTGAGTGGTAGAAAGTAGTAGAGAGTAGTAGAGAGTGAGTAGTAGAGAGCTAGTAGTAGAGAGCGAGTAGTAAAGAGAGTAGTAGAGAGCAGTAGAGTAGTAGAGAGTGAGCAGTAGAGAGCGAGTAGTATAGATTGAGTAGTGTAGAGTGAGTAGTAGAGAGTGAGTAGTAGAGAGTGAGTAGTAGAGAGTGAATAGTAGAGAGTGAGGAGTAGAGAGTGGTAAAGAGAGTAGTAGAGAGTGAGTAGTAGAGGGAGAGTAGTGGAGAGTAGTAGAGAGTGAGTAGTAGAGTAGTAGAGGGGTATGGTAGAGAGTAGTAGAGAGTAGTAGTGAGTGAGTAATAGAGAGTAGTATAGAGTGAGTAGTAGAGAGTGAATAGTAGAGAGTGAGTAGTAGAGAGTGAGTACTAGTGAGAGAGTAGTAGAGAGTAGTAGAGAGTGAGTAGTAGAGAGTAGTAGAGAGTGAGTAGTAGAGAGTAGTGGAGTAGTAGAGAGTGAGTAGTAGAGTAGTAGAGAGTGAGTAGTAGAGAGTGAATAGTAGAGAGCAATAGAGAGAGCAGTAGAGAGTGAGTAGTAGACAGTGAGTAGTAGAGAGTGAGTAGTAGAAAGTATTAAAGAGTGAGTAGTAGAGAGTGAGTAGTAGAGAGTGAGTAGTAGAGAGTGAGTAGTAGAGAGATAGTAGTAGAGAGTAGTAGAGAGTGAGTAGTAGAGTAGTAGAGAGTAGTCAGTCTGTGTCAGTCAGTGTCAGTCAATCAGTGTCAGTGTCAGTCAGTCGTTAAGTGTCAATCAGTGTCAGTCAGTGTCATTCAATCAGTTGGGTAGAGGGTAGAAGAGGCCTTCCCGAGCCTCTTTTAGGGTGTGGTCACGCTTACTGTGGTCTGGATAATCGTCGCAATCAGGCACTGCTAGGAGGAAGAGTAATAACGTGAGAAAGACGGCTGGTCAAGTTGGAGTGGCACGTTTTAATATTATAAGCTCATGTGTATCAATAAAAATAACGCATAATGCAAGAGATCACTCTTAAAAAGCTCTGGCTTCACTCTGCAGGAAGTGTGCTAGGAATCAATTATTTCTAAAAGTTATTGCGATGCAAACAGAAGTGGCTATTCGTAAAAAGACGACTTTCTGTGTAAGCAGGAAATGTTTACGAAGGCTTCTAACTGTTCGAGGAAGTACGTTGCCTTTACACAATGTCTCCGCCGAGAATTATCATTGCAGGTTTAAACATTTTAGCAAGAATAAAATAACAGTTGTTTAGATTCTTAAAAAGCATACTAGAATTCCAGCTTAATTATTCAAAGTACACTCGTATCAGGCCTAGTGCCTAGAAGCACCTGCCTAGGGGAAAGAACCCCAGTAGATTTAATGCTGATCTAATGCTGAAAGATACCTATGACTATTGCAAGGAATTGGGAATGGATGAAAAGCATTTATCAAATTAAGAGAGCTTAAGCTACTGTCTCATTCAGGAAGGCATCACCTGGAAGAATAGGTTTTGCGGGTTCCTAAATCAGACAGCTTAGTCGACTGGAGTACCGCCCAAGAGGTTAGCTTGGAAGGTTCTGCCTTCTAAATGTGATGGTGGATCTTTTCTACCTAAAAACAAGGAACTAACACTGTCCTGACGTATTTTGTGACGCAGGTGGCTTTCACCACATTTGTCCTAGGACAGTGGGGGCAGTCAGGTGTCCCAACAGTTGGTTGGCCATGCGAGAACATTTTGTTCTGTACCCTATGGGCTAGAACATTTTGTTCTGTACACTATGGGCTAGAACATTTTGTTCAGTACATATTTCTAAAGATGTACGTGTGACCGGAAACGTACGCTAGGGCTAGTTTTGCAAGAAGCTTGTGGCATATTTCGACAAGCTAAGTTTCAAAACAAGACTTTAGTGGAAAGTTTCTGAAACGTGTCCATCTGATTTGAGGAATCCGCGCCTTTTCCAGCGCAGGATGCTTGAGTGTGTCGTTGTTGTGACATATGCAGAGTCTGAGTAGACTGTGATGCGGTCATCGGCCCCACAGTTTAGAGCGGCAATTAGTGCCACTAATTCAGCAGCTTGGGCTGAGTAATGTGGGGGCAATGTAATGTGTTGTACAATGTCAAAGTAATCGGCGGACTCGTGCTGCTGGCCTTTAACCACTGCGGCACCTGTGTATCTTATTCCTGTTTCCTGATCAATGGTGGAGGAGCCATCAACAAAGTATACTGTGCTGTCAGTCAGGGGGTCCTCTTTTGCTGCTCCTGGTTCATCTGGGGAGTATGTTGCACAGTCATGAGTGTCATCATCTGATGCTACAATGGGATGGGCAAAGAAGGTGGCAGGATTGACTGTGTGACATTTGACCACCTTCAGGGAGGGCAGTCACAGGATGACATCGTAACCTGACACTCTCTGTGTAGTCAATGTCGTTTTGGCTTTCTGAATTATAACAAAGACAGCGTGCTCGGTGTACAGTGTCAGCGGGGCTCCCATGACAATGGGGGTGCTTTTCTCTACAGCAAAGGCTGCAGCTGCCAGGGCTTGTTCGCAGGGGTAATGACCTTTAATGACTGAGTCGAGCATGCCGCTGAAGTAGGAAATTAGCTTATGGCCCATGGGGTATTTCTGAGTAAGGACTGCAGTCATGACCTGACCATTGCAGTGAGTGAACAGGTAAAATTCCTTTGTGTAATCAGGTGTGCCTAACACTGGTGCGTTGGTTATCTCATCTTTGAGTTTTTTGAAAGAAGCTGTCATTTCAGGTGTCCAATGTAGTTTATTGTGCCTGTCTTTTGCTGCTTTAACGGCTTTCAGCAAGGGGGTTGTTATGGTGGAGAAATCAAAGACCCACTGACGGACATAATTGACTAGTCCAAGGAATTTCTGCATATCTTTTACAGTTAGTGGCTCAGGTGTCATTTTTATGGCTTCAACTCTGTCTGGCGTGACTCGTCTCCCTGATGCTGAGAGTATCTGGCCTAGGTATTGTACCTCTCTTTGGCAGTACTGAAGTTTGTTTTTATCCACTTTATAGCCTCTGTGAGCTAGCGTGATGAGCAGAGAGACTGTATCAGTTCTGCATTGTCGTTCTGTAGTGCTGCAGAGCAAAATGTCATCAACATATTGCAGCAACGTGCTATGACATTGGAAGTTCGATAAGTCCTCTTTGACGACTCTGTTGAAGACGCTGGGAGACTCACAGTACCCTTGTGGGAGTCGTCTCTACGTCATTTTCACCCCGCCGAATGAGAAAGCCAATAGGTACTGACTGTCTGGGTGAAGGGGGACGCTGAAAAACGCATTTTTCAGGTCGATCACCGAAAAGTATTGCGCATTCGGGGGAACACTGGTGAGGATGACTGAAGGGTCTGGGACGATGGGAAACTCTGGTACCACTATGTTATTGATCGAGCGAAGGTCGTGTGCTAAACGCCACTGATTGGTCTTCCCTTTTCGGACAGGAAAAAGACAGGTATTAACTGGAGATACACAGGGGTATATGACCCCTTGATCTAGCAGGGCTTGTATTGTTGGGGCAATGCCTTCCTCTGCTTCCTTGGAAAGTGGGTACTGTTTAATTCTGGGTAGAATCGCGCCTTGTTTCAGTGTTATTTTAAAAGGAGTGGCTGAACGGATGAGGCCTACATCATTTGGACCAGTGGTCCACAGATGCGGCGGGATTTGTGCCAAGTCTGCCTCACGCACTGAATCAAATGTTGGTGGGGCACCGGGTGTTCTGTTTTCCACTGTCACTGAGAAGGGTACCTCATACTGATAGATGATCTCTGTTATGGGGTATTTGTCAGGATCACCAAAGAGCTGGTCGTCTGCAATGTCTCTCACTTGGTGTTCGGTTTTGATGAAAATTACACAGGCCCAGGAGCGCATATCGTCGTCTCCTGCTTGGAATGCCCCGTAAGTAGGTGTAATGTGAAGGGCGAGTATGCCTAGGATCATATTTTTGTCTGATATTTTGTAGTGCTGGGACTGTGGGCGAAAGAGAAATTTCTTTGGGAGCTGGACCGTGCGCTGGTGTAGTTCAGGGGTGTTGGCTATAACGATGTGCACCGCGGTGGAGAACGCTTGCTCATCCACAGAGCGAGCCCTCATTTGATCTGAAGAGTCCACCGTTAGTGCCATCATCCGGGCTAGGGGGGTACCTGGCATAGAACAAACCATTGTACCGTTCTCATGGAAGTGAATGGTCATGTTTAATTTTGCCATGAGATCTCTCCCTAACAAGTTGACTGGAGAGTGTGGTGAATAAAGCAGTTGTTGCTCCAGCACCCTGTCTCCTATTTGTAGGGGTATTGGCTTCGTAAAGGGGACCCTTGCTATTGCCCCAGAGAATCCCTGTGTGTCCGCTACTTGATCAGAAATAGGCAGGTGTCCGCCTGTAATGCAGGAGTATGTGGCGCCTGTGTCAATGAGGAAGCTGTAAGTTTTGTTATTTATCGTGACCAGGACGGTGGGGTCATCTTCACCGCTTATGATGCATGATAAAACTGGGCACACAAGAGTTGTCTGTGGGCTGTCCTAGTGAGCGCATCCTCCAGCTTGGTACTGCTGGATTGTGCCCTGTGCGAAGGAGTTGTTGGGGGTCATCACCACTCCTCCTTGAGGTGTTGTGTTTTGGGCTTGGGACATCATTTGGTACGTGGATACTTGCTGTTGCGGCTGAATGGGAGCTTGCATTTGCTGGGGCTGCATGGGGACTTGCATCTGCTGTGGCTGCATGGGGACTTGCATCTGCTGTGGCTGCATGGGGACTTGCATCTGCTGTGGGGCCGGCTGGGCATAAGCATACAACATCTGGGGCTGTTGTGAAAACGTCTGTTGTTGCTGTAATTGTGGTAATACTTGTTGGATGGGGACTTGGTGGAAGGGGCCCATGGGTTGCTGGCCTTGCTCTCGAAGTCTAGTGCGACATTCTCTCATCATGTGACCTTGTTTGTGACAATAAAAACAAGTGCGTGTCCCTGCCTGTTGTTGGGCCCTCTGTTGCCCCATTCCATTTTCTCGCCCTGCATGCCCATGTTTCTGATGTAGTAGTTTCTGTCATTGTTGTGGTACTGTCGTTGGTCATTCCCATAAGTAGGCAGTGGTGCCACGTATTGTACAGGGGGCTGTTGTTGTGCATACTGCACTGTAGGCTGTTGCGGGGCCTGCACATACTGCACTGCCTGTTGTGGTGGTGTCTGCATGTACTGTATGGCGGGCTGTTGTTGCTGTTGTGTCTGTGCTTGCACATACTGCATGGCAGGCTGTATGGCAGACTGCTGCACTTCTTGTGGGAACTGGGCATTGGCAGTAAGTGCATTTTGGGCGGGCTGTGGAAAGGTGGTAACTGCTGTCATTTGGCTGACTGGTGCAGCCAGCATGACTGTGGTTAGGGCGTCCTTTTTCTTAAGCTTCTGCTGCACCAATTTGGCAGCTGCATTCTCTATAGCTAGCTGTCTACTTTTCTCCTGTTCTATTTTCTTTTTACAGAAATGTATAATGTGGTCTTGTATTTCAGGCCAGGGTTTTCCTTCCATGGCTACTACTCCATCTAATTTCTCCTGCACGTCGTCTGGCAGTCCTCTTTTGACCATGTGGTAAAAGAGTCTGCTATTTCCTCCAGTTGTATTCCAGGAGTCACCCAACTCCTGGTGCCACTTTTCCTTCATCCTGGAAATAAAGTTAATCGGGTCTTCATTTGTTTGCATAGTTAGTGACATGAGAGACCCAATATCTGGAACATCAGGGTATTTTAATCGCAATTTAGTCCAGACTGCTGCCCTAATTTTATCAAATGGTTCCCCATCGTATGTTGTGTCGTTCATAGGTATCAGTCCTCTACTGATACTTGTGAACATTTCTTCTGCTTCCCCTCCCATTAAGGAAATTAGCAAACTTTTCATATCGCCAACCCCTGGTTTGGTGCCTGTAGTATTTTTCTCTAGGGCCACTATCCATTTGCTTGCACCCTCAGTGAGGGCGGGAGATTCTTTTTAATGGCTTCCTTCTCCGCATAAGACCAGCAGTTATATATGGGGGGTGTCTTTTGCTGTTTTGTATATTAGCGGCATCTGGCGGCTAATCCCTACACCTGGGAGCTTCGGTCTGGTGGTGTCATATCGTAAAGCATATTTCTGCCAAATTTTGAGACTGGCTTCCATATAATCATAGTCCCAATCCTCATCCCCTGCACCCTGCAGTATACATTCTACTGCAGTGGCCATATGCTGAGGGTCGAAGGACCCTTCTCTTGGCCAGGGGATCATCTGCGGGGCCAAAGATTCTGTCCATCCAGCCAGATTGTCTGTGAAGGGGATGACAGCGTAGTCTGAATTCTCGCCTATTGTCACTATTTTGTTGGGAGTTAAGTCCTTGTCCCGCAGGGCACATTGCCTGCTGAGGAACATGCCATTAGTTGGTCTAGTTCTAGTGTTCCGCATGGAGGCGGTGCGAGTGACCTGGTAGTTAATGTGACCGTCCGTGCCAGGGACATCGTATGCGATGTCCTCTGGTCGTCCGTGTGTTCCTAACACTGCAAGTCTTTCTACCTCTGTTTTTCTCTTTCTCCTGGTCCCGCCCTCAACCCCCGAGTTTTGGAACTCCTGATATTGGTAGAACGGATTTGTCATGGTTGTGGCGGATGGTGGGGCAAACAGGTCTGCTACAGGTGCGGGGCGCCGTGGGGTATGTCTGGGGGTGTAGGCTGGACCTGAGTTGTCTCAGCCGTCGTATGTGTGTGGTCTGGCGTAGCTGTCTGGCGGCAAGGGGAGGGGGACCTATGGTACTGCACTTCCGGTGTCCTTCATAATCTCTTATGTCCCGAGAGGGACCCGCACTTGGCAAAGGTGTGGATGGGAAATGGGCTGTCTGCTGTTTACTATTGCCTAGTTCCCCAGTCCCTCCCGTGCTTTCAAAGATGTCTGCCTGTTCGGTGTGTTGTCGCGAAGTGTTCATTGTTGCTTGGGTATTCGGTGAGTTAAAGTGGGCAAACTTGAGGGTGTCGGACAATCTTTCACTTATCTGTTCCAGTTTTAATGAGGCGCGTCGGACTACCTGGGATATATATGATGAAGGGTTAAAATCACGCTCTACCATCTGATCACCAGAAAAAGCATCTCTCAGCTGTCTTGATAGCGAAATGTCACATATGGCCCTGCCAGAGAGAACCTGAAATATGCTTTAAAACCCTCAATTTTTGCTATGCATGATCAACATATTAAATCCCACTAACTCCCTGAATCCTGGGGTTATCGACCCAAGGCTGAGACATAAAAGACATGTCTTGGGCTAACAAAATGCACTAGGCCACAATAATGTTAAAAATGCATTCCTCTGCTGCACTGAAAAAATAACATGGTAAATTGGCCTAATGTAAAGTAGCAATTTTCCACAGAGGCCAACGCCCACACACACCCACACGTACTCCAGACTCAGCTGGCGCAGAGGCAGATTGACACATTTCAGAAACTTTCCACTGAAGTCTTGTTTTGAAACTTAGCTTGTCGAAATATGCCACATGCTTCTAGCAAAACTAGCCCTAGCGTACGTTTCCGGTCACACGTACATCTTTAGAAATGTGTACTGAACAAAATGTTCTAGCCCATAGTGTACAGAACAAAATGTTCTCACATGGCCAACCAACTGTTGGGACACCTGACTGCCCCCACTGTCCTAGGACAAATGTGGTGAAAGCCACCTGCGTCACAAAATACGTCAGGACAGTGTTAGGTCCTTGTTTTTAGGTAGAAAAGATCCACCATCACATTTAGAAGGCAGAACCTTCCAAGCTAACCTCTTGGGCGGTACTCCAGTCGACTGAGCTGTCTGATTTAGGAACCCGCAAAACCTATTCTTCCAGGTGATGCCTTCCTGAATGAGACAGTAGCTTAAGCTCTCTTAATTTGCTAAATGCTTTTCATCCATTCCCAATTCCTTGCAATAGTCATAGGTATCTTTCAGCATTAGATCAGCATTAAATCTACTGGGGTTCTTTCCCCTAGGCAGGTGCTTCTAGGCACTAGGCCTGATAGGAGTGTACTTTGAATAATTAAGCTGGAATACTAGTATGCATTTTAAGAATCTAAACCACTGTTATTTTATTCTTGCTAAAATGTTTAAACCTGCAATGATAATTCTCGGCGGAGACATTGTGTAAAGGCAACGTACTTCCTCGAACAGTTAGAAGCCTTCGTAAACATTTCCTGCTTACACAGAAAGTTGTCTTTTTATGAATAGCCACTTCTGTTTGCATCGCAATAACTTTTAGAAATAATTGATTCCTAGCACACTTCCTGGCAGAGTGAAGCCAGAGCTTTTTAAGAGTGATCTCTTGCATTATGCGTTATTTTTATTGATACACATGAGCTTATAATAATAAAACGTGCCACTCCAACTTGACCAGCCGTCTTTTTCACGTTATTCTCTTCCTCCTAGCAGTGCCTGATTGCGACGATTATCCAGACCACAGTAAGCGTGACCACACCCTAGAAGAGGCTCGGGAAGGCCTCTTCTACCCTCTACCCTCTGTCAGCTGGCGTACCACGAAGTTGATCCTGCCACGATTCTGCCGACATTGGGATTTGGAGTGCATCAGCGCATTGTGCCACGGGGTCCGGTCTCCTCTGCTGACCAAGGGGTGAGTCAAGGATTTTTTTAGTTTTTCCCTTGAATTGCCCTTGGGGTCTGATTGGAGGGGGCAGGTTCCCTGGGGCCTCTCTGCTGCCTCTGGCCCTAACTGTCGGCACTCTGTCTGGCCAGGAATAATACCCTCTACCCCCTATCTCTATCTTTGTGTGGTCACACTTTGTAGTTTTTTTTCGCAAATACCAGTTATAATTTAAAGTACCCGTTTCTCGCATGTGGTTCAGTGTTTCCTGTGGTTTCAGAAATTTGCCTTTCAACTCTGTTACTTTGTGGCTTTCTCCTGTTGGCCTTACCCCTGTCGGTTCTAAAAGCCCGAAGGGGTTGAGACAGTTTTGTGGTGTACTCCTACGGTTATATATTTACGCACCCTCAGCATTCCTGTTACTGCATGGGTCGGTTTTGGTTTTCCGACTAAACTTAGTTTTTGGGTCCTACGCAGCGCATGGCATTGAGGTGGAATTCCTCGATAAATTCTAGGTTTAGACTCCCTCAGCAGCTCAAGAATTGTATGGGGTCCAGGGTTTTAATTCCTGGACAGATGATTTGATGTGCCTATACTCAGTGTGATTTCCTTAGTGTGATTTCCTTGTACAATAACTGTCTTACACTCCGGTTTCGCTTCCGTTTTACATTTCATAACAATGTCATTTACTCTTCATTATGCAGCAGCTCAAGGATTGTATGGGGTCCAGGGATTTAATTCCTGGACAGATGATTTGATGTGCCTATACTCAGTGTGATTTCCTTAGTGTGATTTCCTTGTACAATAACTGTCTTACACTCCGGTTTCGCTTCCGTTTTACATTTCATAACAATGTCATTTACTCTTCATTATGCTGTAGTACATACAGACATCATTTAATGGTTTTTCTCATGCTTTCAAAATTAAACTATGTCCTTTAGGCACCCGGCCTTTCCCAAATTCATTTCTCCTCTTCTTTCTTCTCCTGATTTGTTTCTGCAAGGATTGGGTATTCTAGTTCATGGACTAGGCATTGTTGTATCTCTGACACTTTCCATTGTCGGAGGGACGACAAGGCAAGACCTACGGCCTTTGTCAGCTTGCAATTTGCGTGCACAGAAAGAGGAAGGGCTCTGTGCTCTGTGTCGACAACATCCTGCCACGGTGTCTCACTTCACCGCACGGCACTTCACCCCACACGATATTGAAAACCTGTCTCCCACAGCCCCCATCTGCTGAACACCCCACCCCTTTTCTTTCTCCTTCACTACTTCTCCGTACATCTCTAACATCTCTCTCTCTCCAGCTCATCCCCCAGCCCCCCTCTCCTCTCCGCTGTGCAGCGCCACACTGCCTCACGTCATACTTCCCTTTTCTGGCTTCTGTGAACAATGCCTCACCCGTGCCTTCATTTCCTGCTTCCATATACTGACGCATGCACACACTTTCACTGCTAATTTTTCACCTACGACATTTTCTGACTACATCATTTTTTTTTCTTTTAATTAGCATTTTTTTGCTCCATCTAAAAATACCTTTTTCTCTGTTTTTTTTTGCCTTCTGTCTCCTGTTTATATGTTGTGCTTCATTTTTATGTCTGATGCTTCCAGGTCATCAATATCACTGCTTGTGCTCACAGTACCGTTGCTGTTTCTGTGCCGCTCTTTATGTCAACAGGCTCTGCAGCTGTGCTCGTGATATTGGCCCCAGTGCCCTCTTTGCCCCACCTTTCTCTCCAGCCCTCCCGATGTCTGGGGTGCATCCTCACTGACATTGCCCTTATTGCACTCTCGCTAGGTAGTCTCGCCTTCTCATCCACTAACTGACTACCCGTGCCTCGCCCTTCAGCCACTCCCACTACATTCTTTTGCCTCTCACTTGCGCATGCAACTGAGTGCCAAAAGAGGAGGGGTGGGTACTATTTTTCGTCTTGGCCCCTGCCTCCCTGTTTCTGCCCCCCACACCGGTAATGCTCCACCTCTCCTTATTTCAGTAATGTCCAGCACCCCCCCCACATATTCTTCATTGCACTATTCAGTTCTCCCACAGCAGACCTGAATTAATTCACAATACCGCTACCAACATATTCACTACCCTTGACGACAAACTCCGCACTATACTCACAGACGCCTGGGCAATTTTAGGAATTACCCCTACGCCAGGCACCCAGCTTACCATATCTACCCAATCTCTTGACATCTTCCCAGACATATTTCTTACCCCACCATCTCCAGACACTATCGACCCTCAGCAGCTGTATACAGAAGAGGCCTCAGATTCGTCCACCCTGTCTGCCCCCCACTCTCTTCCCCTTGGATACCCAGGCTATCCAAACAACCCTGCTACCTCTCCCATTCTCATCACTGACGACGAGTGTTCAGTAGACTCCATACAGTCAGGTGCAGCATCTGAAGTAGCATTCATCCCACCGCCAGAAGGGAAAGGACCAGACGCACCCCCGACATCCGCCTCCAACTCATACACATATCACACACACTTTCAAAACGATACAGCACCCCTTTTAAGAGCACTACTGTCCGAATACCCATAACATACTGTGGGCCCGCGTTCTGCCACACCTGCAGAACTCATCCCACTATTCCAACTTCACATAAAGGAATGAGTAATCATACCACTGACCATATCACGATATTCCTGATCAACAATAACATTGTAGGCATTTCTGACGGCCAACCATCTTGTTTCATCCATGTCACACCCCTTATGAGTTCTGTCCTTCTCACAATATTTCAGGCACTCAATATTGACTACGCCTACCCTCGCCAAGTCACCCTATCTCTTGCACCAGCATTTTCATGCTCGCCGAGCCTGCAGTAAAGGCTCTCCCGCACAAACAGTTTCACGCCCCACCGAGGCCATAGTAAGGGCTCATAGCAGTTCTTACCCCACCCGTGCACCACCTGCTTGTCGCTCACAGGAGACAAGCCCCATGCAGGCTCTTCAGGCAGTATACGAGAAACGAATATTCGGCACTTCAGTACATAAAACACCAGAGTGGATCTACATACGGATCCGTCTACTATCCCCAGGCCTAGAGCTACCCACCGTATTCGAGTCCTCCTGGCCACGGAACCCACTGCAAAGCAAAATTCGCAATACCTTTGCCCGTCATAATCTTGAATTCCCTGACTTATCCCCAGAAGGAAGATACAGAGTACCTGACGAATTAGATTTAAGATACATACTCTATAATATTGTCTGTAATGAAATAGGAGAGGAACTTATCAGAGATCTGCATCCTCACGTCTGTAGCCCTGAAAACACCCAGGCAGGGTTTGTCTGTCCCTCCATTCCAACATCAGACTGTACCCCACACAGTGTTGCCCAGCAACAGCATATGCATTGAGTAATTTCATGAATAGGATACTGAATTCCACTGTGTATAAGACACCTACTGGCTATTATATATATTTTATTTTGCGCCTTGCAAGTTGGGAAGGACCAACAGTCCTATCTAGCGTTTTCCCCAGACACCCACATCAATCTAAAATAGCTGACGCTTGCTTTGGAGGCCAACTTCTTTTCCCCGGGTGCACTCCCTTCCAGAATATTGAATTACAAAGCGCCATATATGACTGCATCCTTGAGGCAGTAGCAGGTGAACTCATACGTGACCTCTAGGACCGCACAGACCAAATCGCCCCCATTGCAGAGCCTAATTTGCTCCAACACAAACA
This sequence comes from Lissotriton helveticus, assembly GCF_964261635.1. Taxonomy (NCBI): domain Eukaryota; kingdom Metazoa; phylum Chordata; class Amphibia; order Caudata; family Salamandridae; genus Lissotriton; species Lissotriton helveticus. Next base: position 1,503,896,315 of record NC_136065.1, read on the forward strand.
TTTCATTATGGCAACACCACTCCAACATGTCCTAAAAATGTTTAGTAGCCAGGAACAGCGCATACTCAAACATTGTAGGGAGCTTCACAAGTTAACTAGGAATATGAACTTTCCATGGCCCTCAGAAGGATCTTTTGACGTAAATGTCCTTGAGCACGCCACCACCTTCCTAGACACCAAATACTCTGGCACCAAATTACAAAAAAGGAAGGCCACCTTAAGTCTCTGGCGTATCTTTAAAGAGGACAATACGCCAGAACACACTGCCACCCGGCCCACTGCCCCTCCTGCGCCTCCACCGTACCAAGCCAGTGGCATGTATCCCGCAATAGTATCCGCCGAAAATAAAGAACTGGACTTACAGTGTACAACTAATAATATGGCAACTGTGGGGTATAGTCAACTCCCAAGGGATCTCTTTAACACACTCGAACACCCTCCACCTGCCAATGACAATAGTGCTGCCCCATTGACACCACCCGGCACCAGCAGTGGCCCAACAATACCCGTTACAGTGCCAGTCATCATACCCACGTCAGCTCCAGCCCCAGTCAGCCCCCCACCTGGTACACCTGTCGCCAGTGGCAGTCCAACGTTGCACGCCATGGTGCCAGTGTTACCAGGGCAAATAAATGCGCAGTTTTCGCTACAACTGAACCCCACTTCAGTCTCAGTCCTACCTGTTGAGGAGGAAGAGGAGGCGACCAACAATGTGTCCGTCGCCTCATCAAACCACTCACGCACGTCATCTCACCACTCATCCGACTCCCCTAGCCAAGCACTCCCCAACTACCCCGATCTGAACAGCCTCCGTGACACCAATGCTCCACAACTCCCGGAGCAGGAGGCCACCTCACGAGACCACATGCCATTCTGCGGTCCAAACACAGGCGAGCCACTGATCACATTCGCCACTGTCCAACAACAGAATAAGGATAGAGAAGTACAGGGCCCGCCAGCACCATATCTACTCCATTATGACAACTGGAGAGCAGCCACAGAATTCAATAAAAGTTTAGAGTGCAGTCCCAATGGAAATTCCCGAACTGACATGTTCATCCGAGAAAGGCCACACAGCCCTGAACGCGACGATATATCCCAGGTAGTCCGACGCGCCTCATTAAAACTGGAACAGATAAGTGAAAGATTGTCCGACACACTCAAGTTTGCCCACTTTAACTCACCGAATACCCAAGCAACAATGAACACTTCGCGACAACACACCGAACAGGCAGACATCTTTGAAACCACGGGAGGGACTGGGGAACTAGGCAACAGTAAACAGCAGACAGCCCATTTCCCATCCACACCTTTGCCAAGTGCGGGTCCCTCTCGGGACATAAGAGATTATGAAGGACGGCCGGAAGTGCAGTACCATAGGTCCCCCTCCCCTTGCCGCCAGACAGCTACGCCAGACCACACACATACGACGGCTGAGACAACTCAGGTCCAGCCTACACCCCCAGACATACCCCCACGGTGCCCCACACCTGTAGCAGACCAGTTTGCCCCACCATCCGCCACAACCATGACAAATTCCTTCAGCCAGCCACACGCCATCAATGGGACAAGCACATCAACAAATCCGTTCTACCAACATCAGGAGTTCCAAAACTCGGGGGTTGAGGGCGGGACCAGGAGAAAGAGAAAAACAGAGGTAGAAAGACTTGCAGTGTTAGGAACACACGGACGACCAGAGGACATCGCATACGATGTCCCTGGCACGGACGGTCACATTAACTACCAGGTCACTGGCACCGCCTCCATGCGGAACACTAGAACTAGACCAACTAATGGCATGTTCCTCAGCAGGCAATGTGCCCTGCGGGACTAGGACTTAACTCCCAAAAAAATAGTGACAATAGGCGAGAATTCAGACTACGCTGTCATCCCCTTCACAGACAATCTGGCTGGATGGACAGAATCTTTGGCCCCGCAGATGATCCCCTGGCCAAGAGAAGGGTCCTTCGACCCTCAGCATATGGCCACTGCAGTAGAATGTATACTGCAGGGTGCAGGGGATGAGGATTGGGACTATGATTATATGGAAACCAGTCTCAAAATTTGGCAGAAATATGCTATACGATATGACACCACCAGACCGAAGTTCCCAGGTGTAGGGATTAGCCGCCAGATGCTGCTAATATACAAAACAGCAAAAGACCCCCCCATATATAACTGCTGGTCTTATGCGGAGAAGGAAGCCATTAAAAAGAATCTCCCGCCGCTCACTGAGGGTGCAAGCAAATGGATAGTGGCCCTAGAGAAAAATACTACAGGCACCAAACCAGGGGTTGGCGATATGAAAAGTTTGCTAATTTCCTTAATGGGAGGGGAAGCAGAAGACATTTTCACAAGTATCAGTAGAAGACTGATAACTATGAACGACACATCATACGATGGGGAACCATTTGATAAAATTAGGGCAGCAGTCTGGACTAAATTGCGATTAAAATACCCTGATGTTCCAGATATTGGGTCTCTCATGTCACTAACTATGCAAACAAATGAAGACCCGATTAACTTCATTTCCAGGATGAAGGAAAAGTGGCACCAGGAGTTGGGTGACTCCTGGAATACAACTGGAGAAAATAGCAGACTCTTTTACCACATGGTCAAAAGAGGACTGCCAGACGACGTGCAGGAGAAATTAGATGGAGTAGTAGCCATGGAAGGAAAACCCTGGCCTGAAATACAAGACCACATTATACATTTCTGTAAAAAGAAAATAGAACAGGAGAAAAGTAGATAGCTAGCTATAGAGAATGCAGCTGCCGAATTGGTGCAGCAGAAGCTTAAGAAAAAGGACGGCCTAGACACAGTCATGCTGGCTGCACCTGTCAGCCAAATGACAGCAGTTACCACCTTTCCACAGGCCGCCCAAAATGCACTTACTGCCAATGCCCAGTCCCCACAACAAGTGCAGCAGCCTGCCATACAGCCTGCCATGCAATATGTGCAAGCACAGACACAACAGCAACAACAGCCCGCTATACAGTACATGCAGACACCACCACAACAGGCAGTGCAGTATGTGCAGGCCCCGCAACAGCCTACAGTGCAGTATGTACAACAACAGCCCCCTGTACAATACGTGGCACCACTGCCTGCTTATGGGAATGACCAACGACAGTACCACAACAATGACAGAAACTACTCCAACAGAAACATCGGCATGCAGGGACGAGGAAATGGAATGGGGCAACAGAGGGCCCAACAACAGGCAGGGACACGCACTTGTTTTTATTGTCACAAACAAGGTCACATGATAAGAGAATGTCGCACTAGACTTCGAGAGCAAGGCCAGCAACCCATGGGCCCCTTACACCAAGTCCCCATCCAACAAGTAGTACCACAATTACAGCAACAACAGACGTTTTCACAACAGCCCCAGATGTTGTATGCTTATGCCCAGCCGGCCCCACAGCAGATGCAAGTCCCCATGCAGCCACAGCAGATGCAAGTCCCCATGCAGCCACAGCAGATGCAAGTCCCCATGCAGCCCCAGCAAATGCAAGCTCCCATACAGCCGCAACAGCAAGTATCCACGTACCAAATGATGTCCCAAGCCCAAAACACAACACCTCAAGGAGGAGTGGTGATGACCCCCAACAACTCCTTCGCACAGGGCACAATCCAGCAGTACCAAGCTGGAGGATACACTCACTAGGACAGCCCACAGACAACTCTTGTGTGCCCAGTTTTATCATGCATCATGAGCGGTGAAGATGACCCCACCGTCCTGGTCACGATAAATGACAAAACTTACAGCTTTCTCATTGACACAGGTGCCACGTACTCCTGCATTACAGGCGGACACCTGCCTATTTCTGATCAAGTAGCAGACACACAGGGATTCTCTGGGGCAATAGCAAGGGTCCCCTTTACGAAGCCAATACCCCTACAAATAGGAGACAGGGTGCTGTAGCAACAACTGCTTTATTCACCACACTCTCCAGTCAACTTGTTAGGGAGAGATCTCATGGCAAAATTAAACATGACCATTCACTTCCATGAGAACGATACAATGGTTTGTTCTATGCCAGGTACACCCCTAGCCCGGATGATGGCACTCACGGTGGACTCTTCAGATCAGATGAGGGCTCGTCCTGTGGATGAGCAAGCGTTCTCCACCGCGGTGCACATCGTTATAGCCAACACCCCTGAACTACACCAGCGCACGGTCCAGCTCCCAAAGGAATTTCTCTTTCGCCCACAGTCCCAGCTTTACAAAATATCAGACAAAAATATGATCCTAGGCATACTCGCCCTTCACATTACACCTACTTACGGGGCATTCCAAGCAGGAGACGACGATATGCACTCCTGGGCTTGTGTAATTTTCATCGAACCCGAACACCAAGTGAGAGACATTGCAGACGACCAGCTCTTTGGTGATCCTGACAAATACCCCATAACAGAGATCATCTATCAGTATGAGGTACCCCTCTCAGTGACAGTGGAAAACAGAACACCCGGTGCCCCACCAACATTTGATTCAGTGCGTGAGGCAGACTTGGCACAAATCCCGCCGCATCTGTGGACCACTGGTCCAAATGATGTAGGCCTCATCCGTTCAGCCACTCCTTTTAAAATAACACTGAAACAAGGCGCGATTCTACCCAGAATTAAACAGTACCCACTTTCCAAGGAAGCAGAGGAAGGCATTGCCCCAACAATACAAGCCCTGCTAGATCAAGGGGTCATATACCCCTGTGTATCTCCAGTTAATACCTGTCTTTTTCCTGTCCGAAAAGGGAAGACCAATCAGTGGCATTTAGTACACGACCTTCGCTCGATCAATAACATAGCGGTACCAGAGTTTCCCATCGTCCCAGACCCTTCAGTCATCCTCACCAATGTTCCCCCGAATGCGCAATACTTTTCGGTGATCGACCTGAAAAATGCGTTTTTCAGCGTCCCCCTTCGCCCAGACAGTCAGTACCTATTGGCTTTCTCATTCGGCGGAGTGCAAATGACGTACAGACGACAACCACAAGGGTACTGTGAGGTCCCAGCGTCTTCAACAGAGTCGTCAAAGAGGACTTATCGAACTTCCAATGTCATAGCACGTTGTTGCAATATGTTGATGACGTTTTGCTCTGCAGCACTACAGAACGACAATGCAGAACTGATACAGTCTCTCTGCTCACCACGCTAGCCCACAGAGGCTATAAAGTGGATAAAAACAAACTTCAGTACTGCCAAAGAGAGGTACAATATCTAGGCCAGATCCTCTCAGCATCAGGGAGACGAGTCACGCCAGACAGAGTTGAAGCCATAAAAATGACACCTGAGCCACTAACTGTAAAAGATATGTGGAAATTCCTTGGACTAGTCAATTATGTCCGTCAGTGGGTCTTTGATTTCTCCACCATAACAGCCCTCTAGCTGAAAGCCGTTAAAGCAGCAAAAGACAGGCACAATAAACTACATTGGACACCTGAAATGACAGCTTCTTTCAAAAAACTCAAAGATGAGATAACCAACGCACCAGTGTTAGGCACACCTGATTACACAAAGGAATTTTACCTGTTCACTCACTGCAATGGTCAGGTCATGACTGCAGTCCTTACTCAGAAATACCCCATGGGCCATAAGCCCATTGCCTACTTCAGCGGCATGCTCGACTCAGTTATGAAAGGTCATTACCCCTGCGAACAAGCCCTGGCAGCTGCAGCCTTTGCTGTAGAGAAAATCACCCCCATTGTCATGGGATCCCCGCTCACACTGTACACCGAGCGCGCTGTCTTTGCTATAATTCAGAAAGCCAAGACGACATTAACTACACAGAGAGTGTCAGGTTACGAAGTCATCCTGTCACTGCCCTCCCTGAAGGTAGTCAAATGGCACACAGTCAATCCTGCCACCTTCTTTGCCCATCCCATTGTAGCATCAGATGATGACACTCATGACTGTGCCACATACTCCCCAGATGAATCAGGAGCAGCAAAAGAGGACCCTCTGACTGACAGCACAGTATACTTTGTTGATGGCTCCTCCACCATTGATCAGGAAACAGGGATAAGGTACACAGGTGCCGCAGTGGTTAAAGGCCAGCAGCACGAGTCCGCCGATTACTTTGACATTGTAAAACACATTACATTGCCCCCACATTACTCAGCCCAAGCTGCTGAATTAGTGGCACTAATTGCCGCTCTAAACTGTGGGGCCGATGACCACATCACAGTCTACTCAGACTCTGCATATGTCACAACAACGACACACTCAAGCATCCTGGGCTGGAAAAGGCGCGGATTCCTCAAATCAGATGGAACACCCGTGTGCCACAAAAATTTGCTGGAAGACTTGATTGAAGCACTCACACTTCCAACTGAGGTAGCGTTGTTAAATGCGCAGCACACACGAATGGACAGGACTTTGTTTCCAGAGGTAACGCCATGGCAGATTGGGCAGCTAAAGCTGCGGCCAGGGGCCCCTTACTCGTACCTGCACAATATCACCCTAACTTACTTGCGCAGGCTATTGCTCCATCAGAACAAACAGAACAAACAATAACACTGTCGGAGCAAGTACAAAAGAGCGACGATGGTGTAGCTCCAGCTCAGCACCAAGGCACAAATAATGATTATTCTGACGCACCTGGTTTCTGCCCTATTGATGACACACAACAATACGATCACATTGCCCAACTACATCTTAGAGAAGTACAAGAAAGTGCACCACAACAAGAGAAAGAGCTATGGAAGAAGAGGGGAGTACAACAGGACACTGCTGATTTTCTCTACAGACAGACAATATCAGGGAAACCAGTCATGCCACAAGCCTTACTGCAGGTGGCACTGGACCAACTCCACCATCCCGCACATGTCTCCCGAGATAACATGTCCATAACACTGCAAGCAGATTGGTTCATTCCCAATGCCCACGAACTAATACATTGCCTCATCTGTCAACAGTATTCACCAAATCCAACGCTCAAAACAGTCACTTCCACCATTCCCAAACCCTCTGGCCCCTTCAAAGAACTCCACCTCGACTATGTGGACATGATTGATCGGTGCCAAAATTACTGATATCTCATTGTGGTGGTATGTCCCTTCTCGTGATGGATCGAAGCTGGACCTTGCATCCACTGCGATGCCAAAGCAGCAGCCACATTCCTACTACGCGAGGTCATCTCACGCTTTGGAATTCCTACCGCCATAAGAACGGACAATGGGAGCCATTTTTCAAACGCCATCTTCTCCTCCCTGACCACGATGCTAGGCATCAGACACAAACTAACATCTGCCTACCATCCCCAAAGTAATGGTATTTGTGAGCGCCTCAACGGCTTGCTCAAAAATAAAATAAGCAAAATCAGCGCCACCATCGGTAAGAAATGGCTCAACTGCCTTCCACTTGCCCTCTACTCATTAAGAAACTCCCCAAGCTCGGATCACCACCTCACGCCCCACCAACTTGTCACTGGACGATCCATAAATGTAGCTGTCCCCACCACCAGGCCCAAAACTGACAGTGAGTCATCCTGTGAGATTGTGAAAGCTGAACTGTACGAGTTTGTCTGCACACTAACCCGCGCTACGCAGTTCCTTTCTACCCAGGTATCCAAAAGGAAGGAGAAGAGCTCCAACGATCCAGAACTGCCACCTATTCGCCCTGGGACTCTGATCTTTATCCGGAGGCACGTCAGGAAGTGGAAAGACCCCAAATTCGACGGCCCCTTTGCAGTGACTGAGTCATCTCCAACTGCCGTCCGGATAGCTGAGCGTAAGGCATGGATCCACCGGCGAGACGTTCGGCTCGCTCCTGCGCCTCCGCAGCACTAGACAATGGACTGAGAGAGGAAAGAGACATGCCCATGACCCCCTGAATGAGGACAGCGGTTTCCCATCCACTACCGAAGAAGAAGAAGAAGAAGAAGAAGAAGAAGAAGAAGAAGAAGGCACACCCGTGCTGGTCCAGGGATACAGCAGCCACGATGCGAAGTTATGTACTCTTGTCACATTTATGTTTTGTATCATTGTTGGAGTGGCACTAATAACTTTCAATTGGTGCGTCTATTTTTTTGCTGTAAAGAGCTTTAATGAGATAGGTACCAGAAATACCCTAGCATCCACTGTTTCAGCAATTGTACCAGCAGTCACACCCAAAGAGCAGGCAGCAACACAACACACACTAGGTCCTGAACTCCCAGAAAATAGTGCTGCCAGCAGCGCACCCACCAGTGTGCATCCTGAATACTCACTCATCACCCCAGGGGACAGAAATAGGTCATGGGATAGGTCTGTCAACATCACAGAAAGACAACAAGTGTCCTGCCAACGCCTTTCCCGTCACCATGGAACACGCCGATTTGCTATTGCCCCTTACAGAACAAAACCCCTTGTCCCCCGCAAGAATGCAAATAACCAGAAGGCAGGGCACAAAACATTCGCTCATCTTGTGAAGATACAAGAGGGCCTAGGACCCCTACTAGGCCTACAACTATCAGTAAGAGATCATTCAGTCCACTCTTCCCTAGTAGGCAACTCCTGGTACAGAGACATGACAGCCATAGGGAAAAGGATCACAAATGAGTCCTGCTATGTGTGTTCCTACATTCCCCATGCTGTAGGAGCTGACTGACTAATTTTTCCAAAAGAAGTTCCACCACACATAGTGATGTGCCTACTACACCTGTATCTTTGCCGCGTGGAGGGACAGGTCCAAATAGTAGGAGGGGTTGGAATATGGATTGGATTTGTGAATACAACAGAATGGGATAACAACAATATCATATTCAGGGTTAATTCTGACAAAGTAGAAATAGAACAGATGATACAAGAGAAGTACAAAAAAAATATACCAAATATGGATCACCGAGCCCAGCTATTCAGGCAAATGAAATACGTTTCGATCGCAACACCCCTAGCAACATGTGACACACACCCACGCCTCCATGGCCACCGCCACCCGGGGGGCCTCCCCGGCCCATACTGTCAATGCCAGAACAGAACCCTTCTGGAAGTACTAGCCCGAGTATATTACAAGAATGAGTTGCTCGAAACTGGCCACATATATTGTAAAGCAGCGTCCCTAGGTCCCCCTTGGACTGGCGAAACAACATGGGAGGAAAACATTGATTGGGATGTAGAGGATAACTGTGAACAGATTTGGAAAGAGGCAGCAAGCAGATACACCTGGGGTGGGGAGAGAATGTACAAAGATAAAAAAGCATTTAAACTAAAAAACCCTTCTCTTTGTTTCCTAGGCAATGGCTCCATCTCTGTTGGGCGTAACACAAACTGTAACAAGACGGTCTTCAACTTCGATATGCAGTATGGCACCTCCACCTTGATGGACTTCTATTGGGCGTGTGGAGAACACCTCTATCTCCAACTACCTCCTCAATGGCTCGGACTGTGTTCCCTGGTGACTCTGCATGAGGTACATCTGGTTGTGCCGGCATCGAATGCCTCTCACATACTGACACACCCTATGTCAGGCGACGTGACAGTCCTCCACCGCCACCGGCGAACAGCGGAGTACTTTGCAGGTGAAGCTCTTGGTAAAGTTCCAGAAGAATTCCGCCTCTTCAACGAGGCCCAACTTTTCTTCGGAGGAGCAGTCCCAATGTTCCAAACTCAGGCTAATGCTCGCTGGCTGGAAGTGACGCGCTATGAGGTCATGAAAGCCATCAACAACACCAGAGACGGACTAAATGCAATAAGGGAAGAACTGCGCCCATTGAGACTAATGGTCCTGGAACATCGCTACTTCCTTGACATGCTGACTGCCAAAGACGGTGGTCTGTGTCACCAAATCAGAAAATCTTGCTGCACTTTCATACCAGGAAACGACGAGAAGAACGGATCGATCACAAGAGCCATTGAGGAGTTGACCAACTTGGGAAAAGAAATGATCGACATTATTCCAACAGACTGGTTCAATCTTGACTGGATGCCTTCATGGCTCACAGCGATTTTGAAATTAATGATACTGATTGTTGGGATTCTCATAATACTGTGTTGCGCTTTTCAGATTGGGAGCCATTGCATTAAAAGATTAGGTTCCAAGGCAGTTGGGATGCATTATGCTAGCACAGGGATCTACCAGTGTCAGAATCTACAATTATTTTTTCAATAAATAGTCTTACCAGATCTAGCACGGGAACAGAGATTCTCGGAACAAGATGCTTGCTCCCTAACCCCTCCTAGCAATGAACCGAGGTCCCATTAAATAGAACCTCAGAACATTACCAACAGGGACGGGGGAATTGGATAAAATAATAAACAAAGAAGAGACTGGTCCAGTACTGGGTCCTTCTGTCTGCTTCTTGAACACGTTCTCTGTTCTTTTCACAGGAACCTGTAAATTAACACATTCATATAGCTATAACATTTCTAGTGTTTCCTTCCTGCTTCTCTAAATTACTGGGAACTTTATATCTCACCCACCCTGGCTTAACTGGACTTGTGCCTCTCTTCTGTAATGAAGTTGGTTTCTTCTCTTCTGCTAGTTGTTACTAATTTTAAACAAACAACAATTACTATCTAGTACGCCTCCCTAATTCTATTCTTAAATTTTAGTTAAGGTAAGCGCACTTACTTCACTAACTGGAAGAGTTTGCTTTTAATTGGATTCTGCTGTTTACTTGTATGTGGTCTTCTAGTTGGCTTAACAAGGCTCCTCTTTAACTTCTTTACTCTTTTATTTTACAGGTGAATATTCAGCTTCTCTCTGACTACTTCTGGTAAGTATTTACATATGTACATTTATGTTTATCTATTCGCATTACTAGACATCTTATTTTCAATTGTTCAGTCCTTTTCCTTTTAGCGAATATTAAACTAGACTTGCACAGTTCTGGAATAACCTTCAGGGTTTTCTTTTTTTAAGACAATTGCAGTTTTTTCCTTTTCAGTAACAATGGCACTTAGCTCTGGTTTACGTCCTCCTGCCACCTGTTCTCCGACTCTGCTCCTCGACGTGAAGATTGCTCTCTCAGCTTATCTTAGTCTCCTTCAGGCGAGGTTAGCGGCTGGCGAACTTTCTCTCCAAGCGTAAGCTTATTTCTGAACGAACGCTATCATCATATAAACACATGCGCAACCGCGCACTGTTTATTTTCTGAAATCTCTAAATACGAAGAAAATACACGCGCTGGAAATACGCGCTGTGTAGTTCACTAAATACTTGACGAATACCAAGGTTTTTACCTTGAACTAGAAGCTACACCTCTAAAACTATGACAGACTATGCTTACTGTCAACTGCCTCGACCAACGAACTCGGTGAAGTCGCAGTTGAGAAGGACCTCGCGCATCACCAGAGTTCCGTTCAGCTGTGAGCTGGCAGACTAGAACGCTAACTACACAATGGCTTGGGGCGAACCGGCGGCCAACTTGCTTCTCCAAAGGCCGACCCAGGCTGACCAGGTCTTGGTTCTACTAATCTCAGGAACGATTTGAAATGGGGAAAAACCGCTAAGGGTAGCTGATGCTAGGGTCCTGACAACCAGATAGCAAAGTATGAAGACATGGATAGGGTTCCCGGGAATGGGACGGGAGTACAATTAGAAATGGGCGAGATAACAGCACCTGGCACCCACTATGACATACCCACTGCTCCCCCTCTTCCCCCAGGCAGAGACACCCTGAGCAAAAGTCCTACAGCTGCCCAGTATGAGTGTCTGCTTAATGACCGAGATGCAGAATACGTCAAAATACTCCTTAGGTCAGACGGAGAAACAGCGAAGAAGGAAGAGCAGGTCCAAGGTACATTCAAGTGTTATGTTAATGACATGCCCTGGATACCCCCACTGGCTGTAGGGTCGCCAAGATACTCAGTAAAGAGTGTGTTCATAAATGAACAAGACGGGGGTGATGATGAAGGGTTAAAATCACACTCTACCATCTGATCACCAGAAAAAGCATCTCTCAGCTGTCTTGATAGCGAAATGTCACATATGGCCCTGCCAGAGAGAACCTGAAATATGCTTTAAAACCCTCAATTTTTGCTATGCATGATCAACATATTAAATCCCACTAACTCCCTGAATCCTGGGGTTATCGACCCAAGGCTGAGACATAAAAGACATGTCTTGGGCTAACAAAATACACTAGGCCACAATAATGTTAAAAATGCATTCCTCTGCTGCACTGAAAAAATAACATGGTAAATTGGCCTAATGTGAAGTAGTAATTTTCCACAGAGGCCAACGCCCACACACACCCACACGTACACCAGACTCAGCTGGTGCAGAGGCAGATTGACACATTTCAGAAACTTTCCACTGAAGTCTTGTTTTGAAACTTAGCTTGTCGAAATATGCCACAAGCTTCTTGCAAAACTAGCCCTAGCGTACGTTTCCGGTCACACGTACATCTTTAGAAATATGTACTGAACAAAATGTTCTAGCCCATAGTGTACAGAACAAAATGTTCTAGCCCATAGTGTACAGAACAAAATGTTCTCGCATGGCCAACCAACTGTTGGGACACCTGACTGCCCCCACTGTCCTAGGACAAATGTGGTGAAAGCCACCTGCGTCACAAAATACGTTAGGACAGTGTTAGTTCCTTGTTTTTAGGTAGAAAAGATCCACCATCACATTTAGAAGGCAGAACCTTCCAAGCTAACCTCTTGGGCGGTACTCCAGTCGACTGAGCTGTCTGATTTAGGAACCCGCAAAACCTATTCTTCCAGGTGATGCCTTCCTGAATGAGACAGTAGCTTAAGCTCTCTTAATTTGCTAAATGCTTTTCATCCATTCCCAATTCCTTGCAATAGTCATAGGTATCTTTCAGCATTAGATCAGCATTAAATCTACTGGGGTTCTTTCCCCTAGGCAGGTGCTTCTAGGCACTAGGCCTGATAGGAGTGTACTTTGAATAAATTAGCTGGAATTCTAGTATGCTTTTTAAGAATCTAAACCACTGTTATTTTATTCTTGCTAAAATGTTTAAACCTGCAATGATAATTCTCGGCGTAGACATTGTGTAAAGGCAACGTACTTCCTCGAACAGTTAGAAGCCTTCGTAAACATTTCCTGCTTACACAGAAAGTCGTCTTTTTATGAATAGCCACTTCTGTTTGCATCGCAATAACTTTTAGAAATAATTGATTCCTAGCACACTTCCTGTTAGAGTGAAGCCAGAGCTTTTTAAGAGTGATCTCTTGCATTATGCCTTATTTTTATTGATACACATGAGCTTATAATAATAAAACGTGCCACTCCAACTTGACCAGCCGTCTTTCTCACGTTATTCTCTTCCTCCTAGCAGTGCCTGATTGCGACCATTATCCAGACCACAGTAAGCGTGACCACACCCTAAAAGAGGCTCGGGAAGGCCTCTTCTACCCTCTACCCTCTGTCAAGTAGTAGACAGTGAGTAGTAGAGAGTGAGTAGTAGAAAGTATTAAAGAGTGAGTAGTAGAGAGTGAGTAGTAAGAGTGAGTGGTAGAGAGATAGTAGTAGAGAGTACTAGAGAGTGAGTAGTAGAGTAGTAGAGAGTAGTCAGTCAGTGTCAGTCAGTGTCAGTCAATCAGTGTCAGTGTCAGTCAGTCGGTAAGTGTCAATCAGTGTCAGTCAGTGTCATTCAATCAGTGTCAGTCAATCACTGTCAGTCAGTCAGTGTCAGTCAGTCAGTGTCAGTTAATCAGTGTCAGTCAGTGCCAGTCAATCAGTGTCAGTCAGTGTCAGTCGGTGTCAGTGTCAGTCAATCAGTGTCAGTCAGTGTCAATCAGTCAGTGTCAGTCAGTCAGTCAGTGTCAGCTAGAGCAGCTTTGCTGACCTGCTTCTCTGGCTCTAAAGCTGCTCTGCTGAACTGGTTCTCTGGCTCTAAAGCAGCTCTGCTGACCTGGTTCTCTCCCTCTAAAGCAGCTCTGCTGACCTGGTTTCTCTGGCTCTACAGCAGGTCTGCTGACCTGGTTCTCTGGCTCTAGAGCAGCTCAGCAGACCCAGTTCTTAGGCTACAGAGCAGCTCTGCTGATCTGGTTCTCTAGCTCTAAAGCAGCTCTGCTGACCCGGTTCTATGGCTCTAAAGCAGTTCTGCTGACATGGTTCTCTGGCTCTAGAGCAGCTCTGCTGACCTGGTTCTTTCCCTCTAGAGCAGCTCTGCTGACCTGGTTCTCTCCCTCTAAAGCAGCTCTACTGAACTGGTTTCTCTGGCTCTACAGCAGCTCTGCTGACCTGGTTCTCTGGCTCTAGAGCAGCTCTGCTGGCCTGGGTCTTAGGCTCTAGAGCAGCTCTGCTGACCTGGTTCTCTGGCTCTAAAGCAGCTCTGCTGACCTGGTTCTCTGGTTCAAAATTGCTCTGCTCTCCTAGTTCTCTGGCTCTAAAGCAGCTCTGCTGACTTGGTTCTCTGGCTCTAAAGCAGCTCTCTGACCTGGTTCTCTGGGTCTAAAGCAGCTGTGCTGACCTGGTTCTCTCCTTCTACATCAGCTCTGCTGACCTGGTTTCTCTGGCTCTACAGCAGCTCTGCTGACCTGGTTCTCTGGCTCTAGAGCAGCTCTGCTGACCTAGTTCTTAGTCTCTAGAGCAGCTCTGCTGACCTGGTTCTCTGGCTCTAAAGCAGCTCTGTTGACCTGGTTCTCTGGCTCTAAAGCAGTTCTGCTGAACGTATTCTCTGGCTCTAGAGCAGCTCTGCTGACTTGGTCCCTTGGCTCTAAAGCAGCTGTGCTGACGTGGTTCTCTCCCTCTAAAGCAGCTCTGCTGACCTGGTTCTCTCGCTCTAAAGCAGCTCTACTGACCTGGTTTCTCTGGCTCTACAGCAGCTCTGCTGACCTGGTTCTCTGGCTCTAGAGCAGCTCTGCTGACCTGGTTCTCTCCCTCTACATCAGCTCTGCTGACCTGGTTCTCTGCCTCTAGAGCAGCTCTGCTGACCTTGGTCTATGGCTCTAAAGCAGCTCTGCTGACCTGGTTCTCTGGCTCTAGAGCAGCTCTGCTGACCTGGTTTTCTGGCTCTAAAGCAGCTCTGCTGACCTGGTTCTATCCCTCTAAAGCAGCTCTGCTGACCTGCTTTCTCTGGCTCTAGAGCAGCTCTCCTGACCTGGTTCTCTGGCTCTAAAGCAGCTCTACTGAGCTGGTTCTCTCCCCCCAAAGCAGCTCGGTTGACCTGGTTCTCTGCCACTAGAGCAGCTCTGCTGACCTGGTTCTATGGCTCTAAAGCAGCTCTGCTGACCTGGTTCTATGGCTCTAAAGCAGCTCTGCTGACCTGGTTCTCTGCCTCCAGAGCAGTTCTGCTGATCTGGTTCTCTGGCTCTAAAGCAGCTCTGCTGACCTGGTTCTCTGGCTCTAAAGCAGTTCTGCTGACCTGGTTCTCTGCCTCTAGAGCAGCTCTGCTGACCTGGTTCTATGGCTCTAAAGCAGCTCTGCTGACCTGGTTCTCTGGCTCTAGAGCATCTCTGCTGACCTGGTTCTCTGGCTCTAAAGCAGTTCTGCTGACCTGGTTCTCTCCCTCTACAGCAGCTCTGCTGAACTGGTTCTTGGCCTCTAGAGCAGCTCTGCTGACCTGGGTCTCTGGCTCTAGAGCAGCTCTGCTGACCTGGGTCTCTGATTCTAGAGCAGCCCTGCTGACCTGCTACTTAGGCTCTAGAGCAGCTCTGCTGACCTGGTCCTCTGGCTCTACAGCAGCTCTGCTGACCTGGTTTCTCTGGCTCTACAGCCGCTCAGCTGACCTCCTTCTCTGCGCTCACGATGTACGCACCCGACTTCTCGAAAATATATTTAAAAATAATATTTTATTTAAGTACAAATATTTTATTTTTATGAATATCTTAGATAATCTCTTGCCCTAATATGTATATTAAAGACACATACATATAATTTTGGAACATCGTTTTTTTTGCAGGAGTTGCGCACCCAGCGTGCCCCAGCACGTATAGGACGTCACGCGGGACCCGCCACCGTGCAAGTGTCTCGTACCGTAATGCGCATGAGTCGCGAATGCGCGGGAGCAGGAGTCGCGGCTGGTCGCATACCAATCGCCACATCACGTAATATTAAATGTATATGATGTAACTGAAAAACACGCAGCCTTCGCACACCCTACGCGGATCCTTCACGACTTTTCTAAAATGGCGTCTGGAATCTACGCACCCACCGTGATGTGTACGCTTTGAGTGCGCGACTCCGAAAAAAAATGGGGAACTTTTTTTTAAATAGAAAATAAATAATATAAATATATTAAAATTAAAAATTAAAACTAAATATTTAATCAATATTTGAGTTTGAATTTTTTATTTTTTTTTGCAATTTTCAGAAAAATATATAATGTTATTTAATGAATAAAATATCTATAAATAAACAGCTAAAAAACTGTAGCAAATCAGTACAAAAAATAGCTATAACTACTATCACACTTAAAAATTAGCATTTAAAAAACCTTTGAAATTCACTGAAAAAACAATAGGTTTCAGAGACGTTATAGTTAGAAATTAGCATTTAAAAAACCTTAGAAAGTCACAGAAGTAGAGAGTAGTAGAGAGAGGTAGAGAGAGTAGCAAATAGTGAGTAGTAGAGAGTAGTAGAGTGAGTAGTAGAGTAGTAGAGAGTGAGTATTAGAGTGAGTAGTAGAGAGTAGTAGAAGAGAGTAGTAGAGAGTGAGTAGTAGAGACTGAGTAGTACAATGAGTAGTAGAGTGAGTAGTAGAGAGTAGTAGAGATTAGTAGAGAGAGAGAGAGTAGTAGAGAGTGAGTAGTAGAGAGTAAATAGTAGAGAGAGTAGTAGAGAGTAGTAGAGTATTAGAGAATGAGTAGTAGAGAGTAGTGGAGTAGTAGAGAGTGGGCAGTAGAGAGTGAGTAGTAGAGTGAGTACTAGGGAGTAGTAGAGAGTAGTAGAGTATTAGAGAATGAGTAGTAGAGAGTAGTGGAGTAGTAGAGAGTGGGCAGTAGAGAGTGAGTAGTAGAGTGAGTACTAGGGAGTAGTAGAGAGTGAGTAGTAGAGTGAGTAGTACAGAGTAGTACAGAGCAAGTAGTAGAGTGTGTAGTAGAGAGTGAGTAGTAGAGAGTAGTAGAGAGAGAGTAGTAGAGTGAGTAGTACAGAGTAGTACAGAGCAAGTAGTAGAGTGTGTAGTAGAGAGTGAGTAGTAGAGAGTAGTAAAGAGCGAGTAGTAGAGTGAGTAGTAGAGAGTGAGAAGTAGAGAGAGTAGTAGAGAGTGAGCAGTAGAGAGTAGTAGAGAGTGAGTAGTAGAGAGTGAGTCATGGAGAGTGAGTAATAGAGAGTAGTAGAGAGTGAGTAGTAAAGAGTGAGTAGTAGAGAGTGAGTAGTAGAGAGAGTAGTAGAGAGTGAGTAGTAGAGAGTAGTAGAGTGAGTAGTAGAGAGAGAGTAGTAGAGAGTGAGTAGTAGAGTAGTAGAGAGTGAGTGGTAGAAAGTAGTAGAGAGTAGTAGAGAGTGAGTAGTAGAGAGCTAGTAGTAGAGAGTGAGTAGTAGAGAGAGTAGTAGAGAGCATTAAAGTAGTAGAGAGTGAGTAGTAGAGAGCGAGTAGTAGAGATTGAGTAGTGGAGAGATAGTAGTAGAGAGTGAGTAGTAGAGAGTGAATAGTAGAGAGTGAGTAGTAGAGAGTGGTAAAGAGAGTAGTAGAGAGTGAGTAGTAGAGGGAGAGTAATAGAGAGTAGTAGAGAGTGAGTAGTAGAGTAGTAGAGGGGTTTGGTAGAGTGTAGTAGAGAGTAGTAGTGAGTAGTAGAGAGTAGTAGCGAGTGAATAGTAGAGAGTAGTATAGAGTGAGTAGTAGAGAGTGAATAGTAGCGAGTGAGTAGTAGAGAGTGAGTACTAGTGAGAGAGTAGTAGAGAGTAGTAGAGAGTGAGTAGTAGAGAGTAGTAGAGAGTGAGTAGTAGAGTAGTAGAGAATGAGTAGTAGAGAGAGAGTACTAGAGAGTAGTAGAAAGTGAGTAGTAGATAGTGAATAGTAGAGAGTAATAGAGAGAGAGAGTAGTAGAGAGTGAGTAGTAGAGAGTGAGTAGTAGAAAGTAGTAAAGAGTGAGTAGTAGAGATTGAGTAGTAGAGATTAGTAGAGTAGTAGAGAGTGAGTAGTAGAGAGTGAGTAGTAGAGAGTGAGTAGTAGAGAGAGAGTAGTAGAGTAGTAGAGAGTGAGTAGTAGAGTAGTAGAGAGTAGTCAGTCAGTGTCAGTCAGTGTCAGTCAATCAGTGTCAGTCAGTCAGTAAGTGTCAGTCAATCAGTGTCAGTCAGTGTCAGTCAATCAGTGTCAGTCAGTGTGTGACAGTTAATCAGTGTCAGTCAGTGTCAGTCAGTCAGTGTCAGTCAATCAGTGTCAGTCAGTGTCAGTCGGTGTCAATGTCAGTCAATCAGTGTCAGTCAGTGTCAGTCAGTCAGTCAGTGTCAGCTAGAGCAGCTCAGCAGATCCAGTTCTTAGGCTACAGAGCAGCTCTGCTGATCTGGTTCTCTAGCTGTAAAGCAGCTCTGCTGACCCGGTTCTATGGCTCTAAAGCAGTTCTGCTGACATGGTTCTCTGGCTAGAGCAGCTCTGCTGACCTGGTTCTCTCCCTCTAAAGAGCTCTACTGACCTGGTTTCTCTGGCTCTACAGCAGCTCTGCTGACCTGGTTCTCCGGCTCTAGAGCAGCTCTGCTGGCCTGTTTCTTAGGCTCTAGAGCAGCTCTGCTGACCTGGTTCTCTGGCTCTAAAGCAGCTCTGCTGACCTGGTTCTCTGGCTCTAAAGCAGCTCTGCTGACATAGTTCTCTGGCTCTAAAGCAGCTCTGCTGACTTGGTTCTCTGGCTCTAAAGCAGCTCGCTGACCTGGTTCTCTGGCTCTAAAGCAGCTTTGCTGGCCAGGTTCTCTGGCTCTAAAGCAGCTCTGCTGACCTGGTTCTCTCCTTCTAAATCAGCACTGCGGACCTGGTTTCTCTGGGTCTACAGCAGCTCTGCTGACCTGGTTCTCTGGCTCTAAAGTAGCTCTGCTGACCTGGTTCTCTGGCTCTAAAGCAGTTCTGCTGAACTTGTTCTCTGGCTCTAGAGCAGCTCTGCTGACTTGGTCCCTTGGCTCTAAAGCAGCTCTGCTGACCTGGATCTCTCTCTCTAAAGCAGCTCTGCTGACCTGGTTCTCTCACTCTAAAGCAGCTCTACTGACCTGGTTTCTCTGGCTCTACAGCAGCTCTGCTGACCTGGTTCTCAGGCTCTAGAGCAGCTCTGCTGACCTGTTTTTTAGGCTCTAGAGCAGCTCTGCTGACCTGGTTCTCTGGCTCAAAAGCAGCTCTGCTGACCTGGTTCTATGTCTCTAGAGCAGCTCTGCTGACCTGATTCTCTGGCTCTAGAGCAGCTCTGCTGACCTGGTTCTCTCCCTCTAAATCAGCTCTGCTGGCCTGGTTCTCTGCCTCCAGAGCAGCTCTGCTGACCTTGGTCTATGGCTCTAAAGCTGCTCTGCTGACCTGGTTCTGTGGCTCTAGAGCAGCTCTGCTGACCTGGTTTTCTGGCTCTAAAGCAGCTCTGCTGACCTGGTTCTCTCCCTCTAAAGCAGTTCTGCTGACCTGGTTTCTCTGGCTCTAGAGCAGCTCTGCTGACCTGGTTCTCTGGCTCTATAGCAGCTCTACTGAGCTGGTTCTCTCCCCCTAAAGCAGCTCTGTTGACGTGGTTCTCTGCCTCTAGAGCAGCTCTGCTGACCTGGTTCTCTGGCTTTAAAGCAGCTCTGCTGACCTGGTTCTATGGCTCTAAAGCAGCTCTGCTGACCTGTTTCTCTGCCTCCAGAGCAGCTCTACTGACCTGGTTCTCTGGCTCTAAAGCAGCTCTGCTGACCTGGTTCTCTCCCTCTAAAGAGCTCTGCTGACCTGGTTCTCTGGCTCTAAAGCAGTTCTGCTGACCTGGTTCTCTGCCTCTAGAGCAGCTCTGCTGACCTGGTTCTATGGCTCTAATGCAGCTCTACTGACCTGGTTCTATGGCTCTAGAGCAGCTCTGCTGACCAGGTTCTCTGGCTCTAAAGCAGGTCTGCTGACCTGGTTCTCTCCCTCTTAAGCAGCTCTGCTGACCTGGTTTACCTGGCTCTACAGCAGCTCTGCTGACCTGGTTCTTGGCCTCTAGAGCAGCTCTGCTGACCTGGGTCTCTGGCTCTAGAGCACCTCTGCTGACCTGGGTCTCTGATTCTAGAGCAGCTCTGCTGACCTGCTTCTTAGGCTCTAGAGCAGCTCTGCTGACCTGGTTCTATGGCTCTACAGCGGCTCTGCTGACCTGGTTTCTCTGGCTCTACAGCAGCTCTGCTGACCTGATTCTCTGCGCTCACGATGCACACACCTGACTACTCGAAAATATATTTAAAAATAATATTTTATTTTAAGTACAACAATATTATTTTTATCAATATCTTAGATAATCTCTTGCCCTAATATGTATATTAAAGACACATACATATAATTTTGGAACATCATTTTTTCTTTGCAGGAGTTGCCCACCCAGCGTGCCCAGCACGTATATGATGTCACGCGGGACCCGCCACCGTGTAAGTGTCTCGTACCGTAACGCGCATGTGTCGCGAATGCGCGGGAGCAGGAGTTGCGGCTGGTCGCATACCAATCGTGCACATCACATAATAATAAATGTATTTGATGTAACTGAAAATCACGCAGCCTTCGCACATCATACGTGGATCCTTCACAACTTTTCTACAATGGCGTCTGGAATCTACGCACCCATCGTGATGTGTACGCTTTGAGTGCGTGACTCCGAAAAAAAATTGGGAACTTTTTAAAAAAAGAAAATAATATAAATATATTAAAATTAAAAATTAAAACAAAACATTTAATCAATATTTCAGTTTGAATTTTTTTGAATATTTTTTTGCAATTTTCAGAAAAATATATAATGTTATTTAATGAATAAAATATTTATAAATAAACAGCTAAAAAACTGTAGAAAAACAGTACAAAATATAGATATAACTACTATCACACTTAAAAATTAGCATTTAAAAAACCTTTGAAATTCACTGAAAAAACAATAGGTTTCAGAGACGTTATAGTTAGAAATTAGCATTTAAAAAACTTTAGAAAGTCACAGAAAAAAACATAGGTTTCACAGGTGTTATAGTTAGTTGGCCATTTCACTCGTACAAAACCATAGAAATTCCTCTGTTATAGTTAGTTCTGCTAACTATAACTTGTGCACCCGCAATGCACTGCTGATGATGTCACATATTGCATCATTCATGACATGGTCAGTGACATCACTGATGACATCTCAAATGACATCACTGATGACATCATCCACGTGACAATCTGATACACCTCATCATACACAAGTATAACCTTTCATCGCTCACTGTAATATACAGAGTACCATATTTGAAACCATTGACACACCAATACCAGTTTCTAAAAACCCACTATGTGATTCCTACATCTACACGCACATCTAAACACTTACCTATAGATTCACTCATGCATGCTGTCAATGATCAACAGAACACTATTAAATATACTTATACACCTACATCGACATTACACACCAGCATACATCCTATTCACTTATGCAGTCATTCTACTCACTTATGCAAACAATTGATCATACTTACATTTACTAAGCTACACACATACAAACACCACTTAATTTATTCGTATAGATAGTAACTCACACTTAGTGTGTTATAAAATTACTATTACAAGTATACAGTTTTCGATAGTCACTCATACAATCACTGAGTCTTATGTATACTTATTTATATACAACTGTCACATACACTGCCTTTTATATTTCTAGTTTGTTAGTCATATATCATTGAGAAATATATTTACTCATCACCATACCCATAAAGAGATTCACTCACCCAAACAACTGTTTCCACATACAGTCTTAACCTCAGATACCTAGTAAATCAACTATTTACACATCTTTGGACAGGCCCACACCTCCCACTCAACCACACACACATTCACTATCCCATACAAATACTCACTAACTAATAAATAACGAATATAGACTTTCACATAGTTAGTAACCAACTTATGTAGTAGTTTACACAACAAGAGATAGAGTGATACAGGTATTCACACAGTTTAATCACTATCCCATATATTTAGTGAGACACTTTAAATTAGTCACTTAAACAGTCAATCACATTGCTACTAAATCCTCCATTCAGGCACTTATACAGCCACTCAGTCTTCAAGTCAGATTGATATATATATATATATATATATATATATATATATAAGATTCAATCTGGCCCAAGTTCGGAGGCTCCCGGGTGCTCTGGGGCGGTGCACGCGAGGCGCAGCAGGACCCGCTGCGATTACAAAAATTCAGCTTTTCCCGTAGGGAAGTTTTTTCCTCATGCACTCCCGTGTGAAGAATTCAAAAAACCACACCGGGTTTTGAGTCGAATTAAAGTTTCTTTATTTCAGCATCCAGCAAAACCTAACGCGTTTCGGTCTCTACGGAGACCTTGCTCACAGGTTAGTGTGTTTAACAACATTTTTCTTTTAAATACAGAAAAAAGGGGAAGGGGGTGGAAACCATTTGGGATTACATCACTTCCTGTAGGTTATACAGGCATTCTGGGACATGTAGTTTGTTAATTTTGTTCACAGATGGCGCAAAACGTTAATTCTTTTGTCTTTTTCAAAGCATGCATATTTTTTCAAATTAAAATTATTTGTAGTTTGTGCATTTAACTCATGCATTTATACTGCTGTTGGGCCACATAGAAAATTCAAATTTCTCAACAAAATCATATTAGAGCCCTCTAGTGGGCAAACCCATTTCACACCAGGTTCATTTGTCAATTTTTGTGATATTGCTGAAATAAAGAAACTGTAATTCGACTCAAAACCCGGTGTGGTTTTTTGAATTCTTCACACGGGAGTGCATGAGGAAAAAACTTCCCTACGGGAAAAGCTGAATTTTTGTAATCGCAGCGGGTCCTGCTGCGCCTCGCGTGCACCGCCCCAGAGCACCCGGGAGCCTCCGAACTTGGGCCAGATTGAATCTTGTTTACAAGAAGGCTCGGGTGAACGCCGACATTGGAAAACGGAGAGACGAGCGTGGCGAAGAAACACGAGAGGAAACCTGCTGGCGCAGGTTGGAAACGGGAGACGGCGGTTCCGGAGGGAGCGAGTCTTTCCGAAGTACCCTGCAGCCGGTAAGCGACCTGGGCGTGTTCCGCCTGTAATGTCATCCAACGTCTGATTGTATTAATACAGAACTGTCGGTTGGTTTCCTATTCAGTCAATATCACTGCTTTCAAGCTACACGAGTGAGAAAATACTCGGGGAACCAGATCTTTGTAAAATTACAGTGTAAATGAAACTTGCATTAGTTTCACTGTGACTGAAGGAGCCGTGTGCAAACTTAACAACATCACAAATTACTGTTCAAAACAGCCTGAATTTTGTCAAACCAGCAAACCATGGATAAAAGAGAGGCATCACGAACCACTCTGATACAAACTTGCTTTGAGGAAGATTTAGCTACAACCAGTAACGGAGCTGGTGCACGCAAATCTGATGTGAGAAACAAACTACGTGCATGGGAAAAATTGTCGAAAAAAGAAATTAACAAGTGGTGGGAGGTTGCAGCCCTCAAAAAATATTTGGATGTGAAACGCATACCGCGGGGATTACGCATTAGTCTTATGCCTAGTCACCAAGACACAAGTAATGAATTGCTAACGGAGTGGGGTGAATTTATTTTGAAATCATCACTAGGACTAATGGAGATTCTTGTGAAACATGTAGAAATAGCTCTGGAAAAAATTACCAAACAGTTAAAAGAAATGGAAAAAGAACTGGCCACAATTGAGTTAAATCCTGAAATGAAAAAATTCAAAGAGGACTTGGAAAAATTTATTGAAAAACATGAGGAAAGTGTCAGAACCCGGAAACAAACAAAGTTCCAAAGAGACAAAGAAGACTATGAGGACGGACGTATTTTCACGTATGCCAAAAAATACGAAAGATTCAGAAATAATGAATATGGAAGCATGTCCTCAGTCTCCTCCATTGTTTCAACAGAACCAAGCCTCAGTGGGGGAGAAGAAGAGCAAAGAGAAGCCAGAGCAAGGAATTCTTTTTTAGGCGATCTGAAACTGGCTTTCAACCAAAAGACTTGGGAAAAAACAATGGGTCCCCCCAGGTACACAAATCCAAGAGGCAGAGGGAGGGGAAGAGGACGGGGAAGCACACCCCAAAACAAACAAGGAGAGGCAAGCGAAAATACGGCACACGCTTCTGGCCCAGAACGCGTAGGAACCTTGACACGCAACATGAGGAAAAAATGGAATGCATAAGTAAAGACCATGAAACTCTAGAAATAAATCAAAATATGACAGACACCGACTCAAATCAATATGACACATCCAATGATCAAGAATTACAAGTTATCAATCTATCATCGAAACAACTAAGTGAATTGGAACTACAGGTTCTCAAACGGGGCATGAATTTCTGCCCCACCAGTGGCATAAACCTAGCTGAGACGCGAATAGACCTTTACAAATTCATAAGAAAGATTAAACTTGCCAAATTATTCATTGACAAACCGGACATGGCCAACTATAGAAGAAAAATCACACAACCGACCCTTCAGATTCCCATAGAGGATGCTGAACATTTTGTAAATCTGATGGAATTAAGTCAAACGCCCCAAGAAGGCGGTGGACAAGTACAAACATATTGTATACAATTAGGAGCTGGAATCTCAAATTTAAAACCAAAGTCCAGATTTTACCCACAACTCCCTCCTGGGAATAAAATTGATTTCTTTCAGGAATGTGTCGTAAAAGACCTTTACCAACTAAACTTACCATTCACTAAAGACAATCTATCCAGACAAGAACGCCAGGCACTCAACTCACTGCAAAAGGATGACACCATCGAAATTAAAATTGCTGATAAGGGTGGCAATGTCGTTGTTCAAGACAAGGAGGCATATATGCGGGAAGCCCACTCGCAACTACAAAATAAGGAATATTATGAAAAACTAAATATCAACCCTCTACTTAAACTAAAAGAAGATTTGGATACAAAATTGGACTTGTGGTTTGCACAAAAACTATTGGATTTTGATGAATACAAATACATTCAAACTAAACACCCCAAAATGGCAACAATTTACTTTCTGCCTAAGATTCATAAACATGCCACTAGACCACCAGGAAGACCAATAATTTCTGCCAAAGGGGCATTATTAGAGCCCATTGCCAATTACATTGATGTCTTTCTATTGCCCTATGTAAAGGGCTTAACATCTTACATAAAGGACACTGGTGATATGCTGAGAAGATTACAGGATACTCCATGGCAACCCACGTATAAATTGATTACAATGGATGTAATATCTTTATACTCCAATATTGAAAATAAAATTGGCATGGAAGCATGTAAATCCTTCCTCAAAGACAGAAGTATACAATTGGCTGATCATAGTAACATGCTGTTGGAGATGATCTCGATGTGCCTGGAGCAAAATATCTTCTTATTTGGAAATGAAATCTATCGGCAAGCGAAAGGCACCGCGATGGGCTTTTCTTTTAGCCCGTCGTACGCCTGCCTGACAATGGGGCAATGGGAAAAGACTTGGGCATGGAGATCAGAAAACGACCAAGCGGTTCAAAAAACCATAGCTTGGTTGAGATATATAGACGATTTGTTGCTCATTTGGGAAGGAACTAATGAGGAATTTGAAACGTACTTTGAAATTCTGAACAACTCCAATTTTGGTTTAAATTTTACCTACACTATCAGTGACTCCAGGGTTGTGTTTCTGGACACGGAGATCTTCGTTAAAGACAATGTATTGCATACTACACTACACCGGAAAAGTACCGCGACAAATGCGGTTTTACATGCCCAGAGCTTCCATCAATCTAGCCTTCTGCAAAACATTCCGTATGGAGAATTTCTCCGAATCAAAAGAATCTGTTCAAACGAAAAGGATGGACAAAAACATAAAGACCTAGCTAAGAACAGATTTTTAAAAAGGAAATATAATCCAGCTTGGATACAAATTGCCTCCAATCGCTCTACAATGATAAAAAGAACTGATTTACTGGCAGACAAACAAAAATCAACAGAGGATGAATCAGACAAAATTCGCTTCATCACCACCCACTCAACGGCCAACCAAGCTATTACAAAGATTCTCAAAAAAAACTGGCATATTCTCCACATGGATCCTACAGTGTCTCAAATTGTAGGAGATCACCCAAATGTGACCTATCGAAGGGCAAAAAACTTGAAAGACAAATTGATTCACAGTCATTTTCAGGAACAAAAGAAACCGGAAGCATGGCGTAGACCTAAAGGATTCTACAAATGTTCAGGATGCAAAGTATGTTGCATTGCTAAGACAACCAAGGAGATACAAATGGCAAACAAAAAAACCTGGAAAATTGAACAACTAATTAATTGTAAAACTCAGTTTGTTGTTTACGCCCTTGAGTGCCCATGCTCCCAGAAATATATTGGAAGCACCAAAAAAGAACTTAAACTTCGGATTTTGGAGCATGTTCGTGCGACAATTAACTCTGATCGCAGCAATGCCATGGCAAGACACATGGAGAAGGAACATAAAGGTGATTGGAAATCCTTAATCTTTTACGGAATCGAAAGTGTTGGACCGAACTGAAGAGGTGGAGATCGTGAACTGGTGATGAGGCAAAAAGAGTCTAAACATATTATGAATTTCCGCACTTTGAGCCCGTTCGGGCACAATCAGGATGAAGAACTACACTGCCACCTGTAAAGTTGTACTTACACACTTATCAGAGAATGACTGATGCCCACTCATTATCAATTCACACATTTATTCTCACAAAATGTTTTTCTTCATTCAGGACATGTTGGAACATTCAATCACATTGCACAGTTAAACGCTGAGGAATGACTTAAGGTGTAGAATGGCTTTGCCCACTGGAGGGCTGTAATTGAATTTTGTTTATCATAGTCGTCTAAGAACATATCATTTGAAATGTACGATTTAAATTTACAATTGATGAACTCGTGCAATATCACAAAAATTGACAAATGAACCTGGTGTGAAATGGGTTTGCCCACTAGAGGGCTCTAATATGATTTTGTTGAGAAATTTGAATTTTCTATGTGGCCCAACAGCAGTATAAATGCATGAGTTAAATGCACAAACTACAAATAATTTTAATTTGAAAAAATATGCATGCTTTGAAAAAGACAAAAGAATTAACGTTTTGCGCCATCTGTGAACAAAATTAACAAACTACATGTCCCAGAATGCCTGTATAACCTACAGGAAGTGATGTAATCCCAAATGGTTTCCACCCCCTTCCCCTTTTTTCTGTATTTAAAAGTAAAATGTTGTTAAACACACTAACCTGTGAGCAAGGTCTCCGTAGAGACCGAAACGCGTTAGGTTTTGCTGGATGCTGAAATAAAGAAACTGTAATTCGACTCAAAACCCGGTGTGGTTTTTTGAATTCTTCACACGGGAGTGCATGAGGAAAAAACTTCCCTACGGGAAAAGCTGAATTTTTATATATATATATATATATATATATATATATTCACTGAAAAAACCATAGGTTTCACACACGTTATAGTTAGGAATTAGCATTTAAAAAACCTTGCAAATTCACTGAAAAAAACATAGGTTTCAAACACGTTATAGTTAGGAATTAGCATTTAAAAAACCTTGCAAATTCATTGAAAAAACTATAGGTTTCACACATGGACATTTCACTCATACAAAACCATTGAAATTCCCCCGTTATAGTTAGTTCAGCTAACTATAACTCGCGCGCCCGTAATGCACTGCTGATGACGTCACGTACTACATCACTCATGACATGATCAGTGACATCACTGATGACATCACTGATGACATCTCAAATGACATCACTGATGACATCACTGATGACACCATCCAGTGAATGTGTGTCTTTCTGAAAAATAATTTTTTTTATATATGTATATCTTAAGGTCGATGGAAGAATAAATGGGTAAATAAGTGTCTAAATGGATGGGGTTTTTTGAAACATTGATTGGTTAACTGACTTATTAAGTTTATCTTAGTGAATACATATATTAGCGAGTAATGTTTAAATATTTAAATATATGTATCAGTGTCTCACTTTGTGTATAAGTGGCTGCATGGGTTGGTGAGTAGCTACATGAGTGTGTATATGGGTTATTAGTTGTTTTTTTGAGTATCAGTATGAGTGTCTGTATGGTTTGGTGGGGGTATTACTTAGCGCATAGATGCATGAATGACTGACTCACTGTATGTGTTTTGAAGACAGCATGTGTGCAGGACTGTATGGGTGGATGAGTGTGTGTATGGGTGTGTTACTGAGTGAATAACTGTCTCAATAGTATCTTTATGAGTAACTACATATGTTTTAATCTAGTATATGTGAGTATTGATGTATATAAGTGAGAATATGTGAGAGTGAGAGATTGGAAGAGTTCCTGTTTAAATAAGTATGTGTTTCTATAAGTGATTGTTTAAGAGAGTAAGTATGTGTACGTTTCCGTATAAGTAAGTGTGGTTGTGTGTATAGCTGTATATTCAAATAAATGGATGTTTGATAGTTTATTTGCATGTGAGAGTATGTGTGTGAGTAACTCTATGGATGACTGTCGGTGTGTAACTGGATGTATAGGTGTATCAGTACATATGATGAGTGAGTACATGTATGAGTGACTATATAGAGCTGTTGGTGAATGAGTGGATGTGTATATAGATGGTGGAATTACTGAATAGGTTGTTGTAACTGGTATTGGTATCTCCATTTTTTTGAAAATTTTTGTTTCTATTTTTGAATGTATGTATCAAAGGTTATATTACACTGAGAGGAGGTCTGCCACTCTTTCACAAGGATGGTGTCATCAGTGATGTCATCAGTGATGTCATTTGAGATGTCATCAGTGATGTCATGAGTGATGTCACTGACCATGTCATGAGTGATGTAATATGTGACGTCATCAGCAGTGCATTGCGTGCGCGCGAGTTATAGTTAGCTGAACTAACTATAACGGGGGAATTTCAATAGTTTTGTATGAGTGAAATGTCCAGCTAACTATAACATGTGTGAAACCTATGGTTTTTTCAATGAATTTATATATATTTATATATTTATATATATATGCTTCTTATTTTTTACGTACATATGCTATTATGCATTAAGTCATTCGGCCACATGCATCATTGCACCCGTTTGTGATTCCTAAATTGCAAAAATTAAGAAATCGCAATCTGCAATGCATGAACAATTCGCATTTATTTTTGTGATTCGGTATTTTTCCTTAATTGCGATTCACAATTTGCGAAGCGCAATTAAGGAAAACCCTTCCCATTGATTCCTATGGGCCAAAAGGCCCTTAGGAACGAATGGGAAGGCATTCACATTTTGCGAATTTCAAATTGCGATTCGCAAAATGTGAATGCAATTTCAAGGGTGCAGGGGGGGGGTCCAAAGAACCCCTCCCTGCACCCCTGAAATGTAACTTTAAATGCAATTTACACATACACTTGCCCCAAGGGCATGTGTGTGTGTAAATTAAAATGCAATTTGTGCATATTTTAAAGTTTTCGGTAAATTAGCAGGAAGTTCAACTTCATGCTAATTCACCACTTCCAAATTGCGAATTCACAATTAAAAAATGATCATGCATTGCATTTAAGAAATACGAAATTGCGATTTCTTAAATGCAATCGCAATTTTAGAAATCGCAACTTGGTTGCGATTCCTAAAATTGCGAAATGCATGATGCATTCCAAATTAGTCAATTGCATTCGCAAACGGCCGAAAATTGCGAATCACACCGTTTGCGAATGCAATTGACTTTGATGCATGTAGGCAAATGTTGTTTACTTTTTTTTCTTTTCATAGATACGAGTCTCTAACTCACTCAGATTGTCACTTAGCAAAATAGGGGATCTGTCCAGGTAGTTACACCCCACAGTGATACTATTGTTCTAAGTCAGTACTCGTATCTTTTAACCCACTCTTATACTCCTTTTTTTCCCATGTAGGAGTTCCTCCTGACTGACTGTTTGTGTTCTTGAGTGTGAGACACTGTGGGACACTATTTACTCCCTGTTTATTCCCAATCCCCTCTTCCCCAGATTTACCATTTGTGCTTTGACATAGTTGGGTACAGTGGGTGAATAGGGGAAGTTGGGATCTCATCATCATGCATGTTGTCCCTGTGGAGACATAGGTAAGAGGTTTTGACAATGGCCTGCTCCTTGCTTTTCTCAATCATGCTGTCTTCCTCAAACATTGTTTTAGATTGGGCACATGCGTCTACCTTGGGGAACTCTTGTGGGTCAGGATATTCTAGGTCATCATCCTACCTTGCTTCTTATGGGTGATGTGTTCAAACCTAAACTGGCCAGGCCATGCTTGTGACTTTGGAGATTTGCATTAGGATCTGGTTTCTGGATATTGTGCTGGGACACATTTGTTTCACTGATCATTCTTCCCAATCTACTCCTTCCATGTGTCCGGTAGGGCTCGTTTTCAGTGGTTGCTGTCTTACAGAGAGGTACTGGTTACAGTTCCATGTTTGATTTTTGTCTCCTTCTCCTATACTGATGACTCCATGGCCTTCATAACTTGTCTGCCCAACCTCTGTCTGTTCTAGCTTCCAGGCAGTGCTGTTCAAGTTTGTTCTTCCACCATTTGGACTGCCATGCTTTGGTCTTTAGTCCCCATCTTCTAGCTCTAGATTGACTCTGTTGTTAAAGTTATGGAGGTTATCTCTGCCAGTGCAGTCACTCCTCTTCACAATGTCCTCTTCAGGGCATGGTACTTTGTTCCTGTGTGGGGAGTTTGTTAGCCTTGTGCTTGATTTATATTTACATTTGCATTTCAATTGGCTCACCATTGGCATTATACCTTACCCTCATACATCCTGTTTAATATACTCCCCTCTGTGTTAATCTCTGGGGTGTTCTCCATGGTGCCTGCCTTGAGTGTTGCACATTAGTCTTTTCTTTACTTGGACTGGCAGTTCCACTCCATGTTCTGTCACAATGATGGAGGTAGATGCTCTGGAAGTGGGTTGTCTCTCGGATCTCTGAGTTTCCTTTTAGATGATGTTGGTTGGGAGCTGCCCCTGAATCTGTATTTTATGTCTGCCAGCTTTATACAAACATGGCAAATGCATCCTTGCCTCTGGCCCTTGCATGTGGCCTGTGGGTGTTCCTAGGCATGTGTCTGGCATTGCATCCAATGTGCAGCAGCATATAGTGTGCTGGGTCCAGTGTGTCATTTAGGAAACATTGGTTTCTGTCATCCTTTGAGGAAGTTGCGCATTCTAGGTTATCTTCTCTCTGTCTTCTCGTGGACGTTGCGCTCAGACCTTACAGTGCACTGATCTTAGCTTCTCCTAGGTTCAAATGAATCTCTCCCTCCAGTATTGGATCACTGCCCACCTTGCAATGGGGTTTCGTCTTTCAGAACCAGGTCTGTAGGGGACCTGTTTGGGGCAGGGCGATGTTTCTGCAGACAGTCATAGTCAAGTTTTTGGCTGGTGTGCCATGGGATGAAGGGTAGAGATGCTTTGTCTTGATGATAACTGCATTCAGGGCAATTCCGTGTGTGTTAGCTCTCATGCTATCTTGGCAGAAGTCACAGTTTTAGATGTGGTGCTCTCTAGTGCAGAATCACTGTGCATATGCATTGTTCTGCCCACAATCGATTCTTTTCCAGAAATGATCAGTGCTGTTTGACTCTAGTTCATGACTCCAGAGGGGGTCTTGTTAGAGTGCAGGAATTGCTGGAATAATGTTTTTTGCTCATTTTTCTCTTCCAGTTAACTCATGGTGAATTGTGGTAGCATGCCCATGGCTAATGGTGCAGCTTTTTGCCCCCCCCTTTTTATTTCTTAAGCTATTGGCTCACCCATGTCTTTTGGTGAGGTGTCTCCTCTTCTGGAGTGTTTGGTATCCATAACAGGTGCAGCGGGTTGTGCCTGTATGTCAGCGCCTGAGTTGCCGTCTTAAAACTGCTGTCCTCACATGTAAAGTAGGTAATCAGATGAGGCGGTAAGGAAGCCTATATTACTTACTCATTATTCCGATTTTCCCCCCTAGTCTCACCCCTTTTTCTCTCACCGTGCATTATTGCACTGCAGCTTTGGTGTTGCGCAAGCAGGGCCAGACTGGCTACCGGGCAGTTGTGTTTGCTGCCGAGCAGGGGGATGCTTTCGTTGATGGGGACCTGTGTGTGCAAAACGAAATTCGTTTTGCTTTTTTTTTTCAAAGCGCACGCAGGTCCCCATCAATGAAATACGCCCATACACGGAGAAATCATCCCCCTGCTCGGTAGCACACACAACTGCCCGGTAGCCTGTCCGGCCCTGTGCGCAAGGGTAAATAGAACCAAGAGCCAGATGCACAACCCTTTTTTGCGGCCGCAAACTGAAGATTGTGGCTGCAAAAAAGTGTAATAGAACGTACAAATGCTATTTTGCGAGTCACTGATTCTCAAAATAGCATTTGCAACTCTTTCTATTAGGAAGGGGCGTTGCTTCCTAATAGCGAGTCAATATGCTCTGTTTTGCAATCGCATTTGCGGCTGCAAAACACTCGCCGTTTACCAACTACATCAAGTAGGTGGTAAACCACTCGCAAAGGGGAAAAGGTTCCCAGAGGGCCCCTTCTGCTTTGTGAGAAGGTGGGGAAATATTTTTTAAGAGCAGGCAGTGGTCCCAGAGACCACAGCTTGCCCTTAAAAAAATGAAACTGAAAAGCATTATTTTTCTTTTTTAAATGAATCTCGTTTTCCTTTAAGGAAAACGGGCTGCATTTAAAAAAAACTGCTTTATTAAAAAAGCAGTCACAGACATGGTGGTCTGCTGACCCCAGCAGACCACCATCCCTGTGAATGCTAGCCATTCCTAAAGGGGTCGCAAATTGCGCCTGCCTCATTAATATTAATGAGGCATGCAATTTGCGACCCCATTAGGAATCGCAAACAGTGTCTGAGACACAGTTGTGCATTTCAATTAGCGAGTCACAAATTGTGAGTCGCAAATGCGATGCAATTTGTGACTCGCTAATTGGCAGGTCGTACATCTGGCCCCAGGTGTAGTGATGTACAGCATGCCCTTTTATGGGGACCAAAAGAAAGTGGACTGGAAAAATAATTAATTATTCACAACAGATTGGGCAGTCATGTTATAGTCCTGTTAAATATAAGGATTGCGAAGAGGAAGGAAGAATCTGAGTAATGAGATTACCTCTATGTAATCTAGGCATTTCCCCTCATCTCTTGCTGTGGAACCCAAAATCCACTCCCTAATTATACATTTTTCAGCAGTGACTCAACTGCCCCAGACCTCCCTTCGTTATATATCGGTTCATAATAAGACCATGAATCTGAGCGGTAGCTGTGCTGAGAAGTATGACGATGAACAACACAACCACACCCCATTTCCAGACATCACTGGAAGTGTCATTTCATCTTCCCATTCCAACACAGCACAGGGTGATAGGACAGAAAGGCGAGTTATTTTCTAATTTGGCCTAAAGGAAACTGGTCATGATCCTTTATTTTTCAAAATGGAAATTATAAATGTTTTTTAACGGTGCAAAATGTAAACTGTGAGGGTTTTCTAATGAGGCATACATGAAAGTTTCAAAGATTTGCTAACTCAGCTTAATTAGAAACTGTAAATGGCAGGCTAAATGCCTAATGGAGAGCCCTAAAGGTATGATAAGTATGCATCATTGAATTTAGAAATTACAAGCTACATGGTTGTTATGGAAATTGGAAATGCTATGATGAACGTTGACTAGAGAATATTCATTATGATGTGCTAACTGGACAAAACTGAAACTTGATATCAGGTGGAAACTGAACTTAAAGGAATCTGTAAATCATATGCTAGTGAGGTTTATTGATAATTGTCAGTGATGTGCTAACAGACTATATTGGAAACTGTGGATGATATGATACCTCTGCAAGATTGAAGCTCAGAAATATGTGCTTCCTCAATATTGTTATCTGTTTATTTATTTCACTTATAAAGTGCCCAAATCACCCCATAAGTGTTTCTGAGCGCTGGAGTCACATTAGCGAACTGAGGAGACTTATTTAGAAGAGTGATGTTTTCAGCAGTTTCCTAAAGGCCAGGTAGTCTGTGCATTGTCACAGGCAAATGGGGAGATCATTCCATATGCGATGGGCAAGATGGTAGAAGGCTTTACCACCTTGTCGAGACTTTCTAAAGCGTGGGACTGGGATCAGGGTTGTGTCTCTTGAACTGAGGGTTCTAAGAGGCACATAGTTAACAAATTTGTCATTGAGATAACTAGGGCCTAATCTGTATACGGCTTTATAAGCCATACAGCATATTTTTAAATTAGTCCTTTTCCGAATGGGTAGCCAATGTATTTCCTGTAGCAAAGGGAGGGAGGCTGTTCTTGGGGGGGCATTGGTTACCTGACGGGCCGCGGTGTTTTGGACAACCTTTAGTCTATATATGTCCCTTTTGTTGGCTGAGATCAACAGCGCGTTACAATGGTCTAAGCGGCTAAAAATCAGTGCCTGAAATAGGGTATTCCTCGAAGACAGTGGTAGGAAAGGGAAGACTCTTCTGAGCATGCTAAGTCTGTGGAAGCAGACTCCGATAGTGGAAGAGAAATGGTCTCTCAGGGTGAGTTTTTGGTCCAGTCAGAGGTTTTTTTACCACTGATTTAGGGCAAGGGGTGGGACCTAGTTCCAAATAGCATTATGTCGGACTTCGAAGCGTTCAGTTGGAGAAAATTAATTTTCATTGATTCTGCTATAGATTTAATTCCTTCACAAAGGATGGCTTGAATATTAGGGTTGGATTTGTCAAATGAAAGGAGTAGCTGGGTGTCATTAGCGTATGATATAGGAATGAAGCCCAGTTTTCTCAACAGTCTCGCCAGGGGAGCAACGTAAACGTTGAATAGGGTAGGGCTCAAGCATTAGCCCTGTCATACTCCCTTGGTAACCTTGGTGGTCTTAGAGTGGTAGGGGCCTAGGTTAACCGTCTGTGTTCTATCGGATAGAAAGTTGGTTAACCATTTCAGGGCTTTCACTGTGATGCCTATGTCACCCTGTATTTTGAGTAAAATTTGATGGGATATGGTGTTAAATGCTGCAGAAAGGTCAAGCAGCAGCAAAAGCACCGCCTAACCCTTATCCAACAAAATCCTGATGTTGTAAGTTACTGCCACTAAGGTAGACTCAGTGCTGTATCTGGGGCGGAAACCAGATTGTGAGGAGTCTAGGCTGTGAGTGGATTCAATAAAGTTGGAAAGATGTGCATTGATGTGTTTTTCTCAGATTTTGGTGTGGAGGGGAAGGAGAGAAATGGATCGGTAGTTAGTTACATCTTCTGGTGAGATTTTGAGATTCTTTTTGATTGGAAGTATCTTTGCAGCTCTATCCTTCAGGGAGCTGTTAAGTATATTACAAATGGGGTCAGCGAGCTCTTTGGCCAAGGTAGCAGTTAGGTAGCATGTGAAGTTAGTCCAACTTCAGATCGAGAATGGACTGCAATTCCCAGCTGACTGCTCGCTAAGAGGTGAATTTGATCACCTGTGAGATGGGAGAGGAGCCCTCAAACGATGCTTAGCGCCAACGCCATTCCTGCAGTGCGGGACCAGCATCAAATATCAAAGAGACTGTAAGTCCCAGCTAACTGCTCGCCAGGAGTCAAATTTGAACACTTGTGAGGTGGGGGGGAGGAGCCCACAAGTGCTACTTAGCACAAGCACCATTCCCACAGTGCTGGACGCATGAAGGTCATGCTCGGACAAAGCCCAGGACCGGGGCGGGCAAGTCCCACACCCATTAAAGCCTGGAGGCGGCTGGGCGGGGCCACCCACTTATCTTCAATCCTTGGTTCTCTGTTGATTCGTGCTAAATGGCTTGCATCATAGCTTTTTGTTTGTTTTGTTTATTGTTTTTCACTTCTGTAATTTGTTTGGACCGAACAAGGACATTTAGTCCTCCTATCTGGGTGCATTTCTACGATGGAGATGAGGTAAGGGGAGTCTGTGAATGTGGTGGCTAAGAGACAGCGATCTCAGAACTCAATACAGACTTTCATTAATAACTCTGTGGGTGTCCTACCTGAAGAAAGTACTCTTGTGGAAGATCAACTGGCCATCAATCACTAGAGGCTAACTCTATAACTGGGAAACTGAATAAGATGAGGCCCTGTCATCACCCACTCTTGACCTGGCCTCATCAATCAGCATTGTTGGATCCTAGCATTTCCCAGGATAGACCTTTGAGAGCTACGGGTAAATTGAGAAGCTTGAGTCTTGCGCCCCCCAGTTGGCCTATTTATATAGAAAGCAAACCAGGGAAAAAGAGCAAGATGCTAAATTCCTCAGATATTGTAGTTCTGGAATCTTGTACCTGCAATGTAATTTCACAATGTTTGGATCAGAAATGTTTGGAGGAATAGGTGCTCTAAATGTCTGTTTGACTAATCTGGAGGAAATGATGGTTACGTTGGGGGGGACATTGGGCCATACCTCCTGAGTTGTGGAGAAAATTGAGAACAGTATGCATAACATTGTTTTGCAGTCAAATGCCTCCCACGATGCCTCTAATAATCCCCATTTGGGGGTATAATCGAACCCTACTCTAAGAGACCTCCTGTTCCTTGTAACAGGATAGGGCCTGATGGTCACTCTGGGGAGTCTTTAATTGTGATTGCTCTTCATACCTTTCATAACTGTCAAGAACGCCAGCCTGATCCCCCTTTCAGAAAACAGACATCTCTTACCTAGCGTCTTGGTTCCTGATCCCCCAGAGTATGCTGCGGGCGGACCTCTGCAGGGTCTCACTCATCCACTACCCACTTAGACTGGCATTTGACATTTTCAGAATCATCCAAATTAACTCAGATTTTGCTATAAGGAGATTTTAATATGAACCTCTGTTTGGTGTGCACTGACATTGAGGGCCCTGGTAATCTTTCCTGTGTTTCTGAACAGGTTCACTTCCTACACACTCACCAGGGAGATATGCTAAATAATTTGTTCTCTGAATATAATCTTGTCAACTTGTTGACATGGGACAGTTTTGGCACAGATGACTCAGTACCTACATTTAAGGGTAGATGTTATAGTACAACAATCGGCTATATTTTCATGCCAGTCAGTTTTTCCCCTTCCTTACTAATTTTAAGACGTATGGGAATCGCACTGATCACAATCTGATCCTGGTGCCCTTTTGTTGGAACGACCCAAAAACTGCTGCACCTTGTACATACAAGTAACCAGTAGTTTCTGAAAATCAGGGTAATAGATCTGCTGGGCTAAGGATGTCCTTGTAAAAAACTTAAAAATCGTGGTTGCTTTAACCCTCTCCAATTTTGACAGCTGCCTTTTGGAGGATGCCCCTAACAATACCATATTGGATTCTTTCTCTAATATTTGTAGAACAGTAAAGTTGGCACTAAGAAGGTCAGGAATGGCCCCTCTCCCCACTGGCAATAAATGGTTTTATAAAAATTGTTCCAAAGCTTACAAAGACCTCTTGATGCAAAATAATCTACAGAAACCTGATAAGGTAATGAAGGCTGGAGCTCGGTACAATTCACCCTGCAAAGAGCATAACGTGAAGCCTTAGAAAAGAGGGTTTGAGAGGACAATTAAAGGAAAGTACAGCTTTTTGGAAAGTGGAGCATCACACACTTTTTAACCTGGAGAGTCAATCTAATTTAGAGTTAACAATTCCCAATCCAAGCCTGGACTGCCCACTTTAAAATGATATATGCCTATGATAGCCCACCATTCCTTTTTATTAGTCCCTGAGAGAGGGTGGGCCCACATTTGTGATAAGAGGAGGTGAAATCTGCCAGTTTAGCCCTCCCATCTGTGAGAGCTTCTGGACCAGATAGGGTTCCAGGAGGTCTGTATAAATATTTTGTTGATTTGTGGACCCCCAAAGTATCCTTGCACTTAAATGCGAGAACCTATTCCTCCTTCCTGGCATATGTCATTGATTGTTCCAGTATATAAAAAAGTGAACAGAGCAGCTGTGGTTTGATAAAGGCCTATATCATTAGTATATGCTGAAGTTCAAATAATTGGGTGGGTAGTGCTAAACCGATTAACAGTGTGGGCTAACAAACATAATATTTTATATGCTATTCAATATGGATTTAGACCAGTGCAGAGCACTATTTAGCAAAAATGTATTTAACCTTACTCATTAGTAAATAATTGAGCTATTCACCTGGCCTTCATGGACCTCAGCATAGCTTTTGACTCAGTAAACAGAGTTAAGATCTGGTCCGTGCCGAGGTCCAGGGGTGTTGAGTAGTCACTTGTCACCTTATTACACAATTTGCACAAGAGAATTTCTGCCTCTGTGAAGTACGGTCACAACAGGTAGTGCACATCACATGTTCGACTGAGAAGAGGAGTCTAACAGGGCTGTATTTTAGCACCTTTTCTTTTTATTCTTTATATTAACCAGTAAGAGTCATTTTTAACTGAGCAGTGCCGGGATGCTCCTCTGGTAGCTCGGTCCTCCTTGCTGTTCGTGGATGATACAGTTTTCATTGGACATACAGCCAATGGCCTGCAGCACTTGCTAGACCATTTTACTAATGTTATGGATAGTACAGATCTTATCACTAACTTTACTAAAACCCAGTAGGACCAAAGAGCATCAAAAGTAGAAGACTTACGATAAAAGATCAGCACATTAGTAGAGTTGAAGATGTTCACTATTTGGGTAGTTATTTGGACTCTCAATTAATTGCCATAACCTGATCACAAACAATATATGGCCCTTTAACAGAGTAGCACATAGAATGGGTGATTTCTTGTGGTGTTTGGGTCGTGGTCACTTTAAGTCAATTACTGACATATACAAGGCTGAATGTATCCCTGCTGTTAGCTGTG
The DNA here is from genome assembly GCF_964261635.1 of Lissotriton helveticus. Taxonomy (NCBI): domain Eukaryota; kingdom Metazoa; phylum Chordata; class Amphibia; order Caudata; family Salamandridae; genus Lissotriton; species Lissotriton helveticus. The sequence continues at coordinate 1,503,935,089 of NC_136065.1, forward strand.
GATCTGAGATTTGTGGGTATACGCTCTGTACTTCTATCCATCTTGCAGAAAATAAATTCCTAAGGAACTTATTAAAGATCCCCTAATGTATCCCTGCCAAGATCGGCAACAAGGAAGTAGGCATGGGACAAATCATTGATTTTATTTATGGCCGCCCCCGGCCTCTGTGGCTCTTGATCTGACTAAAAGATTAACTTAATTTTAATAAACAAATTTTAAGCAACTGTATGGGGTTGGATCAGATGTTTTGCATCCCCTGGTTGCACTATATTATGCGCACTTTAGTGCTTATTTATGAGCCATTTGCGCCGCTGTTGCACCACTTTTTGTGACGCTGCTGCGGCGTAAAAAATTAACCACATGGTGACATATTTACAAAGTTACGCATCTAAGCAGATGTGTCACTTTGTAAAGCACTGTGCTGCACTATACCCGTGTCAGGTATATTGTTTGCCGGGTGGGCATTCCCCCACAAAAAAGCCTCATAGAAGTGTTGCAGTGAACTCAATGAACTTTCACTACAACACTTCTAGGATGCCACTGCATTAAAGCCTTACGCCTGCCTCACAGCAGGCCCTGTCACATGGGGCTTGACCCATGACAAGAACAAATTGCTGGAGTTGCTTCTGTTTTCAGACACACTCCAGCAATGCAACGTTTTTGCGCCAACAGGAACTTCAGGATTCCCGTTGCAACTGTCAATCCATGTGTCATGGAGCGCTGTACAGTAAACACAGTGCATCCATGGTGTCGCAAGGAGGGCGCAAGGAGGGCGCACAGAAAAGTGTTGCATCTAAGCATGGGCGGATTTTGCGGATTGGCAATCCGCGAACTTGTGTATTTACGGATTCGCAATCCGCGAAGATCCGCGAACTCTAGCGGACTTGCGGATTTTTCCGTTTTTTGTGTTGGCGCGTGTTCGCGCCGATTTTGGGACAAGTTCGCAATTGCGAACTTACTTTTCGGCTTGCAACGGCCGCGACTATGTTGTTTCTACGTCTGGTTTATCATCACAGGTTCACAGCACCCTCTGTTTCACCACTGCCACCCTCTGGGACACCCATGCCACCCTCTAGTACATCCTCACAGGCACCTATTAGGTTTATTTATTACTGTAGATTATGGTGGTTGAAAAAAGCTAGCACACCTGCCCTTCTTCAACTGCCATCAATTAATTTGTGTTTCATTAATGTGTCAGTAATTTTGAAAGTTCCAGTCTGGCTGGCACCTGCTTCCTTCCTTATCTGTAATTTGCTTTTTGTTGCAGTGAAATTTTTTTTTTACAGGACCTTTATGGTGCTATTCTATGAGCCTGCTGTTTGGGTCATAGCAGGGTCATAGAATTGTTGCAAACTCTGGAGGGGCCCATCAGGAAGCACTACCTTGAATGTTACTAATGTTAAGTTTGAACTTTTGCACCTGCTCATTGCTTTCATTTTAGCTAAAATCGTTTTTTTTGCAATTTCGCGCGTTATTTGGGGCGCGAATCCGTGCGAGATCGATTTCGGAAGCCGCGAATACGTGCGAATACAAAATTGTTTTTGTTGCAACGTGTATGTTCGCGTGATCTTGCGCGTGTTCGCGAGGCGCTTCTAGCTATTCGTTTGCCAAGTTACCCTATCGGTCGTACACGGGCGCGGCCATCTTGTTGGCGTGACGTAATTCCGTTTCCGCCCGCTATGTGTAATCTCGCAAAGTGTGCTGCTCGCGAGTACAAGTTCGCGCGTACTCGCAAGGAAAATCTCGCGCGAACTTACCCACGCGGTCGTGAACGGGCGCGGCCATCTTGTTTCTCATTCATTGCTATGGTTCTGGGCATGCTTTCTCTATCCTCTCTCAATCTCTGCCATCCTTTGCTTGTTTGAAGTTTTTTTGATCTAATTTTACTTATTATCTAACCCTCTATTTTTCTAGCTCTATATTTTTGTGTTTTCTGCAGCTTTTAGTTACTTTTAAACTACTTTTTTAAACTCTTTTATTTTCTTCTTCACTATTCTATTTCTTCTTTATCATTTAAGTTTATTTCTGCCCAGACCATGGTAAAGGGAGCCGGGAAGCACCCTGAGAAGGGGAAGGGTCCCGCACCCCGTGCCCGGCTCCCGTGCGGGCGTTTAAGGGGGGAGCAAGTGGTCCCGAGGGAGATCTTTAGCGCGGAGGAAGTGGCGGCACTGATCTTCCATGTCCAGCGCCGCCTCCCCAAGACGATCCTGGGAGGCGGCAAGATCGCGACCGGCTATGGCATCCGGGAGCGCCGCCAGCGGTGGGAGAAGGTGTGCCGGGCCATGTACAAGATCTCTGGGGTCCGGCGCACATATAACCAGGCCACCCACCGCTGGACCGATGTCATGGACCGGGAGCGGGACTTGCTGGACGCGCTCGGCGTAGAGGTCCCCGGGCTTGGTGAGTAGTAGTAGTAGTACATTTACTACTCTGTTTTATCCTGCTCTGTTATTTGCAAATCTTTGTTCTTTACCAAGAGCAATAATGCTGCCGATTACATTGAGGTAAATTATATTTCAAAATCTTCTATGCATTTCATTTTCAGGTGCACTGCTCTCCTTCTCAGTAGCCTTGCTTGCTACTATGCTTCTTTGTTTTGTATGTTGTGTTCAGAAGCATTTCATTGGCCTGAGAAATTATGTATCAGTGTACTGTAAAGAAAAGAACTGCGTAATGCTAGACAGTAAGGGTCATATTTTCAATTACCGGCGCATCCCTGCAAAGTAGCAGGGATGCGGCAGTAATTGTGTGCCATGCCACCACCACCCATTGGCCCAAAACGTCACAGAAGCCTTACGCATCTGTGCCGTAAAGGCAGCGCATTGCTGGAGTTGCGTGCCAACGATGGCGCAGCTCCAGCAATGCTCTGGGGTACCCTATCTCCCCAATGCTGCATCAAGCCGTACGTCGGCTTCAAGCGCGCAGGGTTTGAGTCATGCATCATTGTCATAAAAATGACTGATTGACATCTTGTAGATTTCCCTCAGCCACTTTTAGGATTCGTTCCTGCGCAGGTACGCCCTCCCTTGCGCCGGAACGCCCCCTGATGGCGCAGGGCTTTACAACGTGATGCATCGCCCATATGTGTTTTTTTTTTTAATATATACGCCGCACCAACACCATGGCGAGTCTTTTGTTCTGCCGCTGCGTCAGAAAAGGCACGCAACAATGGAGGAAAATCAGCCGCAACTTCCGCAAGGGACTTATAAATCAGCCCCAACAGACTGAAGTCCAGTGTCCTTCCTTTAGACAGTCACATGGCTATCAGAAGAAATAGTGGCGGTGGTGGCGGGTGGATTGATAGTTTGAGTATTCACTGATCTGCAAGCAGGATGGACTTTGTCTGTCACGTGTTGTGCACTACTGCCTGCAGTGCCAGGCCTAGGCAAACCTCTTTAGTAGTCTGTTTATTGAGTTACATAGGAACTTTCTAAGTCAACGTTCCGCAAATCAGGCAATACGAATAACGTAGTATACCACATGAGATAGATCCCGTGGAATAGTTGTCTATCTATTTGCTATTTTTCCAAAATATGTTGTTATTGTTCTTTTGAAATGTTTGATTTGGTTGAAAAATCTCATCCATGTTTTATGGTTTTTCTTTCTTTCATGTTGTACATCAGCTCCCCCCAAGGGCAAGAGGACACAGGAGGAGGGTGCTGAGGATGCAGGCCAGGATCGGGCAGGCGAGGGCTCCTTTGCTGGCCCCAGTAAGTTTACATTTTACTAAACAGTACCTATTTTTTCCTAGCGTTCCTCATTCGATTTTTTCTAAGTCGTCTTTGATCTTCTTGTAGACTGGATATAAATTCTTATCCTGCCTCGAATATGATGACTCCCTGTGGTATTACTAGACTATTCTTATTAGTCTGTCTGTGTAGCTAACTAAGATTGGACATTTGGCAATTCCATTGGACTCCCATTATATTCAGCAATACCTCTATGCACTGTCTCCTTACTGACTAGATAGTGTGGCAGAGTCATTCAGCTCCCGAAGTCACCGATTATAGATCCCCAATGATCTCTAGATTATCGTACGCAGGACAAGAGAGTAGTACGGAGTCACAGCACAGTCAAGAAGTGTCAGAGGCACTCATGCTTGCAAAAATTCCAAAACCTTTAGCTCATCCACTCTAGTCTAGAGGAACAAAAACCACAGAGTCTATTTAAGTGTAAAAGCTTTATTAAAAGTAAACACATTTATTGAAATCTACTTTGTCATAAAACTATTTAACTGTAAACGGAAAAGTGGTTAGTGCTGACGATTAATTGGACACATTTCTTGTGGTCGAGCCGAACTCTCACCTACTTTGAACTTGATCCTGGTCGTGTTCTTAGGACTCAGGAGTCAAGCTTCTGTCTGTTAGGAGAAAAAGTGGTGCGTGTTAAAAATCAAAAGCAAGCATTCATCAGTTGTGCATAAAAGTGCAGCAAGACAACAGCCTTCCCTGGAAAATGGGACATTTTTACTATGGAGTAGACAGTCACAAATTATTACATTGTATTCTGTTTTTTTAACATTTCTCCTAGACCAAATATTATATAGTAGTGAGTGGTGTATTCTAACTTTCTTAAATGTACTTTGTAGGTGTAACATCTGGTGACGGGGCCAGCGCGGAGGTGGCTGATGTGTTGGACTTGGACTCGGAGGCCTCTGGGGAGGATGCGGCGGTAGAAGAGCTGGTGGCCGTTCCTGTGGGGGATCAAACGGTGGTGGCGGAAACAGGTAAGCTATATATTCCTTACTTATTGAGATTGAAGACTGCATAGTGTGCTTTCTGCACGGGTGTATTACAATTACAAATCAACCAGGTAGTAGCCTCCTCGAAATGTACTTCGACTTAGCTGTGAAGTTTTTGGTGAGAAGAATCCCAATAAGTTCTTAGACGAACGTGATGGATGGGATGAACGAAAAGCGAAAGAAGGGTGTAAGTAAGTGGGACGCGAACTTGTATGATGGCTGGCAAAGAAGAACGATATGTGTTTGCTTGGACCCAGAGGTGGCTGGGAAGGAAAGAATATGGTATGGTGCATGGCTGGGTCAATGATGAAGCAAGGATGGGTGGAAGGACAGCAGCCTGGGTGGGTGAAACAGAAACTGTATGTGTGCGTATACTTTGAATGAATGGATGCCTGGAGCATGGTATTCTCTGACTCTTACATAGCAAATGTGTATCTAGAGAGAGTAGATGGTCGCCAGGTGAAGTAAGTGTTACCTTGAAGAGCATGTACCACCGCACCCGCACGTCCGTCCCAGTGCAGGGAAGGCAAGGAAAAGAAATTGTAAATGTGTCCAATACTTCCATGAATAGTAGCAGTACTTTGTATTGCGTTTGCATTCACAGCATATATCTGGTTATTACGGTGGACACTCCGTACCTCTCTTAATAACTTTAGTTTACTTGTAGTACGTCATTCATGTGTGGGTGTATCACTGTGTTCACTCAATATTAAGCAAAGCACCTAAAGTCATCTCATCTGTCATTAAATACGTCCCATGTGAAGTGATAGATAATCAAATTAGTTAGCTTCTTCAGTTTCCTTTTCTAGTACTCATTTGCACTGTAGGGTGAAAGGTAAATTAATTAAGCAGTAGCCCTTGTAACAGAGTATTCTCAGTGCCACCCGTAATAGAAAAGTAATAGCTTCACCACCTGCATGTACTGGACCGGTACAGTAACGCAAGTCTGTCTCCATCATCATGGTGTGCAACTTTTTTTCTCGGGTGCAACTTCACTGTGCTGTGTCCATGTCATTCTGCCGGCTTGCATAAGATAACGTACCCATTTCCCTAAACAAGAGAGAAGAAGAAGAATAAGACTGGTGTACTGTCATAGTCGACTGTAATGGAAGTCCATAGTGGTCGTAGAATTAGTTCATTAAACTACCACTACTGTTAGAGCAAGGATGCAGAAGTGGGAGGGTTACATAGATACTGTCCTCAATAGTTATGTACTGTGCTTTCAATTTGCTACTTGTACTCTGTGACCCAACTTTCGGCTCAATCACTTTGTGTTATTAATAAGGAGCATTGGTTACAGACTATGTCTTTCTTTCTTCATATAGTTGCTCCTTCTTCCAAATCAACAACAAGGAGGGAGCAGGCTAGATTGGCCCGGCAACGGAGGCTGGAGGCCACAGTCGCCGAGTATCGGCGGCTGGTGGCCCTGGAGGAGGAGGAGGACACGCAGTCGAGCGGGGCAACATCTTCGACTGCATCCTCCTCCGTGACTAAACCAGCGGGACCGAGCCGGGCTAAGAAAGCCGACCGCCACCGCCAAGCACCGGAAACACCAGCTGCCCCCCACAGGAGCTGCAAGGAACGCCAACACCGCCTACGAGTCCGCATGTCCAACCTGGAGCAGGAGGTCCTGAGGTATAAGACCTTGGTTAAGGGCCTCCGCTCCGAGCTTGCCACCCTCCGCAAGGAGTATGATGCCCATGCCGCATCATGCACCAGCACCAGCACCCTCCAGTAGTGGAGTGTCCCTTGCCCTTTTTTTATAGACTTTTGGGGGGTGGGATTTGGGAGTTGGGATCGTTTTGGGACGTTTCAGAGACAATCGTTGGGGTTAGGGTGGGTGAGGGAGATTATTTTGTTAGGGATAAATAAATATATTTTTCAACTACTTTATCTGACCATACCTGTTTTTTACTGCTTTTCAGTCTGGTGGGTGGGGGGCGGGGGTGTAACAGTAACTTTGTTTTCCTGAACAGTCGTAGGACTTTAGTAGTACAACCGTCAAACTCTTGTCTACTCCGAAATAATACTCCATTATACTACCTCCCACCAAACGCTTATCTTACCTGTAATTTGTGTTAGAAATTAGGGCTAGGCCCAGGGCTGGCTCCAGGTGAAATGGGGATTAACGTTGTCATTCCTGGGCGGGTGACATTTCCTCATTGCGGTGTTACTAGTGGTGTGACACAGTGGCAGTTGCATGCCTATGGAAAAAAAGAAAACGAAACCTTGTTTGTACTCCTTACTGTAGCATTACAACGGTTACGGTACGATCGAGAAAATAGCAGGTGACAGTACACTAGAACAGTGCCATAATGTAGCCTAACAAATGGTAAAGTATTGCAAGTATAACTAGTACTTGCGTTGAATTTATTTGACATTGGCTACTACTACTAGAAGATATAGTACTGAAGCTGAGTAAGTCTAGAAGATATCCTCGTATTCCTTCACCAGCCTGTTGCTGCTATCACCTTATCCTCCCCAGCAAGTGTGTGGAATTATTGATGTCATTTTAGTCAGACATCAAGCAAAACAACACAGCCCGGGGGAAGAGGGTTAGGGTTTGTAAAATGGATGGGAATGGGGGTTTCTTTTTGGGTAGGTTTTGTTGAGAGAAGAAAAAAAAAGCAGAGCATGGACAAACAATAATTGAAGATACAGAGTTTACAGACAATCTTTGGTTACAAAGTAAAGGTAAGCACATGCAGTCACACTCATAGAATAAAAGACAACAATGGATACTGTATCTGTATTGCGTATGTTGTTGGAGTTGTCCTGTTGAAATTGGTAAGTAAGTTGCATGCAGCAAACAATTCCTCTTATTGGCGGCACTCCTCCATTCCAGCTGACGCTTCGTCCATCAATGTGGTGGTGACCACTGACAGAAGAGACACCCTGTCCACTGCCTGCCTGGCGGATGTTGACTGAAACCCGGCCTGTAATTATTGAACGGAAAACAGGAAGTGCTATTACAATACCACTGATAAATAAATAAAAGGTATGTACGCTGTGTGGTTCAAAAAGTCACACTTTGATGATGCCTAGCAGAAAAATGGTTACAAAACGTACTTTGAAAGTAACAGTAGACCCAAATACAGACCGTGGATTGTATTCAAACCACTTGCCTGCAAGCAAAAGTATCCATAGCCAGCATCGCTCCAACAGTGCTCTACAACAACAGAACCGCGTTGCAATAGAACCCCCCTAAACACATGCAATCCTGCTGCTAGGGCTAACCCTAACGAACCCTAACTTACAAAGTGCCAAAACTGGTGTTTCCTTATGGATTTTGTCCAACTAACTTCTAGCCGGTATTAGACCTTCCCAGGAATGCCCCAGGCAAGACCCGCCAACCCACCCGCAAAAAAACACCCGACACAACACCACCAAACAGCGAAAAAGCTAAATCTCATACTTACAATGTCTCTCGGCCTTCGGTCCAAACGCGGCGCTGTGCAGCTAGGTCGTCATCATCATCATCAATCATCATAACTCCTGTTTTCCACCACGGATTTCCTGAAAAGCAAATGCAATCAAGATTAGACTGTCGCAGCAGTGCTTCGACAGAGACCCCGGCCGCAACCCACCCACGAACAGCAGGAAGCCCCCCAAAACGCTACATTGAGCAAGATGTCTGAAGAAATGGCAAAAAAAAGGCTGTTCCTTATGGATTTTGTCCAAAACACTTGTATCCGGTATTAGACCTTCCCAGGAAAGCCCCAGGCAAGACCCGCCGGCGCCAACCCACCCGCAAAAAAACACGCGACACAACACCACCAAACAGCGAAAAAGCTAAATCTCATACTTACAATGTCTCTCGGCCTTCGGTCCAAACGCGGCGCTGTGCAGCTAGGTCGTCATCATCATCAATCATCATAACTCCTGTTTTCCACCACGGATTTCCTGAAAAGCAAATGCAATCAAGATTAGACTGTCGCAGCAGCGCTTCGACAGAGACCCCGGCCGCAACCCACCCACGAACAGCAGGAAGCCCCCCAAAAGCTACATTGAGCAAGATGTCTGAAGAAATGGCAAAAAAAAGGCTGTTCCTTATGGATTTTGTCCAAAATACTTGTATCCGGTATTAGACCTTCCCAGGAATGCCCCAGGCAAGACCCGCCGGCGCCAACCCACCCGCAAAAAAACACCCGACAACACCCCCAAACAGCGAAAAAGCTAAATCTCATACTTACAATATCTCTCGGCCTTCGGTCCAAAGTAACGCGCTGTGCAGCTAGGTCATCATCAATCATCATAACTCCTGTTTTCCACCACGGATTTCCTGAAAAGCAAATGCAATCAAGATTAGACTGTCGCAGCAGTGCTTCGACAGACACCAAAAATTACACACAAACCCCCGGAACCCCGCCAAAGAGCACCTCAAAGGCAAGCAAGTCAGCAAAAACGGCAAGAAATTTTCACCTCATATTTGGTCCAAAACACTTTTGTCCATTATTAGAGCTTCACAGCAATGGGCCCAAAACCGTCAACTCACCCGCAAAGAAGTACAACACCCCCACAAGTGCTGAGTCTTTCTTCATTGTGCGTAATCCAGCACTCTGCTTGGAGGGAAATCGCAGTCTGGAGGAGGAGGATAGAGGAGCATGTTCTTCAGAACTTGTGAACCTGAGGAATGTAGACTGCGGCACCTTCAAATCAATAAGCAAACAAGTGAAGACAGTTCTGATGATGGTCTTCTTTTTGGGATTAGGTGATTAAAGTTTGAATTAAATTAACTGTGCAAAACAAAGAAAGAGAGACACAAAGCACACAGGAATAAAAGTGAATAAGGACGAAAAAGAAAGTTCTTGATTGATTGTCTCATTTTCAGGGCTCGGTGTCAGGGAATAAGAACAAGATTTCGTCATCATACTCTGCGAATTCAGGCTGGATGAGGTCAGTGGCACCGAACAGAGAAAAAATCCCCTCATCTACGTTGCTGTCCTCATCGTCTTCATGTGGCGTGCTTTCTCGCACTTTGTAATCTGGTGGTATGAGGTGCTGATTCATCTTGATCATTGTCAGCCGCTCCACATTTTTGGGCGATAGGCGGCTCCGTTTGGCAGTTACAATGCCACCAGCAGCACTGAAAACACGTTCAGAAGACACACTTGCGAGTGGGCAAGACAAATAGTTTATAGCCAGGTTGTAGAGCTGTGGCCACAATTGTTTTTTGCCATGCCAATACTGCAATGGCTCCTCATTAAGAAAGACCACTGTTGAGTCATTCAGATAGTCCTGCACCATCGACTCAAGGTCATCAACTGTTCCTCCACTTTGCTTACTTTTTGCTGTGCCTGTGACATTTTTTAGAGAACCATACCCCATCAAACTTAGCCAATCCTCCTCCCCAGCCACTGTTAGTGTTGTCATTGTGTGTGGTGCAGATGATCCAGTTGCCGGTGTCTTTAACGGCTGAGAGGTCACTTGTGCCCCAGCCACAGGTGCAGAAGTGGATTCTTGTGACTGCGGATGGCCTGCTGATGCTGATGCTGATGTACTGGCTTCTCCTTCAATAACCTGCCGTTCTTTTTCAAACCTCTTGGCTGACCAGGCTAACCAATGTTTGTACTTTTGAACATCTGCATCAGCGAAAGGAAAGAATGCGTTGTCTGCCAGCGCCTTTTTGTAGCGTGGATCCAGAATAGTAGCACAAATGTAATGCTGATCTGAGTTGATGTTTTTAAGACGTTCATCACCACGTAGGCGATGTAATAATTTCTCAGACAAAATGAAATGGTTTTTTTTTTTTTCATCTTTTTCAAACTCAGAAGAAACCGCCATCAGTTGGTGCTCCAGTATGCACAACAATGGGATAGCTTTTCCCAAATTACAGTCCTCCTGGCTGACTGCACGCGTGAAGAACTCAAAAGGACGAAGCATGTCTGTCAGGCTTTTAACTATGGCCCATTGCGCCTTACTCATCCGCAGGTCCTCCTTCTGAGATGTAGCCTCTGTCAAGAAATAGTGATCGAGTACCGTATACTGCTCATGCAGACGCTCAAGCATGTAGAAGGTTGAGTTCCAACGTGTTGCCACCTCCTGGATGAGTGCTTTCACTGGCATTCCACGTTGAAGTAGCAGTCTCCGCAGATGCTTCCGGGCCTTAAAAGAATGGCTGAAATGGTTGCACATTTTGCGGCAGGTGGCCATTACCTCGAACGCTGGACTCTCTTTATCACTCAAGAATTTTTGAACTACCAGGTTGATACAGTGCGCCAAACACGGCACTCTAACATGGTGACCCTGTGACATGGCCTTAACTACATTGGCGCCATTATCCGTGGAAACATAACCAATCTTGCGTTTTAGGGGGGATAGCATTGACAACACCTTTTTGTCAAACTCTTCCAAAAGGTTTTCTGCTGTGTGACTTTTCTCCAAGGCAAACATGGCTAGTGTTGCATGTTTCCGAGCAGCTTTGAAAACTTGGTCCGGGTCAACACCTGCGTTTAGCTTTGCTATAACACCTGAAAAAGAGACCCAGTGTGCAGTGATGCACATGTAATCATCGCCTGGGCCACTGGTCCACATGTCTGTTGTCAGATGTATTGTGTGAACAGCACTCTTCTGCAAAGCTGCCCCAATCGCCTGCAGCACATCTTCATGTAGTGCTGGAACCGCAACTCTGGCAAAATAGAACCGGCTCGGAACCTTCCATTTAGGGCAGAGCGTTGCAACTAATTCAAGAAAACCTACCGCTTCTACAAAAGAAAAAGGTAGAAGGTCCACAGCTAGCATTTTAGCCAGCTTAGTGTTATACAGACGCGTCAGTGGGTGGTTGCGTTCATATGGCACGTCTGAAGTAAGCATTGTTCTAATGTTGGCCTGGACCAAGCATTTACGGGCTGATAATGACTTCGTTGACCCAATTTTGCTCGCTGGTGAACTTTTGTGCGTTGGTGTCTCACTCGCTCCAACACTCTTAGTGTGCCTCACATTGGGTGTGCTGCTGAGAGGGGTACTGGGTGTAAGGGAAGTGTTTGACACGTCTTCTTCCTGCTCGTCAACATCAGATGAAACATCAACGTTTCCTTGATTTTGGCCTTTCTTGATCGCAGCTAGGTGCGCAAACCATTGGACACCGTGCTTTCTGTCAAGATGACCACTCTGGCCGCCGGTACCATAGTTGCTACCTGGCTTACCACGACTAACTGCAAGCTTACAAAGGGTACAAATGGCAAACCTTGGATTTTTGGGACAAACAGTAAAGAAGTCCCAAACTGGGGACTTGAAGTGTCTGTGGGACCTGGAGGAGGCGGCGATACTGGTGGTGGTGGTGGTCATGAAGCTAATGCCAGATGAAGTGGAGGATCTGGATTGGCCAACTTTTGTACGTTTTCCACTTTCACCGCCACTAATTAAGGTCGAGGTTGACGCAGGTCTCTTCTTGCCAGAAAGAAATATGGAAGCGGGACGAGTTGGTGTACTACTTAACTCCAATGATTGTGGTGTTTCCACTGCCTCCTCATCGACAACATCATCATCATCATCATCACGCGCAGCAGCTCTTCGGGCTAGGGTCAAAATGTCTGTTTGCTGCATGCCCGCTGGGGCTGCAGTGACCTTTATGATGACTGGGTCGTCGTTGGCAGAGTCTTCATCAGCAGCAGTATCCGCCACTTCTTGTTGAGCCTCATCACACTCCATAAGTCTGAGACTTTGGACGAGCTTCCTTTTACGCTTAAGTACCTTTGTTGGATCATGGTGTGCCTCACTCTCAGACGGCTGTGGTGCTGGTTCCCAAGTTTGATCCGTATCATCAGAAGGAGGTGTGCTTGAAGAGGATGTAGACACCACCCTTGATCTCTTCCTTGCTAGGGTTGTGGAAGACAATGAAGGATCATCAGGAGGAGTGGCTTCCTCAAATGATACCTCGCCTTGATTGTCGATTTCCTGATGTGCCCCTACTTCGGGAGGAACAACTATTGTGGGCACTTGTTGTGACCCTCCATGCACCTCTGCATGCGCATCTCCTTGCGCTGCCTCTCCTTCCACATGTACTTGGGCTTGTACTTGCACATGTGATTGTTGTTGCCGCTGTGGTTGTTCAACACTCGTCAGATGAGCTACAACAACCTGTGTTGATTGAGGGACATTGCTGCTGCTTTCTTGCGATGAGCCAACATCACTGGTCGATGGTGATTGAAGAAGTATACTGGCTGCCTCTGCAGCACTCAAGGGCTTGGACTTAAGTTGGCGTGGTGGTGGTGGTGGCACTGAGCCCAATGGAGCGGGGGTGCTGCTGCCAGCTTGGTCCCCAGCAGATCCCGCTGCAGCTGCTGCAGGCATACTTTTTTTTTTACTCACAAAAAAAGGGGCGGGCGGCACACCAGTGTCCTTGGTAACTTGCTTCTTCTGCTCCTTACTGGCACCTTTCTTGCTAGAGGAGCTACGGGTTACTTTTTTTGGGGCCATCTTCTTCAGAGCAGGTCAGCAGGCAGCAGTTGCACGAGTTGCAGAGGGTTCTGTGTCCAGACGTGACGTCGCGTGACGTTATGCTGCACACACCGCTGCAGGACTTCTTCCTGGCACTGGTGGTTCTATTGAGTCTTCTTGTGCACCTAAAAGCAATGGAAGACAGAGGAACATCAGTTCAGTTATACACCCCAAAAAATCGACAAAACACAGAAAAATGAGCACAATCCCATGCCATCCATGATGTTTACATTGAAGACACCCCACAGAAAGACTAGGGACATGCAAGTATGCAACACTCACTACCCCTGGGCATAAGGGATGAAAAGTAGGCAAAATAAGTGCAGGCCTCAGACACTGCCTCTCCTCAAAATGGCCCCCTTACACCCCAAGCACATGTTGCTGCCTGTACCAGCCAGCACTCAAGATGGCCACCACCACCACCCACATGGCCAGTCCACATCAACAGTACACCCCCAAAAAACAGAAAAACAGCCAGAAATCACCACAATCCAATGCCATCCATGATGTTTACATCAAAGAGAGTGAGACAACACCACAGGCACACTCAGTCCATGCACCACCACCACCCCTGGGCAAGCAAAAGGCCACACCAGCAGCCCCCCAAAAACGACAAAAAAAAAATAAAATAAGCACAATCCCAGCCCATCCATGGCCTCAATTATGTTTAAATTCAAGAAGACACCCCACAGAAAGACTAGGCCCATGCAACACTCACCACCCCTGGGCAAAGGGCCACACCAGCAGGCCCAAAAAAACGACAAAAAACAATAAAATCTGCACAATCCCAGCCCATCCATGGCCTCAATGGTGTTTAAATTCAAGAAGACACCCCACAGAAAGACTAGGCCCATGCAACACTCACCACCCCTGGGCAAAGGGCCACACCAGCAGGCCCAAAAAAACGACAAAAACCAATAAAATCTGCACATTCCCAGTCCATCCATGACCTCAATGGTGTTTAAATTCAAGAAGACACCCCTCAGAAACACTAGGCCCATGCAACACTCACTACCCCTGGGCATAAGGGATGAAAAGTAGGCAAAATAAGTGCAGGCCTCAGACACTGCCTCTCCTCAAAATGGCCCCCTTACACCCCAAGCACATGTTGCTGCCTGTACCAGCCAGCACTCAAGATGGCCACCACCACCACCCACATGGCCAGACCACATCAACAGTACACCCCCCAAAAACAGAAAAACAGCCAGAAATCACCACAATCCAATGCCATCCATGATGTTTACATCAAAGAGAGTGAGACAACACCACAGGCACACTCAGTCCATGCACCACCACCACCCCTGGGCAAGCAAAAGGCCACACCAGCAGCCCCCCAAAAACGACAAAAAACAATAAAATAAGCACAATCCCAGCCCATCCATGGCCTCAATTATGTTTAAATTCAAGAAGACACCCCACAGAAAGACTAGGCCCATGCAACACTCACCACCCCTGGGCAAAGGGCCACACCAGCAGGCCCAAAAAAACGACAAAAAACAATAAAATCTGCACAATCCCAGCCCATCCATGGCCTCAATGGTGTTTAAATTCAAGAAGACACCCCACAGAAAGACTAGGCCCATGCAACACTCACCACCCCTGGGCAAAGGGCCACACCAGCAGGCCCAAAAAAACGACAAAAACCAATAAAATCTGCACATTCCCAGTCCATCCATGACCTCAATGGTGTTTAAATTCAAGAAGACACCCCTCAGAAACACTAGGCCCATGCAACACTCACTACCCCTGGGCATAAGGGATGAAAAGTAGGCAAAATAAGTGCAGGCCTCAGACACTGCCTCTCCTCAAAATGGCCCCCTTACACCCCAAGCACATGTTGCCTGTACCAGCCAGCACTCAAGATGGCCACCACCACCACCCACATGGCCAGTCCACATCAACAGTACACCCCCAAAAAACAGAAAAACAGCCAGAAATCACCACAATCCAATGCCATCCATGATGTTTACATCAAAAAGAGTGAGACAACACCACAGGCACACTCAGTCCATGCAACACTCACCACCCCTGGGCAAAGGGCCACACCAGCAGGCCCAAAAAAACGACAAAAAACAATAAAATCTGCACAATCCCAGCCCATCCATGGCCTCAATGGTGTTTAAATTCAAGAAGACACCCCACAGAAAGACTAGGCCCATGCAACACTCACCACCCCTGGGCAAAGGGCCACACCAGCAGGCCCAAAAAAACGACAAAAAACAATAAAATCTGCACAATCCCAGCCCATCCATGGCCTCAATGGTGTTTAAATTCAAGAAGACACCCCACAGAAAGACTAGGCCCATGCAACACTCACCACCCCTGGGCAAAGGGCCACACCAGCAGGCCCAAAAAAACGACAAAAAACAATAAAATCTGCACAATCCCAGCCCATCCATGGCCTCAATGGTGTTTAAATTCAAGAAGACACCCCTCAGAAACACTAGGCCCATGCAACACTCACTACCCCTGGGCATAAGGGATGAAAAGTAGGCAAAATAAGTGCAGGCCTCAGACACTGCCTCTCCTCAAAATGGCCCCCTTACACCCCAAGCACATGTTGCCTGTACCAGCCAGCACTCAAGATGGCCACCACCACCACCCACATGGCCAGACCACATCAACAGTACACCCCCAAAAAACAGAAAAACAGCCAGAAATCACCACAATCCAATGCCATCCATGATGTTTACATCAAAGAGAGTGAGACAACACCACAGGCACACTCAGTCCATGCACCACCACCACCCCTGGGCAAGCAAAAGGCCACACCAGCAGCCCCCCAAAAACGACAAAAAACAATAAAATAAGCACAATCCCAGCCCATCCATGGCCTCAATTATGTTTAAATTCAAGAAGACACCCCACAGAAACACTAGGCCCATGCAACACTCACTACCCCTGGGCATAAGGGATGAAAAGTAGGCAAAATAAGTGCAGGCCTCAGACACTGCCTCTCCTCAAAATGGCCCCCTTACACCCCAAGCACATGTTGCCTGTACCAGCCAGCACTCAAGATGGCCACCACCACCACCCACATGGCCAGACCACATCAACAGTACACCCCCAAAAAACAGAAAAACAGCCAGAAATCACCACAATCCAATGCCATCCATGATGTTTACATCAAAGAGAGTGAGACAACACCACAGGCACACTCAGTCCATGCACCACCACCACCCCTGGGCAAGCAAAAGGCCACACCAGCAGCCCCCCAAAAACGACAAAAAACAATAAAATAAGCACAATCCCAGCCCATCCATGGCCTCAATTATGTTTAAATTCAAGAAGACACCCCACAGAAAGACTAGGCCCATGCAACACTCACCACCCCTGGGCAAAGGGCCACACCAGCAGGCCCAAAAAAACGACAAAAAACAATAAAATCTGCACAATCCCAGCCCATCCATGGCCTCAATGGTGTTTAAATTCAACAAAACAGTTGTATCATGCACCCATAACCAACCCTGGTCCTACTGGATACTGTGGCTACCCACAATATAATTTATTTAATTTTCTGAAAAAGTTCCAAAATTGTACTTGCAGCAACTGTAATGCCCCAAACAAACTTACTTGTGAAAGTTGATTTCTAATCCAAAAGTGATCCAAAGACAGTCAAAAAGGCCTCAAATCCAAATATCCAGCAGCACCCACAAAAAGTAATCCTTCCAGCTCCAGATCCAAATGAAAGTGACCAGGAGATGGACAAAGCACTGGGAGGAGCCTGCTGGACAGGAACAGGAAGTTGGAGACTGTGGGGCACTTCCTTCCTCCCCCCCCCCCCCAAAATGGACTCCTTGCAAAAAAAAAGGCCATGCAAATGTCAACCTGAGGAGTGATTCTGATAAAAATCATAATTTTCTGAAGGTTTATCCTGTTTGCTGGTGATTTTCTTGTGCGAAATTGCAAAATCTCTATTTCGCAAGTGCGAGATTGTTCCTTTCCGCCGCAACTACATGTTCGCAATTGCGAACTCTCGCGAGGTGTGCTGTGCAAGGTGGCAAGCCGCGAGTACGTATTCGCGGGCGACAAACTCCCGCGGGAACACGCAGCAAGATCTAAAATGGCGCGTCACTCGCAAAGAAAAACAACTCGGCAAACGCTAAAATGACGGAAAGTGAACGCCGTGCACCACGCCGCGCGCCGCAACCAAGCAAAAAATCCGCCGCGAGCGGATTCACGGATTTTCGACAAATTCGCGAGCGTTCGCGGATTGCGGATTTGCCGAAAATCCGAAAAATCCGCGAGCGGAGCGGATTTTACGCCCATGCTTAGTTGCATCACTGTTTTACCAAAGTGATGCAACACTTTTCATAAATGAGGCCCTTAATGAGCTCCATTTGTGCTCTTGTGACATGATTTCTGACTCGGATACTTTGCACACTGTCTTTGTTTGCCCTAGATTTAACACGCTTTAAAGTAAATGTATTCGTCCTCTTTTGCTAAACATGAATTTTAAACAAATGCGCCTAGCTTTATTGATTTTGCAATTTCTATCTACCACAAATGCATGTTTTTACCTATCTTGGTTCTCATCTGTAGTTTTAATTCAAATCTTTGAGATGTATAGCACTCTTTATTCGAGATTTAAAACATGTCCAATTGTTATGTTAATATATGATCTATGTACTTTTATGATTTCAATTGTTTAGATCGAATTAAAGAAATACTTGACTTGGCTTCCGCAAAATCATGAAAGCTCGGAAAGATTTGTGGAATGGACATACAAGGAAATACCAATGAGGTGCAACCTATGTGTAATAAAATGTTACAATTATGTGCTAACTATTCATAATGATAACTGATAATGGTGTGCTAATGCGCAATATTGAAAACGTGCTGCAAAATATTAAATGTGACAAATAAAAACTAGCAACAATATGGCAGCTAGTCATGATAATACCTGGCATGACAGAAATGGGTCTGAAGGTCAAACGTGTATTAATTAGGTATATTGAACATTATGCATGAAGTGCAAACTAAGCATAAAAGAAAGATACATTGTTATGTGCTTGCAAACTTGATAAAACATAAACTGATAATGTTTTCGTTAACATATTAATATCCACACTAGGCAAGAGGAGTGGACCTAGCAGAAATCTTTGTAATATTACTGATTTGGCACCTAAATAGAATTCAATCATGAAAGATGGGCGAATTTAGAATAATGAAAACTGCTAATGATGCTTTAGGTTAACACAGCTAGCACTTCAGAAACTGTAAATGATGTACTAACTTGGAATAATATAAACTCTTGAGAAGGCTGTAAGGGCATGAAGGAAACGGTCAATTAAGCCCTACATGGCTGCTACGAGAACTGGGCATGATGTGATGAATGTCCTCAATGAAAACGACCCATGATGCTGTAGCATCCTGTGTGGGTTGTGTGATGGAACCACATGTGCGTTGACCTCGCACGCAGGTTCCACGCAGTCTCTACAGCGCAAGTTTTAACCACAAATATGCCCTTACCAGGCATGCCTTTACAACAATTTATGCGTTGTCAAAGCATGTATGGTAAAGACATTTCCCTGGTTAAGACTTGACCTCCCCTGAGTCCTAAAACTACCCCTCCCTCCTGAAAACCAACCTCCTCCCCCGAGCCCTGAAAACATCTTTGCCTCCAGTCCTAAACACTACTCAGCCTTGTCTAAGCCCTACAAATTACCCCGACCTCCCCCTGAGCCTTAAAAACAACCCAGCCCACCCCTAATTTCTAATAACATACTCCAACCCCTGAGCCCTAAAAACTACCCCAGAAAACTAGCCGAAACCCCCTGAAACTACCACTCCCCACCCATGAAAACTACCACAAACCCCCCGCACTTGAAAACCACCCTGGACCCACACCCCTGAACACTACCCCAAACCCCCACCCCTACAACTACCCCATACCCCCACCCCTAAAATTTACAAAAAATCCCCACCACCCCTGAAAACTACCCTGAACCCCCATAACACCTGAAAACTACCCCAAACCTCTACCATCCCTTAATACTACCCCAAACCCCACCCCTAAAAACTACCCAGAACCCGCACCACTCCCAAAAAATACCCGAGCCCCCGCCACCCTTGAAAACAACCCAAACACCCCTACCCCTTAAAACTACCCCAAATCCCCCAACCCTGAAAACTACGATGAACCCCTCCCAGACCCATCCCCAGCCACACTTACCTTTCTGTGTCAGCTTCCCAACGCCTTTCTTTCAAGTCTCCGCCCATTCAGAACATATGCGTGGTTAAGGCATATTCGTTGTTTGGGCAAGGGTGGTTACGCTTGCGAGCTTCGAGGGACTCTTGGCTCTGGCCGCGTAGGTCCAGGTGTTTCCTCCCTGTTTGTACACATTAGTGTATGCATAATAAACGTATATTGTAAGAATCCTAGGGAAAGGGTGAGGATGTGTAAAATAGGGACAGTGTAATACTACAAGCAAGAGACTAAGATTGAAAGGTAAGAGGTGTGGGCAGGGTACATAGTGGACATTCACTTAATTTAGATATAGCTGCAAAAAGCTTTCTTTCAGTTTCAGATATCTCCAGAAGAAAAGAAGAGACAGCTTTGTTCTAAGGCCACCATAAAGTGTTCCAGAAGGCTTGTGTGGCTTGTGCGAAGGACTGATCAGGAGTTTAGGCACTCTTGCAATGTGGTTCTTCTAAGTGCAATTTCTGTTTGTCAGTCCTCTTAGTCCTTTTATTTTATTATGCAATTTTAACATATAGATTGTTTTATTCGGGTAAATTTCTGTGCGGCTTGGCAATACGTTTTAAATTTGATTCTAGCTTCAAAGGGAAGATAGTGTAAGGTGTGCAGAATGGGGAGGATGTGGTGAAAAATATAATTTGACAGTTACATTTGTATTGATATTTTAGAACTTAATCACGTATAATAATATTAATCAACATTTGTATGTATATAAACACATGTAAAATAAAACTATAATAAGCTATAATAAAACATTTACAGGTTAATGTATCCTGACTCAATGTGTGCTTATGACGATAAGATAAATTATGAATATGCACAACAAATCTCACTCACACACACACTGAGATACACTGTGAATCAGTAAGAAAGATGGGCACTCCGAGAGATTGGTAGCCAACTGTGAATTACTCCTCCTAACACTTTCCAAACCAAGGGGCATATTATCAAGAACGGCTCTAAAATGATCGCCGGTTTAGCGGCAGAAAACTGCTGCTAAAGCGGCGATAATGGGCTTGATAATATGCCCTGGAGAATTCCAATAGAAGCCCATGTTCACACCAGAACATGGACTTCTATTGGAATTCTCAAGGGCATATTATCAAGCCCATTATCGCTGCCTTGGCGGCAGTTTTCTGCCACTAAACCGGCGATAATTTTTAACGCCGTTCTTGATAATGTGCCCACAACGTGTATCTGCTCAATAGCGAGCCTTTCTCGTCCGAGAGCTGCAGAACTAGTCAGCATGGGGAGTCTCGTTCATTATCGGAATAATCTATATAACAAATTCTAGCTAATTATATACCAATTATGTTAGGCCAAATGAGGTGAATCATAAACCTTAGTTGAATTAACAGAAATATTGTCCTTATTCATTAACACAGTCAATAGAAGTAAGAATTACGAGGCATATTAACAAGGGCATTATCTCTGCTTTTTTGGCTTTGAAAGCCAAAAAAGTGGAGGTAATCTTTTTGCCCTATTTACAACTGGGTGCTAACATGCATTAGCGCATGTTAGCACCCTTGTACCTGATGCCTCCCTTTGCATCTCTAATGAGATGAAGTGGGCGTCACTGGGCAGTACAACCTTTGCAAATATCGCTGGCTCAGCATTTAAGTAGACGTTAGTTTTTGGATAAAACCGCTGTTTTCGCCAAAAACTAACATCTGCTAAAATGCAGACTTACCTATCCCTAACATTGGGGGTGGATTATGCTGATACGACTACAGGGTGGTATCACCAAGGTTATCGCCGTTTTGCAGGTAACATCGCTGGAGAACCAGTGATGTTCCCTGCAAAAAGGCGATTTCCCCGCTATTACTGGAATTTTGATCGTCCTGGAGAAACACGTTGTTAATAACGCGCTACCAGGGTGATAAATTCCTGAGTTAGACGGCGATAAATAAAAAACCGCTAAGCACGCTTTGCGTTATTTATCACCGTCCGGCGATAAATGACGCAAAGCGCACTTAGTGTTTTTTGATGATATGTCCCTACATTTTTTATTTACTTTGTGATGAATAGACTTCGCTGGACGCAAATCTGTTCTATGACTTGCACACACACCATTGAACCAAGATGCTTAAGGCTACTAGGAAGCACCCGTCCAAAAAGAATGTTATTTGTTGCAATGCAATGGCTATGTGCAAATCCATTATTTTAAAACAATTACAATCAGTGGCGTTGTGTGAAGATTAAGAACATCAAAAATGCTAACAAAATTGGGAATCAAGCTTTTGAAATAGTCAGACTTTCTTGTTGAAGATGTGACTTTAGTAGTGGGATGTGGAATATCCTTGATGTGGGTGAGCACGGCTTGGATTATCTCAAATAGGTTGCCACTATTAAAGTCTAGTCAAGAGATCATTGAGCGTAGACGACACATTTTCGGAGATTCTCTAATTGTTCTTTTTTTTTTTTTTTGAGGAAGGGAATGTTGAATGGCCATGATAGAAGCAGGCGTCGATGGGAATAATGGAAGCCGGCCATAATGTTCTAATGTGCCGTAATAGAAGCTGCCAAGGATGTGCTAACATCATGTAGGGGAAACTGTTGTTAACGCGGGATTTCTGGTCTATTATTATCTTACCAGATCCCAGCTCAGGAATGTTGAATCGTTGGTACCTGTCATTGAGTAAAAGGCAATCCACTACTAGGTTAATCAAGAAAGAACTTACACCACTCTAAAGAACCACTTACCACTGTAAAAAGTTTAAATGTTTATTGTAAAGCCAAAAGTATCTGGAGATACAAACATCTCAGAATAAGATTCAAAAGATATACAGGTATCAATATAAAAAGAAATTCTCTAAATGCTCTTAATCGGCAAAAGAAAATTATCAGAAATATCTCAAATACCATGAGAGTTGCAAGAATCGCTATGAGTTGCAACTTGAGAGTCATTTACAGAAAAGAAAAAAATACAAGTTAGACTGTCCCTACACTAGACTAAGTGACATCCCTACTTAACAAGATCTTTACCTAAAAAGGTGTCAGCCGTGGTGACTTCCAAAGAAGACCACACACTTCCCTTAGTCTTTTGTCTCAAAGTCGAAGTCTTGCAGTTCCCTAGCTGCCTACCCATCCGCTCTCTTAGGTTCCTCAGATCATCTGCTCTATCTCCACCCCGGGGTGCTGTCCCTAATACAAAATCACATTTCCAATAGGAACGCCCCTTGAGACGCCCCTCACGTGGTATAGATTCTGGCGGCAAAATCCAGTCTGATCCTCCTCTGGGCCCTTCAATAAAGTTGACCTTGCTTCCCAGGCTTCTTCTCCAGCGAGACGGTACCCCCTAAAATTCCTGAAGACTCCTACAGGCCTGTGCCTGGCTTTCTTGAACAAAAGACCATTCATCATGGTACTGATTAGGGCTCCTCGCACCTGCAACGGACACATATACTGTGGGCCTCAAATTCCAACCTCCACCGTATCTTTAGTCATAAAACATGTAAAAGGATTTACAGTTAGTGCCTAGCACAACTTTCCCCTAACGAGCACATTTAGATCAAAAGAAATGGCTTTATCTGTTCAGGCCACTCAAATCACATAGAACGAGTGTCTGCTCCTCTGAAAACATTTATTTCTTCACTTAAACAATATTCCAACTAACACACTTTACTATAATGCAACACATCTATATAAAACATATATTTCAGTTCTACGCCTAGTAATACTTTGGATTATAACAATATCAAAGTCCACATCTCACGACAATGTAGCAGCACTTATTCATTTCTTGTGAATTGCCATGTGGCCTACACATTTCCATGGTTTGTAGATTTACATTTCTTTTACACTCTGCTGCATAACGTGGAACTCCAACATCACTTTAACATTTCTACAAACTTCTACATTAGTTTTTCACACTGATATATGCATCCCTTATTCTAATTAAACACTCATGTATATATTTTCTCTCTACAATTTGACACTCTTGTATATTCCACACTAAACTAATGCTACGTGCTTGTAAATATGGTGCACTTCCACATTTTTCAGATTTGTGCTCTCTCAATCCCCCCTTTGATGACTTACAGTAGTCATCATCATCACAACACCCTCTCTAAGGTATAGAATATCAAACTGAAGTCGTTGCAATCTTCCCTCGTTTCATCTCCTCCAGAGCCCTCAGACTCCGGTACTGATTCTCCTGCATCGCTGCTAGTTTCCTCCCCTGCTCTCGCATGGATCTCTGCAATCTGTTTGCTCGATACCATTTGTACAGCCTCACCAACCCCCACAAAGTGATTACACAAATCACTATTATGATGATAGGTTTCAATATGTACCAAATGATATTCTTTCCCAGGTTGGCAAACCAACCTCCAACTTTACCCATTCCTTGACCTACCTTTTCCCACACTGTTACCTTCGTCAAATCTTCTATCTCATGGTGTATTTCAGTAATATTTCGAATGTACTTTTCTAGAGGTTTTGAATTGTCTGGAATGTAAGTGCAACATTCCTGGACCTACAAAGCCTTACAGACTCTGCCCTCTTTGGCCAACAGAACGTCTAGAGCAAGTCGGTTTTGAAGAACCATTGCCCTTATCGATTGCATCTCTCCCTCCACCAGCATTAAAGATCTAGCAGTACTGGCGGATAGTCTATCTACAACTGTTGCCAATCTTCTTATCTTAACATCATTTAGTGCTATCCCCAAAATAAGGAACATAGCACCAAATACATCTCCAACTACCTCCTCAACGCTTACACCCCTCCTTCTCCTAGTTTGTTTTCCCCTCTTTCTGGTTTCTAAGTCCTCAGCATGGTATATTTTGGGAAAGACAATAGCTAAATAACATGATCCATACCAATTATCTGGTAGTTTCACGTATGCATTTCTTCCACAGACAAAATACACATTCGGGATCGCCTGCCTTTCCTTCAGGAAATCCTTAGAATAGTACTCTAATTGGAAAGCATGTTCACAACTAACTTCTCCCACAAACACATTCTCATATTATGTTCGACTTCTGTGTATACATAGCTTTCCCCTTTTCTCTCGGTCTAAAGCTATTGGACCACTGCTACCCTTTCTTTGGTGTTCTCTTTCCTCCCGGGTCCAATCTGTTTTCCATTGTCCCGAAGCTTTTAGGATCTTTTGTCTCCTATATCGATCATCCACCTGCCCTATAAACTTTTTCTCAATTTCTGACACTTTACAAGTCAAATTATTTCTTCGGGCATGTGAAGTATCTAACGTCCTCCATGGAAGGAAACATTTCTGTAACCTGTCTTCACACTTATAATAATCCCACTTGTTGAGATGTTTATAATTGGGCACCTCCGGCAATACTGAGTCAAAGTTCGAAAAGTAATACTCGAACCCCTCTCGTTCATAAAATATGCTCAGCAACAAACTCATGAGATTCCATAGGTCAATGGAAGATGATGGTATCTGATGCCTTCATCTACAGAAGCTGGCAACTGCATACAGACGTAGCAGTTCTTCGCCTCCATGACATCAATATATTCATAAAGTAATTTGGCATAAGCATTCATTTTAAAATTCCCCTGTGACTCATCTGCATGTAATCTTTTTATTTCAGCATCTAACAAAGCTTTCTCTTTCGCTGTATTTTCCCCCTCTTTACCAATCGTAGGAGGCTTCTGTGTTGATGCACTTTTTGCTTCTTTTTCTGCTATCACATCATTTTCATGTCCCACTATATAAGATACTGTAACTACTAAAACTATAAGAGAAATCACTACCCCTAAAAGTGTGCTTATTATGCATTTTGCCCTGCGGTTCGGGTTGCCAGCCTCCATGGTCTCAAAACAGTGTAGTTCTTGTTTTCTTTCACAGTACAAGTCTCTTTTCTTTGCTTCTCCAATCTTTCGAACCACACCTGGAAGCTGAAAAATTCCCTCCGCAAAACAGTCTCTGAGTTCTGTAGCAACAAGCAACCTTAGTCCTTCTCCATCCTCTAAAATGGAAATCCCTAATTTCTTCTTCTTCTTCTTGGCACTAGGTTATCTCTCAATCTGTATTGACAAAGTTCTTTGCAAAGTCTTTAGTAATCCGAAACTATGCGTGTTCCAAGAAGTTGCACCACTTGCTCGAATATTTCCATACGAAGAAGAATTCCCTCAAGTATTGGACACCTCGAACAACAACATGGAAATTCAACTGTCTCTAGGATCAACTTTCTTATTCCGCTCAGAAGAGGAGGATAGACGATGTTAAGTGTCAGCAATCTTTCAACCTCTGCTCCTGGTATCAAGAACCTTACTTCCACTGTGATGATCGGGTCAGTTCTGGTCAGGGTCACTTCCCTCACCCTCCCAGTTCTGCGTCCCGCTGAGGACATCTGTAGAGAGGTAGGTCCACTCAGGAGTAGCGTATCTTCTGCAAGGCACTCGCACCCTCCTTGATCTTCTCAGACCTTCCTGCTCTTGTCCTTGTGCACGTTCTTCTGGATCTGAGTCTTCGGATATAGGAGCAAGAGTTTCCTCTCGAGCTGGCTTCAAGCTTGGCCTCCTTTTTCTTTCAGGCCAGGTAGCTGCTCCACGCCTTGTTCTCCTATTTCTTGTCCGTTCACTCAGTTCTTGATCACTCTGAACTTGCTCTGTCTCTGAGTTGGTTTCACAACAGCTTTCTCCTTCAGTAGCAACTTCAGTTTCGCTGCCGTTCTGTTTTCCTTCCTCTTCTGGATCTGTTACACTCCCAACTTCTTCAGACACCCCCACAGCTTGACTGATCCCCTCTTGCGATTCTTCCTCCACCACTGGATTTTCGTCTGTGAGAGGAGCTGTTTCTTCCAGGGGTGCTGGAACTCTTCGAGTATGGGAAGCGTGGATCCAATTTGGCAGTCCTCCGCACTTCACGGCGGTGTTCGTGATTAGGATTATCTGGTAAGGCCCCTTCCAGCGCACGTCCAAGCAGTTCTTCCGGACGTGCTTCTTCACCAGCACCCAGTCTCCTGGGCACAGGTCGTGGCACTGATTTCTTGAAGGTGGGACTTCTGCGGCCTGTACCTGAAGAGACACAGAATGAATGGCGTCAGATAACCCCTTGCAGTAATCCAGGATCAGGTCATCTGTAATGTTCAGTAATGCAGTTGTTGGAACAGTTGGAAGTCTCATTGCCCTCCCCATCAACACCTCGTGTGGAGAGAGACCTGTCCTCCTGTCGGGTGTGCTACGCATGCTCATAAGGACCAAAGGAAGAGCATCAGGCCAACTTAGGGAAGTTGATGAACACACTTTAGCAATTCGACATTTCAACGTCCCATCTATCTGTTCCACGATACCTGAAGCCTCTGGTCGATAGCTACAATGCAATTTCTGATCAATGTTCAATGCAGAGCAAAGCATCTTCACAACTTCGCTGTTAAAATGTGTCCCTCTGTCCGATTCCAGAGAGGCAGGCACCCCGAAGCGCGGTATCAACTCTCTAAGCAACAACTTTGCTACTGTGAGTGTATCGCACCTGCGTGTAGGGTATGCTTCAACCCATCTGGAAAATATGCATACTACCACCAGAACATACCTAAGGCGGTTGACCCTTGGCATTTCAATAAAATCCAATTGCATTCTGTTGAAAGGCCCCCCAGACCTCCCAATGTGACTCAGTGTAACTGGTGTTCTTTTCCCTATGTTCAACTGCTGACAAGTAACACATCGCTTACACACTGCTTCTGCTGCAATCCTAAACTTTGGGCAATACCAAGTCTGCCTGAACACCCTCAACATGGCATCTCTTCCTAAATGCACTGGACCATGTATCTGTCGTGCCATTGGGCTCGCTAACTCCTCAGGTAACACTGCCCTTCCATCTGCTGAAACCCAAAAGTCCATTTCGCTTCTCACACACCCTGCTGTTTCCCATGCCTGCTTCTCAGATTCAAGTGCATTGTCTTGCATTTGTTTCAAATCTTCCCAAGTATCGACCGTTTCTAACATCATGCTTAATTCTGTCCTTTCCTGAGCCCCACCTACTTCCACCTCCGTGAAAGAATAACCATGCTCCGCACAATAGCGGGCAACTTCGTCTGCATATCTATTTCCTTGTGACACAAAATCTGTATTTTTCGTATGAGCTACACATTTTACAACCGCGATTGCAGCTGGACCCTGTAATGCTTCTAACAACAGCCGCACAAATTCTCCATTTCTGATTGGCGAACCAGAGGAAGTCATGTAACCCCTCTGAGACCACAATTGCCCGAAATCATGAACTACACCGAAACCATATTGGCTATCAGTATATATGGTGACTCTAATTTTCTTGCCTGCTGTACAGGCACGTGTCAATGCAACGATTTCTGCTACCTGTGCGGAGTGTACTCCTTCCAGGCAAGCGGCTTCCACAACTCCAGTAATGGTGCAAACAGCATAAGCTGCTCTCAACCGACCAGTATCATCTCTTAAACATGAACCATCGACAAAGTAAATTTCATCGGGGTCGATCAATGGTTCATCCACAATATCTGGTCTTGGCTTCGTACATAGTTCAGTCACATCAAGGCAGTCGTGATCTTCACAGTCTTCGCTTTCTATGTCATTAGGAACTGGCATCAGAGTAGCAGGATTCAAGACAGAGCACCTCTTAAGGGTCACGTTCTCTGCAGCAAGAATAACTTGCTCATAGCGCGTGAGCCTACTGTTGGTCAAGTGCTGGGTCTTGGTCCTGGTCATTAACAGTTCCACAGAATGAGGTACATACACCACTAACTGGTGTCCCATCACAATGCTTTCACAACGGATTTGAGACATCCGGGCAACGCTGCGGCTACTGGATCTAAGGTAGCCGAAAAGTATGCAACTGGTCTACGGGCATTCCCATGTACTTGCACTAAGACTGACAAAGCACAGCCCTCCCTTTCGCAGCAATAGAGGGAAAAGGGCTTTTCATAATCCGGCATCCCCAGAGCCGGAGCACGACACAAGTCATCTCTCAGCTGTAGGAACGCCATCAAGCACTCGTTGTCCCATGGTACCGGATCACTCACCTCCTTGTGCGTCAGTTTCTGTAAGGGTTTTGCTTTCAGTGAAAAGTTAGCTATCCACTGTCGGCAATAACCAACCATTCCTAGAAACATCCTGACTTCTCTCTGTGTTGTAGGCGAGTTCATCTTCATGATTGCCTCTATTCTATCTGGTGACACCTTACGCTTTCCCTTTTCTATCCGATGACCCAAGTACTGTACTTCTGTCAGACAGTACTGCAATTTACTCGGAGATACCTTGTGTCCATTTTCAGCTAAATAGTTCAGCAAGGCGATGGTGTCTTCCTTGCAAGCTTCTTCTGTTCCTGACGCAACAAGTAGGTCGTCTATGTACTGGACCAGAACCGAATTCTGGGGCAGTACCAGACTTTCAAGATTCTTTTTCAGTAACTGATTAAAGATTGATGGGCTATCTGTGAACCCTTGTGGGATTCTACACCATGTTAAGACGCGATTCTCCATTTTAAACGCGAAAAGGTACTGGCTCTCTTCGTCTAATGGGATTGAAAAGAAAGCCTGACAAAGATCTATCACTGTGAACCACTCAGCTTGGAATGGTATCTGAAACAGTATCACTGATGGATTCGGTACCACTGGACAACATGAAACAACAATGTTATTAATTTTTCGCAGGTCCTGTACTATCCTAAATTTCCCACTAGGTTTCTGCAAACCCATAATCGGGGAGTTGCATGGACTTCCCACGATTTCTTTCAGTATTCCCTGTTTAATCATAGAGTCGATCACGGGTTTTATTCCTGCAATCGTCTCTTGGGACAGCTTGTATTGTGGCGTTCTTGGATAATCAACATTTGGTTTCACTATGATCTTCACTGACTCTACCCCTTTGACCAATCCTATCTCTTCTCCTGTAAAATCCCATACTTCTGATGATACTGCCTCACGTAAGTCCCAAGGAAGGTCCTCCACAGTCAGAGTGGGATACAGTTCTATGCATGTTCTTGAATTCACAATTTTGAAGGTAGCATCATCATCTGTCGTTTCTACCTCTACTCCCTGAGGCGTGCAGTATATGGTACAGTTCAGTTTGCACAATAAGTCCCTTCCTAACAGACACACAGGACTTGAATCACATACTACAAACTGATGTTCATTCATGTAATTTCCGATTTTCACTGACACTGGTTCCGTCAAAGGGCTAGTCATTCTCTTGTTTGCGACTCCTACCACCTGAATTGTTTCCCCCGACATTGGTAGATCCGGAACCACTGCTGATCTCAAAGTTGATCGAGTAGCTCCAGTATCCACCAAGAACGTTGTAGGACACCCTGCCACTTCAGCCTCAACAAACGGTCCTCTTTGATCCACTTCCAGAACTGCCCCGAGGGTACAGTCCTCTTCTTTGCTTACACGTCCAGTCAATGGATCAATGTAATAACATTTTTCCTCATCTATGAAAAGAGGCATTTGTCTAAAGACCTTTCCCCCTGTCGAAATCTTTGGTGGCTGCGGAAACTGAGCTCGTGGAGCCGAAGTCCCCCCTTTGGCCACCTTGATTCTCGGCACTGGTACCCCTTGAGCTGGAACCTCTGGAGCCTCCTCCTCTACCTCTAATTCTCCGTTCTCAGGGATATAGGGACACTCGCGTCTCCAATGTCCCACCTGATGACACTGGTGGCACTTCGTCGTTTTCTTTAAAGTAGCAGGGTCTATTCTAGGTCTCGGGTTTTCCTCGTTGTCTCTATTCTGTCCATTTGGTTTTCGTCCCATTGTCCCTGTTCCCTGTTGGCGCTGTCCACCCTTTCCAGCTGACTGCATCTGCACTACCATCAGCTTCTCTTTTAGCTTCTTTGCTTTGGAATCTATTTCGTCACTGCAGTACCTGGCATACCTCAAAATCTCATCTAACGGTCTGTTTTGCCAACAAATCAAATGTTGCTGAATCATCAAACAAATATCAGGTCTCAACCCCAAAACAAACTTTGACACAAACTGTCCTATATCCTTGGGGTCCATTACATCGAGTCCACTGTATTGTTTGAATGTTTTCAGCAATCTCTCATAAAACTCATGAACTGTCTCCTTGGGTTCCTGTCTTGTTCGGTCTATTTTTACTCAATCTATGTCTTGTGGTGGGACCTTTTCCTTCAGCCAAGTTATTACTCTTTCATATTTCAACATTACAGTTTCAGACGGTCCATTTGTGGCAGCATCCCTTTCGGGTTCTACCGTTGGCCACTCGACACTAGTCTTGCATGCTGTCCACAAATCTCCTGGCACCACAATGTCAAACAAGGTGTTTAAATCAATCCACAATACCTTCGATATTTTCACAAACCTTTCTACCTGCTTATACCACTCAACAGGATTGTCCCTTAACTTCGGAAATGAGTTGGTAAATGCAGCCAAATCTCCTCTACTCCAGGGCACATGCACATAGTTCCCATTCGATATTTCCCTCAAAGGAAATGCCTCCATCTGCATTACCCTTCCTTCCGGAGACATCACACTCGTGCTCCTCCTGACAGTACCCCTTTTGGACCACCTCTCTTCCCACTTGTCCAGATCTCTCCATGCTCTTATTCCTGTTATCAGCTCCCTTATGTGTGTTTTTAATCCTGTAGTTCTCTTCTCATCTAAGTCTTGGTCTGAATACTGCAACCTATGGTTACTCTGTAATGTCCTCGTTCTGGACAAGTCTACCATATACTTGTCTGCCAGTTCAGACAGTTTCTCATGAATTGCTCTTGCCTTTCGGGTAATATCTTTTGCTATAAACAGTAACTCGTCTTGTTCATACAGGTCAATCCTTTCTAAAGGCAACGTCCCATCTATTATCTCATCCAGGTCAGATTTTAAGCTAGTGACATCGAGTCTTTTGGCCTTTACTGCAGCTTTCAGTATGCTAGCTCTAGGGGGTCCATTCTCATCTCTCCCATCCCAGCTCCGAGTCCTACGTCTAGGCTCAGGCGAGTTATGGGGAGTCCTCCCTTGTTCCCATCTCTCCAGGTCCCATGCAGTTCCATCCTCTCTGGGTGTATGGTGAAACACTTTCCCATTTCTCATAATCCCACCAGTCCCATCCTGCATGATTTCCCTAGATGCATGGTAAGACATTCCGTTATTCCCCCTTTCCTCGCCATTTGCCGGTGGTCCCTGATCTCTCGACCCATGGCAAGATCCTTCACTGTTCCCCATGCTCCCACGACTCCAGTGCTGTACATTCTCATTAGGTGCATGGTGAGTACATCTAAACCTCTCTCTGTATTCTTGGGTCCGTTGGTCTCCCTCGCTTTGAATGAGACGAGACGTCTCCCCACATCTTGTACTTCTCTCACGTCTCTCCTGCTCATTCCCACCGTCAGTATGACGTATAACTCCTCTACTCTCCGGCCTGTTACCATCCCACTCCTGACTACTTGCACTAGCCCTGCAGTGAGACAATGTTCCGTTGCCTCGGCTTCCCCATTCTGCTTCTGTTCTTGGCCTGCTGGTTGGTGCTTCTGTGGACCCATCCCATTCTCTCAAATTGGCCCTCAGCTCCTTAAAGGATTTCGGCCGTGGTCCCATCAGGTCCATCGGTCCTCTTTGGCCCCCCTGTTCTGCTGCGGGACCCACTGCTGGATCAAATGGGGTGCTCCACGTCACTGGTCCTGGCAATTGCCTCCAGGCATTTGTCGTGTTATTTCTCCTTTCCATTTCTGCTCTCTCTCTATCTAACCTCACCTGTTCTTCCTCTCTGTCTCTCTCGGGGTTGTAAATCGATACTATAGGACCTATGGTAACGGGTACTTGTAGAGCGTCTGGCAACCCATAGGACTCAACCCTCTCTGTTTCCGGTACCTTCTGCACCACAAACCTTCCGACTACTCTCGGTACTGTACTAGGCTGAGGTGCCTCTTCACCTTTGACAGGTGTCCACTCTGATATAGGGAGTGGTACATACCCCTCTATGGCAGCCCCATCATCCCTTGCGAGTCCCCTATCCTCCATTCTCCCAACGTTCGGAGGCGGTCTATCTATTAGCAACCTATTTATCAAGTTGTCCTCTGACTCGCTCTCCTCATCCTCTTCCATGAGCCTCTGTTCTCCTGTCACCTCTCTCACTGGGTATAATTTGTCCACCTCAATAGCCTGTACCCTCCATCTCTTGGCGTCCGCATCCCATTTGGCATCTCGCACTGCCCTTACTGATCGCTTCAACCTTTCTTGGCGCCTGTTCAGATTTCTGTCGTGTGCCGCCCTAAGCCACGCATTAAGGGCCTCAAACTGGGTTGGTCTAGGCGGAGGATTCAATGAGGACATAATTGATTTCAGCCGATGTAACGCCTCTAACTTGAACGTTCCATACTTAGGAACGAGTCAGTTCTTCATTCCCTTCCGAAATCTTATTCCACTCACTAATCCATAGTATCGTATGCACGCCAACATTCTCTGCCATATAGTAAGCTGGTGTACCCTCTGGCGGTGCCTCTTCCCCGTAATAAGAGTTCCTTCTTTTTCTCTTAAAAATCCCTCTCAAACATTTAAAACACTTCATGTTCAAAACCTACAAAATTTCTATTTTTCTCCGCGTCTGTTTACTTCCTGATGACAATCCACCAATCTCAGCACGGTTCTTGCTAACTGCCCTATCAGAACGCGGCTTTTCACTGACGTCACACCAACCGCCCTATCACGTCGCGGCTCCTCACTAACCGCCCTATCTCAGCGCGGCTCTTGCCGACGTCACTCATCCCCCTTTGCAGCAGTTCCCCTCCTTTCTCAGCTCGTCTCCGCGGTCATGCATGCGTCCCATTCATACCCCGAAAAATGATTACTTCCATCCAAGCGATCACTTTTCTTTGACTGTACGTCCACAGTCTAACTGTAATTGTCACCTTAACTGACGAAATATCTTTCCGTTTACGTCCAGACAATCGCCTTCTCTGATAGGTTACTTACACACAGTAACCTTCGACCAGCGTCCGTTACTCACACACTCACTCTTGCGATCCCCCTATCTCGGTCCTGCGGCGGTCAATGGTACCTCATGACCTCCTTACTCAGGTCGACAATTACTCTGGATGTTCGATACACCCGAATAAGCATGAGCGCAAAATCCGCTACGCTCGC
This sequence comes from Lissotriton helveticus, assembly GCF_964261635.1. Lineage (NCBI taxonomy): Eukaryota > Metazoa > Chordata > Amphibia > Caudata > Salamandridae > Lissotriton > Lissotriton helveticus. The sequence continues at coordinate 1,503,968,507 of NC_136065.1, forward strand.
GGATTTTGCGAATTTTCGGTAAATCCGCGATCCGCGAACTCTCGCGAATTTACCAAAAATTCGCAATCCGCGAGTGGCGGATTCCGAGGCCAAAAGTTCATGCCTCCCTGGCCTGTTGTTGTAAGTAATTTACGATGGCGCCGGCAAGCTGCCAGTGCCATCGTAAAATAGTTACTAAATTAGCTTCAACAGGAAGCACTAATAGATAAAATCAAGCAGGCGCTCGTGCATCTGCTTTATTTTATCTATTCGAGCTTCCTGTTGAAGCTAATTTAGTAACTATTTTAGGATGGCGCTGGCAGCTTGCCGGCGCCATCGTAAAATAGTTACAACAGGCACAAAACGGTGGCGTCTTCTTGAATAAATATGAAGGGCAGGGTTCATTCTGGCACAATGGTCCTGGCACAAAAATTAAACCGCCCACACACTCGTGGTGTGCACCGTCTTCCCGCCATTTACCCACTATGATAGCTCACTCACGGGACCCCTGCGCCCTTCGGCGCGATTGCATAGTAACTTGTGTTATTCAAGTCAGATTTACGTGTGGAGCAGATTTGAAAATATGGTAGTGGGCGCGCGATACCTACACAATTGTTTTAGAGAATCGTGTTATTTACGCCTGCAACATGTTTCGAATTGTTTAACAACACACGAAGCGTGCAAGAAGCACAATATCCCGTTAGAAAAGCCAGTTTACCCTGCCAGCTGCTCGTGTGCCACCCCCCCACCCCCCTCCGAGCAAGATGGAAACAAACCACGCACCCTGACCTTTTTAGGACCTGTGACCACCACCAGGCGCCTGACCACCACCACCTACTACTGTGCACCCCCCACAGTACCCAGAGTCCAGCGATGACGTGCGGCAAGCATTGTTCAGGAAATCCAATGCGCCTAGAAGACATTCTGAGGCTGAAGTATGTTTACACCGAGGAGCAACATGGGGTCACCAAAGGCGCAGCTGATTTATCTGGCCAGAGGTGCTGGAGACATTCAGCTAGAAGCAGATAGTGCATTGAGAAAGACATGGGACTGAACCTTTGGAAAGAGCATTCATCTCTGCAGCATAACACCCCTGCCTTTTCTACTCACATGGTGCATCCTAAAATGACTTAGAAAACGAGCATCTGTGCATGTCTGCAGCACAAGTGTAACCACACAGTCTCCGTCCTGCTGCGGGTGGAAATGTGACAGCGCCATCAGCATCTGCAAACAGGTGCTTTCTAGCTCTGCCCCTCTCGGGGATGTCCAGTGGGGCCTTTTGGGGTTCCATACACAGGGCTGCAGGAATGGCAAGCTCTTCTTCATGCACCTCACCTGCTCCCCCTAACTGTAGTGGGCCCCCTCCTCCTTTCCCGAGACCCCGCCCCCACGCGCTTCTACGAGGAACGGGGCCACTGCCGGCCCTCGGCGCATCCGCCATTGTGTGCAGATGGCCCAGTGTCACAATTCACAAATGTCCGATCGATGGAGGGCGCCTCCGGGCCTGCGGCATTGTACTGAGCCCCGGCTCTTAATTACCAGAAGGGGTTCAGGTTCGTGCATTGTGCTTATTCATTTCTATTAGAAGGTTGTACGTTTCTAAAATATGTAGATGCTATCTGGAAAACCAACCAACCAGCAGGGTCATTTTGCTTGTTTTGCTAAATTTATTATTTCATGTTTGCCGGCTTGATGCGAGAAGCATTAGCATAGACGTGAAGGCTCATTGTGTCGGATTCTGTCTTTTCTGTGACCTTTGCTTTGCTTCACAGTGTCTTTTAAATAAAACGGAGCATATTTTTTTTTCTTTTGTGCAGAAGACTCACACTAAGGTACGGGTTTATATGCCAAGCGAACAAATTATTTCCAATTTTTGCAATGTTTAACCACAGTTTAGTGACATCCCTGTTAAATACGGAGTCTTACAGGGTTCATTCTGGCACGATGGTCCTGGCATGGAAGCCCCGCCCCAAATCCGCCGATGCACAAATCCGCCGATCCGCGGATTTTGCGGATCCACGATCCGTGGATACGCAAATCCGTGAATCGTGGATCCGCAAAATCCGCCCATGCTTACACCCGAACCACTTAAGCTCTACCCCGAACTTAAGATTTTACCAGGTTGCGCGTGCTCACAACCTTCTCACAATCACACTACAGGCATTCAACTCCGCATGACATTACAATACAAATGCAACACAAAACACCGCAATCTGTTCACACATGACCCTTTTTATACTCACTCTCGTCCGATACTGCTGCTTTTCTCTCTCCGTCAGTGCCTTCTTCGGCAGGCCACCTCTCGAACTCTAGGGACCTTGGGGTAAACTAACCTAGTCTAGATCACCTTCCTCAAGAAGGTAACCATCCTAATCTGCTACCAACTGTTAACGCGGGATTTCTGGTCTATTATTATCTTACCAGATCCCAGCTCAGGAATGTTGAATCGTTGGTACCTGTCATTGAGTTAAAGGCAATCCACTACTAGGTTAATCAAGAAAGAACTTACACCACTCTAAAGAACCACTTACCACTGTAAAAGGTTTAAATGTTTATTGTAAAGCCAAAAGTATCTGGAGATACAAACATCTCAGAATAAGATTCAAAAGATATACAGGTATCAATATAAAAAGAAATTCTCTAAATGCTCTTAATCGGCAAAAGGAAATTATCAGAAATATCTCAAATACCATGAGAGTTGCAAGAATCGCTATGAGTTGCAACTTGAGAGTCATTTACAGAAAAGAAAAAAATACAAGTTAGACTGTCCCTACACTAGACTAAGTGACATCCCTACTTAACAAGATCTTTACCTAAAAAGGTGTCAGCCGTGGTGACTTCCAAAGAAGACCACACACTTCCCTTAGTCTTTTGTCTCAAAGTCGAAGTCTTGCAGTTCCCTAGCTGCCTACCCATCTGCTCTCTTAGGTTCCTCAGATCATCTGCTCTATCTCCACCCCGGGGTGCTGTCCCTAATACAAAATCACATTTCCAATAGGAACGCCCCTTGAGACGCCCCTCACGTGGTATCGATTCTGGCGGCAAAATCCAGTCTGATCCTCCTCTGGGCCCTTCGTTAAAGTTGACCTTGCTTCCCAGGCTTCTTCTCCAGCGAGACGGTACCCCCTAAAATTCCTGAAGACTCCTACAGGCCTGTGCCTGGCTTTCTTGAACAAAAGACCATTCATCATGGTACTGATTAGGGCTCCTCGCACCTGCAACGGACACATATACTGTGGGCCTCAAATTCCAACCTCCACCGTATCTTTAGTCATAAAACATGTAAAAGGATTTACAGTTAGTGCCTAGCACGACTTTCCCCTAACGAGCACATTTAGATCAAAAGAAATGGCTTTATCTGTTCAGGCCTACTCAAATCACATAGAACGAGTTTCTGCTCCTCTGAAAACATTTAATTTCTTCACTTAAACAATATTCTAACTAACACACTTTACTATAATGCAACACATCTATATAAAACATATATTTCAGTTCTATACCTAGTAATACTTTGGATTATAACAATATCAAAGTCCACATCTCACGACAATGTAGCAGCACTTATTCATTTCTTGTGAATTGCCATGTGGCCTACACATTTTCATGGTTTGTAGATTTACATTTCTTTTACACTCTGCTGCATAACGTGGAGCTCCAACATCACTTTAACATTTCTACAAACTTCTACATTAGTTTTTCACACTGATATATGCATCCCTTATTCTAATTAAACACTCATGTATATAGTTTCTCTCTACAATTTGACACTCTTGTATATTCCACACTAAACTAATGCTACGTGCTTGTAAATATGGTGCACTTCTACATTTTTCAGATTTGTGCTCTCTCACTGTCAAAGATGTGCAAAATGGACACAATGAAAATCGTCGCTGAACTGACATCAGATCATAATGAAAAATGGCAATGATATGCTTAAAACTTATAACGATGAAACTGGACAAGATGTACCTCCTCGTCATAATGGAAACTGGCACTGTTTCTTAACTGAGCTTCGTAACAACTGGAAATGATGTTCTAATTGATTTAATGGAAACTGGCATAGGTATACTAACTGGACGTAATGAAAAGGTGCAATTATATCATAACTAGAAATAATGGAATCTGGCATGAGTGTCGAACTCGGCGTAATGTAATCTAGCAATGAGGCGAGGACTAAACATAATGGAAACAGGCATTTAGCTGCTAAATGGGCATTTAAGAAACTGGAATTGATATTAGCACAATTTTTGCAACATTTCACAGTAACTCTCAGGCGAATAACATAAAAAAACTATTTCGGATGATAGTTGTTAAATAGCTTGTCTTCTTCTAGCTACTCATACTGGACCAGTAACATTTGAGAAAGCACCATTCGCCACTACATTGCCTTGAAAATTATTGAATTGATGATTCCCAACACCTCCAGAGAAATAATGTGAGCTTTTTAGATGACAACATTTGCCACTCATTTTTCAGAAACTGAGAACAGGAGAGCATCCAAACCCACTCTTGAAGTAGTCTGTAAAATGTAAAAAATTTTTAAATACTTATGACAATGGCACTTGCCAGTCAGGCGATAAAATTTAGTATTTTCCGACGTGTCTACAAGTGGAAAGCGCAGAGTACTTTCTGAGTGGCTTAGAAAACACGACCCTCATTTTCACTTAGACATGTTGGAGAATGTTGTTGCAGTCCCTCTGCCTTTCAACTTCCACTTTTCCAACAGTGTATGTGAGAGCAAAAACAAAAATGCTTGTCTTCTTTGAATGGTTAACCGAAAATACAAATACGAAATACAAAACATATTCTGGTGAGTGGCTGTACTGTAGCCACTGTCAACAGAGAACCAGAAGTCATCATCAACAGGAAAACCTGCCTCAGTGTCAAATAGTTTTTTCAAGTCAAGTCAAAGATCTTTATTCGGATGTAGAAACATCCATAAAAGTACATAAAATCACATCATCCACAACACATAATATCACAATCAAAAAGACACATAATAAAATCACATAATTCATCGTAATATATGTTAAAAAGGTATAAAAAATTTGCATAGATGGGTCCAACAGTAATTTTAAGGTGCACGATAGTATATACAAGGATCAAAATCACTGCAAAACAATAGTTTTTTCATAGTTTTTATTCCTTCACTCGAAATACACTGCAGGGAGTATATGATCTCCCAAATATGTACCCTTTTTTAAGATCCCAGCTAAGGGGGTCATTATAATGGCAAAAGGACCGCCACCGAGGACCGCCACCACCAGGCCAGCGGTGGCAGTCCTTCCTCCATCACCAAGCCTATTACCAACTGGCAAATTAGAATGGCGATGGTTACTGCGGCGGACGATTAGTCCGTCTGCCGCTTCACCGCCAACGGCAATCGCACCGATTGCCTAGCGGACGGTTCAGGGCCGCTAAAATAGTGGTGGTGCCTAGCAGGCATAATCCACCAAATTAGGATGTGGGTTTTGAAAGGCCTTCCCATGGTGGCGATGACCCCATGGAAAGGCTGGCGGGGATTGGGTTTCAGGGCCCGTTGCGGGCCCCCCTTGTTTGGAGGGGGTGTCGCTGCACTTGGGGGTACCCATGGTACCCCCCCTGCATTTCCATGTACCAAGTGGCAGGCACCGCTTCGTGCCTGCCACGTAGTGCAGGGAAATGCAGTGCAAGCACTTTTAACATTGCGCGCGGTGCTGCACTCAGCAGCACCGTCCGCAATGTTAAAAGCTCAGGATGCGCCCGCCAGTATGGCCGGCGCATCCTAATATGTGTGGTGAGACGGCCACACACCTGGTGGGCGGTCCCAGCAACGCAACGAAGACGCCATCGTAATGAGCCCCATAGTTTGGCAAAAGTGAACATCTGCCATTTCCTGAAATTGCATTTGTTGTTTTGTTTTTTAACTGAATTTCATTCAATTATAACTTTTTTCCACGCACGTTAATTTAATGGCCAAACCTAGGGCAAAATATATTGCTTATTTTTTTGTAAAAAAATTGCAGGCTTATATTTTTGCAAATAACTTTGTGGGATTGGAAAACTCATCATCTAATGATGTAAGTCGAAACCTAGCTTATACATTAGCTATGCTATTAAAAAGATATTCAGAAACAAACGATTATCGAATTTTTACTTGTTAATTTTGGCACATACATTTTTGATAGTTGTGTTATTATCAAAATGTGTAATGTCAGTGGTTTGTGCATAATTTTTGAAAATCGTAGTATGTCCGTTTCATGAAATGTGGCCTTAGGGGTACAATTATGTAAATAAGTCAGAGGCGACTTTTTCCAGTTTCCCACACCTTTCGTTGTATCAGCTGCCTTTTATTGAATTTCAAAAGCAAACTTTCAATTGTACAGTCAAGGAAGGGTACCTCGAGACACACAGCGGAATAGTTTAATTATATCCGGAGGTTTTAATTGCAGACTTGACGGATGGGTAGTTTGGGGAGGTAACAGAGCCTTCACCTCTGCGAAGGTGGTTAGAATTTTAACACAGCGGTATCATTTGATTATTTTTTTATTTTTTTGCACGAGCCCATGAGACATGAAATGATGCTATGAGTTCAGGAGGGGGATGGCGCCAAGTTAAACATCACAAGCGACCTACTAGTTCAGCAAAGAATGGTTGCTAAAGCAAAAATACCTGGAGCAGGTGCTATTTATGAGTTACTTGTATTATCAACATCAGAAAGATGAAAGGCCGAATTACTCCCATTTGCGTTGTCGCCTGAAGTTAGAGTTCCATAGCAGATGTATTCAACTACTCAACTATCTTATTGGCAAAGGCAATAGGTCTGGCTTTATTGTGCTGACAAATATAAACGGATCACTGACAGAATATCGACAGTCAGAATATCAAAGCACTAAAATATCGACGCAAAAATATCGATGTCCAGAATATCAAAGTCCTATCTACATAATGGTAAGTACAAAAATATTCAACACAAATATCGTTGTTAAAAATACAATTTTTTTAATGTTGAAAAAATAATGTAAAATAAAGTAAATCATACATATACTTAAAAAAACATAGTTAAAATTATTAGAAATTTTTTAAAATTATAAGTAATACATATAATGTAAAAATGAATTAAACATATATGTATAAAATATAACATATATATATATATATACTTACTTAATAATTATAAATAATACTTTTAATAACTTATAAATTGTTAAAAACATTAAAAAAATATAAATCCATATATATACACATACACTAACTATAATTTAAAAACAAAAAACATATATAACAAATTAAAATATTAATTTTTTAAAAATCGTTTTAAAATACACTTTACACTACATTAACTAAAACATTAGAGAAAATATTGGATAGCGGAGGGGATAAAATTACTATTTCTACTCCAGATAGTGCAACAATAGGGAAAGTGTTGGATAGCGTAGGGGTAAAAATTACTATTCCGTCTCCAGAGTGAGTGCAAAAGTAGAGAAAAAGTTGGATAGCGTAGGGGTAAAAATTAATATTCCCACTCCACAGAGTGCAACAGTAGGGAAAGTGTTGGATAGTGAAGGGGTAAAAATTACTATAACCACTCCAGTGATTGCAACTGTAGGGAAAGTGGTGAATAGCGGAGGGGTAAAACATACTATTCCCACTCCAGTGAGTGCAACAGTAGGGAAAGTGTTGGATAGCAGTGGGTTAAAATTAACATACTTATCAATTAAATAATAATTAAAATTAAATAACCAGTCAGTCAGTCAGTCAAAGCTAATATTTCGATTAAGAACCATAAAAAGACAATTTACAATTTCATAGTCTAATTTAAAAAGAGAATTAAAACTATTTAAAAAAGATCACAATAAAAACTCTATCATAAAATGTACAAAGAGCTAAAAACAGTACAAAACAGTACACCCATCTCATAATAACAGACATAGAATAAAAGATAGGGCCCCACACAGTGAGTACCTTTGCCATGGTCAGGGAGAAAGCCCTTAGCTATTGGGTAGTGGTTTTGGACTTCCTTTTAGAATTGCACATCTAGTATACCACATGGATATAAGAAACCTTGATGTTGCAAACACGGCCAAAGCCGTGGTGTCCGTTCTTAGGATTCTCAGCACTACCCTAAAGTCTCTAAGACCCCTGGACCTGCAGAACTGAACTATCCATTTGGCCCTCGCACCGCGGTACGAGGGGCAGAAGAGCAGAACGTGCTGATCTGTCTCCTCTGCAGCCCCGCATTCGGGGCAAGTGCTCACTGATTGTACGCTCCCAGTCCACTTATGGGTGAAACCCCTGAGCGGGAGTGAGCCATGCCTAAATTGGATGTACAGCTTCTTGACCAGCGAGGGCTGGATATCGTCCAAGAATTTCTCGAATCCTGGGAGTGCCTTAAAGTCAAGAAAGTGCTCTGTCAACCTGCCCATAGAAGGATTTGTAAGTACACTGGCGTGGCGATGTTGGTTTAGGGCCAGATTCAAAGATTGTTTGGAAATCTGGGTGCATGCCGCCTCGGGAGACGTCCACAGATCCCCCATTCCAAGTGCTAGAGTAAGATGTTTGATATAACTCAGCCATGGGATCTTTCCCGCTCCACTTACAGACAGAAGATCACGCAAGTCCTCTCTGAAACTCTCTAGTTCTGGGGTGGACCATAGCCTTCTCCAGTATAGGAGTGGACGGTTCGAGATAATAACTTGTATAGGGACTAATCCCAAATCGAACCTTAGGGGGGTTAGGGGAGTACTACTGGGGAGTCGCAGGATCCGTCTGATGAAGCTATTCTCCATAAGGGAGAGTGAGGGAGTGCTGGCATGCCCCCAGAGGTCTGCCCCATAAATCGCACCCCCGCGTGCCTGCACTTTATATATCTCAACCGGCGGACCCACTAGTTTCTGGGATGTATTGTTAAAGACTTTTAAAATGCCACCCGAGGATTGTAATAATTTCAGGTTCGCCTTGGCTACGTGTTAGGACCAGTCCATCTTATCATTAAGGGTTACCCGCAGATAGTCGAATGTTGACACTCGGTCCAGAGGCAGTCCATCCATGTGAGGATGGGGGCAATTTGATTTTTTTAAAGATTGTACACCATGTACTTGGTTTTGGAGACAATAATCTCCAAATCCCTTGTCCTGCAGAAACCACAAAAAGCCTCCTATGTTCGCTGGATACCCCCGAAAGATTTTGATAAAAGGAGGGTATCGTCAGCGAACATTAGTGCCGGTATCTTCCGCTCCGCCAGGCAGGGGGAGTCCAAGTCCATAGCCCCTGCCAGATGTGCGATCAACCCATTAGGATATAGGGAAAAGAGTGTGGGGGCTAGAACGCACCCCTGTCTCACGCCTTTGTCAACAGGGAACGGGGCAGTCAGCTCCCCACCTTTTCCATACCTGACCCTGGCATAATTACCCATGTGCATTCGTCTAAAAAGATCGCACAGGTAGGTCGAGGCACTCAGCTCCAAAAGCAGGGCCCAAAGCTTGCCCCTATTAACTAAGTCGAATGCGGACCTAAGGTCCACAAAAATCAAAAACAAATCCTGCCTGCAGGGAGGTTAGGATGTGGTGGTCATCCATCCAATTCTGCAACCTGGACAGTAGGAATCGAGCGAAGATCTTCTGCAATACATCGATCAGACTGATGGGTCGGTAGTTTGCAGGATCGAGGGGGGAAGCCTTTTTGTAAATAGGGATAATTTCCGCACCCAACCATGTACGGGGAATATCCAAACCCTGCATAATGGCGTTGAACAAGACACACATGTAGGGCGCCCAGACCCTTTGTTCAGACCGTTAAAGGTCGCCAGGAATTCTGTCCAGACCTGGAGCTTTCCCGGCGGCCAGGCTTTTTAGCGCTACGTTTACTTCCAGCAATGTGCACGGTTAGTTAACTTGGGATATACCCCTCGAGGGCTCAGGATCCAATGGTCTTATTAATTCCCTTACAGCTACTGGCTCAATTGGGGGAGAAAGGGAATATAAGGGTTTAAAGTGGGCAAGCCATGCGTCCTCACTGAGGCTAGGTGATATAGCTGGCTTCTCTGTCACCTATCCCCCCCGGACCAGGTTCCAAAAGGATCTATAGTCCCGGGTAGCGAGGGCCCTGCTCACCTTATCCCACCTATCCGCCTTCCATTCAGACTTGGCCTCTGTAACTAGAGTTTTATAGTTTAGTCTGGCCTTCCTAATCCGACTGGGTGACCCAATTTTAACCTCCTTTACTAGGATAGTTTTCGCCTCCCTGCAGTTTTGTTGTCAAGTCACTAGCCGCCAATAGGGCCCGCCAGCTACATGGTTGTAGATTTCAGCTAACGTGTCCGGGGCTAATGCCACCTTCGCCCAGCCAATTCATCTACCTCCCGCCTTTTGCAGGTAGTTCTCGTTTTGGGAGGATTCCACTGTCATCTGTGAGTTGTGTGCCCCTAGATGGATGTTCAATTCCAACGTTAAAAGATTGTCGTCACTCTCGACCCGGGGGAATACTCTAAACGTTTTTACTTTTACCCAATATTCTACGTTAACCAGAATATAATCTATTGTGGTGCTTCTGTCTAGTCTATTAAAAGTGTGAGCACCCGGTATATCTGGTAACAATCTACCATTACATGCCCTAAGGGAATTAGATAAAACCAAGTTATTGATTGCAAGGGCTAATGGGGATAAGCGCTTAGTTGGATACATTTGGCATTCGTCCTCATCAGTCGTGACCGAGGGGATCCCCCAGAGTGGCTCAAAATGAGAATTAAAATCTACCCCTATCACCTTGTTATAGATGGGGGGGAAACATGAAAATAGTGCCTCCAGGGCCTCTAGAGTTGATAGTCCTAGTTTGAGTGGGGTCGGGCGTAAATAAATATTAATCACGGCCACCACCGAGGCGTCCTTGAGTGTAAGAAGGATACATAGGATGTCCAAGCTATGTGTGTCAACTATCTTGACTGAGCACCCCAAATGTACTGCTACCCAAGTACATAATCCTCCTGATGGTCTTCCCCTTGGACCCTGCACTGCCGGTGTGTGATTGGGCGCGAATCCTACCCTACCTGGGGCGGACAGGAGCCAGGTTTCCTGGAATAGGCATATATCATAGCCATCCATCAGGTCTCCCCACTCCGGGATCGACCGTTTTCCCCCTAGGCCTGCGATGTTCAAGGACCCAATCAAAGAAGAGCTGAGGGATCCCTGGTCAGCGGGAGATTCCGTGTGTGAGTCGGGGGGTAAAGATAAACCCCCCTGACAAACACCCGGGTCCCGTCCATCCCCAAAAACCTTCAGGCTCGTTGGTGGGCATGGGGATAAAGAACTGACCTCTGTGGGGCACTGGCTTAGATCCTCAAACCCTATATTGTTACTGGAGCCTCCCTCACTCAACCTCTCCAAGGGATAGTTGGCCATAATATTGTCATCCCCTTGTGTTGTTAGTCAGTCAACGTAGCTCAGGGCCCTATATCTATTGGCCACTGGCACATTATACTCCAAACCATAACCACCTGAGTGAGAAGAGAGTTGTGCCATGGTCTGTGGGTAGAAGTACCCCAGGTGGCGAGTGCAAATTTTGCTCATGTTTACAGCCCGCCATTGCCTAGGATGTGTTTGACCACCTCTATGTCCCTAAAATTAATAATTACACAGTCACCTCCTATGTCCTTGTGTCTAGTACCCAGCCAGCTAACTCTGCCTGCAAATAGAATCTCCCCCTGCCCCGGACCTACTATTGGTCTATGTCGATTTAGCCAAAATGTGATTTTATTTTTTAGCTCTAAGTAGGATACGGTGGAACTTGCTTCCAGGGGTGGAACTCCTGTAAGCACCACCACGTAAGGCATAGCCTCAGGTGGAAGCTGAGGGCGGGGAGCAGATTTTAGTGAGCTCTCAACCAGACGTTTCTGGGGGGCAGGGGGCACGAGTTTACCATCCGCACATGGCCGTATCGCCAGTGCTACCAAGGGTGGGGGCGGCGCACATGTTGATGGAACATTGGCTTCAGGTGCCTTAGATGAACAAAGGGTACCAACATGTCTATTTGGTACACTAATAGGTTTCTGCACAACTACATGGGCCATAACATGTGATTGTTTGGTTGTTTGTGCGGGGATACCGCCCACCAAACCCGTGGCCGCGGAAGTGCCTGGAGTTGATGCTATGCCCTCTCCCATGTCGTGGTTCCCCTGTGGGCTAGCTCGCTGCGACTTCCCTGGGCATTTATTAGTAACAAGAGAAAGAATTCTATCTAATCTTGATGATAAGGGTCTTACATAGGAACTAATTACTTGTTCTATGTAAGCCTGCAAATCAGTCATCAAGTGTGTGACCCAAAGAGGTGTTACAGAGGAGGTGCGAGGGGGAGCTGGCTCAGATTGTGCTCTCATGGGGGAATGTGTTTTCTTCCTCTTCGTATATTTTCTTGTCGTTTTAGTTTTTTTTCTTATGGGGCTAGACTCAGAGACATTGGATTCTGTTGGGTGGGAAGCCAAAGTGGAAGGTGGACCAGAGACAATCACCTCCGGTATAATCTGGGCACACGGTAGCTCAAAGAAGGAGGGCATTTGATAAGCAGTCGACTCAAATGGATTGGCAATTGTCGTAAAGGCGTCATCTTCCACCCGTGGGAGGACTAGTGCAGGGGTTGAAGATAGGCGCCTTCCCTATCTTCAATCGCCGTTGTCACTGCCCCTATGGTTTTCTGGAGCATTAAATCAATTGCTGTTAGGGTCGGAAGTGGTTAAGTCGTGGCAGCTTGTTGCCTGGTTCTAGGACGTGAAAGGGTAAGGTTAGTGTGTTTCCCCATGTTGGGCATGCCCTAAAGTAAAATATCTCAAACACCTATTTACTCCATAAGGGGTACAATGTAAAGTGAGAGGGGGTATAACCTAGGTAAGACCCCCTTATCTGGTTAAAAATAAATCCTGACTGTTTAGGACAGGGCCCAGTATAAACCGGACCCAATAGTACAACAAATAGTGAACAATTAGAATAATAACAATTTTAAGACAAAACTTCAAGTAGATGACCAAATGGTCAAATGGCTTTAAGTCTTACAGTTTTTAGGATGAAGTGTCAAGGGGGTGGCCCAGCCCAGCCTCGTCCTGCCCCAGAGGGCCCGTCCTTTGCCCGGGCTTAGCCCGGCGCTGCCGACGCGCGTCCCGCGGGGCGGGAGGTGCTCCTTGCACTTGTAGCGCCTCCGGGCGCAGGGATGAGGTCACGGGTGCAGCGTCGGAGCCCGGGGCAGCTGGGGGATGTAGTTTCCCACTGCAAACCGGACCGGCAAGAAGGAATCAGCAGTCGTTGCCCTCACGGCGCAGGAGATGGAAGGTAAGGTGTTGTTTGCCCAGGGACAGGTGCAAGCCAGCCGTTGCCCTTACGGCGCGTGTCCCAAGCTCTGCGTCCCCCTGAAGCATTCGGCGCTCCTTGCACTTGTAGCGCCTCCGGGCGCAGGGATGAGGTCACGGGTGCAGCGCCGGAACCCGGGGCAGCTGGGGGATGTAGTTTCCCGCTGCAAACCGGACCGGCAAGAAGGAAACAGCAGCCGTTGCCCTCACGGCGCAGGAGATGGAAGGTAAGGTGTTGTTTGCCCAGGGACAGGTGCAAGCCAGCCGCTGCCCTCAAGGCGTGTGTCCCAAGCTGTGCGTTAATAACTTATAAATTGTTAAAAACATTAAAAAAATATAAATCCATATATATACACATTCGCTAACTATAAATTAAAAACAAAAAACATATATAACAAATTAAAATATTAATTTTTTAAAAATCGTTTTAAAATACACTTCACACTACATTAACTAAAACAATAGAGAAAATATTGGATAGTGGAGGGGATAAAATTACTATTTCTACTCCAGATAGTGCAACAATAGGGAAAGTGTTGGATAGCGTAGGGGTAAAAATTACTATTCCCTCTCCAGTGAGTGCAAAAGTAGAGAAAAAGTTGGATAGCGTAGGGGTAAAAATTAATATTCCCACTCCCCAGAGTGCAACAGTAGGGAAAGTGTTGGATAGTGAAGGGGTAAAAATTACTATAACCACTCCAGTGATTGCAACTGTAGGGAAAGTGTTGAATAGCGGAGGGGTAAAACATACTATTCCCACTCCAGTGAGTGCAACAGTAGGGAAAGTGTTGGATAGCAGTGGGTTAAAATTAACATACTTATCAATTACATAATAATTAAAATTAAATAACCAATTAATAATGAATTATTCATAATGTAATTATAAATACTAGTAAATAAATAGTAATAATTACTTTACTATAATTAAATTAACTCCCTCCCTATTCCCCTATAAACCCACAACCCGCTCATAAAAAACACAATTAATATAATTATCAATTAATTAATACAAATTAATAACCACTTTTTAAAATTAATGAATAATAATTAATAGCCAATTAATAATGAATTAACAAAAAAGTAATTATAAATAGTAATAACTAAAAATTAATACTTAAAAAAATAATTAAATAGCTTCCCACCATATTCCCCAATAAACCCGCAACCCGCTCCTAAAAAATAACAAAATTAATATAATGATCAATTAATTAATATTAATTAATAACCAATTAATAATTAATAATAAATTAATTATCAAATATATTGCCGATACAATTAATAATTACTTTATAATTAAATTACTTCCCACACTATTCCCCTATCAACCCACAACCCGCTACAGAACTAAAATACGCACACAAAAAATTCATCAAAGTAATGACTGCAAAAAATGTAACACATACATTAAAAAACTACACTTATATACCAAAATGTTACATCATATACCTTTAACATACTTACTAAAATACAGAACACTATTATAAATATCGATATTATTAACAACGATATTTTTACAAATGATATTACTTTCATCTATATTTAAAAAAACAATATTACCTCACCTTACTGTCGATATTCTGTGCGATAAACTTGCTGTTGATATTCTTGTACCTCGATATTTCAAACTCAATATTGTTGTAGTTTGAAATAAACAACTCGATATTCTGTCTGTACACCATATAAACAGCTTTTTGTGGATGCCTGTATTTGCATGTGTTAGCTCTTTAGAGCAAGCCCTATTGGCTCTGGAAAGCATTTTTGGTTTACATTAAGGAAGGACGGGGAAGAACAATGGATATGATAAAGATGCTGAAAGCAATGGAAACATTAGTATAAGCTAAAAACGGGAATAAAAAATACAAGCAAAGCCAATAGGTAGGAGACATAGACAAAACAACATTTGGTAAGGCAGACAGGGAAATACATGCAAACATGTCCCGACTAAAACATCAAAAAGTCATGCTGCTGTGAAAAAATAGGACTGTTTTCTGTTTACAATTCAATTATGTGATACATAACTTGTGATGATTCAGTGTATTTTTGAGATGTGATATACTCCCTCATGCTTTCCGGTGCACACATTTCACAGGAGGCAGAATGATATACTAAACATCTAAATAGAATGAGGTTGGATACTATTACTTCTCTTGGTAGAGTCAAAGCTTACATCATGTATGTTTATAAAATGTGCTAATCATAAGCTGTGGTGTCAAGTCAGACAAAAAAAATGATCCTCAAATATTGGACTGTAGAACATCAGTACCATTTTATTTTTAGCAGTGTCAGACGCTTGACTCAATCAATGCACAGGTTTTTGATTTAAAGCCCACCCCTTATCATTACTCAGTAGCGGCTGGTGACTTTTGAAAGTGGTGAGGCGGGTCCAGCCCGCCTCAGTCAGCGCGTAGCCGGGCGTGGAAGTCTGGTGGCCCCATGATGTTGTTACCCGTCCGTCATCATCAAAATGCTGGTACTGGGTGCAGCAGGTGGAATGAGGGGCAAGATGGGGAGCCCTCGCTATGTTGAAAGTGCTGCAGCTGCTATCCGGGGCCCTTCTCTGCACAGAGCTCCAAGGGTGAAGTAGCCATCCTCAGTCGTGGCGAGAGCATGCCCCCACCGCCACCCAGATATATTTAGAATAGGTTCAGCGCGTCTTTAGATTTGCAAGTAGGCGAAAAGTACCGCTATTTGAATTGTTTTACTGCTAGAGCTGCTGACTTTAATTGGAGCTGGGGAACCAGGTTCGATCCTCGTGTGGACCAAGCATCCAGTGATTCTGGACAATTCACTTATCTCATGTGCATACCAAAAATGAATGTGTCCTTGTGCTACGTAACTGGTGTTCGTGTAAAGCGCTCTGATACCTTCGGGTCGAGTGCGCGCTATATACATATGCACAAATAAATAAATAAATAAAAAGCACATTAAATACTCACTGTTGGCAGCTTCATCACGGGGTTTCTCTCGGACCGGGTTCAAGGACGGAGGGAAATACAAAACCAGCGCAGGAAGCAGCAGTTGAAATCCCGCCTCCTATTTTCATAGGGTGACTGTATCAACAGTCATCCAGTCAGAGGAGGAGGCGGGATCCTAGAACTAGAAGACTGTTCTACGCTTAGATACGTCAGAGATCCGGGCGAGCCGAAAATCCGACCGAAGTCCTGGAAAAGCAGCTGCTTCAGGTAGCGTCTGCTTGCCCTCACTACTGCGTCACAGACACACTCTGCACATGTGTGACTTGGGCGATATTGAAAACGGACGTCCACCACACATGCGCAGGGTGTGTTTGTACACTGCCTGCTGCACTGTACCAGAGTGCCGCAGCCTCAGACCACCAGTCTCCTTTCAATCTCTTTCTCCTTCTTCTGAGACTGGTGGTGCTACACCCCATACGCCCTCATGCAGGAACCGCGCCTGTACATTACTTAGACTAACCTTACATAGTATAAACATCAATAAACAGTATGCTTACTGTTTTCTTCTCACATTTTCGGTCTTATCTTATTTTAATTGACGTAACTATTGTCTGGCATGATACGGTTCTTCGTTCTTTTTTTGTGAGCAGAATTAAAACTAACAAAGAGCAACTTTAACACTATAAGCAGTTATTATTACTATATATAATTACAATTCAATATATCGTCTTAACTTATAGCTGGAATCAATTTCTCTCACTCCTCATCTCATACAAACACAAATCCTGCACCTATCAAAAAGAGCAAGGTGCAAATAAGGAATAATAAAGTGATGTACAAAACCATTTTACCATAATCAAGTTGTTATATTCCGGCTTGCTAATAGGACTAGTCCCTCATCCGTCCTAGATACAAAGACTAAAGTGCAGTGCATAGCAGCTTTTTTGTAATAAAATATAATTAATCCATTAATAAATTGAAGTATTCAAACTTTGCCTTATAAACCCAAACAATGCAATCTCTGGTTCCGGTTTTAATTTTCTCTGTAAACCTTCATTAAAAGCGGAAAACACTTCCTCCCAGAACGAACTAGGTTAGAAATGGGCATGTAAATAAAATATGTATCCAGCCCCCCTGATTCATTTCCTGACAGTGAAAGCACTTGTCCTCCGCTTCTGGATACATCTTGTGTTAGGCCCTCGGTGTATAATAAGACATCCAACGGGATAAAAATGCCATTATTTTAAAATTGATGCAGACAAAGTGGTCCCAGATACTGAAGTAAATGAACTAAGATTGAATAATATCCCAAATAAATTCGAGGAGAGTATCACAACATTGTTTTTAATCACAACGTGTACAAATATTCAATAAAACACTATTTATAAAATACATCAATATTTAATCATAGATAGTGCCCCTAACAAAAGGGAAAAGGGGGGGGGGGGTAGTGATGTGAAAGGTGAGGGAACTAAACAAGTGATAAAACAGTGGTCAATCTGACCTCAATGTAAAATTACCAACAATTAATTGACAAGGGATAATGATCACAATTCATAAATTAATGTAGCGAACTCATGCCTAACAAAATAAATCCACAAATGATAAATGGAGAAGAAGGCTGAGGATGGAAAAAATGTCGACGTTTCGACCCAATTGGATGCAGGCGTAGGATAGGGCCTTGCTAGAGGGTCTTCATCAGGACAGGGATGCAGGAGGGGCAATGGATCTGCACAGAAAATTAATAATTTTAATTACGGTCAAGATGATCCATATTACTCATAAAAATGTACACTATTGACGGTCGAGGAGAGAAACACTACCAGAGGGACACACAAGTTGAGGCCAAGGTAATGTGAGGGATACTCATATAATTAAAATCACCAAATTTAGAGGACTGCAGGTTTAAACAAAAGACAATGCAATAGAACAGTGTCGCTCCCAAGTTATTGAAAACAACCGACAAACATACTACAATAGTTACTTACATTAATGAATGTAGTATAGGGCAGTGATTTCGAAAGATGAGGGAATGAACGGGTCCTAAAAGGTGACAAAATGGTGGCCCCTTGCAATTTGTCTGAAAGATGAAACATAATTCTCATAACATCAGGTCAAAGGGAATGTGTTTAGACTCACTAGATAGGGAATTTTGCAGAGTGAACAGCAACCGGGTGATGGATGTCCACAGTTCAATACATCTGTCAAGTAAACGGCTAGGTTAGTTATCAAGAAACCTAATATCTAGTAATAAAAGTGAGGGCATAATACACCTCAATTGAATTACATCAATAATAATGCGTGGTTGCATGGTAGATAGAGAATCCGCCGCGTAGGTCGAGATCCTGTTAAAAAGTAAATTGTCGACAGTTAACTAACCATAAAGAAGGTACTTAATCAGAGCAGGCGGTGATTTAAGAAGAAGCCTACCTGGAGCGGGTAGTCGAGCCGCTATCCCAAGGGGATGTGAAGTCAGTGTCTGTCGATAAGAAACGGCCGAATAAATTACTTCGGTCCGATTTCTGGAAATATCAAAGTGACAGATGTACAAATAGTCACAAAAATACAGCTAGATAATCTTATTAGTAGTTATGGCAAAGTCGCGGTGTGCATACCTGGAAAAAGGGCGTTACGCTACTTTTACGGGGGTCTGTTATGGTTAATCCGAGTTGATAAAAGCCGTGTTGTAAATGGGGCCGTGGTTCCAAACTTCCTATGTCAGAGTTCCGATCATGTGACCACGCGGACTTCAGAAGAGAGTGAAAAAAGACTCCCAATACTTTGTCTATCATGGGTAACACACAAGATGATAGAGCGGTGAGATAATTCGCATTGGGGACATACAGATAAAAAGCAGCATGCAGCTCAATGTACCTGGAAAAATTACAATTTATATAATCTTCCCGAAAAAATATTTGGGTTATGTCACATCTAAGCAGTGCAATTGGTAATACCAATGGGGGCCAGTTGTGTATAATTAAACAAAGGGCAATAGCTAAATCATGGGGGAAGCCCAATACGGATAGTCGATGTATCTATCCTTCATGATGGTAGTGGCCACAACATATTTTGGTCAATGGGGGTCAGGTACAGGCTGTTTGAAAATGACAGAAAGTGCACCCCAATAGCATTGTAGGTATATCGGTTAGATGAAGAAAATATGCAAGTAAACAATGTTCATTACAATACATAGCAGAAGGATGACATTTCTTAGCAACTACCAATCGGCCTACCTGTCATACAAGATGGTAAAGGCCGAACAGTTATTAATACCAAACTCAGCAAATATAATTGATAGCTGCATAATCCTCTCTAATCAGTAACCTGGATATGTATACAAAGGTATTTAATTTAAATTGGCCATTTGTGCAAAAGTCAGTTTCATTGAGTCCTGATTTTACAGAGTCAAATAAAAACATCCACTTGGCTTCCCGGATGTTAAGGATATTAGAGACACTATCACCTCTAGGGCCCAATGTAATCTTCTCTAAAACAACCCATTTGAAATTCTCTGGTGGGTGTTTGGCAATTTTGAAATGGTCCACTAATGGGGCTCCAGCTACCTCACACCTGATCCTGCTTGAATGTTGCACAATTCTTACTTTGGCCTTTTGCTGGGTTTGACCTATGTAGATTAGGTCACATTCACAGATAATAGCATAGATGACATTTGAGGAATTGCAATTTGTGTGTTATTTTAAAGGGATCTTGTGTTCTTTATATTCAAAAACCTTTGTCTGGATGGAATTACTACATGCTTTGCACTGAGTGCATCTATGGTGACCTATCACAGGTGGAAGATTCCAAAGTGATAGTACAGTTCTGGGTTCTACAGGGGGGAGAAAGGACCGAACAACATGGTCCCTAATGTTCTTACCCATTTTAAAGGCATGCATATGTAAGGCGGTGTACCCGATATCGTCCGATACCAGGGGCCAATGCTTGTTAATGATTTTCTTCACTCTGTTTATCTCTGTGGAGAAAGTAGTAACACAAACCATCCGATCCTCCTGAGGGCCTGTATTCTGTTGAGGTTGTAGTAGGCACTCCCTAGGGTTATACCAGGCCTGTTTTTTGGCCCTTTTGACAAGACGTCGAGGGTAACCTCTTGTATTAACCTGGTCATAAGATCTTCAGATTGCTCCATATAGTGTGTTTTATCAGAACAATTTCTACGGAGACGCAGAAATTGTCCAATGGGCAGATTGTCCCTTAGGGATCTGGGGTGGTGACTGCCGTATTGAAGGAGCGAATTACGCTCGGTTGGCTTACGAAAAAGAGTAGTTTGCAAGATGTCATCCCTGTCATAAATTGTAAGATCCAAAAAATCAACCTGTTGTACACCAGATTTGAATGTGAACTTGATGTTTCTTGACTGTAAGTCTAAGCATGTCTGGAAGGCCAACAACTGTGTCTCATCGCCATTCCAAATTAATAGAATATCATCTATATACCGGACCCATAAACCAAGATGGTCGTGGTACGGTTTCCGGTCATTTAAGATGATATCCTCTTCAGCAGCTCTTAATGGTTTATAACCATGCAGCAATATTTCCTGCCACTCTGATTCTGAAAAAGTACACTGAGTTTCTTTGGAGATTTTATCTAAAAACCTTGTTACTAAAGGGCTTTCCCTTTGATCTCGTAATATTCTATACCAGTTTCCGACACCCCTTAATTTATCTCTATAAAGGGCTGGTAATAGGGCGGCTGAAGCTATACTCAAAGGAAAGCAACATTTCTTCACAAATTGATAAATAGGGAAAAAGCCAAAAAATATGAATTGCAGCTGCTTCCAAATCAAGCCTGGATCTCCTGCCATTGTAAACATCTCCCCAGACCACAAAATGGTCAAATTTCTTAAAGCCTTTACTTTCTCAAAATCTTATCTGATTATTTCTGATATAAAGGCCCAATACTTTACACTCTGTGGTTTCAAAAACTCATACCCCTGTATTTGTCTTCATATGATAAAATGAACCTATTCCTTTCCCATATATCCACTTTTCCTGCTAACTGCAAGTTTATAATAACTTGGGCCTGAGCCCCTTGATATAAATTTACCAACATTTGTGTTATTTGCATTGGGAATCCAACCTTTGTAATGACCGCAAAAAAGTGCCCCAATTAACTAGATCAAATGCTTTTTTGGCATCGACTGTAAGACAGGTAGTTTGTTCAAGTTTAAAAAATCAAGCGCTTGGACTAGAAACCCAGTATTTGATGACATGTATCTGCCTGAGACAAACCCAGTCTGATCATTGTGGATAACCTTCTGAGCTATTGGGGAAAAACGATTTGCCCAGATTTTCATTCAAATTTTATAGTCAACATTCAACAAACTAATTAGTTCTGTATGAGTTGACCTTTTTAGGGCACTTATCTTTTTTAACAAAACTTACTATCATTGACCCCTTAAAAATAGAGAGAACTTCCCTTCCACTTTTACAAAATTAAATAAGTCCAACGAAAAAGGTATTCATTTTTAAGAAAATACCATATAAAACTCTGTTGGTAAGCCATCATTTCCTGAGGCCTTGCCACCAGGCATTGAAGGAAGGGCACTCTTGATTTCGATTGGGGCGATTTAGGTACTTTCATCTCCCTGATCAATTGTCAAAAGCGGAAGATTGATGTCTCCCGGATATTGGTTATTCGCCTTGTTTGATACCATATCCTTAGTTGCATAAAGCTTGCGATAATGATTCAGAAATATTTTAGCAATTTTTCCCTTGTCAAAAATCAGTGCCCCTGACTCTGGTTCTACCAGTTCTGAAATTAACATAGACTCCTGCTTGACTTTGCTTGATCAGGCAAGGAGTTGCCCCACTAACTGACTCTCCTCGTATACGCACTTCTGATATGCCGGGGAGCTGGTTATTTCTTCGAGAGTAAAAAAATCTCTTAACTCCTGTTTAGTGCTGATTAGTTGTTGCTCTAGTTCAAAGTGCTCCCCCTGATCGCTACCCCTGTGCAGTAAAGCTAGATCAACAGCTTGTTGCAATTTAATTATTTGCTGCCTCTGCATCTTAAATTGTGATGCCTAGAAGGCCAACATCTGGCCCCTTACTGTAGCCTTGAAAGCCCCCCAAAACGAAAAAAGAGTCGCCGTGCTCTTATTTTCCTGAAAGAATGTCTTGATCCATTCTTTCATATCTTCTACCTATTTAGGGTTCGAAAGGAGGAGCCAATTGATCTGCCACCTGGATCTCTCCTGCCTCTATTCTCATCTCAATAATAACCAATGAGTGATCTTAAAAGTAGTTGGCCCTAATTTCAGCACTAACACAATTAATATAATGGGGGATTAGAAAAAAATCGATACGAGAAGCTGTCTTGCACTGCTGGGAGTAACAAGTAAACTGTGTATCACCTGGATGTATCTCCCACCATAGATCTCTAAAAAGATAATCCTGTTTCGGGTAAAATAATATCCCTTTTGTCCTTGGGTTTAACAGTTTTTTTCCTTTATTAGAGGTATCCTTTTACAAACCTTGGATGAAATTAAAATCTCCTCCTAACACTAACAGGCCTTCTTTGCCTCTAACCTGCTCACTAATATATATAAGAGCTGTTGAATCATTGTTAATCGGTGCATAATAGCTTACAAAATTGAACAGTGCCCCATTTACCCCAGCAGTAACCCAGATCCACCTCCCTTGAGGGTCTCTAGTTACTTGATGTATCTCACAGTTAGTTCCTTGCTCAAAATAAATAGCTACCCCCCTAACTGCTAGTCCTGCCGAGGCAAAGAAGGTTCTAGAATAGTATTTAGGTATAAAGAGCTTGGGTGTATTTGTTTTTAGATGGGTCTCATGAAAATTCAAAATTTGAGGAGAAAAAGAAGAAAGCCATCTAATCATCCCACCATTTTGTTTCTTATTAGATATTCCATTAACATTTATCGATGTTATCCTTAAATTAGAATCCATATTGCCTCATAGAAACCAAAGCCATACCATTTGTGCCCCTTTGTTTCTCCCTGCACATTGCTCTACTGCCGTAGTTGCTCTGGTAGCTAAGCTTTCTTCTCTAATTCTGCTCTCTTTTTTTGCAATTACCTCCCTACACCCCCTTCCCCGTGCCCTACATCCCCCAGCCCTCACCACCTTCCCGTGACACTTCCCACCCCTCGCACATGGGGAATTGCCTACCTTATCCCCTGCATCCCCTCCCTTAGAATCCCCTTAGTCAGGTGCCATGTTATTGCACTCTAGTGTGACCTACTACCCTCCCCCACCCCATGAGTATATATAAAAAAAGAAAGTGGAAAAGAGAAATTCATGTCAAACATGTCCATCATGCCGGTCAGTTCAAACTCTTAACTTTTCGGTAGTGATAGTGATTGCAATAGTTCCTGGGCTTCGTCGAGGTTTGCAAACATGTGAAACTTGCCTGGAACCATTACTCGCAATTTTGATTGTTGAGCAATGGCCGCCTGATCTCCCAGTGCTATGAACAAATAGAGGAGCTTAACAAACTCTTTCCGACGATGTGATGCTGCTGCACTCATATCAGAAAACATGTGGCAACTAGAAACTTCCCGAGTGGAGAATTGCTTCTTCTGATTCGCTCTGTTCAAAATCTTCTCCTTTAGTCGATAAACCCGCAAAGTTGACTAAATTTGTTCTAGGCAGTTTTGAGTTCGGGAATGGCTATGCTGGAACTCCATGCGCTCGTGTAATCGTTAGGTCACCCGAAAACTCGGGAAGTACGTTCTCCTTGATAAAGGACCCTACCTACTGGAGCATTTTGGGCGCCTTCACAACCGTCAGGGACCCTAACTAGCCGCAGGTTTAAATGTTGAGAGGGTTCTCCAACTCTTTTAGCTTGGTTTCCTACAATTCTTTTTGTTTCTTATCTATTGAGGCCTGCTGCTGCTTCGAGGTCATCGGATCTTCCAGGACAGAGATCCTTGATTCAGCCTCTTGGAGTCTTGCTGGATAAGATCCGACTGCTTCTTCAATTTTTGATAGATGTGCATGAGGTGCAGCAATCTTGTTTCCTTGTGTTGCTTTCATCTCCTTTATCTCATCAAGGATAAGATTCAACATGGCTTTTATATCAACCTGGAAGCTTGTCCCGGCCTCTAAAAGCTGGGCACCAAACAGACCTTCAGATCCTAGCTATAGTTGTTGACCTGTTACTAAGTTTTTATCCACAACAGAAGTTGACTCTGACAAAGGGCTCCCCATTGGTTCTAAAAAGTCATGGGAGATCCTGAGCAGCAAGCGAAAGACATGGTTGAGCCTGCTCACGTAAATCATGTACTGCAGCTTGATGAAGTAGAGGCAGAGGAGGCTGAGTAGGGAGTGAAGGCACCTTGGATTTCAGAAATAATGAATATTCCTTAACTTTACTCTGAGATGCACAGGAATAATTTTCCTGAGTGCTCTCCTGGTTCCCTGTTACATCTTGATTCATCGCTGGTGAGCTATTAATAAGGCTCTCCCCTAACGTTACAGAGCCAGATGATGCACTGTCTCGTTCTTCAGGCCCTGGATTTAAATGTGTTCCTCTCTGGCTGAAATGTTCAGCCCTCTCCTAATTGGTGACCCCTTGACTCTCCGCTCCATGCTCCAAGACATCATCTTCAGAACTCATGGGGCAAGCAATTTGGGCTGACCCCCAAAGAGCTTTCTGCTAGCGCTCAGCTCTTGCAGTTGCAGAAGCAATCTTCATCTGTGTTGTTTGAATTATAGACTTTGGTACCGTATTTGAATCAGGTTGAGCCAGTACAGTGGTGATTTTTAGATGTTTCACCATCCTGGTAGAACATTTGCTTTCAAAATTAAACCCAGCACAGCAATGCTTAATTCCCAAAAAGTTTTTCAGCTGTTTTTTTTTTTTTTTTCATTTTTCTTCCCTCCACCTTCTTCAGCTTTTCAGCTTCTTCCTCTTTCTTTTACTGTGGGTAGAAGCCTTTTAGTAGGAGTCCCAGCAGATTTCAGTCCCATCCAAATCAAAGAGATGCTTTGCTAAAACCTCCAAAACACAAAGAAAAAAAGCAATGGCATAGCTAATAGATCTCGCCTTTGGGACCTTATAAGAGTTTAGCCCTGCAACAGTTGATATTGTTGCACCAAGGATATTGTGCTGCATAACTAAATATTTATAAGGTCCCAAATGCAAGACCTATTGGCCATGCAAAAGCTTGTTTTAGCATTTGTCACGCCAAGTGGGACGGGTATGCCTAGACGTGGATCCCGTGCTCTCCATGCCACTGGAATCAAGCTATCCTGGCTGATATGGGGTGAAACCCAGAAACCGGTCCTAGGATGCTTTGTTTCCAGTCCAGGGAGGACCTGGCCTGGCAGTTCAGGCTAGACTGTTCCCATTGGGCACAGGGTCAAGACTGATTTACATATTACTGGGTTCAAACTGGAATGGCATGGTGAGCAAAACAACGATGGATTTAGGCCCAGATCTCTGTACTGGGGTGAATGAATTCTGTCCATCAACTGTTGTTTTTTTATTTTATTATAAATTTAATGGAGCAAACTATTCGGGCTGTTTATTCCACCCTCTTAGCCACAGCCGTTGTTGATGGCGAAGTCACGGAAACATCAAATTCAGAGAATGAGTAGGCAGGTTTGACTACTCTCTCGGAGCCCATTTAACATGTATATTAAACTAATGGCTCCAGCAATCTGAAATGATGAAAACTCATTTGTTTTCCATTTAGGGCCTGAAGGAAATCCCCCGGTATAATAAACGATAAGACCGCCCATTGTTTCTCAATTTGGTAATATTCAACCATAATTCAAAAACCCTTATCACAACCGGATTGAGTTAAACCCATTTGGTAACTGGGCCCATAAAATGGCCACCAACTCCAAACAATTTTCAAACAACAGTGCCAGTCTACAAGTTCATGTTCTTATATACACAAACACCTTTCTGATGCAAGTAGCACAGCGACACTGAATATTTAACAATACAGAATGAAGAGCCAGAGTCGCAGATCCATCGATGTCCGCATCCAACGATTGCCTCAAGTGATACAAAGGTGCACATAAGTAAAGAAGCTATGCAACAAAAAATGGTGCAAGTCTCAAATCCTCAGAAAAGGGGACCTAACTTACAAAATTATCCAATCTATCAGATTATTGCTCATCTTGGAAACACGCTTTCAAATTGTATTATGAAGTACAATTAGATGACTTTTGAAATCATTGCATTTCTCAGATATTCCAAATGAAGTCTTAATTTTCAAACAGGAGGGAGACTCCCCCCTTTCGTAAGTGGAAAAATGGTTTCATTTGTCAAAATGTGTGCTATAGCATCTATCTCCAGCATTAATAGTCACTCCTATGTCAATAAGCGCATGCAGGTGTTAATTTAGGCTTTTTTGTGCGTAAAAGTGCACCATGTTACAAAAACAAAAATCCGAGTATGGAAATGAAAAAATTCCATTTATTAGGTTGTGTCGTTCATCTTTTTAATGATTTCCACTTGGAAAATAATGACTTCCTTGGTCATGTCGCTATTTACGCACTACAGTTTATGCATGGACGATCGAAGTCTCTTTCTAAAACGTGGAATAACCTCCGAAATTGTATGCAATTGGTGTTTTGACTTTCCAGAATGGTAACGAGGCTCTCTGACATTTACAATCAGTGTAACCCACACCATATTTGTGGGCGAGGATATGTGCGTCTAGTGGTTGGAGTGGGGGAAGGGGATATCCTGCGACAAGTCAGTAAGCAGGCAGCAATGCAGGCCGCTGCAAGCAATCGAGAGAATGCCGCTGTGCGCTTCTCCCGCAGGGGGACATCAGCAGGGCAGCCTTTTAGTGCCCACTAGTCGGAGCACCCCTCCCCTCCTGGTCCCAAGGAGGTGGAGGCAGATGGGTAAAGTAAGGGTACCTCTGCGGCAGAACGGTACAGTAAGGGTACCTCCACCTGGCACAGTAAGGGTGCCTGAGCCAAAGACTTGGAGCCGCAGGGAGGTTCCGGGAAAACCGCAACAGCGCCCCTTTAGTCCTTCGGGCGGTTGGGGGACCTGACCAACCGGGGGTGTGCCATACCACGCTCCGCCCCGAAAGGGGCGGGAGTATAAGACATGATCACTTGATCCGTAAGGGGATCTGCAAAGGTGCTGCACTGTCCGGGCGTCAACCCACCATGCCGGCAGGCTCAGAAGGCAGGCGGGGCAGCGAGGGGCTGCCTGCCCTGGATCACCCGTAAGATAACCCACTAAAACCTCATACTTTTGTTGTATGAAAATAAACCTGCAGCAGTTCTTTACCCTTAAACAATGTGTCCGGTGTAATCATTATATGGACAAATGTAATATGTGAGGGGGGAGTGAATGACGGTGTGGGCACTATGCCGCTGTCTGCGTCCCCCGCAGGGGGACATCAGCAGGGCAGTCCTTTAGTGCCCACTAGTCGGAGCACCCCTCCCCCTCCTGGTCCCAAGGAGGGGAAGACCCGGGCTGGTCACCAGCCCCTCCTCTGGGCGGGGGGACCATGCGTGCATCCGGGGGAGGGCTTCCGCTTGGGGGCGGCCCGGGTATTTAGGCCCCTGCCGCCCCCCAGATCGACCTCTTTGACCCGCCGATCAACCTGCTGCCTGCCTGACGCGCTGCACCCACCCTATCCTCGTACCCAGCTCTGGGCAGGTGGCATGCAAGTTGGATGTTTTAATGTTTCTTTTTGTGTTGCAGGCGGAGTTACAGGGCAATCTGGAGGCAGACGGGTACAGTAAGGGTACCTCTGCGGCAGGCCGGTACTGTAAGGGTACCTCTGCCTGGCACAGTAAGGGTGTCTGAGCCAAAGACCTGAAGCCGCAGGGAGTTTCCGGGAAAACCGCGACGGCGCCTCGTTAGTCCTTCGGGCGGTTGGGGGGCCTGACCAACCGGGGGTGTGCCATACCATGCTCCGCCCTGAAAGGGGCGGGAGTATAAGACATGATCACATGATCCGTAAGGGGATCTGCAAAGGTGCTGCACTGTCTGGGCGTCGACCCACCGTGCCGGCAGGCTCAGAAGGCAGGCGGGGCAGCGAGGGGCTGCCTGCACTGGATTGCCCGTAAGATAACCCACTAAAACGTCATACTTTTGTTGTATGAAAATAAACCTGCAGCAGTTCTTTACCCATAAACAATGTGTCCGGTGTAATCATTATATGGGCAAATGTAATATGTGAGGGGGGGAGCGGATGACGGTGTGGGCACTATGTAAACATTTCTGCCGGAGTCCGCAGGTCAGGTCACGGGGAGTTAGGAAACGGGAACCTAAAACACGTTTTTCTTACTTTTGCAAATGAAGATTCACCAGTTACATAAGAATGGTCACGCACACACCCTTGTCAGTAAATTACGAGCCATACAGTAGCACTCATCGGGCCCCCTACAACAGAAACTTCTGCAAATAACTTCTCACACTCCATACAAGAAGTGCCTGCACTGTGAGGCGCGAATGCAAGAACTACCTCCACCGTCATCCAGCTGTTGCTTCGTTTTGAAACTCTGTCGAGGCGCGATGAATGTATGTATGAAATATGGCAGAGCCAGGACTTCGCACATGACCCACAACAGAGGGCAAATCCACTTTTCAAGTAATTTTCCTGGGAATGACTGCCACTGGCCTCGTGTTCGGGGAGTAACCAAAGCAGTGCCTTGCGCCACCCCCCACCCCCAAGTACCATGTCCCTATGCCGATTGAAGTGGGGGGGCACAAAATTCGAATGACCACTAAACTCTGGATTATGAAGTACCATGCTACCTGCCAGAATGTGCTTTGTGCCTAGTTAGGGGCAGCAGGTGCAATATAAGTATCATTACAACACAATAATAAAGAAAGCTTCATAAGCAGCCCGTGTTTACCTCAGAGCGGGCCTGGGCTGTCAAGCGTCCCCCGGCGGGGCTCCCATTGGGTCCGCATGCAGCTCTCAGCTAGCTAAGCGGTACAAAATGGGGTGGTGATGGACAGAACATCTGAACCAATCAAATACTCACACCCAGTCAAAAGATCGGGGTTTAATACATGAATGAATGAATGAATGAAAATTGCATTTGTATAGCGCTGAAACTACCCGGAGGCCTCGCCGCGCTTGTGACTGATTACTCAACGCGAGCCTCGGGCAGATCAGTAGATTTTACTATACAGGTGCGTTTTCAGGGCTTTCCTGAAGGACATGTGATTAGTGTTGCCTCGGAGAGGTAAAGGGAGGGTGTTCCAGAACTTGCCCGCGGTATGGGAGAAGGAGCGACCGCCCCAGCGTGCCTTCCTGACCCTGGTGAGGGTGGCCAGTTGGAGGGTGCAAGAACGGAGGGAGCGGGACGGGACGTAGGGTGTAGCCAGCGGGTGAAGAATTGCGGGGCCTGTTCGATGGAAGACCTTGTGTAGAATACACATAGCCTTAATTTGTACTCTCGCTCCTACAGGGAGCCAATGGAGCTCCCTTTGGGCATTCCTCGCTGACTGCCAGCGGGGAGATTATAAAGTAGACGGGCCGCACTATTTTGTGTCACTTGAAGATTCTGGGTGACAGAAATCGGCGCTCCTATGTAAAGAGCATTTCCGTAGTCCAGGCGGGAGAGAATGAGGGCCTGGACCAAAACCCTCCTTGCCTGGAATGGGAGCAGGGGGAGCACCTTCCGCAACATCCTCATAATCCCAAAGCAAGTGGCGGCGGTCTTGGTTGCTTGGGCCGAGAAGTCCAGCGCTTTGTCGAGCCAGATCCCAAGGCTCTTTATTTGGGGTTTGGGAATCGGAGGCGGGCCTAGACATGGGGGCCAGATGGATGCAAGGGCAGTGGGAGAAGGGTTGCCCAGGAGAAGAATGTCTGTCTTCTCCCCATTCAGTTTCAGACAGGAGGATTGCATCCATCTAGCGACGGCCTCTAGACAGGGACCTAAGGTGTGGGACGATCCCTCAGAGTGGTCTAAAGAGACCACCAGTTGGGTATCATCAGCGTAGGTGACGATACGCACACCGAAGGGATGGACTATCCTGTCTAGGGGTTCCATGTAGGCATTAAAGAGGGTAGGGCTGAGGGAGGAGCCCTGCGGTACTCCACACCGGAGTGGGTGTTTGGGAGATACTGTCTCGCCCTCAAAGACCTGGAAGGAGCGGTTAGCCAGGAAGGATGTCAGCCATTCCAGGGCCGCGCCCGACACACCCATGTCCGCCAAACGTTGCAATAGCGTGACATGGTTGACTGTGTCGAACACGGCGCTGAGATCGAGTAGGATAATGGCGACTTTTCCTTCCTGGTCCAACACCGCTCTTGCCTCTTCCGTTACCGCCAGAAGGGCAGTTTCGGTCCCGTGTAGAGGGCGAAACCCTGTCTGGGAGGCACGTAGTAGACTGTTGGACTCTAAATAGTCCACCAGAATGTTATTTGCGTGCCTCTCGAGCAATTTACTCAGCCAGGGGAGTAAGGAGATGGGGCGGTAATTTGCCAAGTAGTTCTGGTCAAGATTGGGCTTCTTCAATAGGGCCCTCACCATCGCACACTTCCAAGAAGGTGGCACAAATTTGGAGGTGATAGATGTATTGAGGACGTCCAATATGACCGGGCGAATGACGTCCATAACCTTAGTGAGGGTCTGAGGGGGTGCTGGGTCGTTAGGGGAACCAGAGGTGATCTTGGTGGTAAGTCCACCCAAGCCCAGACTGTCCAGTAGTGGAATTGTATCGAGTGAACAAGAGGCGGGAGGATCAGAGGTAGTGGGCTGGCGAAGTTCCCCTTCATTCTTGACATCCCCGAATGAGGAGTAGATGATATGAATTTTTTGAGAAAAGAAGATAGCAAGGTCGTTACAACGTTTTGAGCACCTTCGGCAGAAGGACGCTCCGCGGAGGGTGAGATGAGGGATTTAACAATTTTAAAAATTTCCTTTGGGGCATTCGCGGCCGCATTAATTTTCCCTTCATAAAAGGAGGCTTGAGTTGCCTTTAATTCCTGTTTGTAGAGCTTTATAGCAGCTCTGTACTCAGCCTTCCTAAGTTGGGAGTGATCATGTCTCCATGCTCTCTCAAGCTTACGGCAGGCTAATTTCATGGTTCTGAGGGAAGGGGTATACCATGGGGCAGCTTTAGGTCTTTTTAAGGAGTTGCAGGAGTGCATGGGAAGGACCAGATCAAGGGTGCCCGAAATCCAGTTATCGAAATTGTTGGTGGCCGTATTGGGGTTTGTTGCCTTCCCAGGAGGGGCTCTGGCAAGGGCAGCTTCCCACGCTTGGAGGGGGAGCGAGGGCCACTTCCTGCCTCGATACTTTGCAAGGTTTTGAGAGGAGGAAGGCAGGTTTGTGCGCCAGCTAAAAGGTATTAAAAAGTGGTCGGTCCAAGGTAGAGGTAAAGGGGTCTCTACCATTAGATCATCTACATTACTGTAGATGTGGTCAAGGAGGTGACCCCTATTATGGGTTGCGTGAAAGCCTTTTTGAGAAAGATCCATAGCTCGTAAGTTAGAACGGAGATTGTTAGCTGTGGTATCAAGGGGATCATCTAGATGTAGGTTGAGGTCTCCCAACAGGGTAAAGTTGGGTGAAGACAGTACTACGCTAGCAGCGAGGTCCGTTATTTTGGTGATGAAATTATTGAGGGGGCCAGGGGGGCGATAAGCTAAAATGCCTGTGAAAGTAGTAGTAGGGGAGAGTTCTAGCGAGAAATGAAAACACTCGCAGGAAGGTAGGGTGGTTGGGACAATGCGGCATTTATAGCTGTCACGGTATATAATGGCCAGTCCGCCACCTCTCCCGGATTGGCGATCCAGTTTTTTAAGCGTGTAGCCTAGAGGAGTGGCCCCAACAATAGTCGGGTCATGATCTGCTTGGAGCCACGTTTCTGTCAGAAACAGAGCATCCGGTTTGAGCTCTTCAATTAATATATGCAGTTCAGTGTGATGTTTGGGTAGAGAGCGGCAATTAAGAAGAAACATTCTCCATTCCTGAACGGGGGGAGCCTGGCAGATATGTGACGGGAGAGGACTCCAGTTACATTTGGAACAATGGTACTCAGTATGGAATGGAAGGAACGAGTGGTAACATGGAAAAGTCGTGCAAGGACGTAAGGAAAGGAGGGATGAGGAGTTATAAACAAGTGAAAGCCCCACCATGGTGGAACTGACCGCCGAACGGCGGGAGGCGTCTGGACGCGGACTGGCGCAGACTGGCTTCTCTTTGGCGCCTCTTCGGCACGTCTACGGCGCTACCGCTGCGCGTCACCGCTGCGTGGATAGATGAAGGACTAAATAGGTTAGGTGAAGGTGGAGACTAGCGCGTCAACCCTCCGAAAATGGCCGCCTATGCTGGAGCAACCAGGAAGTGGTACCGCTTGCCTCCCTCCACAACAAACAGCACTGGTAGCTGCGGTGGAACGGGGAGTAAGCGGACAAGAACAGGTTGTGCAAAGTACAATTTTAAGAAATACAGGTAAAACAGTTTAAAACGCTAAAAACAGTCCTTAGTCGCTGCCAAGCGCTTTGCGCTACGATGTCGTCAATCACTGTCGAGCGCGCCTAATGGGATCCTTAAGTACTAAGGGCGAAGGGGAGACTAGCGCGTCAACCCTCCGAAAATGACCGCCTATGCTGGAGCAACCAGGAAGTGGTACCGCTTGCCTCCCTCCACAACAAACAGCACTGGTAGCTGCGGTGGAACGGGGAGTAAGCGGACATCACCGTTCTTTAGCCCACTCTGCCACCCCAGTTCAGACAAGGCCATATGCAAAGCAGTATGACCCTGTGCCTCATGGGAACAGTCCATCCCGAACTGCCAAGCCATGCCTTCCCTGGACCGGAAACAAGCTTCCTAGGACCCGTTTCTGGCATTTCAGCCGTCTTCAGCCAGGCTTGCTTGAATCCAGTGGCAAAGTGAGCAAGGGACTCACGTCTGAGCATACCCTGCCAACTTATGGCGAACAAAGCGGTACAAAAGGGGGGTGGTGATGGACAAGCTAAAGGCTGGCCGGCCCGTGCATACTTGTTTGTCTCTGCTCCGTGCACCCACCAGGTAACGGATGTGATGCCTTGCCAAATGACGGCGGCAAGTTGTCGCTGTTGCACACACCTCACTCGCGCTGCAGTAGGAGGAGGCGCGGCAGCAGGGGGGAGGAGGGGGGCTTGCGGGAGCAATAATTGCTGTCATTTGGAGTCACATGCTCCTGCAAGTAGATCGACTCACGTGCACGCATTGCCACTGATGGCAATGGAACTCGTGCACATGTTTGGCTGAAAAGCCATGGCGATCGGAAAATGTCTTTTTGCCTATGCAGCGAATGTGCGCTGTATAGGCGAGACCTAAAAAGAGGGAAAAATCTCTCTCCCTCGTGCTTTTCTGCTTAATTCTTTGTTGATGCTGAAGCTATAGCTTATGTTCAGCCTTCCTCTACCGGCTGCCTCCGATGACACCGCGTTCTGCCACAACATTCTTTTGTAGCAGAGAAGTGCCTCCCTTTCCTACCAGTAGCGGTTTCTCGAGTATGGCTCCCAAACGCGGCTCAACTCCGCCCCGGTCACAGGGGAGCTCAGTGTGTGCTGAGCAGATACCACGGGACAAGAAAGGAAACTGCGCTGTCGCCACTTTGGTCACTCTCCCAGGAGCAAGCCAAGTGCACTCGGAGCGGTCCCAACCGTGGTGTGTTTCCCTCCACAAAACAGAAAACAGCAGCTGCAACAGCAGGCCTCTCACAGCTCACAGATCAGCGGTCAACGATCAATGGACTCCATGGCGCAGGGCAGGGCAATGTTCACCTGAGTCTACGTGCAGGCGGAGTTCACCGTAGCCGTCATCCCATCTCCCACGGTTCTTAATTCTTAGTATTTGCAAGCTGTGTGAAAGGTGGGGTAATGAAAAGAAAAAGGTCAAAAAGTTTAAGGTCTCCACAACAGGCAGGGCTATGGAGCAATAAGGAGATTTCGAGGCAAGCTTTGGACTCTGTCATATCACTGGATCCTGTGCTGGTGTGCTAAAAATACTGGCAAGCACAAATTGAAATTATATATCACTTATGCAATATCGCTGTTAAAAAGAGGCGTTATGTTTCTAGCTCCATGATACTTGAATCATAAATTTAGTTTAGAGCTGTTCAGCGGCTGAACATTTTGACCTTCAGGTTATGAACAGATCTCGCCAACATGTGTAATATTCAGCAGAGCTATCTTGCCTGCATTTGACTTCTCGAGCCCTAGGATCAGGATATGTGAAAATCCCCACATTTCCCTACAGGTCATCCTGATACAGAAATGACCTAACTTGGAGAGACGGGATACTGATATTAATACTCTCTTTCGCTTGAGAGTCAGTATAACAATGCTTTAGTTTGCGAATTGCTGCTCACCTCTCAATGTGACTCGATTTACTGTGAATTTTCAGTCTAAATAATTCTGCTCTTTACAACTTTCAATTTCATGTGAGATGCAACTCAGCAATGAATAGTACACACTGTATGTAATGGGGTCACTTGTCCCTTGCAAGAAAGTCACTCAGAAATGAATTGTGCCTGCTGTGAATACTTGCACACAGAATTACATTTTTCAACCCTCTCTCCAGCTATAGATCTTCCTAGAGTTGAATTAAGACTGAGATTGACAATATAAATTCCTCTTTTCAGGCCCAGATATATACGCCTTTTAATAATATAAGTCTCTGTGTATGTGCTAAATATTTTCCTAGGATATATATGGGATACAGTAGTGCTTGTCGTACATTATAAGGATATAGCAAGTCGCAGTGAGCATATAATAATATTAATAATAATAAATAACTTATAAAGCGTGCGGCTACCTCCAATGGAGGTGTCCCGGTGCTAGTAGTGCCATTGACATAGTCATGGTTAACCTGTGGTGAGGAGTTAGGGAAGAGTAAAGAGCCATGTTTTTAATGCGATCCTGAAAATTTGTTCAGAGCGGATCTTCCTTAGGTATTCTTGCATGGTATTCCACAGAGTGGCAGTTTTAACCAAGAAGGAACAGCCTCCGGTCCTAGCCTTTGCAAACCATGGGATGACTAGAAAGTTCTTTAGATCTGAGTGCTCTCTTGTTGCTGCATTGTGCAAGTCTTCGCGTCAGATTTTGCGGACCAATGTTGTTCATTGCTCTGTGTGCCACAACAAAGGGCCTTGTACTCTACTCTTCTTTTCACTGGTAACCAGTGAAGACTGATCAGATGGGGGGGCCTTCAACTTCCCAAAAAACTGCCCCGAAACATGGGCAATTTGCACTTTGCTAGACAATTGTGTGTCAAACTTGAAGCCCAGATTCCTGGCAGAGGTAACTGGAAGAGGTGGGTGATTTAGCTCAACCGGCCACCAAAGCTCTGGCCATGGGGTAATAGGTTGATTAAAGAACAGGACCTCTGTTTTGTCTGTGTTTAATTTGAAGCAGTTCTCTGTCATCCAGGATGAAATGTTCAAAAGACACCGCTTAAAATTAACAAAGACCGTCTCGCTATGATCTTTGAAGGAGAACACCAATTGTGTGTCGTCCGCATACGAGACGACCTTCACCCTTTATTTCTCAATTATTGTTGCCAAAGGAGTAAGGTGCACATTAAAAAGCGTTGGGCTTAGGGCCGAGCCCTGCGGAACCCCACACTTAAGAGGGCAAACAGTTGAGGTGTGAGATTGGAGAACCACTTGCTGCGTATGCCCCTCTAGAAAGTAGCGGAACAAGGCCCAGACCGTGCCTGACACCCCAAGACCCTTGAGCCTTTTTAAGAGGATCCTGTGCGACACGGTATCAAAAGCTGCGGATAAGTCCAGCAGCACCAGCATCGCATAGCTTCCTTGATCTACGGTTTCCCAGATAGTCTCTGCCACTTCCAGCAGAGCCATTTCCGTGCTGTATCTGGATCTAAAACCAGATTGGTAGTCGAGAAGGTGATGGTTCGAATCTAGGAAGTCCTTCATTTGTTTCTGGATTTCCTTTTCTTGAATTTTAGCCGGAGCAGGAAGAAGGGAAATTGGTCTGAAATGTTTGGGCTTCAAAGGAACTGCATTTTTCTTGTTTTATAATGGGCTGGACATATGCAATTTTCCAGCTGGAGGGGTCGACCCCCCTCCACCAGCGAGGGATTCCGAATCTCATTCAATAGCAGGAGAAACCAAGGGGCAACACGTTTTTAAAATCTGGCAGGACATGGGTCTACCGGAGAGTCTGATTTTATCTTATTAGGCTCACCCACTGATGTTTCTAACTTTAAGGGGCGAAAGACTGCCCAAGTGCTAGTTGCACACAATGTCTGGGATGGAAAATCTAGTGGTCCAGGGATTTGAAAGGAGGAGTAAATATCCTGGATTTTTTTCTGGAAGAAAGTAGCTAGTTTTTCACATAGAGTGCTGAGGTTGAAGTTCATAAGGTTGTGCAACTCTGAGTAGCTTGCAATATCCTTAACTTGTATGACAGAGGGTATTTTATTCCTTATAATGCTTGGGGCCACCATCACCCTTTCCCCAAAGTGCTTCAATCATGGGTGTCTCCCTCTGTCACGTTCATTGTAGAAAAGACTAAAAGCCAAATCTGAAATAAAAACCCAGAAAACATCTAGTATTTTTTTCAAGAAGATATTACACTCAAAATGATGTCAGGTTAAAATAAAATGCTGGGGCTCACAATATGTAGAACCATGCAGATTTTATCTTTCCTACAATTCACTACATATAGCACGGGAATACAATAGGTTGCAAAATATATCTTGATTCTGTGTCTAGTGTTCATGTAAGTAAAGCAGACCAGGAGAAGGAAAAGGCAGTTTTGTTTCCACTACATTGTTTAAACTGCAGCACTAATTATACTCTTTCATGGCCTTTCACATTGGTAGCTGGCTCTGGCAGTAGGGATTGCGACATCAGAAGTAAACTGTAATAGCTCATTACAGTGAGCAGCTACAGCATTTCTTTATTACAGATCACCAAAGATGTCACAAGTTTCCTATAATAAGCAAATTAGAGATGGTATTTATATTGGGATCGCTGAAGCCCATGTATTACATATAGAATTAGAGATAGGTGGGCGACAATGAATTACTGGGCTGTTTATCACCAAGGGATTCACTCTCTATGATGAATTAGAACCCAGAGGTGAAAAACATCCCTGTGATTCACTCTTTCAATTTTAACTCATTTATAATATTCTGTAATGTATGTAGCCAAAATCATCTGCTCCTGCTTACAACTTCTTCAGAGGGGAAGGCGAGTAATGGGGGAGCCATACATAACATAATTAAACACACATAAACCCATCCCCACTACTCTGTGTCTTCCATCTGCTTCAAAATCTGAGCTCCCTGCTTTCCATCATGGCTCTGAAAGACTCACAGAAAGCCCCGCCTGGAATTTTGTTATGCCTTTGCAGCAGGTTGTTACCCACCATTGCTACATCATAGCAGCCATTTACTGGATTCCGAATCCATTTGCTCACGCTAATGGTGCTTTATGAGAGCCATTTAACATATAGAATTATAGATGCTAAACAATGAGTTATGGGGATGTTGGTCACCAAAGGGTTCTGAGTGACATGAAATAGACGAGCAAAGCTTTAGTTGCCTATGCTGTCACTCATAACCCCAAGTTGAAAAACATCCCCGTAATTCACTTTTTATCCGTTTATAATTGTATGTATCGCTCCGAAATCCTCTGTTCTTGCTTTCAACAGCTAGCAGAGGCAGGGGAGCCATGCATAGCAAAGCCTCTCCACCCTGTCCAAAATGAGGAAAAAAAAATCTAAATTTAAAAAAAAAAGTATTTTTATCCCTAACCAGTCTAACAACCTTCCCTGTTTTCTTTCATCTTCCTGCACTATGGTTTTTACTTTCAATTAAAGCAGAGAAGCAGCACTGTGCTGCACCCTGGCCTGAAAGGCCTCTATGAAGTAGTAACAGTGGGTAAAGGGTGTTGGTGTCAACTGTTGCTATGTCATAGCAGTGAGTTATCAGTTTCAAAAACTGAAATAAACAATATATGAGAGCCATTCATAACAAAAGAATTATTGAGCCTCCCAGCGCGTTGTATAGTAGTGTTTCAGAGGTAACATGAGAGATTGGTTAGCAGTGTTTCAAGGATTTTGTTCTCATTTAAGAATGCTAGTAAGACACTGTACAGACCGCAGCTATTCTCACATCTCTTTTTTATTTAGCAAACTGTTTGCGAGTTCGTGACACGCCAAGGTGTTCTGGAGGGACCGACTATGCCAAAGGTCAATTTTCGAAGTGTTTCATTTTCTACATGATGGCCAGGCCAGGCGATCAGAAGGAAGCTTGCAATTAATAACGCTTTACTTCTGACCCTGCAGCGTGTTTAAAGCAAGGGTTTGAAAAATGTTCTGTACATGCCCGAAAAAATCACTTTTTATGTACTTGTTATGAGGTTTATATCAAGTAATTCATTGCTTTCGTTCCATTTTAGGCTCCTGATATTAAAGCATAGTATGTAGAATAGAGTTTCCCATTTTAATGTAAATATGGGGGTGATTTGTGTATCCATTATACCAAAAATGTATTTTCTTATAGTTATCAGACATAGGCCGGCTAAAACAGGTCCGTCTTTAAAATATTTCTAAAGCACAGAATCTGACTGACTTCTATTATGTGTAAAGCTTACATTACCTGTGAAGAGGGCTCATACAGTAGGTGTTTAAGATCAGCTCTGGCTAGTGTAACTTATCGCAGGTTAGTCCAATGCATCAAGGTTCGTCGCCACATTACCACACTACAACATTATGTCACGCATTTTAGAGCCCCTGCCTCACAATGGTTCACTATACTCACCTAGCCAGTAGTAATGCCAGCACTGTGTTGGACACTCAGTTTAGTTAAATGAACAGAGCTTAAGAGAGTTTTTTTTGTGTCAGCTGCCCTGAGTGTTTTTTTCTATCAGCTGACCTCCAGTTGCAATTTGAAGGTAGAAATACAGCTCATTTAAGCTTAGACACTGATGGAAATTTACATAGCACTTAATAGCCCTTAGGGGTGTAATGGTGTGGGTGTCTGTATCCAAAGAGGCATGTCCAGGTTCTGTGAAAATTGCAGATGAGAGGTGGACAACATGGCAGGGATCTCTGTTTAGAAATCTTTACAGCACAACGGAAGATGCTTCTTTGGAAATGTTACACATTTGCAAACTGAAAACTTGTCAACTATGTAAGCTCTGCTCTCAGATGGTTTATTGGTTTGTTAAGGGGATTCTGCTCATACACAAAACTATGCGCAGGAAAACAGGACCTCGGTGTGAAGGGTTGTACCTTCCTACCACCTTAGTACTCAAAATCCCAAAACCGACTAGATATAGTGTCTCATTTGTTCTCCTACATAATCACAAAGCTACAAATGATTAGACAACCCAGAACACAACACTCCTGACTCTCTCAGGAATCGCGGTATCAAGACATACCCTTTCACTCACTCACTCACTCAGATTTGTCCACAATAAGAATGGTCATAGTCACGTGTAGCTGTGTTAGCATGTTTTGTCCAGGTGCTAGGGACTGACCAGAACAGAATAACATGGGGCCTTGTTTATCGACCTTGCACATCGTGCTCAGACTAAACTCCAGGAACAGGCAGAGAACGCAAAAAGCAGACAGTTCTCATGTGAAAGGCACAAACAGAGTCTTGCAAAATTAAGTCATGTAGCAACGTGCGCAAAAGCAGCATGATGGCAGCAGAGCTCATGCTAACTTAGCAAAGTCTACAATTACCCTAATGGCCATATAACAGGTTGAGCTGCTGTAAGGTGGCTACGGCATAGCTGTGGGTCCTTGACTCTAAGACTTTGCCTGAGTAGCCTTGTATATGGTTTATAGTATTTGAGCTTGATTATTGTCGCCAGTAGTGGCTGGTTTTGTGGAAGAGCGGTGGGGTGGTGGGGGGGATAAGGGGTCTGAGGACACAAAGATAAAACAAAGATAACGTACCTGCAGCCAGCCCTGCCACACTCTTCTGCTCCTATCCTCCGCAGGCACAGGTTCCCAAACTCCAATACAGCCAATCCTGATACTGCTCTCATGTATTGCCCATCGTGGAGCGCACTAGCGCTCTGAAAATAATCATGCCCCCAAACACTGGGGCGTTGAAGGAATAGGCCCCTGGGAGCCATCTGGCTTGGGACACTCATGGGGGGCGGGGGAGCTACCTCAGCTCCTCAAACAAACATGTCCCCCAACGTAGGAGTGGCCAGTTGCAAGACTGGGCCGCTCGAGTGGGCAAATGCCCATCATGGGCAGCACGGGCCCACGGGGGCCCTCTTTAGAGAAAGGAATGCCCAGTCGTTGGAGTCATCCGATGCTCGGTAAAACAATGGGGCGGCCCACTGCCATCCTAAATGCCTTACTCCGGCACCAACAAACGAGCCCCAACCACCGGTCTCTTGTGTGGGTGGGGACTCGCTGGGGGAATGGTAGCACTTCTTTTGCGGCGCGGGGCTTCCCTTCCAGTCATGGGAACCCCGCGCTGCCACTGGGGGCCTCTGCTGCCCTCCTGCTTCACCCGGGCACCCTCCTGGGGGACCGGGACTTTTACCGGCACGTGAGGAGGCGGGGTAGGCTCCCGACCTCCTCGCTCGAAGACTTCTCCTGCTGCCGGGCGGGCGACGGACATCCACCAATCCCAGTGCGGCGGCAGGCGGGACTTCCTTTCAAAACCGAAAGTCCCGCCCAGCGTCAGGCACTACGGTGCCTGACTTCCTGACTTCGGCGCAAGGGCTGCGGCGGTGATTTTCGGGCATAAAGGAGGGGTGGGCACCCTCGGTACTCAAATAAAACGTAGAAGCAGGGTGGGCACCCGTCAAGGCACCTAAAAATGGGGTGGGCACCCATAATAAAAAAATAATAAAATAAGCGGGGTGGGCACCCGCAGGGGAACCATTTCGGGGGGGATCCCCATGCCGGGGATTCCCCCAGACCACAGCGCAGCACAGCGCTGCCAATAATAGTTTGCAGCAACGAGGGGTAGGCTCACTCAGTAACAGGGCATTTGAAAATAAAGCGCTTCCCAGGTGCTAGGGCAAGTAATAGGTCCCTAACAATAAAGAAGGGGTCCTGGTGCAAGGAAAAATCCCCCAGTCATTCCAGACAAGGCAGAGGGGTCCCCAAGAAGTCTTCCAGGCCATCCAGTGGCTCGGCAGGGCCCAGGGAGGCAAGCCTTCCCCTGGGCCCTAGCAGCAGCACACCCCTGGTAGATTCAAGTCAGGAAACAAGTACATTTTCATGGGGTCCCAGCCCCCTTTTTATACACCAAAATCCTTTGTCTAGCAGGGTGCAGGTAATGGGAGAACCAGCTACAACTGAGTACTTTGTTTTGCTCAACCCCTCTCTCCCTTTCACTGGCCAGGCTAGGGACATCAGACGCACCACAGGGGGTAGAGCCAGCATTGTGGAGGGAAGGCCCAGCCCTATTCAGGTCCCAGGTGCACTCCTCCCTCTTATCAACATGCAGATCTCTCCATTCACCACCGGGGCAGATCCATCCTGACTCCTGGAGCCAGGCACACCAGCCAGCTCCAGCCAATCACAAGCCAGACAGTCAATTCACATTCACTGCACAGACATGCCAACTTCTAGAAGTGGCACTTCCACACTAGACATAATAAATCTGCGCACATCATCGCACAGCATTTAATCTCACGAGTTCGCACATACCAAACTCGACCCTGCACTCCCCACACATTAGAAACTACCATGGACAAACATATTTC
Source organism: Lissotriton helveticus (assembly GCF_964261635.1). NCBI lineage: Eukaryota > Metazoa > Chordata > Amphibia > Caudata > Salamandridae > Lissotriton > Lissotriton helveticus. Next base: position 1,504,010,348 of record NC_136065.1, read on the forward strand.
CCATGCATTCCTATGGGAGGGCAGGTCACTCTCACCACACATACACCGAGAGCGCACGCACTTTACACTGGACCACAGTGAAAAAGTGCGCAGAGGCCTAAAATCACCAGCACCAGGTTACAGAAACAGGCTAGGCAAATGCAAAACGTTTCGGGGTGAACCTGACAAAAGGGCCAAGTCCAACAAAGCCATATTGAGAACATGGGCTGGGAGTTGTCATTACGACCTCCACAGCTCCATGACGGCTTTATTGAAAGCTGGGCAGTTTGGTTCCAAACATCTCATCATAATAAACCCACACGTATCCCTTTGCTGGATTTATTTGAAAATGCACTCAGAGGGAATCTTAGAGATGCCCCCATAAACAAGACCAACTTCTATTGTATTGGCTGACTGGGCCCCACCAGCCAGCCACCACCAGACAGATTTCTGACGCCATGGAGTGAGAGCCTTTGTGCTCCAGGAGGTCAGAAACAAAGCCTGCTCTGGGTGGATGCTTCACACCTCCCCTTGGCAGGAACAGCAACACTTGGCAGTGTGCCTCAAAGGCTCTCACCTTATGAAGTGCTGATTTGGGCAGCTCCAACTTGAGGAGATGCACGCACCCCTGTCCAAGCCCCACTCTTGGTGGCAGGACAGGTTGGAAACTTAGCAAGCAGAGTAAGAGTATCCACCTAAACCTGGCACACACCTAGGGTCACCAGGAGCTGAGGTGAACACCTCTCTGAGAAATTGTCCATCCTGAATTGGGGAATTAGGCCCAATAGGAACAAGGATACCCCCTCTCCACAAAGGGAGAGAGCACCCAAAGAGTGTAGCCACCCTAGGGGACAGTAGCCATTGGCTACTGCCCCCGACCTCAGTAACACACTTAAATGTAGTATTTAAGGGCTCACTTCAATGTTGTTCCTCAGATTTGATGGACCAAAGAAGAAGACAGAAAAAGACCGCTGCTGGACTTGGGACCGAACTGCTGCAGACAGAATCCTGCCGCCTGTAGTCAGTTTGACAACTGGATCTGCTGTTCTACCAGAAACTCTGCTAGACCTCCAAAAACTCCAGTCTTCACCCAATCTCCAAGAACCTCCCTTTGGGCTAGAGGCTCTAGTCCCCGACATCAGCCGGTACAAGAGCCACAGTGGTTGAGGACTGACACTTGTGTTGACTCGACTCACTACTGCAAAAAGAACCCCAAGACCACAGCAATATAGGACTGACACTTGTGTCGACGGAACTCAGCCCTGCCAGAAGAAAAGCACAGCAGCTGGCCGGCGGGCTCTCCGTGACGGCCCAACATTGGTGGAATTCATCCATCCCCTGCGCATCTCCATCCCCGCGAGCACTACTGGTGTGCTGTGGTGCCTCTCTTCGATCTACAATGACTCGCTAACAACGACTGCGACAGTACCTTCTTTGGTGGCCTACTGACACCCATTCATTCCCATTGCCCTCCAGTGACCTCAAGAGCAAACATCATTGACAGTATCGATAGCCACTGTGTATATACTGAAACTCCCCACCTCTTCGGGTACCCCCAGTCCCCATTGACTAGCCTTGGTCTCAGCGAACCTGCACCAGGCGCTCCAGTGCCACTGGTAGTGCATTGCCTACCTGAAACAGACCCGTTCCAAGGCCATGGTTAAAAATCCCGAAGACTGAAAAAATAAGTTGTGAACTTACCTGCTGATGCATAACCCCATTTTCCTTCCTTAGGACTGCATTGCATTCTGTTTATTACACATAACTGTCTATCATTTTCAAGTTCTAAATGTTACCTTTTCAGATTGACAATACCAAAGTATTTCCAAGACCATAAAGCATTCCTTTCTTTTTTTTTTTTTTTTTTTAAATTTTATTGCAAGCAAAGACAGATACAGAGTTCAAAATGCAAAGGAATAGATAAACATGGCAAAGAGCAAAAGCGAAAGAAACAAGATAAGTTACAATTCATCATGTGCTCACATCTAAAACAAACAAAAAGGAAAGGTCTGTTTTGTTAGTATAATAAAGAGGTTTCTAATTTCTCAGTTCTTCCTGTATCCATTGATGAATTGAATCCCATGTTTTCCCCCCCATTAGTCTTTTAATGCGACCTTTCACGGCATAGATTGCCTGTTCTATGTTATATTTCGCTAGGAGCCGAGCCCTCCAGATGTGAAATTGTAACGGTTCTGGACTAGTCCATTCCTGATAATGCAGGCACGATATATTGACATGCATATAAATAAGAGTTTCTTTTGATCTTCAGGAATGTTGATAGAGGAGGTACCTAGCATAACAATCTCAGCTGTAAGACTAATGTTACGTTTAAAAATTAAAGACATAAAGGTCTGTATCTGGTTTAGTACTGATGTGAGCCTCGGGCAGAGAAAAAACATGTGTGTTGTATCCGCAGCTTCTAACGAGCATCTCTTACATGCAATACCTGTGGATGCTCCCCATTTGAAATTTGTTTCAGGGGTATAATATAAATCATAGAGAACCATATAATGCTGAGTACGGGATCTCCCCGTAAGTAAAATAGAATTAGCCAACGTAATGGATTTGTCTATCAATACATTTGTCACCCCCAGTTTTTCTGCCCATCGGTCTTGAATTGTAGTTAAGTCATCTGAATATGATGTAATCAATAGAATCCTATCTTTCTTTTAATGTATAGGGATTCAATCAAGGGTATTTTCTGAAGCCCTAATCGTAGCTCTGGTGATAGAGTATTGAAGTAGCTATGTAGTTGAAAGTATTTGAAGTAGTCTAGAGGCGAAATATTGAACTTGGCCTGAAGCGTCGAAAAAGAGATCATTTCATCATTATGCCAAAGATCGCTAATAGAGTTAATTCCTTGTTTGCTCCATTTTAGCATAATTTGATCTCTAAATATATCGGGCAATAGATGTTTAGATGACAGGGGGGTATATCTCAAGATTTTCGGGATCCCTAGATGTCGCTTGATAATCTTCCATGACCGATAAGCTGCTATTACAATCTTAAATTTAATTTTCTTGAAATAACTAGGTTCAATATTTTTTAAAAAGCAACCTCGAGCTTCTGACCCTAAAGAAAATTCATAAATGGAGGGGAAATGTGCTTCATGAATTGGAGCTTTGATGCCAATAATTAAGGGATTGATGAACTGCAAAGTTGCAGCTAAATAATAAAATAGAAAATGTGGTGTGCTCCATCCTCCTCTGTGCTTAGGAAGAGTAAGCTTTTTAAAAGCTCTGCGATGGCGTTTGTATCCCCATAGGAATCTTCCCGCCATTCTCTCCAACTGTTTAAAGAATTCTATAGGAAACTCAAGGGGTATGGTTCGAAAGAGATATAAAAATCGCGGAACTATTAACATTTTTAGTACATTGTTTCTGCCATGTAATGATAGATGTAAGTGATTTATCCGTTCCAGAGTAGCATTTGCCTTTTTAATAATAGGGATAAAATTAAGCTTGGGTATGTCAGAAATTGGAGTTGTAATTTTAATTCCTAGATATGTTGCGGTGGGTACTATGTTAAGGTGTGTCGGTGGGTTTTGACCTACGAATAGAATTTGAGTTTTTGAGGAGTTTAATTTGTAGCCTGAGAAGGTACCGAACTCTTCCGCTATCTCTTCAATTTTTGGGATTGCCTTAACGATATCAGTGGTAGTCACTATCACATCATCAGCATATGCTAATGCTCTGTAAGACATCCCTGCTACCTCCACAGGTTTTATATCTACCTCTTGGTTAAGTTTATTAAGGTATATATCAATATAGATAGAAAACAATAGTGGAGATGATGGGCACCCTTGACGGGTACCACGAAAAATGGAAAATGGACTAGACTTATAGGACCCAATTTTGATGTGTGAAGATGGTGTTAAATATAAAGTTTTCAGAGCCTTAATCATTTTTGGACCAAATCCTTTCAAAGACAATATATCCCATAGGTATGGCCAAGCCACCCTGTTGAATGCATTCTCGGCATCCAACTGGGTGATTCCAGTAGGTACATTAGCAGTTTGGGCCCAGTCCATCAGAGCAATTAATCTTCGAACATGATCCGCAGTATCTCTGTTAGGGATAAACCCATGTTGCCATCGTGAAACGATAGAGGATATCACTGTTGACATACGGGTGGCTGATATTTTGGAAAAAAACCTTGCTATCAGTATTTATTAAGGAGATCGGTCTGAAGGATGCTGGACTCAGGGGAGGCTTATCCTTCTTAAGAAAAGCCATCAGAATGGATTGACTCCATGAAGGAGGTGGAGACCCTCTCTGAGATTCCTGAAATGTAAGTAGTAAATCTTCTTTCTTAGCGTGTCTAAACAATCTAAAAAATTCAAGAGGAATACCATCAGGGCCCATGGCTTTTCCCCTGGCCAAAGAAAGTAACGCTGATTCAATTTCATCCCATGTAATATCCTTTTCAAGGGAATTTGATTGTACATCATTTAGTTTTGTGATATTACTTTGTCCTATAAAATTTAGCAATATATCGTGAGAGTATACCATATTGTCAGTTTTGTATAGTTGAGAGTAGAATTGCCGGAATACCTCAAGAATTTGATCTGGATCTTATGGACCTGACCTGCCTCATCTTGTATCGCATTGATAGAGTTTGAGATTTCTCTCTCCCTGGTTCTTTTAGCAAGTATCTTTCCAGAATTTTCACCCATTTCATAGATCTGAGAACGAAAGGTAGCAATTTGTTCCGCTAATTTAACTGAAAATATTTCATATACCCTGGCCTTGTGAATGTCTAGTATAGTTTTAATTTGTTCAGTATCTTGATGTTTAGAAATAGCTATAGCAAGTTTTTCCTCCCATTCTCGTACTAGATTAAAGTTCTGTTCTATTTTCTCTTTGATAATTTTTTGCTTTTTAATTGAATAGGAAGGGGTTTCCCCCCGGACCCTTGCTTTAAAAGCATCCCAAACTATCTGGGTAGGAGTACTGCTTCTATTAAAACGAAAAAAGTCTTTTATCCATCTATTCATTGTTTCTATATATGATGGATCTGCGAGTAATTTCCAATCAAATGACCAGGATCTTAGAGCTGAGGATGAGCCAGTTACTACTATCGGAACTTCTATTAGTATTGGGTTGTGATCGGAAATTATTCGGGGAAATATTTTAAATAGTGTATTATTTATGAACCTACTATTCAGAAAAAAATAATCTATTCGTACAAATTTCTGGTGGGGATTAGAAAAAAAAGTGGATCCAGGTGAGGAAGGATTTTTCATAAATCCCACGTCTTTTAGACCATATTCTGTAATCAGCCCTTTAAGAGCATTATACGTCCTTTTTTTTATGCCTGGGTATATACAGTCGGTAGATATGTCAAACCCTCCTGCAAGATACAGGTTCAAGTCTCCGCAAAAAATAAGCGAAGCTGGCCAATCTGCTAATTCTAGACTGGGATAATCTAAAATCTCAGGATCATCTGAATTTGGGGCGTACATTGAACAAATTGTCCATAATTTAGCATTTATCCCAAGTTCGACTATTGCCCATCTTCCATACTGGTCTACTTTAGAGCGTTTTAAGAGCCCTCGTCCATATCTCATAAGGATTGCCACACCTTTTGTGGTGGTACCTTGTTTGGTACACGCTAATAGTTGCAAACCAAGATCCTTAAACATGCTTTTATCGTTCCATCTGATATGCGTTTCTTGCAGACACAGTATGTCTATATTCATGCTCTGTAAACTCTGATTGCAGATCCCCCTTTTTTTCCTGTTATTCATTCCACACACATTCCAGGAACACATTCTAAATTTACCCCTCATCATCATTTATACAGTTTTCTTTTTGGTCAACCTGTATACATCCAAGTTTTCTAAGACAGTGTTCATTTATATGCAACTTCCAATTTTTATATTCACCCCCTTCAAGAAAACATATAATAGAAAGCAATGATGGAGCCACAATCCAATAGGCTAACAATTATTTTCCACTGTTTTTGCTTGCACCCGTCACCCACCCTGGTGTCCCCCCACCCTTTTCCCCCTTCCCCTTGACCCCACCCCAATTTGGGCATAAGGACTAGTAGTCCGTAGTGTTGATGATGTGAGAAGCATCTCTTGTCTTGCCGCCCCGCCCCTGCATCCCTCCTGTCTTAGACACTTGCTATAAGTCCTATTCAAAAGAGAAGAAGAGAGAAGAAAAATGTCTTAATTTTAGTCAGTAAATGATGAGTTAATTGGTTAGGTGCCATTCCATCAATAAAACTATATGAGTGTTAACACAGAGAAGATAAAGTCAGATGTATTTTGCAGATATTTAAAGTCACAATGAAGCCAAGAGTTCTTTAGCACCACCCTCCGAGGTAAAAAAGTACGATTTTTCTTTAAAGATTATTTTGAGTTTAGAAGGATTCAGAAGGAAGGCCTGAGCACCTTTAGCTTGAAAGGCAGGTATTAGTTGTCGAAACGGCCATCGTTGTTCTACTGTGGCATGACAGTAGTCAGGCCGAACAAAGAACTCCACTCCTCTCCCCCTTCTTTTCCTATCTGGCCTGGCCAAGTCATAAAGAGCCTCTCTTGCCAAAAAGTTGTTCAGGGATATCAGGATCGCCCTTGGCTTCAGATTAGTACCATTTCTGGTATTTTTTTGAAATGGGAATCGATGTGCGCGTTGAATTTCTAGATCCCATTTCCATTGTATAAGTTCTGGGAAAGCTTCTGAAAATAAATCAATTACATATTGTCTTATATTGCCACCTTCATTTCCCTCCGAAATACCCAGTATTCAGAGGTTATTTCTGCGTGATCTGTTCTCCAAATCCACCAGTTTCCAATTTATCTCGTCTCTCAACCCTACCAATGATGAAATTTGCGTTTGTTGATTTACTATTGAATCTTCTATCGCCGAGATTCTCCCCTCAACCTCAGTCACTCTTGTAGATGTCTCATTACAGGATTTAGCGACTTTTCTAAGATTATTTTGAAGTCGTCGAATAGCACCCTGCTGCGAAGGTTTTCAGCCCTTGTCTCTTCCCGATGCTGAATCATGAGCTCACAGAGCGTATCTAATGTAGTACCAGTCGCTTGTGATTGCGTGGTATCTTGAGGGTGGGGGTTCTGTAATACGGTCAAATTTGAGTCAGAGGAAACAGAACCTGTGTGAGCTGTAATAGACATAAAATCATTGAAAGCGCCGTCCAGTCTTTGTTGAGGGAGATCCTCATCCTGATCCTCAGATTGCTCTATATATTCCTCCTCTTCGCCCTCCTCCCGTCCCAGTGAATCAAATGAGTCATGCTCTGAACCCAAACTCTTGGAACTCAAATCGTCTCTCCATCCACCATCTGCCGCCTGAATATCAGACTCTATTGCCACTGACAAGTCAGTCATAGAATAGAAATTGCCCGCGGAATCCAATGATTCAACATCTTCACCAATCGGTAGAAATTCTGGTGCTCCTTGTGTCTCCTGCGCTGGTTGCGCTGGTTGCGCATAATCAATTAAATCCTCAGATATCTGAAGGGATGGAGGGATTAGATTTTGACTTTCCTTTAATCCAGTTTTTGATCCCCCTTTACCACTCCCAGTGCCCCTTCCTTTGTTTCGATCAGTATCAGAAAATGTCTTTAACCTCTCTTTTGCAGTTAGGGCAGTTTTCTTCGTAATGTTTTTTGAGCCAATATTTCCCGGTTCTTGTGTTTTACTGTTATTTTTCTTCTGAGAAAACATATCCGGAATCTTGGGAATAGCCCCCTGCCTACAAGTCCCAGAATCCCCCATTAATGCATGGGTATTATTGTTAGTGGTAATTTCAGCAGAGGGTGTTTGAGATAGTGAAACTGTAATAGAGCAGGGCACAGAATCAGAATTATGAGTTACCTGTTGTGAGTTCTGGGGAGGAGGGTTCATAGGAGGATCCTGTGTCATAAGAGTATCAGGGTTATCAGCATTAGTACTGTTCTGTGCAATCTGGGCATTATCCACTGTCTGAGCTCCATCCTGTGCTGCCGTAGTAGCCCTCGTTTTAGGCTTGTTTTGTGTTTTGAGAACCGTTGCAGGATTCTTTGGTGCCATTTCTCCGGTAGCAGCTTCGTTAATAGGACCGTTAATGTTGCCTCTGCACCTTCTGTGTACTCTAGAATGTACTCGAGAATGCGTGTGAGAGGCAATGGTTTGCTGTCCGTGACGCTAGCTCCCGTTCCAGTCCTGGATTTCACTTTCGCCTTCAGAAGCGAGAGTGACGAGTGCCTCCACGCCGGTTGCAGCGTCCGTCGAACCCAGCACCACAGATCAAGCCGCATCCCGGAAACATCAGACAAGTAAGAGAAATTTGTGTTTTCAAAAAGCCGCCGCACCTTGTCTCAACATTTGCCGAGAGCCCACTAAGCCATCAGGAGAGATATAGAGGCTTCTGGCAGCAAGACTGCGATGCTGCTCACTCGGACACCGATGCGTCCGCCATCTTGCCCCAGACCATAAAGCATTCCTACAGCCTTTTTGAAAGTATTACCTACCTGTAACTTAATTCAACATAGTTCCTAAAATAAAAGTAACTAAATTAATCTGTTTGCAAAATATTGGTCTGGAGTTAGTCATTGAGTGTGTGTTACTGTCTTGTATGAGTGTGTATAACAAATGCATTCACACTACCCTTTGATAAGCCTACCTGCCCTACCAAGCTACCACTAAATTGAGAATTTGGTATTATCTATTTTAACCTTTGCCATACCTTTGGGCACCCACTGGACTCTTAGCACACTATACCTCTTTTGCGTATAGAATAAACAGAGACGGCTTCCTTCATTGGTGGATCAGTGGTGGGATCTATGACTTTGCATTTGTTGGACTACTTAACCAACACCTGATCACATGACAAAACTCCTAAATTGTCTTCAGATTCTGATTTTTTTGAGTTGCCAATTTTGTATAACATTTTTAAAAAGTTTGTTGGGCCTTGGTTAAGTTCCTTTAGCATTTCTTTTTAATAATAACATACTGTAGTAGGGAGAAAAGCAATTTTAGAAGAAAAGATCCCTACTATTAGCGTAATAATGGCTGATAGACAGGACAGGGTTGAGTAACTCACCCTCTATAGCCATCTAGAGATGAGTGAGTTAAGGTTCCTGGGTAGAATTAAAAAATTACCATTGGGTCCCGTGCTTCCAAGGTCAATCTCCAGGAGCTCTTGGCAGACAATGCAAGGGTCAACCCTTCTGAGGGGGGAGATCCCAACTCAGGAGATGATGATGTTAGTGATGTGGTAGACAACCCCCATACTCCCTAACAACATAGGGAGAACAGGGTCTCTATGTCCCTGACTAACAGCACCTAGATCCCACTCAGGTGGGTCAGGTGTGGATGAGATTATTGAGGGCAGCCTCAATGAGGAGGACATCCTTCTAGCAAGGTTGACAAAAAGAATAGATCTAGAGTCCAAACTCCTGGCTCTGAAAAAAGAGTGAGCAGAGATGGGCTTACCTCCCAATAATTGTGGCAGCAAACCAAATAGGGAAATAGAGCAAACCTATGATCCTTATATCCCCAAAGAGATTTTCCCAAAATACGAGGAAGGTTATGACAGCACCAAATGGTTCACACCCTTTGAGAGGGCCTGTCGAATGAGAAATGTGAAGAAGTCACAAAGGGGAGCATTACTTTGGGAACTGTTCACTGGTAACTGCAGGGACAGACTTCTGACACTTAGTGGGACAGGCAGATACTGAGTCCTATGACCTCATAAATGGAAGCCTAATTTAGGGCTTTGGATTCACAATTGAGGAGTATAGGAATAGATCCAGGAGGGCTCAGAAAACCCTGAGCCAGTCCTGGGTTGACTTCATAGACTACTCAGTAAAACACAAGATGGTTGGTTACCTGGATAACTATGATGGGCTGTCTAATCAGTTGATGAAATAACACATGTTACGAAACTGCACAAAAGGAAAAGTTGCATCAGTATCTGATGGACCTAGGTCTAATTTCTCTGCAAGAATTGGGATCGAAGGCAGACCTCTAGGCTGATCAAAACTTCCAGTGGGGGTGACCAAAAAAAGTGGCTACGAAACCTCCCCAGAGGAAATGGAGTGATCCCCCTAAAGATTGAAACCAAGAGTCTTCTAAAGGCCCCCAACATTCTGCTCAGGAGGGTGGGCCCCAGAAGTCTTCCCAGCCCACTAATGGATACAAGGGTAAACATGTTGATCACCTAAAGACCTGGTGTCACGCATGTAAGAAGGTAGGACAGCAAACTGTAGATTCTGCCTGTCTTAACAAGAATGTCCCTAGTCTATCTCCAGTAAGCACTGGTGTAGAAAATCTCCATATGTGGTCAACAGTGTGCCCAGAGCAAATCAGGATCCACACTGAAGCTATTCTCTTTTCTGAAGGGGGGGAGAGTTGGCCACTTTAGCTGTCGGCCCCCTAACATAAAACAATTCATGCAATACCCGTTAGTAAATGGGACTAGAGTAATAGCCCTGAGGGAAACAGGTGTCAGTGTCACTACAGTGAAAGATACACTGGTTTTCTCAGGACAAGACATGACTGGAAAAACCTATCCAGTCACCAATGCTGACAGTGTCATTACAGACCATTCCAAGGCTATGGTGACATTAGACTGGGGGGCTTACTGCCATGAAACAGGTAGTGGTCTCGCCAAAGCTACCAGCTGCCTGGTTGCTTGGGAATGACCTGGAGACCTCAGCAAGGGCTAAGGTAGAGCTGCAAACCCATGCAGTCATGCGTCACATCCTTGAGATAGTGTGTGTCAAGACTAGAACACAAAGCTGAGCACAAGGTGAACAAGTGTTGGAGCCTTAAAGGATGGCCTAACCTTCCAAGAAGAAAGGTGGGAAGACTGGGGGACTAGCTTCTGCACAGCAAAAAAACAGCGCCCCTCTCCCCGGGGAGAGGGAACTGAGACCATGAAACTTTGATCTTACCAGGTTGAGCTCCAGGGCCCAGAGGGACCCTGTAGGAAACAGCTGTGCCTTTGACAGCAGATCAGTCCCACTCTTGAAAGCCTGCGACAGAAAGCTGCTGCACAAGAAAATGGAGATGTCAGTGACTCCCACAGTACCTATTGGGAGGAGGGACTCCTATATACTGAGGCCAGAGACCCCAAACCTGATGCCAATAGGAGAGTGGTAATGCTTCAGCTTTATAGCGAATTCCTACTCACATTGGCCCATGACATTGCCCTAGCTGGGCATCTTGGCTAGGCTAAGACTTGGGGAAGGCTTGCCAGCCATTTCTACTGGGCCCAGATGTCATAGAGAGTGAAGCAATCTGTCAGCTCCTGTGTCATCTGTCAGGCCATTGTCAAAACAGGTGGACACCCAAAGAGCCCCTCAATTCTACTACCAGTGGCTGGGGCTGTTGTGGACACAGTGGGTCTACTTGGACTATCCACAATGTCAGGAAACAAATATATATTGGTAGGAGTGGATCATGCTACCAGGTACCCTGAAGCAATTCCCCTTAGGGCTACTACAGCTCCTGCAGTCGCCAAAGACCTCATTAGTATATTTAACTTGGTAGGGTTCCCTAAGAAGGTGCTGTCAGACAGAGGTTCCAAGTTCACGTAGGCATACCTAAATAGCACATGTGGAATGAGTGTGGAGTGAACTACAAATACACTACATTGTGTCACCCACAAACCAATGGCCTTGTGGAAAGATTCAACAAGACATTGAAAGGCATGATCATGGGACTCCCTGAAAAACTCAGAATGAGATGGGATGTCTTCTAGCCAGGCCCGCTTCTCACTCACAGAGAAGTGCCTCAGACGGGAGTAGGGTTTTCCCCTTTGAAGTTATGTTTGCAAATCCTGTGAGGGGACTACTGACTCTTGTAAAAAAAAAAAGTTGAGAGAAGCCACTCCATGAACCAAAACAAGATGTGATGGACTATGAACTAGGCCTCCATTCCTGGAAGGCTGAGTACATGGAAAAGGCATCCAAACACCTTGAGGCCAGCCAACAGCTCCATAAGCTGTGGTATGACCAGAAAGCTGCACTGGTGGAGTTCCAACAAGGGCAAAAGGTGTGGTTTTTGAAGCCTGTGTCACAAAGGGCCCTCCAGCATAGATGGAGTGGCCCTTACCCTATCCTTGAAAAGAAAAGTGAGTTCACCTTCTTGATAGACCTGTGCAGTAGCAGGCACCCCAAGAGGGTGATCCATGTGAATCACCTGTAATATTTCTGTGACATGGCTCATGTGTCCATGCTGTTGGTCACTGATGAGGATCACGATATGGGGCGTGAACCTCTCCCTGACTTCCTCTCTACTAATCCAAAAGATGGGTCAGTTGATGGAGTTATCTACTCAGAAACCCTCACAGCCCAACAGCCGACTGACTGCAGTGATGTCCTGCAGCAGTATGCTTAGCTGCTCTCCTTATCCCCTGGACAGACACACTGGTGTACCCATGATATGGACACTGAGGACAGCTTGCCTATCAAAAAAAAGATCTATCGGCAGTCTGACCAAGTTAGGGAGAGCATTAAAGCTGAAGTAAGCAAGATACTGGAGTTAGGGGTTATTGAGCTCTCTGAAAGTCTCTGGGCAAGGCCAGTGGTCTTAATCTCCAAACCTCACTTCCAGGGTGGAAAAAGAGAGATGAGATTCTGTGTGCACTATAGAGGTCTCAATGCTGTCACCCAGACAGACGCTCACCCCATACCCAGGACTGATGATCTTATAGACTGATTAGGGCAACCAAATTTCTCAGCACAATAGACTTAACTGCAAGGCTCTGGCAGATTGACATGGCCCCCGGAGCCGAAGGGAAAACAGCATTCTCCACACCTGATGGGCATTGTCAGTTCACTGTTATGCCCTTTGGTCTAAAGTATGCCCCTGCCACTTTCCAAAGGTTGACAAATTAAGTCCTTGCTGGATTGAAGGCCTTTAGTACCACATATCCTGATGATGTTGCTGTCTTCTGCTCCTCCTGGCAGGATCACCTGGTCCTCCTGGAGAAGGTTTAACCGGCCCTGCAGCCTGCAGTTCGGACTATCAAGTCATCCTAGTGCCAGATAGGGCAGGGTCGTGTTGTATACTTGGACCACTTTGTGGGTGGAGTCCAAGTGTAACTCTTACAATTTAAAGATCCTGACCATTCTGAACTGAGAAGCTCCAACAACCCAGACCCAAGTCAGGGGATTCCTTGGCTTGACTGGCATATTAAAGGATGTTTGTGAATGGGTTATGGATCAATTGTGACACCCCACACAGAGCTTACTTCCAAGAAGATGCAATTAAAGTGAAATGAACAGGTAGTTGTCAAAAGGCTTTTTACACCCTGAAAGAGGCAATGTGCTCCACACCTATTATAAAAGCTCCAGACTACTCTAAGCAGTTCATTGTGCAGACTGATGCCTCTGTGCTATGGATAGGAGTGGTCCTATCCCAGAACAATGATGAAGACCAAGACCATCCTGTTGCTTTTATAAGGAGGAGGCTACTCTCCAGGGAACAGCGGTGAAGTGCCTTTGAGAGGGAGGCCTTTGCTGTGATTTGGTCCCTGAAAAAGCAGAGTCCCTATCTGTTTGGGACTTAAGTTCTAATCCAAATGGACCACAGACCTCTCAGATGGCTAATGCAAATGAAAGGTGAAAATCCCAAACTGTTGAGGTGGTCCATCTCCCTACAGGGAATGGACTTTACAGTAGAACACAGAACTGGGACTGTCCATGCAAGGCAAATGGACTTTCCAGGTTCTTGCACTTAGAAAATGAAGTCTCTCTTGGAGACAGGTTAGTCTCATCCTCATTCGTTTGAGGTGTGTGTGTAGGAAAGTACCCCTTCCTATATGGTTACCCCCTAACTTTTTGCCAGATACCTGATGCTAATATGACTGAGTATGTGCTGGGATCCTGCTAACCAGGCCCCAACACTAGCCTGGGTGTAGGCCTACGCTACACTTGCATAGTTTGCGCAACTACGCGCTACGCGAATTGCACATAGCACAGTGCAAAAACACGTAGTGTAGTGGGCATTTTTTGCTTGCTCGCGGTCCTCAACGTCAAGTTGGCGACTGCGAGCAAGCAAAATAACATCCCGGAGAGACTTTTTTCTCGTTAGCGATCAGCAACATCAAGTTGCCGATCACAAGCGTGGAAAATAAACCTCCCTGTGAGATTCTCAATGCGGGGAGGACAGGTTTCTCATTGCAAGTGGTCGCGTATGCTCACAACCGCTCGCGACGAGAAACTAACAGTCCGTGTTGAGAAAGCTGCTGCTCGAGTACAAATCTACTCGAGTGGCAGAAAACAACCGCTTGCACTGCGCAAGATGCGGTTTGCACTGATTGCACAGTGCGGACAAGCATCCGGCACTGTCCAATCAGTGCAAACAGCATTTTGCTCAGTGCAGTACGCAGTAAGCGTAGCTACATGTAGCTTGCATAGTGCGAAGTGCACATCGCGTAGCTACACGTAGCACTACTACGTGAACCACGCCCAGGGTTACCCAACACCTGTGTTCTTTCCCAAGACTGTACCTTTGTTCACACAAGTGGCACACCTCTGGGCGACATGTAAGTCCCTTGTAAAAGGGCTTGTGACAAGAGAGGGCCTCTGAGGGCTGCAGCGTGTATTGTTCCACTCTCAGAGAGGTTGCATATTTTGGTGCAGAAAAAAACAGAGTTGACATGACACACATCTCTTTGTGCCATGCAAACAACCACTGCCTGTGTCATAGGTAAGTCTCCCCTCTAGCAGGCCTCACAGCCCTAGGGGAGGGTGCAATATACCACAGGTGAGAGCATAGCTGCATGAGCAATATGCCTCTACAGTGTATGTGCCTTTGACAGACATTGTAAGTGCAGTGAAGTCATATTAGTACATGGGCTGGGAATTGTCATTACGAACTCCACAGCTCCTTGAAGGCTTTATTGAAAGCTGGGAAGTTTGGTACCAAACTTCTCAGCATAATAAATCCATGCGGATGCCAGTGCTGGATTTATTGTAAAAGGCACTCAGTTCACACCTTAGAGATGCCCCCTGAAAAATGACCAACTTCTAGTGTATTGGCTGACTCGTCCCCACCAGCCAGCCGTCACTAGACAGGTTTCTGACTTAATGAGTGAGAGCCTTTTTGCTCCCGGAGGTGAGAAACAGAGCCTGCTCTGGGTAGAGGTGCTTTACACAGAAACAGCAACTCTTGGCGGTGTGCCTCAAAGGCTCTCACCTTGTGAAGTGCTGATTTGGGAAGCTCCAACCAGTGGATATGTCCTCTCATTCCAAGCCACACTTTTGGTGGCAGAACAGGTGGGGAAATTAGTAAGCATAGTAGGAGTGTCAACCTTAACCTGGGAAACCCCTAGGATCACCAGGAACTCTAGTAAATGCCTTTCATAGAAATTCTCCATCTTGAATTGGTGAATTAGGCCCAATAGAAACAGGGATGTACCCTCTACGCAAAGGGAGAGGGAACCCAAAAGCAATAGCCACCCGAGGGACATTAGCCATTGGCTACTGCCCCGGACTGCAGTAAAACACCAACATTTAGTATTTAAGGCCTCCCCTGAATGTTGTTCATCAGATTTGAAAGACCAAAGAAGATGATGGAAGAAGACTGGTGCCAGACCAGGAACGGAAATGCTGTAGACAGAACCGGGCAACAACCCAGCCACCTGTAGCTGGTTAGACAACTGGACTGCTCTCCTTCCAGACGCCCTGCCAGGCCTCCATGAAACCCCTTCCAGCATTTACCCAGTCTCCAAAGACTTCCCATTGTGCTATCCTATCGCTGACTTGTAGAGTCTGTTCAGGGCTTTCCTTAAGACGTCTAAGCACCAATAATTTGGTAATAGTAGCATTATTAATTATGGCACTTAGAAACACCACAAGTGTAGTATGAATAACTACATTAACACTATTAGTATCCCTCTGTGATTTGTTGATTCAAACTGATATAACTATGTAACCCTTAACTCACTGATTCAACTGATGTAGATAACAAAACTGTTTGTACCTACCACAGAGCCAAAGCAACCTTGGCCGATGCCCGGTGGATCTGTCCTATGCAGCTATAGAGGAATCTGGCCCCTTGCCCGTAACTTACCCAGGTCATTTGACATTGATTTTCCTCGTCTCCCCGTTTGTGTCTACTTCTCCCCCCCTTCGATGGAACGATGACGACGCCCCCTGGGTGGATACCAAAACTGTTTGTACCCTCCGCGGAGAACGAGCAACCTTGGCCGATGCCTGGTGGAGCAGTCCTATGCAGAAATTGGTTGTTGTGAAACATTGGAATGCTTTATCCATTCTTAATTTGTCCTCGAGAAGGTTATCATCTCAAGAAGAACTTGTTTTGAGTAAAGGGCTTAGTCACTGCCCCACGAGTAAATGTGACTTTGTAAATGTGCACACAGACATATCCAAATTTATTCGAAAGGTGAAAATAAAACTTCTGGGGGAAGATTAACCGGCTGCTCAATGTCCTCCATTACCTGCTAGCAACATTAATCATGTGCCGTCTATAGCGGATATACATCATACGTATTTGCTTGCCTCACTATATGATGAGGAGGAAATAGGAGATGCCATTCAGGTAGCCAGTTATCTGGGCATATCACAAGACTATTCAACTGATAGTGGGTTATGGTGTAGATCAAAATGTATGCCGCCTTTGACGAAAGCCTCTTCAATAGATGACTTTTACAAACAGGTGACTAATGATCTCTATGAACTAGAGGACTCGCATCATAACATGAAGGGTTGCACTCATAAGAACAATCTTAGTGCAGCAGAGAGGACTATACTGCAATCATTAAAAGATGATGAAAATCTAGTCATCAAAGAGGCCGACAAGGGCGGCAATATTTGGGTTTCATGAATATTAGGTTTTCATGAACCTAAGTGATTATTTACATGAGACTGATAGGCATGTAAATGACTCCGAATGTTATGACAAACTTATGGCTAATCCTATGTCCCAGATAGAGCGTAACATCATCTCCAAACTATGGGACTGGCACAAATCACATCTTTTGTCAGATAAGGAACACACATTTTTACAGGCCCACCATTCCAGGTCACCTTGTATTTACATCTTACCAAAGATCCACAAAGGAGGCCCCTTCCCACCTAGCCGCCCTATTATTTCCAGGAATGGTGGGCCAACTGAGCATATATCTCAATACGTTGATAATTTTCTTCAACCTATTGTGAAGAATTTACCATCATATCTTAGAGATAGTTCTGATCTCCTGAGCAAACTTGAGGATTTTAAATGGGACCACGAGAATTTACTTTTTGTAACCATGGATGTGGAAAGTCTTTATACTTGTATTTGCATTCAAGATGGGATGAGGGCATTGAAGCACTTTCTTTTTAAATGGGGGCACAACATTTAGAACATACGGATATGCTCCTAACCATGTCAGAGATGATTCTAACATTCCTACACAATAGTGAGTGATTTTTGCAGCGAAGTGGCACCCCAATGGGCTCCAGATTTGCTCCATCCTATGCTAACCTCTTTATGGGGTTGTAAGAGGTTGAGCATGGCTGGCGCCCGAAGGTGCACACATGGAACGATAATCTGATCTTTTACGCCCGATATATTGACGATGTCATCATGATATGGCATGGATCTGTGGAACAACTTAGCAAATATTTCTGCTATATAAACAAAAACAAATTCAATGTGAAACTCACCATCCAATACTCTGAGACCAGCATAGAGAATTTGGACCTAAGGTTATTCATTAAGGATGCGACTATACATAGTGATATATTTAGAAAAAAGACAGCATGCAACAGCTACTTGCATGCGGCCAGTGCACATCCACACTCTACCATTGAAGCCATACCTTATGGTGAAATGGTTTGTGTCAGGCGAAATTGCAGTTTGGATGAAGACTTTACAAGAAACATCAGTAATATCAAGACAAATTTCACTAAGAGAGGATATAATCGAGCTTGCCTGGACAAGGCAGAGAGGAGAGCCGTGTCTCTTAAAAGAAATGAAATGTTGACACCCAAAGTGGGGAGAAATCCAGATGTTAAAAAATCAGATTTTGAGGTTCCCTTTATTACTGAGAATAGTATGTTCAGCAATCATATTTATAGCATCCTAAGAAAGAACTGCCATCTGCTAGGAAAACAGCGGTTTCTGAATACTGTAACATCCAGGAAACCGAAAGTAGTTTACCGCAGAAGTAAGACCTTGAAGGATATAATAAGCCCTAGTTATATCAGGGACATTTCCACACCACTGGCAACGTGGCTACCTGATAAACCTTTTGGTTTCCACATTTGTGGTAATTGTAGTGTCTGCAATTTTGGTCTTAATAAGAGCAGGAAATTCAGGAATGATACATCTAGGGAGTTCTCGATTAATTGCTTCATCAATTGCAACACTAGTTTTACAGTGTATATGATCACACGGGCCTGTCAAAAGAAATACATTGGGAGTAGAATACGCAGTCTTAAACTGTGTATACAGGAGCATGCGAGAGCCATTAAGAACAGGGATGATAAATATCCAGTCTGCATGCATATACAACGTGAGCATCCAAATGATATGACCTTTACTTTCCATGGCATTGATCAGGTTAAGATGCCGGAGAGAGGAGGCGATAGAGAATTGCTTCTTAGGCAACGAGAAGCTTCTTGGATATGTCATCATAGGACAGTGAATTTTTGCCTAAACACTAATGATGAGATGCATCATTTTTTGTGATGCGATTGAAGATGATGTATATATGTAATTGCATGACGATTTGATGAGATGTTACTGACTTTTACATGGGTCAAAATTCATTAGGAAAACTTCAAGTCTAAGAGATCTGTGCTTTAATGTGAGACTGTCACAAGTTTCTTAAATCTTTAAATGCTATATCGTGAAAAGATCTCACTGTGATACGCAAATGTTTTATGATTTATTGAGCTTCTACATGGGCAACAAGTTGTTTGTAACTCATGCAACATTCATAATCTACGACACCTGTGACGTACCCTAAAATTGTCATGAGGTGATTCGAATCAACTGTAGCAAGATGTAAAAAGTTACTGTCTCCCCAAAAAATCGTATAATAACAAGCAAGTCAACGCCGTTTCCGCGTCCTGCTTCAACACCCTCCGAATACTCCGCAGGATTTTCAAGTGGATCCCTCCCGACACGAGAAAAACCGTCACCCAGGCCCTCATCACCAACAGACAAGAATACGGAAACGTCCTCTACTCAGGAACAACAGCCAAGCTCCTGAGACGACTACAACGAATCCAGAACGCCTCAGCATGACTGATCCTCAACATCCCCCGGCGCAGCCACATCGCACCCCACCTGAGAGGCCTGCAGTGGCTCCCAGTCAACAAGAGGCTCACCTTCAAACTCCTCATCCACGCACACAAAGCGCTCCACAACACCGGACCATCATACCTCAACAACCGACTCAGCTTCCACACCCCCACCCGCAACCTCCGCTCTGCCACCCTCGCCCTCACCACAGTTCCTCGTATCCGGAAAACCACCGCCGGCGGCAGATCCTTCTCTTACCTCGCCGCCAAGACCTGAAACGATCTCCCTGCCAGCCTACGACAGACCCAGGACCTGCTGGCCTTCAGAAGACTTCTCAAGACCTGGCTCTTTGATCAGTAGCAGCCCTCCCCATCCCCCCCCAGCACCTTGAGACCCTCACAGGTATGTAGCACGCTTTATAAATGCTTGATTGATTGATTGACTGACCACAGTAATACGTCTACAGATGAATTTTTGATCCTTCGTTAGTATTAACATCTATTTTTAGAACTGTTTGTTCAGTTACCATTCTTAGGCGTGTGACCAATCATTATTCATAGAGGCTTCTGGAACTTAGTAGAGGCTTCTGGAACTTAGAGAGGCTTCTGGAACTTAGTCCATACTGGGAAAATTGAGGGCAGGTCTACCATTGAGCCTAACATTAGCGAGGAAGCCTGGCGTCTTTATTTTAAGGATCTATATTCAAGCCCATATAATGGATCTTCTGAAAGTGGGATTTAGTTTGTTGCCAAATCTTTGATTCTCCTGTGGATATACCCCCCTGTACCTTGGCTGAGGTATTAGTTGCCCTAGCCAAGGTACTACCAAATAAAGCTCCTGGGTTAGATAGAATTCCCGGGGACCTATACAGAAACGAACATGGTAGTTTGGGCTCCATACCGTCAAACATTATATAATGCAATTCTTTATGGCATGTCACCCCCCCTCCCCCACGTGGGCTGGGGCAGAGATTATCCCTATCTACAATAAAGGGTCCCCCATTGAACCTGCAAATTACAGGCCAATTAGCCTTATTGATGTAACACAAACATTTTTTGCTAGAGTGTCATTGGGAAGAATCCAGGAATGGATGGACGACCTTAATATTTTAACTCCCTTACAAGCAGGCTTTAAATGTAAAACATCTACCATAGATCAGTTATTTAGGCTTCAACTGATCTATTGGAAGCATATAGTTCTGGAGGGTGGTAGCCTGTACCTTACATTCGTGGACCTTAAATCGGCGTTCGATATGATGGACCGCGACCAGTTGTGTGGTATTATGCTGGATATGGGAGTACCACCATACCTTTGTCACCAGCTCAAACGCTTCCACGAGGGAACATTTGCTAGAGTAAGGTTTGGCAAGAATGGAAAACTAACAGCTCCTTTCCCTGTTGGAAAGGTGGTGAAGCAGGGTTGTGTGCTTGTGCTGATCCCTTTCTCACTCTTTCTTTACAGGTTAATTGGAGACCTTCTTGCCGTTAAGGATATTGACTCCCCAAAATTAGCTAACCGCAAATTTCCTGCATTAATGTTTGCGGATGGCACCATGCTCCTCTCGAAATCATCAATGGGGATGCAGCGTGTGTTACAGGAATTTAGCCTGTTTTGAAAAAAGAGGAATTTGGTGGTAAATATTAAGAAGACAAAATATATGGTCTTCAATGCTAATTCTATAAATTGCCCGCACCCAAGAATGGATAATAGACCATTGGAAAGGGTTCCTATCTTTGACTCTTTGGGTCTTACATTAAATGACAAAAAGGGGTGGGGACCGCAAATCAATAAAGCTAATTTAAAGTTAACTCAGGCCATTGGGGGGATTTTAAAAGTCCATAAGAGATGTGGATGTGCCTTAACCCCTTCGACGCTCATGACGAGCTCAGCTCGTCATGAGGTACGCCTGTCGTACGCTCATGACGAGCTGAGCTCGTCATGAACCGCGGGTTTTGCGAATCTTTAGCGCACAGCGGGAAAACGCTTAGCGCGGATGGTGTTAAAGGTTGTAAGCCTGCCGGTAGAAATCTATTAGGTTTAAGCAAGGGGGGCAACCATGTAAGGGGCAGAACTGTGGGGACATAGCTTAGCTAATGCCCTTACTGCAACAGAAAATAACTTTATAGGACAAATTTTAAACCTGCCCAAAAGTACACCCTTAGTACCGCTAAGGATGGACCTCGATATCCTCCCAATTGCGGACCTAATTTCTTCACGCCCTTTGTTTTATTGGCGACGGCTGTCGAGTACGCCAGAGCTAGGTTATTATAGAGAGGAACTAAAGGTGTTATTGTCTACTTTGGGGGCTGGTAGCAACCCGTGGCTGTCCTTTATTAGGGATTCATTTCGTGCAATAGGAAGGGAGGATTTGTGGATCGCATCTGAGGAGTCATGCCTAGCTACTTCAAAAAATCTTTAGCTAGCGCATTGAAAGAGCACAAACTGACAGGTATTTTACAGACAGTTAATCCCTCTAGTTTAACTTATGGGTTTTTGGATGAAAAGCACCATTATAAAATGGAGCTGGTGTTGGATTCTATACAACCACCATTAACAAAGAAGTTGTTTTTGCAATTTAGATATGGGACGCTCCTGCTCCATGCACTAACCAACAAGTTCGCTGGCGCTACAACCCGTCTTTGCCCTGGGTGCCTAGTAGAGGAAGAAACTGTAATTCATGTGTTGTTCTTCTGCTTGGCTTATAAGCGGGCTAGGTCCAAGTGGGTGATTCAACTTTGCAGAAACCTGGGCATTATAAATGATAAAGAATTCTATAGGGTTTTAAAATCTGATACTAACCCGGTTTTTGTTGCTGCAATTTCTAAATTTTTATTTGCCATGTGGTGTAAGCAAAGGTATTTACAGAAAAATTGATGCGAGAACCAGTAACACCTGCTCCTATCTGCCATTTGTTGTGATCCTGGCCTCTGTAAAAACCTAGTCTGTAAGCGTGGGTATTTGTTGAATAACTTACATAAGAAATAGTAATACCCGCTTAATTGGCTGCTATTGTGATCTTGGGTTTTATATAAACATTGGATGTGAATCCTTCTTTTTTAAATATCTTTAGTTTAAATTATATTTTTAATGAATGTTTCTAATTGATCATATTTCCCATAGTGATGATTTTTATTTTATCTGCCTACTTCCCAATGGGTGTTTTTTACAGCTATGTATATTAATTAGTGTTCTTTACAACACTGTATTCTTTTCTTGATATGAATTTTAAGATGTTGTAAATTTATATGTGCTTTTATGGCTGTAATAGCCAATATAAAGTTTCAAGAATGAATGAATGAATTATACATAATTGCGAGAAAGATATCATTTTGTAAATATTTTTGTTATTTTTATATTCAATTTCTGCTATTGGGTTTAGGCTCTGTCATTTTAAATAAATGTATTTGTGTATTTTCTTAATAGCCCTGAAGAAGTCTCTCAGACGATGAAACGCGTTGGCTATGATCAATGGAATTGTGAAGTGAGAATCTGTTTATGAAAAATAAAGTGAAGACTGCATCAAGAAATGCACACCCTGGACTTGGATACTCTTTCTTTATGTGTTACTTTTTTGTGGACTGTGATATGAAACATCAATAATATTGTACAGAGTGCTGAAACCTCTTTGCATTGCAATTTTTGTAGGACTTGTTCTTATTTTGTGGGGAGTATAGGGGGAGTACTCTCTGGATTCGTGCACCACTAGTTACTCTGGGACACTATTCACGTGTTAGGTGCAAATCTCATCAGCCTCTGCCCCCCCTCAATTTTGTTGTTCCCAGTCCTATTCAGCTATAGAGGAGTCTGGCCCCTTGGCCGTCACCTTCCCAGCCGGTCATCTGACATTACTTTTCCTTGTCTCCCCATTTGTGTCTCTTTCCCTGCCCCTTCAATGTAACTATGACGATGCCCCCTGGGTGAATACCTACCGCGGAGCCCGAGCAACCTTGGCCGATGCCCGGTGAAGTTGTCCTATACAGCTATAGAGGAGTCTGGCCCCTTTGCCGTCACCTACCCGGCCGGTCATCTGACATTGTTTTTCCTCGTCTCCCCATTTGTGTCTCTTTCCTCCCCCTCCTCCTCCCTCTGTAAATCTTTGATTCAAACTGATGTAACTATGTAACCTGTAACTCGCTGATTCAACTGATATAACTATGTATCCTGTAATTTGCTGATCCTCATGTAAAGCGCTCTGATTCTCCGGGTCTAGCAAGCGCTATGTAAAACTTTGCAAATCATTTTTTTTTAATGATCATTATAGCTAATATTAATAATAATCATCATCGCCAGTATTTGCATCATCATGATAAATAAGTTGCCATAAGCACTAAATGGTAAATCATGCAAATACGAGGTTTGGTAGGAATATGTAATTAAAAAATCAGTTTTAGGTGTGCATATTCTTATGGTTGTGTATTTGTCTATTATGAATCCCTGAAAGCTATTTAAAGTCGTTTTTTTCGATGCATTTCTAGCATTATGGGAAGGAGTCTATTAACTGGCCTCCATTGTATATTTATATGTACATGTATAAGGCGTGATATTAACTTTCTTGGCTGGTGGTTTGCAGTTTGGCTTCTATATTTTGCCTAATTGTTGTCTATAAAAACACAGCAAGATGAAACAAGCACTGGGAAAGTCAGTAGCTCTGGCATATTTAAGGTGAATGTGTTCTCTGTTGTAACAGCTGTATGTTATGTGATGTGTGGCTGTACAAACAAACACCAAACACTCAAGTGCCCAAATAAATGCTGAAAACATGCAACATGTACATGTACTCAGGATGCCATAAGTGAGGTAACATGCTGACCAGGCACGGCCGGTTCAGGTAGGAGCGGTGGGAAGTCGACAGATGATGGGATGGGGATATAAAATAAAAAAATGAATAAAATCACTTACCTTGCGCTCACTGCTTCACCTAGTCGGCAATGCACGAGCGCAAGGTAAGTGGTTTTATTAATTTTATTTTCCCCATTCTGTCTTCTGTCCACTTTTCACCCTGCCCCACCCCCACCCCACCCACTACTCTTACCTTATATTATTGAGGTTAAAAGTTAGAACTGCTGCTCCAAGAGCCATTTGGCCCTAGATGCACTGGTTCAGGTGTGGATTCTAGTTGGTTAAAGTTATTTGTAGTATGTGTAAATAAGGAACAATAACTTGATGGACTTGTAAAAATTATTTTTGTTAAGTCTTACTGGTATAAGCTCAGCATTATTATGGACCTTCTCTCTCCTCTCTGTGGAGTACCCTTGTTCTGGGATAACTGAAATGTAGAAGGTGGGGCACT
Source organism: Lissotriton helveticus (assembly GCF_964261635.1). Taxonomy (NCBI): domain Eukaryota; kingdom Metazoa; phylum Chordata; class Amphibia; order Caudata; family Salamandridae; genus Lissotriton; species Lissotriton helveticus. The sequence continues at coordinate 1,504,034,836 of NC_136065.1, forward strand.
AATGGGGATAATAACACCTGCAACTGCCTTTGTTGCATCTGTCTCACAGGCAATGTGACTGGGATAAGTAAGCCTGTACTGCTTCCGCTGAACCACAATTGGCTCCTACCCAAACATTAGAACCCAAACCTTGATGAGAAGCTATTAAACACGCCCAGGGGGATATTCTCAAGAACGTGTGATAAACATTGCAAAATTAGCTTAACGCAACTCTTCACATCGCAGTCTATCGTGGGAAAAGAATGCTGTGTTAACGTGGCATTCTCAACACGGTGGTACCATGTGATAGTCTCACAATAACAGGCCAAATGACGGCGCTAAAAAAATGCGAAACATGAATGCGAAAAAACTTGCATTGCCCCAAATTGCGACACAAAAATCAGCGACAACCAGCGACAGGCCTGCAATTCCCACATGTCATGAGGGAAAATACACTATAAAAGCAACACAAAAAACACACAAAAACCAAATCAAACTGCTTAGCACCATGGATGCGCCCGGACCGAGTGCAGAGGACAACCCGAACCTCACAAGCCCCACGGAGGACCAGCCAGGATCCCCGTGTTCGAGGAAGGGCAAGTAGAAGAGGAAGAGGAAGACTGGGTTTAGTACGCAGGAAGACCAGATCATCATAACGGAGGTGACAGAACACTACCAACCACTGTTCGTCACCTTCACTGTGCCATTGGCAACCCAAACGGAAAAATGGCACTCCATCATTAACAATGTGAATGCAGTCATAGTGTTGAGGAGGTCAATGGAGGAGGTCAAGAGGTGATGGCATGATGTGCAAAGCCAAACCAAACAGAAACTCACTGCCAACAGGAAGGCAGCAAAGGCGACTGGAGGTGGGAGTCCTGTGCCACATGAGGAGCTGGATGAGCTGGAGGAAAGGGTGGCCACAATCATCACCGTGGAGACGGTGCAAGGAGTCAGGAGCCCAGACACAGCTCGATATGACCAGACCCAACAGCAACAGGGTGAGTAACGACCAGTGCTTGGGAGGACGGAGGGAGATAGGCACAGTGGCATACATGCACAATCATGTGTAGCACACTGCCCACCCACAATGATTGTGGAACATTTACCTGATACCCTAACACACTGCAGCACACATAGAAACACCATGTATGACCCCGGCTATTATGTGCACAAAGGGCCCCCCTACCTATTATCAATCCCACAACCTACCCATGCACATGTGCTGAATCCAGAAAAGCAGCGGCTTTGTGAGCCACACTGACAATGCAAGTGACACTGCATGACTGGTAGCATGGCTGCAGCCCAAATACATTACATGGTGCACAACACGACACTGAGGTGGCCCAGTTTGGATCACATCCTCAAAGTAGCAGGTCACACTCTGACATCCATGTGCACTTACAACCCCTGATGTCAACAACACATCTGCAGACAAACAATGCACAAGAGTACGAAAACCGTCCAAGAGCACAAATGTGCCAAGTCTTCCACACCTCAGCATCCAAAAAACACACAAGTCAAAGGCACACTGCCTCAAAGAGATAAGGCGCCACTAAATCAGAGCTGCAAGGGCCACTCTCCCACAATGCAGCACACACACATAGCAATCACAGCACATCATCATTGAAGACAATGTTGTACAAACTGCAACACTTACATCACAGGACAGAGGACACAACTGGTGCCGCTTGTGCATAGAAACTGGCCAATCACCTCTGGCATTGCATGAAACTGTGAGATGATAATGTACGAGTACAAACGCATATCCTTCATGTAGTCGAAATGGTGCACAGACATAATATCGACTACAGAATATCGAATGGAGAAAATATCGAGGAAAAAATATCGACAATATAAAAATATTGACAAAAAAAATATCGTCATTAAAAATATCGTCAAAAATAATGATAAAAAATATCGAGTACAAAAATATCGATTCAAATAAATCGACTTGACAAAATATCGATATATAGTGGAAGTTAAAAATATCGAAAATATGTAGAAAAAAAGTTTAAATAACTAATTTTAATTAATAGTAATATAAATTGTAGTTTATGTTTAGGAGCGGGATGTTGGGTTAATAGGGGATAAGGGTGGGGAGTAATTTAAAATAATTAATAAATTAATATATGTGTGTAAATTATTTATATAATTAATTAATTGCTAATTAGTTATCAATTATTATTTGAATAATGTTTAATAAAAAAATTAATAGGAAATAATTAGTAATTAATTAATATTAATTAGTTAATTAATTAAGTAATTAGTTATTATTAATTAATAAATGCAATTCTAGTTTATGTTTAGGAGCGGGAAGTTGGGTTAATAGGGGATAAGGGTGGGGAGTAATTGAAAATAATTAATTAATTCATATATGTTTGTACATTTATTATATTATTAATTAATTGGTGAACAATTAACATTAATTATTTAATTAATTAACTTATTAATTAGTTAATAAATTATTACAATGTGTAATATTTTTTAATTAGTATTTAATTGTTAATTTATTAATGTCTATTAGTTAATTAATTAAGTAAATAGTTATTATTAGTTTGTTAATTAAATTGTAATTTATGTTTAGGAGCGGGATGTTGTTTTAATAGGGGATAAGTGTGGTGAGTAATTACAAATAATTATGTAATTAATATATGTTTGTCATTTTTGATTTACATAAATTAGTAAATAATAATATATATTATTTAATTAATTAATAATAATTAATTTAATTATTAATTAGTAATTAATACGTAATTAATTATTATAAAATTTGTAAATATATTAATGAGATTTTTTTGGCCTATTATTTCGAAGTTATTGTTAATTAATTATTTAGGGAATATAATTATTAATCATAACAATTTTTTTATTACAGCTATTTTTATTTAATATTATAATTTTTTTTATTATTAAATAATTAGTTATACAATATTAATACTTTTATTTTTGGTAAAGGAGTATTTGTAGGGTTCAGGGTCAGTTTAGGCTTTGTGGGTAAAGGAGTTATTATTTTTTGAGGGTAATTGATCAGTTCTGGGGTAATTGTTTTTTTTTATTGTGGGACAGTTTTCATGTGTTGGATAAAGGGATATGATTTGGCTTTAGTGTCAGTTGTGGTTTATTGGGGGAAGGATTATTTTCTGTGTTGTGGGTTAGTTTTTAGTCTTTAGATACAGGTTTTTGTAAAGGCTTCAGGGTTAGTTTTCTGTTCTTGGGTAAAGGGGTATTTTTAGGGTTCAGGGTCAGTTTTCTGTTCTTGCGTAAAGGGATATGTTTAGGCTTCTGGGTCAGTTTTGAGTTCTTGGGTTAAGGGTATTTTTTGGGTTCAGGGTCAGTTTTCAGTTTTTGGGTGAAGGGTTTTTTTTTGTGTTCAGGGTCAGTTTTGAGTTCTTTGGTAAAGGGATATTTTTGGGGTTCAGGGTTAGTTTTCAGTTTTTGGATAAAGGGTATTATTTTGAGTTCAGGGTCAGTTTTCAGTTTTTGGATAAAGGGCTTTTTTTAGGGTTTAGGGTCAGTTTTCAGTTTTTCCGTAAAGCGTTTTTTTTAGGGTTCAGGGTCAGTTTTCAGTTCTTCGGTAAAGGGATTTTTTTTGGGTTCAGGGTCAGTTTTCAGTTTTTGGAAAAAGGTTTTTTTTAAGGGTTCTGGGTCAGTTTTCAGTTTTTGGATAAAGGGGTTTGTTTAGGGTTCAGGGTCAGTTTTCAGTTCTAGGGTAAAGGAATATTTTTGGGGTTCAGGGTCAGTTTTCAGTTTTTGAGTGAAGGAGTTTTTTTTGTGTTCAGGGTCAGTTTTGAGTTCTTCGTTAAAGGGATATTTTTGGTGTTCAGGGTCAGTTTTCAGTTTTTGGATAAAGGGTATTATTTTGAGTTCAGGGTCAGTTTTCAGTTTTTGGATAAAGGGCTTTTTTTAGGGTTCAGGGTCAGTTTTCAGTTTTTCCGTAAAGGTTTTTTTTTAGGGTTCAGGGTCAGTTTTCAGTTCTTCGGTAAAGGGATATTTTTGGGGTTCAGGGTTAGTTTTCAGTTTTTGGATAAAGGGTATTATTTTGAGTTCAGGGTCAGTTTTCAGTTTTTGGATAAAGGGCTTTTTTTAGGGTTTAGGGTCAGTTTTCAGTTTTTCCGTAAAGCGTTTTTTTTAGGGTTCAGGGTCAGTTTTCAGTTCTTCGGTAAAGGGATTTTTTTTGGGTTCAGGGTCAGTTTTCAGTTTTTGGAAAAAGGTTTTTTTTAAGGGTTCTGGGTCAGTTTTCAGTTTTTGGATAAAGGGGTTTGTTTAGGGTTCAGGGTCAGTTTTCAGTTCTAGGGTAAAGGAATATTTTTGGGGTTCAGGGTCAGTTTTCAGTTTTTGGGTGAAGGAGTTTTTTTTGTGTTCAGGGTCAGTTTTGAGTTCTTCGTTAAAGGGATATTTTTGGTGTTCAGGGTCAGTTTTCAGTTTTTGGATAAAGGGTATTATTTTGAGTTCAGGGTCAGTTTTCAGTTTTTGGATAAAGGGCTTTTTTTAGGGTTCAGGGTCAGTTTTCAGTTTTTCCGTAAAGGATTTTTTTTGGGTTCAGGGTCAGTTTTCAGTTTTTGGAAAAAGGGTTTTTTTAAGGGTTCTGGGTCAGTTTTCAGTTTTTGGATAAAGGGGTTTGTTTAGGGTTCAGGGTCAGTTTTCAGTTCTAGGGTAAAGGAATATTTTAGGGGTTCAGGGTCAGTTTTCAGTTTTTGGAGAAAGGGTATTTTTTTGAGTTCAGGGTCAGTTTTCAGTTTTTGGATAAAGGGCTTTTTTTTGGGTTCAGGGTCAGTTTTCAGTTTTTGTGTAAAGGGTTTTTTTAGGGTTCAGGGTCAGTTTTTCAGTTCTTCGGTAAAGGGATATTTTTTCGGTTCAGGGTCAGTTTTCAGTTTTTGGAAATTGGGTTTTTTAAAGGGTTCTGGGTCAGTTTTCTGTTTTTGGATAAAGGGTTTTTTTTAGGGTTCTGGGTCAGTTTTCAGTTCTAGGGTAAAGGAATATATTTTTGGGTTCAGGGTCAGTTTTCAGTATTTGAGTAAAGGGGTATTTTTAGGGTTCTGGGTCAGTTTTGGGTTTTTGGATAAAGGGGTCTTTTTAAAGGGTTCTGGGACAGTTTTCAGTTCTTGGGTTAAGGATTTATTTTTGGGTTCAGGGTCAGTTTTCAGTTTTTGGGTAAAGGGGTATTTTTTGGGTTAAGGGTTCCTTTGGTGTATATAAAGTGTGCTACAAAAATATTATACTAATAATTAGTAGGAAAAAGTTACACATTTTTGTTCTATTTATATATTTTTGGACTACTCAGCTACAAATATTATACAAATATATGTAAATAACATTATTTAACTATTGTACCTTTTTAATAAATTTACAATTAACTGTAACATTATACTAAAGTAGCAATTCACATTTATACATGGTCAGTGTCCAGCAGATTACCTGATATTAGCTACACTGGAGTTGAATTGAAAGTAATCATTGGTCACTATCCAGCACCTTCCCTGATATTAGCTTGACTGGAGTAGGATTTGTAATTCATTATTGGTTAATGTCTAACACCATACATTATATTAGCTTGACTACAGTATCAATAGTAAATATTAATTGATCAGTGTACAGCACATTTCCATATAATTGTAAATTATCATGTTATTATATTACAAAAAAATGCACAATGGGTGTTTTCACAAAACTTTATTACCATTTTAATATTTTTTTAATAATACAATCACAATCAAAAAGAAAATAACTGTTTTTGGAAATGTAGTATTTGCAGATTAACACATTAATATTTATGTACATGTTCTAATTTTTCACATACATTTCTTTAACAACATTTTTTATGAACATAAATATTTTTATCAACATTAACATTGAGTAACAAGTTTTTATATAAAAATAAATAAAGAATTAGTGTTCATTCTGCTTATTCATGTTATATTTAATAATGTTAATATTATATATTAATATTATTAAATATTTTTTTTTTACACTTATATTTTTATAAAGTAACATGACAATTATTATATTTGCTGAAGATATGGAAAAACAATTTATGACATTTTTGCCTACATATTTCAGACAATGTTTGTATATCACACAAAAAAATATATAATGTTGTTCAGTTTGTCACTGTAAAGGGGAATAATATGTTTATTAATAATTTCTGGTATTGGAAAAATATTAATTATGCAAGTATATACTTTTATAATACTTAGAAATTATTATTAACATTTTTAAATAATTAATAAAAAAAAAGTATATTATTATTATTATTTATTAATAAACTAATAAACTTAAACATTTATTTTTTCTTTTCAGAAATATATATATTCAGAGAAATAAATATACATTATTTCAGGGGATTATTTTTATTATAAATGGTTACAAATGTTTTATTAATCACAATAAATAAGTTATATTATTTATTATTATTAATTATCCACATTAACAATTATAATGTTTAGTTATAAACAAACACAACATTATTCCTATAAATTTACACAATTACAAATTAGTTAGATATATCATTTCAAGTGTTACATTATTTTTTAATATTATTAATATATAATAATTATTATATATTATTTAATATTAAAAATATTTTTTATTTTTTTACTGTTTAATTTTTAATGAGTCTAGTTTATTAATTTGTTAAAATAACAATGTTTATGTATTACTTTTTTATACTATAACATTGTATTTTCTATAATACCTTTTCCAAAATGGTTTAAGGGGACTACTTTTTTACCGCGTAACGTTATTGTGCTTCATTCCGGACTGGAGAAGCTCGCGGTTGGGAGTTGCTTCGTGTGGAGGGAGGTAAGGTTGATTTTACATACAATTTATAACAGAGTGGTAATGTTTGATGGTATATTCTAACTGTGGAGGGTTTGTGTGTGTATGTATGAATTGTTTAGGTAGCGTTTAGGTTAAATGTCGTAGTTAGACATGCGTCGTGTATGTTTTTGTTCTAATGTTATTTTAAGTGTTAGGAAAGGTCTTCTTACATGGTTAATGTTAATTGTGAATGTATTTACTAATGTTATGGGCTATTTGTGGGTGGGTTTAGTTATGTATGTTTTTTGTAGAGGTTCCGGTTCCTCGCATGAAAACTACATGGAAGGAAGCGTGTTTTTTTGATGAGATACTAATGTATGAATTTTCTAGTTATATTTTGACGTGTATCTCCTATATTTCGTGTTTGCCAGGAGCGGTTTTTTATATTTTATAACTGTTTTTCGTGTTTTTGGAGGGTTTTGTATTGAATTGATACATTGATATGTGTGACCGTTTTTTTTAGAAGTTGTGTGTATATCACTTTAAATGCTAAAGTGTCCACACTACTGTTTTCGGATTTTAATGGAGCGTTTATTTCATTTTAACATTATTTTCGGGTTTTTGATGGTTTCTTATACTGGAATTATTATACATTGCAATGGACTGTATTTTGCTTCATTACGTTTTTTTCATCAACAGAAATTGTAAGTATTTTAAGTAATTATTTTGTTGGGTGGGAAATGTTGAACTTAATGTAATGTGTATGTGTGATGTAATTATAAATATTGCATATTTGTTCACAAATATGGTACGAACTTTTGATCCGTTTCTTAAACAAATATGTATTATTTATAATTTTAACAGACATTTTTCTATTGTTATATGTATAATTATTGTAATAAGAGATTAGTATCTATTGTAGACATTTTTATAGTAGGCTTTTTGCAATTATTGACAGGTATTCTAATCCTCTAGTTGTCGGATATAGTGTGACTTGACTTTGCAGTAGTCGGAACATTTGTTTAGTTTGTTTCGTTAGTTTTGGACCAATTTGGGTCACAGATTGTTCCATTCTTAGCTCTTGATAGCTTTGTTCTTTTTTCAAAGCTTCTACTAGGTTATGGAATGTGGGTCTGGCTCTGCTTGTGGTAGCTTGGAAAGCATTATGCCACCCTTCTACACTGTTGTTTGTTTTAGCCTCTTGGTTTAAAGTGCTAAGATAGACATTCCACCAAGGGATATGGAATTTGGGTTGGCGTCGATGTCCAGATCTGTGCAACCTTCCCACCCAAGTATCTTCGAAATAGTCCAGTAATGGGGTTAGTTTATCTTCATTCCTCTTATAATATGTGCTGTCAATTAATAAATTGTAGTGTTCTGCTACATCGGTAACAGGAACGTAGGCCAGTGCAATCAATTTTTTTATTTGATAGGCAAATGTGCTATCTGTTGAGTATAGAATACTTAAAGTGGATTTCTGGAGATGTCTCCATATGCTCTGGTTGAAATGATAGTAGCAACCCTGGATTGCTGTGTGGGGAAATGTTCTCAAAATGCTATTAATCATAGCTAATTCGAAATCAATAATTATTTTTTCTGGAAAATAATTATTGATTTCATTTTTGAGAACATTTAATATTTCTGCATAAGTGTTTTGCTGTTTGTTTGGTAGCAAACAGTAAATGAAAGGGATGTTATAGTTATGGTATAAACCGTGGATGGAATATAGTTGATAAAAAGGTTTTGGGCATGGTTTAAATGTTCCATCCATCATCCATTGGGGACACTGTTGGATTTTTCGTAAATTACTTGCAGTTGCAAACATTATGATTCTGTTTGTACTGCTTTCATTGTCAAAAAGGATAAATTTGTCTTTATTGTGTGTGATGGACATTTCTGGTGAAATAATAATTTCCTCAAAAGTAGTAGGGTTGGGTGGGGTTGTGCAAGTGCGTCTTTTAGTGTATGCAATTGTGCGTTTTAGGGATTCAATAGAGGGTAGTTGACCGGAAGCATGGGCTGGGACTTTTAACAGTTCTTCCTTAAGGATTTGTGTTGTTGGTTTATCACTTTGTGTGCTAGCAGTTTTTATACTTTCTAAAGCATCTCTTATTTCAATTTCTGTGACATTGGGGGGATGATTGTGTTCCCTGGTAAATAACACACTAGTTTCCTCAGTTGTAGCCCTTCCATAACATTTGTTAGAGTAATATTTTGTACATTTCCAGAAAACTTTTCTACCACTTTGTCTTTCCTGATTATAAACATAACCCATATAACATAACAGTAATTTATTTTTCTGTGACATCACAAATTCTGCACCTTCTGTCATTTAGCTTAACTTGTTCTAGGAAAGAGTAGAAAGAAACAAAATTATAAAAAATATCTTTCACTTTGTGGTGCAAACATAATTAATTATGTATTTATACTTACAGTTACTAACAGTAGTAATCAGAAATCCAGAACTGTATTTTGAAGGGTTTTCTTGTATGTATTTCTTGATTTACTGTTGGTATGAGAATATAGAAATGCTAAGTTAATGTTTACACATAACAAACGATTTTTCTAGGAAAAAGCAGTTTTTATTTTAGTTTACTACTACATTTGATGTGAACGTTACATATACTTACTTGATAAAATAGTTGAATTGTAGAATTGGGTGCAGTAGATCAAGGTTATAAAGTTCTGATCTGTAGAGAAGATAGAATAAATAATTGTACAATATTATTAACAATTTTTGGAACTGTTGGTAAATGGCAAATATTTAAAAGTATACTCACTTGAAAAAAAGTAGTTTTGTTTGCTGTAGGTAGAATAGATGTATGATGTATTCAGAATATCTATTGAGAAAATATAAAAAACATAACATGGTGTTAAGAACATATATTGTGTTTGATTTCTGAGGTTTTAGGCCAATTACAATTATACTTACATTTTTTACAAGGGTCGTTTTGTCTTTTGGTATAGTTGATGTTGGATGTTATAATTGGATCTGTAGGGAAGATGTAATATGCAAGATATGTTGTTTAGAAAATATGATTTATTATATTGGGGGTTTACTAACAAAAACATATATACTTACATGTTTAATGAGTCTACTTTTATACATTTGTAGTATAGAGATAGGAAATTCTCTGATTATCTGTGAATAAAATGTTTAAAATAGAGAATGAATCTGGTGAAATAGTGTTTAAAAAAAGCAGTTGGTGTATAACACAACATTAATGTATACTTACTATCTGATTTTCCAGGTGAAGAAATAGGAACATGTATTATGTATTTATTTGTAGTACTTTCTATCAGAAATGCAGAAGGAGATAAAAAGTAAATAAGTGCAAGAGTTAGGAGATATAAGTACATTATCACACTACTAATTTAGATTTCTACATAATGCACTGTTACTTACTTGAATAATTAGCTAGTGAGCTGGATCTTTAAAGATGTTTGGTCAGGAAGAAATCTTCAGAGTTTTGGCATCTTCTTTCTAAGAGTTAGCAGCACCAAATGGTAGAATGTATGTATCCCTTTTATAGTATGTGTATTTTGTGTGCTTTCATTTAATTGGTTGCAGGGTGAAAGGAAGGATTGTATAGGCTAGTTTGAATTTTTTTGGGTTAATTGGTATGTTTGTCGATGTGAGAATGGTGGTATGTGGTGATTTCTGCATTAAAGCCAGTTAGTTGTTAAATAAAATAGATATGTAAGTGGTTAAAAATAATGAAAATGTTAGTTAAATGTGCAGAATATTTTCCAAAAGATAGAACGCATTTTATAGAATGTATAGGAAATGTAGTTAAATAGGAAGGTGATAAAAGTAACAGGTATTATATGTAAAATGTTTTTTCTATAGAGCACTGACTTTTATAGACGATTAATATGGTATTTTAGACATGAAATGTAGAGAAAGCAACTCGATATTTTTTTTTTTACGATATTTTTGTAGTCTATATTTTAGTAGTCGATATTTTTGTAGTGTTTGTGGTAATTTCATGAACAACGATATATTTGTAGTCGATATTTACTAAGGCGATATTTATGTATTCGAGATTGTTAATACTCGATATTTTGTAGTCGATATTTTAGTAGTTTGTGTAATAAGTATAGAAAGTCGATATTTTAGTACTCGATAAATTTGCTACGATATTTTAGTAAGTCGATAATGTGACCGTCGATAATATTTCAGTGATCCAGTCGAAATATCAACTGTCTCCCCCAAAATGGCAAGCTTCTCCAAAACAGTCACAATGTACATTGTCATGCTGTCTGTCTGGAAACATGTACAATGTGTCAACATACATGGAACACACTGTTAACCTACATCTTCCCTTTGCATTGCAGACAATCAACACCTCCTGCAGAGAAGACCAGACATCTCTGCAGGAAGGATGAAGAGGACCCCCTGGTCATCTGCTCCGACACCCTCCAACGGATCGTAGACAGCCTCCGCCCCCCACCTCCAGAAGCAGGGGAGCCCAAACCGCACAGCAGAAATCACACATCAACATGGCTGTCTCCCAGGACCCCCACTACCAACACATGGCATTCCAACGCCATGTGTTTGGGTCCCAGGAGAAGATGGCTGATCAGCTGTGGGTGGGGTTCAACCTCATGGCAGCCAAACTAGATGCCATATGTGGGGACCACTTACATTCCCTAACAGACACCCACTGTCCACTCCATGCTCTCCAACAATTATTGGCTGTCATCGCTGGGGTCATTCCTCGTATACAAGAACTGCCTAGTCAGACAGGCTCCAGCGAGGACAGCACAGAGTTGGCACAAATGCGGAGAACAATGGAGACCATGGAGCCAATGCAGGCTTGAAGTATGGCTGCCGCGGCTGAACACCAGCGAAATGTAGCTGGGATCTTCCATGCCCTGCAGATCCTCATCTTGCTATTGCTGCCATAGAGCCTGTACCAGATAACTGCTGCAGGAACTTCAACACACACATCTCCGCCCCTTGGTGTGTCATTGGCACCCAGTGATGCAGCCCTACAACCTTTGCTCCCTGATGTGTCAGTCGCACACAGTGATGCAGCCAGAACACCAGCACACACACCTGACACACCGGACACAGAAGACATATCAGAGGAATAAGATGTGGATGGTAATGACTGAGTGAGTTAGGCGGTAATAGCATCCATCCCCGCCATATGGCCTGTCCCAACCTTGTTCAGTCCTATGCATCATGCCTGGAACAACACCTCCCACTGTCCCCTGAAACACTCTGCAACATTCACCTAGACCCTGACATGGACTGCCATATCTGCTCTGGTTACCAATGACACAGCAATCCGGCTGCAGACTGAACTCTTCCTCTTCTGATTAACTTTTCATTCCCCCAAGGACTCTGGTTGGCCCACCACTAGGCAACCATGTAATGTGGGCTTGGCATGACCATATACTGCTCCAGCTCCAACACTCCACAGAATGGGAATAAAATATTCCAAATCACACAGATGTGTCATGTCTATGTTCACTCACGTATAAAAGTATGGATGAATGTAGGGACATTGATTGCACTAAAAGGCAGACACTGGTAATTGACAACAATGCACATGTTTGACCCTGACCCACATGGCCAATTAGATGAATGTGAAGGCATGAACTAGCTGTGGCCTCATTACACATGAAAAACAATCTTGCAGCCCTCTACCGTAGCCCCACGTCCATGTATTAAATAGGGCTGTGTGTAGAAATGTCAAATTCGGTAGCAGGCCTGAAGTATTGTCCCCCATCACATGTGACAACAGAACATCTCTTCGCATCCCTACTCACACATATTTGTGTGGACACAGCCTGTTTTGATGGATCCCATTGAGCCACATGGCAAGAAGTTGGACACCATATTCATATTGTTGAAGACATGTAAGAACACAGGTCTAACAGCAACTATCCTAACCACAATGTCTGGCTCACAGAGGTGGGGTTGTCAATAGGGACTCAGCCCCAATGTACATGCAGCAGTCAGTCCCTCCCTGTGTATGGACAATGCTAATTGAGGAAGACGATTTGTCATTCTAATCAACACTCATCACAGTTGAACACTGGTGAAGTTGTGTAGACTTTATTAGCATGTGTGTGTCAGTACGGGCAAGGTAAGGGTCACAACATGCAGACAAATGCTTAAGACCCTTACAGGCAGCATAGGAACATGTCTAGGTACAAGAAATGGGGAGGCAAAAATGAATACAAATCATTAGGGATGGCAACGCGCTCTGCACACCTTGCCTTGCTGGATGAGTCATGTGATATTTGGCATCTGCTCAGTGCCCCCTGTCAGGGGACACGACGCACAGCCCATGGGATCTGCATAGTGCTGTACCACCAGACTGTGCCGACTGTGTGCTCTGCTGACAATGAGCAGATGAAAGGCTCCAACAAGGTCACATGTCGTACTACATTGCCATTGTGTACGCTACCTCCAGCAGTATGTCTGATTTGGGAACGTTGCCAAACGATGCTGTGCAGCTCCGCCCATGGGACTGCATCACCTGGCACAGGTGTGTACCAACACATGTAGGTACATGCACATGTATTCCAAGTCTGGGTGAATGCAGACATGTCCACTGTTGTTTTTGGATATGTGACCATTCCTCCAAGATGCAACAATGTGTTGGGACCTGTGCTCTGGGTTACAATCACTTGTGGCTGCAGGAACGAGTTTACTCATCCATGAATGCGAGTGCAGCTTCATGGGCAATCAGTTCCGAGAATATGTTGTTGTCGAGTTCAACGAACACGAGGGAGAGCCAATCCATTATCTGATCTGGACAGACGTGCTCCGTCCACACCGTTTCACCACTCCGCAATACAGCGCAATAGGGGAGCGCCTCGATCTGGTCACTGCACATGATGACTTGTGCAATGTCCCATCCACTACTGCCAGCACATAGGCCACATATGAAGGCATTCCATGCACGAGTATCACGGTTACACTCCTGTTCGTGGGCCAACAGGGGGCGCACACACAAGTCATAATCCAGTTCAGCTACCGTTGTGTTGGATAGGCAGACATCCATGGGCCATTCGAATGTGCATGATCGACAGTGGAACCAGGGCTGGAAGCAGGTGACGTACGCAAGACGGAAACTCAGACGGTAACTGATGTGCAACACTGCCAGTGGCAGGGATCCCAACAGATGCAGCATTCATGAACGGTACAGTTCCAAGTGACAGGGGTTGTGCATGTGCCCCAGAGGGCCTGACATTGCGTTTGTTGGTCTTTTAGCTCTGGCACTCCTCAGGCCGGCGGCAGTTATGTGGATGATATACCACAGCTCGGAGCAATGAGTCGTATGTGTGTGCATCGTTAGGATGTATGGGTTGTTTTTTACTTATGTGTCAAGGGCATCCCATGGAGGTGTACCTCAAGCAGGAACAACTGTGTGTGGGGTTTAGACAGTTTGGTCTTTCATTAGTACAGTTCGTGGCTTGGGAGACGTCAAAATCTGATATGGTATCTCACTCGGGGTGTGCCAGCCGCATTCAAGACCAAGATCAGAGGTTCAGATGTCCTTCCGCCTTGTGTATTGAGACAAAAGAGCTTTCATACCTAATGTTAGTCTGACAACTGCTTTCATTTTTTTTAAATGTGATGTCGCTTTTGCACTGAAATTGATGCCAGGCCTTCGACTTAGGGTGCACCAATAGCGATACACAAGCAACAGTTGGCATGTATGAGCCACGAGCCCAATTGGCCTTGCACTCCTTGTTCAATCTCTCATTTTCTTTCTCTCCCTATCTTCCTCTTTCTCCCCTCTCTCCCCCTCTCTCTCTCTCCCCCTCTCTCTCCCGCTCTCTCCCTCTCTTTCTCTTTCTCCCTCTCTGCCTCTCTCTCCCCTCTCTCTCACCCTCTCTTTCTCTCACTCCCGCTCACCCTCTCTCTCTCTCTGTCCTTTGATGAGTGCCTGACACACCTTCTGATCTTGGATTTTGTCTTGCACACTGTGACTCATAGATTGTCAAAGGATGGCCCGCCATGACTCTTCCCAATAGTTGTTTAGAGTCAAAATTGATTGTGATATATTGTTTGGACTTTCAATGGTGAATGAACGATTCTCCTTTTTCTGACCACACATGAATGTTAATTGTTGTAATTGTGTGACATCAAGCAAAAGATTTTGTTCATTATTTCGTGAAGTTGGTAGGGCCCCAGGGAAGGGGGTGGGTGGCGGCGGGTGTTGTGGCCCTCTTGGGTATCTGAGCTGCAAGATCGTTGGCTCCATGATCTGTTGTTCTTCAGGTGTGGCTCTGGGCTGGGCTCCCTTTTCTAGTGCAGGTTGTCGTCCGACTTTACACCAGGTCAGAGCAGGTGTTAATTTCCTGCTGTTAATACGCCTTATCGCCAGGTTTGTGATCTCATCGCAGATCTGGCTGGTCATTGAGAATGTTGTGTTGTCGCAGCTTTTTGCACAGGACCGCCTACTCTGCATATCATTAGCGTTAGTTGCCGGGGCCATTTGTCACAATGTTTTTTGCGGATGCTATCGCAGGTAAACTGGTGACATGGGCTGTTCGCACCAGCTCGTGAATGGGGCGATATATTTATTGTCACTTTGGCAGCAATAAAGTGCTGCTAACTCGGCGATAAACCCTTGAGAATATGTCTCCTAGAATTCTAAATAATTAACCTTGAGGAGGTAATAACTGGTTTATATAAGGGCCACCTTGGTATTATTATCTCTTATGCTTTCTGAGACATTGCCTCATGACTTTTTATATTTAAGCATACAAAATCTCTCCATGTAACCCACAAAGGACAATCTTTTAGTACAAATCATTGTTTTGTGGTATGCTACCTCAATTGGACAGATTGAAGCGACCCAGGACTACAACTCCCAGAATGCTTAGGTTGTTAATCACAAACTCAGGAGATGAGCACTGTGCTCTTGCTAATGTGACTCGCCTAGTAACCTTCTACATTTCAATGAAACTTCAGTGAAGCAATCGTAACTCCAAAAAAGCTGAATTTCTTTTATATTATGGTTTGCACCGCTACAAGAGTAAACGACAAAGGAAGCAATTTTAAAGGCTTTCATTTCGATTGAAGGCTGATTTCTATAAACCCCTTTAGTGCTGCTCAGACTTCTCTTGACACTCGTGATTTGTTATCGCCTGCAATAGATTTGTATTGTCAGCGAGGAGACAAAGAAGGCTCTGGTAAAAGAGCAACACAGCATCTATATTCAGCCCTGGAAAGGCCTTTCTTTATGGCCACAAAGTACGTGCGGCCCAGCTCAGCCCCAGCCCCCGACGGAGCAGCTCCATGCCTCGCAGCCGGCGATCTAAACGCGCTTTTCAGTTTCCGTGAATCTTCGGATGTCTAATTCTTTCAGGTGGCACTTTGGTAGAACAGCACTATTATTTCGTGACAAAGGAAAATCACTGATTCACGTACATATAAAAAGAAAAGTTAACTATACATACATCTCCAGTCAAGAATGTCACCTCAAGGGAACCATCGATGCAGCAATCCTCTTTCGTCAGTGACTTGAACTGATGTTTGATTGTAGCAACTTCATGAAGCAAGATATTGGGCCTCATTTACGAGGCCCCTGCTCCTCTGGAACGTCACTTTGAAAGACACTCTGGTGCACATTGCAGTGCCATATCTACAAGGCAACTAATAACGACCCTTTTCGGCTTTTCACTGCCTTGTAGATATGGTGTGAGGCAACGCAGAACAAGTAAATCACTGCGTTGCGTCAAACTGTGATGGGGAGGAGTGCCATGGGTGTTACTGTGGGTGTTACCACATAACACCAATGGCATGTGACTCTTTCCCAGATTTACAAGAAGCTGTAAAACTGGGAATGTGTTGAAAGCCTACGCCTCTCCAAGGCGCAACAAGGAAAAATAAAGTTATCTCTCCTCAGTTTTCCTCTTTCCATGTGTGCTGCTGCAGCACACATAGAAGGAGGCTGTCACCTCCATTGATTGTTTTAGTGGAGAAAAGAGTCCCTCCCAGCAAAAAAACAATCATTCTAACAATGAAGACACCCTTCCAACATGGTGGCGCAAAGAGGAGAAATACCTTTATTTCTCCTCGTTTTTTGCTCTTTCTATGTGTGGTGCTTTATGCAGAGAATGGGGAAAATGCCATCAATGAGGGTGTCCCTTCCTGCACAAAAACAATCATCCCTGCAATGCAGGCACCCTTGCACCATAATGCAAGTGTGCCTGTGTTGGCGCTAGACAGTCATTTGTGCACCAGCGCAGAGGAAAGAACAGGGAACACTGCATTGCTGTAAATACAGTGCATCCCTGCACTGCGTTGTTTTCTAGTGAATATGCCCCTAGGAACATGCAACAAAATTGGCGATAAACATGCACATGTCATGCACATCTATGATGTCAAGGAAACAGACATCCTATTAACTGACAGCCCAAAGGCATGGATACTCTCAGAAAGTAAGCTCACACTTGGACAACTTGCAGTCCATTTATATATTGTTGGTTCTTAACTGGAATTAGGATTTAGGGAATAGAAACGGAATGTTTGGTTTTGAAGGAGTGGGTCAGTTGCTGTAGACCTGCCTCCCTGTGAGTCATATACTAAGGAACTCAATAAAAAGAAACTGAAGTTACCTCAGAGCGTGCATGTATCGTTTCATTGGTGTTGAGTTGACTGGCAGGACTTGCAGTCTACCCCAGTTACCTCAGGCAAAAACGCTGTGGAAGCTTTTTGGTGCCTTGGGACTGCTGTTTGGTTTGTCAAGGGATGTTCCTTCTACGTTATTGTTTTTACACGAATTCACAGTCAATGGGGTTTCTGCTTTGGGAGAAATATTTTCAAAGTGGGGATCAGTGACCACATCATCGGATCCAAGCCACGCAGTACTGCAGTAAGTGATGTAACATGTCATGCCACTACTTGGTGGCCATCTTTTGGTATTCGCAGTAAGTAAGTAAGTAAAGCCTGCTTTCCTAGTACCTCGGACCTGCAGTAAGTGATTATGGTGGTCAAGTCACAGTTGGTGGTTATCTTTGTAGTATTCGCTCTTGCAGCGTATCACATGAGGTACGTCTGTACCAGCATGAACCATCAATCTCGGTTCCACAGTGCAGTGGTTGTGTCACAACAACACTGCCACTTTTGAACTGGACAAAGGCCTGGGAAATTGAATGCAGCATCCCTGTTTTTGCTGCTTATCATGTGACATGCGCCGGGTATATGCATGAGGAGACCATCTAGATGGATAGTGTCTGTTCTTCCAAAACACTTACTGACCTCATCAGCAGGTGGGAACAGGTATTCACTTTACCATCTGCACATTCAGTAATGCGCTCACCAGCTTTCTTAGCTATGCTTAACAACTCATTAACCACAAATTCATCATCCTCCTTCAAAGGCCTATGATCCTTCTGATCATCACTTCCCCAAGTCAATCTTGAAAGACAGTCAGCCATTATTCTTCACTCCAGGAATATATTTCATCTGATACAATAACCCTGCAACATGGACTGCCACTTAGCAATTCTTAGTGAGGACCTTCCTGCTTCCTTTATGGTAAACAGATACACCAAAGTTTTTTGATCCTCTCACACCCTCAAATTTAGAACCACAGAAATGATCAACACCCAACCAACATGCCAGCGCTTTACACTCCATCACTGAATACGATGACTCAGCACTCCTGAGATTGTGACTTGCAAAAGCAACAACTTCATCTTTCCTGTTTCACCTTTGCAACAACACCACTCCCAAACCATACTGACTGGCATCAGTAATCATAATGCTGTAGCAATTGGTAACAAAAGGTTTAAGTGGAATTGCTTTCGCCACACCATTCTTGATGCCATTAAACTCCCTCTTACAATATCATTCCAGACAAATTTCTCACCTTTCTTAAGAAGTGCACTTAACGCAAGTATTCTTTCAGCACATCTTACAAAAATACTGGAGTAAAATTCCATAGGGCCCAGAAAACAATTGCAACTCATCATTGATTTCAGGCACAGGAGCTTCAACAATGACCTTTACCAAGTTCTCCCTTGGCTCCATTCCATGCGCAGATAGCTACTGCCCAAGATAATCCACACTCTCCAGTCCAACCTTGTACTACTTCTCTGCTCCCAGAGGCAATGGTCTGGTTGAGTGCTGTAACAGAGTAATTAAAGAGAGCATACAATTGTCCTTAGTAAGTGATATGGATTGGATGTTGGAAGTTATGAACCTCTTTTGGGCAATTTACACTACTCCTATTTCGGAAACCAAGGGTTCCCCTTTAAATCTAATGAAAGGAAGAGTATCAGGTTCTAAGATGAACAGAATTTGGATGAAGAAGGACTTGCCATATGAAGAGACCTTGAAGTGTGAGTGAGATAAAAACGGCAGCTCTAGATAAGCATGTCAAGAAAATGCATAGGGGTTTGATTTTGGTGTGGGTGATGTAGTGAGGGTCAGGAAACCATACTCTCCCCATTTCCAGGTCATTCATCACCTTGCCCGAGGAATTTGGGATCACTCTCCAGTGTGTGCCTCCTAAGGTTTGTCCGACCGTGGTTGTAGAAAATGAATAGCCAGTGTCTAACCCAGGGTGGTGTGGAGTGCAAAAAAACTATGGATTTAGGCCCAGATCCTTGTACTGGGGTGAATGTATGACATTGTTCTACATTCTGTCCATCAACTGTGTTTTTTGCAAATTTCACCCCGAGTGGGCTGGGTATGCTCAGACGTGAGTCCCAGGCTCTCCATGCCACTGGAGTCAAGCTATCCAGGCTGATGAAGGCTGACAGCCAGAAACCGGTCCTTGGATGCTTGATTCCGGTCTGGGAAAGACATGGCTTGGTAGTTCGGACTGGACTGTTCCCATGAGGCACAGGGTCAGAGCTGATTTGCATATAGCCAGTGTCTAACCCAGGGTGGTGTGGAGTGCAAAAAAACGATGCATTTAGGCCCAGATCCTTGTACTGGGGTGAATGTATGACATTGTTTTACATTCTGTCCATCAACTGTGTTTTTTGTAGAAATGAATCCCTGTTAGCTAAAAGTGCACCGGATTCAAGAGGGCCTCAAGTAGACTGCAGGGCACTTCTTCAATGAAAATGAGTCTACTGTGAACTTAGTGCAAACATTGTGGGAAACTCTCATAAGGAGTCAGGTTATCATCTCAATAGCAGGTCATAACAAAGAGAATAGAGCCAGCCTGGAGAAGATTGAAAGCAAAGTTACTGAATTGGAAGCCCAACTCGCCACTAGTCATCAAAGTGACCTTAGACATAATGTGGCCTTGAAATAGCAGGAATATAGAGATACGTCTATGAGGTAGGAGACAAAGACAGGAAGACAGAAGAGACACCAGGGCTCAATGCATTCTTAAGATAATGAACGACGCAGGCAAATGCAATAGAGATAGGCAGGGAGTGGCCGCTGTTTTTGCCGATTATTATGGTTGCATCTATTCTTCAGTAAATACAGCTTCCATCATGGAATCTAATGAGTTATTAGCTGAATCCCAGATGCCTGGTCTCACACAGACATGTAGGAACTTCATGGATCAGGACTTGATGGACAAAATAGGTGGCAGAGGCCATTCTTGCATTGAATTCAGGTAAAGCGATGGGTCCTAATGGCCTTCCCATAGAACTCTATTAACTAAAAGTGCCCACAATTGCCCCCTACCTCTTACACATGTTCCAGTCAAGTCGCGAGATTGGCGTGCTTTCCTGAGATCAAAGAATGGCTGATATAGTTGTGATTCACAAAGAGGGTAAGCCACTGGAGAACTGTGGCTTGTATAGGCCCATATCATTACGCAACGCAGAGGTCAACATATTAGCAAAACTCACAACCCCATGATTGCTTCAAGTAATTGACCACTAGTACACCCATATCACTCTGGCTTAATGTTGGGTGGACGTACTGCACTTAATTTACGTCAACTGCATGGTCTCTTGGGATGAGCTGAGAGGATCTCTGAGGATGCTCTAATATTGTCACTGTATGTGTGCATGGCCTTTGACACCATGGAATGGCCATTAATCTATGAAGTATTGGAGATGCTCAGATCTGGTCCATGTTTTCTCTCCTGGATTAGGCTCCAATACTCGGATCCCCTTGCCCAGGTGACAGTGGATGGAGGTACATCCACACTGTTCCCTTTACGACGTGGTATGAGGCAGGGTTGTCCCTTTTGTTTTTTGGTCTTGTTTTGGAAATGTTTGTGGCTTGAGTGGGACTTGACCCTCTTGTCAGAGGGTAGATTTGGCCTGCAGAGTGGGAAGAGAGAATCTCCCTTTATGTGGATGATATCCTAGATTATGTTGCTGACCATAACATCACCCTTGACATACTCATGAATATACTTACCCTGTATTGTTGATACTCTAGTTACAAAATTAACTGGAACAAATCGCTGATTTACATACTTAGTGGGGTGGCTGCAGGTTTGCCAGTTGATTTGTGAGGCCCACGTGGTTACAGAGGGTTTTTGATATTTGATGATATACATTACCAGAGAGTCACTGGTTTTCCACATGCATAATTGGGAAACACTTATGAAACTGCAGATATATATACAAGATTGGAGGGCCCTACCATTGTCTCTCTTTGGGAGGGCAGCTTTTTTCAATATGATGGCTGTGTCCTGCTTCTTGTATGTGCTTAATAGCACACTTACGGGTCCCATAGTTCTACTTTTTAGCAATAATAGTGCACTGTGTACTCTTCTCTGAGATCCCCCCCCCCCCAAATTACTCTCCAGAAACTACTCTGGGATGGTATTATGGGGGGATAGACCTCCCTTACATACAAAAATATTATTGGGTGGCACAAATAACTGGTATTAATCGCTGGGTTCACCTCCCAGATCACAAACTGCCATACAGAATGGATAGGCACACCATGCAAATGGGGAGCTATCTCTGAGCCATCTATGGGTTCCAGCTGCAGCCCTCTTACCCAGTCCAACAGCAACAAGACTAGCCGTCTGGCACTCCACGCTATTGGTGGGAGGGACAAGATAACACACAGGACCCCATTATGGGATACAATGAAGTTTGGTACCCTAGCTATACAGCCCAGGTTGATAAGTGGGATTTAGTTGGTCTGTCCAAAGTAGGAGATTTGTGGAGGATGGGCGATTTACTTTCTTTTCCATAACTCACATAATGATTATCAACTGGCACCCACTGGATCCTATCATTACTTGCAAATTAGCCAAGTTCTACATAAAGCAATCCCAAAGGGTGATGACTTTCCTGAGTCCTCCTCGCTGGAAGATAGAATAATAGATGAGTTTATGCCAAAAAAGCTGATCTTGCTTACTTACATTAAGTTATTAAATAACACCTCATATCCTTTGAACAAGTTGAGATTGAGTTGGGAGCGAGACTGGGAAGACTTGGGGGATGACGAGTGGTCAGAGGCACTGTCTTCCCCGAAAGAGGTGGCCATATGCTCGCGCTTTTGTATAGTGCAAAAAAAACAAAAAAGAACTCCACAGCAGTTACTATGCCTGTAGCACACTAGTTAAAATGGGTAGATTGACTAGCTCATTGTGTCTCAAGAAGTGCGAATTGGAGAGGACGTTTTTCCACATGATATGGGGGAAGGTACTTACCTGTCTTAATGGTGTCTTTGGGGGAGATTTGAGTTTATCTGTCAAGTGGTGCTGCTAAATGTTTGGGAGGAGACTGAAAATCCCATGGACTGAGTTCAGCTTACTCTGGGATTAATAGTGGCCAAACGGGACATAGGGTATGTGGAGGTCTGATTTTAGCCCGAGTTTGAGAGACTTGAACATGGACATGTATTGCTGTATGCAGGGTGAGAGAGTGGTTTATGAAGGAAGAGGCTGTCTGCCTATGTGGACTAAATTATGGGAAAGTGGAATGTGCTTAGGGGGAACTATGTGAACCTATTATGGATGCTACTCATTCAATTCTGCAACAAGAGGGACCTTGATTCAGAGAGTACAATGTTGATAATGCAATGGATTATTGGCAGGGTTCTGCAATGTCCAACAGTTATCTATGTTGGCTGGTGTCTTCACCAAATACACTGGAATGCCACCAGTCACTGTATGACTTGTTGTCATAGTTTTCAATAAATGATGTGCAGAAAAAAAAGAAACTGTATTTTGTAAAGGGAAAGAGTCGTTTATTCATCCCTAGAAGAGTGAGGAGAGTAGGAACCCATTCTGTGACTCTCGATGATGAAAACTTTTGTAACAAAGGTAGAATATCCATAGTTTGTAAAGAGAACATGGAATGTCATTGTAAGGAAGAAGGGGCGATGAGGAGAAATGAACTTCAGGTGGATGTTCCTTGAAGGAATTAAATTCATGTGAATGTTCCGAGAAGATCTTAAAGAGAGCAATTACTTCCTATTAAGTTAAGGGACTAGTAATTAGGATAAAGATTAATTGATCTACTGTATTATTGGTCAGTTAATTGCAGGGTAATGGATTTAGTTAATGCTTATGTTAGTTTATATAAATTCAATGTTTTACGTATATGTGAATTTTGTAAGTGGATTGCATAAGGGGGAAGATGTGTTGGGTTCTTATATGGAATGATATGGAGGGCATAGATTGTGTATGGATCATAATATGGGAATTTGAATATTTGGTTTTGAAAGAGTGGGTCAGTTCAGCTCAGTTCAGGAACAATGTTAATTTGACCTTTTGTCTTTAAACATCATAAAATCCACAAACCTTACTCATCTAGAGTAAATACATACAGATGAATATCATAAACCTTACTACAATAAAATCCATTAAGAAACTTATATTCACAAAACCAGAACAGAATCAAACATTTCATAGGGCTACAGAATAAACACTGTTATCACCATAAAATTAAAAACCCTTTAAAAGTGGCCGCCTATGTCCAAATCCATCAAAAAGTTTTTTTACAGCAGCCATAAACCACAAACGGCAGTGGCCACATCCAAATGGTGCATGTCAATTAAAAGTGCCACTGATTGTATTCGGTTGCTGGCACCCTATAAAGGGTCAGTAGCTGTGCACTTGCCTCCCAGCTGGTCATATTTTAAGGAAGTCAGCAAAAATAAACTGAAGTTACCTTAGGGCATGTGAGTATCTTTTCAGACATATTTCTTGGAAACGAAAGATCACATTGAATCGCTTTTGGGCTTGTGAAAAGGTTGCTTTATTATGGTGGTAGGATTAATATTACATTTTGCAGCCTCTGCACTTCTGTGCATACTTGAGTAATGTACCTTTCATGATCAAACTAATGCACAAAATTAGCTACAAATTCCCATGCCCATTTTAATAAATCAATCCACCCTGTTTGACTCAAATGCCCCTCCCCTCTAGTGAAATATTCTTGTTATGTACTGTAAACCTTTCCTTGTCTATAAATCAAAGCTGGCATGGACCTGTCCCTCTCCTCCAACAAATCTTCATGAGCTGATACATAGCGGCCACGTACTCGGTCTAAGGTATATTTAAATTCAATCCTTCTTTCATGAACAGAAACCAACGAGTCCTGCATTAGGATTACCAACACTTAATTGCATTAAGATTAACCACTCCTTCATGAAAAGAGAACTACTCTGCTTACTGGCTCCTATTTTCCCTCAACTTCTTCATGTTAAGCTAAATTCAGACTTGCCATCTCTTAGACAGCCTTCCCACACACAGAAGAGGGCTGCCAATCTCCACCACTTCTGTCTACATTTCTCTCTTTTCCCAACTTACTAAACTAATATAATGGCCTCTTTAGTTTCCCTGAGCCTTTTTTTCTACCACCAGAATTATTGTTCTGTGATGGTATGTTTCTGACCCTCCTCAACTGGACCATCATCCTCTAATCACTGGAACACCCTTAAAATTCTGAAAACATTCCCAAATCTCTTCTTCCATTTTCAATGCCACTTTCCACAGTCAAGGCAACCCACTACACCATGCACCATACAAAACCAACCATATGTTAAATATATTTTCCATCAATACCCTCAGTAACAGCTCCACTCATCATCAACACAGCCATTGTCCACCATCCATCCCATAAGAACAGCAGCAGCTTTCCTATGCCCACCACAGTTCTGCTGAATACATGCCCATAATCCTTTCAAATTACACTCTAGCAAATTACACTCCACAATTAATCTCAGTTACACCAGCCACCGGAATTTCCACAGGGAGAGAAATAAACCTTTGTACTAGACAGTGTACCTATAGCTCAACATATGGCACTCCCTACCTCAAAACCTTGCACTTTCCAACTCACGCCATCCTGCCTCATCCAGGATACCCCAGATTCTGGGTCTTAGATACCACCCACAACATACTGATATGTCTTATTCATGAGCTAGCAGGTTCTCACAGTTGCATTACTGGGACCACAGCCATCTCTAACACCCATATAATATATTTCTGGGCACCTTTCATTGTCCACATGTTCAACTCAAACTCCAGTACTCTGGGTCAGCTACCCTTCCCCTAGGCTTACATTATACAGCATACAACCTAATAATACATTCTCTGAGTGTTCGACCTGCCAGCCTTACAATTGTCGCTCGCTAAACTTTTTGTCATACTCCTCTATTTTTGCTGATCTTGGATTTGTTGACTTAAGGACTTGTGCACTTTACCACTGCTGACCATTGCTACAGTGTGTGTTCTCACTACCTAAAACATGGCAATATTGGTTTACACCCAATTGGCACAATCAATTTTCATATAAGCTCCTTGTAAAGTGACACTGTGTATATCCACTGCCTGTAAATTAAATGCTACTAGTGGGTCGATAGCACTGACTGTGCCATCCACTTAAGTAGCCATTTCAAATGTCGCAGGCCTGCTACCGCAGCCTCTGTGTGGAGTTTTAAACTGCCATTTCGATCTGGCAAAATAAACCTTTTGGTAGATATAGAACTTTTCTTTCAGTCCACATAAGTCACCAATAGTGTAGGCCCGGTATATTTAAAAAGTTGTTCATGTACTTTTAACTTTTACATGTCCTGGTAGTGAAAAATGGTTACATTTGTTTCTCGCTACTGTAAGGCTTACCTTTCCCATAGGATAACAGTGGATTACCTTATTACATTGAATAAAAGATAACTTTTAATTGGGAACAGGTACGAATATCAAGTTTGGTGTGGAGAGAATTGTAATTTAATATCCTCTTTTATGGTAAAGTTGAATTTTAAACCCCATTTCTAAAAATGTCACTTTTAGAAAGTTGGCCTTTTCGTGTCATAACAATTTGGTGCCTGTTGCGTGTATGCTGGGTCACATGACTATGCGTAGCTGTCAGCATGAGTATTGCTACCAGACAGTGAGACAAAAGAAGAATAGGTATTGGACCATCTCTGACTTGATGTGGGGAGGAGCTGTCTCCTACGAGACTTGCACATCACAAAGTCTCTGCCTTATCTCACTCACAAAGGGTCACAGTCTGTTGTGTCCCTTGACAAGCTGGGGCCAGGGCAGAAAGGCAGGAAACTCCAAACACTTCCAGAACCTTCTCCTGCTTCAAAGCTGGCACCAAGTATAAATATTGGACCCTCAGACCCAACACATGAGTACACCTCTGGACCCATGGAAGACTCATAATGACTACTGTGCTGCTCTGTTGCAAGAAGGGCTGCAACGGGGAACAGCCATGACAACGCGGGGATTACCCCGCACTGCCATTACAACGCAGGGATTACAACGAAAGTCGTTACAACGACTTTCACAGGAGGGCGCTGTTGGATAGGGAATAGTTTAATTTTCTATCCAACACCTTCCCTACTGTCAACGTGGGCTGGAGTTGGAATAGAAAATGAAACTATTCCACTATCCAGCACCCTCTAGCGAAAGTCATTGTAACGACTTTCGTTGTAATCCCTGCATTGTAATGGCATGCGGGGTAAAAGCCCATGTTGTAATGACATACAGCCGCTGCAACTATGCTGCCCTGCTGCCTACTACCTTTCTGCCTGAGTGCAAAGGACTGGGCATGTATCTTGAACCCGGAAGCATCAGAGTGACTCCATGGGCTAGTTGGCTGGCCTCATCAGAACCTCAGGGACAGAAAAGGCTCGAACTCACGTTGAACTCAGCACCTGCACTCTGCCTGCTGTGAGTCTTGCCCCCAAAGTGGTGCCACTTAGTCCTGGACTTTTGGGAGGGGGCCTGAAGATACTCTACCAACCTAGCTGTGGACTCTAGAGCAGAACCAACTCAGCGCAATGCATCTTCTTGCATCTCTATATCGGAACAGCCACTGCGTGACTTCGCATCGCAAGCCTCCTTTGACCGCATCCTCGACGATGATGCAGAACCTCGCAGCACAAGCCTCATTGACGGCCACATCAGAACTGCTGTATCACAAATTCAAACAAATTCCTGAGCTCCACTGCAGGGGAATCATGGATGGCTGTAGAATTTTTCACTACTTTTCTCTGTGAAATTAATTCCTACCCAATGCTGAATTTGAGTAAAGGAGGCCCCCAGGGAAAAGGGGATGGGAAGAGATTCATTTATTCAGTGTGGCATGAGAAAAGGGTGGTGCCTAAGAAAAGAGAAATACACCAATTATTTCAGATATAATAGACGATTGGAATTTTATACACTCTAAGACTTTTGCCACTAATCTTTATGCTATCTGAACTTTCTTGGCTGCCTATATATTCTTTCCAGTAAAACAGTGAAAACAAAAATACTTTGCTTAAAACAAGGAAAGAGAGAACCAGAGTTGCAGTTGCACACGAACAATTTCTCTTTGTGCCCTCTTTACAAAAACAAACATACAGGAAATTAACCTGTCCAAGATTGTACTTTCAAACAAATAATGTCATGCTTTTGAATACTCTCCAAAGTAAAGGATATGCTCCAGATTCGTTTTCATAGGACAAAGCAGAAAATAAAGCTTTCAAAGTAATCAGCTCTGGAATAATTCTTTTGAAAGTCTTCAAACTTGAGGTTTGTGAACTCCTCAAGTCAAGCTGCAGTAAACCCATAAATCCAAAGGTGACCTTTGTGAACTCATTTTTATTTTAGCAAATGAAAACTTATAATCCAAAGGAAAAAATAAAGGCTGTTGGAAATCTTCTTACTTGACTCTTCAAGCAGCTGAAATGAATCACCCTTATTGTCTTTACGCAAAGTCAGCACAGCAGCTTGCACCTAAACAAACACATAAAAAAAAAAACAAGGCCTGCCGATACCCCAAAAAAGGTACTTTGACATTGTATTAACACGTGGGTAAATATACATGTATATCGCAGTATATTTCAGTATTTTGATGGAACCATCACATTGTAGAAATGGATACTTTATGTTGTGTTCATGTTTCTACGAGCCTTTAAGATAACGTGTCACTGTATCAGCAAATACTAGACCACAGTTCTTCAATATGGCTTCTGACCCAGCAGAGTAGTTCAGTGCTGCAATTTTTCTTAATTCTGATTTGACTACTCTGAAGGCAATACCTTAACTGGTATTTAAGAATTCGTTATTCTTTGCTTGAAACTTTCATTAAGTAAATTATCTTAACTAACACAACAGATACGTCTTAGAAAAAGTTTTCAAAACATAATTTCATAACAAATAAATACAGAATCTTCATTTATGACACGCCGCTGAATTACGCATATTCTACGCAGGACATCGAATCGCTGTCTGCAGCTCACTGAAATCACAACTGCGTAATGCATCCTCAACATGGGACCTCACAACCCTCGCAACCAGGATTTAAGATTACTTTGCTCAGCTGTCCCAACTTGGCGGCATATTTACAATATTTTCGCCTAGGGCAGCACAGCAAGCCTTCTAGCTGCACTGCCCTTTGTCAAATGAAAAGGCTGGGAATGTGCTGTATCTACAAGAGAGGTGCATTCCTGTCCTTTCTTCCAGCACCGGTGCACAAATTGTAGCCAGGCACCGTCTGTGTTGTTGACATGATTGTTTTTGTGCAGAAAGGGGCACCTTCCTACACAAAAACAATAAAAGGAGTCATTTTCTTATTCTATGTGTTCTGCAGAATGCAGGAAAGAGGAAGAAGCAAGGAGAATTTCTCCTCATTACGCCTGTTTTGGAAACTGCCCTAGATTGACGCTATGTTGTAAATCTGGGGCAGTGCCAAACACCATAGGTGTTGCGTGGAAACACCCACACCAGCACCCATGGAACACCCCTTCCATGCAGTGTAAGGAATTGCCTTACTCCGTATTTACAGTGTTGGCTCGTTGTGCTTTTAATCACTATTTTTACTTAAATCTTTCAAATTGTTTATCTCCTGTTTTATTCATTGGATTTGTGTTGTTTTGGTCCCAAATAATGTATTGCACTTTACTCTATTTTTCTAAATTGGTGTGTGATTTTTTCCTGTATTTTGTTTTCATTTTATTACTGTTAGTTCTGCTGTGTAAATATTTTATACATTACCTCTAAGTTATGCCAAGCTATGAGAGGGTCAAGACCAAATTAATTTGGGGTTTGCTTTTGACTTCACCCTGACAGGAAGTGTGGCTGCTGCTTGAGTAGGGTTGCACCCCCCTCAACCAGGAACCCAATATCCTTAGTTGGTGTATAGCCATGAGGATTAGGACTTCTGTTTGTCCAGTGACATACAGTGAATTTGTATTACACAAAAAAACAACCATAAATAATTTTATACTAATTTGAGTTTTTTAAAATCTCCTTCAATTGGCTCGTTTTTACTTTTTCCAAATTCACTCTCATCATTTATTGTCAGTTCGGATACATAA
This sequence comes from Lissotriton helveticus, assembly GCF_964261635.1. NCBI lineage: Eukaryota > Metazoa > Chordata > Amphibia > Caudata > Salamandridae > Lissotriton > Lissotriton helveticus. The sequence continues at coordinate 1,504,064,249 of NC_136065.1, forward strand.
AAATAAATCAACAATGCATATCTAAAAGTCACATTACATATTTAAGTGAAGAATAGAACATATTAAAATTGGATATTATAATGTATTGGCCATTAATATACAGCTCTAATTGGTCATCCATGCGCCTGTTACACAGTTTATCCAGTGACGAACATTAGTTGTACAGATATTGGTGCAAAAGATGCAAATTGTTCAGTTTCAGCAGTTTCATTCTTATATACCAGGCTGCTTGCACAAATTTAGACACAGTATAAACAACAATAAGGCTGGTGTCTGTCTTGTATAAACTTAGCACTTCCAAGAAGTACCTAACTTCCAAATTTAAGCAGGGTAGTTTAATCCATTTTGATCTAGGCTTCTTATTTGCTGAACAAAAAATTGTACATGCTTTTCCTTTTCATAGGTGGTATTACATGCAGAGAATATATAACAATGCATGCAAATACAATGCATGCTTTTACAATGTAGTCTTTACATCATAATTACCATTACATTGCATGATTTTACAATGCAGGCCATTACAACACATTTTTTAAAACTACCATTCAAACTCATTCCATTACAATGCATACCATTGCAACGTATACCATTACAACGCATAATACTTTTAGGGCAACTGTAGGGTAAGTGTTGGATAGTGTAGGGATAAAAATTACTATTCTCACTCCAGTGAGTGCAACAGTAGGGAAAGTGTGGGATAGTGTACGGGTACAAATAACTATTCCATGTAACCCAAAACCCATACCCACCCTAATACTAAAAAATGTCCATTACTTAACTTATAATGCATTGTGATGGCATGCATTGTAATGTTATGCATTGTAATGCCATGTGTTGTAGTGACATGCAATGTAATGACATGCTTTGTAATGGCATACGATGTAAGGGCAGATGTGTTGTAACAGTTGCGTTGTAAAGGTAAGCTGTTGTAAATGCCAGCATAAATGCCAGCATTTGTAAAGCGCACTGCTGCCTCCGGAGAGGTGTCCCGGCCTTGGGGGCCGCCTGGATACATTAAGCAAGCTATTGTCCAGAGTCACATGGTGCTGAGCTAATCTGCTGCCGGGGATCGATCCGTGAACCCTGCGGTCGGGAGTCAGGCACCCTGGCTGCTGCGCCACACCTCTCCCACGTAATGACTGCGCTGTATGGATGTTTCCCCATGCAGGACGCGGGCCAGACCCAGAACTGGGGGCTGACCCACGGCTTGTGAAGGATACCAAATTCACTCTTATTCTACCTGACTGTCTGTGACTAAACCTGCAGAAAAGGAATTCAAGCTAAGCAACCCGCAGTGCCAAGCTGTGGTTGAGCACAAGGAGTTCTGTAAGGAAAGAGGAATTCCTACCAAGAAATGCACCAAACGGTTGGGCAGTGGCTCATCAGTTTCTGACAGCAACAAATGACCAGGATGAGAAAGATGATGTGGATGAGCAATAAGTGGACCTAGGTGCAGGTCCTTAGATGCAGCACACAGGGGAGAGGGATGAATTGTCTCCTGAATTGGGAATCCATTCTTGCTCCCCTTTACTCATAGTCATGGTGAATTTAAGAAAAGAGTTCAGGGAATTAAGCAACAGGGAGAATGTTTCTCCTTCCTCAGAGGTGCCCTTCCAAATGAGGAATATATCATCGACATACTTCTTCCACAGACTAATCTGTGCTTTATAGGGATAAGAGTTAGAATGGATGTATTTAGTTTCAAAATCATGCACATATAGGCATGCTAAACTTGGATCAAACAATCTCGCCATTGATATTCTGTGAGTCCACGGGAAATATTCCCCCTCATAATCGAAGATATTTGTGGTCAAGAGCACAGTAGGATGTACGGGAGTAGATTATTTATTTTGTACGTTTGGAAGCATATAAAAGTAATGATCTCTGGATGTTTGCTGCCTAGGAATTCAGCTTCCATTTTGGTAAGCCAGTCATTCTCTACCCCCATGCCAAAAAGAAAGCAAATTCCAACCATGATTTCTGGTGAGGGATCCTTTGTTAGTAATTTATAACTTCGTTCACCAATTAGAAGTCTGAGGCACTCCTCATGATGCATTGTTGTAGGTGGTATGGCCACAGTACCTTCTTTGTCTGCCTGTTTTATAACAATGGAGGGATGCCCTGCTGGTTCATTTGGGGCTTCTCTTTCATCCTATGTGACATTTTGACTGCTTGTGGTCATGTACTCTTGCAAGTATCAATCTCAAGGTTAACCACCTGTTTGAATGCTAGCACCTCAGGGGGCTTTTGGTGGTTAGGGGGTACAAAAGTGAATTTATTACGGAGATCTGTATTTATCTCTGCTTCTTCACCCCCACTCTCATCAATTGTTTAACTGAAAACTTATCTAAGTATGATTTTTTGTAGAAATCCCACCATCTCAATTCTGAGTTTAAAAAGTAATCATTGGGTGTTATGGACAATGCCTAAACCCGTATTTAGAACTCCCTTTTGCACATCAGCAAGGGTTTTACTACTCAAGTCGTTAATAGTGTCAGTGGCTTCCCCTTGTTTCTGACTGAGGTTCCATTTGGTTTGGGCCACACTGTATGGGATCCATATCTTTCCAGGATAACCTCCGGTCTTTTCTCCTCCCTCTGCCACGTCTCGTGCCTCTGCCTAAAAATGTTGAGTTTTGATAGTGCCATGGGAATGTGGAGGTGGGAGGTTTGATCGGTCGAAAGCTATGTGGTTGTGGCCAACCCCATTGACTTTGAGCTGTGGCCCTAGAAAGAAGGCGCCTTGAAATCGGTAGCTTTGTCTGCTGCCAGACATTTTGAAGTTTTTGTTCTGCCAACAGACTTGTCAAAGTCAGAGGATACGCTGGCCAATGATGATACCTCAGAGGAGCTGTTATTTTAATATGTAAATAAAAGTGTGTGACTAGAGGAGTCGCCTCCTCATGCTAGATCAGGAAGTAAATCAAGACCTGTATTAGGGTAAGCTGATTGCTTTAATGAGTGTATGGGGATTTGCACTAGACACCCAGCATGTGTGTTGTTTCTGTCATTTGCTGTTGTCACTGGAACTTTATGTGTGCTGTTTTACATAATATTATCACAGAGCATGATCTCTGTAATTTATGAATTCTGATGATGATGTTTATTTTTTTTCCCTATGTTGGCTCATATAAACGTTGGAGGTTGGAACTTCTTGTCTTATCTGGTGTGTTTGTACAGAGCACAATAGGAGCCCTCTTACAGCCCTGGCGGATGCCTTTGACCAACTCCGAGGCACACAAATGGACAGAAACATGATGGCACCTTAAAAGGGATGATAAGGGCATTGCACCCTTATTCATCCTGAGTGCACTTTTATTATTTGTGTCTGTACCTAGGGTACATCTTAATAATGGAAATGCCTGTAGTATACCGTAAGGAAAATCTTTGCAAACAATGTAGAACCCTAACCCACCTTTCAGCATGCCAAACTTTCGCAACTCACTTCTATTTAATGAACATGAGGCAATGATATTTTAAAGTAATGAAGCATTGTGTGGTTATTGCACTGTTATTTGCAGACAGCACATTTTCCATGGAAATGGACACTAAATGTGCACAGACATACAGTGTTCTAGATAAAACTATATTACACATAAATGAGGTTTGGAAATTGGGTTTTAGTGAATAAATATTATGTATGCATCACCAAGTAAATTGTCTTGATTTGTTCTGTTCCCACTGAAATCTTTTTTTTTCATCACACTTCAGAATTTTAAAACAATGTGCTTCATTTTGCTTTCCTAACTATTGAATGCGCAGAGATCATATTGAGGTATGTACATTTTGTTGTATGTTAAGAAAAAACATGATATCCTCAAGCTTTCCTTTCAAACATCATGTACCACAGCAGAATTGCCACGTAATTTATTTTATTTTTCTTTCTCTGACTGCAAAGTGAGAGGAGTTCGTAATGATCAATTTCTATGTTTAAAAAGAGCAGCTGAAGACATAGCCTTATATTTGACTTCCGTCTTTGTAGTGCAGCAAATATGAAAGGATAAAAACAAAATTTAAAGGTATCTTTATTTATTGCCTGGACTTTGGAGACCCACCACATATCGGCTTGCGAATCATCAGTGGATCGAAACCCACATTTGGGTTAACACTGCCCTAAGTTAGATATTTTTAACTCAATCTAGATCCCTGGTTTCTCCAGGCATGATCTTATATCAAAACTCCTTTTCAAATGAAGTTAAGCCCACCAGGGAATTACCACCTTACCATGGGCAGGTGCTGTAGCCGATGATGAGGCATGCCACAATATGTGTGCACACCTCCAACTGAGACTTCAGACTATACAGAATACCGCAGCCAGACTCATCCTCAGCCTTCACTGAGCAACCCACATCACATAACACCTCAAGAAACTCCAATGGTTCCCGTACAGAAGAGATGCCAATTCAAGTTGTTGACAAGGCTCTTCACAACCAAGGACCTGCGTACATTGACCACTGCCTGAACTTCCACCAACCGTCAAGGAGACTACACTCCCTTTCACATGACCATACTTCCCACATCTACCGAAGCGGAAGTGGAGGACGCTCCTTCTCCCACATCACTGCAAAGACCTGGAACAGCCTCTCCACGCACCTACAGACCCTCACCTCTCTTCCGGAATTCTGAACGATCTTCAAGACCTGGCTGTTTGAATAAGCATTCAGAACCTGCAAGGGCCTGGATACCCTATCTGCTGATTAGCCATGTTTTATAAATCCTGATTGATTGATTGATAGTGAGTAGAGATTAGGTCCCTTCGTGCCCCCACCCTCCCCCTCCAGCCCTCAACCACCAACCCCATATTGACCTTTTTGGTCTGTACCTTTCAGCTGTATTATTTTCTTTCCATCTCCTTGTATTGTACTTTTTCAAAAAAAGACCCGCTATTGCATTGTTAGTGGACTGTGATGACCAAGAAGCAATACTCCCTGATACTGTTTCTTTGTACGTGTGTAAATTTGGAATGCTCAAAATGAATCTGTGAATCTGGGACAAATTTTGCTAATCCACCATTTCGGTTCTTTGGGAATTGGGCTAACAGTTCCACGGGATCATGATTTGCACATGAGGGAGTTATGGCTGCAGCTGTCTTTACCTTTGCCATTTATCTATTTGTTATTTTGATAAAGCTTTAAAAAAAATTGCCCACTTTGATTTTTTTTTTCCCACAAAATGATTTCATTTTGACGTAAATATATATGTTTTACTAACGTGTTTTGGGCAAACTCTTTCTATATAATAGGAGTATTTCGCAGATTAGGTGACATGAGAAATATTTATGCATTTTAATTTCGGGTAAAACATACCAACAACTCCCTTTTCCAAATAATACCCTGATAACCAATTCATAAAAGACATTCAGCACTTTGTACTACTTTATATAAACGCAGTAAATAAATATATTACTAAACAGGGCCTGGCTTCTACAATCCTTGGTACGAGTGCCCAGACTACATGTGAATAATGATAAACAGTGAGAACCCCAATCTCATTCTCATAATGGATGAAACTGTTCTTTTGGCACCGTCTATAAAGCCTTTCTGACACCATTTTCATTAGCTTGCTAATGGGCCTCCGTTCCGCAGAGCTAAACATTTTTTTCCTCTGCAACGAGTAAATATAATTAACTCCCTACATTATATTTTTGTGAAACAAATGGGAGGCGGCTCGCAGCAGTTCTTTGTTGTGAGTGCACGACTCTAATTAATGGTTGTTTAACCCCGTAACTGAGCGCAGCGCTCACTGGATGAGTGCCAGGGGCTGATGGCCATTGGCTAGCTCACTGAATATTGATCTGTGTTGGTTTTACTTTTTTTTTTCATTCCTTCCCATGCTCTGTGTTCTGATCAACGGCGCCCTGTTGTCCGCTCTTGTCCTAACTTTTTTTAAAATGTCTTTTTTGATTTTCTGTATAGAGAAAAAATATTTAGTGGCTTGATAGAATCTCATTCGGATGGTGGGAAACACGACCCATGTAAACATAGAGTGGTCAGGATGAGCAAAGATAGCGAGTGGTAAACGACCTAAAAAAGTCTGCCAGGGTACTGAACGTTCAACTTTACCAGCCGCGGCCTGTGCAGGTAAGAGCGGTGGGTTGTGGGGCCAGGTAAGGAGGGATTTCGATGGATTGAGAAGAGGGAAAATTCATTATTTATTTAATTTCCCCCCTTCATCAGGCCGCGGCTGAAATTTACCTTTAATGTTCCCAATGGTAAGATCTGGGCAATACTTAATTTGCGCTGCTGGTCGCAGGTGGTGGGAACCGCAGGGCACTTGATTATGGGTATTGGACTCATTTTTTTATCATCCTATGTTGAGTCAGAGAAGGAGAAAGATAGGAAACAAACATTTGCAATGCAATAGGGCTCACATTTACACGAGTTTGAGCTATTGGCATTGTAAATGACAATGTTTTTTATGTGTTGTTTTCGAAACAGATAAATAGAAGGCATTGTCATTTACAATGCCAATAGTTTAAACTCTTGTAAATGTGAGACCTATTGCATTGCAAATGTGTTTTTGCTATACATTTTTTTTTAAAGTGTTAGAAGGGAGCGTGTCCTGCCTGAAACAGCAGGCAGGACAAAGCTGTTTGAGAAAATAGTGCTCGAAGGCAGTAATTAAAGCCTACCGAGTAACAACACATGTAACAGGGGGTGTCCTCATTGAAGGTTACAAAATGAGACAAGGCGGTACTGAGGAGGGACTACTAAGTTCTATTGACCAATGAACAGTCACAGTTTACAGTGGACAATGATACAAGCCAATGGAAAATATGGGCGGAGAGTGGGCGACAGTGGGCGGAGCTTCAAGTCCCTACCTGAATACATCATGCCTCGCAGGCCAGCACATGCGCTGCCCAGGGATCGATGAGGACGAAGAAGAAAATAGACCTGTTGACGAGAAACAGAAGGGCTGAAAAAGAGCCAGCAAGGGTGAGATAAAGAGAAAGAACATGTAGGGCAGTGTATGAAAACAACATGAAGTGGAAGCTAGATAAGAGAGCCTTGGTATTTGGCTACCCTGGCTTTTATCTGCATTGATAAGGGCTGCTGAGGAAAAAGGATCGGAAACCTGCACTCAGTTCTTCTCAGAAGTACACACCAAGTCTGGTGCTGTGCTCAAAGCCCAAAGGCAAAATTAAATTAACATTGAACTTGTGAAAAAGCAGAACATTTTTGAAACCCAGATTGGAAAACAATTGCAATGCTTATAAGTAACAAGTATTGCAGATAAATCATTTCACTGGTATGATAATGTTATTAACAAAGTATAATACTGACCTAAAGCCATTCTTGAACAAATGAAGAAAAACGATTTTACACTGTTAATGCCTCATTTGCAATACGAAAAGGAGAAAATGGATTTTGCATCAGATTTAGTATGTATGTATGCGTGTTGTATTTATTTGGTTTCATAATTAATATTTTTAAAGCGGAGAACGTGCATTGGGTATATTACATAATGCGTAACAGCTGCAAAGAATCAGTTTTCTCCATTGTTGGTCTTAGTGTAAACATTTCTATGTAATATACAAACAGGAAAACGGTAAAGCTTTTGCTTTCATTTCTCTTATGTAAACTGAGCCGGTCCTGCTGAGGGCTCTCTTGAGATCAGTAACTACATGGATCTCAGCCTTTAAGGGATGGGCCAATACCCCAATGTTGCAAGCGGGACCAGGGTGCAGGCAGCGATGACCACACCGGCATCAAGTGGGAGGGGTTAGTACAGAGGCCCACGAGTAGGCTGTGACCACAGTCCAGCTTGCACAGGACAGGCTTTAGATCAATTTTGTTAAGGTTGAGAATCTAGAGACAGCCGGCGTGTTGGTGGAAGAGCATAAAGAGATAAGAACGAGTAAGTCAGTTCGAGGAGAACATTGGGATAAACATAATTTAAGTTGTTGCCTAGTCAAATATTAGACAGAGGAAAACCATCAACTGGTGGTTATGTGTAGCATGTAACACTATCAATGTGGGCGCATTTTAGATGATTGAGGAAGGTGGCCATCTGTGTGCCTTCTCCTCTCCTGCCCCGCCCCTCCTTTTTGCATGTTCTGTTATTCATAGTACTTTTCTGTTTCTGGATGAAAGGAACAAACTGAGCAAGAAGGGGCTTCTTAAAATTGGGTATGAAAAGTCAAGTAGCCAAAATCCCCTTTTGCACCTTCAATCAATATTTAGAATATCTAAGCCTAAGACACAAAGCCAGCATGATACCCTTAAGATGAGACAATATGTAACTTCTGTCAAGTGGCACCATGCCATTCTGAGATGTATTCTCTTCTCCTTGGGGTGGGTGCACCACCCACTATGGCAGATAAGCACGCTAGTCATTGCATCCCAAATCAAGCACATTCCCTGCCCCCAATGGATGCTATTATTCTCAGGGGGTTCGGCCGCCCCACATCGTCACCATTTGGAATGAGTCAGCACCCCATCCCGAGACTGCTATTTTTGATAGAACTCATACCATGTCTGCACTAAAACCAAATAGGCAATTATTTGGTATACAGCCTGTCTGATAGTATGCCTCCTAGGCCAGCGATTCGTAACCTTTTGATTTCTCAGGACCCCAACGGAATCATTACTTGAATACGGGGACCCCCACCTAGTCATTATTGGAAGCAGGGGACCCCCGGCCTAAGCAATCTCTATATTTGCACATCAAAACAATACACAAAATTACAAGAAAAAGTATATAAACACATTTTCAAATATTGAAATATTTTGTTTAATCACAGATAGAAAAAGTATGCACATATTTAATTTTACTTCTTTATCTGCATATATAATGTAAAACAGTTGCGAACCTCTTGAGGAGGGCTGCGAACCTCCATGGGTCCTTGTCTCACAGGTTAACAACCACTGTCCTATGCCAAATGTCTATGACATTCAATCGTATGGTAGAATGAAGCATGCTTCAAATCCAAACATTTACACATTAACGAGTCTGAGTTTTTTCTTAGCCTACAGCTATAACCAGGCAAACTAGGGTAATACAAACCTTGTTTAGAAATATTGGTACGGCTACAGCATCTTTGTGCAATTGTTTTAAAGTCAAAGCTTCCTCGAACATATTTTCAATCAAGCACCTGTGCATAGATTGTGAATTAAAAGTGTTTTTCAACAGACGATTACAAAAGGAGGCTCAAAATCCAGGGTCGAACACAAAGGATTTGTTGATCACCTGTGCAAATATGGCTAAAAGTATACTTTAGTGTTGGGAAGGGGCCGTTGACATAGAAGCAGCTGATCGAAGATAGTTTCAGCTTGTGCCATCCCGCCCCCTCTTTCAGCATTGCTAACTGCTGAGTTTTGGGAGGTGCAGTCTGTGGATTTACATTGTGTTCTCTGACAGACAGAAGCAGGTGCAGCTGTAACAACTTTGGCCAAGCAAGGGGCCATCTTTGTTTTCTTGAACCTAGTAACTGTAGCCTAAGCAGGGAGCCTTGAAAAGCAGTCCTGCGAGGTTTGAGGCTGACAGTTGGTGCAATTGGCCGCTAAGGCTGTGCGCATGTATTTTAACTAATTTCTTGTGTTTTAATTTATGTGCTGCTCCTTGGCGCTACGCGCTACCTGGTAATTTGGTTGATTTTGAAAACGATTTTACCTGCAATAACGCCGCTCTTCGGCACAACGCTCTTTCCTGGGAAACCTCCGCTCTAGGCACCGATCCGCCACGGCTTGTGCCGTTTGCGGCGGCGGGGCCATTCGAGCGAGACTCTTCCGGCCTCACACACTCACTTCCGCCCTGCAAGCTCATTGGCAGGTTAGCGGGCTAGTGTGCTGAATAGGCTGAAGGCTACTTAAACATCAGTACAGCCTCAGTTGGGGGCTGACAGTTGGTGCAATTGGCCGCTAAGGCTGTGCGCATGTATTTTAACTAATTTCTTGTGTTTTAATTTATGTGCTGCTCCTTGGCGCTACGCGCTACCTGGTAATTTGGTTGATTTTGAAAACGATTTTACCTGCAATAACGCCGCTCTTCGGCACAACGCTCTTTCCTGGGAAACCTCCGCTCTAGGCACCGATCCGCCACGGCTTGTGCCGTTTGCAGCGGCGGGGCCATTCGAGCGAGACTCTTTCGGCCTCACACACTCACTTCCGCCCTGCAAGCTCATTGGCAGGTTAGCGGGCTAATGTGCTGAAGTGTGTACCCTCCAATAAAGTACTTAATGACGCAGTGGACGAAGCGCAGCGGACGAGCGCAGCGGGAGCGCCGACTTCGCGCCGAAGTCGTGCCAAAGTCCTCTGCCCGTCTGCGCCCGTCCGCGCCAGAACGGGACCAGGGGCTACTCCATCTGCCCCTGGCCACATAACATACTCCCGCTCTGACTTATTGGCTTTACAGACCCCTTCCTGTACCTTTGCCCCAATTTTTAATTGCCAAGACGCTCGATTAAAATGTCATGACTGCGCCCTTACCCTTGACTCAATCCCCTCGGTCACAGACTCCTTGTCCTCCTCTTTCTGGACTACTACTCATGTCACGCATCTGGCTTCCTCTGCTATGCCTAAATCTGCCCCTACTATGAACTTTATCAGCATAAATTGCCGATCTCTCTCTAAACACAAAAGAGATATCTTTGACCTTCTCGAGTCAGCAAGTCCTGCTGCCATGTTTGTAACGGAAACGTGGCTTAACGATAGCTCCGGTCCTGACATTGCCATGGCTCTCCCTAATAACTACACCTATCTGGGGAGAAATCGTGTTCTCAAGGAGGGAGGAGGTATAGCGATAATTTTTAAAAGAGAATTTTCTTGCAAATGGGATGACTTAGATTTTCCAAATTGCGAAGCTGGCCTTTTTAAACTCTCTCTCACTTCTCATTTCACCTTGACTGGAACCCTGATCTATCGTCCCCCGGGTTCAGCCAACACATGGGCTTCCTCTCTTCCTGAGCTCATTGCCCCTCTCATTTTACCATCCACTAACTTTCTTATAGTGGGAGACTTAAACATTCATTTTAATCTCACATCCTGTCCCATTAGCATGCGCTTACTTCAGGACTTAGCTGCCCTGGACCTCCACCTACACAACTCTGGCCCTACCCATAAAGCCGGCAATTTATTGGATCCCATTATCTCGAACCTCAACTGTATTACTCATCACTCTTCCTCTCCTGTTATTTGGTCTGATCACTTTATCGTTAACTTCTCAATCAAGATATCAGCTCACAACAATTCCTCTAGCTCTCACCCCCATAAAGCTAGTAGGAATTGGAAACGTCTAGATATAGACAAACTAAACCTCTGCCTTGACAATTCCAAACCAACGTTTCCTACTATCTCTACCAAGGAGGTATATGTGGTCAATTCCTGGCTGACAACAGCCCTAGATTCGTGTCTGCCAACCCAGAGGAATAAGTCACAGATGCATCACCCACCAGCTCCCTGGTTTAACGATTCACTTCGCCAGGAAAAATCCCGTTGCAAGAAGCTGGAGCGCATATGGCGCTCTGACTACTGCACACTTAAGAAATTAAACTACAAGGCTGCCCTCCAGGCATACCACTCTGCCTGTGACACTGCCAGAGCTAATCATGCAAACAGTACTATACTCAAGGCCCAAAATAGACCAAAGGCTCTGTTCAAATTAGTAAAAGATCTTTCTGGCATGTCCTCTGCACCAAAAGACCCTTCCTTGGATACTCCACAATGCAATGCTCTGGCAAAATTCTTTCTGGATAAAATTGACAAAATGTATGCTATCCTTGGCGCCACTCCCAATGTTTCTACCATCCCTGAGCCCGTACTTCCAACCCCCTGTTTCGTTGCTGCTGCTGATGGCATTCACACGCTTTCCCCACTTCACTCTTGGGAGCCGATATCTCTCCTGCTCCTCCAAAAATACTTACATGAAATAAAATCGCCCCCCCCCCTTGATCCGTTGCCCCCTCAAATACTGTGCACTCTGGATCCGGACCTACTTCAGATCATTTTAGATATGTTGAATGCCTCATTGGGTGAGGCTATAGTCCCTAATGAATGGAAACACGCGATGGTGGTTCCACTGCTAAAAAAGGCCAATGCGGACCCTACCAACCCTTCTAACTTTCGTCCTATCTCTCTCCTCTCCTGCTATTCTAAGATTCTCGAAAAACATGTTAATTCTCTTCTTACCTCTTACGTTGAATCTTTCCACCTTCTTCACTGTTCTCAATCTGGGTTCAGGGCTGGCTTCTCCACGGAGACCACGCTTCTTGGTGTGTCTGAGACCATCAGAAGACAGGTGGACAACGGGGAGACTGTGGCACTCATCTTGCTTGACTTGAGTGCCGCATTTGACACCGTCTCCCATTCCATCCTGCTGACCACCCTGCAATCCGTGGGGATTGACGGTACAGCCCTGGCCTGGATCGCTAGTTTTCTTTCTAATCGCACCTTTCAAGTCTTCTCCTCTGCTTCTGTTTCTTCTATCTATTCTTCCCCTCACGGTGTTCCCCAGGGGTCTATTCTCAGTCCCCTCTTTTTCAACCTTTATGTGAGACCTCTTGCTTTCTTGGCAGAGCAAGCGGGCCTCACAATATATTCTTATGCCGACGACACTCAAATCGTCTACTCACTTTCCACCAACAATCACTCTCCCACGTCTTCCTTGCAGTCTGGTTTGGAACAGATCTCCAACTGGATGCACAGACATAAACTAAAACTAAATGGGGACAAAACAGAGCTGCTCCTATTCGTTCCCAATACATCTTTGTGGGGCCCACAACATTGGCCTCCGCAGATGGGTCCGTTACCTACCCCCTCAGACTCAGCCCGTAATCTTGGCGTTCTGCTTGACAACCAGCTGTCACTGAAGCAACATGTTGTAAAGGTCTCTGCCACCTGTACCACCATCATCAGGTGGCTTAGAAAAATCACATGGATGCTTCCAGCTGATACCCTGAGAACCGTGGTCCAAGCCCTCGTCATCTCACGGATGGACTACGGGAACGTTCTACTTCTGGGCGCCTGTAAGGAGGTAATAAAGAAACTGCAGGTGGTTCAGAACATGGCTGTTCGCCTGATCTGTAACTTACCTGTTAGGTCTTCGGCTACTACCCATCTGCGCAAACTGCATTGGCTGCGAATTGAGAGCCGAATCAAATTTAAAGCCCTCTGCATTATGCACCGTATTAAAATGGATAAATCTCCGAAATACCTGTCCGCTTTGGTTCAGCAATATGTTCCCTCCCGCACGCCAAGATCTTCTACCCAAAACAAGTTTCAGATTCCGCGGGTCATCAGAGCCAAAATGGGTGGACGTTCGTTCGCCTTACTGGCTCCTTCCCTATGGAACTCTATGCCCCAATTCCTGCGCTCGGAAGTCTGCTATATGACATTCCGCAAAGGCATCAAGACCTGGCTTTTTAACACTTAACTTGCATGCCCATAGTCTTCTCTACTGGTTCATCTTCTGTATGCTTTAGTGCCGGGAAACCTCCGGGTAGCTGTGCGCTCAATAAATGCAATTATAATAATAATAATAATAATAATAATAATAATAATTGTGAGGTCACTTTAGTCTTCCTTATTTATCTGGGTGCATTATGCTGTATGATTTCCTTATTTTGCCAGATTTCCTGGTCATGATGTCTGAAATGCTATAGCTTTAAAAAGACTCAGTTAAAAAAACAGGAGGATTAAAGTATTGGTAAACAAAAAAGTGTGAGTGATTTACAAAGCAAGTTAAAGAGGGAAGAGTAGATGCATTCACTCTGAGGCGGTGGGATCCATGAAACGGGTCAACTGACAGCCATGGAATTTAGGAGCTGCCTGCTGTGAAGGGTCCATCCCTATGCGTGGCTGAGGGAAAGACCCGGAAGCTCTAGTGCGCACCACTAGTATGGTATTCCCTCGACAAATCTCCATCAATTCACTACTGCTCAGTCGCCAAGGAAAGCCTTTGTTCGAGCTACAGAGCATTTATTTTTTTAGAACATTTTCACCAGGACCAAGCACGACAGTCTCAATATCTGCATAGATTAAATAACCACTCTGACTCACATAACCGTTTTACTTTCTTTATGTTTAAAGTATCCCTGCTCGCTCCCTGCTGTAGCTTGTTGCAAGTGTCAAGGCCCCTGGAGCATGACAAACCAATATAGATTTTAATACCCCCATGCTTTGCAAACCTCAGGTCAATTTAATTCTAGATGTAGAGCAGCTGTTGGATAATGATCATTTCTCCTCGAAATGTTAACGTTTTGGGAAATTACATCAACATGCACCAATACCATCCACTAAGGCCCTGATTTCAAGCATAGATGCTATTTTGCGCACCTGATAAATTACGATACCACAGGGTATGTTATTTATTCGGTGCGATAAATAGCACCTATTATGTGCTTGTGGGGAATAACATGTGGATTTCGGTATTTAACGCACCAAAATCTGCGTGATATGACAAATATCGTGTGCTTTTTCCTCATTAAATTTCAGCAGCTTTGCCCAGCCGAAATTGAATGAAGCTTGAGTTACTAAATGCATCAAATAATTATCCATGTGTTAAATAAAACAAATCATAATTTCAACCCCTGCTTAAACAGCGATTTATATATGGGTTGAAACATAGTGAGCAACTTGTAATCAAACCCAATGTCTACCTGAGCTTATAACCACAGCTCCATTGAATTCATGTAACCCTCGTTAGACTCCTCTGCCAGATTTGTGGGTGGCACTGCTTAATATGTGACAAAATAGAAGGGGGTTCCCAGTGGGGATTTAGGATGCTGGCAGGCAACAGGGGGGTATAACAGTACAAATAGAATCCGCAAAATACCCTGCCAGGACATATATCACAGTCCCACAAGGGATCCTTCACTTTTAATACAAGGTGACAAATGAATATCAGAGCCCAAGACACCTCACACAAATTTTCATTTAGTTCTCTTTAATTTATTAATTCTTTCTCTTCCAATAGAATGAATCATAATCAGATCGTCATGATACATTTGATGACAAAGAGTAAAAAATCTCTCATGATGTAAATATTTTATACCATACATACATGTCCCACACACTCCCAGGCAACCATACTCAAATCACACTTACCATCACACTTAGTAAAACCAATCACTACCGCATACAACTGTGCATAACATTTATACTGGTACAATCAGGCCTACAGTGAAGATGAGATGTAACTGCGCAGACACAATTCAAAATTGTTGGATACAAATCAAGTCGGACAGAATTGTTAACAATGACTATAGTTCTGCTATCCACAAATATCACACCAACACGCGTTTCGGTGTACGGCCTGTTATGGCCACACCTTCTTCAGGGCGGAGATGTACCATGGGGTCGGGGACTCACAAGCTGCAGATAAAAAAATCTTTTTTCATTAAAAACATACAGATCACAGGGACAAGCAAATTACAAGAACATGCATTAGATAATTTGGCAACCTACTATATATCACATTTACTTTATATCTTTGTGGGTCAGGGCTCTGGTATTGCGAAGTCACTCTAAGTTATAGCGGTCTTTCCTCAATGGGATAGAACTGAAGGTAAACCATGATAGACCAAAAGGAGAGAGGATTGACAGTCCAGTGTTTAAACATGCAACATTCATCCATCCTGGTACACCCATACATTTATTAAAGGGCGAGAAAGGGAGTTTTGGGAGAAGGATTTCAGCTGGGGCGATAGTTTCTATGCAGGGCTGTTCAAGGGTATAAATAGACAAAGGGCTGGGTTGGAACTCCAGCTTCTGATGGGATTTAATAGTGAAAATATATATCGATAGTCAAGTGGCAGTTGGACTAGCTACTATCCATGGTTCCTTTCCAAAAGGTGAGAACCATTGCATTCAGCACCTGTATGGTGCAGGTTCTAAGGCTAGACGCATATTCCTACATTTCGTAATCAAGAATAGACAGTTTGTACCTTTGGTCGTCATAGTCTTTGTGACACCAGCATTCGTGCTCAATAATAGAGTATATGTTGTCAGGTAGCTCCAGCCGGAGCTCCTATTTTGTGGAATCAGGGATAGAGGCACACAGAAGGCTCCTGTGGAAAAGAAGGAAATAATGGTGTGTTTGTCCGTCTGAGATTAGGGATCTCTTTACATAAAAGCAAGAATGGATACTGCGTAGCGAATATACCTTGAATAGAGACACTCTTCTAAACATAAACGTTAGGGTTCAATAAGGGGGTTCAATTGACAATCATAGGAGATCAGATACTTCAAGGCGGCGCTCTGCCTCAGCTGGAATAGAGGAAGGTTCACCCGAGGGAGACCTATGCGAAACAAGAGATACGATATACATAAGCCGGGACTATTCTAGTAGGGTCTTCACGACAATAATACAATCAATGGCGAACAAGTTAGGGGGGAGTGGATTTTATTTACCTTTGCTAGACTCACAAGGGTAGTGTACAGAGTTTCTCAAGGATAGAATCAGATAAAAAGAGATATCGGTGGCTCACGGTGCAGTTTACTCCAAAGCAATTAATCTCACTGGGTCAAAGTAGTGTGAAAACCCCATGGTAGAGAAAGAGAACAATATATATAAGTTCAAACAGGGGGGGAAAACTGATATCGCCCTCAGGTCTCCCATCAAGCTAACTGTCTTCAAGTGGGACTCACCGCTATTAGCGAGCTCTGTCAGATATACAGATGGTCACAAAACAAATGGCATGTAAATCCAGCGCGGAGGTCTGGCGAAAAAACAGATCGACAGGTCCCCTATAAAAAATAAGTAAAGAACCCAATTTATTTATAAAGTACTTCACTCTCATGAATCTCTGCCCCAACCCTAGCTCCAAGGCAATTAGCCTAAGGCCGGCATTAAGAGCTAAGGGGGTTCCGCTGGGGATGTATGCTTACCAGAGAGGGCGTGCTCTAATCGGACCGCCCGGCGGCAAAAAAGGCTCTCAGGAACTCGGGCAAACCTGACCTCGAGATGCCGATATTTAAAGCTCTCGGTGCCCTATGGCAATACGGGTCGGGTTTCGCAGATAGTCTCAGTTACTGATATTGAAAACGGACTGGTTCCCCTACGCTTCCCATTTGGGCGCCATCTTAAGAGGGGTTTAATTTCCGAATTTTCATAATTGTAGAATAAACTTTACAGGAATGCAAGGGTTTCTTATTGATATGGGTCCACTCCACGGAGGGAGCGACACATGATTCGTCATCTCGCAGGTAGTTAAAATATGATAGACGAAAATTAATAATTGCTGTATTTAGACGGGTTATAATGAGAACAAGCTAGTTCCGGTGTTTATCCATGTTGGGCGCCATCTTGAAGAGGGTTAATTTTGTATGGATAGTATGAGACGGACTAGTTCCAAGGTGTTTCCATATCAAACAGCGTCTAAACAGAGGTTCCATGTAGATATATCAAGGTAATATATATTCCTCAAGATGCCTCTTTGGGTGCAGAGAATCAGAATTAAACGCTGATAGGAATTAACAGTCACATATTTAGATGGTGTAGAATCAACCTATCTGGGCATAAACTGTTAAGGAGACAGGAGTTGTATGGTGATACTTAACCATATATTGCAATCTACTGTGTAAATCAAGACAGGACTATCGATGTCAAAAGGCAGAGATGGAGTCCAAGGCTCAAATGGAGGCTAAGCCAGGACTACACCTAATCTATAATAGGTGAGGAAGTGCTCATTTTGGTATCAGGGTGTTCCATTATAGGCAGACATTAGACCACAGGCACTCTTCATTGAGGTCATTTTTGACAGAGTTCAACATAAAGATCCAAAAGACCTCTCTCATCTTGCGCAGGCCAATGGGATCTACTTCAGGTTTGGCAGAAATCTTCTGCAGAATGAACCACCTGAGATTTTTCTCCAAGTGGGATTTCTCCAGCCAATGAGAAACAATAGGAGCAGAGGTTTTTTTGTTCCTAATGTTGGACTTGTGTTCACCCACCCTAGTCCGACATTCACGCCCGGTTTCCCCTACATAGGGTAAGTTACACAGACATAAAAGTGCATAGACAATGTTGGCGGTGCGACAGTTAGTCATTTTGTTATTGCGCGCTACTGAAATGGTGCGTTCGATGGTACTCACGGAATCACCAGTAATCTCGTGGGGGCATGCATGACAAGTGCCACAGCGATGGTTGCCAAAAATAGGGCTTAGATTGGTGATTGCAGTTTGGACACTGGGAGGTGTCTCCGCCATCTTGCCTTTTACCAATTGATTTTTTAGGTTTTTGTTCCTTTTGAAAGCAAAGATGGGCCTGACAAGGGGGGTCTTTTCTTTTTCCAAATTGAGCAAGTGCCAGCTAGAATTTATTATCTGGCGTAACTTGTGATTCAATATCGGTAACTGAGACTATCTGAGACACCTGACCGGTATTGCCATAAGGTACCGAGAGCTTTAAATATCGTCATCTCGAGGTCAGGTTTGCCCGAGTTCCTGAGAGCCTTTTTCGCCGCCGCGCGGTCCGATTAGAGCACGCCCTCTCTGGTAAGCATACATCCCCAGGGGAACCCCCTTCGCTCTTAATGCCGGCCTTATGCTGATTACATGCTGTTTGTTTTGTGACCATCTGTATGTCGGACGGAGCTCGCTAATAGCGTTGAGTCCCCCTTGAAGACAGTTAGCTTGATGGGAGACCTGAGGGCGATATCAGTTTTCCCCCCTGTTTGAACTTATATATATTGTTCTCTTTCTCTACCAGGGGGTTTTCACGCTACTTTGACCAAGTGATAATTAATTGCTTTGGAGGAAACTGCACCGTGAGCCACTGATATCTCTTTTTATCTGATTCTATCCTTGAGAAACTCTGTACACTACCCTTGTGAGTCTAGCAAAAGTAAATAGAATCCACTCCCCTCTAACTTGTTCGCCATTGATTTTATTATTGTCGTGAAGACCCTACTAGAAAAGTCCCGGCATATGTATATCGTATCTCTTGTTTCGCGTAGGTCTCCTTCGGGTGAACCTTCCTCTATTCCAGCTGAGGCAGAGCGCCGCCTCACCATTTTTTCCGTCTTTTCCACAGGAGCCTTCTGTGTGCCTCTATCCCTGATTCCACAAAATAGGAGCTCCGGCTGGAGCTACCTGACAACATAGACTCTATTATTGAGCACGAATGCTGCTGTCACAAAGACTGTGACGACCAAAGGTACAAACTGTCTATTCTTGATTACGAAATGTAGGAATATGTGTCTAGCCTTAGAACCTGCACCATACAGGTGCTGAATGCAATGGTTCTCACCTTTTGGAAAGAAACCATGGATAGTAGCTAGTCCAACTGCCACTTGACTATCGATATATATTTTCACTATTAACCCCCACCAGAAGCTGGAGTTCCAACCCAGCCCTTTGTCTATTTATACCCTTGATCAGCCCTGCATAGAAACTATCGCCCCAGCTGAAATATTTCTCCCAAAACTCCCTTTCTCGCCTTTTAATAAATGTATGGGTGTACCAGGATGGATGAATTTTAGATGTTTAAACACTGGACTGTCAATCCTCTCTCATTTTGTTCTATCATGGTTGACCTTGGGTTCTATCCCATTAAGGAAAGACCGCTATAACTTAGAGTGACTTCACAATACCAGTGCCCTGACCCACAAAGATATTAAGTAAATGTGATATATAGGAGGTTGCCAAATTATCTAATGCATGTTCTTGTAATTTGCTCGTCCCTATGATCTGTATGTTTTTAATGAAAAAGATTTTTTTATCTGCAGCTTGTGAGTCCCCGACCCCATGGTACATCTCCGCCCTGAAGAAGGTGTGGCCATAACAGACCGTACAACGAAACGCGTGTTGGCGTGATATTTGTGGATAGCAGAACTAGTGTCATTGTTAACAATTCTGTCCGACTTATTTTGTATCCACGATTTTGAATTGTGTCTACGCAGTTACATCTCATCTTCACTGTAGGCCTGATTGTACCAGTGTGAATGTTATGCACAGTTGTATGCTGTAGTGATTGGTTTTTACTAAGTGTGATTGTGAGTGTGATTTGAGTATGGTTGCCTGGGAGTGTGTGGGACATGTATGTATTGTATAAAATATTTACATCATGAGAGATTTTTTACTCTTTGTCATCAAATGTATCATGACGATCTGATTATGATTCATTCTATTTGAACAGAAACAATTAATAAATTAAAGAGAACTAAATGAAAATTGTGTGAGGTGTCTTGGGCTCTGTTATTCATTTGTCACCTTGTATTTAAAGTGAAGGATTCCTTATGGGACTGTGATATATGTCCTGGCAGGGTATTTTGCTGATTCTATTTGTACTGCTTAATATGTGAACAAATAAGTGCCAGGCCCTTTTTCAGGAGGCCACCACAGCTTGCACCACCCATTGCCCTTGCCAGCACTGTCAAAGACAGTACCTACACAAATACTAACTAGCAACTGCTACAAGTGTGACAATATAGACTGCTCGAGGTCCCAAAAGCCATTAGAGTGGATTGGTAGCAGGTGTTATAAGTTGTTTTTAATGTATATAGAATTAATACACAACAGGTGTTCTGTTCATCTTTAAATTACACAAACAGCGCCATCATGTGGCAGCTCTCATAAGTGCCGTGTTGACAATGAAGTGATGCTGTGGAGCACCGGAATCCACCGGCTCAAATTAAGCAGTTGGAGGTGGATTGTACTGATTGGGAGGACATAAGGTAATGAAATGAAACAAAAAGAGTAGGGTGTTGCAGACCGTTTGTGTTGTGTGAAGTGTGAAGCAAAGGTCATTGAAACCATAATGTATGGATACTGGTATAAGTGAATCAGAGTCATTTAAGTAAAAAGGCATGAGGCATGCATACTATCGCAGAACTAAGGGTTTCTGGGATGACATTTTATTTGGAAAACTGTATTCGTCTCAAGATGTGCGGGGTGCGGGTTGGTAGGGCATAATTGTTAATGCTGAGATGTTATTTTTTAAATATACCAAGATCTGTGTGGCATGGGTGTGTCTTACGGCTCCAAACATTCTGATAGGGTGAACCAAGGACAGTGGCAAGGTTTTGTGTAACTGTTAACAATATCATATATAGGATATTTGCAATCAGGAGCAAATGTTGTTAAAATGGTTTTATGTTCAGCAGTGTCGTCAACATGCACGAGTCTGTGCAACCTTTCATCGTGACTGGGGAGCTAATGATACTGCATTTAGTGATTGTATGAGTCTTGGGTACTTTTGGGGCTACGTTTGGAGAAAAACAGCATGAGATTAGTAAACTAAACTGGCACTGGTCATCAGTAGGTAGAAGAAGGGTAGATGCATTGTATACCGCCGATTCTTGTGTCTATTGATTCTGTCCCAATGATGTCAGCACTCCACCGGGTTACCTTAAGTGGTTCAATGAGATCGACCCTACTCAGTGGGCACGACTTCAGTCTTTACTGCCAACGTTGGGCCTTTACGTTATGATTTCATGGCTAGAAGGTTCTGGTGGGTATTAAAGAACTACAGCAAAACAAGTTTTGACTTTTGGCATTTGTCTTTTTTTCTCTCATATCCGTCTTTCCCTGAATGCATGCAAAACACCATGTGCTGTGCTGTGTGTTTTTTTACAAAAGAACTTCCTGATTGCAACATGTCATCTGCCATGTCACAGATGGGCTAGCTTGGGTGACTTAAACAAATCCCTTCCAGGTCTTTCACACTGCCCGTGTTCATGCAGCAACTGTAGCAAGCCTCTCTGTAGAAGTGCTCGCAACTAATGGTTCTGTGGACTGTTTTGCCGCTAAGCCAAATGGTTAATTGATTTCTCTATGTAACAGGTTACTGGTATGCGGGCATTACAACCAAACCCTTCCCTAGAGTAGTACAGAAAACAAATGCAAAGTTGACTTGAGTGTTTTTATTTTTTGTTCAAACAGTTTTATCGAACAAATAAGCAGTTACAGATTGGATAATGGCAACACACTAGAGGGTACATTCTATGATATTGTACTACTACACAGGTAAGTATATGGTTTCTTGTACATTACATTGTCTGAGATCCTCATGACGCACAGGGTTTTCCACCATTTGTTGAAGGGAATTTCTGTGGTAGATTTCCACTCTAGTAAGACTGTTTTGGACCCCACAGCAAGCATAATATCTAGTAATAGTGTTATATTCCCAGCATAGGCCCATGTAGTGAAGCAGCTTATTTTTTATATTGTCCTCAAAATAAAATTTCAGCCGTGAACCTTTGCAAATATTTGTGTGCAAAACAATGATGGATTAGTTTCCCTGAAACTAAACTTGTTTACACATCTAGCTTCGCACAACATTCTCACAATGCCCTGAACCTCATGTACAAGGTCTATCTCTATCTTCATCCATGGGGCGACAGAGCTATCTAAATATCCATAACATCACTAATCTATAGGCACACCACAAGGCTGCTTTCTATTATAAAAGATGTGCATCCCGAAAGATTGGTAGAGGAGGCACTTCAACTGACACATAGGGTCCCTGCATGCTGAAACTTCACCATGCAGGGGTCTGACAGCTCATGCGGGGTGTCCAGTTCGTGACCAAGAAGGGGCCCTTCATTCTCTCTCACCAGGTAATGGGGTTAGATCGTCCCTAGGCGAGATTCGTGGCTCACATCTACATACACTTTAGATACACTTAGAGTAGGTTCGCATAGCACCCCAGATTACTGCCTTGTTATATGCCTGCATATATACATTGTTTTAGCACCAGGGTAGAACTATATCTACTTTTTACACTTTTAGTGCAATCACTTTTATCTGCTTCTGTCTATTAATCATTGCAGCACACGTATTTTATACAAGAATAACGTTAGTTCAAATATTTTGAACAAGAACAACTTTGGTTTAAAAAAACGTATTGAAAAAGTTCCACTGTCTACTCACTGTATACGGGGAACAGTCGGAACACAGCAGTCTTAACTACGAGTGTTTCGACCACCCAAGCTAAACCACGCATGTGCCTTAACCACGCATATGCATGGTTAAGGCAGTGTGCGATCTAGCTGCTGGCTCCTGGGGACGGAAGCAGGAAGATCTCACCTGGAAGAGAACCGCAGTGTGGTAAGTGTTTTTTTCTGGGTTGGCGGGTGGTACAGGGACGGTTTCTGGGCTGTGGGTGTCGGTGGTTGTTTTCTGGGCTGGGGGGTCCGGCTAGTTTTCTGGCTGGGTAGGGGGTTGAGGGTAGTTTTCTGGGCTTGGTGGGGTCAGGGGTAGTTTTCTGGGCTGGGGAGTTGGGGTCGTTTTCTGGGCTAGGGGTGTTGGGGTAACTTTTCTGGGATGGGTAGGGGGTCGGGATAGTTTTCAGGCCTGGAGGGGTCAGGCCAGGGTAGTTTTCTGAGCTGGGGGTTGGGCTAGTTTTCTGGGTTGGGTACAGGGTTGGGGTAGTTTTCTGGGTGTGGGGGGTCGGGAAGTTTTCTGGTCTGGGGTTGGGCTACTTTCCTGGGTTGGGTCGGGGTTTGGGGCCATTTTCTGGCTGGTGGTAGTTTTCTGGGCAGGGGGGTTGGGTTAATGATCTGAGCTGGAGCGCTGTGGTAGTTTTCTTGGCTGGGGGGTCGGGTCTGGGCTGGGGCGTTTGGGCTAGTTTTTAGGGCTGGTGGTTCGGGGTAGTTTTCTTGGCTAGGGGGTCGGGTACTTTTCAAGGCTGGGTGGTCGGAGGTCGTTTTCAGGGTTGGGGGTTCGGGCTAGTTTTCAGGGCTGGGTGTCAGAGGTAGTTTTCAGGGCTGGGAGGGTTGGGGTAGTTTTCAAGGGTGGGGTAGTTTTCATGGTTGGGGAGGGTTGGGTCGTTTTTTTTAATTAGGGGTTAGGGTATTAGACCTAAGGGCAGTGGAAGGGGTTGGGGTAGTTTATGGGATAGTGCATGAGGATAGGAGGGGGTTGGGATAGTGTTTGTTAAGGGACAGAGGTTCAGGCCTCAGGAAAGGGGAGGGGTATGGGTAGTCGGGGTAGTATTTAGGGCTTAAGGGAGGGTGGGCAGTTTTTGAGGCTCAGGGGGTCAGTAGTTTTTTAAAATAGAGGTTTGGGTTTTAGGCCTAAGAGCAGTGGAAGGGGTTGGGATAGTTGTATGGACAGCGCAAGGGCATGGAAGGGGGCCAAGGTAGTGTGTAAGGGTTAGGCACAGCATGGGGGCTGAGAAGGGGGTTGGGGTATTTGGACTCCGGGTGGGAAGCGGAGCTGGGGGTGCAGTTTATAACTTGGGTATGGGGATTACGACCTTAGCCATGCATACCCCTTTACCATTCATGCCTTTACCGCAAAATTATGTGGTAAAGGCATGCTTGGTTAAGGAATGTGTGGTTAAGACGCATTTTGTGGTTTAGACTGCTTGGTAGAGACATGCATGGTTTATCCAGTCGTGCCTCTATCATACAAAAAGTTGTATTCTTCTCTGGGAATAAGTGAGCATGAGTGACTGAGCAAAAGGTTCTGTACTGTTTCCACGATTCCTGAGGGGTCAGAGTTGTTATGTTCAGTGGTTGCCAGGAACCATCTGCTCCCTGATAGGAAATATTTTATGAACAAATCAACAACAAATCAACAAAAATCCAATGTAGGGAACCAGAGGGATGAGTTTTTAAAGATGTACCACTTCATAGTGCTTAAAAACCTATAGCTTCACCATGGGACATCTGGTCATGCTTGACTGGGACAAAGTCAAAATTTGAGGCCGATCGCGATGGAGCCCTGGTCAGATACACTAAGTGGGAGGCCACTGTCAAATTGTTACCTTCACACTTAGAAACTTTGGAGCTTTTCTTCCAATGTCACTCGACCTCCATAGCAGACCAGATACGGAGAGGGTTCTTTCTGTGAGGCACCAATCAAATCCTGGTAGTCTGGAGCTCCAGAACTTTCAGCAGGATGAACCTGAATTCCAGGCCAGGTCCTGGTTGAAGGTAGTCGACTTGACTCTCATGGTGATTTTTCACACATATTCGCCAAAGTTTTCCAAACTTCAGGAGGTGTTTCCTGAGGGTCTCCTTGTGGTTCAAAGTGTCCAAATCACCAATCCAAATGTCTACAATCTCCAAGATTGTCTCTGGGATGTTTGGACTACATTCCCACCATTTACCAGGCCAAATTCTTAAAAGTCCACTAGACGCACTCCAGTGTGGGAACTCTTGGAAGAGATGATGCAGGTGGGCTCAGTAAACCTTTAGCTTGCCGGAGTCCGCTCCTTAATCCTTTTTGAAGCAAGATGCAGTCCCCAGGGCTGTAGTACCATATTGGTACAAAAGGGGGTGATGATGGACGGAGCATCTGAACCAATCAAACACTCACACCCAGTCAAAAGATCTGGGTTTGATCCATCACCGTTTTTTAGCCCACTCTGCCACCCCAGTTCAGACGTGGCTATATGCAAATCAGTCTGACCCTGTGCCTCATGGGAACAGTCCAGCCCGAACTGCCAAGCCATGCCTTCCCTGGACCGGAAACAAGATTCCGAGGACCGGTCTCTGGCATTCCAGCCGTCTTCAGCCCGGCTTGCTCGAATCCAGCAGCAGGCGGGTAGAGTCTAGGTCTCTGGGTACAAATCCAGATTCCAGCAGGGCAGGTATTCTTCTCCTTGTAGTTTCAGGCAGCAGATCTGAGAGACTATGCAGCTCTCACATATTTATTCAGTGTTCTGGGGCGACAAGTAGGGGGCATCTCAGTTCAGTGAGATGGTGGATGCCACCAAAAAGCATGATAACTTCCTCCAAAGTTTAGCATAGTCTTGTCACACAAAGCACTGCACTTCCAAAATCCAACAAGGTTGATTTCGCTCCAGACGAGTAAGAGCTGGCTAAACCAACCCAAAGTGTGGCTCATTTATTTTATCTCTCCTCCCCTTGACCTCTGCAAATTCCTGTCCTAAGCCTGCCATCTGGCTGGGTCAGAGGACGTGGGGCTAGGTATGCCTGGCATTCCTTACTGATCTGCTTTCTCTATGAACTCAGTTTGATTTATCCAGCCACCTCTGGGAGGGTAACAATAAGGTAGATTATCACTTTTAAACTACTGCCCTTATCACCAAAATCAAGTTTGCACACAATTTACTTTTAAAGACAGTGTGCAAAGCCAGGCTGGGTCTCTAACTTCCATGCCCTATTACATACTAGGGACTTATATGTAGTTTGAAACCCCCAGCCCTATTATGTACTAGGGACTTATAGGGTCTGTCAATACCAATTGTGAGAATTTACTTTTAAAGACAGGCTGCAAGTCAAGACTGCCTTTAAAAGGACAGCAGGTACACAGCAGTGCACACATGCAAGTGCAGAAAATCTGCTGGGCCTCTAAACCTCTGTGCTCCATCACATACTAGGGCCTTATAGGTAGATTGCCCCTCCTGGCCCTACTTTCTACTAGGGACTTATAGGGTCTGTCATTGTCAATTGTAAATGTATGTTATGTTATGTTAAAAATATTTATAACGCGCACGGTCACCAGACGGTTTCATGGCGCTCAACAAACAATAGCAAGGAAACAAAGCAGCAAGTTACTCATGAGCTAATTGAAAGAAATGAGTTTTAAGTAATTTCCGAAAGCAAACATAACTGGGACAGAGTCTGAGTGAGATCGGGAGGGAATTCCACAATGTGGGGGCCAAGAAAGAAAAACACAGGCCTCCATGCTTTTTGAGTTTGTACCTTGGGACAGTCAGCAAGTTGGGAGAAGTGGACTGGATATCTCTCGAGGGAATGTGGCGCTGGAGGCTATAAGTGATGAAAGCAGGGGCAAGATCAATGAGAGCCTTAAAGACAGTGCAGCCAAGTTTAAACATGCAGCGGTAGGCCACTGGGAGCCAGTTCAGTCTCCTCAACAGGGGCGAGACATGGTGATGTTTGGGCTGATGGAAGACCAGTCTGGCCGCCTGGTTCTGCACCAGCTGCAACCGGTGGAGATGGTAAACAGGTATCCCAACGTAGAGAGAGTTGGCGTAGTCAATACGGGAGGTGACAAGAGCCATAATGACGAGTATGAGTGCTTCGGTAGTAAGAAACCTTCGAATTTTGCAGATCCTGCGTAGGTGAAAAAAGCAGGATGATGTAACAGCATTAATTTGAGGCCTCATAGACAGATCACTACATATAATTACGCCTAGGCTCTTTACCAAATTGACAGGGCAGGGCGGGGGGCCAAGGGAGGGGGCCAGAAGCTAGGGTTCCAGGAGTTAGCTGGCCCACCCATCAGCACCAACTCCGTCTTGTTGGGATTGAGCTTCAGCTGGCTATAATGCATCCACTCAGAGATAACAAGCATGGTGGATTGGAAATTGGCACAGGAGGAGGAAGTGGGATCGACAGGGAAAATCAACTGTAAATCGTCCGCGTAATTGAAAATGGTAACCGGGGTGTGACGGAGGGAAGCAATAAGAGGTTGCATATAAAGGTTGAATAAAAGAGGCGACAAAGCAGAGCCCTGAGGGACTCCACAATAAAGAGAGGAATAAGGAGCAGAGAAAGTGGACAGATGAACTGCCTGGGAGCGCTGGTGCAAGAAAGATCTGATCCATGTTAGGGCCGTGCCCTGAATTCCCGCGTTGTTGACACGGTCGATCAAGATAGCATGATCAACCGTGTCAAAAGCGGCCGACAAGTCTAGTAAGACAAGTGCCTGGGTAATGTTCTTGTCGGCGCCTTGCCTCAGCACATCCATTACGGCCACGATAACAGCTTCGGTGGAATGAGCTGGCCTGAAGCCGGCTTGCTGGTTATCCAAAAAGGAAGAACCCTCAATGAATGCGCTGAGACAGCGAGTAACATAAGTCTCAAAAATTTTCCCCAGATAGGGGAGAAGGGAGATCGGTCGGAAATTACTCAGGACTGAAGGATCGGCGCCAGGCTTTTTTAATATAGGGACTACAATCGCCTGTTTAAAAGAATCCGGGACTGTACCTGTGGCAAGCGAGTTGTTAAGAAGTGCCAGCGGGGGCTCAGGACAGGCCAAGAAGACTTCTTTAAGGATATGAGGGGGACAACAGTCATTAGGGGAGCCCGAGCTCACCGTATGTAGCAAGGAGATAAACTCTGTCGAAGAAATGGGAGGGAAAACATCCAAATGACAAGAGTTCATAGGGGGTAGAGGTGGAGGGGTGGGGGAAGAAGGAAGGGGGATGTTATTTTTAATGATGGAAATTTTGTCGATGTAGTATGAGTTGAGGGAATCACAGAGGGCTTGTGTGGGTTGTGGTTGGACAGTAACACGATCTGGCAAGGTGAGTTCCTGAACAATAGAAAAAATGTCCTTAGCCTTAGAGGCAGAGTCCAGAATTTTCTTAGAGAAATAAGAAGTTTTAGCCAAAAGGATAGATTTTTTATACTGTTTCAATAGATCAACAAACGCGTTTTTTAAATCAGGGTCGTGGTTACGTCTCTATCGGCGCTCAGCTTGGCGGAGGGCCAACTTGTCCAGTTCCAATTGATCAGTGAACCACCGCTGAGCGTCATGAGGACATTTGGTTTTAATAATTCTTAGCGGGGCCAACTTATCGCTAGCGGATACCAGCCACTGTTCAAGGGCACCGGCCTGGTCAGTGATCGAGGTCGGGTCCCTGGGAGCTGTCGTGGCTAAAATGGAATGGGATTCTGTGAGGTTAGCGCTTTTCCAGTTACGAGCGATAAAATTGGTAATAGGAGTAGGGTGAATAGGCGGAATGAAATTAAGGGAGAAAGAAATAAAAAAAATGGTCAGACCAAGAACAGGGATACACTGAAGGAGGGGAAATGTCAAGATTGGCCGTCCAGACTTGGTCCAGGGTATGGCCTTAGCTATGAGTGGCTACTGTGATGTGCTGGCTGCAATTCAGACCAAGTAAGAGATCAGTAAATTCTTCAGAAAGACTGCTTTCGCGAGGATCTGACGGCCAATAATTAAAATCGCCAATGATGAGAATTTTTGCAGAATTAATAACTAGCTGAGAGACAAAGTCACCGAACTGTGGGGAGAAAAGGGACATGTAGTCAGGGGGGTCTATAAACAAGAACACAAATAAAGGAAAACCTAGGAGAGGTAAATTTAAAAGTGAGAATGTCAGTTTTAGAGAGAGTAGAAGTTTCGAGGGTAGTGAACTTATGCTGGGAGCAAATAATAGCTGCAACCCCCCCTCCTGCTCTCCCGACTGCCCTATTAGATTGTAAGATATAGTAGTCAGTGGGGATAGCCGCAAGGATGTCCGGGGCAGAGTCATCAGTTAACCATGTCTCCGAAAGAAGAAGGATATCTACTTTATTATCGTCCAGCAACTGGAATATCTCGAGCTGATGCTTCACCAGCGAGCGAGTATTAAGGTAGACTATTACCAATGAATGTGGTCCAGGAGGCCCAGCGGCTGGTGGAGGTGTAGGGAAATCAGTGCAGTTTGGGAGAATACTCAAAGCAGATATACCTAAAGGGGGGCCCAGAGAAGTCAAAATACCACAGTCCCTAGCAGCACCGGCAGCACGGGAATGTAGGGGCCCAGAGTGTTGAAGGGCGAGGAGATCAACGGAGGAGTAGGTAATCCGTTGGGCATAGTGGATGGCTATTGGCCGCAACCGGCCGCGGACGGGCGCAGACGGGCTTAACTTTGGCACAACTTCGGCGCGAAGTCGGCGCGCCCGCTGCGCTCGTCCACTGTGCTTCCGCCATGTCCCCATCTTAAATACCCCAAGGAGAGGGAACAACTAGCACGCTAACCTGCGTGGAGAGTGTGGAAGGCAGGAAGTGGTGTGGGGCGTGTTGCTCACGAAGAGACCCTCTGCTCGATCGACACACAGCCGTGGCGGAACGGGGTCAAGAGCAGAAAGAGCAGCAAGTAAGTAGCGTTTAAACAGTTTAAAAATAGCATCAAGTGTCTTAAAATCACACCAAAGCAATAAGCATAATAAACAGAAACACGGAGGAGGCTAGCGCTATGGGAGCTTCGAGCAGCCTGAATCGCCGCTATCGTCACAGGGAGCACAGAGCCCGCCCCTAGAAATAACCTAGAGCTCCACAACAACTAGCACGCTAACCTGCGTGGAGAGTGTGGCAGGGTACATGTAATGTACCCTATTACATGTACCTTTTTAAACATGCCACTGGCCCTGGGACTGGTTAGCAGAGGATCACTGGTCCTGCATAAACTAAGGTCTGCAGGTAGGTAAGTGGGTGTCTCCCAATAAAAAAGACCCTCATACACGCGTTTGTTTCTTTATTTCTCGTAGCGGTATATGATGTGTCCCCGCTCGTTTTAACACGTGAGTGCGTAATCCTTGGGCCAGTTCTTTTGTGTGCACCGTCCGCCAGGAGGCTTTACCTTTGGTTAAGGCAGTAGTGATCGTGGAAAAAGTGAGTGGAAAGGTGGTGATATGTTAAAAAATTGCCCGGACAGCCAGAAGTTTAGACTTTAATGAATCTGGATTCGGACAATAATAAAAATTAATTAATTTGTGCAGCTATGGAATTGGTTATGGATTCTAGCGCACTTAGATGGTGTGATATAAAATGGTCGACATGTTTCAGCCTCTGTTGCCAATTGGTCATTAGGCTTTCTTCAGGACCAGCAAGTGGTGAAGTGAATAAAGGTGAAAGAATAGGTAAAATTATAACCTGATTCTTCTGGTAGTAGAAGGTCGCATTGTACCTCTACGAATTTCAAGCTACGCTTCTTCAGGGAAGGGGGCGTACAGAGGGAGGTTGTACTTAGACCTTCGCCTCCGTTCTTGCAGCATGTGCTGTCTCTACCACTCTTCCTCAAATTCCGGGTGAAGAGTGGTACTACCAGAAGAATCAGGTTATAATTTTACCTATTCTTTCACCTTTATTTGCTTCATTGAGTAATATGAATGGTCCATGCATTTTAGGGTTGAGCATTTAGAGTCTTCCAAATAGCTGATTGTAGCTGCTTCAGTGAGTTTGACTGAAAAACCCTTAAGGTCATCGCGTATGGCTCGGATGTAGTGCTGTTTTTAGTGTCTTGTGCCAAGCTGTGAGGTGCCCCAAGATGTGGCATGATGACTTCAATGTTGGCAGACACGTCCCCCTTTATTTTGACCAGGGATTCTGGCATTGGAGGGTCTGGTTTTGGGCATTTATTTGCGGCTTATTGTCCTGGAGTCTTTGCACTCCCTTCCCCTTGGATCAGCCATATTGAATTGAAGCAAGTTCACCTTCACAATTTGTAGGGATAATAGCGCTGATCCAGAAACGCGTCCAGGGGCCTGTTTGCTCTATTTGCTTATCTTGTCTCTTGCGGAGAGATAGTTGGTCTGTGATGTTACTGGTTAGCAAGATTAGCCAGAGGGGCCGAAATTGTTAACTTGGAGTCATGGGCATTTGGTGAGTAGACTGTTCATTGGGATACGGCAAGGCAGTGCACCTTTGAGTCTCTGAATACTGTTGACTGTGGCAGGTGTTTGCAGAGCCCTATGGATGTGGGTGAGTGAGCTGGGAGACAGCTGCATTTATCAGGACGATCTTATTAATTGCAGGTTGTTAGACCTGGCATCGTTGGCGTACGTCTCCCTTCCATTTGTGACGGATTGCCTCTTTTGTTTTGATATGATTCTGCTGGATTTATGCTTTGGGCATTGTGCCACTGCTAATCAGTGCCACTGTGAAAGTGCTCCTTATGTTAAAATTATGTACTAATCGGGATATTTGATTTACATGTCAGCCCCTAGTACAGTGCACCATATGTGCCCAGGGCTTGTAAATCAAATGCTGCTGGTGGGCTTCCAGCACTGGTTATGCCACGCACATAAGCAGCTTGCAAAGTGTGTCTCAGGCCTGCCATTACAATGCCTATGTGCAGTCTAGCACTGCAATGTCGACTTGGCCAAGTGCACCCACTTGCCAGTCCCTAAACCTTCCCTTTGCTTCATATTAGACACCCCTATGGTAGGCCCAAGGGCAGGGTGCATTGTAAGTATAAGGTAGGGCATGCTCTGATGTGTGCAGCATGTTCTAATAGTGAATTACAGCCATTTTCGTTTTTCACTATTGAAGGCTACCTGTTCTCATAGGCCAGAATGGGCAGTTAGATTATTACATTCTTATAATCCTAACTGACTCAGAGAACATGGTAGAAATTCGAATTTAGTATGCCTGAACTCAGAATAATAAAATTCATCTTTTAGTGAAGTTTTACAATTCTGTGTTTGCAAATACCACTTTTAGAGAGTAGGGATTTGCTTGCCTAACCATTGGAGCCTGCCTATGCTGGGTTGTGTATTCCTTGTCTGGTTTGTGAGTGACAGGGCTGGGGGATTCCAGTTGACATGCTGGGACAGCCCAGTGGTGAATAGGGAGATCTGCATCTAGATGGGAGGGAGTTGCACCTGGGACCTGAATAGGGATGCACCTTCCTTCTACGATGCTGGCTCCACCTCCTGTGGCTTGTCTGATGTCTCTGCCCTGCACAGTGAAAGGAAGAAGAGGGTCATGTAAACAAAGTGCTCAGGAACTGGCTTGAATTAGGCAGAGGCCTCTCTGCCTTCAGAGAACAAAGGATTTTGGGGTATACATTTTGGGACCCTGATCCCAAGAAATTAGATCACTTCTGGAACAAGAAACCTTTCTGCCAAGGAGAAGAACTAAGGAAGCTGCAGGAGTTGTACTGTCCCTCTGCCAGTGTGATGTTTGCTAGGTTGGCATGCAGTAGTTGCTTCATGGCCAAGGGAAAGGAGAAGGAACTTTGTAAGGACTTTCATCTACAGAATATTCTCCAAGGGCTTGAACTGTGCTTGCCTCCGGCTGAAGTCTCAGGGCCAAAAGACTTCACCTCCAGCTCCCTCTTGAATTTCCTTGCTGGGAATTCTGACTCCAGTCACTTGCGTGCCGCTGGGAGCTGGAAGCGCGACGCATCGAGAAGAAGCGTGCCGCCGCCGCAGCTGAAATCATCGTAACGCTGGAGAAGCGTGCCTTCGTCGCATCTCCCTGGAAGCGTGTGTTCATCGAAGCTGTCTCCTGTTGCATCACCGGAGAAGCGTGACGCCATTGAGAGAGTCACCATCGCATCACCGGAGAAGCGTGTCGCAGGGCCCGTCGTGGCTCCAAAGTACAAGTCGCAAGGCTGCCATTGTATCGCCGCATCAAGGGCGCCATCTTCTCGCATCGCAACCGGATCATCGCATCGCATCAAGGCGCCATCTTGCGCACTGCAACGGGCCCGCAGGCCGAGAATCTACGCATCACCTCCGCACCGGTAATGCTCACAACGAGTCCCTTACTCTGCACAAGCATTGAGGAAGGACGCAACCGTTCCCCCGGGTCACGGAACCGACGCATCTCCACTTTTGCGAGCCTTTTGTTCACTTAGCGTTACGCATCCAGGTACTTTGTGGAGAACTTTGTCGCATTTACCAACAACTTGAACTAAGAGACTTTAATCATCTTTTAAGTAGTCTTAAGTGTAGTAATGTGGATTTTTGTCGTTTGTGGTCTTGTGTTTAAGTCTATATAAAAAATACTTTTTTTTATAAAACCTGTGTTGTGTCCATCTGTAGTGTTATCACTGTATTACTGTGCATATTCACAAATGCTTAACACACTGCCTCTGAGATAAGCCCGTCTGCTTGTGCCAAGCTACCAAGGGGGTGAGCAGAGGTTATTAAGGAGTGTAATCCCCTTATCCTGACTTAGAAGTAAGGGATCCTATTTGGACAAAGGTTGATACCATTGCCAACTAGAGACCCCCAGATCTAACACAGGTCATCTCTTTGGTAAAACGCAGGAATTATGTGAGCAGGCATCAGCCTGCGGTGGGGGTGCCTGTCTGTAGTGAGCTACAATGCGCAGTAATGTGCCCCTCCTGGTTTTGGACCTTGTTTTAGACTTTCTTTCAGCCTTTCAGTTCAAATGTTAGCTTCCCCTCTTAGAATTCAGACCAAAGCTTTCCTTTTACGTTTCTTATTAGCCTTTTCTTTTGATCTTCCTTTTAGAATGCCTACAGTCTCTTTTTAGCTTTTCTTAACTTTTTCTTGTCTTTCATCCCGTAAGTAATCGTTAGTGATCAGCAGAATCAGCATAGCGTGCTTCCGTGAGCTGTGCACAGCGTGGTTTGCATGGCGGAAGACAGAATGGATGGAGCCACCATCTTAAGGTCAGGCATCATGTGGAGGACAGCCTGGCTTTCGAAGGCGAACTCAGGCTACTGCAGGTACAGGTCAGAGTCACAGAGGAGGCAGTGCACCAAAGTCAACATGCTCTGGCAGCACTAAGCAGGCGGGAGGCCCCGATGGTTAAGAGAGAGATGATGATGAGGCAGCTGGAGTGGGCGGGCTAGGCCACTCGGTGCAGGTTAGGTCAGCTAGGCCACTCGCAGAGGGCCCACTCTGCCAAATGTTGGGGGTTAGTGGACACGCTTGAAAATAATTACAGAGATCCCGGTAATGAAATGCTCAAGAAACAGAATGCAATTTTAGGGGACTTAAGTAGTGGGGCGTTCAGTTCAGTTAAAGCTTGCTCAGGAACGTTGTTATGATTGGAATAGGCTGAACACTGCAAGTGGGAGCCTTGCAGTGGTTACAATTCACTTATATGCTGCTGGCTTTAGGGTATCATGGGAGTATGGTCATCCACCATCACAGGGGACCGGCGTTGTCAAGTAATTGCTCTGTGTGACCGCAATCAGATGCCGAGCTGGGGAGGAAAAACTGTGCCATGGTGTTCGTCAGGGAGATGGTAGCCATCTTGATAGGCCTTGTTGTTGGGTATCCAGAGAGGAAGGCTGGGCTCCCCAACAATGTTGCCGCCGTGTTTTTGTTGATAACGTTGCTATGGGTAGACTGCGCTTTGTAGCCAATGTCATAGCACTTCTTGTGTCAGGAAGATTGAGCTGTGCACAAGTGAATAGAGTACGGAGCTGGCAGCTCAGGTTGCCATCGGTCTGGAGTGCAAGCCTCACACCCTGAGTTTGTTTGACTATATGGAGATTGCACTCATGTTGTACTTTTCTGTGACAGGCATAAACCTCTACCACATTTCCATTCACCTGTCTAACTGTGCCAGGGTATTCACTAGAGAAATTAAATACAATGTTTCATTGTGGTGAAAACCACATTGGTAAACTATGGTCATATCTAAGGCATGCCTATACATGCATGTATCCCAATGTAAGTGACCCCATTTGCGCTGCTCTTGTCAAAAACAATTGGAGTGTAATGTTCACATTAGAAAATCTACATACATAATACCCAACCTGACTTGTAACATGTATGGTCTCTCACCATCTCAAACAGAGATGCACTGTTTACGGTATACCAGCTGCGGGTCCCTTCGTGTCCCGGTGGGTGGAAGGGACCCGCAGCAGGTATACCGGCGGAGGACACAGCAACACCAAATCGGCATAGCAGTGCCTCCACCCCACGCCCCGAATCTGCCTTAGCATGTTGTAGCAAAAAAAATGTCTGCTACCGATAAGTGCCCGTGAGTACTTGGACACTTATTAATTTTATACACCACACACCTTCGCGAGTGTGTAGGTACAACACTGTGACACGTGGCACCCTCTTTTTGCCCTCACTTCACTTTTTTGGTCCTGAAGAAAGTCCCGTTATACACCTAGAGAGGACTGAAACATGTAGAACGCCGCACATAAGTCAACACACAGGAAGAAAGTTCCAGTTGTAGTTGCATCTCACATAATTTTAAACAATACCCTGGGCCGCCAAGAATAAAACATTAGGTAAGGATTCCCAGAGGTATTTTTAGATCATCTTCAATTACACCACACTGTTGCACGAAACCCACTCCGCTGTAGTCAGGCGTCGAAGCACAACCAGGTGGCACTCGGCCACCTGGTTGGGACACCGATGATGAAGCATGACACCAACCAGGTTGGTGTGTGAGGGGTCTTTTAACAACACCCAATGGGTCCAGTCCCTAGGCCACTAACATAAGTGACTAAGAATACACACACACACATAGTGGGCTTGTCCACATTGTTTCTATATATTACCCTCGGGGACAGGACATGCTCCTCAAAACCCTTGCTCTCTGATTGATTTGCTGACACAATAGACTAGTGTCAAACTCTTTGTGAGTGTGTTCATGTTCAAAGGTTTGTGATGTGCAAATGTGGTAGGTGGCAGCTCCTTCATCTCATCAAGTCAGATGGCCTATCCTGCCAACACCTATGCTCCTTTGTGTCACTGTCTGGGAGCAATAAATAAAGACCAATTGCCAGTCTAACTTTTTAAATACACTGCACCCTGTCCTTTGAACTGTGTAGGTCCTACCCCTAGGGGTGACTTATATGCATTAAATTGGATGGTTTAAGCCTAGTGAAAGGTACATTTTGTGAGGTCGAAATGGCAGTTTAATGCCACACACATAGGCTGCAATGGCATGCCTGAGACATGTTTTACAGGGCTTCTTAAGTGTATGATACAATTAGTGCTACAGGCCCGCCAGTAGCATTTAATTTACAGGTCCTCTGGTATGTAATACCACTTTACTAGAATCTTACAAGTACATTAAATGTGCCAATTGGGAGTAAGCTTATGTTACCATGTTTAAAGGAGAGAGCACCCTCACTTTAGCACTGGTTAGCAATGATAAAGTGCACAAAGTCCTAAGGCCAATAAAACGAGATCAGCAAGAATTGAGGAGTAAGACTCAATGTTTGGTAAAGAGTACATGACAGAACTCCTACAACTTCGCCATGTAGACATTTGTCCTCAGAATCAATGGAACACATATTGAATCAGGGAAATTCCAGCTAATCCTACCACAACACCCAATGGCTTTAGTTGTGGAACCCGGGGGGGCCTTAGAAATGCTGCCAGAGGTTATAAGACCACTGGACAAGAAGGATAGAACACTGCGGGGCTTTGAGCTGATGGGCCTGGGCTTCACGAAGACCTAAACGTTGCTAAGTATTGGGGAGGAGAATTAACAAGTCTGGCAGAAAAGACATCTGGAAGGAGGGAGAAGGATAATACTAAAAATATACAAATTGGTAAATATCTATACAAACACCAAGCACACTAACTGTTACAGTGTGCAACATTACCAGAAACTGACAGAGCGGTGAGATCATATTAACGACAATATAGTGCTATATGAATCTCTGGTAACTTAACATTAAAATAATTAATTATACTTTGTCCTGAAAATTGTGAATGGAAATATAATGACAAAGTACCTTGTGCATGAGGTGATCTTGTTGCCATGTCCAACAATGGCAATGCCATTGCTTCTTGGAGCTATGTTGGCAGTATATAAATTGTGTTTTTATTTTAAAACATCATACTGATTGTATTAATTACTAAGGTTTTGTAAGATATTTGCATTGCAGTATACTACTCAAAGAATTGCGTTAATTTTCTAGCCATTAGATAAGACCATGGGCACAGAGCAAAATTATATAGTGCTATGCTAACGCTCCCACAACTCCTAGTACATTTAGGCCCTAATGTCTTTGTTGTTAAAATTCACCCCTCCCTCTTTCTCAGCATGCCTCTCAAGTTTTCTTACTTTAAGAAGATATTAACTTTAAAACTTTAACAAATGTAAGCTGCAAGGTGGGTGGTATGGTAGGGTATTGGCGCTCCTAAGCAGTACGCAAATAGTGTATTGGAATGCTAAAATATATAAAAAGGGGTAGGGAGAAACACCCTTCTACCTTAACTGTGGAATAACCACTCAGCAACACAACATCACAATCCCTTGCACATGCTGACTAGCATAAACAAGTAGATATTAGTAATGGACTGGTTCCTTATTCGTGGACATGGGCTAAAATGTGGCAATTCAACGTAAAATTGTCAAACCGAGTCAAGACTGCAACCCCTGTTTATAAGTGTATCCAATGCAATTCCCGGCGACACCCAGCGTACTCCCCGGGAAGTGAACTCCACATTAACACGCATTTCGCAACAGTCAACAATTATTTGGCAGATGCTCCACTTGGATGGTCAATGTGTGCAAGAGACTGTGTTGTTGTTTAACAAATGTATTACAAATCCGTTAGTCTCCATGGTTCCAAAGCAACATTCTAAACCCAAACAACACATGCGTACAGCACCATGATATTCGGATTCATTGAATAACACAAAGAAAGAATGTATAAAAATGTGAGCGCCTTTGGGAGATGGAATACGAACCCTAAGCAAACATGTTGTATAGAGTGACCATACAACAATACCCCTAACAAATCCACTAAAGCTAACTACTACACTGAAACCATTTCAGATTCAAACCCCCACTCCCCGGACCTGTTCTTGATTGTCAACAACATGCGGTACCCGTGCGCTTTAAGGAAGATAAAGATTTGCCTTTCCCAATCACTGTGTGGTAACTTAGGGACAAAATTGAGCCCATCTATCAGAACTTTCGCATAGTAAACCTTTTGGAGCTATCAGCTGAAGCTGGGGCTAATCCCCATAAAGGAATTCCCTTGGAAGAACCCTCAGCGCTTATCGAACAAGTCATCACTAGTTTGCAGTCACCAAAATCTGCATCACCAGTTGATCCTATCCTCCATCAATTTTTCAGCTTTTGGGTTCTGCAATTGCAGTCCCCTTGAAAGAGTTGCTCAATCTTTCTCCATCACCCACACATATGCCTGCAGGCTGGAAAAAAAGAAGTCATCAGACCTCGGATAACAAAACCAATAGTGGGACCCTTCTCTTTTGTCTAATTAGACCAGTCTTATTGCCTCCTCTCGGTTCAGAATTCTGGAGAAAGGCGGTAAATCCCCGGCTCTCATCTTATTTAGAGGAAAACTTTCTCTTAAATGGCATTCAATCTTGTTGTAGAGTGCTACATCGCACGGAGCTACCATTTTTAAGAACTACAGGCGAACTCAAAACTATTGTGGACAGTGGAGAATCAACCGCATTTGTCCTGTTGGAAGCACTTGTAGCCCGTGCAGGTAAGAGCGGGGGTCGGGGGACGGGGGATTTGACATACGACGATGAGGAACACTTAAATAAAGAAGTGTTTTGCCTGGTTGGAAGGTGACCTTTAACACAATTTCCCAACAGGTGCTACTTGAAAAGCTTAGAGACTTCGGTGTCTGTAAGAAAGCCCTCACATGGTTTTACAGGTAGATGCATCAAGCATTTTTGCTAGCGCAAATGGTGCGAATCGCAAAATTCGGCCGTTTGCGCCTGCAAAAATGGCATTTGAGATGCATTAAGGGTTCATGCACTCGCAATTTAAGAATTCTCAAATAATTGCGAGTTCTCAAATTGCGATTGCATTTAAGGAATTGCAATTTGCGATTCCTTAAATGCAATGCATGAACCATTCCAAGATTGTGAATTCGCAATCTGGGGCCTCTATTTACCGCGAAGTCTAACTACGTGGTAAATAGCAAAAACTTAGAAATATGCACTTTAGTGCATTTTTCTAAGTTGTATGTTACACACACACATATCCTTGGGACATGTGTGTGCGCAACACCAGTGAACATTACCATTTCATGGGTGCAACAGGGTGTCCTTTGGACACCCTGCACCCTTGAAATTGCTTCCTTATTTGCGATTCGCAATAAGGAATCAGTAGAAATCGCAAAAAATATTGTGATTCCTATATGCATCCCGTTTTGCGAGTCTTTAATAGCGAATCCTTAAAATTCGCTATTAAGGACTCGCAAAACATGACTTTGATGAATCTGGGGGTAAATTCTTTCTGGAAGACAGATCGCATACGGGTTGCTGCTCCTTGGTTGAATCTGCACCTTTCTCTACTAACTGTGGCGTTCCCAACAATCTGCGCTCTGTCCAACATTATTCCACATTTTCATGTCTCTCTCCTCTGTCATCCATAATGAAGGCCTTTGGCTTCTCACTATTGTCATATGCTGGTGACACTCAAATTGTCGTCTCCATTTCAGAGCAGCACAAAAGCACAAGTGCTACCTTTCAGCAGTGTGTGTCAACCACAGCAGGAGGTAGGAGCTAAATTATGTGAAATATGAAAGCGAAGAAAATTATGTATTCTTTTTCTGTGAACAGACCCCAGGATGGTGTCCTGCCTAGTGACTAGGGGCCCGATGTAGGTGGCCATTACCGGTCAGTAACGGCCGAATTCGGCCGTTACCGACCGGTAAATGGGTCATTGAGATGTAGGGGACCTTTTTTACAGAATTAGTAAATTTACCGAATCTGTAAATTTACCGATTCTGTAAAAAACCGAATCGGTAATATTACCGATTCGGTAAATCTCACATGTAGGTGGCACTGCAAACAGTGCCACAGGCCTTTAGGAGTCGGTATTTTACCACCCAATCCAATTGGGTGGTGAAATACCGAATCCAGGTGTGCATGCACATCTGTGCATGCACACCTGTGCCATGTGACACACAGACATGCCTTTAGGGCATGTCTGTGTGCCACATGGCATACATTCCTGTAATTGGGGTGCCAGAGGGTGTCAAAGCTGCCTAGTGCTAGCGCAGACTCCCTGCTGCCATGTTCCAAGGTTGGTTGTGCTGCAGGGGCGATTATTTATGTGCAGGAAGAGACAACTTCCTGCACATAAACAATAATTCATGGTGATTTGCTCTTTCTATGTGTGCTGAAGAACGCAGCACACATAGAAAGAGCAAAAAACAAGGAGAAGTTAATGATTTCTCCTAGTTTCACTATGCTTAGACGCGGTATTTCCTGGCGTTAGTTACTGGCTCTGCATCAGCCTTGTAAATCTGGGCAGTGTCAAAAAGCTATGGATGTTGTGGTGGAACGCCGACTGCAACACCCATTGCACTCCCCTTTGCCGCAGAGGACTTCGGTGGAAGGGGCATATTTACAAGATGGCTTTCAGCCACCTTAAGTGGCTGAGTGACACCTTGTAATTATGGGAATTGGCGATAGGCCCCCGAAGTGTCAAAAAAATTACGCTTCCAGTGGCGATAGGGGCTTGTACATATGCCCCACCGTATTTAAAGCACTCGTTGAAACCACAGAGCCTATCATAACAGAAGGCCTGTCTCTACTAAAAATACGTTGAGCCATTATATAGATCTAAGATCCCATCATTCCTTTGGTCTCTCTCTTTTGGAGCTTCCAAAATTAAGACGCAGTAAGATGGAAGGACGTTTCTTCTGTTCCTGTTAGCAAATGTATGAAACCCTTCCTCACTATGTCACTGAGAAACCAACAGCCGTACATGTATCCATAAACATTTGAAAATGTGGCTCTTCTCGCAGACCACCCAATATTAAAGCAATAGTTGATGATCAGGGCTAAATGTTAAGGTAAGGAGCCTCACAGCACCAAGATATCCCAATGGTAACAGTTGCACTTTGCAAATTTCATTTAATTCTTTTCGTCCATTCCAAAAGTAATGATAGGGCTGAGGAAGATTAGCATCCCTATTTGGAGAAATTCAGCATTAAGAGGAAGGAAGATTACAGGGAACAATTTGAGCTCCTAGAGTTTGAGTTTGTGGCGTGACCTCAGAAATTGGTCAGTATTACAATGTTGAAATGGAAGAAAATGTCTGGAGCTATAGAGAGATAAGGGGGAGTAAAAGAAGGAAGATGGCAGAGTGCAGCTGAGGGATCAGGCTATGATAAATGGGTAAGAGAGAGAGCAGTCGGTATGCGGTGTTAAGCAAACACGAGAGGAAGCGATAGTAAGACGTTTCACGTGGTGGCACCGAGCAGCAGATTGGGAACAGGCCAGACAAATTCAGGACCGGTTGTTATGGCACGGGGATTACACTGCCTCCCTGATGCTTCCCCTTGCTTTTCACCCCGTCTGATGTTTGACAAGGAAACGGGGTCCTAGCAGAAAGACGTATACTCCCTGCACCCCTTTACCAATTAATGATCTTACATCTCCATTGGCACAATGCCGCGTACTTCGAAATTGAGTCTAAAGAAAATACGAACATACCTGACAGCAAAAAAAAGGGAAAGAAAAATCCATGACGATCCCACCGCTAATTGATTGATGAAATGTATGGATAAACACGACAGCCCGGAACAGGAGCAATATGCACAAAGAGCTCTGTTTTGTTTCCAATCAGCGTCCTGGCTTTTAATTTGTATGTGCTACACACTCGATTAAACCAATCATTCACGGGCTACGTGCAGGATCCATCCCTAGGGGACGAAATAACTTTGGTGCCAGGCAATATCAAAATTTCAATTAACCTTTTATCAATCTTGGCGGATGAAGAGGTCGCTCTCGGAATAATTAATGGCGCTCCTTGCATTCTATGCACTCTGGCTGCAGCCGAGTAGTGAAGGGCGGGCAAACCCACTCCCCCTCCTTGTTCCTCCCAGTGTCCAACCACTGGGAGCGCTCTGACTCAGGTCATGGCCTTATTCTGTGGATTGGATCCAGAGCGCTTCGTGGCTGCACTATTCATCGACCTTAGAAACCCTGAACACAGGTTTTCTGTTTTTCCTGAGACCCCCAACCTTCGTCCATTTCCCCTAAGGTTTCCACCTAGACACAGGTCTTTACTAGTCAATAACAATATCCGCTTTGAGAGGATCATAGGCTGTACCTATACTAACAGAGTGTGATAGGCTTGAATATTAGATTGCCAGGTTGTTTTCTTAAATGTATTTATAATTTTCCACAAAAAATAGAAGAAGAAAAAACCCATTGCATACATGTGATTGCGGATTAGATAAGGATGGCATTTACTCCACACTAACTTAGATCAAACTCAGAACTCCACTTTGTCCAATAGGATGGACCTTTATCTCAAACTGAGGCTAAAATCACAAATTCTTTAACATTGCATTGGCGAGAAGCCGAGCTTACCCACAGTATGTTGTGGATCATAAACTGCTTAGCAAATTAGTAAACATTTGGGGGCAGATTTATGATAACTGGCGCATCCCCAGGGATGCGCCAGTTATTTTGCGCCGCAGCTCCGCCACCCATGGTGCGCCGCATTTATGATGCGGCGCACCATGGGGCAAAAACGGCACAGATGCGTGACGCATCTGTGCCGTAAAGGTGACGCATTGCTGGAGTTGCGTCGCAAGCGCGACGTAGCTCCAGCAAGGCTCGGGGGTGCCCCATCTCCACAATGCTGCGTCAAGACCTACGCCTGCTTCAAGCAGGCGCAGG
This sequence comes from Lissotriton helveticus, assembly GCF_964261635.1. NCBI lineage: Eukaryota > Metazoa > Chordata > Amphibia > Caudata > Salamandridae > Lissotriton > Lissotriton helveticus. Next base: position 1,504,107,158 of record NC_136065.1, read on the forward strand.
CTTTTGACGCAGCATTGGCCTGAAAGTGACTGAGTGAAATCTTATAGATTTCACTCAGCCACTTTTGCGAGGCGCACCTGCCCCGGAACGCCCACCCTGCGCCGGAACGCCCACAAGCGGCGCAGGGCTTTACAACGTGACGCATCTGCCTAGATGCGTCACGTTGTAAATCGTTCGTAGGGATGCGCCACGTTTACGCCGCCTTGCGTGACGCAACAGCGGCGTAAACGTGGCGCAAGTGCCTCATAAATCTGCCCCACAGTCTCTAATTAAAGAGGAGAGGAGTAGGCCTAATGGCTAGGGCGGTGGACCTCGAATCTGGAGATCTTGGTTCCAGTCTCGGCAATGACACTGAGCATCCTGTGATTCTGGGCAAATCACTTTATCTCCCCGTGCCTAACAAAAATTAATTTGTCCTCATGTAATGTAACTGGTGCTATGCAAAGCACTTTTGCTACCCGATTCGCGCTATATAAAACTCTGTAAAACAAGAAATCAAAAAGGCAAAAAACTACGCTCACCTGATATAATCAAAATAGGCTTATTCATAATGTGAATATATCATCATGAAAGGTAACACTTGCAAATGAAGGAAAAGACTTTTCCATAAAAGAAACGACCTAATATTCAGCTAAGGTTGCGGACAGCTTGGGGAAGTTCAGACGCAGCAGATGTCGGCAAATGTAGCATTGAAAGAAGAACCAGTCAAAGGTTCCATTTCGAAAAAGCAGGAATATATTTGCTCATGAAAGTATCTCGGAGTAGGAAATAAGGAGCATTAGTCTCAAGAGGTGATGTGTGAGGACATACGCTTGCAAAGGTGTACACAGGCAAGTAATTTAGCTAACAAGCTTCACACAGTTAAAAGAAATAACATTTTGTTCAAATGATGCAGTCTCCAGGATTCCAACGGGTAAGATCCAATTAAAATCCAGTGTTTCCTCACAACTTGGTGTAGGCCTACTTATCACAAATAGTACAATGCCAACTTCTTCCCTCATTGCACTTTTCGCAATATCTCATTAAGTTGTATTCACTTCCTCAGTTTTCATCCCAAGCAGGTGTTAAAGCTACTGCCCAATTCAACTTATTTCTACTCTATGACCTTCAAAATGTAAGGTAACAAAGAATAACATTTTTAAATGAGCACTCAATGATACTGGTATCTGAAACAGAAAAAGTGTAATGCACAACAATCAGAAATACAATGTTTATTTCAAAATGTAGTGAGGCACCCATGTCCACTCATGTCATCTTTGAATGCACATGAGTTCACTAATGTTTAATCAAAATGTATGCTTTTCAGTCTTCTATAACTAAACTGAAAACAACATGAAACATGATATGCACAGCATATCCAGAAATGTTTAATAAATCACGTGTAAACCATGAAGGCTACAGTTATGCGGGTTTCAAGTTAACTTATTATTAAGTGCAAATAATGATAATGACACCGCATCGTCACACTTGTAGTGACAGGGTGACAAAAAATGCAATTCATCAGTATTGTATCCATTGCCGTGCATAACACAATCTCCCAACTTTATCTTCTTTTGTGCATAGTTATGATAAAAGTGATTTAGTTTCAGTACAGCTTGCACACAGCAGTTATAGTAAATACTTTCAGTATCAAAGATAGCAATTAGTGTACGGAATCCCCAGTGTCCTACCCTCTTAAGAACATGGATGAGCTATCATCTGTTCCCTAATGGGCTTTATAGTGATGAACTATGGGGAGACAACAAAAAGCTCTTCCGTGCCCCAAATGTCTCTGGGTCTGGTTGTAGGTGGCAAAAGTTCCACATAAAGGTTGAGTTGTTCATTGTAATATATTAGAGATTCAGACCATTATTTGTATTTTGAGGATCTCCCTCTGCTCCAGCAGCAGGCAACAAGCCTTTTAGCTAGTAATTATGCTAGTGCTGCACATCGTCTATGTGAGCAGGGTTCCCCACACACATCCCAGGGCCACAACCCTCAGATCCGAGGATGGGTCATATCCAACAGTGTAAAAATGACTTCTTGCCAGTAGAACCGTATACTATTTATGGCAAGACCATGATACTCCCACCATCTGTCCAATGTCTGCTTTTAATTGGCTGCATATATCACAGTTTGAGTCATCTTGGAGGCCAAACCTCCCTAATGTTCTCGGGGTGCAGTATGCCCCCTGTAAAAAAAATTAACGGATGATATGTAATCTACTGCTTGAAAAAATCCAGCCCATTTGTGAACTGTAGAATTTCCACATTGTCTCTGTTACCTCCACACCCGTTTCCTCTTTCCATCCATACATTGCAGAGTGTCATGGCATAACAGCCTTCTCTAATGCTTTGTGGTATAAATTAGAAACCAGTTGTTTAGTGGGAGTGGCCAATAGGAGCTTCTCTAGTGTAAGACAGCCATCAGGCTTTGTAGGATAATCATGAACTACACAACTAAGCGTGCCTCGAAGTTGGTAATAAAACAACTGTCTAGGAGTGTGCAAAATGTGTGCCCAGTGAGCGCGTCAAATGTTATACGTTGCTTGTTTACATATAAGTCCCTCCATTTAGGTAGGCCTTACCTAGATAACTGTGAAGTCACCTTTGGCTCATGTGCCACTGCCATCAGTGGATCCTGGTAGAGAACCAAGGAGGTAGAATAGAGAATCCGCAAGGCCCACTTGTTTGCTCTGTTCTTTCCAGGCCCTAGAGGAGGACACTGTGTCACCAAGTTAAGTGTGTAATGTAGTGAGGGGATCCCCAATTGGAGCTCATAGTGGGGTTGGGTCAGCTGCCTCAGCCTTAACTGCAAGGTGTGGTAAGTAGTGTACAAAGGGTACCTGTGCACAGATATAGTACATTTCCGAGTCTGGAGCCTTTAAAACTCCACCCCATGAAATGGCCACTTATTTCTAGGTTTTTTGCTAGCCCAGGTCAGTCTAATTTGTTGTGTACAAATCGGGTGCAAAAAAGAATTAAGTAAGTGGCAGGAGGATGCTTATGAACAAAATTAAACAACTTTTGAATTACCACCAATATCTGCTCAGTGATCTTGTTGACTGCAACCCCATATTTTTCCTTAAAAATTGTGTCCATGCTTCAGTGTAGCCAAATGGTGTTGTATTTAAGGGACTGATTGCATCAGTTCAGAGAGGTATCCAAAATGAATTGGACCACTCAATCTGTGAACTGGATTTTTTTTAATTTGTTCCATTTAAGAATGATCCCTGACATGGTCTCAAATCTAATATACTCCCTTAGGATCTCATTGAGACATTCCCTGGGGTTCTAATTTACAAGGTCATGTCATCTGCATGTAATGATGTTAAGATGTTCCGGCTAGCATATTGGAAGGCATGGTTCGAGTGGTACGGCCTGAGCCTGGCAGTTATGTTTTCTACAGCAAGCGCAAATAGTACTGAAGACAAGGGGTGCCCCCTCTTCTGCCTCTAGAGATGCTGATGGGGGGGGGGTGACATGCTGTCATTTATGCAGACTCTAGCTGTAGAGGAGGAGTACAGGATATTAATAAAGTCTATAAGTGTGCCGGGTAAGCCCATTCTATATGGTGTCGTGATGAAATATTCACATTCCAGGTAGTCAAATGCCTTTGAAGTACTAAAAAAATACAGCAACCACATTCACATCTGGGTTTAGGTGATGCATAAGTATAAAAAGATTATGTACGTTGTGATCTGTTGACTGGTCGAGAACAAATCCAGACCTCACTAAGTCCAGCAAGAGTAGGGTCAGTCAATTGGCAATCGGCAATCAATTTCGCCAGCATCATGGTATCACAACTATGTTGTGACAGTGGGTGATAGAATGCAATGTATTGAGCCTGTTTTCCTGGTTTCTGCAGTGTGATGATAATTGCTTCACACATTGTAGGGGGAAGTGAGAACCGTTCACGAGCCTCCTCAAATAGTGGTAGTAGATGGAGGGGTGTAGTATCTTGATGTAGTGTTCATAAAACTCAGCAGGTAGACCATCTGAAATTAGGTTTTTGCATGTGAACAGCCTGCTAATCTCCTATTTTAAGTCATAAAGAGTACATGGATGCACAAATAACTAGCCTTAATAATCATTAATACAGCCTACAGCAGTGTTGTCTAGGTAGTTTTCTACCTGTGCTACGAAGTGGGTTCCCTCTGAATTGTATACATTTGGGGAGTACATACTAAAAACCTGCAGGATCAGAGGAATGTTCTGGTGACATGTTTTCTCTCCATGCTCTATGTGTGCAATGTCATTGCCAACCAAGACCATATAATCATAGTTATCAATAACCTCCCAGGACACTCTTCCTCTCCAAGCGTACAAGCCAGGGTATATTTTCCATGGAACCTGCACTCCCTCTCAGCTACCTTGGAAAACACAATAAGCTTGTCTTTAACTTATGCCTGCACCCTTTCACCATACACAGGGTCCAGAGTCTACTCCAGTGCCTTTAGCTAATTTTCCAAACGTGTGAAGTTTGCAAGAAAAGTTTTAAAACTCTAATATGTTTAGAAGTACATTTACTCCTGAATGTCACTCAAAAGGCTTCCCCCACCATGCCCATGGTGTCCACCGATCCCAAATGAATCAGAAAATAGTCTATAATATCGGTCCGCAACTTTTCATAGAAAACTCTGTCCAAGAATGTCTCAGCATTTAAACACTATGGGGCATATTATCAAGGATGGTGTTGAAATTATCGCTGGTTTAGCGGCAGAAAACTGCAGCTAAAGCGGCGATAATGGGCTTGATATTATGCCCTGGAGAATTCCAATAAAAGCCCATGTTCACACCAGAACATGGACTTCTATTGGAATTCTCAAGGGCATATTTTCAAGCCCATTATCGCCGATTTAGCTGAAATTTTCTACCGCTAAACCGGCGATAGTTTTAAACGCCCTCATTGATGATATGCCCCTATTTTCCCCAATAGCTGACATCTCTGGAACCTGTGGTCTCAGAACTACTGGAGAGTGGTCAGAGTGGGTGCAGGCTACATGGCATACATCCATTGCCTACAACCCCACATTGTGTGTAACCAGTCAGTAATCTAGCCATGACCACTCTGTCGAAGCTGGATCAATAAAGACCATGCTGATCACTTGAAGTAGCAGCCCCCCTTAGCTAATGCAGGGGAAGATCCAGGGCAACTTCATATATGCAGGCCTGAATCGTCCTTTAACCTCAAACCCCCTATGAAGTTCTATGCATTGAAAACACTGGTCAGGGACCACATTTAGTTGATGCATTCACAGCACTAAATGAATTGGAGAGGTAAGGAGACTCTTCTCAGAGATCAATCTCGCCACTACGCGATCGCAAAGGCTGTTTTCTCTGCCCAAATCTCACCCCAGCTCTTCTCATGCAATGTCTTGCTTCAACTGCCAGGTAATCCAACTTTCTTTTGCCCAGCACGAGAGAGAATGTTGTTGTTGAGGTTGTTTTCTATCGTGAGAACTCTTCACCACCAAGCGTCGCCAGTGTAATAAAGCGGTCTTCACACAGATGCGTTTCAAGTAAGAGGTATTTATTGAACAACCTCATCCAACAGCCAGCAGTGGTCAACTGACACTTTTAGAACACTACACTGACCTGGTTCCATGCTGGAACCCATGACATGGAACCAAGTCACATCATCACACTCTCCAACCCCAGCTCCATCAGCAACGACATCCCGCCCTCACAAGATGTGTGCGACTCACTGGCCACCTTCTTCCACTGCAAGATAGACAACATCCGCGACAGCTTCAACACCACGACCGCCCCGACAACGCCAGACTCCAACACCCCCTCGAACACCACCAGCACCAACCACCTGACCTTCTGGTCCAACGTCAATGACGACGAGACGCACACGGCCATGAACTCATCCATTCAGGATCACCATCGGACCCCTGCCCAACCACGTATTCAACAAAGCGGATGCAACCATTGCACCCCAACTACGGAGGGTCATCAACATCTCCTTCGAAACAGTGACATTTTGCGGAAAGCTGGAAGCACGTCGAAATCAATGCCCTCCTCAAGAAACCCAAGGCGGTCCCCAAGGACCTCAAAAACTTGCGGCCCATCTCCCTGCTCCCCTTCCCGGTGAAGGTGATCGAGAAAATCGCCAACATGCAACTGACCCGCCACCTCGAGGACAACAACATCCTAGACCCGTCCCAGTCCGGATTCAGATGAAACCACAGCACCGAGACAGCCCTCATCACTGCCACAGACAACATCAGTCGCCAACTTGACAACTGCGAGACATCAGCCCTCATCCTCCTGGACCTGTCAGCCGCCTTCGACACAGTCTGCCACCACACACTAAAGACACGCCTCCGAGAAGCCGGAATCCGAGAAAAGGCCCTGGACTGGACCACATCCTTCCTCTCCGGCAGAACCCAGAGAGTCCACCTCCCACCCTTCCGATCTGAAGCCACCGACATCATCTGCGGCGCACCCCACGGCTCATCCCTCAGCCCGACCCTGTTCAATGTCTACATGGCCCCCCTCGCACAAGTGGCCCACCAGCACGACCTCAAAATCATCTCATACGCCGACAACACTCAGCTCATCCTCTAACTCACCAAGGACCCGCAATCCGCCAAAACCAACCTCCATGAGGGAATGAAGGCCGTCGCGAGTGGATGAGGAGTAGCCTTCTGAAACTGAACTCGGACAACACAGAGGTCCTCATCCTCGGCCCCACCCCCTCTGCCTGGGATAACTCCTGGTGGCCGACCACACTGTGAACAGCACTGACACCCACGGACCACGCATGCAACCTAGGATTCATCCTCGACTCCTCCCTCTCTATGTCGAAGCAGGACAACGCCATCTCCTCTGCCTGCTACAACACCCTCCGCATGCTCCGCAGGATCTACAAATGGATCCCGACCGAAACCAGAAGAACGGTGACCCAAGCCCTCGTCAGCAGCAGACTGGACTACGGCAATGCACTCTATGCAGGAATCCCTGCCAAACACCTACGACAACCACAATGCATCCAAAACGCCTCCGCCCAACTGATCCTCAACATCCCTCATCGCAGCCACATCACCCCGCACCTGAGACACCTGCACTGGCTCCCCGTCAACAAGAGGATTACCTTCAAGCTCCTCACCCACGCACACAAAGCACTCCACAACACCGGACCAGCCTACCTGAACAGCAGACTCAGTTTCTACAGCCCAACCCCACTAGCTCTGCTCCGCCAACCTCGCCCTCGCAGCCGTCCCCCGCATCCAAGGAACAACCTCCAGCGGCAGATCCTTCTCCTTCCTCGCCGCCAAGACCTGGAACACCCTCCCTACCCACCTGCGACAGACCCAAGATCTGCTCACCTTCAGAAGACTCCTCAAGACCTGGCTCTTCGAACAGTAGCAGCACCCCCCCCTCCCCTCAGTGCCTTGAGACCCTCACGGGTAAGTAGTGCGCTTTACAAGTGAGTGATTGATTGATTGATTGTGCATACTATGTGCAAAATAAGTTCTTACGCTAGTACTGAAAACTGTAATGTGCTGGCAAAGAATAAACGTAGCAGCTCAAACCCCTAATAAAGAGCTATGGAAAAAATGTTAAACAACTAAAGCACAGTAATTGAAATAATATTATTCAAATATATTTTTCAGTTTTCTTCGTATACATTCATATAAATTATTCATATAAATTCTGACTTTTGAACGACATAATATACAATAATATTGCGACATTATGCCTTTATCACTAAAAGGTTTCTTAAAACCCATGCTACAGTGCTCACCATATGTTTTTGGTAGGTTATCTATCCATGAACCCATAATAGCCTATGTTGCACAAGGGCCTTTGGTGGGCGCTAGGTAAGTACCGAAAGGACAGCTCATATAAAGCGCTCCCTCCCTCACCTTTGCAACAATGCCCTTGTGTGTGGTGAGGCTTTCAGAATCATTGCAAGGTTGGTTTCCCGCCCAGTTGGCCGTTCAGTGGAATAGAATGGACTCATTTAGCAAGACAGCAAACTTTGGACGGTCGCATGGACAGAAATCGCTTGACATGTCAGTTATGATCAGAGAGATCCCAGCTCTTAGCACGTGAATACTATGGTGCAGAAGCCCATCTAAGCTGCCACCTTTGTGGCACGCGCTGCCCCATTGAAATAATTATCCCTGTACGTAGCGTCTCGCTTCCGATTGGAGGAGCAGGCCCTGCATTCAGGATAGGTAGCACTTGCGATAGATGATGGATGAAGGAGTCGGAATTCAATCATGCGCCTCTGGAATCTGTAGGTACCTTCCACTGTTATTCATTTTATGGAAAGTGTCACAGTAAAGGATGATTTGCGAGTGCCTGGGAGCTTGCAAGCGCCACAGCTTGTAACTTGCAATGGAGGCCATTATGGAACGTCGAGGCTGCTCGGAACTCAATCAAGAGCACAGTGACCACGGGAGGAATGGCGCAGAAAGCGATAAGGGAACATGTTTCCATTTATAGTAATAGTGCTCAACCTCTGGTGCTTCACCTTGGAAAAGTTTGCAATGACGGATATAACATTCACTCACGTCCACCTGTGACCGCATTCCATCGTCGTCGGTGGAAGTCACTTTTTTGAATATTTTTTTACATGAAAGTGTGCCTTGAAAACTTTAGTGTACATGACCTTAAATAAATAACTTATGCATAGAAACATTGGTGCTGTTCTTTCTTCATCTGTGCTGGAGGTTAACACTGTAAGGTGAATGCAAGGAGGTCTGGTTGGCACTAGTGTGTGTGTGTGTGTATAATGACATCCTCCTTTCGCTTTGATTTTTAATCCTTCTCCTGTGCCATTCCAAAATTCTGTTCTGTGTTTCATGTAATTTTTTAGGATGGGAGGTGATAACAATATATGCATACAAGCTGGGAAATTATATACTTTTTAAAAAAGAAATCTACATCTCAGCCTCAAAATGTAGGAAGTAAATGTCCCCATGACAAAAAGTGAATGCATAGATGAGGTGGCGTGCAAAATCTCCTTGCTTTCCTATCAAAATGGAGTTGGTGGAATTGCAAATGGGGAACCCTCTTCCCTACGAATAATGCATAAATCACGTGCTGCTGAAGCAGTGGTGAACATTCGATACCATAAGGTGCTGGAAAATTCTCAACCTATGTATAACTGTTCGCTGTCTAGAAGCTATACCCAGGTGCTGCACCAGTGTGCAAGAATATATCTATTTTGGTGCCAAGGGGTATCGTAAAGTCAGTTATTTAGCGACAGAAGGACTTTGGAGCATATTATCAAGGATAGCGTTAAAATTATCGCCGGTTTAGCAGCAGAAAACTGCCGCTAAAGCGGCGATAATGGCTTGATAATATGCCCTGGAGAATTCCAATAGAAGCCCATGTTCACATCAGAACACGGACTTCTATTGAAGTTCTCAAGGAGTGGAAAAAAGTATCAATCTGCCCTCTTTTGAAAAAATCCAATCTTAACCCAAAGGACCAGAATAGTTACTGACGCATTTCGAGGCTACCTTTCCCTGCTAAAATAGTGGAAAAAGCAAAGAATACACAACTATCCACTTTTATACAGAATCATCAACTTCTAGGCTCTACTCAATTTCGTTTTAGAAGCGGCTACAGCATGGAAACTGCTTTAATTGTAGCCAATGAAGAAATTAGGGCAATCCTTGACAAGGGGGTAAAAGCAGCACTTGTGTTGATTGAACTTTAGGTGGCATTTGATATGCTCAATTACTGGTTGATGATAGGCCGTCTCTTGAAGATCAGGTTAAAATGAATCGCATTTGCTTTGCTCACTTTGTTTCTCGGAGAGAGAAAACAAACAATCTCATAAGAAAATCCTTTTTTCATTGCCCTGTGGTGTACCTCAAGGATCCTTTTTAACTCCAAAGTTGTTTAACATGTTCGCAACATCATTAGCCAACCTTATCACATCCAATGTTTTTTCTCTTACTTTGCCAATGACACCAAATTGTGGTCCCTGTAGCCAGCGACAAAGATAATACCAACATCAGATTTAGAAATTGTATGAAGGCAGTCAGCGATTGGATGAACATGAGTTGCCTCAAATCAAACTCTGGAAAAACAGAGGTCATCCTTTTTGTCAGTGAAACCACCTTCTTGTCCAGGAGCTGGTGGCCTCAAGAGCTAGGTAATCTGCCAATACCAACTGAGAAAGTAAAAAATCTAGGAATTCTTATAGGCAGTAAACTGACCTACAGTGACCAAGGTAATGCTACAATTTCCTCTTCTTTCTACACCATCAGAACAGTGAAGAAATTTTCCCTTATCTACCTGAGACACAACAAATAAATGTTGTGATGGGTTTAGTCATGTCTAAACTTGGCTGTTCTAATGGTCTTTACCTGAACATACAGCAGCAACATCTAAACAAACTCCAGGGGCCATATTTTCAAGAAAGGGCGATAGATTATTGCCGCTTTTATCGGCAGGAAACTGCTGCTAAAGGGGCAATAATGGGCTTGATAATATGCCCTTGTGAAGTCCCATAGAAGCCAAGGTTCTGGTGTTAACCTGGGTTTCTATGGGAATTCACAACGGCATATTATCAAGCCCATTATTGCTGCTTTAGCGGCAGTTTACTGTCGATAAAAGCGGCGATAATGTATCGCCCTTTCTTGATAATATGGCCCATGTTCTGCAAAATGCAGCAGCACATATGCTGCTATGCATTTCCAACTATCAGCCTGTAAGACAGAAACTACGTAGGCTCCTTTGGCTACCAGTCAAACAGAGAATCATCTTTAAATCCATGTGTATTACCCACAAGCCACTCTACAACAGAGTCCCAGAATATCTGCAAAAAAGGTTTAATTGGTGTTGTCCTATTAGACAGCTGCGCTTTCTTACTGCAAAAAAATGTGGTTGTTCATAATTTCAGATGCTCCTCTTAGGACGGTAGAAGCTTTGCGGTCAATGCTTCAAAAACATGGAATACCCTTCCTTCAAATATTACATCCATATCTGATCTCCTCTTCTTCAGGAAAGCACTGAAAACCTGGCTTTTTAACAATTAAGGTTTACATTTTTATTCACCCAAGAACTGTTTAGCCCATTGTATTGGAAGCAGTGCCAAGACACCTCCTGGTATACGTGCACTTTACACAAAAATGTAACAATAACATTAACATTGACATTTGCATGGAGTTTTGCTGTATTTTATAGTCTAGCGGCTGCACCCCGAATGTAAGTCTGTCATTGAATTCAAGACGTGGGACCCACTGTGCTGGGCGCTTATATTGTTTCCTTTCGCTCCTCGTGGCAGCTTCCGTAAACTCTTGAGGGCCCCAGTTATCAAAAGGGGTTTGATTTGGATCATGTGACCATATGTTTCAAGCAGCTTTGGAACAGCAATTTAAAACCTGGACCATGGACATGCTACACGTAAAAAGTGACAATAATGCGCTGCAATGGAAATAGATATGGAAATAGATATATCCTTTAAATACGTTCAGGATAGAGGTTTGCAAATCCTATTTTTGTTCCTCTGTGATGGCAGGAAAGTGAAAACTTGCAGCACAGCAATGCAATGCCTAATTATCAGTTGAAATCAAACCTATGTAATCTTTCCTATAGCATGTAAGAACAAGAGAGTGGCATACGTTTTTTCTCAGTGCTGTTGCTAGGCAGCCATTTTAATTCTGTCAAAAAGAAGTTGTAAACCTGCAATTGTGTTGCTTGTGACACCTGTTGGTTAGGACTGATTTGTAGATGGTATACACGTGATTCTTGCTAAATTCAAATTCAAAATAGACTTTATTCGGTGTATTTCAACCATAAAAGTACAATAAAATACATACAATACATACATCAAATTACACTAAATCCAGAAAGTAAAAGGGCTATGTACATTACATACAATAGTTCTTTCATTGGTCCAAACATAATCGCAATTTAAAAGCCAATTTTAAAAATTCAAGAACTTGAAGGACACCATTACTGTGTAGCAATTGTAAATATAGAAAGGCTGGTCGTATCTGGTTAAAATTCATTTTTTTTAAAAGAGAAATTAAAAAGCGTTTACGGGGGAATTCATAGTATTTACATAGAAACATAAAGTGCATCATGTCCTGTGGAGACTTTCCGTCGCAGCCACAGGACGAGGGAATTTTACAGAAGCTCTCCTTTTTAGGTCTGATAAGCAGATGTTGAAACTGGTTGAATCTAAATCTTGTAAGCAAGAACTTATCGTGAGTGCTGAAAGTACCGAGTAAATAAGGCTCTGCTGTCAAACATGTCTTAACCATAATAAATTTCCTCACACTTACTTTTTTTAGCTCAGCACCCTCCCTCTCTGCCTTCTTGCGCTGATAGAACAACTGCTTGACTAGATCAATGTCTACCTTCCTAATTCCTGATGGGTGTTCATACAACTCAGGGCGTCCCAACTCAGTAAAACATGTTTTTAAATACTTCAGCCAGGGAGTGCGTAACGCATTCTCAAGAGCCAGGAAATCGGTAACAATCAGGTGTGTAAGGGGGATTTCCTCACATAACCACATTTTCAGCCAACATAACAGAGGTCGTAGGGACAGGATATCGCTCAAATACCCCACTCCTAATTCCTCATGTACCATAAAGTTAGAAGTGCAGGCCGAAACACACAAAAGTCGTTTGTAAAACAAATTTTCTGTGGTTTGAAGTTGTTCCCCAACCATATAGCCCCAGAGCTCACTCCCATATGCAGCGGTTGCTACAGATTTTGCATCATATAATTTAATCATAGCAGCCGTCGGTTTTTTACCAAGCTTTGACGCGAAGTTAAAAATGGAGGCATTGACCATGGACATATAACATTTTTTTTTAGCAATTTGCGGGGCCCAGGATAGTTTAGAGTCAAAGAGTACTCCTAGATAGGAGAATGTACTAGAGAAGGGTATAACTGCCTTATCTAGTTTAAAGGTGTATTGTCTCCTTGGCTGTTTCCCCACCTGCATGATGAAAGATTTGGAGTTGTTCACTAACAAGTCTCTGTCTTCCATAAACTTTTTTAAAGCGTTAAGAAGCAGTTGAAGGCCTTTTTCCGTTCTTGCTAACAGCACCGCATCATCTGCGTATAGCAGAACAGGGATGCTTCTATTCCCCACTCTTGGACTATCAGATTTCACCTCCCTTAAAACGCCATCCAGCTCATTTATATAAAAATTAAAAAGGAAAGGGGCTAGTATACAGCCTTGCCGTACCCCCTTCCCAGTTCTAAAATCATCGGTTACAGATAAGTCTTGGGAATACCTTATATTTGCGCTGGTATTATTATGGAGGTCAGCCAAAAAGTTTATGATGTCATTGTCCACTCCTTTGTCCCTCATGGACCCCCACAGCTTCCCCCTGTTGACACAATCGAAAGATGAGGATAGGTCCATGAAGGCCAAGTGGACTGTACCCTTTTGGACTTTAGTATATTTACTTAGTATTAGAAAGAGGTTCAAACACTGAGTTGTGGTCGAGCGGCCATTACAAAAACCATATTGGGCAGTGGACAGAATATCATTGTCCCGTGTCCAATCGGAAAGTCGCCGCAGTACTATTCTCCCCACAAGTTTTGCCATAGAATTAATCAGGGAGATAGGCCTGTAACAGAGGGGACTATCCCTATCCCCCTTTTTAAATATGGGCACAATGGTTGAGAGCCCCCATGAAGGCGGGCAACCCACCTTTGCAGCTGCGTTGATAACCGCTGCAATAATCGGTGCCCAAAAGTTGGGATCGGATTTAAAAAGATCCGGGGGTATCCCATCCGGGCCTGGTGATTTGCCCGCTGTGAGCCCCTCTATTCCCACCACGACCTCTCCTATACTAACATCCAAACAAGTATCCCCCCAGGTACGCCCATAGGGTACCACATTAGTTTCACTTCCCCCATACAGTTGTTCAAAATGTGCTACCCATTCCTCTTTAGTAATGACACATTCTAGCCCTTCCCCTGAATCTTTCACCAGGAAGGGTTTCTTAAGCACCGTCCAAAATCTAGCACTATTTTTCAATGTTTCTGGATCCAGAATCTCAGCCCAGGCCTCATTCTTCAGTACCTCCTTTCTTGTTGCAATAACTGATTTATACTCTTTACGTGATCTCTGAACTAGTTCCTTGTTTCGGGGTTTTAACATCAAGGCTGTTCTGAGATCACGAGCCGCTTTAGAGCATTCCTTGCTAAACCACCTCGGGCCAACCCTCCCTTTACACGTTAAAGGTTCTGTCATTGATATAGCTATTTTATCAGTTAGACTCTTGAAATCAGATAGAACCTGGGTTGGGTCATTGTCAGTCTGAGTGCATCTAGTGATAATGTCACTACAGTTAGTTTGGATGTTCTTATATATAAGGGCCGGAGTGCACATAGACCATTTTAGGCGGCGTCTACCATCAGTTACTGTGACCCTACCCTTACTTAGGTTTCGTCTTTCTGTAGCCACCCAGGGCCCCCTTAAATGTATGGTCAAAGGGTTATGGTCACTGAGAGGATTACTGTCTATGGAGAATGAACGCACGAACTCCTGCATGGGGACAGTTAACAACATGTAGTCAATAAATGTTCCCTTCCCATGCCCTTTGAAAGTTGGGGTAAGAAAGCGCTTTAAGGGATCACATAATGACATTGCAATGGTAAGACCATGTTCATTAAGTAAATTATTAAAAATACCCCCCTCAACGGTGTGTTCCAGGTGTAATCCGTTTATTCTGGGGCAATACAGTTCAGTAAGATTTTTCCCTGGGAGGTCACCACAGGGGTGAATGTTAAAATCACCCATAATCAGCAAATTGTGAGAACAGTCCCTCATTGAAGTATCAATGTACTCACTTAAGGTTTCTAAGTTGCCAAAACTTGTAACATTATTAATAGAATTATAAAAATTGATCAGACCAACCTTGCAGTTGCCCGCAGATAAAACTAGACCTTGAATGTCAAGGTTGCTAGAAGGCCTGCTAACAATTGTACATCTCAATGCTACAGATATAAACATTACCATACCCCCCTTTGATCTCCCCCGAGTTACAGGTACAGCAGGTACAAAATATGCCTTATAACCTTCAAAATACATATCACATTTTACAGACCAAGTTTCTTGTAAGCAAATAATTTGGAAACCCCTAATGTAAGCTAACCAGCTTTCGTCCTGCATTTTGTTTTCTAAGCCCGCCACATTCCAACATATAACATTATTTTTTGGTGTAGTTGATGAAATCAGCTCTATCTGTTGAACTACAGGCGTCTGAACGGTACTCTGACCCTCCGAGACCCTCAGTCAGTCGCAGGCATCCAGCCCTGAGAGCATATCAAAACGGTTATGTAGGGGAACATTGTATCCTCTATTGTTCTGCTTGTCGGCATTAAAGTTTACTGCTGGTGTCCGCCAGCTGTCAACATTTAATGCTGATGTTTGCCACCCATTCAGCCCAATAGTGTTGTTATTATACATATATGGTGTTACCGGACTTGGAGTCTGAGCTTGTGATAAAGGTCTGTACCCACGGGGATTATTAGAGGGTTTTTTAGGTAAGTTCTGGTCGGGCGCGTAAAAGTATCCCAAAGGACGCACACAGACACTATTTGCATTATAAACAAGTGATGATGCACGTAGCAAGACTGTGGCGACATGTTTGGGGTGCTGAAAGTTGACTATCACGCAGTCCCCCGTGGTTGATTTCCTTGAAGGACCAACCCAATTTACTCTTTCAGTGGATATAATTTGGTGTAGAAATGAGATGGGTAGCCACAGTTTTTATTTAGCCATCCCACCGTTTTGTTTTTTAGAGAGTCTTGGGGTTCTCCATGAGGTTGGGCTGATACTTCCTCATGGCGCGGAACGTTAGTTAGTACCACCACGTATGGGACACACTCAGGAGGGAGATTCACATTCCTCAATCTGGCCCTCTGTGGGACCGGCACACAATTGCCTAAGGAGGCCGGTGCCTGCTGAATCGGCTGATTTATTGGGGCTGTGGGAACCACCGCCAAAGCAGCTACCATATTTTCAGGGTTTAACTGCCGATTCTGTTGCACATTCTGTCTCCTGGCGTCAATCTCCTTCCCGCTCCCAACAGCGGTAGTTTTAGTGATTGTTACCCCTGGGACAGGGGTCATATGTCCCGTCACTAAACTGCCCAATCTTTCTACTTCGGACGCTACTTTGTCCAATTTGGACATTATTGGAGTAATTAGATCTACAATTTTGGCCTCCAATTTACACACTAATATATTTATTAGTGCTTCTAAGTTAGTGTCGGGCAAAATCACACTACCCTCATTGTTACTACCCACATTGTTAGGTTCGTCCACAACCTGTTTGCTTGGACTATTAATAATGATGACTTTAGAGTTATTGGGTTGTTTAGTGTGAATTTTAGTTTTTACAGACTTTCCCCCTTGGCTCCCCTGAGTCTTTCTACACTTCCTCACGGGTCTTTGTGTGGAATGGACCTCCACTGACTCTTCTGCTGAGGAGTCCTCCTCCGATGTAACATGCATGTCCAGGCACTTCTCGGGGTGCACCTGTACCTGTACCTGTGCTACTGTGATATGGCCCTCTGTACTGTGTGCGGCATTTTCTAAAGTGCCATCTGAGACTTCTGTCGTTTCATTAGATACAGAATCCAAAACAGGTGGAGGAGTTTTACTACCTAGCGAAACCCTGCGTTCTTTGTTGATTTGCGTTACTTTTTTTACCATGAAGTTGTCTATGGTGCGCAGGCCCGATGCCGCGGGGGCCACGGTTAAAGCGGGCATATTGACAAGAGGCAGAAAAGTTGTATTAACACAATCTCAATCAATAATTACTTTACAGTACTAGGAGGAGGTATAAGTGCACTGTTCAAAGTCTTACGTGAAGGCTGAAAGGCTCTGTGATCATAGAGCCAACATCCATAGCCCGTCCCGTCCTCTTCCGGCCACTGAGGGCCAAAGAGGGCCCGCCCTTTGCCCGGGCTTCGCCCGGCGCTCCCCGCGCTCCCGCGACGCGGGAAGAGTCTCGCGCTTTTAGCGCGTCCAGGCGCGGTTGTGGGTGTGGTCCCGCTGCACTCCTCTGGCCGGGAATGCTGGGATTTGTAGTTCCAGCTCCCTCTCGCACAGGTCCTAAGTGCGGTGGCGGCGAGGGTTCGATGCAGCAGCAGCGGGGCTTCCCTGCCCAAGGTCAGTGCTCCCCCCACAGACGACAAGCAGCGTGATCTGTCCCCCGCTCCACCGGAAGAGTCTCGCGCTTTTAGCGCGTCCAGGCGCGGTTGTGGGCGTTGTCCCGCTGCACTCCTCTGGCCGGGAATGCTGGGATTTGTAGTTCCAGCTCCCTCTCGCACAGGTCCTAAGTGCGGTGGCAGCGAGGGTTCGATGCAGCAGCAGCGGGGCTTCCCTGCCCAAGGTCAGTGCTCCGCCCACAGACGACAAGCAGCGTGATCTGTCCCCCGCTCCACCGGAAGAGTCTCGCGCTTTTAGCGCATCCAGGCGCGGTTGTGGGCGTGGTCCCGCTGCACTCCTCTGGCCGGGAATGCTGGGATTTGTAGTTCCAGCTCCCTCTCGCACAGGTCCTAAGTGCGGTGGCGGCGAGGGTTCGATGCAGCAGCAGCGGGGCTTCCCTGCCCAAGGTCAGTGCTCCCCCCACAGACGACAAGCAGCGTGATCTGTCACAATAACATTAACATTGACATTTGCATGGAGTTTTGCTGTATTTTATAGTCTAGCGGCTGCACCCCGAATGTAAGTCTGTCATTGAATTCAAGACGTGGGACCCACTGTGCTGGGCGCTTATATTGTTTCCTTTCGCTCCTCGTGGCAGCTTCCGTAAACTCTTGAGGGCCCCAGTTATCAAAAGGGGTTTGATTTGGATCATGTGACCATATGTTTCAAGCAGCTTTGGAACAGCAATTTAAAACCTGGACCATGGACATGCTACACGTAAAAAGTGACAATAATGCGCTGCAATGGAAATAGATATATCCTTTAAATACGTTCAGGATAGAGATTTCACAGGTTAGTCAGTGCAAATCCTATTTTTGTTCCTCTGTGATGGCAGGCAAGTGAAAACTTGCAGCACAGCAATGCAATGCCTAATTATCAGTTGAAATCAAACCTATGTAATCTTTCCTATAGCATGTAAGAACAAGAGAGTGGCATACGTTTTTTCTCAGTGCTGTTGCTAGGCAGCCATTTTAATTCTGTCAAAAAGAAGTTGTAAACCTGCAATTGTGTTGTTTGTGACACCTGTTGGTTAGGACTGATTTGTAGATGGTATACACGTGATTCTTGCTATTTTAATTCTCTATAGGAGCAATAAATGAGTTGCTGAGGTATTCGTTTCCTCTGCCAGTACTCGAGTTGCATACACTATTCTTTTTTTCTTTTTTTATGCACTATTGTGTCAAGCTTTTTTTCTTTATGTTATTACCTTTTGCAAGTGTATGCTTCAATGAAGTAAGTACACATTTCCTATGCATCTATGTTTCGAAATACAAATCATGTGAAGCATAATTCTCACACAAAAGGAAGATATTTTCAGAGCAGCACACATCGAAAAGGCGGGAGCTGCATCTGCCTTAGCTTTCCGCCATGATCTCATTGTAGCCCATGTATATCTTATAAATCAAAAAGGTTCTATCTTCCAAAGCAGCGTACATAAGTGCGAAAGGCATGGTGTCTGATCCAGGGGAAATTAACGCAGTAACTGCCATGAGAGGAACAGATAGGGAGGGAGAGAGATGTAGCTGGACAGAAAAGGTTTTCAAGAGGTGTTGAGTTGTGGAGAGGAGGGGTATGGATGACTATGTCACAGGAACAGGTTTAATGTGCCCTACTCAGGAGCCCAGGGAAATAGTGGAAGTGTTGGAAATCATGGATCCAAAAAGGCAGGTAGAGTGATGGGTGTTAAAAAAGTGGGTGTAGTGTAGTTCCTATATCCCTTATAGGCTCTGCACATTGGAATAATATACACTATAGTTTTCGCATAGGACTAAGGTCAGTATGCCCCTATCGAGTATATTAAACTTAATTACTTATGTGTGCCAGCTAACTCAGAGTTCGCTAGAAACCTCTTGAATAAACAAGAAGGAAGTAGTTTCTGACAACTGCATAAGCACGACAACTTTGTTTCCCTTAGAATCGGAAC
Organism: Lissotriton helveticus; assembly: GCF_964261635.1. NCBI lineage: Eukaryota > Metazoa > Chordata > Amphibia > Caudata > Salamandridae > Lissotriton > Lissotriton helveticus. The sequence continues at coordinate 1,504,126,221 of NC_136065.1, forward strand.
AGTTCTCAGAATCGTGGAAACAATAGATAACAGTTTCACTCAGCCAATCGTGCGGTCTTAGTTTCTTCAGAGTTACACAGAAATAGATAGATGGGGGTTTCAATAAAAGGATTTATTGAACAGTCTTATTTCTCATGCAAGAGATATGAGCTGTTACAATTGCAAGACAGTATGCGAAATATAATATGCACAGCGTAAGCAGTAAGAAGAAATAATACTGTAATAGCATGGTCTTTTAGCTATGACATATATTCATATATACATACATAAATAACGCAGGCTAAAAATATGAATACTCATCTGATGCTTCTAAATAGTTCTACCCCAGTGTACCTAACCTAAGTGTAGTACGAGGTAAGAAGTAGGTGCTGTTTTCTTTAGCATGGTAAGCTATAGTTTGTATTGCCAAGAGTCCCTCTAGAGTCTGCTCCATACCTTAGAATGAGAGAGGTGGGAAACTCTTTCCGGATCTCAATTTAAATAATCTCCACAGTTAAATGTGAGCATTGAAAACATGTATCATTTTATTAGATTGAGGTAGTTCTGGTTCCAGCCGACACATGTTTCGTCGTTAGGGAAGAATTACCCGCGACTTCCTCAGGGCTTAAAGTAAATGCTCAGAATCAATTCCGCCTTCTGGCAGGTTATAATTCCGTCCCAGCCTCAATATGGCTGGGCACAAACAGTTGAAAGACGTTCCCAATCTTGTCTCCTTAGATCAATAAGGTATATGCGCGCAGTGTTCAAATTCAGAACTGAAGCAGTGCTCCCGATGCGCCTACCAGTCTAAGTCAGTAGTGCTGTATCTGGCTACCTTCATGCGGCCATGAATATTCGGCATCAACGCGTGGTCTGTGCACAGAGCACTGCTTCAGTTCCGAATTTGGACACTGCTTGCATAGACCTTACTGATCTAAGGAGACCTGGTTGGGAACGTTTTTCAACTGTTTGTACCCAGCCATATTGAGGCTGGGACGGAATTATAACCAGCCAAAAGGCGGAATTGGTTCTGAGCATTTTCTTTAAGCCCTGAGGAATCCGCGGGGAATTCTTCCCTAACGACGAAACACGTGTCGGCTGGAACCTGAACTACCTCAATCTATTAAAATGATATATGTTGTCAATGCTCACATTTAACTGTGGAGATTATTTAAATTGAGATAAGTATTGTGGTGTGCTGGGATTCTGTTTCAAGTTATAGGATCTGCTGATCTATTGTTGAGGTAGTGGATGAGTGCCTCTACCCTAAGCACCCACTAAACGTCAAATTTCTTAGGACTCAATAGTAACCGTAACAGGTAAAGCGCCAACACAGCCCAGGGTAAAATTCATCCCAGTCTCTTTCGCATCTTTCCGGATCTCAATCCCTAACCCCCCGTGAGGGGAGTCAGGACACTGGCAGCTGGATTCTCTGGATTGTGCTTTGAAGACTTTTAATAGCGCTCTATTGCTCGCATTGGAATAAGTGCCTGATTGTGTCGGTGCCACTGCCCATTGCGACGCTATACGTCGTGACCCAATCTCACCCAGCTTGGCTTTGTTGTTATTGCTGCCATTTTGTTCTTGTGCCGTCCCAGCCCGTCTCTCCACCCCGCTCCTGCCTCCCAGCTGCTCCTCCCTCGCCCCTCCACTATCCACATATGACAGGTGACTTTGCGCGCAGCGTTCATGCGCAGCGGTCGCGCCCTATGCGTGCCGAAGGTGCGCCAAAGGTGAGACCGTCTTCGCCCATCCGCACCTGGACCGCGCCCAGCACCAGAACCCCTGCTCCCCGCAATACCCATTCCACCCGCATAACATACGACGTCGCAACCCTCTCAGCCCTTAACCCCGGCCGCACCCCACAATGCTACCAAGCTGCCCCAGGACACACCCATGGACCCTTCACCTGCCACTCCTGCAAGTTCGACTGCATCCGGACCCATGCCAAATCCACAAACTCCAAACAGAGCTCTGACACTAACCACCTAAAGTGCATCCTGCTCAACCCCCGCTCAGTCCACAGACACTCCATTGAACTCTGGAACCTACTCGACACTACATCGCCGGACGTCGCCTTCCTTACAGAAACATGGATGAATGCCTCATCAGCGCCCGACATCGCCATAGCCATCCCGGACGCCTACAAGATCCACACCGACCCCAAAACCACACTCAGAGGCACCCTCATCTACAGACCACCAGGACCCCGCACATAATTCAGCGAAGACATCACTGACTTCATCAGCCCACACGCCCTCCCCTCCGAGAACTACATTCTACTGGGAGACCTCAAATTCCACCTGGAAAAGAAAAACAACAGCAACACCACCACCCTTCTGGACAACCTCGCCAATCTCGGACCCAAACAGCTTGTCGACACACCCACCCACTTTGCCGGTCACACGCTTGACCCTATCTTCACCTCCAGCAAGCACATCTCCTTCGATCACACCACAACTCTCCATTGGAAGGACCACAGATGCGTTCACTTCAACTACAAAAAGACCACGACCCACAACCCCCCACAACCTATTCCTCGAAGAAATTGGAACAAAATCACCACCGACCAACTCCTCACATCGCTTCACCAAAACCCCCACTGCCAAATCATCTGACCCAAATCAAGCAGCCGCCAACCTCACACAATGGATCACCCACAGCGCCAACGAACTAGCACCCTTGAAAAACCATCTAATCAAGCAAGGTAGCAAAAAAGCCCCCTGGTTCAACGATGACCTTAAGAAATCCAAGAAGCTCTGTCGTACTCTCGAGAAAACCTGGAGAAAAAACCCTACCACTGACAACCTAGCCACCTTCAAGAACGCCACCCGCAAACACCACCAACTGATCCGATCCACCAAGAAATCAGCATTCAAGGATCGACTTGACAACAATGCCCAAAACAGCAAGGAACTATTCAACATCGTCAAAGAATTTACCAACCCCACCGCCGGTTCCAACGACATCACCCCCTCCCAAGACCTCTGCAACTCTCTATCCTCATTCTTCCACAACAAATTTGCCCAAATATATAACAGCTTTGAAAACCAGTCCGAAGAACCGTCCACTCCACCCACCTCCGAACCAAAACCGCACTCTAACAACCTTTACGCCTGGAACCCAATCACCACCGAAGACACCATCCGCCTGATGAACTCCATCCACTCAGGATCGCCAACCGACCCATGTCCCCACCACATTTTCAACAAAGCAGACTCCATCATCGCACCCCATCTCCGCGATGTCATCAACTGTTCCTTCAACTCCGCTACCTTCCCGGAAAACTGGAAACATGCCGAACTCAGCGCCCTTCTGAAGAAACCCACAGCAGACCCCACCGAACTTAAGAACTACCGCCCCATCTCGCTCCTCCCATTCCCTGCCAAAGTCATTGAGAAAGCCGTCAATAGTCAGCTCGCCACCTTCCTTGAATCCAACAAATCCCTCGACCCTTCTCAGTCCGGCTTCCGAGCCAAACACAGCACCGAAACTGCCCTTATCGCAGCAACAGATGACATTCGAACACTACTGGACAACGGAGAAACAGTTGCCCTCATCCTACTTGACCTCTCCGCAGCCTTCGACACAGTCTGTCATAACACCCTCATACAACGCCTCAGCAATGTCGGAATACAAGGAAAAGCATTGGACTGGATCATCTCGTTCCTCGCCGGAAGAACACAGAGAGTCCGCCTTCCCCCTTTTAGATCAGAGGCCACCGAAGTCATCTGCGGCGTACCACAAGGATCTTCACTCAGTCCCACCCTCTTCAACGTATACATGAGTCCCATCGCATCCATCGCGCGCCAACACAACCTCAACATCATCTCCTTTGCAGACGACACCCAGCTGATCCTCTCCCTCACCAAAGACCCAAACACCGCCAAAACCAACTTACACGAAGGAATGAAAGAAGTAGCTGAGTGGATGAAGAACAGCCGTTTAAAACTAAACTCGGACAAAACGGAAGTCCTCATCTTAGGGTCATCCCCCTCTGCCTGGGACAACTCATGGTGGCCACCGGCCCTGGGAACCGCACCCATACCTATGGATCACGCACGTAACCTGGGCTTCATCCTGGACTCCTCCCTCTCGATGACCAGACAAGCCAACGCCGTCTCATCATCATGCTTCAACATCCTACGCATGCTCAAAAAAATCTTCCGTTGGATCCCCACAGAAACAAGAAAGACGGTCACTCACGCATTGGTCATGAGCCGACTGGATTACCGAAACAGCCTTTACGCCGGAACCACAGCCAAACTACAGAAAAAACTCCAACGCATCCAAAACGCTTCAGCCAGACTCATACTAGACATCCCTCGGCAAGCTCACATTTCCGACCACCTGAAAGACCTCCATTGGCTCCCTGTCAACAAGAGAATAACGTTTCGTCTCCTCACCCACGCACACAAAGCCCTCTACGACCTAGGACCCGAATGCCTCAACACGCGACTATCCTTCCACACCCCCTCCCGCCAACTACGATCGTCCAATCAAGCCCTCGCCGCAATTCCGCGCATACACAGATCCACCATGGGAGGAAGATCCTTCTCCTACTTAGCAGCCAAAACCTGGAACTCTCTCCCCACCCACCTCCGCCTTACACAGAACCACCTCTCCTTCAGAAAGCAACTAAAAACTTGGATATTCGATAAGTAAAGCACCCCCTCCCTCAAGCGCCTTGAGACCCTCTGGGTGAGTAGTGCGCTATACAAATTTTGGAACTTGAACTTGCGAGCAGGATGACAGCGTCTGGTCAGTGCGTCAGGCGGAGACTCAAATTCCTTCCGAACTTGCTGTGGCGAGCTGTATCGAGCTGTGTAGCCCAGCCGTCGCTTGCCATGGTAAGTGAAGGTATATTTATACCTGGAAGGTGCCTAGGAATGCTAGCATTGACGTAAAGTCAGGCAGAGGAAGATGTCATGAATGAACCCCTAAGGAATAGTTGTTCATGCATAATACGTTAGTTCTTGGAGAAATCAATAATCCAAGCAGGGAAGGTCCCAATGGCTTAAGGGTCTGGTTTCTAAGAACTCGTTGTGACGTGGGATGGACGGATGTAGGTGACCATGCCTGTATTTGGATAGCATGGCTGAGGCCTACATAAGGACTGGGATTCTATGCCTAAATAAGGGCAATGTGAGTTGTGCCTATAAAAGGGCATGATTTGGGAAACCTATGCACGGGTATCTAAATCAAAACACAACACCCACTCCAGTTTTGAATGATCAACATTACTAAATTCTAAACATGCTAAACATATTAAAATAGAGTATCACATGAGTTGCTAAAAATATGTCTAAAACTTATGTTAAAAATGCATTAAAACTGTTGCTATGCATGAAACGCAATGGTGCTGTACATATTAAAGCAATGTTTCATTCTAAGCATATGCGCACAGTCAATGCTAAATGAATGAACATAAACATATACACATGATGAAATGGCTCATGATTACAAAAGAAAAAGTTTGAAACAATGTCATGTCAGGTTACATATTAGAAATTTTTTGACAAGGTGACAAATTGTCTCTGGGAGTGTTCAAAGAATTCTGTTCTCTATGAATAGTTCTACTGTAAGCATATTACTTTGCCAAAAAAAAAAAATACAAATTTGGAGAAAAAAAATGAATCATAGGAAAAAGTTCCACGTTTAGTCTTTGTTTTGAAAAATGAAGGTACAGTGTGCTGAATCAAAAGTCAGTGTATGGGGATGGAGAAAACATGAAATCCTCTATTTCTGTAGATAAAACATCGTCTACCGTTGTAGGTAATAGTTGGAATACCTTGTTTAGAAGATTAACCACACATAGATGTGAAGCATCACCTTCAGCATTAGAAGCTTCAGCAATGTTCGTTTCTGATGTTACCTGTGTGCCTGTTTTTGCTCTTGTACCTCAGCAGTAGCACTTTGGGTCTGTGAGATCTCAATGAATGCCGTCATAAGGATTGGTAGCCTCTGGGGACAACACAGAGCATGTGCCATTACTGGGTCCAGCACAGTATCGATATCCGTTAGCATGAATGATTGGAGTGTTAGACATATGTCTAGCACGCATTCTTCACCACAAAGCAGGCAGTATAGAACAGGTAAGATGCAATCTTGCCAGACTAGTCTAACATGTGGTATTTAATTCTCGTAGACAAGGTAATCCCAAAATCTGTACTATGCGCTCACGACACTTCCTTTCCAGGAAAGCATTATCCAAGATTCCGAGAGTGACAGCGGTGGATTGGCTTGCTGTAGCCTAGCAGTAGGAATTAAAACAGGATTCCTGCAACGAGTGCTAGAATTAGTGTGAGACCACCAAACACCGAGTGCACGAAGTTTGGAATGATTCCGAGGACTGCGTGAAAAAGTGTTAACAGTCCTGAACAAACAGTCTTAAATACATGCACAATACCACTCGCATTAGACATGTTTAAGATACGTCCCAACATTTCTGTGAAATGGGTAGGGCAGTTTATACTTAACAGAGCCTGTATCTCAGCCGAAGTCCTTGCAATTTGTAGATCATAGGTTTCTTTGGCTGAGGTCAAAGGCACGTTTGTTGCAAAAGAATGGCTTTCATTCTGCTTCAAGTATCAATTTGTATAGAAGAGATGTTCAGTGAAGGCCATAAAGGCAACTCCCCGACTGTGTCTATTTTGGGGAACAAGACTTGCATACAGCAAGTGACCCTGGAAGTAACTGTTACTATATATGGGATTCCTGGCAACATGCCACAGCAGCTGTGATAATTCAACATAATGTAACTTCCATTTGAAAGTTGTCCAAACATTAGATTAATCACTGTGGCTGGTGAACCCTGCAGGTGACAGGACAAATTTGCAGTGGAACCATTACAAGTCCTATGTAAATTAATACCCTGACATAGGAGAGAACCGCTTAGTGCGTTTTTACAGTGTGTACCACTAAAACACTTCACACCCGCCACTCCAACATCTGTGTGTGTGTAAGGTAAATCCTGGGATGTCTTGATATATTCTTTACCCAACCTTTCATATTTGCCTGCTGGTATATTGTTTAGGCAATACTGAAAATGGAAAGTTGTAACAGGCAGAGTTATTTTGCCATGAATGATGCACTCAGTAGCTGGTTTTTCTGCTACTGTAAATGTAAATTTTTCCAGTTTTTCAATGTTTAGCACTGTATACTTGGCTCCCCTCTGTGCCAGTTCAATCTGTTTATCAGTGAGATTGAATTCTGAAAACAGAGACGAGGTGTTGATAAAACGCCAAGGCACATAGCCTGCACGCAAGTTTTGTAGCATCCAGCCTAATAGCAAACTGAAGAAAATAAAAAAAGATGAGTCATTTAGTTAATAACCTCCACAAAGTTTTTATGACAACCAAATGCAGTCACATTTTACTTCTCTAAAACAGATCGTCTATAGTACTACTTGTTTTGATTTGAGTCTATTGAATATCTTTGAGTTGCCCATATAATCCTGAAATCCCTTTTTCAAATTTATTTTTCAAAATCTACATTTGGAACTAATGCATTGAAGTGAACGATCTTCTAAATTCTATTCCCATTTCTCAACCCGTTTGATGGACCAACCCAGCCTCCCTTTTTTGCAATACCCTACTCACTGCTATCACTGATTCACTACAGTAACAGGAGAACAGTGTGCAATGGCTTCTTAATTAATCAGTCAATGCAAGCACCAATGATAAGTATGATTAGGTAGTGCTGAGCACCTGCTTGGCAGAAACTATAAACTGGATCACAATATACCAGCATAAACTAAACGTAATTTGCCTCTAAGTGTGAGCAACATGCTATTCGGATTGCTTTGTTTTAGCATTGTAAAACACAAACAAACCAAATAATGAATACTCACTGAGCCCTGGAATCTCATCACCTAGTAGGTCGAGCAGGTCATGTTCTTGGTCCAGGATGTGTGCCCAGTGGTGTGTGAGCTGCAGCTGAGCCTGGCTGGTGTGCAGAACTCACTGGCTGACCCCCCCCCCCAGAGCAGCCAACACTCTCACAGGGGGTATCAGCTACTGGGCCTGCCGCCTGCTGCCAGCATGGAGGGGAGGTGGTGCTGCACAAAAAAACAGTGCTGCTACATCCTCCTTACCAAATATTTCCCAGTGAAGCACACTGCTGGGTGGATTCAGAAAAAAAGGAAAAGGAAAGGAGAGAAGAAAGATGAGGAAGTGAGAGAAAATAAACCAAATGTCATGAAAAACAGAAAAACAATTCCCTAAAATATAAAATACACAAGCACAAATGCACACGCTAATATAACAAAGAAATTGAGGGGAGATTCGTTTTAAAGGGAGAGGATTACACAGAAAAAAAAGAAATTACATTTTAAGCCCAGCACCATACAGAGAGCAGTATAACAAGATGGCCGTCCCTTGCGGAATGCGTGGTGCTGTTCGTTCGAGATTTCGAATGCAAGAACGCATTTGAGAACCGTATGGGGCTGTTAGCGGGCAATTTGGAAAGTGAGGAAGCACTCCAGGATGCAACCTGTGTGCCGGCAAACTCAGTCCACTAGCGGAACTCTGCGTGGCACGGCTGAGTTTTTTTGTGACTTTTGTGACTCCGCGAACTCCGGCCAGGCACACTGCCTACCCCCTGTAGTGAATCTGAAGCCGGGGTCAGGAAGGCAAATTATTTGTGCACTTCAAAGGCCCATCTCTAGAAGCTTCTTCCCCACTTCAAAGGCACAACTGTCTATAAATACTGAACCTCAGACACCAACTCTTCAGTACATTCCTGGACATATGGATACTCTGCCAGGAAGAAGGACTGATGTGCTGTTACAAGGACTGCCACTCTGTTGGACTGCTGCTCACTAGGAACTGCTGCCCTGCTGTGCATCCCTGCTCCCCTCTTACCTAGTGAAGAAGAACTGGACCTGCAACTTCCTCTTGAACCCAGGATCCCAGAGTGACTCTAAGGGCTAGTCTGTTGGCACCCTGATCTGAGTTTCAGGGACATAAAAGGCTCCCCAACCAGCTCCTTGACCGACCTGCAGCACGTTCCTGACCCCAAGTGGTGGCCTCTCAGGTCCTGGACGCTTGGTGTTGCTCAATGACAATCTTTTGGGCTCTTTGCTACTGCAAATGGGCCCATTCGCATTAACACCACACTGCTCCAGTGAACATCAGTGCAGAGCGCTGCAAGCCCATTGCTTCACAGTGCAGCATCGATCTCTCTCGGGGGGACTGCCAACGTGAAGCTCCATCCTGCTCATACACACTGCCTGGCCTGCTCTTTGTGATGCACCAAAGGCCTTCCACGAAGCTCTCCTTGATCATCACGGTCCTCTACAAAGCAAACGGTACTCTTGGCACAAAACTTAAGAAGGTAAAACTTCAACAGGACTAATCTGGGACTGTATCCAACCTGTGATTCATCGCAGTCTGCCTGAACATTTAACTTTGACCTAGTTCAGTATGACCAGATAGCCGCGGTTCGAGCTTTGTGCTTTTAGTCGCTATGTTACACTTTATTTATTTATTTCAATTGTTATCTCCAATTCTACTCTTTGGTCTTGTTTTATTTATTTAATTTTGCTCTTGTTTTCTAACCTGGAGTGGGATCTTTTTGGGTGGTGTTTTCATTGTTTTACTGTATGAAGTGTTCCACAAATACTTTACAAATTGCCTCTAATTTAAGCCTGACTGCACTGCACCAAGCTATCAAGGAATTGAGCACAGGTTAATTTAGTGACTTTTTGTGGTTCACCCTGCAAGGGACTGTGGCTGTTGCTTGACCAGGGCTCACACCCCCGTCAACCCCTGTCAACCAACAACCCAATTTCTCACACTGGACATTTTCAGAGATTATTTGACTGTTCCACAAACCAATTTTTCAAGCAGACAGCCAATACAATTGTCAATTACTATCTATGCAAGGCGGCCAGGGAAGTTACCACATTGTAAAGGTCACCTGAACAGGAAAAGATTCAACCAATCCCTAGTCCTCAGCCTGGAGAACGACTGATGTGATCTGGGAGCTTAATAAATGCACACAATGAACTAAGATGGAACTGAATTAATGTTCCTTTGTCTCACCTGAATCAGAAAAGCAGTTAAAGGAATTGGTATTTCATTTCCAGATATATCTGTGAAGTAGAGTGATTTGGGATGGTATTTAATCTCTGCATCCAGCAGAAAGCACGTTTATTTCAGGTGTTTTTGCACTTCAAATCCCGCCATTCCTGATTCTGCTTGTTTGATCTTGGGAAAGTATAGAACACTAGCAGAATCAATGGTCTGGGGCAGTGTGACACAACATTTCACCCACATTTTGAGAACTAAGGCATTTGCGAGAGCATAACAGTTGAAATCAAGAGATAGATACTCATAGGTTGTAAAATAAATAAGTTTATTGTCCTGACACTCTTTCAATTCTAAACACGCTCAACATTCTGATGATATCACATATTGACTGGTCACATATTGACTGGTCAGCAGGAAACATAGAGACAATGGAAAGCATGCAAGTCCGCAACAATAGCACACTGCAACTCCCTTGTAAAGTGTAAAATATTTCATGTTTTAGAAGCAGGCAGAGCTCCTATACACAATGCCAACGTCCAGTTGTAAACATGTAACCAGGCTCCTCTCCTCTAACACATTCCCACTCCTAATCCGTCTGAACCCTGAATTTCAACGTCAATCATCTCACCAATGCCATTTCTTAATCTTACTGGGTCTCATTGGTCACGTCTTATATTTGAAACACTCAACAACATTCGTGTCCAGCCACACTAGGGTCAGCAGCAAACCCTTCACCACCTGTAGTTCTATTTTTATTATTTGTCTCAGCTGCAGACATGATCTCTGTGCCTGATCATTCTACTTCACATGATTTATTATAAAATCTGGCTTGTGTCTCACTTCTCCCAATTCATACAAAATGGGCAATATTTGTCACACCCTAGTCCACCTTTACCAAACCTGTGGGTGTGCTGCTCTCAATGTTATATAACTGAAATCAAAAGGATTGTGAAGAAATCTAAGCATCACAGGAAGAACAAACTTAGCAAATGAGCCACGCCCATTCAACAAGACTGATAAGGGTGTCTTTTTTGTTTTTTTGTTTTTTTCAGTTCAAAATAAGCTTTATTGAAAGTTTTGAAAAAGTCATATACACATTTTAAATACATGAAAGCATGAACTTGATACAGAAAGTGGTAAGGGTGTCTTATGTAGTTGGCGAAGCATTTTGGTGCGCACTATCACAAATAGATTATTGGCAATAAGAAATCCCAAACCAATGTAGTAAATAAGACTAAGTATTGATAAATAAAAAAATATATCTCAGTGGATCCGAAGAAATGCAATTCCAAAGTTTTCATTGAAAAAGTTGTCCTGTCCCTATCATGCAGTGCATCTTGCAAATGGAAAACAACGCGGGCCACCATAGATGGGTAATGGTGCTCAGATGAGGGAGTAGAGACAGGATTTTAGATCGTGTTATTCATGGCCACGATGGAGAGCCAGTTGTTACCGACTGCTCTTATGTCATAAAATAAACTTTTTTCTTTTTCCTGTGTGCCTCCTCTTTGTCTAATCAAGGTGGTTGAACAGCATCTGCTGCCTCTCTTGGTACTTTACAACCCTGAAGTAAGTGGAAAAATGTGAGTGTTGTACTGTCTATACTTACCACGACATTCCGTGGGAGATGTGCTGACCGGGATCTTAAAGCTGCTCTAACACAGGCCGCATAGAGTCTGTTAGTGTGGAGGCGGCTGTCTGCTCCATGAAAATAGACAGTATGGCTTGGGTGGGGAGTGGCTAGTAAGACACAGAGGGTGGAGGGGTAGGTGGTAGTAGGACAGGTACATATATATACAACATAACATAATACAACAGAGGATTGCGTGGTTGAGTAGCAGGATACCCGTTTTTTGTGTGTGGCGGAAGAGAGGGTAACACAGACAATGCTGGTGTGTTTGACAGAACACAAGGAGATTTTATTTAACAATTCGATGGGGCATGATAAATTAATGCTGAGGGTGGGGTGATGGGAGGCAGGACACCAAGTGGTGTTTTTATATTTGGGTGAGGGAGTAAAGGATAATGCAAAAAGTAATGGGGATTTAGGAGTTGGGGTCCAGTTATTTTTAAAACATTTTTGGGAGTGCAGACTGGATTGGGCATGGACAGTGGTAGTTCTCTACCACTGCACTGATTTTCTGAGTATGGGAAGAGGGTTGTGAAAGAGAATAAGTCCTAAAAATTGTCGGCGAGGTAACTATATAAAGGGGATGTCTTTCATTTCTGGGTGTTGAGTAGCATTATGAACAATTTGAGCGTTGATCTTGTTGGCCATCACATACTTACAATCTCTTGGTGAAATTAAATCTTGCTGCTCACAGTCACCGATCTATAATTCTATATTTTATTCATTATAATAGGTTTTCAGTCCATCAGAGGTTGGGTTAGTATTTCCACGGGTTTAGAGGGCATTCCACAGTGGGTCTATTTGCCTTTGTATTTTTAAGATATTCTGAATAAAATCTGCATGGAATCATTTATGAAATCAATGAATAAACATTTTTTTGTAGGAGGATTTTACTGTTGAGCAGTATTTTATTAATAGATAGTGTCCCACAACTGTCGACACTGATCCAATGCTCACAGGGTTTCTTTCATGCCAAAAATTAACCATTACTTTTATTAGTTAGGAAATGCGAGGGGAAGGAGTGGGGGTGGAAGGGGTTACCTAGCATCTATTAAAAGCAACATTTAAAGGTCAGTGATGCAAGAGTTTATTATAAGTAGTCAAATTGGTGGTCGTATTTTAATTTAGATTTATATAATAAAAAAAGGATTACTTTTTATGGTTATTATTATTATTATTGGTGGTACTATTTGAGTATTGCTTTTATTTTATTATTATTTTATATTCCTATAATTGTATGGCTGTTATTATTTATTCGTTGAAAAAATAGTATCATAATTAGTATTAACATTAATAATATTATGGTCAAAAATATATTGTTTAAATGTTTATTTTCTATTAGTAGATATAACCTGATTTCTTTTTTTTGTATATGGCATAGTCAATAAATACAGAATGGTTTTTCACATCTCTGTTGTGCATAGTTTGGGCACAGTTGTTTTGATTTTTAGGAATTTGTAAACATTTTGATAACTGGGAGAATAACTGCATGCGCGTGTGTGCGCGCACGTGTGTTTGCGTGTGAGCATGCACACATATATATTCTGCCAATATTGCTGCTTCCTATTGGACTAGAGGACAAGATGTCCCCTGAGGTTCTCATTGGGATCTGAAGCTCGGAGGAAGTAAGGATGCCCTGGGATGAAGAGCCCCCTACCCTCTCCCCCCGGACACCGCCAAGCAGGTACCTCTAGGCCAGAGAACCTGGCACATATCCATGATTAGCATTATTTACTATGCAAATTATAACAAATAGATGTGTGTATATTGCTCAGTGCATCGTTATGGCAAAAAAAAAAAAATAACATGTTTTACTTAAGTTTTCATAACTGAGACTGCTGGTTGGTAATAATTTGCATTGCGAAGCAAGATCTTCCCTAAGTCAAAGGCCTCTATCGCTGTGCTCCATGCAAATATATTCAAATTACATTCATTAGAACGAGCAATGCAATTACATGTTCAGGCATGAGTAAAAACTCCAATAATTATAATTAAACATTGTTTCACTTGATTTTCTAGCGAAACAAGTTTCTTGTGGGAAAGAGAAGAGTGTGTATTATGTAACCAGGGTTGCAGTGTATTGTGGGTATATGGCAGACATCGTAGGGGTTCACCATTCAGCCAAGCGGCATCATGGGCTCCTCTGGGGGCCTTCACTAGGTCGGATCTAGAGTGTGTAGCCCCAGAGCATATGTTGTGATGTATTCCTATAGGTTCTGTATCGATCCCCCTATTCCTGACCCTATTCTGGTTAACAAGTTAACTAGCAGCCATCCCATGAGGCAGAAAACCCCCATGATGCAGGAACCGTTATCTGATAAAGCCACACTACGGCACAGGAACGTGTTATCTGATTAGGTCATAACGCTTGCCATCTAATTAGACAAGCGATATTCCTCCAGCCCCTGATAAGGCATACGGAGTTCTCAAAACAAATCAAACCTATGACAGACCTGGGAAAAACCCTGCGGCCATTGTTCTGATTTCACCGAGAACTTCAGCAAAAGAATGTGCTAACGACCAGGTCGTATGACATCCTTATTGACGTATCTATGTCCATCCTTACGTCAATCTCGGCACCTTAAAGGTATAAATATTACCGATATTGCCCTATGCAAACACACGCGGTGGTGACGAGATCGGAGCAGCCAGACTTGCCGAAGCCCAGAGCAGAGCAGACCCCGCTGGCGCAGCCCCGCCTTCCTGACGCGCTGAGAACGAGACGCTGCTTTCTCCTGCCGAGAAATCCAGCTCCGTCGCTTCCGGGTAGCCCTCGCAGGCAGCCTGGAATATCGAGACCAGAGACGAGAGATACCATCCCTCATTCATCCTAGATTCCAGGTACAGAACTGAATAACCCCTTGCAGAGAATTCTTTAGTCAGTCACTTGGCAAAACAAACTTAACTTAAACTGTAACTTTCTACTCCCGCCCACGTATTAGGCTTAGGTCAGGTACACGGGGTAGGCGTAGTTAGAAACACCAGTTGAGTACGATTAGTCAAATGTAAATGAGTATGTATTCATTTTATTCATTTTAAACCTTCATATGGCTTAGAAACCATATCAATGTTTTTACAGTATTATTTCATACTTCTGCTTTTATTGTATGCACTTTACTTAACCATAAGTATTGCAATAATATCGATCCATTTCTCTTGTATGAGAAAAGAGACTGATCAATAAATAACATCTTTTATTGAACACGCCCGTCTCTTCCTTTTCTCTACAATCTGGTGAGACTAAGAATGCACGTACTGACTGAGTAAAATAAGTCGTCTTTTGTTTTCACACGACTCTAGAGATACACTCTTGATTAGGGGAGAGCAAAGTTGTCATGTTCTATGGTTGTCAGAAACTAAATCCCTTCTTGTCTATCCAGGGAGGTTCAACTCCTCCTTGCCTATTCGAGAAAGTTTCTAGTGAACTCTGAGCTAGCTGGCAAAACCCAAAACTTTAAGTCTAATATCGACAGTAGTAGACCTAGTTAACGTCTGGTCTAGGCCTATACTATTGAAGGTATTATTCCAATGCGCAGAGCTTATTGGGATAATAGGAACTACACTACATGGCGCTCAACGCGTTTGAAAGGGCGATAAAACTAACGTAAGACATTTAGAGTAACTCAGTCGTGCTTTTTCACTCAGACCCCTTTTTTCCCATAATACTCCAAAGACGTCTGGAGTGGGTAAAAGGTAATATCCGCCAGACCTCGCAGGAGGAAACTCCTATGTATGGTCCTTGGTTTAGTCAACGTTGAAGGATACACTGTTCCAAAATATTGTGCATCTAATCTTGGTTTCCATAAGAAACCTGATCTGCAAACAAACTAAATAACCTTCCTGTCGGTAAAATGGTAGACAGTGATGAAGAAAGAGAGACAGTTAGGATAGCAACTGAACTCGCAGCAGCTGATAATGCACTGCTAGACACAGACCCGGATATAATACTAATCCCGGTCATCAAGAGGAAATCTATAACTTTAAAACTTATAGAAAATGGACTGACACCTAGAGGCACAGTCATATTCGTGATTGAGGCACACGAATATCGGCAGACAGAGGTATATTATTCATGGATACATTTTCCAGCAGCAAATGCTGTAACAAAGTACTTCCACTATTACAAAACAGAGGACCCTCCTAATGAGTACACTCCTTTCGAGGAGGTGGAAGTACCACTTAAATTTCAAGAGCATCTGCTCTTATTTAATGGCGCCCTAAAACATAATAATCACATCACCAGGCTCGGTCCACTAGGTAGACCAGGAGCAACGTGGCCGGTTCTAGCCGGATACACACCACATCCAGACATCGATGGGATGTCTGCAGCAAACCTTTTAACACAGCTAAAACAATTAATAAAACTACATAGACAATTAGTCCAATATGTGATGCGGACTTCAACAATTCAACCAGCAATTAAAATTCCACAGCTGACCCCTCATCAGGGGAACACAAATAAAATTACACCACAGAACATACAATCCTGCCTAGGTAAGGTACCAGCTAAACGGGAACAAATACCATTCTGGTTAGCACAAAAAATCACCCAAATAGAGGCGGTGTTTCCAGACACCACTCCGTTAGAAAAACACAGGATTCTGACTATCTGTCTTCCAATGGGAATCGCACCACACGTGGAGGACTGTGACACTTGGGGTACAGTCTTTGCTTCCATCTACACAAAAACGCACGGTGTTCCATCCATTTCGGTAATACCAGATGTGCTAAAACAAATTCAAGACGAATACGGTCCAGAACCCGCTTTAACTCTTGGTATGAAATTACTAAAAGACTTCAAGCAGGTCTCGGCTATATTATTAGCCAACATAAAGGGAGAAGCAGCAAATGTGGCGATCCGCCAGAGGTTAAAGGAGACAGATATAGCAGACCAACCAGCTGAAATTGCCAGAATTATAGAAAAATCCTATGAAGAACTAGGTAGAGATAGTTTAGGTGGAATACCAGTAAAACCACAACTGATTGAAAGTCCCGAAAAAATATTTTTTAATAATAATTCAACATCACAAAAAAAGAGCTGGGATGGAAACAAACAATCCAATCCTAAAGAAAAGAAATTCCAGTCCAGAGGAAGGTCTCCTAGGCGGAGAGAAAAATCTCCAAACCAAAGACACAGGTCACCCCAAAGTGACCCCTCTGGGAAAAGATATAACCTTAGAAATAGGGATAATATAAAGAAGCCTGATAGATATCAAGACATTGATACACGTCCCTCTCAATCTTTTCAGACTTCCTCGCAGAAATCGGAAAGAAGAGGACGATCAGAACAAAGAGAAGAGCACGCCAAGTCCAAAGACAAGGAACCTGCTCATCTAAAAAAGAAATTACAATTTCCAAAAAAGAAGGTAGCCAGTATCAAGGTAGTTAACAATGCCGAGAATACTGAGGACACAACTGAAAAACGGAGAATGGGCTCAGACAATGCTAGACAGCGCAGCAGAAGTGAGCATAGCTCGCAAAGTCCTTATGAATCATCAGGAGACAGTGGACACGAATGAATATCTTCAAGTGGAAACTGCAGACACCAGAGTTAGCAAACCTCACAAAATATATGAAATAACTTTACGTATAGAAGGGGATAAGACTAGAAAAATAAGGGGACTATTTTGGGATAATCTCTCCAAGGGCTATGACATCCTTCTAGCTGAAAAAGACTGGCCACCAGAGTTTGTCAGGGAGTGCCCTCATGGCGAATAAATAATTATGCCTGCCTTCTCAAATCATATCCCAATTCATAAAAAATACACACTTGCCAGAAAGTGGGCAGTAGCTCAAGCTCCTGCTTTATATAAAAATCATGTAGGATGGGATGAGGACTCTCCTCCTCACAAAATCCAGTTAAAATCACATCCTACTGCACAAAGACAGTACCCAATTAAGCAAGAAGCTAAAAAACAGGTAAAAGAAATCCTAGATCAACTAGAATACCAGGGGGTGATTGAAACTTGCACCTCACAAATGAACAACCCTTTGTTTCCGGTCTCCAAACCAGACAATTCATATCGTCTAGTTTTGGATTACCGACACCTTAACTCATGTTGCAAAACTTTTGCAGTGCAAAACTCGCATAGTGCTGCACTAATGAATAACATAGTGCGCAAAAAATACAAAACAACATTAGACATCTCTAATGGATTCTTTTGTCAAAACATAGCACCAGAGAGCAGATACTTGTCTGCATTTTCAATAAATGGCACTCAAAAACAATTCTGTCGGTTAGCCCAGGGGTACAAGAATAGCCCAGGGGTATTCTCAGCGAGAGTAACAGAATTACTACAAACATATGATGACGAAGCATTATCTTATGTCGACGACATATACTTAACAGATGATGACTTGGATACTCACTTGAAGAGAGTGAACACCATAATACTTGGGTTCGCAGCAGAGGGTTACAAATTCAACTTTAAAAAATCCAGAATTGCCCATCTAACAGTCCTGTTCTTAGGATACGAATTATCAAGTGAAGGCAAAAGCCTGGCTGACAATTTCCTAGAGAAATGTGCCGTACTCCAAGCACCTAGAACACTAAAAAACCTACAGTCAATTCTAGGCTTCCTAAATTCCGGAAGAACATACATTGCAAATTACGCAGAAAGGGTCAAACCCCTTTATGATCTAATAAAACCAGATTTTAAAAGAACCAATTGGACTCAAATACACACAGAAATTTTGAGATCCTTACAAACAGACATGTTAATTAAAACAAAATTAGAAACACGTGATAACACACGCAATCTTGTGATTCGAGTCATCCCAGGAAGATGCGGATTCACATACCTGACCTCTAATGAGGGAGAAAAGGTACCAATTGCATTCAAATCACACTTGTACACAGAAGCTGAAAAGAAATTCAGCATTAAAGAAAACATGGTTCATGCAGTTCAAACCGCAATAGCTAGAGAAAAAGATCAAGCG
This sequence comes from Lissotriton helveticus, assembly GCF_964261635.1. Classification (NCBI taxonomy): domain Eukaryota; kingdom Metazoa; phylum Chordata; class Amphibia; order Caudata; family Salamandridae; genus Lissotriton; species Lissotriton helveticus. Next base: position 1,504,144,803 of record NC_136065.1, read on the forward strand.
GACGGTAGACGTATCATAGTCAGAACAGCAGAATCAGCCTTTGAGGCATTAACAACACCTTGTAATTTACCAACAACAACATTGAATCCGGAATGGATACAATGGGTGAATTCAATTACAACGGACAAAGTATACTACTACTTTGATCCAGAACTAAAGGAATTGAAAAATCTAGAATATGAAAGAACATTCCCTCTGCCTATCGACATTCTGCCTTTACCACAATACGCTTGTGTAATCTATACAGACGGACATGCTCAACCCTCCGTTTGGGGAGAACAAGCATACAACCCAACATGTGAGATTACAAAAGAAGTGTGGCGCGGAGGTAAACAAAGACCTCTATTAACAAAAACACACTCAGTAGAAACTAATTCAGAACAACAGACTGAAATAATAGCATTGAAAATGGCGCTAGATAATACGGATCGCGAATTCCCGACACTTATAGTGTCCGATTCATATTACTGCGTCAAATCATACAACAACGATTTGCAGACATGGATTCAAAACGGTTACAAAGATGACACAGGTGCAACAATAAAGCAAAAACTGCTTTGGGAACAAATAGCTCTTTTACAAAAAGAACTACCAAAGACTCACGTGACACACTCACTGAGTCATCAGCGTGATGGCGTTCACGTTGCAGGGAATTCATTGGCTGAGACAGCCACAGCGGTAGCAAATAAATCGGCTTCCGTAGCTCGAAAAAAGCGTACAGTGAAGTACATTGACGGTGAAACAGTGCTGGTGGTGAAAACGTCATCAAAAGGCGACTGCTCAGCGCTACCGATCAACTATCCACTCAATTATACATACATAATCGGTGCAAACTCCGTCCCTTTTGCTCGAATCCCTGGAGTGGGGGAAAGAGTGATTCCAAACATGGACAGGAGAAACTTGTTAATAGCAGACGCACATATGGGCGAGGGTCTAAGACACCTCAAACTAAAAGATTCTCTGGAAGAATTACAATCAAGGTACTGGTGGCCAGGCATGAGCCTGCATCATACCATTTTTGTAAAGAACTGCCCAAACTGTAACAGA